>NC_136073.1:675189067-676389067 GCF_964261635.1 Lissotriton helveticus | reverse complement strand
TGGGGACATACACACACCGGCTCCATACAAAAAGAGGAGAATATCTTCATCAGATTCCTTTTATCAACTCCAAGAGGCACCTCCACCTATGCCTCACACATGGAACTGGGAATCCCATACATCGAAGACTTACTCAAAATTCAACCTCTTTTACTCTGGAGGAGAGCCTGGTTGTCGGAAAAAAATAGCCTTACTAAAAGTATTCTACAGGACACTATGGCTTTCGACCATGCTTACAAAATAGCCTGGCTGTCCTATGTAAGACATTTCTTTTCCGATCTGGGCCTACAAAAATATTACCACACGCCAGAAAATTTGAAAGAAATTTCCAAAAAAGAGCTGAAACTAGTTGCACTGAGACATCTGGAATCCTTGAGACTGACCTCGATGATTACAAAAAAATCTGTTACCCACGCAATTATGACGCAGCAGTCCCTGAAAATTCAGTCATATTTGACCCTGGAGATTACACCATATGAAAAGATGCTCCTAACAAGGTTCAGAATGAATCTTTTCTTCAGGCTAGTGACATTTCCCGAAAAAAACAACTGGAATACTAAGATGGATCCGTACCCATGCGATGACCTCTCCCAACAATCCACCATCCACACAATACTGTTCTGCAAGTTTTTCTACTCCCACCGAAAACTTTGGCTAATCCCTTTACTAAAAAAATGGGGCCATAGACAATGTCGTCCAGCTATGCTGGCTCTTCAAACTTTGGACTCCGAATGTACTGTCTACCACGTACTGAATTTCCTAAAGTGTATTATGAGGCATAGAAATAACCTGTAAAACAGAGGACTAATTCGTATATCACCCAACTGTTTGCATTCTCACTTTTTTACCCGTACATTTAACTGTATTTTTTAAACAAATCTTACTGTGCATATTTTTACATTATGCTATGTTATCTTTTATGGTTTTGCAATGCTAAAAAACCGAATAAAGATTATTATTATTATTATTATTGTAAATGAAATGCTGCTAGTGGACTTCCAGCACTGGTTGTGCCACCCATAGAAGCAGCCTGTAAAAGTGTGTCTCAAGTCTTCCATTGCAGAGCCTGCGTGCAGTCTGGTACTGCCATGTTGACTGGCAAGTGCACCCACTTACCAGTCCCTAAACCTTCCATTTTCTTCATATCAGTCACCCCTATGGTAGGCCCAAGGGCAGGGTGCATTGCAAGTAGAAGGTAGGACAAGCCCTGATGTGTGTGGCATGTCCTAATAGTGAATTACAGCCATTTTCTTTTTTCGCTATTGCAAGGCTACTTATTCCCCATAGGCCAGAATGGGCAGTTAGATTATTACATTTTATAATCCTAAGTGACTCAGGGAACATGGTCGAAATTAGAGTTTAGTATGCTTGAACTCAGAATGATAAAATACATCTTTTGTTAAGTTGGTTTCAACATTTTGTGTTTGAAAATACCACTTTTAGAAAGTAGGTATTTTCTTGTCTAACTATCCAAACCTGCCTCTGCTAGGTTGTGTATTCCTTGTCTGAAGTTTGAGTGACAGGGCTGGGGGATTCCAGGAGACAGGGTGAGTCCGCCCAGTGGTGAATAGAGAGATCTGCATCTAGATGGGAGGGAGGAGTTGCACCGGAGACCTGAATAGGACAGTGCCTGCCCACCACAGTGCTGGCCCCACTCCCTGTGGTGAGTCTGATGTCTCTGCCCTGCACTGTGAAAGGAGAGAAGGGATTATGTCAACAGAGTGCTCCAGGGCTGTGCTTTCCCTTCACAATGCTGGCTCCACCTCCTGTGGGGCGTCTAATGTTTATGCCCTACACTGTGAAAGGAAAGAAGATGTCATGTAAACAGAGCACTCCAGAACTGGTTTGGACTGGGCAAAGGCCCCTCTGCCCTCCGGGGACAAAGGATTTTGGGGTATAAATATTGGGACCTTGATCCCAAGATATTAGATCACTTTTGGACAAACAAGAAGAAACCTTTGCTGAGGAGAGGAATCTGAAGAAACGGAGAGACTATACCTAAGCTGAAGTGTTGCTTGGGGGATTGGCCTGCAGTGGTTGCCTGACTGCCAAAGGAAAGAGAAAGGAACTTTGTGTACTTTATTTCAACTTATAGGGATCACAAGGGGCTTGGAACAGAGCTTGCCTCCAGCTGAAGTCTCAGGGACAACAGACTTCACCCACCAGCTCCCCAAGAGTTCTTTGGAAGTGCCTGCTGCTGTTTTTGGCCTTCTGAGGGACTGCGTGTCGCAAGGAGCTGGAAACGTGACTTAGGAGGAAGACGCATGTCGCCGTCGCTGCGTCACATCTCTGAACAAGGGTGTCGCCGCTGTACCTGACACATTGCACCGCATCGAGAGAAGGGTCTCGCCGCCGCAGCCGCTGCATTTCTGAACAAGGGTGTCGCCGCTGTAGCTGACGCATTGCACCGCATCGAGAGAAGTGTGTCGCTGTCGCAGCCGCTTTATTTCTGAACAAGGGTGTCGCCGCTGCAGTTGCCGCATTGCACCGCATCAAGAAAAGCGCCTCGCATCCACGGAGAAGCGCCGCTGTCGCCGCTGCAGTTGCCGCATCGAGCGGTAGCATCTCGCATCGAGGGAGAAGAGTGTCGCCGCCAAAGCCACTGTATCTCTGAACAAGGATGTCACCGCTGACGCATCGAGCCGAGACTTCTCGCAACATCAGAGAAGCGTGCCTCATCTAGAACATCTTCACATCTTTATTTCTTTGCACCTGAACTTTGCCGCATTTCCATCACTGCAACACTTTTGTTGTGGAAGCGTCACGCATCGTAAGGTACATTGACTTAAAGTGTCGCATTTTAAGAACTAAGCTAAAACTACCATTTTAAGTACAGTATTGTGGATTTTTGTCGTTTGTGGTCTTGTGTTAAGTCTATTTAAAGAATACTAATTTTTTATATAAAACCTGTGTGGTGTCCATCTGTATTGTTGTCACTGGATTATTGTATGTGGTCACAAATGCTTTACACACCGCCTCTGAGATAAGCCTGTGTGCTCGTGCCAAGCTACCAAGAGGGTGAGCAGGGGGTATTTTAGGAGTGTACCCCCTTAACCGGACTAGAGGCAAGGGTCCCCATTTGTCACAAGTACCTACCTGTGCCAACACTAGAGGCCTCCAAATCTAACAGGGAGGGTGAACACTGACAACAGCAGGTACAACCAGTACAACCAGTGCAGAAGGAGAGCTGTATCCAGATGAAGCAGAAGCAATGGCAGCCAATAACACAAACCACAGGCAACTAGGTGACACTACCCATGGACTACTGACAGCAGGCTGGGTGGGGCAATACTCCCCATCCACAGCAGTAGATGGGGTCAGGATGTCATGCCATAGTCCACAATTTAAGCCGATACACATGGCGCACAGGCAGCAGAGAGCGACCATGGCCGCTTAAGCACAGACAGCAGCAACACCACTACCCTTAGGCATGGAGGCCTATCACCTAAAAAAACTTTCTGAATGTGGCAAATACCCAGACAGAAGGAAAAGGAGGGGGAATGCCTACAAAACAGAGAATGCAACTACCCAGACAACTACAAAGGAGAGGTAGTGACCCAGGCAAAAGACGTGAAAAATGAGTCTTTGATCCAGGCAACAAATGAAACAAGCATTTGCAATGCGTCTCTCATTTGTTAAAGTTAGAGCTGTTGGCATTGAAAACAATGTTTTTTACTTTTGTTTTTAGGTCGAGCCTAGAGTCAGCACGCATACGCTGCTCTGCGAGACTTGTATTGAAATATGGAATAGAAGCCCCGCCCACTCTCCGCCCTTATTTCTCATTGGCTTGTGTCATTGTCCTTCGTAAATGCTGGCTTCAAATTCGTAAACAGGCTAGTTAGTCCCTCTTTAGTACCGCTTTGTCTTCATGTGTTATCTCCCATGGCGACTGGCCCCTTTACTTGGCTTGTTACATGGTGTGCGTTATAAGTAGGTGAGCCCTATTTTGTTTATTGCTAACTAATATGGACAATGGCAGCTGCTTTTTGCTGTATTTGCAGTGCGCCCACACTAACGTTAAAAGTGGCTGCCCACTACCTGCACAGTACAATGGCGACACTTTTATTGGTTTTAAAAAATCAATTTTAATAAGATCGCGGTGTTCGCTTCAGGGACACTGTGCTTTCTTTTACTAATATATATATATATATATATATATATATATATATATATATATATATATACACACACACACACACACACACACACACACACACACATATATACATTTTGCATGCTGAGCGTGGTGCCCGCTTTAGGGACACCGCGCTCAGTTTCATTTTTTTTTTTTTTACTTTACTGGTGAGCATGGGCTCCTGCTTCAGGGACACCGGGCAGGTTTTTGTTGCTTTTTTTTACTTTATAGTTGTGCACAGCGCCCGACTCAGGGACACCGAGCTCTGTTTTTTTTTGTTTTGTTTTTTACTTTAATGGTGAGCGCGGCGCCAGTTTAACGTAACCACACTCTGCAATATAATAGGTCTCACTTTATTCAAAGTTTGACCTATTGGTATTGTAAATAACAATGCCTTTTAATATTATAAAAGGCATTGCCATTTACAATGGCAATTGCGAGACCTATTGCATTTATTTGCAGTGGAATTATATTTGCATAACACTATTGCCAATGGTATGCAAAAGTAAACAAGCATTGAAAATGCAATAGGTCTCGCAATAGAAGAGTTTGACATTTTTCGTTTTGCAAATGGATGAGTGACACCTATAGCATTTGGAATGCAACATGTTTTGTATTTACGTGACTTATATGGCAGCTCTGGTCGTTATGCTACATCTCTAGATAGTTTTATCTTTCGCAAATGTGACACCTATTGTAACACAATATGTGTTGTGAGGGTGAGTGAGGGTGAGGGGTTGAGGGTGAGGGGTTGAGGGTGAGGGGTTGAGGGTGAGGGGTTGAGGGTGAGGGTGGGTGAGGGGTTGAGGGTGAGGGGTTGAGGGTGAGGGGTTGAGGGTGAGTGAGGGTGAGGGGTTGAGGGTGAGTGAGGGTGAGGGTGAGGGGTTGAGGGTGAGTGAGGGTGAGGGTGAGGCTGAGGGGTTGAGGGTGAGTGAGAGTGAGGGTGAGTGAGGGGTTGAGGGTGAAGGGTGAAGTGTTGAGGGTGGGTGAGGGTGAGGGGTTGAGGGTGAGTGAGGGTGAGGGGTTGAGGGTGAGTGAGGGTGAGGGTGAGTGAGTGTGAGGGGTTGAGGGTGAGTGAGGGTGAGGGTGAGTGAGGGTGAGGGGTTGAGGGTGAGTGAGGGTGAGGGTTAGGCTGAGGGGTTGAGGGTGAGTGAGGGCGAGTGAGAGTGAGGGTGAGTGAGGGTGAGTGAGAGTGAGGGTGAGTGAGGGGTTGAGGGTGAAGGGTTGAGGGTGGGTGAGGGTGAGGGGTTGAGGGTGAGTGAGGGTGAGGGGTTGAGGGGTTTAGGGTGAGAGGGTGAGTGAGGGTGAGGCGTTGAGGGTGGGTGAGGGTGAGTGTGGGTGAGGGTGAGTGAGGGTGAGGGTGAGTGAGGGTGAGTGAGGGTGAGTGAGGGTGAGTGAGGGTGAGTGAGGGTGAGTGAGGGTGAGTGAGGGTGAGTGAGGGTGAGTGAGGGTGAGTGAGGGTGAGTGAGGGTGAGTGAGGGTGAGTGAGGGTGAGTGAGGGTGAGTGAGGGTGAGTGAGGGTGAGTGAGGGTGAGTGAGGGTGAGTGAGGGTGAGTGAGGGTGAGTGAGGGTGAGTGAGGGTGAGTGAGGGTGAGTGAGGGTGAGTGAGGGTGAGTGAGGGAGGGTGAGGGTGAGTGAGGGTGAGTGAGGGTGAGTGAGGGTGAGGGTGAGTGAGTGTGAGGGGTTGAGGGTGAGTGAGGGTGAGGGTGGGTGAGGGGTTGAGGGTGAGTGAGGGTGAGGCTGAGGGGTTGAGGGTGAGTGAGAGTGAGGGTGAGGCTGAGGGGTTGAGGGTGAGTGAGGGTGAGTGAGGGTGAGTGAGGGGTTGAGGTTGAGGGTGGGTGAGGGTGAGGGGTTGAGGGTGAGTGAGGGTGAGGGGTTGAGGGGTTAAGGGTGAGTGAGGGTGAGGCGTTGAGGGTGAGTGTGGGTGAGGGTGAGTGAGGGTGAGTGAGGGTGAGTGAGGGTGAGTGAGGGTGAGTGAGGGTGAGTGAGTGAGGGTGAGTGAGGGTGAGTGAGGGTGAGTGAGGGTGAGTGAGGGTGAGTGAGGGTGAGTGAGGGTGAGTGAGGGTGAGTGAGGGTGAGTGAGGGTGAGTGAGTGAGTGAGTGAGTGAGTGAGGGTGAGTGAGGGTGAGTGAGGGTGAGTGAGGGTGAGTGAGGGTGAGTGAGGGTGAGTGAGGGTGAGTGAGGGTGAGTGAGGGTGAGTGAGGGTGAGTGAGGGTGAGTGAGGGTGAGTGAGGGTGAGGGTGAGTGAGGGTGAGTGAGGGTGAGTGAGGGTGAGGGTGAGTGAGGGTGAGGGGTTGAGGGTGAGTGAGGGTGAGTGAGGGTGAGTGAGGGTGAGGGGTTGAGGGTGAGTGAGGGTGAGGGGTTGAGGGTGAGTGAGGGTGAGGGTGAGTGAGGGTGAGTGAGGGTGAGGGTGAGTGAGGGTGAGTGAGGGTGAGGGTGAGTGAGGGTGAGTGAGGGTGAGGGTGAGTGAGTGTGAGGGGTTGAGGGTGAGTGAGGGTGAGGGTGGGTGAGGGGTTGAGGGTGAGTGAGGGTGAGGCTGAGGGGTTGAGGGTGAGTGAGGGTGAGTGAGAGTGAGGGTGAGGCTGAGGGGTTGAGGGTGAGTGAGGGTGAGTGAGAGTGAGGGTGAGGCTGAGGGGTTGAGGGTGAGTGAGGGTGAGTGAGAGTGAGGGTGAGTGAGGGGTTGAGGGTGAAGGGTTGAGGGTGGGTGAGGGTGAGGGGTTGAGGGTGAGTGAGGGTGAGGGGTTGAGGGGTTAAGGGTGAGTGAGGGTGAGGCGTTGAGGGTGAGGGTGAGTGAGGGTGAGTGAGGGTGAGTGAGGGTGAGTGAGGGTGAGTGAGGGTGAGTGAGGGTGAGTGAGGGTGAGTGAGGGTGAGTGAGGGTGAGTGAGGGTGAGTGAGGGTGAGTGAGGGTGAGTGAGGGTGAGTGAGGGTGAGTGAGGGTGAGTGAGGGTGAGGGGTTGAGGGTGAGTGAGGGTGAGGGGTTGAGGGTGAGTGAGGGTGAGGGTGGGTGGGGGTGGGTGAGGGTGGGTGAGGGTGGGTGAGGGTGGGTGAGGGTGAGGGGTTGAGGGTGAGTGAGGGTGAGGGTGGGTGAGGGTGAGGGTGGGTGAGGGTGAGGGTGGGTGAGGGTGAGTGAGGGTGAGTGAGGGTGAGGGGTTGAGGGTGAGTGAGGGTGAGGTGTTGAGGGTGAGTGAGGGTGACAGCGTTTCTTTTCAAAGGCAACCGAAGTGCAAACACAAGTGGATCCCTGCCCCTCACACGATGGTTTTTAGGGTACAAATGTACAACGGCCGCCTGTGGGTCCTCGCCGGGCTTCCGAGAGGCAGGAAATACCGTTTGCATTCTTAAATTGCGAAGTTGTAGTGGGGGAGGGGGGGCGGTAAGAAAAAGGCGACCTCGAACTCCAGGTCCCAACAATCCAACACACACTCTCCGTTTAATGCAATATAATGGTGCCGAGAGACCTGGAAGGCGCGGGCCCTGCTGGCAGAGGTTGCACTGCGGCTGCGCAGCTTCAACACCTCCAAAGCACCGAAAATGACTGCTTCAATTCTACTGTGATGACTTTCATGTGGTTTGGTGGCGCAGAGATTAAGCTGTAATTGATTTAAAAGCCGTACTGATTAACGAAAAGAAAGTGATTTTTTTAGGGGCAGAAGACAGTCATGGAAAACTGACATTAGGAGAGACTGTGGTTAGGGGTGTGTTATGGTAAGTGGGGAACACCGTAAACAGTTTCAGAATCCCACCCACTGTATTCAGAGAGAACCACGGGGCCGGGAGGGGTGGGGGAGTCGAGCTTACTATCACACACCCGGGGCATGCACAGAGCAAGAAGTGGGCAGGCGTCCCATTAGCTGACCTCCGTGTGACCTTCACCACATGCTGTCTATTACTACAAACGTAAGGGAGGGAGGGGGTGCCCTGTCATACAGACTGAAGACAAGCCAGTGTGCCTTAATCATATAGGCCTTTAAACACAACACTGCAGGCCCCCCAAAGGAAAAAGACTGAAAAGCTGGTAATGCAAAAAAAAAAAAACAAGACGGAGGGCATTGCTGTGGGGAGGGGGTGGAGGAGAAATGCACACGGCGGGCAGGGGAGGGGGCGGAGCGGGGAGAGCGGCATGTGGGTGTGAAGAAGCCGGGGCCTTTGAAGTGAAGCTAAGCTTCACTTCAAAAGGTGTCGGAGGAATGCGGCTGAGGGAACAGACGGCGATTGCGGCTGAGGGAACTGATGTGCACGCGCTTGTAAGCTCAATGCACATGCGCATTGAGCTTAAAAGTCACGGGCACTGCAAGGAATCGCCACGATTCCTTGCTTGTTAGTTAAAGAGTGGTTAAGCCGCAATAGTCTCGCAAGCTCGATGCGCATGCGCATCGACAGGCGAGACCTAAAAACACTGTCCTTTTCAAAGCCAACAGCTCTAACTTTAACAAATGCGAGACCTATTGCATTGGAAATGCAATCGGTCGTGCATTTGTTGGTGTTATTGACATTATAAATTCCAATTTTTTTTCCTCTCCATGTTGCAGGGTGCAGTACCATATGTGGCCAAAAGATGTCCCGGGATCTCTTTTGGTGACATATGGTACTGTGCCCAGCAGAAGGTATGGTAAACCCACCCTACCCATAATGCATTGCATGCAAGACAGTACCACGAGTACAAATAGCTATGTCCATATATACAATTAGTAGCTTTGAAATGTGAAAAAATAATTATTATATTAATTACGGAATAGGTTGTACGCTGTGTGGAGCTGATGAAGTGACAGTTATAGAAGGTCTCATATAAATGTGATATGTGCTAGAAAGTAAAGTAGCCACTGCCAGCCTTGCTTAGGACCAGGTGTGTGTTCTGTCTGAAGCTCTTTAAGAAATTAGTGCTCAGAGGCTGTAATTGAAACCTAGGGTGGAACAACAGATATAACAGGGGTGTTCTCATGGGATGTTACAAGAAGAGACTAGGTGGTACAAAGGAGGAACAACTAAGCCTACTGAACAATGAAAAGCCACCATTTACAAAGGACAGTGACAGGAACCAATTGAAAAGATGGGTGGAGCTTTATGCCCATATCCTGAATACAACATGTCTCGAAGAGACAGCGCAAGCGCTGCCTAGGCAAGACCTAAAAAGGGGAGCCAGTAACCCAGTTTAGACAAAAAAAGGGAGCCAGTGACCAATTTAAGAGATGGGAAGAAGATCCAGTAGCTCGTTCCCTAGTCAACAGATGGGAAGGGTGAGCCAATGGCCCGCTCAAAAGATGGGAAAAGGAATCAGTGGCCGATTTAAACACAGGAAGGGAAGCCAATACTTCCGTCAAACGATGTTTAGGCTGTCTTAAAGTTTTTTTTATAAACCCTGCTCCATTCCTTGTCCCAAAATTTCCCTCAACTCCTCATTTAAAATCCTGAGGTTTACATAGTTAAAGTTTTTGTACAAAGGGCCGCAGTAGTCTATAACAATACACAAATGATGAAAAATCATAACTGCTGTCCTAATCCCTAGCTCTCCCAGTGACCCCTCTTTCTTGCACCTCACTCACTATTCTCTTGGTAACGCAAAAGTGCTTAAGAATGATACCCTGGTGTACACCCTGCCTTTGCTGTGCATTCAACCAATGCCCACATTCATAGTTCAATCAATGCCTTACCTGTACATGGAAGGCAGCCATAAACCACTTGTAAGCCTCTCTCTCATCACTTCCTTCATCTTTTCATCACCATTTCCACTTAATCCCTTTTTACTACTTTCCACCTTTCTTCACCTTTGATTCCCCCTAGCCCACTCTTACCTATCTGGCTGTACCTTTTTTAAATGCACACTACTCTATTTCCCAAGGGTTACCTCCACTCCTCTTTTTTGCCACGTTTCAGCCATTCTTCCGCTCACCCTTTCATTTTCTCCCTCTTCTATAGTACGTTTATTTAATAGTGCTTTATTCCACCCAAAGTCTGCAGTCCTTCAAAATATGTCTATGATCTCCATACGAATCAGGGAAAGGATTTAAGATGTGGACGTTTTGAGCTCTTTACTTGAACCAACCAGTGAGAAAAATAATTGGCAAAGTCTCAATATGTAGCAATTATTCTGGCAGGGAACCTTTCAGAACGTATCTTCAGTGGCCGGATTCTAACATCTGCAGTGTGCATTTGTTTTTGATTTACTGAAAATTAATCAAATCACACTATGCATGCAATCAAGGAAATGCAATGCTCAAACGTGGTATTTGTGTATAATTGCCTGCACTTAGGCTGTAATGATTGGTAGAGCCAGGGAGCAGTGAGTCATGTATCATCTGGGTGTCCCCGTGTCAAGGGTTGAACCCGCAGGCAGATTGGACTTATTGGCAAACATAACTTGACATACAAAGAAGTGAAACCCCAGACATATACAAACAAGCACTGGCAAAACCACACGGTCTATCATTAATTGCCTGCCTTTTAGCTTTGTGTTAATGCTTCATTTTGTTTGCCATGGTTTTTATAAAATATTGTTGTGGGAGGTATGAGGCTCTAACAAATATAAAGAAAACAAAGTTGAAAAATTACAAAAAATCGTTTGTGTCTCAAAAAGCACATATTGCCAAAGTAGTCCCCCCCCTAGAACTGAAGGGAACGACTTTGTGTGCAGACGTTCTCCTTGTGAAAGGAAAGAATCAGAAACTCATAGTAAAAAGTTAACCAATGACTGAAGTAAGCAGATCAAATGCCCCATGCTCTAGTAGGAGAAAGAAAAATGTGAATGAGGCAACAGACCAATAGATAAAGAGGCCTGGCTGTAGGCCGCTATAAGCATATATGTATTTTATCAAATGGGACTCAAATCAAAATATACTGGCTAACACACTAGACATAAAAAGGCGAACCTACAAGTATCACCAACAAGTGTAGTGCTGGCTTAGAAGCATGAAAAGGCTGAAGCTTTCACACAGGACATGATGCAACTTGGCAACATCGCAGACACGATTAGCTCCGAGACCGGGTGGACAAATGGAGAATCAGTAATCTAACAGTCCTGCACTGGAAAGAACATCAGAGTTGAGGAACAGTCAGTTGCACTTCTTGCATCCTCATATATCTGAAAGATTACACACCTGCATCACATTTTGTAGATTAAGTAAACAAATAACAGGTGTATTTGTACAGTGCATTCACCCTGGGGGATTCCTTAGTGCTACGGACATGTTTGTATCATTTAATCAACCTCAGAAGATGACAGATTGAGCGAACCTATCAGAATTCACACCTTTGAGTACACTAAGAGTAAAACAAAGACCCATCCAGCAGATGAATCAATCCACCGCACCATCACCCCCAGCTTAATGCAATAATTTTGATAACTTAAACCCTTGTACCTAAAAGATACATTTTACACCAACTTAAAAGAAAATTAGAATCGAGGCCTGGGGGGTCTTGTCAGGTTATTTTGCTATGTGACCAGTTGGTCATGTGGTAATGTATTGACTTTTCAGTCCCTACGTCATTTCAAAGCACTAAATGAGAAGAGATGAAAATGAAGGAGTAGGAGACAGAAAAAACAGGAGCAAGAGAAAGGCAATGGCGATGCAGTCTTGCGAATCAATTGACAACATTGCCCTAGACTATTTATTTCATCTGGTGCAGCAACAGTTTATTCTGGGTGGTCAGGGAGAAAGGAAAAAGCAAAGCAAATGAGCTACACATCAGGAAGGAGCAATGAAATAAGACATCATTGCCTGGACTAGTTAAAATTCATGGTTACATTTCAGAAAGTGCGCTGTTGTCCACAATAAGGCACCCTGGTACATCATTCACTAAACCTGCACTGAGAAACAATGGAACTGGACTACTGAGAGAAACGCTAGGCCTTACGTTTCTTTCTAAATACAAATTCAGAATGAGAGACTTGTATATCCAGGGGGAATGTGTACCTGAGTGTAGAGGCTAAGAGAGAATGGTCTTCTTGGGTAACCTTTGTAACAAGTAGTGACTAGCCTTCCACTGTCTAAGAGAAGTCTATGGGGGGCTGACAAGAACTGATAGTTTATAGCAGCACCTAGTGCTTATGTTGTGGAAAGCTCTAAGCATCAAGCAGGGAGCTTTACAGAAATATCATTTCACAAAGGGCAATCAGCATACGCAGCTAGATGGCCCGAGAAGGGAATATGATGGAGGATGTTAAAAACAAGCACTTTAACAGCTTTCGGAATGGTCGGAAGGAGATTTAGGAGTTTGGGCAAATCAAGATACAAGGAGTTGCCATAGTTTGTGTTAAAAGCTATGAGTGGTAGAACCTCCGTCTTCCGTGAGGATACTGGCAAGAGAGGCACAACTTTCCTTAAACACCTAAGCAGGGACAAAGACTTTTTAGATTTGGATGGAGAAAGAATGATTGTTGTCAAACCCAAACCCTAACTTCTTATCAGAACATGAGGGTTCAAGGATCTGTCCGGGATCATCTGGTCACAGCTGGGTGACCTAAAAGGAGCAATTATGGGGTTTTTCTCTGTTCAGTTTGGGGCAGTTATTAAACATTCAAGATGCAACAACTTTCATATATTCAAAGAAAATAATCTGCGTGTTAGAATCATTATTGGCGAATGATACAATAAGCTGAACATTGTCTGTATATGAAAACATTTCCAGGTCTTAAGGATGAATAAGATCAATCACATGGAGAAATGTGTAAATTAAAGAGTGATTAGCCATGTCGAACACCTTGTTGTAGGGGAACTGGATCAGAGAAAAAAAGGGTGAGAAAGACTTGCATCTTCAACACACATGAACCATTTAGGGGCTGATTGGTAGATGCCAAGGTTCAACATGTGTTTGAGAAGGATGGAGTGGGAGACAGTATTGAATGCCGCCAAAAGGTCTAAAGATCGGGTTGCAGCCCTTACATAGACAAATAAAGCCACAGGGAAAGTGTAGGTGCTAGGTAGCGGGCAAAACCCCAATTGGAATAGATCAAGTAGTGCAGTGGCTTCCAGGTATAGCTGGGAGATACATTTTTTCAGAATCTTGGCAGGAAGGTTCGGGGTCGAAGGGTGGTTTTTTTAGAGCAGCTGTTCGAGATATACTGGGGCAAAAGTAGGAAATGCAGTGTAGTGATTACATTGCAGACCATGAAACCTGGCATACCTGGTGCATATTCTGACTTTGATACTTCACCAAACACTATTTGGTTGTGGGCAAATCATATCAAATACCAGTGCATGGAATTGTATGGAATAAATGGGTAAAATATATTAAAGTAAAGTGTATGAAACATGCTATAATTGCATTATTCCAATGATCAACAATCACCTCCTCCACGGACATTGTTAATTAACACCTGTGAGGTAATATATTCTATTATTAGTATGTTGGTTTCCGAGTGAACAGAATTTAGAATATGTGCGCAACAGGACACTGTCGTGTCCTTAAGGGTTTACAGGCAACCAAGTCATGCTGTACCTCAAAATGCATTTGGTTGTTTTCCCCACAGCTGAAGACTGAGTCAGGAAGGGAGGAAACAAGGGGGTAACTAAACTCTCCCTGTCTTGTGTGGAAGCACCAAGGTTCTACAAGGAGTACCCCGACGGATCTGTGCTTATTTCTACTACCTACCCTATCTTCCCCTTTGGCCCTCCTAATTGCCCCTTTCCCTTCTCCCCTCCTTCTCCACTACCTCCTCCCTTTCCTCCCACAGCCCATCATTACCTTTGTAGTGTACTCGTAAGTTGCCCTGTGACAGCCCTATGTAGCTGTATTTGTCCTTGGGACTCCAGGACCGGGGAAGAGGATTCTCCTGCTGATTGACAGCTGGATACAGACGCTGGAGTCGGTCTCCCACTTCAACCCCAGTCCCGTTGCTTACGACCTGCGGCTCCGCCATCTTGGATTTGCTATTGTGTCACCGAGCGCAGGCAGTCTGCCATATCCAACACCGGCCGGAGGGGCCGCCGCCGAGGCCGCCGGGACAGTGAGTACGACGGAGTCGAACCTCCGCAAAATGCAGCGGAAACTGGTCACAGACAAACCACAACTCCCAGAAGGGATGGCGTTCAGAGAGTGTTCACAAGCGGCCATGTACAAGTCATGCCGGGAGATGTAGTTAACTCAAGTCTGTTCAGTTCAACGTGAGACTAAGCAGCGAGTGGCTGTAAGGACTACAAAGGAGAGAAATGCAACGCGCATAGCCGTCCGTCATAATAAACGCAAGACTGGAGACCGCACTGTGAAGTGATCAGGGCTAGCGTCCAGCAGCGGACTCTTATCTGCCCTCAAAAAAGATGGAAGTGCCGCTAGTGTACGCGAATTATCTCTGAACAAGGCTGATCCTCATTAGCCTGTATTTTTGCCAGCTAGAGTTGTGCATGTTGAGATCCACGCAGGCAGCAACTAAGGCGCCATGTAAGCATGGATCATCTTCCATGGGACCTTAGTTGCCATAGTAACCAGTGTACACAAATATACCCGGAAACAAGAACACAACATTCTATACCATGGCACTTCCACCACTAAGCCAACCCAGGTAAGGAGAGGGCGCAGTCTGTTGTCCCACACGTTATTTAGCCAGAAAAAAACCTCGAAACAGGTTGACACTTAGTAATACAGTTTTATAGAACGGTATTTATATATTGTAACTTCACGTCCATCGGGAGAATTTTCGTTGGCTTCAAGATTTTGGTCTCTTAAATAAACCAATTAAAACTTGTTGAACTATGGGTCGGTTTCAGCTTCTCAGATACATCAAGATAGGCGTTGATAGTAATTCATACTGTAAAGTCGAGGACACTGCCTCATCTGTTTGAGTTAGAGGATTTAAACGTGGATGCTTAATCGATGAAGAGAGAAAAAAATTAGAAGTCGCCCCCCTAGACCTTGCTATCAGAACCGCTCGCAACCCATTCGTGATCTAGTGAGCAAGCTTGAAAATGTAAAACCAGAGGGCATGGTTTTCAGTTCGACCTTCCCGTGTGACCAACTTGTGTGGTCTTCAATGCATTCCTGTGGTCCTCATTTTGGAAGGATGTGAGTACCTAGATCAAGGCTCAAAGCTGCTGGTAAATACGTGATAAGAAAACTCAACTGAACCCATCACATTCTGTAAATCCCCTAGTTCACACTGTACCTGCGAAAAAAGGGCTAAAGTCAGAAAATATTGGGCCTCGGAGTAAGTAGTCCTAGACTGTGATCTCAGTTCTTGTACTTTACTAACCTGTTAGATCCGGTGCAAATCACGTTCTCCCCATGCATGTAGTCGTTACCTTATCTACTATTTTGCAACTCTGAAACAGAAAATAAGCATCATGAACACATGTATAAGAGATGGCCATAGCACGGCTTTCATTCACTTAACATTCTGATGAGGTATTTTCTACTCTTATGCTGTAGAATGCTTTTATGTAATTTATAGGTGCCAGCTCATTGGCCACTGACATTTTGTTCTATGATGTTATGTTCTGTATTTACCTTTGAAAGGCTAGTCAGTTGTCGCCCCTCAATCTACTTACCTGTTTCCTATTAAACTTACGATTGGTGTACAATTCCGTGGCGGGGAGAGCGGCACTTCATTTTTGGCGATGAGTCAAGGTCTCGGGAGCTACACGCCATTATATTGAGGCACTGTTTGTGGGATTTTTGTTCCCTGGGTGTCTCAATTCTCTGTACTACAAGGCCCAGGAGGTGTTCTAGTACCTTTGGCACTTTTCTTTGTTTGCAAGGATTTTGTTTGCCCCAGGTTTTTCTTGGAATGTCTGTTGGGACGTGCTTTCTCGGACTTGAACCCATACTGGTCTGTCTTCGCCCGTGGCAGCATGCACTCTGGCACTCTTGCACTTGAGTTTTCACTTCACAACAGGTTTGACTCGTGCTTGAGTTTGTAGCTGTCCCACACCGCTCTACCTGGAAAAAACACGTCATTTTACTGCATTTGTTACACTCAATGGTACAGAATGCCATTTGGACTGGCTTCGGCTGTTTCTACATCCCTGAAGGTAATGATCAAGATGTTAAAAGGAATTTCTTCTGCATCCTTCAATTCGGTATTCTCCCCCTTTCTTGATGGTCTAAATGTAGCGTTCTCGGGGGCGTGGCCAAGATGGCGGCGGAGTAGGACATGCTTCTCAGTCCCTCCGGCACCGCAAGTTTTACCGCATTGATTAGCGCCCTCTTAGGTGCCCATCCGAGCACGAATTTGCAGCGCCCGGGTGTTGCTCTGAGGAGGTTTGGGGCCCCATTTTGCGGGAACGGAACGAAGAAAAGCTGTAATCGGATGCGTGACCTAAGTCCATGAGGAGCCTGTGTAGTGGCCTGGGCCCAGCTGCGGGAGAGGTCGAGAGTGAGGCAGCAACGCTGTGAGTCCCCCCGACTGCTGGATCAGCTGTGTCCTGGGGCCCTGAGCGGTCCAGCGGGGGGAGCACCCTTGTGTTGCCGGCATTGCTCGGCGATCCCGCTGTGAGGAATAATGTGGACAGGCGTCGAGGCCCGGGAGAGTGCAGAGGCCGGATCCGAGCGCGGAGCGGAAGGGAGCTGCGGCATTACTTCCCAGCGGTGCCGGCGTCCTGTACCTGTGAGCATCCTAGTGGTCGCCGGGGCAGGGAGGCCTGCGGACACGCACGCTGCGCGGAGCCGGAGATCAGAGGAGCCTGGTGAGCGGCCTAGCGGGAGGTGGCGGTGGCTGGTGGCCCCGAGATCGGCGGCGGGGAGGTGAGCGGCAAGACAGGCAATAGAGCTCTGCGAGCGGTGCCCGGCCCTCCCCAGCAGGAAGTGTGGAGTGCGGCTGGAGAGTCCGGAGCTGAGGTGCTGAGGCGGGCACCACCACGCCACGAGTTGCGGCCTAGGAAGGCCTGGCACCCGCCGGAGGAGTGGCTCTCCCGGCCGTGAGTCAGCGTACCAGTGGAGGTGAGGAGGAGAGAGAGGGGTACCTGAGCAGCAGTCTGCATTTCGGTCCGCATTTCGGCGGACGGTGCCTGACCAGCTTTGGAGGGTGGAACGGGACGAGGGAGCTGTGTCTGTTGCTGGTCCCCCCCGATTGGAGCTCCGGTAGTGGCAGGCAGCCTGTTGTGAGCTATCGCGGAAGAGATACCTGGACTCCCTTCTACTGCCACGACGTGACGCCCGATTAAGTAAGTTTATTACCGCCCACAAGGAAAAGCCTGGCCTTTTAATTATGCCTTAGCCACGCACTGACCCAAGTGTTTTTTGCAGTTACAGGCGCCAAGACTGCTGCACTGCAAAAGCGACCTTGCTAAGCGAACCCCTTCTACTAACTTCGGGTTCTCACAGTTAAACCCCCCAAAGTGAGTAGCTTATACTTCATACAGCCTAGTAGTGATAAGCATCGTTTTTAAGGTCCAAATTAATGTAATTCTGTTCTTTTTGTATAAAGTTCAAGTAGGACCCTCGGCAAAGTAGATGTGACCGAGCGCTACTTGTTCCCTTCAGTGGAAGACCCATGCTTTCACTAAGTAAACAGTAAGTTGCAGTATGAGTGGCTATTCCTCAGCCCGCCTTTCTCTTCATTAATAGAACAATCCCAGAACCATTGTTCAGTAACCAAGGGAGAGTCTTATCTTGTGCTGGAAAACATATTGATTTTATCCGCCCACTTTATTAACTGTCCCTGCAATTATAGACTTTAACTACAGCCCTTAACCCTTTAATGTTATAAAATTTAACCCTTTAATGTTACAAAATACATCCCATGCTCACTGCGATTCTCTATTGCCTACAGATTCAAATTGAGTACAGCAACATCTACTGTATTGCCAACTAATCATCCTTGCCTTAAAGAGCACCGGCAAGGTATATACATTTTTTAATTTGTTCACTTTTGTATAAATTAATTTGTACCAGCAATATATGCGCTCATAACTCTTGACGGATGAAGCGCCATACACCAAGTTGAGGTTAAATCACATGCCTCTCTAATTTAATTTATTTCGATTTAATTTTAAAATGAGTCTTCATCAAATGCCCATGTGTTAAGATATGTACATGTGCACGCTTTGTCTTTTCCCCGGGAGCGAAAAAACTAATTTGCAATTAAAAGTATACATGTAGGAATGCCATGTGAGGCATACATGTAGGAGCCTGATTTTAATTTTAAAATTCTTATAGTTTCAGGAGGCTCATCTGTCCTGATGATGATCTAGATTAATATAGATCGAAACGCCGTCGACCCACCCAAGGAATTTCACCCGTTCTATTTGTATATAATTGTTGTGTTTTTATCCTTGTTGTTGTTGTGTGACAGTTCGTTCACTTTGATCACTTATGTCACGTCCTGCACCGTACTATTCACTTGAGCACCTGCAATACAGTATAATTATTTATGTATACCCTTAAGAAAAGAGAGTAAAATAAAAAACTCCTACCAATACCTACTACCTCTGCTCCCCAGCGACTTATTAAGCACTCGCTCTCTGTTCTATTCCTCGCTAAGGACCTCTTAAGGCCTACCCTGAACCATTGTTCTTCCAAAGCAGGCAGCCTGGGAGGCCTGGGGGAGACGGAGGCGCCCCTCCCACACGCTCCTGACGCTGCATTTACAAAGGCCTAGGCCCGGGCGGCGGAAGCGCCCAGGGGAGTGAAGATATTCACCGCCTTCTCCCACGGCATGTGACTTTAACTCGGAGAGCACAAGCTGGAGAGCAGACTGAGTTGGGCATAAGGGCTGAGGCTACCGTGACACTGCAGGGCTGTTGGGTGCGGCCTGAAAGGAAGAGGTTTGATCCTAGTGGTTGCTGTGGACAGGGGCCTTCGTGGGAGTGAGACGCGCTTGCTTGCTGTCTGGCCTAGGCAGAGGACGTTATGGCGACGACCAGGCTAAAGAAAGACAAGCCCATGAAGTACGGGACACCGAAGATGACAGCGCAGACTGCCTCGCCGGTGGCAGACAGATCCCCGCGGCGGGGCGATAACGAGGAGCCCGCAACCAAGGCCTTCATGATAGAGCTGTTCACGGCTATTAAGGAGGACATATCGGAGCTGCGCTCCCAGCTGGCGTCTGATCTTCATGAGGTGCCGAGGGATGTGGATGGAGTGGGAGAGCGAGTTGCGACACTGGAGGAGCACGACTTGGGGACAACGGAGGACATACATCGGCTCCAGCAAGACGTGATCCGCCTGACAGAGCAGAACCTGGATCTACAAGCCCATGCCGAGGACCTAGAGAATAGGTCCCGCCGCAACAATATTAGGATACCGGCGGTGCCTTGGAAGGGAGATGGGTCGGACCTACGGGACTATATGGCAGCTCTTTTCAAACATATCCTGAATGAGGAAGCCTGCAGGACATACAAATGGATAGAGTTCATCGAGTTGGACTGCCGCGGGGCCCCAAAGCCCCTCCTCCTGATATATTGGTTTGTGTACATGACTTTCAGCTGAAGGAACGGATCCTACGAAAGGCACGTGACTTCGATCCCCTTCAGTTCCGGGATCACTGCCCTTTGCTCTTCCAGGACCTTGCAGCTTCTATATTGGTGAAACGGAGGGAATTTAAACCTGTCACCAACTACCTGCAGGAGCAAAATGTGCCCTACTCCTGGGGGCACCCATTCAGGCTTGTCTTCAGATGGAAGAATAAACTGATACAAGTTCGGTCTTTGGAAGCGGCCATGGGCATTCTGGAGTTGGAGCGGCCCACTTCCCCATCTGATGGTGGCAGTTCTCCCAGCAGGCGACGGCGGGGGAGGATGTTGGAAGGGGCTGGGGGTTGGATATTTTCCTCTTCCGCCTGCAGGAGGGTTGGGGACCTGGAAGCGGTGAGTCTCCAGCTTGGAGGTGATGGGGAAAGCTATTGTCACCCTGTCTCGCCTTTGCTATGCATTCTAGCCCTAGATGGTACATGCGAATTAGCCTTCTTCTCCTATCTAGTGTAGGATGTCTAGAGTTCTGAGAGTGGTGAGCCTTAATGTTCGTGGGCTCAATAGTCCAGTGAAACGTCATGCAATTCTGTCCCTTTTAGAGAACGCAGAGAGTGATGTGTGCCTCTTACAAGGAACGCATCTTCTCGCTAAAGATGTCCGGCGTATGCAGGATAAGCGTTACCCCTTACAGCTCTGGTCTTCGAGCCCGAATAAGAAAAATGGAGTGGCACTGCAGTTTAGTAGCCGTGTGCATTGTAAGGTACTGTCCCAAGTCGTAGACATTAGAGGGAGGTTCCTGGCGGTGCGGGTTCAATGGGGTGATGCGATCTTCACCATAGGGTCTATGTACGCTCCAAATGCCCAACAAGAGCCCTTCCTTCGCGCTGCCATTGCACAAGTTCTGGCATCCCCGGATGCGTTGATTTTGGTGGGAGGGGACTTTATTCTTGTGATGGAAGGGGGGTTAGACAGATCAGAGCACCGGTCGAGCCAAACCGGCGCTTGGACACAGGAAGGGAAGTGGTGGCTTGCTGAGGGAGGGTTACATGATGTGTGGCGCATTCAGCACCCTCAAGAGTGCGACTTCACTCATTATTCAGCTGCACACAAGACGTATGCGCGCCTTGATCACTTCCTGGCCACAACTGCCTTCTTGCCTCACCTCTCTGATGCGGACATTACACCACGCTCTCTTTCCGATCATGTACTCATATCAGTGACGGTCTCATTCAGTGGCAGCCGGCCACCCTCGGCCGGTTGGCGGCTTAGGGATTCCATGTTACACACTTACTCCGTGGTCATGAAGATCCGCGACACTATCACTCACTACTTGACTGAAAATACGGTAGGGGACACCTCGTTAGCTTCAATATGGGAGGCCCTGAAGTTAGTGGTCAAGGGACCTTCATAGCGCTTGCAGCTACGTATGCTAGGTTGGGCCAAGAGAAAAAGGGGAACTGGAGGGGGAAGTGCGAGGCCTGGAGGCAATACACAAGATAACAGGGGCCCCAAGGGTATGGAGGGAACTAGAGACGAAAAGACGCATGCTCAAGCACCTGGATCTTGATAGAGCAGCATATGCCTTATTGCGCCTGTGACACAAATTTTATTGTGTGGAGATAAGGGGGGTAGGATGCTCGTGCATAGATTACACGCACGGGCTCAGGCCTATACCATCACAGAGATCAAGGATCGCCAGGCGACGACCCACACCACTGACACTGCCATTGTTGACACCTTTCACCACTTTTATCACTCATTATATACGAAGCAGGGTACATCGCATGAGGACATAACAGAATATCTTGCATCGTCCGGTATTACGCCCCTGTACCCGGAATCAGCTGAAGCATTAGATTCGGAGATCCGAATAGAGGAGGTTCTATCGGCCATTTCCCGGCTCAAGTTTGCTAAATCACCCGGGCCTGATGGGTTCTCCGCTATATTTTATAAGACTTTCTGTAGGGAACTGGCTCCCTTTTTAACTCAGCTCTTCAATTCCTTCCTTGACACCGGGGTGGTCACCCCCTCCATGACTGAAGCGGCTATAACGGTCATTCTCAAACCTGGGAAGGACCCTACGGAGTGCGGCTCTTATAGGGCGATTACACTCCTCAACATCAATGCTAAAATATTTGCAGGAGTATTAGCGGCGAGGCTTAGCCCTTTAATGGATGGAGTGATTGACCCTGACCAGGTCGGGTTTATACCAACTAGGCAAGGGGGGGATAACACTAAGAGGCTGCTCCATCTGCTGGACCTGGTACACCGCTCTAAGAAGCAGGCTTTTCTACTGTCTGTTGACGCAGAGAAAGCCTTCAACCATGTGGACTGGGGCTATCTGTTTGAGGTGTTGAGGGCTTTTGGCATAGGTGATAACTTTTTGCGATGGATCCAGTGCCTTTACGCAGCTCCCAAAGCGGTAGTGAGGGTAAATGGATGTAGGTTGGCCATCTTTCCCATCACTAGGGGAATGCGACAGGGGTGTCCCCTCTCCCCGCTACTTTTTGCGCTTTACATGGAGCCCTTTGCTGAGTGCGTTCGGACCCACGCTAATATCTCGGGCATCCGCTTCAGAGCCGAAGATCATAAAATCAGTGTCTATGCGGACGATGTCATCCTGACGTTGACTGACCCCTACTCCTCCCTACGATGTTTATCTGCAGAACTTCTTGCCTTCCACAAAGCAGCGGGATTTAAAGTTAACTTCCCTAAATCACAAATCCTCAAAATCTCGATCCCGGCCTCTGAAATAGTGGATCTGCAGAGGGACTTTGCTTTTCAATGGGTGCACTCAGACATCATGTATTTAGGTATACGACTGGCCCGACCCTTGACAGGACGCTTTCCTTGAACTATTCCTTGTTAGCTGAACAGGTTACTAAGACCCTATCCGACTGGTCCCGCCTTAACTTGGCATGGTTTGGCAGACTGGCCGCTATCAAGATGACAGTGCTTCCCCGCATACTCTACCTTTTTCAGATGCTGCCCCTGACTCCACCGCCGGGCATGTTGAGGAGACTTCAGGGGCTGATTAACAAGTTCCTGTGGAACAACAAAAGGCCACGCTTTGCGTTCACAGTGACTACCTCCCCGAAGGCGGCTGGGGGCCTGGGTTTCCCTCTGCTTTCTGCATACTTCCAGGCATCCTGTCTCAGACACATAGTGGAATGGAATAGGCCCATGTCCAGTAAACATTTGCTCTTTATGGACCAAACGGTAGCCGGATGTAAAATCTGGCGAGAGCTTTGGCTGCCGCGCAAGTACAGGGCATGGGGACTGTACTCCTCCCCGGTGACGTCTCCGACGCTCAAGGCATGGGACCAGTTAGCGCTACGTAAGGGTTGGACCTCCTTCCCTTCTCCAATGACACCCATAGTGGATAATCCTGACTTTCTTCCGGGCTGCGCGTCTCCGGTCTTCCACCGCTGGCGAGAGAAAGGCTGCAAACGGGTGGGTATGCTCTTTGATTTGGATGGGCTGGTTCCGTTTTCCACACTGCGGTCGGACTATTTTCCGCTGGCCAAGGAGGACGCGTTCTATCACGCGCAAGTGGCACATTGAGTAACTCGCCCAGCCAATATGGCTCTTATGTCGCGGCCACTAACGGCCTTTGAACGATGGCTAGTTGGCAAAAAGGATGACCGGAGCCTTATTTCGGAGCTCTATGCGATGATTTTGCGTTGCCCCCGGAAACAACGTACAAAGGCGCAAGTCCGTTGGGAGACGGAGCTAGGGCACCCCCTTTCGACTAAAGAATGGGAGCATGTGTTCTACCGGGCGCACCATACGACCTCTAACATGGCAGGGACTGAATCAGCCTACAAAACAGCGACCTATTGGTATTATACCCCAGCGCGTGTCACGATGTGGGATAAAGCGAAATCAGGTCTCTGTTGGAGGGGATGTAGGATATCTGGGAATCTGATTCACCTACTGTGGCGCTGCCCGAAGTTGGAACGTTACTGGGCAATGGTTCTTGATGAGCTGGATGCTGCTTTAAAGATCACACTACTCCGGCTTCCTGAACACACTATACTAGGGCTGCCCCATCCTAAATTCTTTCCCTTGCGCTCGCTCAGTGGCAGACAAATTGCGCTGGCTTTACTGGCTGCGCGGCAAGTTCTTTTAGCACAGTGGGGCTCTCCGGCGACTCCTGATACCCGGAATTGGATTCAGCAATTGTGGCATACCCTTGCTATGGAGCGACTTTCCCAGGGTATGGATGGGAAGGGTTCGGAATATGCAACCCTCTGGGCACCGATTCTGCAGCTTTTGTCCAAAGACCTCCGAGAGGTGACATGCCCAAAGTACTTGCAAATCCTACAACTTATACCCCTGGACCCTGTAGGCGCCACACCGCGCACTTGAAAACCCGTTGGTTGCAGTCCGACGAGAGGGCCGGTCCCTGGGGTTAGGTGACACTTGATGGGGCTGATGCGGAGTGGGGTGGGTGTGGGAAGGTGGGTGAGGGAGTTTTGGGAGGGTGTGGGGTTGGGGCTGGGGGAGGGTTAATTTTTCTTTGTTACCTTTTGACTCTTTTAATCTAAAAAGCGGAAGCCATGCTCCAGGTGGGGCGGTGGTGCTGCATCAGCTACGCGGGGTTCGACCTCCGGGGTGTAGACCCAGACGCTGTGTACGATTATTGTATGAATCCGCCCTCCGGCGAGTCGATGTAGGCAGCTGGGCTGTGTTCTAAGATGTCTTGTCCGTCTTGTCTTTGGCCTACCGACCTACCCCCTCCAAAAGTTGCTTCGGGCCCAGTGAAAAATTTGGGGGTTTGGTTCGGTAAGAACCTTAAGTTTGAGGACCATATAAATAAAGTCACTGGAGTCTGTTTTTTTACTTTAAAAACTTTGCGCAGGTTTTTCCCTCTATTACCGAAAGAAGCTAAAGAGACTGTCATTCGGGCATTAGTACTTTCCCGATTAGACTATGCTAATGGACTGTTTTCTGGCCTACCGGCTTTCTTGATTCACCGCCTTCAGGTTATTCAGAACGCCGCCGCCAGACTTCTGTTTAATGTCCCAAAGCGTTCCAGTGCTCGACCTCTTCTTCGTGCTTTGCACTGGCTCCCTGTTGCCCACAGGATTCTGTTTAAAATCCTAGTGCTGGCGTATCGAGCCATCCACCACACTGGTCCTGTCTACCTGAGAAAAAGGTTCGGCCTGTACATTCCCAATCGCCCTCTGCGCTCGGCCAATTTGTGCCAAATGACTGTCCCCAAATTTAAATATTGTAGACTTGGCGGGCAATCAATCTCAGTGAGAGCAGCGAAATCCTGGAATACTTTACCTCTTCATTTAAAAACCGCCCCGACTCTTGGTTCTTTTAAGAAGGGTCTTAAAACCCATCTTTTTAATATTATAGTTTAAACCTTTCTACCTTCTGTATTCCTAGTTAGTTACGCCCCCCTAGTCTGCTCCGCCTTCAACGCGCCAGGATACTATTTTTTTAGTAATAGAGCGCGATATAAAAGCCTTTAATAATAATAATAATAATAATAATAATAATCAAAATGTTTAATTCTAAATGTAGCGTTCTCGGCCATTGTCTTGCTTATGAGCGCCCCTGTGTCTGGCTGCTTGGAAGAGTGCAAGGTGTTCAGTTCTTCACGGACTACATACTGCAGACTGAGGCACTCGGCGGCTGGTAGGACTGAATTTCCAGTGTTTTGCATCATTTTGTTGTTCGGCTCAGTTTTGTTATTTGCGTGTTCTTGTCCAGGCCGATTACTTGTGGCCTTGTTTAGCTCCTTGACCTTTGCAGCTGCCAGCACTGAATCTATTGCATGCTCCTTCATTGGTGCAGGTGGCCAAGGCCGCGCTGGGGAAAGGGAAGTATTGAAAGGCCCTAAGGTAGACTCTGAACCTTGAGGCAACTGTTGGCTGCTTCTATGAGGGGCCGTCATGCACGATATTGTGGCGCTAGTTTTATTTAAATTTTTTGTAAACGGCCGTCTGATATTTTGCGAGGGGGGGTGCCTCCTTGACCCAGTTGGTTGTCAGGTATTAAGAGAAAGGAATTTCGAAACACGTGTATAGGGATACGGGCACTGGCCATAAAATTTGACAAATCAGCAACTTTGAAAACTACATTTACCATGATGCAAAAGGTAATTCCGTTGTGCATGTCCGCGGCGTGCCCCACCCCCCCCTTGACGGTTGTCAGGTATTAACTAGACCTTATTTTGTGTGCCAAGTGCACCCAAATTGGTATCTGATTTTGTATGTTGTCTAGAAAAAATTGAGAAAATAGGTGCTGGGTTCGATTCATCTTTCTGGTTTTGGCCTTTCCTTTTCTGCTGACGTCGTTGCTTGTAATTTGGCGTGAACTCCTCCTTTAGGCTCCATAGATGGTTCTTTGGGTATTCCCTCACTCACCCAAGGTTGCCCCTAGGTGACATGCTTCATCATTGGGGCCATCCCAAACATTTGCTGCTTGGGACGTGCTGCGACTTGCGGAACTACGTAGGAGCACTTTTTTTAAAAACAGTTTTTATTAATAACAAGGTTGCATCGGTGCCTAGCATTATACATTCATCTCGAAGGACGAAACTAAATATCAACATTGCCCCATTACTTATACTGAGTCGGTTACTCTTAATCCAGCAATCCCCGGAAAGTGCTCCTCTTTCCATAGAATGCGTCATTGAAACATAATCAAACATACAAAGGAACAATCGACAGCCCTAAGCAAATTACTATGTCATTCCTAATCGTCCATCAATGTTTGTCTTTCCCTTCTCAATTCCACTGTGGGGGAAATGCAGATGTCCCCCTTATATTTGTTCCACTTTCCCCATTTATGATCCCATTTTTTGGGGCAACCCCTATCCTTGAACACAGCTTTTTCAGCTATCATTGCACAGTCCATGTCCTTCGCCCAGTCACTCAATCGGAGAGTCACAGCCGCCCTTCATTTTTGGGCTATGTTGCGTTTGGCTACAGTCCACCCCATCATGGCCCAAGTCTGCTCCGCCTGCGAGAGGTCAGTAGCCTCCCAAATATTAAGGAGGCAAAGTTTAGGATTAGGTCTAATGGGTTTGTCATACGTCCTTGCCAGCTGGCGGGTAACTTCTTCCCAGTAGTGTTATATGTAAGGGCAGTCCCAGAGTATATGCGTGAATGTGCCGGTTTGATTACATTATCGGAGACAGAGTAGATCCGGTCTCCTACCCAACTTAAACAGTAGTTTAGCGTCAAAATAGACCCGGTGTAGCATTTTAAGTTGGACAAGTCGGAGTGGCATAGGGATCGCAACCTCTCGGGGAGAGGCGAGTTCATCTCTCCAGTCCTCGTCATCCATGTCCCCCAGGTCAGTCTCCCAACTCAACTGTACTTTCCGCATAGGATCAGCTCGATTATTCACTAGTTTTTTGTAGGTGAGGGAGATAGCTTTGCGTCCATTGAGTCCAGTAGCAGCTGGTCCTCTAGCGGGGAGGAGTCTGGAAGGGGGGTATCCTTTGGTAGGGCCATGGAGATACTATGGCTAATTTGGAGGTATTGAAAAGTCTCTGAGGGTGCTAGATGGTATTTGGCCTGGAGGTCAGCGAATGAGGCCACCTTCCCCTTCACCCAAATATTCCCCACTCTAGAGATCCCAATCATGTCCCACTTGTCAAAGCTCGGGCATCTGCTGAGGCGACTAGGAGCACTTTTTTGTGAAGAAATGTGTAGTGCAGTGTTCGTGGAGTGGTGAAAGTGATGTTAAAAATACCTAGCGAGTGAGTTAATATATTATTCTCGCTCCTAGTTGGTAAGAATAAAGTGGAGGTAAATAGTAGGAAAAATATATAACTGTTATGTGTATACAGTCCCTAATATTCGGTCGACATGTTTCGGGGTATCCCCTAAATCTCTTCTTCAGGGCCACACGGGGACCAGCCCCATGCGTGCCACTCCTTGTGAAAACCTATAATAAAGTGAGGATGCACACCTAATGTTTGAGTACCCAATTCAAAATACATACGGTTTAGTCTTTGACTCGTAGTATTTATGCTTTGGCAATACTATGCCTCATGGTCTGCCGGGGTAGAGGGGCTTGTAGTCATACCTTCGTCCAAGCACACCTCTGTCTAATAACACCTACTGGCACCCAGGCGGACCGCAGTGGAATGTATTCAGAGTGCTCTTAAGTCTAGGAAAGATTGTAGTGATGCCATATGTGAATTGTTGTGGGTCAGCGGACCACACCATACTCATCCACTGGACAAGTTCCATTTGAATTGATGAGTCGGAGAAAGGTAGTTTCCAGTCTTTCACTGTTTTGGATGATAGATATTTTAGATCGTAAGTATGACATTAAGATGGCCAGCAACAATGCAAAACTTAGCCAGTAATGCTACAAATGAAGCTCTGTGCGATTGTGTATGTTCATTGAGAAAGAAACCTGTCACAAGGTTTGTAATGAGTGATTGGATCTACATAAAACATCCTTTACTATTGAAAAAATAGGTGCAAAAATTCAGAGAGCCTGCGGATTGTATGTGTGTGGGGGAATACTGTACGTATCTCTAATGGTCAATGGTGGAACATTTCATGCATGGCAAAGTCTCGTAAAGATTTGGGGTCAATGACCAGATGAAAGTAACAATAGAAAATACTGTTGAAGGTGGAGTGGACATGAGCTTTAAGTTCAACAATTCTCTCTTGTCCCAGTCAAGTGCAACAGTGTCGCAGGAGCAAGCGCACAAAGCTTGTTCCTCGCAAGTTACTGGTGTGAAGTTCCAGTCATCTGTTAAGTCAATTACTATCTCTTTTCATTGAAATGTATTTGTTATTGTGCTTTGAGTATTATTTGTGTATGTCTTATTTTATTTGTTTAGTTTTCATCAGGTCTTGCATTGTCTGTTGGTTTGGATCCATATTGGTTTTGCTGGAAGGGAAAGATGTGTGGTATCTTCTTCTCTTATGCTTTAGAATACTTTTATGTAATTTATAGGTGCCAGCTCATTGGCCACTGACCTTGTTCTAGGATGGAATGTTATCTATTTACCTTTGAAATGTCCCCATCAGTTGATCCCATATTGTAGTCCTACTTCTTTGTCTGTGAAAAGTCAAGTCAAGTCAGAGGCTCTTGTATAGCACACAAATCACCGCTAGGTCTCATGGCGCTTGCAGAGGCTCCGGCAGCACAGACCAGGTCCTGATTACATCATTATTGGTCAAACAGCCAGGTCTTCAGTTCTTTACGAAAACCCTGGTGGTCCGCCATAGAACGGAGATGGGACAGTAACTTGTTCCAAAGGTTGGGAGCAAGGAAAGAAAACGATCGGCCTCCACTACATGACGTACGGACACGAGAGGGCGCAAGCAAAGATTTTGCACTAGATCTTAGTGTTCTGCTAGGCTGATACTTTTTACGTTTTTTCACTAGATAGCTGGGACCAGTACCATATATACTTTTATGGGTGAGGCACAAGATTTTAAAATGACCTCTCTTCCTAACTGGAAGCCAGTGAAGAGACAGCAGACTAGGGGCAGAGGGAGATCTAGATGAAAGATTTAAGATCAATGTAGCCACCGTATTTTGCAAAACTTGCAATTTGGAGAAAAGGTCTTCGGTTAGGGAAGCTAATAAGGCATTCCCATAACCCATACGGCTCACAATTAAGCCTTGAATCAGTGGCTTCCTGGCTTCGATGGGTAGCCATTAAAAAGTTTTACGCAGCTTCCTCAAAAGCCAATAACAAGTGCCTAGCACAATATTAATATGATTTTTCATCGATAACTTGTTATCGATTGTTATTCCTAAGTTGCGGACTACTTGTTTAGGGAGCGGGCAGGGGCCTAATGCCAAAGGCCACCAGCTGCTAGACCAATACTCCTCAGCCCTGCCAAACAGAATGATCTCGGTTTTACTGCCATTCAGCTGCAATTTGTTTATGCCCATCCAGTTATTGATATGAGTCAGGCAGTTTTTAAACCACACCATTGTGTCGGCAGGGTCGGGACCAAACGTGATCAGCAGCTGAGTGTCATCGGCATATGACACAGCCTCCAACCCATACGACCTGATTATCCTGGGCAGGAGAGTTACATAAAGATTAAAAAGCATCGGGCTCCGGATAGAACCCTGAGGAACTCCGATGCTTACTGGTCTGCTACAAGCTGCCAAGGAATCTATATGTACGGTAGTGGATCAGTCTTTTAAATAGTTATTAAACCAGCCCAGAGCTTTCCGTCGGACTCCCATCTCTCACAGTCTTTGGTTGTCAAAATAATCTGGTTACCCTACCATAGTACACTTTTTAGTCTCAAAATCTGTCTCTGGCCTTAGACTATATTTATTATAACGATGTGCAGAAGTATACAGCTAAGAATACATTTCAGTGGTGGAAGATGGACTCCAAAGATTCACAAGCAGTCTCCAGCTATTGTCTCCAATCTGCTTAACAATGAGTTTCGGATGCTTTAAAGATTTTGAGGCTAGTGCCCGCTGGTTAAGAACCTCATTACTGCAAGTAATTATATTCCTCATTTACATCTCTAAAGATGCTCATCTTTTTTAAGTTGCTTTGTGGAGGATGCCTGTACTCCTAAAGAGACATCCACCTGGTCCACCCAAGAGATCATAGTCTACCCCTGCTTATTTTACAACCTTGTGGTGGGCATTTCTCATCATCCTCCTCTGTGAGGCGCATAAAGTGGCCATTTGGTGTCCTGCACCATGCTGGACGTAGGACAGACATCCCTAACGCCAGATATTCCTGCAAAAAAACAGAATGATTGCCCCCCCCCTTACTAACACCTTTTAAAAGACAATACTTCTGCTCAGCAAGCTGCAGCCTATTCGAAAAAACAACCAATGAGAACTCCAAGTAAAGAAGCTCGGGACCGACTTACAAATACTTCACTGTAAGAATTTACATGCTCGCCTTCTCAGACCCTTGTACCTGAGAGAAATGACTAGCCTCTCTATATGAAACACAGAATTAATACTGTGCTCCTATTTTACTATCACATGTTACAACAGTTTTTTACCCTGAAACAAAGCATTTACTACTCGACCTCCAGACTACTCTCAACCCAATCGAGGGTGGTTAAAGCTGGTTCTCTTGTCCACTCTCACAGGTTGGACCCCACTTTGTTACTATCAACCATTACCTGGTATAGGTTTTGGTTCAGATTGTTTTTTTAAAAAAGATCTTTCTATTAAATTCACAGCAAGTAAAAAGCCAGTGCAAATTCCATAATGAAGGCTACACGTACATGGTTGATGTAGTGGAGAAGTGTGGCTCACTGGTTAGATGAGGCAGACCTGGAAGCAGAGGTCAGCCCGGGACCAGGGTTCAATTCCCGGCTCGGCGGGGTCTTGAGTCCTAAAATGTCCATGGACTCGACAATTCTCGCTCCGGTGCCTACTCGATTCACGGGTTCACACTCTGCGACTCTGGGCAATAGCTTGCTTAATCTCCACAACGGCCCCTCGCGGCGGGATGCCTGGCTTTCACCTTGCGGATACCCTGCCGGGGTTATCTCACAGGGGAATATCAGGACGGGTTCCCTAAGCAAGCGCTTAGAAACCGCTCGGTGATTTGCGCTATATAAATTCCTGTACATTTACATTTACATTTACTGACCACCAATACCATCTCATGGGTGCAGTTCTGATGGTCAATGTCCATGACGACTGTTGGGTTAAGGGAGGGGCAGGGGCTTCCTCTATCTATAGGCATTCCAGTTGCCCCAGATTTTCTCCTACTTTTTGGGGGCAGCCGGACTTTGACAGACCACTTTCTCTGCCACCATGCACCAGTCCTTGTTCCATTTCCAATCTCTCTGGAGGGGAGCAGGTGACGCCCTCCCATTAGATGTGCAATATTACGTTTGGTTATCACCAGGCTCAGAGTCGTACATGTCAGTTCCGCATGATTCAGGTCTGTTTCCTCCCACACACCATTTAGCAAAGATAGACCTTCCACTCCCACACAATGCATTCAAGCACTCCACCACTGATTCCCAAAATGTTTGTACTATTGGGCAGTTTCAATGATATGAAGGAAAGTCCCCATCTGGCCACACTGTCAATGACAACCTGCATCTGCTGCCTTACCCTTCTTGGCCACAGCTGTGCATGCCAGACACTACCTGTGTAGTATTTTGGGCTTGACCAGCTGAAAACCAACCTTCATGGCCACCTCTCTAGGGGAAGCCAAAGCGCCTGGCCATTCATCCTCCTGCAACCCTCCCAAGTCTTGATCCCACTTTTCCCGCAAATGTAGTAGTATGTCTGGTGTGTTGTTGATCAACTAACTGTATGTGAGGGAGACTTCCTTATGATACATGTGATCATCGACCAGTCTATACTCTAGGGGTGACGACTCCAGGAGGTCCATTCCCCGGGGGATGGCCACCTGGGGTGTGGGTCTTATCTGTAGGTATAGAAAGGTCGCAGATTGCGCCAGCTCATATTCACATTATAAGTCAGAGAATGGGACAATTTCACCCCAGGCCCATAGGTCTCCAACTTTGGAGAGGCCTATAAGATCCCACTTGTCAAAACCAGTTTGCCTCCGCAGCGTGTCCCATTCCTCGGACACCCACCGTGGTGTGACTTGAGTTATCGTGTCCCCCCAGCCCACTGATTTAAGTTTGGCATGCCAGACTTGGACTGTGATAGCCATGGGTCCCTGAAGAGGCATGCGGACGAGTGGTATAGAGCACTCACAGCTATCTCCCTGGACGTAGAACCTGCCATCCTTATGAAATGGCTGTTTATTGTCAGGATGGTGAACCCATTGGTTAACAACCACCAGTTGTGCTGCCCGATATTATTTTCGGACATCTTACAAGGCTATTCCCCCATCATACCAATCGCTTGTCAATTTGGTAAGGGTGGTGCACACTGACTCCCATCCCACATCAAAGTCCTGATTTCTCAAACTATGGCTTTGAAGTACTCTGCAGGAACTAGGAAGAGCCTATTCTGTAAAATATAAAGGAAGCGTGGTAAGGCCATCATTTTGAACAGTGCTGCCCAGCCCAGTAGTGATAATGGTAATGGCTGCTAGGCCAGTGTTGGATATCGCTCTGGAGGCGCACCAGCGTTACCTGCAAATTATGGGCGTAGAACAGAACGGGGCTCGTGGTAAAATAAATCCTAAAACACCGGAACCCATCCACCTCCAACCGTGCCTCACATTCCATGGGCAGGTCCTGTGCCTGGCCATGCAGGATGTAAACGATAGATTTGGACTAATTACTCGTGTACCCCGATTATCGGCCAAGAGGGTGAATATGTTCATAATCCTGTCGAGGCAGAAACGTGGGTCAGCGATGTAGAGCAGAACGTCATCTGTGTAAAAAAATATTCTGTCCTCCCATTGCTCAGTCTAGTGCAGCCATCGAATCAGTGAATCCGTTTGCATCCAATCTGCCAGAGGGTCCAGTATAAGGGCAAAGAGGAGCAGACAGCCTTGTCCAGTTCCGTGCTGGAGATGGAAGACTCGGTATGCTCTTCCATTTACCACGACTTGGGCTAGAGGCTCGGTGTAAAGAAGCCTCAGCAAAGACAAACATTTGGGGCCAAAGCCAATGTAGGCCAATACTTTGAAAAGATACCGCCATTCAACCGTATCAAAGGCCATACGAGCATCCTCACAAATTCCATAATCCCATCCCAGCACCCCACGGAGACGTCGCAAATTGAGTGCCATACTGCGCCCTTGCATACAGACAGACTGATCACAGTGTACTAACTTAGAGATGATTTGGATAAGTTGGGATGCCATGAGCTTAGTCAGGATTTTTACTTCTGGATCAAGAAGCGAAATAGGACTACATGAGGCACGAATATCCAATTGTTTTCCCTCTTTGTGGATAAATACTATTGAAGCCAATCGCTGGTAACGGGTGAGAACACCCCAGTCCTGACACTCTTTGAACATCCGTAGTAGATGTGGAGTTATCGTGGTGGTTGTGAATATGTAGAATTCTATTGGGAGGCCGTTGGGGCCTATTGCCATATGCGCACTCAAGTCCCGTATTGCCCAGGCAACCTCATCTTCAGTCTGATTGCTTTCCATAAGCATGGAATCTTCCCCAGAGAGAATTGGAAGCTGAATATCGGCCAGTAGTTCGTGGGAATCCTTCGCAGTATTGGTGCTCGCAGAGGAGTAAAGTGCATAGTATGTGGCGAAGGCATCGGCTACGTGTTGTTGTTTCTAAGGAGCTCATCACCCTATGTGCAGATCTCAACTATCCAGCGGCTCGTGCTTTCATGCCTCTCCAGCGACGGCATCGACTTCCCTGCTTTATCGCCTGCCTCATAGAGGTGATGCCTCGTTGTCTGGTGCTGGACTTTAGCCGCCTCCGTTACGGTATCCCTATATTCTTTTTGCTTGAGGCTCAAGGTGTGTTTTATCTTTTTGTCATCTTTGTGAGTGAGGTTAGCCTCAAGGTCAAGTATCTCATGCTCTAGTAGCTCTATTCCAGCTTTTCTATTTCTTTTGTGCCCTATTATTGGAAATAAATTGGAAAGGCAATCCGCCAAGGTGAGGATGTAATCTATACATGAAAGACTGCTATGGGCACCTGAGTCGAACATAAAATATTGTGGCAAGAGATTGAGGGTTCGTCATACTTCAACTAGGGTCACAGCAGCAAGGAAATCCGCCAACATGTGGCTAGAGGATGTCTTTTGACTTGGAGCAAGCGGTCTTTGGAATCGCAATGTGCCAGATTAAGGTCGCCTCCCACTAGAAGTTCCCCATCAGGTAGACATAGAAGAAGAGCACTGAGATCAGGGAGCATGATGATGTGCAAATTGGGTGGAACATTAGCTGACAGTATATTAACTGTGGCTCCCTCTCATATGCCAGAGAGGGCCAATTACCTGCTCTGCGTGGCAGACCAGATACAGTGAATAATTAGCCGCAATTGCTTCCTCAGGCGTATCCCTGTCCCTTTGGAGCCAGAGTTGTACACAGCATGAGCTACCATTTTGTACCCCCATTTATCTAACACCTTGCAGGCAATGCCCATGACGCGCGTCTCCTGTAGGAGGCTCACATCTGGAGCGTGTCATTTTGTATATTGCATCATTACTCCCCATTTGATTTTGTCTCCTAAGCCGCTGACATTCCAAGACAGGAACTGAATGTCTGAGGTAACTAGTGCTGTCACCATTGTGGAAAGTGGGGATTGGTATCATTCTTCCCTCCCACCTCTTCAGTATGGTCAGTCAGAAGGTAAAGGAATGAGTTGTGCGTGCAGTGTAACAATGTTAGTGGCATTAAATGTAAATGTAAATGTAGTATACTTGTAAAGCGCACAGCTGCCCCAGCAACGGGGCGTCCCGGCGCTGTATAACTCTGGGGAACCCGTCCTGGCTTTCCCTGTGGGATGGTCCCTTGCTGGGAGTCCCCAAGGTGGAGCCAGGCATCCCTGGAATTGGTGGGGCCGTTGTGGAGATTAGGCAAGCTAATGCCCAGAGTTGCCGAGTGGAACCCCTGATTAGAGTAAGCACCGAAGCGAGAATTATCGAGTCCGCTGACCAAGGTCCACGACCCTGCCGCGTCGGGAATTGAACCCTGGTCCCAGGCTGACTTCTGCTCTCAGGCCTGCCGCCTCTAACCAGTGAGCCACACTACTCCAGGGTGTAGAGTACCTGCTGTATAACAAGCAACAAAACAACACAAGCATAGTTATTGAACATATCAGCTCTCCCTACCTCCCACTTCTCTCCCGGGCCGCAAGTAACAGCTGTGAAACTATAAATAAAGAATCCCTTCTCCCTGCATCGCGGACCTAAAACTGCCCGCCCCCAACTTTTCAGAGCATCTGTTGCTTCAACCCAACATGTTCAACTGAAATGTAGCTGTGGCTTTCTCTAATCCCCAACCACCCACCCTCTCACAAAGAAAGGATTGAATGTTACCAATGATGTGGTAGTTAATACAGTGTATCTGGATAACCCTCCACTGACAAGTCCCTGATCCTGGCAGCATTGCCCCGTGTTGTTAATCCAGCCTCCAAGCTTAGCAGACCCGTCCCAGGAGCCAAACTGTTCACTCAAATGCTGTCATTGAGGGCCCTCCCCAGTGACTCAGGTACATTGGGGACCACCAGATGTAAAGTGCAGGTTATCAAAAATCAAGATGCCTGGCTCTGTGGGTAGTCATCGATTCCTGACTGCCTTCTGCTGCCTCTTGCCTGGTTGCTGGATCAGGCCACCACTTCCACACTCTCAGGCCCAATCCATGCCCGAGCCGCTCACTGTTCTCCATCAATCAAGCCATTCCCAGGCTTCTTCGGGCGATGTGAATACCAATCTTTCCTTCTGCCTCCACCCTCAGTTTAGCTGGAAAGAGCGTTGAGAATGTTTTCTCTGCCTCTCATGACCCTCTTGACCTCCATAAAACTATGACGTTGCTTTTGGATCTTAATAGTAAAGTCTGGAAAAAGGTTATATTGGCATTCTCGTAGGTCATTGAAGGAGCACTGCGGGCCGCCTGAACGTCTTGGTCGCAATAGTTGAAAAGACGGGCTATTATGGGATGAGACGAGGCCCCGGCCTAGGTCATGCACCCAGGAACCGGTGGGCCCTCTCCACCAAAAAGTATTTGGAAAGGCCCTGAGGTTGCAGTTTTCTTAAGGATGAGTTCTTCCACGAACAAGTCCACTGCAGGCCCCTCTGCACACTCTGGGACTCCAATGATGCAAACATTGTTACGCTGCAAGGGGCCTTCGTAATCCTCCAAATGAGCTTCCAATGTGTTGATAGTAGTACGTAGTTCACCAACCTGAGCCTTTGATGTTGGTGGGTCTTCCTTAAGGGCTGCCGCTGAGTCCTCCACCTCCTTCACTCTTGTGCCCATGTTGCAGTGTTCCGCTCTCACCAGCAAGATGTCTGACGTGACTGAATCAATTCTAGCTTTCAGGGAGGTGTGCACGTCTTGGATTGTGGCCATGATGTCATGGATTGTCAGTGGAACCCCCTCAGGAGACAATTGAACAGTGGGAGAATGGTGGTCTGGGGCTCCCACCAGAGTCACCTCCTCTTTGGGGAGAGTGTACTTGTCAAGCATAGTCTGATGCGTGCTCCTTTTACCTCTGCCGCCTGTCATGGCTGATGTGTCCCTTTGCTGAGTGCCCCAGCACCATAGAGAATGGGAGAGAGGAGAGTAGTGAGCCCTTGGAGTACTCACTGCCTGCTTGCTTGTGGGCTTATGAAAGCAGTGCACACGGCCTGTCTGGTTTCATGCCATGTGCTTCCCGCACCAGCAGTTCCTCAACCCACCAGATCCAGAAGGTCCTTGGTATCCACCGGGGGTGCCACCTGGTGATCCCGCTCCTGTTGCAGTCCAGCAAGGAGGAGAGGGGAGGGAGGCAAGAAGCTAGAGAGCGGGTCCTCACTAACTTTAACCTCCTGCACGTCCTAGTACAGCACCACCACTGGAAATCACTTGGCTACTAGTCTGAGTTTGTCTTGAGGCATTTAGAGAGAGTCAGTCAAAGAAGGGAGCACTGAGTCGACTGGTACATTTGCCTCTCCTCACAACGTTTCCTCAGGTGTCAGGACTGTCAACCCCATTGTAACTCCTTTGGGTGGCTCACCCCTAGGGTGCGCCTGGGGCTGTCGTTGCGTGGGAGAATAACCCCACCCTCCCAATTAAGGCCTGCTTAGGGTCTTTTGGCGGCCTTACTGCTCTCCCCGCTTGGGCCTTTAAGGGCCATGATCTAACTGCCCCATTTAAGCCTATTTCAGTCCCAGTGCAGGCTGCTACATTGCTTGTGGCTGTTAAGTGTAGCTGCTGCAGAATGTCATGATGAATTTGCATTGCGGGCACTCAATACACTGTCAGTCCTCTCACCCAGCCAGATTGCAACACTCTGGCGTCAGGGCAGCAATAAGCCCGGTGGGCTCTCAGGCACTTGTCAGCAGCCCTGCAATGTTCCTATGCAGATCTGGGATTCACTGGATCTTCGCTCCTCTCGCCAGTAGTGGCTCTGATCTCCGGTGGGGCCGCAGTTGCCGGGCCACCAGGGCAATCTCCACATCGCTGTGCTCATTCCAGTGCCTTCAACTTTACAATGCGTGGCAGCCTCTGCACACAAGGTTTGTTTCTGCCGCATCACACAGGCCCCAGTGATGATTTCCTGCCACAGGTGACGCCTTATGGAAATTTAGCGATACAAAAGGGGATGATGGATGGAGCGTTTGAGCAAATCAAACACTCACCCCCAGTCAACTGATCTGGGTTTAATCCATCACCATTCTTTAGCCCACTCAGGCACCCCATTTCAGACATGGCCATATGCAAATCAGTCTGACCCTGTGCCTCATGGGAACAGTCCAGCCCAAACTGCCAAGCCATGTCTTCCATGGACCGGAAACAAGCATCCTGGGACCGGTTTCGGATACATAATCCTCATCAGCCAGGCTATCTTGAATCCAGTGGCCAAGTGACCAAGGGACTCACGTCTGAGCATACCCTGCCACACTTAGGGCGAACAAAGCGATACAAAAGGGGATGATGGACGAGCGTTTGAGCAAATCAAACACTCACCCCCAGTCAACTGATCTGGGTTTAATCCATCACCATTCTTTAGCTCACTCGGTCACCCCAGTTCAGACATGGCTATATGCAAATCAGTCTGACCCTGTGACTCATGGGCACAGTCCAGCCCGAACTGCCAAGCCACGTCTTCCCTGGACCGGAAGCAAGCATCCTGGGACCGATTTCGGATTCATAATCCTCATCAGCCAGGCTATCTTGAATACCAGGGAAGGCATGGCTTGGCAGTTCGGGCTGGACTGTTCCCATGAGGCACAGGGTCAGACTGATTTGCATATAGCCATGTCTGAACTGGGGTGGCAGAGTGGGCTAAAGAACGGTGATGGATCAAACCCAGATCTTTTGACTGGGTGTGAGTGTTTGATTGGTTCAGATGCTCCGTCCATCACCACCCCCTTTTGTACCGCTTATAGAAATTTAGGGCGCATTGTCATTCCCAGTGATCAGCAATCAGTAAGTAGCCAGCCAATTACTGTTGGGGACGGATATTTGATCAGAAATTTGGGAGATTAGGCTGACGGTCAGCGGAGCTGCTCTATGAAGCGCCCATCTTGTTTGGTGGTTGGCCACACCCCCGGTTCTGATTGTTTTGTTTAATGTTGATGGGGAAAGGGTATGTCATGGTGCAGCTAGGGTATCAGTGTGAGAGGGGTGGATATTGGTTACTTGTCATAAGGTTCACTGCACTGCATTACTCGCCAACTGCGGACACAGACCACTTCTCGCAGGTGGTTCACAACCTCCTTTCCAACATATTTGATCATAATTCATCCAAACATGTATTACATACATCTACATGCCAGAAAACCTAAAGGTAGAAACCCTAAACTGTCTGACCTGGAACGTTAGGGGTCTTAATAACCCCCGTAAAGCCCACCAGGTACTGGCATTCCTTAACAGACATCACATTAATATTGCTGTCCTGCAGTAGACCCATTTGATTCCCCAGTGCATGCCCAGTTTGTTGCAGATGGAATAGGCGGTGCACCAAGTAGCCTCCTCTTACTCTGCTTATGCCAAGGGAGCTATCATACTGGTGATAAATGGCACAAAGTTTAACGTACAAGGTGTGCTGGTGGATGGGAAAGGCATTTACACACTCCTTTGGGGTTGGCTGTGGGCTATAGTGAACTGTAATGACCTAAACTTAGAGGACTCCACCTTCTAAACCAGCTTATGTGGGGTGATTGAATCCACCAGTCGTCAATCACTGATCTGGGGTGGAGACTTTAACTGCGCACTGCAAAGGCACATGGACAGGTCCCTGGCTGCATTCATAAAGGCCAGAAGCAGCCAAAACATTACACATGATAATGATTGAAAATAAACTACTAGTTGCTTAGAGACATAGAAATCTACAAGGAAGAGAGGTCAAAATCTACTCCATTGTCCACAACATGTGGTCCAAGTTAGACTTCTAAATGGTCACACCAGATGGGGGAACATGGATAGTTGATGTGCAACATCTTGCCCACAACGTTAGACCACTCCCTGGCATTACTTCATTTGCGTTGGCCAGATTCATAACCATTTGGGTGACTGTGGCAGTTTAACTACGAACTCCTAACCGACAATCTATGTAGTCATGAACTACGTGAGGCGATTGTATGGTATTTTATGTTCAACCTGGGCAAAGTAGTCCATCTGAGTTCTGCATGCGAGGCCTTTAAGGCAACAGCAAGGGGAACCTACATCACCAAGCAATTTGGTGTTTTCAAGTCCCTCCACTAACACTTATCAGGCAAGAGAATTGTACTAAACAGTTAGAGGGGAGATTGGAGAAGAGAGTGGACCTATACTTCAGCAAATAAGAAGCAAAATCACTGACGACTGGTTGACAGGGCAGAAATACCATGGTTAATATGCTACGGCCTGCATTTACAGGAGAATATGTAGCCCAGAAAGTGTCTAGCGGTGTTGATCAAGCATCCTTGGGTAGTCAGTGGCATTCTGAAACTATAAAGCAAACACAAGGAGATGATGGACGGAGCACTGAACCTTTTCAGACACTCAGCCCCAGTCACAGATTTGGGTTGGATCCATCATCATTCTTTAGCTCACTTCGCCAATTCAGTTCAGACCCAGCTATATGCAAATCAGTTTTGACCCTGTGCCTCATGGGAACAGTCCAGCCCAAACTGCCAAGCCAGATCTTCCCTGAACCGGAACAAGCATCATGGGACCGGTTTCTGGGTAACACCCTTCATCAGCCAGTCTAGCCTGAATCTAGTGGCAAAGTGAGTAAGGGACCCACGTCTGGGCATACCCTGCCAACTTAGGGCGAACAAAGAAAACATAAACAGATAATGGAGGGAGCACTGAACCTTTTCAGACATTCACCCCCAGTCACAGATCTGGGTTGAATCCATCATCATTCTTTAGCTCACTTTGCCACCTCAGTTCAGATCCAGCTATATGTAAATCAGTCTTGACCCTATGCCTCATGGGAACAGTCCAGCCCGACCTGCCAAGCCATGTCCTCCCTGGACCAGAAACAAGCATCCTGGGACCGGTTTCGGGCTCACAGCCTTCACCAGCCAGGCTAACTTGCATCCAGTGGCAAAGTGAGCAAGGGACCCACGTCTCGGCATACCCTGCCAACTTAGGGTGAACAAAGCAAACACAAGGAGATGATGGACTGAGATAACAGCCTCCAGGACAATGATCAAAGAATGGAAGCATTTACTATTTTACTGAGCTCTACACCTTGAAATCCAATGAATTCAACTACTCCCCAGCACAAGTACACATATCTATATGACACTTCAATAGCATGACTAGGAAAGATTACAAGAATGGAAAGACGGTGCACCAGAATGAAGTCAGAGGTTCTCAGGTGTAATCCAAAAATATTCTTTATTAAGTCTTCAAATTAAAATCTTTTTGTGGACATCAGACAACGCGTTTCGTTCCCAGAGGAACTTCGTCAGGGCAAAAATGTCTAAGTCTGGTATCCCGCGAGCAATTTTCAACAGACAGTGGTTTCCTCAATAACTGATATTCAACAAGCATTTCATAAATTTGACTTAAATTTCACAAATCTTCCACACGTCTCATGACCCCACAGTTTCACAATTATGTCAATTCACGTAAGAGGTAAGATACCAGATCCTTAGAAGTAAAGAAAGTAGTCGCATCAAGGTAGAGAGAATTCCAGGCATCAAAATAAGAGCCCAAAATAAAGTCCTCGTCTATGTAGACGTCACGACCAATCGTCCCGCATTCCGACCATCGGAATGATGCGACTACTTTCTTTACTTCTAAGGATCTGGTATCTTACCTCTTACATGAATTGACATAATTGTGAAACTGTGGGGTCTTGAGACGTGTGGAAGATTTGTGAAATGTAACAGTCAAATATATGAAATCCTTGTTGAATATCAGTGATTGAGGAAACCACTGTCTGTTGAAAATTGCTCGCGGGATACCAGTCTTAGACATTTTTGTCCTGACGAAGTTCTTCCGGGAACAAAACGCGTTGGCTGATGTCCACAAACAGATTTTAATTTGAAGACTTAATAAAGAATATTTTTGGATTACACCTGAGAACCTCTGACTTCATTCTGGTGCACCGTCTTTCCATTCTTGAATTCTCTTATCTGGTATCCAGTGGGGTATTTGTGCGGCATACCGCGGACGAGATTGCACAGACAATTTATATTTTTTAACTTACTTGGAAATTGAGGTGCAGAACCTTGGTCAGTCGCATTGGGGTTTGTTGTTATGACTAGGAGAGATGCACAGAATGTTCCTAATACAAGCTTTCAAGCTTGACATAATAAAGAAAGAGATTATGGGGCTCCCGACGGGCACGGCCCTGAGGCCAGATGCCTTCCCACCTAAGTTTTATAAACGATATTAACATCCTAGCACCTCAGTTGTTGGCAGTATATGAGTAAGCCTGCCAGCAACACTTACTCCCCCTGTCTATGTGTGAAGCACTATTGATAACACTACTAAAGCCGGATAAACCACTGTGGCTCCTATTGTCTACTGTCACTGATTAATTGTGACTCTAAAATTCTCGCTAAACTAATTGCAAATTGTCTTACAACCCTAATGTCAGATCTGAGAAGACCAGACCAATCTGTATTTGGATCGGTTCCCATAATCTACGCAAACTGTTTGCACTCCTTAACAACATAGACCCACACCTATAAGTGGTGGCCTTCTTCCTGGTCGTAATCAAAGCGTTTGACTCACTGGGATGAGGATACCTCTTCAGTATCCTTGCAGGATGGGACTGCCCAACTCAGACATGAATTGGATCAAATTACTATAGATCGCTCCATTGGCCCGTCTTCGTGTTAACAACACTTCCACACAACCTATACTAATCTCTCTGGGAAACTGTCAGGTATGCCCACTGTCACCCATCCTATTTGCTTTTTCCCTAGAACCACTTGCAGCCAAGATTAGACAACAATACACTGAACACGCTCTTCAGTCCACCGGCTTTTATATCCTAATATCGTTATATGCGGATGATATGCTTAGAAATCCAAGTGTCAGATCAAACCCTATGATGAGGAAATACACCTGATTTGGAGCATTGTTTGTTGTGACAATCAACTGGAAGTCGCGGATATTCCCTCTTACAGCTAATGTGAAACTCATCATATCTGACTACCCGTTAGAATGGTGTGACAATTCACTCAAGTAGCTGGCATAAAGATAAACCGGGATCCGCAATTAGTCATCCGATAGAATTATGGGACTGATATTATCCACATAAATGAGCAAATCCCATGCTAAGGGCTAACCCTCTCTAGCGGGCCTCAACACTCTCATGAAAATGGTTATATTGGCCAAACCTCTTCATCTCTTCATAATGTACCCATTGTGCATAATAAATTATTTTTCTGGACATTAAAAACGCAACTGATACGTCTGGAATGGCCAGGTAAACAAGCCAGGATCGTCTGGGACACCCTGACTCTGCCTTTTCACTTAGATGGCTTTGAGGCACCTGACCCTGAATGAAACTATTTGTCTGTGCAAGCACACTTCGCACACTATGGGCTCTGTCTCACCATGTTGCAAATCAAGTGGATAGCATGGATCTTCATCTGCTCATGTCACTCTCATGATTGCCTGATAAGGCATCTACCACCACTTGCACGATCAGGCCTTGGGAGGATCTGTCTGAGAAAACCAGGATGGGTCTTATGTATTCCCCCAAACCCACACAATGTCACCACCCATTGCTATCAGTGAAACACAAACCTGTGGCCTGGTCTTAACTCTGAAAAGTGTGTTTTACACACTAGAGTGACATATACAAGAATGATACCTACATCTTACCTGAAACGTTTAAAAGGCCCTCCCATCCCTCTCCCTTGGACTTGCTCCTCTACTATTGCCTTTGCAGTGCAAGCTTGCGGCAGACCCTGGCTTCCCCTAAGAACCTAAGCCTTTCCTAGTACTAGATAAACTACTGAGCGTTGCGAATGCGAAACACCTGATATCTATATTGCGCAGGACGAGATTCCAGTGAGAAATTGCTCAGCTAGAGTTACTTGGGAAGAAGACATGGGAATGGAAGTATCTTCCACTACCTGGAGGTTCTGTTGTGCCCAAACGGGCATGATATCCTCGAGCAGTAAGCTATGAACTATTTAATTTAATTTAATTTAATCCATTTATAGAGCGCATGGTTACACCACCGGTGTGTCCCCACGCTAAAACAGACTCACAGAAAGGAAGGAAGGAAGGAAGGCATGGTCAGCTACTCGTACCACAAGTTCTGAAGGACCTCTAAGATGCAGAGGAGAATAACCAAGTCTTCAGGTGTCTACGAAACCTGGTTTCGCAGGTCTCCAATCTTGGGTCCTCCGGTAGTGTATTCCAAGTTTTGGCCGCGAGATATCTGAAAGAGAGTGCCTCCATTCTAGCTTTATTAATTCTTGGTACATTTACCAACACCCTGCCTTTGGATCTTAAAATCTTCTAGGGGTATATAGAGTTATTAGAAGGTATAGGTATCGTGGGCTTTTCTTTGACAGAATTCGATGACAGTAGCACATAGCTTTAAATATGATTCTTTTCTCAACCGGCAACCAGTGCAGTCCTGCCAAAGCTTTCTTTGTCGAAGCTCTTCTCTGAAGGCCTAGCACTAACCGAGTGGCTGCATTCTGCACTGACTGGAGTTTCGTCAGCCCCCTTTTGGATGCCCCTAGATATAGTACATTGCCGTAGTCTAGTTGGGAGGTCACTAAGGCATGTACAATAGTTTTCCTGGCATTCGATGGTAGTAAGTCGAGGAGCTTTCTGAGAATTTTTAGTATTCCAAAGCATTTCCCTACAACTTTCTGAATTTGACTGTTGAATGATAATCTGGAATCAAACCACACTCCGAGGTTTTTCACCTCCATTTTTGGGCTAGGTAGTTGGTCTAATGCCTCTGCCACTAGGCCGAAGTCGAGATGTTTGGGGCCTTGCCCACAATCATTACCTCAGTCTTGTTCCCATTTAGCTTTAAACAATGACTTGCCATCCATTTTGCCACTCCCTCCAAACACATGGAGAATTGGAGAGCTGTTTGTTCGCTATTTTTAGACAGCATCGCAATCAACTGTGTGTTGTCAGCATGCAAAACGATTGTCACTTTATGCTCTTCTACAAGATCTGCCAATTGTCCCACGTATAGATTTAATAATGTGGGACTCAGTATCGATCCCTGTGGAACTCCCTGAGGTAGAGGGATGCTCTTAGACAGGTGAGATTGTTGGGCAACTTGGAAGCTTCGTGAAGAGAGAAAGGATGGCACCATTGTAACGCCATACTTCTGATACCGCATTCTTCTAATCTGTGAAGGAGCAGCCCATGTGAGACGGTATCAAAGGCCGCACTGAGATCCAACAGGATCATTGCTACCGTTTGCCCTTCATCCACGTATTTTCTCATTGTGTCCGTGGCCAAAAGTAGTGCTGATTCTGTAGAGTATAACAATTAGGGGGTTTTTACCCAAGTATGGTCACTGGGACCTGGGTGGACTAAGTATTAGGAGGAAGGGGTCCCAGTTACCAGTACAGCTACCCTGACTTTGGTTACCATCAGCAATATCAACAAAACCCTTTTTTAGGCCAACGCCAAGGATCATGGCGCCCGCCACGCGGCAGAGGCAACAACTGGCAACGTGGTCAACCACGCGGACACCAACCAGGTACAAATACCTGGGGTGGGGGACAAGCACAACCCCAGAAACAGGTACATTTCCCGACCGAACAACATGGGGAACGGACAACTCGCAACAAAACCTACAGGTGGTAGACGACTTCAAGAATCCTTTTCAACTGAAGTTACTTGGAGGAGCACCCCCAATGGCTACCAACCCAGTCGTGAATATATCCCAATACACCCTGAATGATGATGAAAATAAAGTACTTGGCAAGGGACTGTCCTACGTCCCCACTAACCACCCGGATACTTTCACTATCCGTGCTGAACTTTTTCAATTTTTTCGTAAAATTAGGCTTAAGTACTTCTTTCGTAATTCTGTACCTATGGCTCATCCATCCGTCACTGGTCTTAAACTACCCTCTACGTTTGTCCCTTATAACAACATGATGTCGCACAAAATTCTGGCCTATGAAGCGGTAGTCTTGAGGGATGTACACAAACTCCTGCATACCAAGTCCTTCACCAAATATAACACTAGCAAGACCGAAAAAACTGCATTACAATCACTTGCTCGCAACAACCTCAAACCCGCCGACAAAGGCGGTGCTATAGTGGTTCAAGATGTACTCACCTATGAGTCTGAAATTCTCCGGCAACTGAACGATGTAAGCTGTTACCAACGCCTACGATCTGATCCCTCCCAAGCAATTGCTCGTGAAATTCTAGAGATCACTCAAGCAGGTCTTGACCAAGGTTTCCTGTCAGAGGCTGAGTTTCAATTCTTGAACAAAAAACATCCACGACTGGCAAAAATTTACACGATACCCAAAATTCATAAAAGTATGACAGCCCCTCCTGGTCGCCCTATTGTGTCCGGATGTGGCTCTATTCTGGAGCCTCTTGGAAAATATATTGATTTTTTTCTGAAGCCGTTAGCGGAATCCACTCCTGCCTACCTACGTGACGCGATGCACACCATCAACATCATTGAGCATCTAGCATTCGAACCCTGTCATCAACGTTTAGCTACCTGTGATGTGATATCGTTGTATACGTGTATTCCTCAACAAGAAGCACTAACTGTGATCGCACGCTGTCTACAACAACGACCTGCACCAGTCCAAGTACCAACTGACTTCATCGTGGCTCTACTGCGTATAGCCATGACTAAGAATTTCTTTCTGTTTAAGGATAACTTCTACATTCAAACATCTGGAGTAGCCATGGGCGCACCTTTTGCCCCTGATGTCGCCATTCTGTACATGGCAGCCTTCGAGCAGGACACTGTACTCAATCTAGTCAATCCATTCAGAGACCAATTAGGTCTCTGGATGCGATATATCTAAGATATTTTGCTAATCTGGAACGGCGACCTCGAGGAATTAACGTCCTTTTTCACATGGCTCAACCTCCAATCTGAATTTCTCAAATTTACCATTCAGTCCGACAACCATACAATAAACTTCTTGGACCTCACAATCTATGAGAACTCTGGATGTTTACTCACGACATTGTACCGTAAACCAGCAGACAGGAACTCATTACTACACTACGACAGCCACCACCCAAGGGCTCTTCGTGACAACCTACCCTTCGGCCAGTTTCTACGTATCCGTAGAAACTGTTCAAATAAAGATCATTTCTTTTCAGAATCCGAAGAATTATCAAACCGCCTATTGCAGAGAGGCTATCCCAAAAGATTGGTCAAGAGAGCAAAGAAAAGGGCTTGGTTTTACCCTCGTGATGAACTCCTTTCCCCAAAGTCTGATAAGGAATCACCAGACAACAGGATCGTATGCGTTACAACTTTTAATACCAAGAGCAACAAAATCAGACGCATAATTAATCATCATTGGGAATTAGTATCGGATGATATTGAGCAATCTGAGACACCACTACACGCTTTTAAAAAAGCTAGAAGCGTTAAAGACCATGTGGTCCGGTCCTTCCTAGCAAGTCCTGAAGAGCCCACTATCACGAGTCTATGGAATCTGACCCCGGTGGTAGGTCACTCCAGATGCGGCAATTGCAAAGCTTGTGACAGCACAATCCAAACCAAAGAGTTTGAACAACGCCAACATAAGATTCGTCTCAAGACACACACTAATTGTAATTCCTCTGACATCATTTATGCAATTGTGTGCCCGTGCCAGAAGATATACATAGGCCAAACACAACAAAAAGCGAAGGCAAGAATTCTTCAACATATGAGCAGAATCAGATGTCAAGTGCAAGGTGCACCAATGGTGGAACATTTTACCTTGGCAGCACATCCACCAGAAAGCCTAAAATGGGTAATAATTGAAAAAGCTATACTTGGCCCTCGTGGTGGTAATATCGCGACCATCTTGAACACACGAGAGCTCAAATGGATGTTCTTTTTTTACTCTATAGAGACAGGTCTCAACGAGCAGGATAGCTCTTTCTCCCAACTAGCTACTTTGCCCTGATTTTCAACAGATCACTCCCGAGCACGGCATATACCCCTTCATTAAGATGTATGCCTTGCCCTCAGTAACGCTGTTTAAAAGAAATTTGCAGATACATAGGTTTTCCTGTGTTTTGCAAACCAATTACATACTGGAGCAATTGAGGGGCCTTTACCCTCGTGTGAGAGGTACGCCACCTTTGCAAATTCAAACCATTTATTTGATTGTCTCTATTGTGCCATCCATCTTGAACAGCTACATCCTTTCAAAATCATTATCTTGTTTAACTTAATTAATCACATACTGGATTAATTGAGTGGCCTTTACCCTCGTGTAAGAGGTCTTTACCCTCGAGTGAGAGGTACGCCACAATCGCAAACGTACATCATTTATTGATTGTTTCTACTGTGCAATCTAGTGTGAACAGGTATACCTTCTTAAACCACTATCTTGTTCAGCTTTATCTGTTGCATAGACTCGACATGTATTTGATAATATGTTAATCAAGATCCTTTATCGGTGGCCTTTACCCTCATGTGAGAGGTACGCCATCCCTCTGAGGTTGAAGGAATTGATATGCATTGTGGATTCTGAATGTCCAGGGTATGTAAGTTGTGACCACCCTAGGCTGGATATATAACCCCCTTTCTTCAAACTGCACAATGATTAGTCTGACCGCTGGTAATATATCCACTATTCGAGAATTTTTTACCATTTGACTCCCCGGCTAAATTGATCAGGACCATATCTCAGTACCAGTATCAGACTTGTCGGTTGTTCCTGTCCTCCTAGAAGTCTGAATGCCAAAGTTTACGGTTACTTGGCAACAGAATGAGTCTTTCTACTCTCCTTACACGGGTGCTATGCACCACGTGTCATCCATCTCCATGGTAACTTAACCAATCCGGAAGCGTGGCTCGCCATTGCGAACCCGAGCGTCATTGACAGCGAGATTCATTCCGCTTTGGGTAAGCGCGCTCCTTTTCTCTCCCCGGTCTCTTGATTACAGATTAATTATCCGCCTATATCACTATCCCTGAGGGTCGCCTGTACACGTTTTCACACAGGCTTTTAATCTATCTCGCCCCTCAGATATTGTGAGATTCCATCTCCCTTCAACACCGTGACGCTGAGATTTCCGTCCGGTCACCGCGTTTTGAATACAATTCATTGGTGAGTTTCCTCCCTGCTGCTCATATCCCATTATTACCGTGCCATGAGTTGATTACATTACTGTGTTCCCTGACAACGGCCTCTCCTATCAATCCCGACAGATTCTACTCTACCGTCGGTTCGCCTGATTGCCTATGACCACTTCATGTTCTAAATCCCCATGATGGGTTCACCGTAAGCTGTATGTGCTTTAGAACGCTACTAACGGGTGAGTCCTCCGCCTCCATGTGTAATGTAGTCCATTTTGGTCGTGAGTAATCTGCCGTTCAATTCAGTTTTCTTGTTCTTGGGTAACCGCCCCTCCCGTTTTTTAATTGATCTCGGCAGATTCAACTCAATCGCCGGTCTCTCTGACCCCTGAACTCCAAGTGGTGAATATTTTACGCCTAAAAGAACGGTGAGTCTCTCCTCTCAGTAACTCACCTGATTCTTCATGCTCACCCCTTAGACCTATGTTAAACTATCGTAAAATTAGGTATCAAAGCCCTTGTTTTAGTGGATGTTTCAACCACGATATATGTCAATACCTTTTAGTGATACTTACAGTGTTGATCTGCTTTCCCTGGCCTTGTGCACCTCCGTGTGACCGGTTCTATCCATCAGCTCTCCCCCTTTACCATTAAATTATCAATGTATTGTATTATGTAATTCATCTCATTAATATTAATCTGACATTATATAATTACTATACTGCATTTCCATAATCATGACTCAAGCTTTTACCTGTCGACCCTATACCTATCCCATTTAGAGGTGTGTTCTATGTTATGTTATGATAAAACTAGGGATATTGTCCCACTTCTAATTGTAATTTATTCATATATCGACTAGGTCGTCCGCCCCGTCCTCCTGTCCTGATGAAGACCCTACTGCAAGGATACAACTAAATCCTGCGTAATTCTTAAGGGTCGAAACGTCGACAACCACTTGTTTTTTTATGTCAACTTCACGTCCCAATGGTTCATAAATTGAACAATGTGTAGTATGTCTTACTTGAAAACTGACTAACAAGTCTTGTGTTTTGTACATGATGTGTAACTTTACCAATTTAAGGATTTCTATTTGTTGATTGGTTGTCACCTTTAAACCATTCCTGCTCTCCTGCACTACGTCCTCACACAACCACAACCCTCCCCCCCACCTCCCTTTCTTTTGGGGCACTACCTGTAACTACGTATTCGATGTACCAATTCTTATATATTCATTGTTTATCCCCATTGTGATTAAAACAATGTGGATTGATTGATTGTCTGTGTGATTTATACTTTTATGATTCTGTAGAGTGTGCAGCTCTAAAGCCAGATTGTGATGGATGCAGTAAATCATTCTTCATGATATGATTTGTTAGCTGCTTACTCACTACTTTTTCAGCAATCTTTGCGACAAATGGTAATAGCAAAATGAGACGAAGATTTTCCAAAGCTGTTTTGTCTATAGATGGCTTCTTTTTTATTGGGCAAACTATCACCTGTTTCCATTTTTGGGGGACCTCACCTATCTGAAACGAGCATGCAATTAGCTCTGAGAAGTAAGGCAAAATAAGATTGCCTCCCATCATTAATTGTTCAGGGCGAGCAGGATCTACTGGGGATCCAGATTTAATTCCTGTCGCTATGATTTGTAGCTCATCTAGCTCCTGTACTGTGAATGAGTCCAGGGTGTCACCTGAAAACATGATACCTGTTTTACACTCAGTTGTAACCCTCTGACGGCTTCCACTGGAAAGGAGTCATATATTTTTGTAACTTTGTCGGCGAAATATTCAGCTATTATATTGCAGTCCTCTAATGAGGTGTTTGCCTCATAATTTGCATTATCGCATGCTTTTAGTGCTTTGAGTATAGAAAACATTTCTTTCGAGGATTTACTTGATTTTTGATTTTTTCTGTGTAGAAATCATATCTGGTTTTCTTTAGTAGAGCATGGTACTTTTTTTCTTCCTTTCTGTAAATCTCTTTTACCTTACTACAGAAGCCCTTACGCCATGCACGTTCAAGCCTCTTACACTCCTTTTTGGTTCTCACTAAGGTTTCATTAAACCAGGGTGCTGAAGCTTTGTGTCTCTTAGAACTCCTAGTGCTCCAAGGCGCGATCTCATCCAGTGCCTCTTTTAACCAAGTCTCAAATTGCCTTTTGGCGATATTAATATCCTTCTCTAATTTGAGATTATTCCTCAATTGCGCCTGAGAAAAGGAGTTGGCATTAAATTTAGACCACTTCCTCCTTGTGACTTTCAACACTGGTTTCTCCGTCCTGGGCCTATGTACAGGTTTAGAGAAAGGAACTAGGTGGTGGTCTGACCAAGGAATTGGACAAGACATCCCCACCTCTGTCTCCTTAGTGCTGGTAAATATAAGATGTAAAATGTGCCCTCCTTGGTGTGTATGTATCAAACAAGGGGGTAGCCTGAACCTGTTTTGTTTTTGATTGGCGTCCTTTTAATTAACGCTAGCTCAAACTATTTCTATTAGTTTGAACTTGATAATATAGAAAACCAAGAGGCCAAAGCCCTCTGCCTAGATTTTGGAACATTGAACCAAGTCCAAAAAGTGATAATGCCTACACACCAAGGAGGCAACAAGGGGAGTTAGGCCCAAGAGGCCAGGTTCTGGCAGGTCCATATTTATATGTATCAAACAAGGGGGGTAGCCTGAACCTGTTTTGTTTTTGATTGGCGTATTTTTCATTAACGCTAGCTCAAACTATTTATTTTCGTTTGAACTGGTACTTTATTAATACCTTTCTTTAAAATGTCTTTTGTTTTTTGTTGTATACTCTGATCCAGAATGAGACAGTCAAGTCTACATACAAAGAATTCATAAGTACATTTTTGTTTCACAAAACATTAAACAACATCAATGTGACACCATGTGAAAAAAATATAAATGAGAAAAAAATCCTAAATAACCAAACATCCAATCTATTTTTGATCTTTGGCTACCTTTAGAAACAACATCTAAATATTAATTTATAGACAATCTAAAGATATTATATTTATCAATATTTCAATAAAGAAACAATGGAGAGACACAGGGAACAAGCTGATGTCTAATACATGGGGCTTTTCTCTGTATAAAGACTAAACTGAATTCATAATTCCTCTGTGTATCAATCATATATCATCATTAGCCAACACGTTTCGAGTCTCTAATATTAAATATGTGGACTCTCATCAGGGCTCTTGAATTTGGCAGCAGTGTTGGTTTCTTGGCAGCAGAATACTTCTTGTCAGCTCAGGTGTTTATATTTTAACCTCCAGCCGGAGTTGCTTTGCTACGTGCATCAGAAAAGGGGGTGGTGATGAACAGAGTGTCTGAATTAAGCAGACCACTCTTACCCAGTCCAAAGATCAGGGCTTGATCCATCACCATTATTTAGCTCACTGCCCCATCCCAGCTCAGAACCTGGCTATATGCAAATTAGTCTGTCCCTGGCCCAGTGCATCATGGGAACAGGGCAGAGCAAACTACCAAGCCAATTCTTCACCAGAAAGGAGACAAGCTTCCGGGGACCGGTTTCTGCCATTTCAGGTGTCGTCGGCCCGGCTTGCTTGAATCCTGATGGAGCAGTGAGCAAGGGACTCTTGTCTGAGTATACCCTTCCACGCTTATGGTGGACAAAATGATTCAGAAAAGGGGGTGGTGATGAACAGAGTGTCTGAATTAAGCAGACCACTCTTACCCAGTCCAAAGATCAGGGCTTGATCCATCACCGTTATTTAGCTCACTGCCCCATCCCAGCTCAGAACCTGGCTATATGCAAATTAGTCTGTCCCTGGCCCAGTGCATCATGGGAACAGGGAAGACCAAACTACCAAGCCAATTCTTCACCAGAAAGGAGACAAGCTTCCCAGGACCGGTTTCTGCCATTTCAGGCGTCGTCGGCCCGGCTTGCTTGAATCCTGATGGAGCAGTGAGCAAGGGACTCATGTCTGAGTATACCCTTCCACGCTTATGGTGGACAAAATGATTCAGAAAAGGGGGTGGTGATGAACAGAGTGTCTGAATTAAGCAGACCACTCTTACCCAGTCCAAAGATCAGGGCTTGATCCATCACCGTTATTTAGCTCACTGCCCCATCCCAGCTCAGAACCTGGCTATATGCAAATTAGTCTGTCCCTGGCCCAGTGCATCATGGGAACAGGGCAGACCAAACTACCAAGCCAATTCTTCACCAGAAAGAAGACAAGCTTCCGGGGACCGGTTTCTGCCATTTCAGGCGTCGTCGGCCCGGCTTGCTTGAATCCTGATGGAGCAGTGAGCAAGTATAAGAATTGGCTTGGTAGTTTGGTTTGCCCTGTTCCCATAATGCACTGGGACAGGAACAGACTAATTTGCATGTAGCCAGGTTCTGAGCTGAGATGGTGCAGTGAGCTAAAAAACGGTGATGGATCAAGCCCTGATCTTTGGACTGGGTAAGAGTGGTCTGCTTAATTCAGACACTCTGTTCATCACCACCCCCTTTTCTGAATCATTTTGCCCACCATAAGCGTGGAAGGGTATACTCAGATGTGAGTCCCTTGCTCATTGCACCATCAGGATTCAAGCAAGCCGGGCCGACGAGGCTGAAATGCCAGAAACCGGTCCCCGGTAGCTTGTTTTCTTCCCAGTATAAGAATTGGCTTGGTAGTTTGGTTTGCCCTGTTCCCATCATGCACTGGGACAGGAACAGACTAATTTGCATGTAGCCAGGTTCTGAGCTGGGATGGTGCAGTGAGCTACAAAACGGTGATGGATCAAGCCCTGATCTTTGGACTGGGTAAGAGTGGTCTGCTTAATTCAGACACTCTGTTCATCACCACCCCCTTTTCTGAATCATTTTGCCCACCATAAGCGTGGAAGGGTATACTCAGATGTGAGTCCCTTGCTCATTGCACCATCAGGATTCAAGCAAGCCGGGCCGACGAGGCTGAAATGCCAGAAACCGGTCCCCGGTAGCTTGTTTCCTTCCCAGTATAAGAATTGGCTTGGTAGTTTGGTTTGCCCTGTTCCCATCATGCACTGGGACAGGAACAGACTAATTTGCATGTAGCCAGGTTCTGAGCTGGGATGGTGCAGTGAGCTAAAAAACGGTGATGGATCAAGCCCTGATCTTTGGACTGGGTAAGAGTGGTCTGCTTAATTCAGACACTCTGTTCATCACCACCCCCTTTTCTGAATCATTTTGCCCACCATAAGCGTGGAAGGGTATACTCAGATGTGAGTCCCTTGCTCATTGCACCATCAGGATTCAAGCAAGCCGGGCCGACGAGGCTGAAATGCCAGAAACCGGTCCCGGGTAGCTTGTTTCCTTCCCAGTATAAGAATTGGCTTGGTAGTTTGGTTTGCCCTGTTCCCATCATGCACTGGGACAGGAACAGACTAATTTGCATGTAGCCAGGTTCTGAGCTGGGATGGTGCAGTGAGCTAAAAAACGGTGATGGATCAAGCCCTGATCTTTGGACTGGGTAAGAGTGGTCTGCTTAATTCAGACACTCTGTTCATCACCACCCCCTTTTCTGAATCATTTTGCTACGTGCATCACCGCGTATTTATTGTGGCAATGGGCATTCTGCAAGCTATGTGGAAATTTTAATGCGACCAATTCTGTTTTGGTTCTGCTTTGAGCTAATTAGTTCACGAAAGCTTTTAGAGTGCTCAAATGTTTTATGTCTGCAATCACATCTTCACCATCTGCTTTCGAAAAAGTTAACCGCGTTCTATTAATCGCGTATTCACCGTCTGCTTCTCAACAAGTTAAGCGCATCTTTCCCCGTGTGTGTGTTTCCTCTCATCTCTAGTCTTTATACAGAAGAAAAGCCCCTTGATTAGACATCAGATTGTTCCCTGTGTCTCTCCATTGTTTCTTTATTGAAATATTGATAAATATTTTTTTAGATGGTCTATAAATTAATATTTAGATGTTGTTTCTAAAGTAGCAAAAGATCAACAATAGAGTGGATGTTTGTTTATTTAGGAATTTTTTCTCATTTATGTTTTTTCACATGGTGTCACATTGATGTTGTTTAATGTTTTGTGAAACAAAAATGTACATATGAATGCTTTGTATGTAGACTTGACTGTCTCATTCTGGATCAGAGTATAAAACAAAAAACAAAAGACATTTTAAAGAAAGGTATTAATAAAGTACCAGTTCAAACGAAAATAAATATTTTGAGATAGCGTTAATTAAAAATACGCCAATCAAAAACAAAACAGGTTCAGGATACCCCCCATTGTTTGATACATATAAATATGGACCTGCCAGAACCTGGCCTCTTGGGCCTAACTCCCCATGTTGCCTCCTAGATATGTAGGCATTATCACCTTTTGGACTTGGTTCAATGTTCCAAAACCTAGGCAGAGGGCTTTGGCCTCTTGGTTTTCTATATTTCAAAATATATGCTCAGATCCCCTAGTATGAGGAAGTTCTTATACCATAGGGCTGATTGAGCCACTTTCTCTCCCAGACTTGCCATAAACTGGGCTGCTGGGCCTGGAGGTCGGTTTATCAGAAAGCCTACTATGGACTGGTCTCCAGCCTCTGACAATATAAAGAGGAAAGCCTCACAGTTATCTATGTTAACTTCCTTAATGCTGCACTTTCTATCAGATTTATGAACAATCGCAATTCCGCCCCCTCTTTGACCTACTCGGTCCTGTCTTCGTATCTCATAGCCGTCTGGGAGTACGTCTAAAACCTCAGGGTCAGAGCACTCACTTAGCCATGTTTAGAAATAATGCATCGGGCCTTTTATCTTCCAGAATATCACGGTTTTCATATTTATGTTTGGGCAGCAACCAACAATTCAGTAGGAGCATTTGTAGTTTACCCTCCTGACTGTTTTTGTGGTTACTGCCTGTTAGGTTCATGTTGCAGTGGGAGTACTTTAATGGTTTCCTCTCTACCTTGATCTCATGTTTTCTACAGGCAGAACTGGGTTGTGATAGCTTGTATTGCTCATCAAAGGAGTACCTTATCCTGCGGTGTGATCTCAGGCTAGCAGGGGTACTGGCCGCTGGGCCCTGCCTGGCGCGGACGGGCGCAGACGGGCTTGCCTTTGGCGCGCCCACTGCGCGCGTCTGCTGCACGTTCATGTAAGTGTCATCTAATATAGTATCTAGACCGTCACCTGGTCTAAGATGGCAGCTAACCGGAAGTGAGACTATAGATTGTAAATTCCTCTAGCGTGCATGCTATGCCACCAAGGCTCTATGGCATTTTGGTCTTCGAGAGGAATCTTGCTCTATGAAGTGCAGGACACTAGAAGCTGACTTTTCCCATTTGTCCTGGTCTTGTGATAAGGTATGGAACTATTGGAAAGAACTGTTAGCCACAATGTCCATTATGATTAAATGTGACATTCCGCAACACCCCCAAGGTTGCCCTTTAGGAGTGGGTGTTGGTAATCCCCGCGATCCATAAGAGCCTGCATGCATGGGCGCTATTATTATCCATGCATTGAATTTCTTACTGTTGGGTCAGAGAGGGATGCCTAAAGCTCAAACAATGGCTAGACTCATTGATATTCTGTAATGAACGACTTGAGTTGTATGTGGAACTTCTACCCCTCCCCTCTATCGTCCAAGGGATGTCTGCGACCCACTTAGGAAGTATTTTGTACAACATACAAGTAGTGATGATGACACGTTCCATTAACATCATGGAACGCCTATGCTTAAAACACTGTCCCTGCAAAGTTCCACATTAAGATGACACACAACCCTGAACGTGAAGTGCTGGAGATGGGTGGGCTGGGCATTGGACATACATACCTCTGTCATAATGCAGTTGCTAGCTAGTACTATGTCTTTTGTATTACATGTGCTCTGTGCATCAATGGTGGCTCTGTTCCTACTGCTCCTCAGCACTGCTCTGCAATACATATATAGCGAAAATCCAGTGCCATGCCTGAAATGATGAACTTTCTTTATTTTTGTTCCTTTCTGTAACATTGCTATCTTGAAATTATAAATAAATTAATCTAAAAAAGGTCTCATATAAGATGGTTGCACAAGAAGATGGATTTATTTTACCTTTACACCTTTACAGCAAGTGTAATGAACCTAAAGTAGTCATGTGGCAAGGTGAGGTTAAATTGAACGAGTCAATAAGAGCAGCCTAGATATTGGAAACCAAGGTATTTGTCTGAAATCATGGTTCTTCATTGTCGCTCTTGTTGATCAGTACATTCAGTGGTATAAAACTATTTTACACACCTCAGAATATTGTTTATATTTTTAACATAAGTACTTGTGTACTATCTGTACTTCGTGCCTATGGCCAAATACAAAGAACATTGTAATCACATTTCTGAAAGTTAGTTTTTTATTAAGTCTGAATTCTTTTGGCAATGAGTTGCATAACCAACATGACAGCGCATCGGTGGCGTTCCGTCTGACATCTGAGGCATCGGTCCGACTGCAGTATTATGATACAGGCGGTTCGACCGATGTCTGCAGGTGGTATCTGCTCCACCTGCGACAGGCTCAAGGAGCCCGTCGGGGCAAAGGGCGGATTGTAATGCCCTGAATGAAGGCGGCGCCTGCTGAGGCACCGCCATGGAGATTACGATGCACATTTCCGATACAGACTTTCTATGGGGGTCCGACCGCGATAGAAAGGCAGTTAGAAACAGATTTTGGGGCTCTCTAGCAGGGTCCCCGTCCCTCCACCGCCTGGGCTATGAGGCCTGGGTGCCAGCCACACGGTGCATGGATGTTTAAAAAGTGCATATTTCCTATTGCGGCTTGTGCTGCGGCCCGCAGCACAAGCCGCAATAGGAAATAAATACTTTTTGACCACCGTGAAGGCAGTTGCATCCAACTTAGGGAAGCTGGACTGACAACTTCTTGTCGGGCGGTCCCATTTCCGACTTGATGCCAGTTGGGCGAACCAGGCCTCGGAATAAAGGGGCAGGGCTGGTCAGCCCAGGCTATTGCAAGAACGTCAGCCCTGGGCGCCCACAACAGAATGCGTTGAGAAAGTTTTTTGCACAGCTTTTGGTGGAATGAGGACAACATTTAAAAAAAAAAAAAAAATTATGTCAGTTGGGCGCTTGTTCAAGCGGCATCGTAATGGGGCCCTATTTGTTGGATTGTGTGGTGCAATTACGTTTTTGCTACACAATCTCAGTTGTCATGTTTTTGAGTAGTATGGTGACATGCCACACATTTTGGTAAAAAAGGGTCCTCAATTTTCCTAATAACTGTCCCAATTTTCAAACGTTGGTTGGTTACAATTCATGGTGCTCTATATATTCCACTGGCTACAGTGGTGTAGCTGGGGACGGGAGTCGTGTCTGTCAACTACCACCATCCCCCCGCCCCGAGAAAAAGTCGTCCGTTGGCCGCCACAATCCCCCCTCTTACCTGCACCCGGGCGGAAGACTTAGGGGCCGCCCTGGGTGGCAGTATGTCTAGTTACGCCACTGACTGGCTATGATCTTATAGTCCTGATTATAAGTAGGTGAAAAGGTATCCCTGCACACTATGTTTAGTATAATGAGAAGTTGAGATTTGTTTTATGCTGCAGGGTGGAAGCAAGTTTATTTTCAATTCCACTTACATGACCTAGTGTAGCAGATATACGTTTCATTCTGGTTGTTTCTCCTGGGACTTTTTCAAAGCAATAGGATGAGCTGTAATTATATTGTATACATTCAAGGAAGTTCGTCCATATATTTCTTTAAGTATGTTTTTATTGATTTTTTTAAATAATGCATGGTAGAAACAGAGCACATATTTCCAAAGGTTCCTACGCATTGGTATCATCATAACCTTGTATGCACTAGAACAATGTGAACCTATGGGTATACGTTCTGAATATTGCAAAAGGTTAAGAACTCCAACTGTGGTTGCGTGCCAAGTACGGGGGTAAGTAGATAGGTGGCAAATGTGTGCCCATCCTGAGGTTAATGATAATTAAGAAGGTGTGTCGGGTGGGGGTCACCAAAGGGGGCGAGGCAGACATGAGGGAGCAGGCAAGACGGGGGAAAGGGAGGTCCATTGGGTCTGCTGCAGGTAAGTGATCACCAAAACCAGCCCAGTAGGGGCCTGGTCAGTGTGGATCGGGTATTAGAGGAGGGGGTCACACACCAGCTATTTCCTTCAAGGGCGTAGTGCATCATCCCTAGGAGTCTCGGATAGCGGTTGTCAGAGCTTGTCCCAGCGCCCTGCTATCGGATGTTTCTGCAGGCCTCTGTTCTCCTCCCTGTGAAGGGCTTTGCTCTTGGCCCGCAATCATCGCAGCAACAATGCCCATCAGACTGGGAGGGCAGAAGCTGGCATGGACTTCCAACAGGTCGTGATCACCATTTTTACTAGTTTTAGTGCTAAGTCTAGAAATTGTGAGAGTCAGTGGCGGCTCCTTCGCTAAGCCAGAGGAGCTTCGCCCTACTGCTTTTTAGCAGTGTAACTAAAGGAAAAATAAAATGATAATAACTCAATGTTACCATCATTTTATTTGTTCCTGCTGCGGCAGCTTTGCGGGCGGGGCGGGGCGGGACTGCTCTGCTGACAGTGGAGCAGGGGCAGGAGTGGTGGGAACTCTGTTAGTACACATGAATGTTTGGCCGGCTGTCTTGGTCCGACTAAACATTCATGCGCACTTTACATGTTCGCCACCAAGGCTGCATTACAGCCTTGGTGGAGAAGGAGTAGTTTCTGTCCTGTAACTCCAGTTCTGTAGTAGGGGTATCTCTATTATAGTCATAATCTAGTGAATAGTCCCGCTCATGAGCGTGGACCCCGGAGCAATCAAAAATAATCTCTTAAGCGGTCTAAAAATGCAAACCTGCAAAGACACTTAAGAGAGAATTTAAAGACATATAATGCAGCCTATATCCACAGGCTACACTGTCCAGCACTTCAACTAGACATTCCACATTCCACCAAAACCACAACCAGCTCAGCTTGCCAAGTTTTCTTCAGAGAGAAAACTTCCCCTTTTACCAGTAAAGCCTCAGGAATGATAGAGAGGAAGGGGAGGACAGACAAGCCCCATACGCTGCCATTATGTGGCTCAAAAAGGGATACCGTGCCTTTAAGAAAACTTTCTAAAACTTTCTCAGTATCCCAGAATACTCAGCAGGTCCCATTTACTTTCAGTTCTTTTTGAAGGCGTATAACGCCAGACCTGTAGCATTCCGAACATAAACATTTGTCTCCACCGGGGAGGAGGGCGGGCGCTTATGACTATAACAGAGATACCCCTACTACAGAACTGGAGTTACAGGACAGAAACTACTCCTTCTGTAGTAGGGGATCTCTGTGTATAGTCATAATCTAGTGAATAGAATGGCAAGCCCATCCCCACACAAAAGCGGCGGTGGAGAGAAAGAGTACAACACCACTACTGTGCGAACAGATTTCACAGCGAAGCCTGTCCAACCTGCACGTCTGCCCTGGCATCAGTGTCCAGGCAGTAATGCTTAGCAAAGGTATGGACCGACTTCCACGTGGCGGCCCTGCAGATTTCTGCAATGGGAACATTACGTAGCAAAGCAGTCGTAGCCGCTTTGCCCCTGGTGGAATGAGCCTTAGGTTTACCCCCTAAGGTCTTATTAGCCTTTTGATAACACAATTATATACAGGACACAATCCACCTCGAAATGGACTGTTTAGAGGTAGCAAGACCTGTCCTGACTGACCCATAATTGATAATCAGTTGGTCTGACCTACGAATATCTTTGGTTTTATCCAGATAAAATTTCAACACCCTCCTGACATCCAGGGAATGTAGAGACCTTTCCGCTGGAGAGGAAGGATTCTGAAAAAACCTAGGCAGAGTTATGGTCTGGTTAACATGGAAATCAGAAATAACCTTAGGAAGAAATTTAGGGTGAGTACGCATAACAACCTTAGCAGCATGAAATACAGTATAAGGTTCTTGGCAACACAACGCCTGAATTTCACTCACCCTGCGGGCCGATGTAATGGCCACGAGGAACGCCGCCTTCCAGGACAGGTGCTGCAGCGAAGCCTTATGAATGGGTTCAAAAGGTTCCTTCATCAATCCGGACAGCACCACATTCAACTCCCATGAAGGCGAAGGAAGCCGGACAGGAGGAAACACTTTCTTCAAGCCTTCCAAAAAATCTTTGATCACAGGGATCTGGAAGAAGGAGGTCTGTGAAGGGCATTTCCTGTAGGCAGTAAGCGCAGCTAGATGAACCTTAATGGAATGACAATTAAGGCCAGACTGCGCCAAATGTAAAAGGTATGGAAGGATGACGTCTTCCTTACATGTCGTCGGATCATAGTTCTTGGACTTGCACCAGATGCAAAATCTCTTCCACTTGTACGCGTAAGATGTCCTAGTGGAAGGTCTCTTGGCTTCCTTCAGTATGTCCATACAATCTGCAGGGAGATTCAAATGGCCATATTGCACTATCTCAGGAGCCATGCCGCCAAACTCAAAGACGCCATCTGCACCCCGAACTTCGTGAGAAGGTCCTGCCGGCACTGCAGCCGAATGTGAGGAAGGAGGGACCGGTAAAGCAGGTCCGTGAACCACCACTGTCTGGGCCATTCCGGGGCAATCAGGAACATCCGCGCCCTGGACTGGGCTAGGTTGATCAGCTCCGGCGGAATCAGGGGAATGGGTGGAAAAGTGTACAGAAAGCTGTTCGACCAGTCGATCCACAGCAAATTCCACAGCGTTCCCTGCTGGTAGTACCTGGATGCGAAGTTTCGGCATTTGCTGTTTTCGGCGGTGGCGAACAGATCCACGTCTGGCGTGCCTCACCTGTCGAAGACATCTCCGAATACTTCGTCGTTTATGACCCATTCGTGGTTTTCCTGGATCAGCCTGCTCAGTGCATCCGCCTGAACATTCTGCACACCTGGCAGATGAGTAGCCGTTATCGTCAGTCCTCTGGCAAGAAGCCAGTGCCAGATCGCCTGCCCCTCCTGCGACAGGGTGCGCGATCTCGAGCCCCCCTGCTTGTTGAGGTAATACATCGTGGTCGTATTGTCCGTCTGTATAAGCAGAGAGTTGGTCTGGAAGGACGGATGAAAGGCCTTCAGTGCCAAGTGAACCGCTCTGAGTTCCAGGAAATTGATATGATACGTGGACTCCGTCGGGGACCACGTTCCTTGTATCTGTAACTCTCCGGAATGCGCTCCCCAGCTGTGAAGAGAAGCATCCATCACGATCGTCTGAGTGGGAATGTCCTTGTGGAAGGGAACCCCTTTGAGGAGATTCTCCGCTGAACACCACCATTTCAGAGACTGTAGAGCATGCAGAGACAGTCATATCTTGTCATCCCAGTGGCCTCTACTCTGGTCCCACTGATCCTCTAGACACTCCTGCAGCGGTCTCATGTGAAGCTGTGTGTGTGGCGTGAGGAAGATACAGGAGGCCATCGATCCCAGTAGAGAAGACACCGTCCTCACTGTCATAGATGGAGCGGTCATAAGAGCCTGAGCCTTCCGAAGGAGTGATAAACGTCTTTCCTCCGAAGGAGACACGCTTGCAGACAGCGTATTGATGGTGGCTCCCAAGTACTGTAGGCATTGGACCGGAGTCGGGACAGACTTGGACATGTTGATGTGCAACCCCAGCTTGTTCAAGAGAACGGACGTATTCTGGAAGTGCTCTTGCGCTTCCGAGAAGGAGGATGCCTTGATCAACCATTCGTCCAGGTACGGGTAGACAAACACCTTGTTCTTTCTCAGGTGTGCCGCTACCACTGCCATGCATTTGGAAAACGTCCGGGGCGCTGACTTCAGCCCGAACGGCAACACTGTGTATTGATAGTGATTGGCGCCGACTTGGAATCGCAGGAACGTCCGGTGTTTCTGTGCAATGGGCACGTGGAAGTACGCATCCTGTAGGTCTATCGCGCACAGCCAGTCTCCCCTTTGCAACTGAGGATAAATCTGGTGCAAAGACAGCATGCAAAACTTTTCTCTGCGAATCCACTTGTTTGCTTGTCGCAAGTCCAGAATAGGCCTGAACTCGTTCTTGTCCTTTTTTCGGACTAGAAAGAACCATGAGTACAGACCTCTTCCCCTTTGGGACAGAAGAACGTCTTCTATCGCCCATTTTCTTAACAGGATATCGGCCTCCGCCTGGAGCTCGCGCAGCTGAAACTGCGAGCAAACCGGTGGAATTGCTGGAGGCGGGCTGGTGAACCGAAGACTGTATCCATTGCAAACAATATTCAGCACCCACTTGTCCTGAGTAATTTTTCTCCACTCTGCCAGAAAATATTGAACGCTTCCCCCCACTGGAGTGGGTAACGGATGATGGGGAAGTAACCGCTCAGGGCCTAGACCCAGCCGGGCCTTTGGTCGCGGTGGCAGACTGCTGACCACCCCTGCCCCTCTGACGTTTCTGGAAGGGCTTCCTCAACTGTTGCTGCTGTCCAGACTGTTGACCTCGCCCTCTGCCCTGCGCCCCATACCGTCTTTGGAACGGACGGTAGTTTTTCTTCTGGTGCTTGGGCTTCTCCAAGCCAACCGCCATCAGAGTCTCGGCCTCCGCCTTCATGCGGGCCATCTCATCGTCGGCGTGTTTACCGAATAGAGTCTCGCCTGAGAAGGGCAGGTTGGCCACCCTCTGCTGGGCCTCAGGCTTCAGGAATGTCAATCTGAGCCAAGTGTGGCGCCTCTGATGGCTGCCAGGAACGACGAGTCTGCCGCAGCACTGATCAGCTGGTTCGACACCAGCAACCCCTCATTCAGGATCGCCATAAAATCCTCCTTCTTGTCCCGTGGGAGGAGGTCGGCGAACTGTTGGAGGGACTCCCAAAGCGCCCGGTCATAGCGCCCCAACAGCGCAGATGTGCTGGCAGCTTTCATAGAGGTAGCGGCCGTCCCGCACACCTTCCAGCCCGCTGAGTCCAACCAGCGACTCTCCTTGTCTGGAGGCACATTGGAGGACGGGGTGGTGGCGTGTGGCTTCCTTGCCGCCGTCACAATGACGGAATCCGGAGGTGGATCCATTCGGAGGAAAGCCGGGTCCGCATCCGGCGCCTTATACTTCTTTTGCAGCCTGGAGGGAGCTGCCTTCGTCACCGCCGGAGTGAGGAAGAGCTCTAAAGCGGGTTCCACTAACCCAGGCACCAAAGGCAACAGAGGTCTCGATAGGTGCTTCTTGTGGAGAGTCTAAGATTACGGAAGTCGTAGGCGTGGGCACTGTCAGTTGGATGCCCAGCTTGCTCGCGCCTCTCAACAAGACCTCCTGAAAGGCGTCCACAGGAGACACCCTCGTCCGAGGGGATCCTGACAGGGTTGGTGAATAATCCCTTGCGCTGGACGACTCCGTGCTGTACCGAGAACGACCCCTCCTATGTCATCGTTTTGATCTCGTCGACGAGCGACGGCGACTCCTGGATCTCCCTCTCCGTCCGGAGTGAGATCTGGGCCTCCTAGGCCTTGGACGTTCAGCGGGTTCTTGCGGCGGCACCTGCGGTCGAGGTGCCCCCTTAGTCGGCGTAGGGAAGTGCGTCAGTAAGACCGACCTTGGAGGCTGTGACGGTGCATGTGGAGGCACAGGAGGAGGAGGTGGCAGAGGAGTGCGCGGAGGCGGCTCCTTCGGCAGTGGAGGAGGATGAGTAACTGACTTCGGCTTGGGAGGAGAGTACACCACAGAGTACACCGAGCCCGGTGACTCCCTCATCCTCTTCCTCGGCGTAGGAGACCGAGAGGCAGCGCCCCCTGTCGGTGACCGACGTCGCCGTCGTGCCCCTGAGGACCTGGAAGGACTCCTGGCTCCAGAACGCCTCCTGGAGGGTGATCTCTTCCTCTTCGGTGTCGAATGCCCCTTCGGCGGCGAAGAACGCCCTCTTGACGCCGACAAACGTTGTCTCGATGTCGAAGACCTATGCCTCGACGGCGGGCTTCGCCACCTCGACGCTGAAGACCTGCGCCTCGACATCGAACGCCTCCTTCTCGACGCTGATCGCTGGGTCGACGGCGAGGGTGAATGGCGGTGTCGCCCCGACGGCGAGCGCCGAGTAGACGCCGAGGGCGAACGGCGGTGTCGCCTCGACGACGAGCGCCGACGCCGTCTGGAATCCTCACGACGTCGACGTGTCGACGACGACGTCCATGATGATGACGTCGAAGAAGATGACGTCTTCGGCGGAGACCTCGACTGCGGTCTCGTCAGTCCCCTCGACGCCGAACGTCGACATCGTCTCGACCCAGAGCCCTGGGGAGAAGGGGAGCAGATCGCCGTCATGCCTCTCGAAGCCGTCGTCGATGGAATCGACGTTGACGGAGAACGTCAACACTTTCTGGCCTTCTTGACTCTGGGGAGTCCCCCAGAGGCCTCAGCATGGGCAGAGGAAGCAGATCCAGCCTGCCCAGACCCACCTTGACTCTGCAGCATTCTTTCTTCCAGTCCTTGGAGCCTGATCTTCTTTCTGTCTCTCAGGGTCCTGGAGGAGAAGGTTTGGCAAATCTCACACTTCTCAGGGAGATGAGTAGAAGGAAGGCACAGGATACACATAGAGTGTGGGTCCGACTTGGCCTTCTTCCTCGAGCACTCCGGGCATTTATCAAATAATGCAGGCATTTTTGATAAAAAGAACTTCACAGAACACTAGAAGAGGAAGAGGGCACCAAAATATGTCGAATGTAGACACTCACACACTTTAAAAGTGCAAACAATTCTATAGGAAACCCAAAAAAGGGAGAGCTTAATGCTACAGGGTCCTGCTAGCAGGAGCCCGAAAAAAGAACTGAAAGTAAATGGGACCTGCTGAGCATTCTGGGATACTGAGAAAGTTCTAGAAAGTTTTCCCTTTTTGAGCCACATGATGGCAGCCTATGGGGCTTGTCTGTCCTCCCCTTCCTCTCTATCATTCCTGAGGCTTTACTGGTAAAAGGGGAAGTTTTCTCTGTGAAGAAAACTTGGCAAGCTGGGCTGGTTGTGGTTTTGGTGGAATGTGGAATGTCTAGTTGAAGTGCTGGACAGTGTAGCCTGTGGATATAGGCTGCATTATATGTCTTTAAATTCTCTCTTAAGTGTCTTTGCAGGTTTGCATTTTTAAACAGCCTAAGAGATTATTTTTGATTGCTCCGGGGTCCACACTCATGAGCAGGACTATTCACTAGATTATGACTATACACAGAGATCCCCTACTACAGAACATGCTCACGCCCGAACCACGGTGCTCAGACCAATGACAACGCTGCATTGCAGCGCTGTGATTTGGCTTAGGGGAGCCTATGTGTGCTTCCTGTTGCGGCCGGAGCAGAGCGACGACGGAGGAGAGGCACGGCAAAGAGGTAAGTTTAATTTTCTTTTTCTTTACCTCTCACCCCCGATCCGTGCCAGCCGCCACTGGGGAGAGAGCTTTGCGTTTATGAGAGTGGCGTAAGATCCCCAATGCGCACTGCTCCCAGGAGGGTGGAATAAGAGTGCCAGTGCAGCATGTTAGAGTTTGGAAGACTTGCGTCCAGAACATCACCAAGTTTGGACAGTCTCAGAGCATGTGAAAAAGGACTCCCAGGGAGTGATGACATCAGAGGCAGGAGGCAGATGCCCTGGGAAAAATTCTATTGAGTCAGACAGGGGAGAGATAGGCGTGTGGGAGCACAAAGAATTGAAAGAATTAAAAAGTGCATTAATGTGAGATGGTACGTGGGTATTCGAGGGCAGCCACCCAATCCCTGTCGTTCAGTATACATGGAATTCAGTCTTCTGCTTCTCGCGGATTCTCTCGAGGGGGGGGTTGTGAAGTTAATTGTTGTCTTCTATGCAGCCATGGCACACAGTGTCTAGTAATGCCCAGTTACAGGGTGTGGGTCGATTGATGCATAGTTGGTTCATTATCAATTGCCCATATGGTCCGTGGGGAGTACATTAAGAATTGTCCCTTGTGAAGTAAATAATTTTGCGTGAGACCTTGGAAGGATTGGAAATGGATGTTTTCAAATAGATCTCTGATGGTGGTTATCCAGGTGTGTCCTGGGTGCCAGGAGTTGAGTGTCTAGGTGTGTTTGTTGTGGGAGGCCCAGAAGCATGCAGGGCTTTGAATTTTGTAAGGATACAGGGTCCGTTCAGGAAGTAGAAAGCTAAATTTCTAGGTGAGTGACTAGTTGAGGGAGACCTCTAGGGATACGTATCAATAGAAGGGTCATATTACATATCGCTGCCTTGGTCAGTGGAGGAAGATAAGTCCTGGTCTCCACCAGTCTCTCGCCCGTAAACCACCTGGAGAGCTATTGCAGTTGGGTTGCCACATAGTATGTTTAGAAGTGAGGGGCTCCCAGGCGACCCTGCTTAGGAGGGAGCCGTAAAAGTGAACGAGTTGTATCAGCAATGAGTTCAGTTCTTGAAAGAAGTGTGATGGAGGAAGTAGAGAAAGGCTGACGAAATATTAGGGGAGTCTTGGGACCACCAACATCTTAGAGATGGGAAACGGCCTTTAAATGATTGTGGGAGTGTTTTCCCAAAAGTCACCTGGGATCGCAGTAAGGCCATCCCATGGTAAGATTGCCATCTCCGAGGTCGTTAAAATGTGAAGCACATAAACACCAAGGTGTCTGAAGGTATGACCCTCCCATCTTACCTGGTCTGCTCCAAGGAAAAGAGCGAGCGAGGGGATGTCCCAGTGTAAGGGGAAAAGACAAGATATGCCTTTATTGATGAGGAGACCGGAGGTCCAACGGAATGTCTCTATGACTTGAGCGATTGTATCAAGTCTATCCCTAACGTCATGGACTCATTGGAGAGCATCATCGCATATAGGGATATGACCAGCAGGCCATCTGAGAAGAGGATTCCCCAATGCCTACCCCCCCACATATCTGGGCTGCAAGAGTCTCGATCGCCAGGGCAAATAAAAGAAAAGAAAGGGGGCAGCCCTGACATGTCCCTCTGTTGATCTCTAGTAGTGGGGAGTTATGGGTTCCTACTTTGATCTGTGCTCGTGGAGTGTGAAAAAACAAGCGGACCATTGGTATAAATTTGGGTCCAAACCCGAATCTTTGGAGGTCCATAAACAAATAAGATCAATTAAGTGCATCAAAGGCTTTTTCTAGTTATAGAATAACGCCCCTGAAAATGGTAATTGGCCAGGGGCAGTGTCCATGAGAATGTACAATTTCCAGATATTAAGGAAAGTTGACCTGGTTGGTATAAAACCGTTCTGGTCTAGATGGACCTGGTGAGAGACAAACCCATACAGGGCCGGACTGGGAACTAAAACCGGTCCTGGCAAAGTGCTTGTCCGGCCCCCTTGGGATTGGGGGGGCAGCTGAGCTGTTTGCCAGGGCCGGTTTCGGCCTATTTTGTTACAAGGGCCTATATTGCAGCTATGCTGCAAAAACGGCCCTGTAACACAAACGGCCCCCCAGGGACCCAAAACCGGCCCCCTCCCTGGCGGGCCACTGGGGAACTGCCCGGTGCCCGCTACAGCTAGTCCGGCCCTGAACCCATATAGTCGGATTAAGACTTTGATAAGTATTTTGTAATCCCTATTTAAGAGCACAAATGGTCTGTATGATGTAGGGTCAAGGGAGTCCTTGTGGGTTTTTAGAATCAAATCAGGGATGCCTTGTGCATTGAGAGAGGGAGTGTTCCAGTATCTAAGGCTTCTTGAATAAGCTTGGTCAACTTTGGGGCAAGAGTCCCTGAGTATGCTTTATAAAATTCAGTCGGGAGATCATCATGTGCTTGTGTCTTGCGTGAGGCCAGGTTTTTAAGGGCCCCTTTTATTTCTGGTGAAGTGATAGGTTCCTCCACGCCTGCACAAATATCTGGTGAAAGTTCTGGCAGATCAATGTCAACTAGGAAGAGTTAGATTCCCACTGGTTGGGGGCCTTTGTAGGAAACTTTGTCCATATTGTGATCTCTAGGAGAAGTCACATTAGGTTTTCAGTCACCCTTGTGTTCCATGTAGTGCATCTGGTTTTTAAGCTTTGGCTTAAACGTGCACTTATGAGTCATAATGATGGTTTCAAATTTTCATCTGGTATCAATGGGAATCCAAATTCATTTTTCTATAGGTAGGGTATCATGTAATTTCATCATGGAACACTGAGTGGCCTTAATGTTAAACTTCCCTGAAGGTCTTTTATTTTTTTCCTAGTGGCTGTAATTAATAGAATGTTTCAGTAATCTGTTTTTGTTCTTACCCTAGCAATCATTGCTCTTTCTTCTACTTCGAGGAGAAGAAATGCTCCTCTAAGAATTTTAAGGAGATGGTTGCTACACAGGCAGTACCATTACCATAGACCTGACTTTGTTTTGGCATTCTGAAGTTGAACTAGACCTATGGGTTTTATTGTTATCCTTAGGTGGTATTGGGATGAACCTACAATAAAATAGGGAACATTTGCTGCCATCTGCTTTATAGCCAAGTCTGAACCCTTTAGTAGGAGCCTTTTTGTCCTCATTCAAAGTAAATCAATTGCTTCCTTCAATTTTCAATAAAACAAAACTTTTCAAATTTCTCGAGAAGTGGAACACAACTTGGATATGATCTGTATAGTTAAGGATTATAAAATGCAGATTAATGAACAGTTTAATAAGTGGCAATGCATGAATATTAATAGCAGAGGCTTCAAAGTGCACTCTTCATAGTGATGATTTGGGGTTACCTACACAGGCTCTTAGAAAGAATGCAAACAATATCAAGGCTTCTTCCAACAACTCACTTGCATGAATCTATAGTCAAATGTGTAGAGAGCCACATAAGGGATTCAGAAACATAAGGCGTGCCAGACTTCCTGGGTTTGATGTTTTCAAAATGTAGGCATGAACATCCGACATTATTAACACTATAACTGATGCTATTGATTATTTATTCAATCCTCACTCAGCAAATGTCTATTATCTGTTTAAATTTTTTGTGATTTTTTTATTTTTAATTATAGTGTAGTCTGTGGAATATGCAAAATAAAATAAAAATACATGGGGCAAACTTAATTTAGGGCTATTTCCATGCCTCTATGAGGGAAAAGTATTTGGGGCTGAGCGGTTGAGTATGTGTCTGGTGCATTTTAGACTTGACTGTTCCCTTCCCACTGTCTGGCAAACCTCATACTAAACTTACCTCAGGCCTGTCAGGCAATGCACTCTGTTCCATTTACCTCCCAAGTCTTTCAGCTGTCTTCCCCAACCCTCTAACAGACTCTCTCGGCACTTTATGGTCCTCATTCTGTGATGTTCACCTCAAGCTTCTTTCCGCTGCACGTTCCTTTTCCCACTCCTCTGTAGTCCTGAAGAAACTTAAATTCATGCGGATCAGCACTCCTCATCCCAACCTAGCCCAAAAGAAAGAAAACACTGAGAAAGAATCAAAATGTTTCTCGGTCTACATCTGTGGAATGATCTTGACCCAGTGCTACAGAACCAGAAGATATTGTCTCTTCATTGAAGATGTGGAAACCCTTTTTTTCAGATTACCCTCCTACACAAAGCAGTGTTGATAGGAACCATGCCTGGTGCAGGACTGTAGTAAGTTCCCTTTTGGACCCACTTTGATTCTCCCTTGGTTTCACGTATTACATGTTTTAGGCTGCCTTTGCTTTGCACAGCCACACACATTTTATTCTGTGCCATGATATTATTTTAGAAATACGGTGCTCATGTTATTGTTATTCAGTTTTTCTTCTTGGGATTCAGTCTGAAAATTTCGTACAAGGTCGAACAACACGGTGTACTGTATTTTGTGCCTGGTCAGCAACATCTCCTAACGTTTTAGACATAACATGGTAGCACAGCTGCTGCTTGCCAACACAGTAGTTCTTATCATATAAACTGTGACTTGCCCCCTTGGAAAGCAGAGACGATCATTCCAGCAGAGGGGACATGTCCTGGATCTGGGGCATCAGCCTAGCGTAAACTGAGTTTACACTTATGCTGCGGACCACTTAACTAAAAATGCCAGGTATGGCGTCTGGTATTAATCCCAGAGTTCACTAATATATCCTTTTGTTTGCGTAGTGAGGGTAGGCTTAGACAGATATATAATTTGCCAAGAGAGGCTCGCTTATTTACTTTATACAGTTTGTTAGTAATGTTGATTTTTCTCTTAGTTGTATATGTAGTTTCAATAAATATTGTAAACATTCCTTGTGTCTTTCTTTTGTTTGTTATGGACATGCATGAGTGAGAAACAAAAGGTAATGATCTATTTCCATGGTTCCCTTGGAGACTAGAGGGCGATGTTCTAGGTTGTAAAATCACGTGTTGCTTTGTGAAGGTTAGGAATTCAGGCGAGGCACTGTGAGCTAGTTGGATTTGGGCCTACAGGTACTGATGTGGTAGGTAGAGAGACTCAGTCCCTACATTCTGATGTCCTGTTAACCCACAACACAGTTCTGTTTCCCAGCAGAATCCCTGCGACCGGACCTACAACCTGTGTATCTCCAATTCACTTTAATTACCTTTATCTTTATCCTTGACTCATGTCCTTATTTTATTCTCTTTACCCTTCATAAGTGCTTTGAAGTGGCTGCTAGTTAGCATACCAATGCCACTCATTAAGTAAATAAATAAATACCCATCTTTGAGTACCTCCCACACCCAGCAACAGTACATTATCTCCCTCTTCAGGTAAGTTGGCCCCTACATGGTACCTTCTCTCTCAAGTTATCCTGCCACTGGTACTTTCTGCCCTGCCTGACTACTTTGGTAACTTCCTGGTACCTTTTCTCTTGACACTGTCTCCTTATCTGTGTCCCAAAATCAGATGATCTCTGTCTCAGATTGGCTTATCTAACACCTGCTTGACTCCCTTCCTCCACTATCCCTTCTAGCCATAGAGGCCAGCAATAGGATTGGCCAAGAGTGATTCCTCTTATTTCTGTTGACAGAGGTCTGGCGAATCTGTCTTTGTGGAACCAGGTGATTACGTTTTTTGAACTTTAACTTTAGATCAGTTCATTAGCCCCCTAAAGCCATCATTGGTCTGAGAATGTTGTCCCACGTTTGGGTGTTGATTTTTTGGGTGAGCAAAGTCATTTTGCTGTTTGTTACATGTTTGGCAGGCTCTCAGCTGTTCTGTCTCAAACCCACTCACTTGTCCCCCTGGTCCTAGAGGAACATGAGAAACTAGGATTAAAAAAAATGGACGTCTAATAGCTTTCTTGATACATTTGTAGTATTCTGTATGGTGCCTTAGTTCCAGTGAGGAATGTGATCGGAGCCACATCAAGAGACTCAGACCCAAAGGCTTACAAGGACAGTAGAGAATCTGTGCTCTTTCCACCATACATTAATATTGTACATGCAACTATGTAAGCCTCGGACCTTCTGTTTAAATGTGTTACTCTTCATTTAAGTCCCTTCTATTAGTAAGCACTGATTGCTCAACCAAGCAACGTTTGGAGAAGTAAAATAGTAATCCAGTCGGAGTACAATGGTGCCGATCGGCGCGAGGACTATAGCAAAACCTAATAGCCACTGACGGATTCCCACTCAAAAGGGCCCACGTTAGGGCTAAAAGTGCCCAGAATGGTTGGGACTAGGTTATATTTTAATGTGACATTTGCATAGCATTTATTACCTGTGTGTAAATGGGTTGCTGGTTTACTCAGTGTGAGACCTGGTCAAGCAGCAACCACATTTCTTGTTGGTGTAAGGCACAAGCAAACCCAAATTAACCTGTGCTCAACCTCCTGGTAGCTTGGCATGGAGCAGTCAGGCTTAACTTAGAGGCAATATGTAAATTATTTGTGCAACACTTCAAACAGTAAAACAGTGCAAACACGGCACAAAAAGATCCCACACCAAGTTAGGAAAATAGAGCTTAATTTAGTAAATAAAAGAAGACCAAAACGACAAAAACCCAATCAGTAGAACCGGACTTATGAATTTTTAAAGTATAAATTGAAAAATAGCTCCTAAAAGCATAAAGAGTCAACCGCTGCTATCTGGTCGTGCTGGACCGGGTCAAAGTCAAAAGTTAAAGCGGACTGGGATGGAGGGTGCATTGGATACAGTTCCAGATTAGTCCCGCTGAAGTTTTACCTTCTCAAATTTTGTGACAAGAGTCCCATTTGCATTGGAGATGGTTGTGGGGAGCAAGGTAGAGCATCACAGGCAGTTGTCGGCATGACCCAAATCATAGGCCGGGCGTCACTGACAGGCAGCTGGATTTTCTCGTTGGCGGTCCCTCACGGGTTGTAGGTGCATCTTTGCAAAGAGACGGGCTTGTGGCTGCTTGCACTGAATTTCGGTTCAAGCGGCGCGGTGTCTGTGTGAGCAAGCCTTTTGCGGTTGGGAAGAGCCCCAAAGCGTGATTTAGGAGCCTGTGAACCACACCAAGGATCCAGGACCTGAGGGGCACTACTTGCAGGTCAGGAACTCACTACAGCTGGGTCCAGGAGCTGGTTGGGGAGATTTTTATGCCCTTGAGGCTCAGATCAGGAGGCCAGCAGACTAGCCTTTGCAGTCTCTCTGGTGTCCTGGGTTCAAGATGAAGTTGCAGGTTCAGTTCTTCTTCCCCATGCAAGAGGTCCGCAGGCAGCAGGTTAAAACAGCAGGACAGGAGTTCCTTCAGAGCAGCAGTCCAGCAGAGTGGTAGTCCTTATTGTAACACAGCAGTCATTCATCTTGGCAGCATATCCACAGGTCCAGAAGTGTCCTGGCGAGTTGGTGTCTGAGGTCCTTCATTTATACACAGTTGTGCCTTTGAAGTGGGGAGAAGCTTCTAGAGGTTGGCCTTTGAAGTGCACAGATGCCCTGTCATCCTGGCCCTGGCTCCAGACCAACTACAAGGGGTATGCAGCCCTTTGTGTGGGACAGGGCACATCCTATTCAAGTGTAAGTGGGGCTAGGACCAGCTCTCCTCAACCATCCTGCCAGTGATGGCCCATCAAGTCAAACCTAAGCTCCCCAATGTGTGTGGCTTTCTAGGAGGAATGCACAAAGCCCAGCTGTCAGCTATACCCAGTCATGGGACCGAGAGACAGGCTGCAGGTTCAAATAGTTAAGGCAAGAAAATGCCAACTTTCTAAAAGTTAACTTGAGAGTGGGATACGGAAGCTATCAGATCAGGCTCACAGTGCACTGCGCAAAGTCCCTACGGTTTCTTCATTCTTTCAACAATTACAATTGATTTCAATAAAAAAATTAAACATTTACAACCAACGAATTTGGTGAACATTTCTTATTATTCGAGAATTTTTTTTGTGTATTCAACAAATTTAGATGAAACCAATTTTATGTACAAAAGTAAATGTGCCTACAATCGTTTTGAGATGGTACAATGTCTGTATATAGGACGATTACAAAACATGAAAATTAACAAAACATTTAAATTAAAAGACCCAATGCATTTCGGGTTTAATAACCCTTCATCAGGGGAACATCAATATGTTTCGCAATCAAGAATACAGTCTTCTGTGGCCTCCTGCGGGAACAGTAAAAATAAACAACGCGATGTCAATACCAGTATGGAATAGTGATGTGCATAAAATCAAATATCTGTGTCTGTATTAACTGTACTCATGAAGGTGCAACCTAATTACACTAACTCCCATCGTGCACGGACAGCCAATGGTGTGTTAAGAATAGATGTGAATTCCGTGTTTTAGAATAACTTAAAGTTTGTGGTGCTTAACTGCTGCACTGCTGTAGAGTGCTAGTGCGTGAAATGTGAAATGCTCGCACTGTATCCAATAGTATATCTTCAGACACATGTGCTAAGTGAAGGCTCTCTATGACAGAAACACCATACATAAATCTCAAGCCCATGGTGGATGAGTTAACACTGAGGAAAACAGAATAAAGGTCTTACCAAAATGTAACTTGAACCGACGCCCGATTCTGTGAAAATCAAAATAGCCAACTCTGTTCGTTACACAGTATTATATGTACTTTTCATGGAATGGGAAAGACTTCCTACAAAGAAAGGCGACATCCATGGGTTTTCCTGGGGCTCATGGAGGGGGGCCCACGTGGCCCATCCCTTTTTAGGTTTCGTCTGCACAGAGCTTGCGCTATGCTTGTAAATCTCTTGCATTTAATATACCTTAAAAGGGGCTCTATTTAGTTGCCATACCCAAATTACCGTGTCCATTCACCTTTATGTGGAACTTTTTTCTCTGTTAACTTCATCTGGCTGCATGCATTTACAATACTTCTACTAAAGCTGTACACATTGTTTAAGCCCCATTCACTCAAGAGAAGATCTCTTACCACAGAAAAGGCAGACAACTTCTAACAGTATACTGGAATGATTGCTTTTTATTAATTCGTTTTGTATATCAGATGCTTTAACCTTGGAACCTTTGTGGCATTTCCTATTCATGCCTCAGTACCTTACTTTGCACTTTATAGGCATTATAGGATTGATTTTTTAAACGTAATCTATTTGGTCATTATGATCAAATTCTAAATGTTGTAATTAACACTGCACATTAAAAATAAAGTTAATATACAAGAGCTATGCTATAGTTTACTACTAAACAGGCAGCCACAAGTGCAGTTACGTTGCAGAAAACAGGGTCATGATTTGAATGGTGCTGCAGGAGCACCGGGCCCAAAAGTTATCAGAACCCCTCTAAACACATCATATTGTTATATTTGATTACTAAACATCTAGTCACGATTGCAGTTACCTTGCAGTTAAAAAGGACTTTATTTGAATGGTGCAGCAGGTTCAGTGGCACCGGGGCCAAAAGCTCTAGGGACCCCACTAAACCCAGAATATTGCTTACATTTTAAACTAAACTGGCAGTAACAAGTACAAGTACCTTGCAGATAACAGAGTCATGATTTCAATGGTGCAGTAGGTGCAGTGACACCGGGGTCAAAAGCTCTAGGGACCACACTAAATGCAGACTATTTCTAAATGTTACTACTAAACAGGCAGTCACATAGATTTTTGTAGTTCATGTATCGCGAAAAAGGTCAGTCGGATTTTCCTGAAATTTGGCAACTTGGATGTTTTGGGTGCACAGATAATTCTTTTGGGTACTGCAAGTAAGTAGACTAAGTATTTTTTGAGTTATCAGGTTTTCCAACATAGTGATATCTTGCAGCACAATACTACTAAACATTGCAAGGAAGTCCAAAATATAAACTAGACTACTTTTGTAAAGTTTCAGATTTACTACATAAACAACTAAAAGACCAATTTATGGTCACATGCTAATGGAAACCTATAAACAAATGCATAACAAATAGAATAGTTCTTTTTTTGTAAAATTTTTATTTTTGATTTGCAGAAAAGAATAAACAAATAAACAAAGGGCTGCGGAGGGACCGCACATTACTCCAGATCAGGGCAATCATTGTGCACGCATCAGCAGTGTCCCAAACTATATTACAAGCATATCCAGGCCAGGAGCGAGACAACATAGCAACTAGGACCACAGTACCAAGCGGCCTACAAGCCTATCATTAGGCCAGGCCATCCAGGATAACCAGTGCTGCAATATGCTGGGCCCCAATCCTCCAAGTTCCACACAAGCGGTGCAGATAATCAGTCCGTGGACCCTCCACAGCCCATAAACCATGACAACCAACTGCCCCATCCCACCCCCACCCCCCCCCCCCTGGTGGTGACGCCATTCACTCAACACTCAGTCCACATCCATATTACACTTGAAAGAGGTGCATCGACCTCAATGAAGCCGGACATACCGCCGAGGGTAACCCCTTAGAGAGAAAGTCAACCAGGGGACCCCACTGATATCGGAAATTCTTATACTGGCCAAGGAAGATGTCCGCCACTCTTTCCAAACTGAGCAACCTCCAAAGTCGTGCATGCCATAGTGATACTGCCGGGGCATCCTTCTTTTTCCAGGCCGCAGCCAGCGTGAGCTTCGCAGCGCCGAGGCATAGCCACAAAATCTTTTTATCGGCCCTGGTCTGATAAACAAGGCCAGGGTCACGCAGCCCTAGCAGGACACAAGCCATAGACTCATCAATGGGATAAGTCAACACTTCCTTTATATGTGAGAGGATTTCCTCCCAGTACGGACGGATCACCGGACAGTCCCACCAGATGTGGCGGAAGTCTCCCAGAAGTCCGCAGCCCCTCCAGCACTTATCCGAGGTCGCCGGGAAAATGCGGTGAAGCCTAGTCGGGCACATATACCATTGCATGACCGTCTTGAGGTGGGCTTCCCTCAAGTGCAAGGAATGGTTAAAGGTCGTCAGGTCACGCCAAAGCGCCGACCATTCCACATCCGGGATATCTCGCCCCAGCATTTCTTCCCATTGCCCCATATAACGAGGTCGAGGAGCTACCGTCGATTGAAGCAACAACTGGTATATGAAGGAAATGGCCCCCTTCATGGTGGATGTCCGTAATATAAAGGCTTCAAACGGCGTCGGCGGTCTCGTAGCCGCTTCCACCACCCCAGGTGACGTAGCCCAGTGAAGCAGCTGAACATGCCGGAATTGTTCAGTCTGGGGGACCCCATAATCTCTCATACAGTTAGCGAAAGTGAGGGTGTCCAGGCCGTGGAACAAATGGGTCAACGCCCGACACCCCCCCTCCCTCCACACCGCAAACGGCCCTTCACGAAGTGCCGGAGGGAAAGCCGGGTTGCTATGCAAGGGCGTAAATGGCGAAGGGAACGTGGTCCAACGGTCGTCCGCCGCTAGTGAGTCCCACACCTTCAACACTGTGCTCGTAGGAGTGCTTATATATGCGTTGAGAGGGCGGTCCTTCTTCGGTTTCCAGGCTAAGTCCCAAATCGACCTGCCGGCAACGCATCGGTCCATATGGAGCCAATGTTTCTCGGAGGTTTGTTGCGACCACTCCACCAACACTCGCAGTTGCGCCGCTTTGTAATATAACTGCAGGTCAGGGAGCCCAACTCCACCCTCAGGTCTCGGCCGACGGAGAACCGCATAGGAGACCCGTGCCTGACCCCCTTGCCAAACGAAACGCAATACATGGGTCTTGAGCCGCCGAAAGAAATCGCTGTCTATGGGGATAGGCAATGCCTGGAACAAATATAAGAATTTAGGGAGGAGAACCATCTTCACGGCATGGATTCTGCCCAGCCATGACAGAAATTTTGGTTTCCACCTGTCCAATTCCGTCCGGGACTTCGCCAACAAAGATGGGAAATTGGCCTGGAACAGCCCGCCCACCGTCGGAGACAGATGGACCCCCAGGTAGACAATCGAACCTGTGGCCCAGGCCAGCGGAGTCAGCGGCCGTACCCGATCCCTCTCGACCTGCGAAAGGGTAAGATTCAGGATGTAGGACTTGCTATAGTTGACCTTAAAACCGGCCACGGCCTCAAACTCCAATAAGACCTCCCTAATGCACTGCAGCGAGTTTTCCGGATCAGTAATAGAGAACAAGACGTCGTCCGCGAAGAGCGAAATCTTGTGCTGTTCCCCCGCGAATGGCAGACCTCGGATCCCGACGTGCTCCCGCACCGCTACCGCCAGCGGCTCGATGCTCAGCGCGAACAGCAGGGGGGACAGAGGACAACCCTGTCTAGTGCCCCGAGTGTGAGTAAAGAACGCTGACATATGACCATTCACCGCCACCCGGGACCGGGGGCAGCAGAAATTAGCCTTCACCATAGTGATGAAAGCCTCCGAAAAACCAAAGGCAGTCATGGTATTGAACAGAAACCCCCAGTCCACCCTATCGAAGGCCTTCTCGGCATCCAGGCCCACTAGGACCGCCGGAATACGAAATCTTTCTGCCTTTTCTATTAGATGCACCACCCGACGAGTGTTATCATGCGTCTGGCGCCCCTTGATGAAGCCAGACTGGTCTGGATGGATTAGCGCCGGCATAAGGTCTTGTAGCCTACGCGCCAGGATCGCCGAGTATAGTTTGGCGTCCAAATTAAGAAGCGCTATCGGGCGAAAGGAGGCGCATTGCGCTGGATCCTTCCCCGGCTTCGGCAAGACCGTAATCATCGCCTCCGCCAAGGAGCCAGTAGAGGAACCGGAGGTGGCCATGTCATTAAAAAGGGTGACCAAGAAATCGCAGATCTCGGAAGCGTAAGATTTATAAAACACAGCGGTGTAACCGTCCGGGCCAGGCGCCTTGTGAAGCTTCAAGTTCGCAATAGCATCTAGCACCTCCTCCCTGGTAATCGGGGCCCCTAAGAGCTCGTTCCATTCCTTGGACACCTGCGGAAGGTGCAGACGCCCCAGGTACTCCCTCTGGGCAGCTGCTCCCAGCCTTTCCCCCTCGTATAGATCCGAGTAAAAGCGTCCGAAGATGGCCGCCTTTGTTTCGTCCCGATGCTGCAACTGTCCCACAGAGTCGCGGATCCCCCCCAATGTACTCACGTTCCCGCCTGTCACGAAGCTGTCGGGCCAAGTGCCTCCCCACCTTGTTACCACAAGAGTAGGACTGTCGGCCCAACCTCAGTAGGGTGAACTCCGCCCTGTTATTGTAATGTGCCCTCAGTTTCCCTCGTACCGCCGTGAGAGGCCGGAGGGTCACCCTCGAGGGGTTGAGTTTATGCGCCCGCTCGAGAGAAGCCAGCTCAGCCTCCAGGGCCTCCCTTTCCTTGCGTCGCAGCCTATTGAGTTGTGCATTAAGGCCCAAGCATGTGCCCCTGACGGACGCCTTAAAGGCATCCCACGTGTTGGATACAGAGGTATCGGACGGCGGATTGAGGGCAAAGAACTCCCTAATGGCCACCCGCAGCGCCTTGTTAGAAGCCTCGTCCCGAAGTACCGAAGCTGGGAAATACCATTTCCGTTGCCCGGTGTCTGCCGACGACCAGCGCAGAGTAAGCACCAGCATGCTGTGGTCCGAGACCGAGATGGGCAGTATGGTGGAGTCAAGGACATCTCCTCTAAGAGCCTGGCTGAGGAATATATGATCCAATCGTGAATATGAGTGGTGTACATGAGAAAAAAACGTGTAATCTCTGGACGTTGGATGCATAAACCGCCACCCATCAACCAACCCCATTTCCGCAACCTTTTGCCGTGACAGCTCAGAGAACACACCAGTATCCGCCCTGCGAGCGCCTGAACAGTCCAGCGCCCCGTCCCACACCAAATTACAGTCCCCCATGAGGAACAACTGCCCTTCAACAAAATCACCCACTTTATGCAGCAAGCCTTGCAAGAACTTATTCTGGCCAGTATTAGGAACATACATCACAACAAAAGTACAAAGCCTCCCCTGCACCAGCCCCTTCACCATCAACCAGCGGCCCTCCCTATCCGTGCGCACCGCCACAGGCTGAAAATGCAGCGAAGTATGGAAGAGGAGGGCCACCCCCTTATGCTTCGTGGACGCAGAGGATCTGTATATTAGGGGATATGCCTTATGCTTAAGACGCAGCTCATCTTTGCGTGCAAGGTGAGTCTCCTGAAGTCCCACTATATCCAATTGGTGGTCCGTTATATACTTCCACACCTTTTGCCTTTTCTGCGGAGAGTTCAGTCCCTTAACATTCCAGGTCCCTAAGCTAACAGGCATCGCGAGACAAAAAACTAGAATCCTCTATAACTCTGGAACATGCCCACCACCCCCGCCAGAAGGTACCCTGGTCACAACACGTATGAAAAGCATACTCCCGCCAACCCTCCTCCCCGCAATCCCAACCTTGAGCCCCATGCCAAATCACCCCGCAACTCTCATACCAACAGCGCCTCCCACCTTCCCTCTCACCACCACATGATACAATCCACAACACGTCCGCGTCACCACCAGCACCCCCCCACACCCCCAACCCCAACACCCCAAACAGCCCCCCCAAGACCCTCCCCCCCCCGGAAACCCCCAAACAAACCATCCAAAGTCCACAAAAGTCCTCCCAGGGCTGGCGAGGAGACAACAGCCGAAGTCCCCTGTAGGCCGAAGTAAAAGGGAACAGTGAAAGTGTAAACAAAACAAAAACAGTGAAAAAAATACTCATCAGTCCCAGTGGTCCACAGGTCACGAAGCACCGACCACTCCGGGGACCGGGCAGGAAGACCATCTCGGTTCCTCCCAAGGTCACGGTCTGGGGAGTCTTCTCCGAAAGTACATCCATTCACCCAGACCGGGGGGGTCCATGCCCCTCCAGCGCCGATCCGCAATATCAAGTCACCGTCACGCCGCTCCGGAGCTGGCCTGTGACGCCGGCACCGTCGCTGAAACTACTGATGCCACTGCACTTCCCCTCTCCTGCTGGCTGGCATCGCGGTCCGGGCGCCCCCGCGCCGGAGAGGACCCCACTCTATGCCACGAGGAGGTCCGACGTCGCCTCCGAGATGGGGATGCATTCGACCCCTGGGACGGGGCAACCTCCTCCAAACCCAGGAGCTCCTTCGCTTCCCGCAGGGAGCGCATCTGCATCAGTCGATTCTGCCACCTGAAGATGATCCTGAATGGGTGCCCCCAAGAGTAGGCGATGTTGCGTTCCCGCAGAAAGGAAGTCACCGGCCGAAAATCCCTCCTTTTTTGAAGTGTAGACGCTGCTAGGTCCTGGAAAAGCTGAGGATGATGGCCCCGAAATTGCAGCGAATCGATGGCCCTAGCCTTCCGGAGGATGCGCTCCTTCAATTGAAAGTCATGAACACAGACAAGGATGTCAGGGGGCGGCCCCCCCCCTCTCCTGGGCAAACCAACGCGATGAACTCTATCCATCCGGATATCCTTCACATCGTCCTCATCCAGGATCTGCAGCAACAGCTCCTGCACATAGCCTCACAGGTCTCCCGACTCACCATCCCACGGCACCGCTTTAATGCGAATGTTATTCCGCCGGGAGCGGTTCTCAAGATCTTCCATGTGTGCCTGCAGGTCCAAGTTCTGCTCCGTGAGGCGAATGACGTCTTGCTGGAGTAAGTGGACATCATTGGCCGTGCTCAAATCATGGTCCTCAAGAGTCGCCACCCTTTCACCAATCCCATCAACATCTCGCCGTACTTCCCGGAGATCAGAGGCCAGCTGCGCCCGCAGCTCGGAGATGTCCTCCTTGATGGAAGCAAAAAGTTCGGTCATAAAAGCCTTAGTGGCCGGGGCCTCGTCATCGGACATTCTGGGCGACCCACTTGTACCGGGGGACGCCGGCTGCTGTGACGATCTAGCTGCGCCGTCCTTCAGAACGCGTCCCTTGCGGGCCTGGTTAGCCATAATGCCGGGCGCCCTGCACCAGGGCGAACGCTCCACCAGTCACCACCAGAACCAAGCAGTACCCAGCTCCGGGCCTGCAGGCGCAGTAGTTGGCCCCGGCGGGCAGCCCCACTCTGTGTCCGCCACACAGCTCCTGGCCAGAGGCTCCCAGCGAATCTCCGGCGCCCAGATACCAGGAGGTAGGAGTGCGCAAAACCCAGGGGTCAAGGGGCCCCCAGTCAGCTACGACAAGCCCTGGAGAGGCGGTGCACGAAGGCAATCCAGACAGCAGAAGTCCAGGAGCGAGCGCTACGCACTCAAACAGTCGGTTGAGCCAGGCAAAATGGCGGCGCCACGCTCCTCAACCAGAGCACCTCCGGGCCTCCAGGTACGCACCCCCAACAGCACCCCTAGTCCGCACCAGCTCGCAGCGTAGGACCGGAGCCCCCTCTGGAAGTCCGGGCACAGGCAACGGGCAGCCGCAGTCCCCTCGGCTCACACACCATCCAGTCTGGCACCAAACGCAGCCTTTAAAGCCCCTCAGCAGCGTAGGAGGCCACGCCAGCCTCGATCGCTCTCGCCCTGCTTGAATCGCCGTCCACTGTTAGCACCCCCACAGGGTCGGCGCTCGTCTCCACGCGCCGAGTCCAGCAGCTCCTGTCCGGGTAAATGCGGCCTCTGGGAAGCGCCCGGGGCCTCCACCACACCTCCGGGCCGGTGCTCCCGGGCCCCCACACTCCTCCCAGGTCAGGTCCCTCCGCCGTGTGGGTACACCCCCACAGCACCAGCTGCGCCGCGCCAGTCCACAGAAGGGGCCCGGGGCATGCACCACCCCAGGAGCAGTCACTAGGTCGCCGCCGCACCAGGGGCCGGCAGCACCCCCAATACGTCCCTCGACGGGCCCCGTCAGCTGGCCGGGCTCCCTCCACACCTCCCCTGTCCAGAGCGGGGGGTCACTCACCAGGACTAGGCTTCCTGGGGCCCTCGCGGAGCTCGGTCCTCGCCGTACTACAGGTGCTCCTCCGGACCCCGGTGGGGCACAGTGGCGCCGCCCCTCACCGAGGTCTCCGGGACCTCTCCGCTCTCCGGGCCGCCACTCGCCGGCACCCCCAGGCCCCACCGGAGATCGCAGCCGCCCCTCGCCGCCTCCGCCGACAGCCCGCAGCCCAGGCGGTCCGACGCAAGATGACCCAGGGCGGGGCGGGGCGCAGAAAGAATCTCCTCCGTCGCGGTGGGCCCCGCGACTCGCCGGGCCGGCCTCCGCCAATCCAGACCGGGGATCCACAGGCCGCAGAGCTCCGCCGGTCCCGCAGCCTCTCCGGGCGACCCCTCTCCTCGCCGACGGCACCGTGCTCCACCGCAGTGTACCGGCGACCTCCACCACCGATTAGAGGCCGAGCTGGACACCAGGTGCCGCGCTATCAGCAGCTTTGCTGGATCGGCGCCGGAGAGGCAGGGAAAAGCGTCCTACTCCGACGCCATCTTGGCCACGCCCCCCATAGAATAGTTCTTAATCTACATATGTTCTTTTGTCCATGCTCTCTGGCTCACAAAATAAAACTGTGCCCAACAAGCCAAACAAAAACCATCTTCTTTATGTTCTCCTTTGCAAGCAACAAAAAGGAAAGTAAACTAGCAGAGAGCTACACAAACTACTATATGAGGACATGATAATTGGCCATTAAGGAAAAACAATTATCTTAATTATTATAACAATGTTTGGCTTTCATTCACTTTGGGCTTCATATGTAGCTAATCCTACTAAAAGTAGCAAGGAAACCCAAAAAATAAACTAGACTGCATATGTAAAGTTTCAGAGTGACTACATGAACAACTAAAAGGACATTAATAGTCACATGATCATGTAAACCTATAAACAAATACATAACAAATACAATAGATGAAAAGAAAGAAATCACATTTAATCCAATTGCCACTCTGTAGTTAAATGCAGTATTCCCAAAGATAGGTATTCCTTGGATATTAGCTCCCTAATAACTTTCCACCCGTTTGACGAAACACCACAAATCTTTCCAGACCTATATAATTTTCTACATTTTGAGATAATGTACATTTTAGTGGTGAATCATTAAGGGGGTGCGTAGATAAAAGGAGATCCCAAAACTAATTTTTCCACAAAAGCATTTTCCATAGACTATTGTATTTGACGTAGCGTGAAAATGACTGAATAGATTTACATGAAATTTGGCAGGATTATTCAATATGGTGCAGAGATGATACTTTTTTGGTATTGCAGTTAAGTCGGGTAAGTATTTTCAAAGTTATAAGATATTTAAATTGAGTGATATCTGTCACCGCAGTACTTTCACAGAATTTCACACACTTTTGTGCAGCTACCGCAGTACAAGACCGTAAACCTATTAAAAAATATATTACAAAAATATAAATACATTTCCCTACCTACTAAAACTTTAATAAAGTGGTAATAGGTAGGAACCTACGACCTACCTATATCTAGGGCCCTAACACTGAAAACAGCCAAATGGTAGTAGAAACAAAGTGGCAGACTTTTCATTCTCTAATAACAGCCATTACCCAATTATATACTGGCTTGACATCGCCGTGTACCACAGTATACTGCAAAATTATCATGGTATACCATGGTCCAAAATATAACTAAGGCCTAGCTGTATTATTGGATTGAGGTACCATTGAATCACACATGGTGTTGCATGGGCAATGCAATACTTAAATCAGATTTGCAAAGGCGCATAAGGCCACCATTTGTGGCCCTGCATTGATTGGTAAATCTGGAGAAATGCAAAGCAGCGCAATTCGCTGTTCCTGTTACTTTGCGCACCATAATCCACAATGCTGCTAAATTTCATATACATCTGTATGCCACGCCAGTGAAGCCATTCCACTATATGCTATTCCACTCTGCGCCACTCTACTCTATGCCTTTCCACTGTATAAGACACCAATCTACACCACTCCATTCTATGCTAGCAGACTGTACGCAACGCCACTCCAGTCTTCATCACTCCACTGGACACTACTCCACTATACGCTAGTCCCCTCTACTACATTCTACTGTACACCACTTCATTTTACTCTGTTCCACTGTATGCCACTCCACTCTACAACACTCCACTGTACTCTATTCCACTGTATGCCACTCCACTTTACTCTACTCCACACTACACCATTCCAGTGTATGGCACTCCACTCTACGCCACTTCATTTTGCTCTATTCGATTGGACCCCACTCCAATGTAATCCACTCCACTGTATGCTAATATACTCTGCCCCATAGCGGTGTACACCACTCCGGTCTACATCACTCCATTATATGCCACTTCATTGTACGCTATTCCACTAAACACTATTACATTCTATGTCACTCCACTGTATGACACTCCACACTTAGCCACTCCACTCTACACTATTACACTGTTCTCAACTCCACTCTACGCCAGTCCACTCTATGCTATTACACTGTATGCAGCTCCATTCCAAGACTCTTCAGTGTAGCCACTCCACTGTATGCCACTCTGCTTTATAGCTACTCAGTATATGCTATTCCACTCTACGCTATTCCAGTGTATGCCACTGCACTCTATGCTATTCCACTGTATGCCAATCCAATGTATGCTACTGCATTCCATACTGTTCCATTGAACGCCACTCCACTGTACGCCACGCCATTGTAAGCTATTGCACTCTATCCCATTCCAGTGTACGTCACTTCACTGTAATCCACTGCACTGTACGCTAATCCACTATAAGCTATTTTAGTCTACGACACTCCAATGTACATCATTTCACTCGATGCTGTTCCACTGTATGCCACTCCACTATATGCTAATCTACTCCAGTGTACATCACTCTATTCTACGCCACTCCATTGAACGCCACTCCACTATATGCAATTTTACTCTACTAACCTACTCCAGTGTACACCATGTCACTCTATGCTATTCCACTGTACGCATGTTTCATTCTATGCTATTGTAATGTACGGAACTTCAATCTTTGTCCCTCTATTGTATGGTATTCCAATCTACCCTACTTCACTTTATGCCACTCCACTCTATGCTATTACACTTTACCCCACCCCACAAAACACCACTCCAGTCTAAGCCACTTTACTGTACTCCACTGTACACTAGTACACTGTATGCCATTACACTTTCGCCACTCCACTGTACGCTACTGCACTATACACTATATGCACTCCACTGTATGCCACTCCAGTCTATGCTACTCCACTCTATGCTATTCCACTTTATGGCACTCCACTGTACGCTACTCCACAGTACGCCACTCCAGTGTACTTCCCACTCTACAAAACACTGCTACACTCTATGCTGCTCTACTCCACTCTATCCCCAAACAATTCACTGTCCAATTTGCACTCAACTCTGTGCCTATACACTCTGTTGTATGACGCTCTAGTCGACTATACAGCAGTTTTCAACACTGTACAACACAGCACTCCACTCTACTTTATGAGACGCCACTCCAATTTATAACAGTTTCCTCAACTCTAGGCTACTCCACTTAAATGATTGCCACCCCACTCTACGCTAATCCACTGTACCCTTCTCCATGCTCCGCCACTCCAATGTATACCACTCTACCCCACCCTATTCCACTCTGCTCTTCTACACTCCACTCTACAGTATTCAACTGTATGCTATTCCACGGTATGCTACTCCACTTTACAATAATACACTGGTACGCCACTGCAATGTACGCCACTCCACTCTACGCCACTACATTGTATGACACTCTCCTCCACACTATATAACTCCACTATATAAGTCTACCTCACTCCATGACACCCTTTGACATTCTACTCCACTCTATCCCCGTACACTCCACTGTTCAATTCTATACTCCACTCGGAGTCCGTACACACCAATCTACAACACACAGTATGCCTCTATACAGCACTTTTCTATATGACACAGCACTTCACTCTGCTGTACGAGACTCCACTCCAATTTATAACAGTTTACTTCCTACACTATGCCAGTACAATTAATTCCACCCCACTCTCCGATACACCAATATACTCTATTGTACTTTACTCCACACTATGTTACACCACTCCACTCTGCTCCACTATACAAGACTTTACCTCACTCTACGCTACTATACAGCAATCCACTCTATCCAGCTCCACTGTTTCACAAACTACTGTACTTAATGCATCTCCATTCCACAACAATATGGCACTTTCAGACAATTTACTCCTGTCTCTACCCCTTCACTCCACTGTGCAAAACTGTACTATACTGTATGCCACTGTACAAGACTGTACTCTGCTATACTCTATGATACTCTAGTACATTATACAACACTGTGCGCACCTCTTTGTATGCCACTGCACTTCACTTCACTCCACTCTACTACTCTATTCCACTCAATGCCATTGTACTCTATAACACTATATGCCAATCTACTGTTACGGTTCAGGTAAACTAATTCGAAACAGTTTTTCTAAAACAACAAATGAAATCCATGATACAGATTCGTTAAAGATTGTTTCACAATTCTTTTTGTTTAGATTGACTATGGTCAAGGCATCACTCTCATCAATATAGGATACATTGAATTTACTTTCTGAATCGCGGTAAGATTCATTCAAATCACAAACCCCAAAAAGTCTATTCACCTCCACGGCACCATCAGTAACTGAGTTTCCTTTCTTTCTTTTGTTTCTCAACAAACCCCTGACGAAGGGGCTTCAGCCCCGAAATACATTGGTTTTTTTAATATATTGCTTTGCACTATGATTTGAGCTTGTATTGATATGATGTAGAACTATTGTTCATTATGTGAATAAGTTCCCACATGCTAAAAAATGTGAAACTTTGATGATTTTTTGCAACTGATGATTTTTTGCCACTTCTGATAAAATTGTATTCAAATGTATTACTGGAGAATTTGAATTTATTGTTGTGCGCGTTAGAGTCCTGGTTACCTTCAGGGACCAGGCCACACACCTTTATTTAAGTAGCGAGCAGGCTCTAATCTACCGCAGCACACATATCGAGCGAAAATACTAGAATTGGTAAAATCGAGTGCAGTACCCTCACACATACATAATCTACTGTAACACACTTTACAACACTATACTGTGCATCACTCCACTCTACAAAATCAAGTAGACTGTATACCACTCTAGTCTACTATAGTCTACATCACTTTCCAATACTATACGGCACTCCACTACACTCTACAACACAGTACTCCAAGTTATGACACTTTACTTTCATAGTATGCTGTGCCACGCCAATCTACTGCACTCAGCACCACTATAGTCTACGACATGCCACTCCACTCTATGACAATTTACTCCACTCTACACTACCCCACTCCAGTGCACTCCACTACTCTAAACTGCACTCAACTACAATTTATCCCCCTCTACGCCACTGTACTATACTCTGCTCTGCACCACTGACCGACACTCTACTCCACTGTATGCAACTCCTCTCTACAATCCTGTACTACAGTCTATGACACTCTGCTCCAGTTTATGCCTATGCACTCTTAGCATAGTGCCATCCATGCCGAGCTGTGAATCAACAAAAGCCTTTTACCACTCCAGGCACAGTATTACAGATTTGGATTGGTAAAATACCATCCAAACCAACCTGGAATGAATAAAGCAAGGGAGTTGTCCTGCTGCTTTCTGGTGACCTTGCAGCTGTTTGGGGCCATAAACTGAACTTTATAACTCCCGGTGGGATCCTAGTCCCAGGGTTCTTCACTGCCTGCCTGCTTTTGGTTGTATAGCCCCAACGCACATCACCCTTGTGGGGGACTACCAGGTTGCAACGCGCCTACAACTGTTACCACTAAGGAGGGGGAGGTGCTAGAGTCAACTTGCGCATAAAGCGTTGCCTCTCCCCCCCCGTAGCGTGGGAGGCACGCAGGCCAAGAGCGGGCCCGTCCTGCGCCCGTCGGCGACAGGAGGAGGCGGGGACACCACCCTTGACTTTTCAATCAAGACTTTGGGGCTTTGTTAAGGTATGTCCATCCATGTCAGCTAAAAGACACCTGTGCGAATAATGAATGCCACCGGTCTGTGTACGCTGGATTCGCAGCCTCTCCTGCTCTTACTTTGTTGAACTTGCGAATCTCCAAGAGGGACTGACTCTGCTGGTTGGGTGGGCTCGGCACACTGGTTATGGCAATGCGACCCGGAGGTCTGGAGCCTTATTGCACTGATCATGGTATCAACAATCTGAGACTGTACGAGATATATGCGGAAGAAGCAAGGGGGATAAGGTTAGGCACTTCTGGACCTATAATTACCCATTGATAAATGGAAGGTCGGGACATTAGTTTAATATTGTAAGACTTTTTATAACGGTTTGATTTTTCATATCAACGTGTAAATTGTGACTGGGTTTATTACTATTATTTTAACCTTAAACTCAGCCAGAAAAAGGGTAAACAGATGTACCCGAGTCAATCATTGACAAAAATGGGTAAAATAAAACATCTGGTCATTACTGGAAAAGTACCTTCCCCAGACAAGTCACAAACATCCCTACTAAAATACATCACTGGAACAATGGGAGCTATAGAGAAACAGATTTCCACTGTTGAGGAATCCCTGTCAGCAGGTGGGCTATTATGTGGGGGGAACAAAACTACCATAGCCATGAGAGCCCTGGCACCCGTAAATGAACTGAAAACTTCAGGTACTATAACGACGGGGCGGGTGGTGACGGGGGATGAATGGTGAAAGAACCTGTAGGCCAATTAAAACAACAGATCGTATCCAGATCAATGATTGTGAGATCCTGGGAGAAACAGTAGTGCAGAAGAAACCAGGGAACGTGAACAAAGGAAGAACAAAGGGGGAAGGGTTAATAAAGTAAATGGCTGCATTCAATACATAGAAGATGACCTTGTCTCTCCTGCTAAATCCAACCCCCCCTGCTAAACAGGCGAAAAAACCTCGCACACGTTGTGTGGGTAACCCCGCAAGCAAAAATCTAGTTGCTATTAAGAAGGGCAACACCCACGTGCAGGGATTACCATAAACAAAATCAACTGGATTTCGCTGAGGAATAAATCCCTAAATTGGCTGGATGGCAGAACGGATTTAACAGATCACCTATTTTATTATTTTAAAATGGTTAGAAGAGTAAAATGGGTAGGGAGAGTAAATAAAAATCAAAGTGGTGACTGTGTGGTCCTGACTTTTAGAAATCCTCAGCTGGTGAACAAAGTCTTTAGTAGGTCAGGGTCTTCGGCTAGCTGTGGTAGCAGTATCATCATTCGACCTTTGGGCTACTTCTACCACCCCCCATATTTAGGAAAGCTGATGCGCTCACCCCAAAATCTTCAACAGAGACCAAGACCTACTAATTGCACAATCCCAACCTCCAATAGGTTTCAGTGTCTTTCGTCGCTGGATGGTCCAGATTGACTTGATGTAGGGCCCCATGTAACGGGAGGGGAGAATGGGCAGAAAAGACATGGCACTGAAAATTCAGTGATCCATGACATAAGTACCCTTGTAAGAACTCCCCATGACGAAATTACACACAAACTACAAATAAACTCCCTTGTGGTGAAGAGCAATGCGAGACCCCCCTCACAGGCACCCATACACAAAAACTGGACCCACTAGAAACTAAATAATTTGGATGCTTGTTTTGAAATGTGGCAGGGCTAAGAAATAAAATACAGAACACAGAGTGGCTAGAGCTTGTAAAAAGATATCAAGTAATATGTCTCCAAGAGACATGACTCACAGAGAATGTCCATTTAAATGGCACCAGGACATGGGAGAGCGAAAGGGGGACTGTGCATTTATGTAGCTAATATTTTACAATTTACCAACATTACTTTTGTAACTGACAGCCCGTATTACCAATTACTGGTCTGTAACTCCAAAGAGCAGGCGGTTCTGGTTATAATACATTTTTATAATAATGCAACCATGTTAGGGGTAATGGAGGTCGACGTACAAACAATAAATAACGACGTAGAGCGCATTGGGGTGGGTAATGAAAACATGTGACAATCATATGGGAGGGGATTTTAACAAGCAATTGTGTAAGGTCCACTCTGGTAACACAAGCGGAGTGACAAATAACGAGGATGTAGAGCAGCCCCATTTCACACACAGTAAATATGGTAACAAGTTAAACGAACTAATATGTAAATATGATCTTTCCTTTGCAAATAAAATTTCAACACCTTGAGCGGACAGTAAGAGGACTTCTAATGGAACAATGAATAACCACATCATTGATCACATCCTATTGTCAAATAACTGCCTGGGGTATATTTCAAACCCATTCAATATCCTTAAGTGATCATTATACTCTGAGTCTGCTATTGTCAATGGTCCCAAGTGAAGGACAAAGTGATGCCACAGGTAGAGAGGATTGAACTCGCCCGTTTAAATGGATCTACTTTGCGCTGGACTAAAAAAAAAAAAAGATCTTATTAGTCAGCTAATACCCAACAACAAAGAACAATTTAGTGTATGTTTAAGCGAAAACACACCTCCAAGAGAAATTATTACCGCCTTCTTGGACATTACACACGGTGTGAAAGAGACCCTGTCTGCCAAAAGAGGAAAGACAAAACGGTAAAAAAGAGCTGGTTTGATACCGTATGCAGTAATGATGCCCATAAGCGACTTAAGGTTGCTCTGCATAAAACACCAAGAATCAAGAGTGAGGTCCACCGATGCAGAGCGTAGTATAAAAGGGCAGTTAAGAGGAGGAAACATTATTTAACCCCTTCAGTGCTAATGACAAGGGTAACTCGTCATGTAGGGCCCATTGATTTCAATGGAAAGTCAATGGACCTACATGCACACCCCTTAGCAGCCAAGTGGTTAAGGGAGATCACTTGGGATTCTTTACTGGAGGCGAGTATTAGCAAAGACGATAGATCATTCTGGAGGATAAATAGTTCCTCACCATGTAGGTCAGAGGGACACCCCACGATAGAAGTAGCAATATTGGAGGAAGAGTGGATTAATCACTTTGTTAATATTTATTCAGCACCTCCCACAGCTAAGGTACAAGAACAGGGACATACCAATAATGAGAGGGTAGCTGTGTCTCAAACCTCTACTATCCCTCCCTTCTCACTGGAGGAAGTTATTAACGCAATCCAAGCAAGCAAAAGTAGTAAATCTCCTGGACCAGAAGCCATTCCCATTGACCTTTACAAAGATAACATCAATTTGTGGGGCCCACTGCTGACACAAGTTTTAAGGGCTAGCTGTAAAGTGGGATTTGTACCATCTTGGGGAGAATCCATTAATGTCCCCATTTATAAAAAAAAAAGGAGACTGTCTAAATCCAGCATGCTTTAGGCCAATCTCCTTAACAGACTCCCTAGCAAATGTAGTGGGACGGATAATCTTGGATAGATTATCACATTGGGCGGAACTGCATGGTAAACGGTCAGATCTACAAAAAGGCTTACGCCCCGGGATTGGGACCGTAGAGCAGTCTCAATTTAAGCCTGCTTATCGGCAAATTTGTTAAGATCAAAAAGGGGGAGATCTACTTAGCCTTTGTCGATCTTTCAGCGGCTTTCGATTGTGTAATACTGAAGTAACTATGGTCAAAACTGAAAGATATGGGGGTGGAAATGCCAATTATTAGTTTTCTAAGAGACTTGTATACGGGGTGCAGAGCCAAGGTACGATTTGGTTTAAACGGAGAATGCATTGAAACCTTCAGCGTGGCGAGAGGGTGAGACAGGAGTGTGTCCTAGCCCCCTTCCTGTTTTCTTTATATATAAACAGTGTGGGGGAGGAGCTTTTTGCAGCAGTAAAAGATCCTACGCAAATCGGTACACACCCAGTCCCAGCCCTCCTCTACGCTGACGACGCTGTTCTTATGGCCCGCACCCCACGGGCTCTGCAGTCACTACTTAATAATTTTGTGGATAACATGAAGAATTCAGGACTTTATGTTAACCAATCTAAAACTTTTATCATGAAATGTGGCAAAAATAGTACTAAATGTAGAACCATAATAATAAATGGAACTAAAATTGATTTTACAGATACCTTCTCCTATCTTGGAGTCCTGTTCGGCAAGGAGGGGTTGTGGAGGAAGGCCATTGAAAATAGAAAGTGCCTTTTTATCAAGGCCTGCTGAGCCCTGAGATGCTTTGTAATGCATTGTGGAACCAACCCGCCAGATATAATGATGAAGATCTATAAAGCCAAATGCACTAGCATAGCACATTATGGGGCCGGCATATGGGGACACCAGACATGTATAGAGCTGAAAAAAAAATGAATTATTTAGATATATACTGGCAGCTCCCAAAAGTACCTCAGTACACGTATTACAGTCTGAACTTGGTGCACCCCTCCTTATAAATGTAATGAAACTTGAACCTATTTTACTTTGGCATAAAATCTGGACATCAGAGAATACAGACCTGAACAGATTGATCATAGCTGACTGTCTTAAACTATCCTCATATCTGTCTATTCCATGGTTGGTGTATGTCAAGCGGTTTTTCCATGATATGGATCACTCAGAATATTTTGAGAACCTAGAGTTGCTTGCGACAATCAGCAGAAAATATTTGAAAAGGGAAGCTATGGCAAATCTGAGAACCTTGACCTGAACTCCCAAAACCTACGGTTTTAAATAATCAATTGATTTTAACTACTTTTGAATTTCAGCCATATCATAAATCTGTTTTAAATTTGTGGCATAGATTTGTCCTCACACATTTAAGGTTAGATATATTCCACCAACTATGCACTATTTCCACTATGAACGAATGGTCCACAAAATTGACAAACTGCCACTGAGATAGCAAGATGCCCAAAAACACCATGCACTAGGTTCTTTTGTGTACATTTTGCTCTCGACAAAGGAAGCAGTACATTTTACCCAACATAAGTCAGTTAGGCCTTACACAATGTCGCCCTGGTTACTTGTACCTACAATCTCTGCCCTCTCTTGAAATCTGTTGTAGATTGTCTTCATTTTTATGGTCCGCGTTCTATGTTAGAAAAGGTTTGATTTTAACTAATACCTAGAACAAGTTAAATGATTTATATATCTCAGGGCCATAGCTAGTAAGTGCCACGTGAATAACTAATACTGGAACTTAACATGGGAAATATGGTATATTAGCACCCTTAAAGGTTAGGGGCCATATTTGCATATATAACAAATGGAATATATTGCTAGCAGATCATTTTAATAACTCAATTCAATGCCTTTTTTTAAGTGTTTTGGATTGAACTTTTTACTTCTGGAAATGAAATGTAATTGAGCTATGCTTTCATTTGTGAAACTGCTTTTATGGATGTTCTTTTTTATGAAACCGAATAAAGCAATATATGACTATGACTATGAATAAAGCAACCCCTGACATGTGCTTTACTATCATTATAACTCTTCAGAGAGGTTTAGCTTTGTCCAGACACAAGAAAAAGCCCAGTATAAGTCAAAACAGTACCCTTTCAAGTGTAGAATGCTTCATAAATTATGCAAAAAATCCTACGCATAAATACTTTGCTCTAGAAATGGCAAGAGACTTTGTCCCCTAGTATCTCAGCATGGATGGAAGTGTGCTAATCCTATGCTTAAAAACTTTGATAGAATAGCAGACATTCGAGGTGAGCAATTTCATAGTGTCACTGGTGTTGTAGGGTGCTCTATACAGCAGGAGCTGCTCTCCACTTAAATTTTGGAACTACCCAGAGTTCTCTGCCTCTATATATATTAAAGGTATTATTATTTTCTACAACTTTGCCTGTCCCTGAAAGCTGTGAAGATGGGGATGTTAGCACAACAAACCTTTTGTTGATGCCATTTTCAGAAAAAAATATACTATCTTGCCCCACATCTTATTCCATTTTTCCTAAAAGCCCCCATCTATTCCTATCTTCTCGGTTCCATCTAGGTACTCCACAAACCCTGGTACCTTTAGAATCCCCAACATGTGGTGAAAAAAGGACACACATTTGGCCTGGATACCTTTTGTGGTAAAGACATTATGAAGACGAAGTGCCATCCAAACATTAAAAATAGGCTCAGTTCTGGAAGTAGGGAGTGGTGTGCACACCTCAGCAGCTGATGTGTTATTAAGGAGTTAAAACCAGCCAGATAGGAGCCTTGAGGTGCGCACTCCCCCAACCCACTGTACTTGCTGGTCTACAAATTAATAATCTTTCAATGCTTGTGTATCCCAGCATGTAGCACCAAGCTTAAGGCATTTGTTGATCTTAAAAATGTAATTGAAGAAGTTCAAACAGGGATGATCTAACGAAAAAGGTGTAGATTTATGATTTTCCCGAAGGCTTAACTGAGTGGGTGGTGGTGGAGGGCATTTCAAAGTCCGAGGCCCGTCATCAAGACCCTTCTTCTATCATACTTTTGTTTTTCCAAGAGTGAGGTAAAAAGGATAATATTTAACACATATTTTAACCTTTATCTCCACAGATTGACTCCTTTATCTGGGCCATGCAACTTCCATACTCCGGACGAGGACTTGAAGCCCAATTGCAATTTAAAGCGAAGTCTGGTGAGTACAGTGGAAATAAAGGACTTGTACATAGGCAAAAGGGCATTGAGGACAGTGTGGTCCCAAGTGACATCTCTGTTCTGCCTTTGAGTATCTACTATGCTCACCCTCCTCATAAACGTGCTGTCCGACTGATCGTAATTCAACCAGTTCATTTTCTAATACTGAAAAAAATTGTTTTTTCTCACTAGCAATATTTTGTTTGATTAATATGTGTATTCCGAGGTAATTCTGCTTGTTTAAGAATATCCTGTTAAGTTAGTAACTCCAAGTTACGATTTTGGTTTCTTAGGGCTTATAAAAATATCACTTCCCCTCTTAAGATGGCTTTATAAGCTTCCCACACTGTTTCTAAAGCTGCATATCCAATATTTATTTAAAATAACAAATGTATCCTAGTTTTGATGTTTTTACAAAATTCTTTATCCAAGAGAAGAAATTGATCTGGCGTCCACACAGGGATATCATTCTAAGGGGGTGTAAGGTTACGTCCAGAATGACTGCTGTATAATCCAAAAAGTAGTTTAGCACAAACTTACAGAACCCATGGATCCCATTTCTGGACATTAAGAAGTAGTCAATTTGTGACACTGATTGAAACCTTTTGAAGAAAAAGGTTTATTAATGTACTGTGGGCTCATGGTCCTACACAGGTCAGTTAGTCCTGATTTATGTTTAAGGATCTGGAAAGCTTGTGCAATATTAGGCTTCCTCTGTAGCACATCGTGCTTGGAGGATACCAGCATAACATTGAAATTCTTACCAATGATTGGGGTTAGGGAAATCTACTAATGCCAGCCGTAATTTGTAAATAGATTTCAGTTCACCTTCTATTGGGCCATAATTAGAACAGTTGTCACATCTTGTTGGTTAATTTTCAGTGAATCCACTACCCATCTTTCTGTTTTTTCCTGTACCATTTTTCCAATGGATCCTGGGAACTTGTTTGAGGCTAAAAGTGCCTGCCCACCCCACCCCACATGAGCAGCGGGGTCAATGAAAGAGCTATCATTTTAAAAGGAGTCCAGAATTGCTTACTGCTAATCCCAGAAATGTTTTAATGTGTTTCCTGCAAATTGCCTTTTCTTAGGTATGTTTTCTTTTATCCCGTTAACATTTATTGATAGTATCTTAACTTGATAAATCTAATGTGCTGAATAATAAAGACATATTACAGGCTCTTCCTGCATTCCTCCAGTTCCTTAATTTCTGAATCTGAAAATGGCTTTACTTCAGAATGGTATCAAACCTCTATAGTAGATTAAAGGCCACCACGATGCAATTATTCAACTATATCGTATCTAGGGGTAAAATCCCTCCATCATTCTTGAGAGAGAATCTAATTTGTTTTCTTTTTTTTTTTTAAAGGGCAGGATCCAGCCAATCTAATTTAATTTTGAAAAATAACCTTACTTAATATAGATTACAAAATCTTTGCAAAAATAATTACAATAAGGGTGGCAGCTGTAATACCTCAAATAGTACACAAACATCAAAACGGATTTATGCCAGGCAGCCAACTTTGTACCCTTACCCTATTTCCTGGTACAGGCTATTGTTTGTTTTTCCAAATAAGGTTCCAGCGCCCTTCTAGGTTGAGCCTAGCGGCAGTGTGCATCCACTGCTCGCTCTGCAAGGCATGCTGTAATAGAGTATGCAGTGGAAGCTCTGCCCACTCTCCACCCATATTTTTAATTGGCTTGCTTCATTGTCTTTCGTAAACGCTGTCTTCCGATTCATTATGAGTCCCTTTGTTAGTCCCTCCTGGGTACCTCCTTGTCGTCATTTGTTACCGCCCATAAGGACTGGAAATTTTACTTGGCTCGTTACACAGTCTGCTTTATCTAGTAGGTAAGCACTATTTTATTTATGAACACTAATAGGGACAATGGCTTGCTTATTGTATTTGCATGCTGAGCGCAGCGCCCGCTTTAGGGACACTGCGCTCAGTTCAAATTTTATTTTTTAAAGTTTGATGTTTATTTTGTATTTTAACTTTACTACTGGGCGCGGCACCCGATTCAGGGACATCTCGTTCGGTTTTATTATAATTTTTTTTAAACTTCACTACTGAGCGCGGCGCGAGCTTCAGGGACACCCGTGCTCAGTTTAATTTTTTTTTCTAACTGTACTACTGAGTGCAGCGCCCGCTTCAGGGACACCGCGCTCTGCAATGGGTATTGCATTTGCAGGACTTTGGACTGTTGCCATTGTAAATGACAATGCCTTTTAATTTTTTATAAAAGGCATTGCCATTTACAGTGCCCATGACTCAAAGGCTTGCGACTGCGAGACCTATTGCATTGTAAATGCTTATTGTTTTTTATAGATGCAGAAAATGTTATTTGGTGTGCTGGATCTGTTTGTTTTTGGTGCTAGAAAAAGTTGGAAGCGTGGGTCAATTGGTTAGGACTCTACTTAAACTTTATGCTGGAGAAATTGCCTTGCTTATAATTAATCGTAGACATATGGAAAAAATCTAATATCAAGGGGTACTAGGCAAGGGTGCCCCCTTTCTCTGATCTTTTCTTTCTACATTGACCTGTTGGCAGTAGTCGTTTAGAGCCTTCTTGGCGATCATGTCCATAGCTCAGGGTTCCCTGAAAATCACTTTGCGTGGCTTTACATGGCCTTATAAATATGGCCCTCTTTCACACATTACTCTGTATCAAAAGGGCGTGTCATGGGTGTTGCTGTAGGCATTTCTGCGCAACACCCATGGCTTTTTGATTACAAGTTTTCGTAGATCTGAGGCATTGCCAAAATATAACACCTTTCCAGGGGAGGCGTTAACGTGGTGTAACGTTGCATAATACTTTGTTTCTCCTCATTTTTTGCTCTTTCTACATGTATTTTGCAGCACACATAGAAGGAGCGAAATGCCATTAATGATATTGTGCAGGAAGGTGTCCCTTACTGCACAACCACAATCATCCAATTAGCGTTGGCACAGGGGTGGTTGCATTCTGGTAAATACGGTGCATTCCAGCGTTTTTTTAATTGACACAGCTTGGCACAGCAACACAGCTTGCGGCGCCACCCTGCGCCATTTCATTGTAAATATGACCCTTGTTCCCAACTTGAAATGGACTGATTCTGATCCCATAGAACCTTCCCTGCTGGAAGAACACAACAACGTCAAGCTGCAGGTCACACACCCGCAAGAAGGGATAACCCCAACCAGTGGGGGCTCCTCCTCTCGCCCCCGTTGGTAGCCTCAACACGTAAAAAATAAAACAGGTTTATTTTCGTTTTATTTTTCAGTTCTGAGGGGATGGGCAGGTCTTGGAGGTGGATGCATCGCGAGGGCAGTGACATAGGGAAGGGTTGCACTGTGATCAGTGCACATGATGGTTTGGCCAGCCGTCTAAGGCCAGCCAAATAGGGTGACCAACCGTCCGTAAATTTCACGGACCATCTATAATTTGGATCTCACGACCATTGTCTGTGACGATCCCTTTTACGGGCGCCTTTTGTCCATAATTTTGGGCATTGGGCAACATCACTGTTCCCCTGCCAGAAACCTCAGCTCACTGATGGGGCCACCTCGCACTCCTCTGAGCACAAGAGCTGCCCCACCCTTCCCATTGTCATTCTGTATGCAGCTGATTGCCACATGCAGAATGACAGTGGGCCAGTCTGTGCTCTTACTACTTGTGGTGGGCCTCCTCCTGCCTCAGTCTAGGGCAAGACATTCAGTGAGGTGGAAGAAACTAACAAAAACACTCATGCTGCTAGGTGAGAATCCAGTTCGTGAAAAGGTGGTGAAACAAGTTTTTAAAAAAAAGGGTATGAGTCACAAGACCACTGACTCATTGTCAGTGAAATTGCTCTCCCACCCTCGCAGCTCCACCATTGAGGTGCCCCTGCCCCTGCCCCTGCACTCTTGAGTGTTGGTGATCGAGGCCCTCCTCCACCCGCAGGTTTCCCTGCGCCTCATCCCTGGTGGTCCAGTGGACCTCTGTCTCCTTTCTCTCACTCTTCTCCTTCACTCGTTTTTCTACCCTTTCTATCTTTCACCTTTCTGCATCTCTGCTCCTTTGTGCCTTATTTCTGCCCATTTTCCCTTTCTCTCCCTCTGCTCCTTCACTTGTTTTCACTCGTTTTTCTACCCTTTCTATCTTTCACCTTTCTGCACCTCTGCTCTTTTGTGCCTTATTTCTGCCCATTTTCCCTTTCTCTCCCTCTGCTCCTTCACTCGTTTTCACTTGTTTTTCTACCCTTTCTATCTTTCACCTTTCTGCTCTTTTCTGCATTTCTGCTCTTTTGTGCCTTATTTCTGCTTATTTTCCCTTTTTTCTTTATCCCTTCTTTCCTCCCTTTACCTTTCCCCGCCGCTGCTGCCCCCGCGGCCCCCCCCCAGCGCGACCGGCCCAATCCAGCTCCCCTCCCCCCTCCCCGCTCCCGCCTCCCAGCTGTCCAGCCCTCCCCGACCCCTACTTAATGGCGGCCACTGCGGGGACAGGCGAGCAAGACCACCGACTCATTGTCAGTGAAATTGCTCTCCCACCCTCGCAGCTCCACCATTAAGTGAGGTGCCCCTGCCCCTGCACTCTTGAGTGCTGGTGATCGAGGCCCTCCTCCACCCGCAGGTTTCCTTGCGCTGTGGTAAATAAATAAATAATACCCTATTTTTGACTAGACATATATCATAACAGATAGCTCAATAAATAAGAGTCAAGATTCGAGGTAGTAGGAGTTTTTTGCAGGTTTAATACAGCATAAGGACAGGAACAGGACAACCTGCATAGGAATAGGATGACAGGGCCCAGCAGCTGCTGGGGCTGGGTCTGGGATGAGCGCGCTGGCTTTTAATAACAAATACATGAGCATATATACATAACGCAAACACATAGCATTACATTGCAGTAGGCGTAGCAGTGGGTGGAGCAGAAGGCGTGACGCGTAGCAGTCGCGAAAGATAAGAGTAAAAAGAAGGTGTAACAGGGCGTATACATAGACATGTGATGCAAACGTAACAGAATATGTCATGAATGGGCGGAAACATAGGAGGGGGCTACCTAAGGAGCCGGGACCTCTAACCTGGTGGTGCGCGCAAACTGGCAATGACGTGTTACGAGGAGAAGCTGGGGGCTATGAACTCTGTGCTAGGAGCAGAGACTAAAGTTTGGAGGGTCGGAGCGACATGTACCTAAACCCTATCTAGTATCTGATGTTTAGGGAACATGTTGATATAAACTAGAAGTCGTGAGGGGAGAAGCTAACTGACTCTAAGACTGGGCCATGCATTATTCTTCATGTAGTGCGTGATGAAGAATATTAAATGACCATTAAATACAGTATTTCTCTTAACATGGAGCCGCATAGGCTAGACAATGACGGAAACTATTGATGTAGTTCAGTAGCTTAGGAATGCAGAGAAGGAGGACTAAACTGATAGCTGGAATCATAACATAGTCTTGGCAGACTCAGAGGCAGAGCCAAGCTGTACCGGGCACTGCGAGGCAGGAAGTAAGTGAAAGGTCGAGGATACAGGTGGGGGCTGGATCGCTCCTCAGCGAGGGTTCAGGAGACAGGAGCTGAATCTGGTGTCCAGGCCCTTTTGAGGCCTAGAAACGGGGACTTTATAATAGAATAACGTGCACACTGAGAAACGTGGCATCGTAGCTTTACATAGGCCTGATATTCGTAGTATTCACGAGGACTGGAAACTGGCATACTAGAGGAGGACACAACTGTAATTGCGTCTTGAATCGGACATGGGGAATAACATATGCGTATTGGTCATGCACACATAACATATGATGGATGACACGTAGAGACACAGAACATGACAAAATTTACTTTTCCACATTCCCTCCTTGTCACTACGTTTCCATCAGGAAACATCAATATTCATGATACCATCTATCATTTCATACAGTACCATTTGTTCATCTCGAATTGTCTTGGAACGGGATTTAGAACGGGGCTTGGGACTAGGAATACAAGTGGTAGCACACATGCCGCAAATCGCAGGGCCACATTGTATACAGAGGCAGCAGCTGAATATGATCGCTACTGCGATACCTAGAAAGGACAGGACTTTCCATCCCCAGGCGGAAATTATATTCCAGAACCAACCGGACCATGTCCAGGTGCCTGGATCCTGGTGTAATAGATGGGCAATTTTATGAAGTCTGGTTATAGCTGAATAAACAGACGGCGCGTTATTTGGAATGAAAATGCAACAACTGGATCCGATGACTCTACAGGCCCCGCCCCTATCGGCCAGTATGACGTCAAGGACGAGACGATTCTGGAGCACAACAATTCTCATAAAGGATTGCTCTTCGGTTAAGTTACCTAGAGCGGAGGCAGTCTCATCTACTACAGCTTCAAGGGTTCTTGTTAACCTACGGATTAGCTTACTGTTTACAATTGTACCTAAATAAGGGAACACACCTTTATCAATATCAATGAATTGCTCTGCAGCAGTTTCAGTATAATCGACAATCGGGAGGTTTCTCTTGTGTCTAGTATGTACTAGGAAGGAATTCCTATGGTAGTCAGGTGGGGCTAGGAAAACAGGTGGCAGTAGGAAGGCAATGTAACAGGTTCCCTCCCAATCGAGGGGCAGACGAACATATGCGGTTTGACCACAAACAAAATAAGAATGACGTGAAGCTTTAAAAATAGATTTCCCACTGTCACTATACTGGATAATAGTAGTACAATCACTATGTCCTACGTGTACAGAACCATAATTACGGACACATAATTCGCCTTTGACTGGTAATACTGAAATAGCAGGTGAGTCTGGAGTAGTATCAGACTGAACATTCAGGACCATGAAATTCGAAGAATAGTTACCTAAATTATATACTTCATTTTCTAGATCTAAACCTGTTCTGTGGGGGAAACCTTGCTTGTCTGGGAAACATGTGCTGTTAAGAAAAGACATATCTGTTAAGGATGACGTTAACGTGGACCATGCTCCACACGAACCATTATGTGAAAAAGGATAAGGAAAAAGTGGCAGAACTCCCTTTGACGTCTGGAAAGGGGGGAGTCGACCACACACCCAACAATTAGTGGCATTGCTGGTTTGATGTGAATAATGTAACATGCGGATAAATGTATTGTTACGCATAGCGAGGCGGTATGAATATTCGTGAGGAGGCAGATCACTAAACGTGTGCTCTACTGTAACATTAGAAGGCTTATTTACATGAGGAACTGGAAAACACAGGAAAAATGCGTAACTAGTGCAGGAAATCAAAAGGCTGAGAAATAATATGAAACTTAGAAAAACGATACATCGGATTGAGTTTTGACTAACTCTCTCACTATGGGGGTCTATTTTATACATGTCAGAAACAGTCTAACCGTTTCACCTAGGGGAGGACTTAGACAATCAAACTGGCTGACTTATTTTACTAGACCTTAATTTCTGTTTATACTCCTGTTGCGGAGTTTTCTCTAACAGGGGAGGGGTTGTGTCAATGTCATTTGCGGGACAGTCCTTAGGAACAATGTTTTGACAAGTCTTGATATCCTGGGAAATGTTCTTGGAGACCGGTTTCAATCCGTAGAATTTCTTGACGTGCGAAAGGTGCACCCAGCCGCGGCGTCCTTCCAATTTCACAGCTGTACGGGTGGTGAGGAGGACCTGACGGGGCTCCTTCCAACGTGGCTCCAGCGGACTTGATCTGTCGAAGTTACGTACGAGCACCATCGAACCTGGAACGATTTCATGCGGTGCCACCTCGGTATTGTCTGGAAATGTGGCGGCAACCTGTGAACGACATGAGTTGAGGGCAGACATCAAGGAAGCTAGGTAATCTGTCAGCATATTACATGAAACATCAGTAATACTTCGGGGTCTAGGAGTACCCCACATGTTAGGGGGGCGGCCGAATACGACCTCATACGGGGACAGACCTGATCTGGAATGTGCGACCATGCGCATATAAAACAAAGCGACTGGCAGAGCTACTAGCCAGTCCACACCCTTATCTTTACATATTTTGGCAATTCGAATTTTCAGAGTCTGATTATGTCTCTCGACTAGACCGGCTGCTTCAGGATGGCGTACACAATGAAACTTCCACTGGTACCCTAACAACAGGGAAACGTGCTTCATCAACTCAGATGAGAATGGCTGACCGTTATCAGAATATACGACTCTAGGGAGTCCATATCGAGGGAAAAACTCACGAACCAACTGCTTGGCAGTGGTCGCGGCTGTGTAATCTGGGACTGGATATGCTTCTGTCCATCTGGACAAAGCGCATACAACTACAAGGACATACTTGAAACCTCGACATCGCTCCATCTGAATATAATCCATCTGGAGGACTTCAAAAGAGTGGTCAGGGGGCTGGAATCCACCTTGTTCCACCGGGACACTTTTACCTGGATTAAACTGACAACATATCATACAGGTACGGACTTTCTGCTTGGCTGCAGCTCGTAAATGCTTGTTGAACCAAATGTTCTGGATACTGTCTAACATAGCTTTTTCTCCTAAATGTGCTGGACTATGTGCGGTATTAATGATGACTTGAACCATAGAGTCGGGGAGAAACCATGCGGTCCTACCCTTCGTCACCCATCCTTGATCTGTCTGGACCCCTCCTTGTTCAGACCACTTCTTGATTTCATCGGGAGTAGCATGTAACTGGATATCTATGACATCTTGAGTAGGGTCCTTAACTGTCATACATGTAGTCAGATCTGGAGTGTGTGTCATGTTAACTGGACTGTCTAGAGTCTGTGCTGTAAGCTTGGCTGTGCGATCTGCTAGATCATTACCTTGGGAAATAATGTCAGTGACTTTCGTATGTGCTTTGCATTTCATGATAGCGATAGATGTCGGTAAATGTATTGCATCTAACAGAGCTTGGATAAGGAAACCATGCTGAATCTTGGTTCCATGAGAAGTCATGAAACCTCTCTCCTGCCAGAGCACTCCAAAGTCGTGTACAACTCCAAATGCGTAACGTGAATCTGTGTAAACATTAACTTTCAGGTTCTTGGCGTGTATACAGGCTTGTGTCAGAGCAACTAGCTCTGCTGCTTGAGCGGACAGGGTATCAATACGGTGTGTTTCAATAACTTCGGTGTCAGTAGTCACTGCATACGCGGCTACTAGTTCTCCTGTACTAGTTCTCATACATGAACCATCCACATAAAGTGTCAGGTCAGGATCTGGTAACGGAATGTCTGTCAGGTCTTGTCTTGGCTTTGTCGTAATGTTGACTACTTCCACACAGTCGTGTGCGGCAGGATTTGAACTAACTGATGGTAACAGTGTAGCAGGATTCAGGATGTTGCAGCGTCTAATATCTATGTGTGGCTGGAACAGTGTCAATTCATAACCTGTTAAACGTGCAATTGTCAAGTGCTGTGTTTGTGTTCGGTTTAAAAGAACTTCCACGGAGTGTGGGACTTGTACTGTCAAGGTATGTCCTAAGACTATGGAATCACTTTGTCTGATAGCTAGTGCTGTGGCTGCAACTGACTTGAGGCACGCAGGCAGAGCCTGGGCTACAGGATCTAGTGTGCTCGAAAAATAAGCACAGGGCTTGTTTTGTCCTGCTTGATCTTGTGTGAGAACAGATAATGCTGTACCTTCGCGTTCAGTGACGAAAAGTGTAAAAGGCTTACTGTAGTTCGGTGTTGCTAGAACTGGAGCTTGGCATAAAGCTTTCTTTAACTCGTTGAAACTAAGTGTATGTTCCTGGGTCCAAGGGAGGACAGTCGATACGGCTGCCTCCTGTGTCGTTAACTGTATCAGTTGCTTGGCTAGAAATGCATACTGGGGAATCCATTGTCTACAATAAGAAGTAAGGCCGATAAAGGCACGTACCTCCTTCTGGGTCCTGGGCTGGGGAAGACTCGCTATTAACTGGATACGGTCTGGTGTCAACTGCCTACCCCTCTTGGACAGTAAGTGTCCTAAGTAGACCACTTGCTGGACACAGAATTGAAGCTTCGAAGGGGACACCTTGTGCCCCATCTCGGCTAGAAAATACAGAACCGTCAGGGATGCCCGCTCGCAAGCACGTTCAGAACGGGCTGTGATCAGTAGATCATCGACATACTGGAGCAGGGCAGTGTCAGTTGGCATGTGAATATTATCTAGTTGTCTCTTAAGTGCTTGACTGTAAATACTAGGGCTTTCTGTGAAACCTTGAGGAGCTCGTGTAAACATATAGCTCCTTCCATTTAAACAAAATCCGAAAAGAAACTGGCTGTCTGGATGGATGGGAACACTAAAAAATGCGTTCTTGAGGTCTATGACAGTGAAGAACGTGGCTTCGGAATCAATAGCAGTTAACAGGGAAGAGATATCTGGGACAACTGGGTACTGCGGAATAATACATTTATTAAGTTCCCGTAAATCAATCACTAATCGATATACTGGGGGTGCATTTGGATCAGTACGTTTCATGACTGGAATGATCGGAGAGTTACATACATTGGAGTCAGTTTCTACAACTACTCCTTGAGCCATGAGCTCGTCTATAATTTTGGATAAGGCTGCTACAGCCTCAGGTGGCAATCTATACTGCCTGATTCGTGGTAACACTACACCTGGTTTGAGAGTCACACGATGGGGTGTGATTTGCATGTAACCTACATCAGTTGGACCTTGCGCCCATAAATGCTGCGGAACTTTAGACAGTCTGGAATCAAAATCTCGTAATACATAGTGACCCTTAAAGTCACGTAGGAACAGACGTATTCCCTCTGGGGAACAACATATAACTGCACCTAACTCTTTCAGTGTTTTAATGCCTAATAGATTTTCTGGACATGACTTAGTAAGTAACAGATCAGTAGTGCGGGACAATGGACCTACTTCTAGAGTGACTGGCTTTGAAATCTCATTAACGATAGGCTTTCCTGAAAATCCAAGGGAAACATTTCTTGAGCCTGAGAGCGGAGCCCCTGGAACTTCGGCATGACTAATTGTGGTCCTACTTGCCCCTGTATCAATCAAAAACTTTCTGTCTTTCCCTAATACTTGACTGTGAACATAGGGACCTTCTTGATCTACAGGTATCTCGATGAGAGGCAAGCCTACCTCCCTCTCTAGGCTGTTTCATGAATATGGCTGGTACTCTGGATACTCAGACTGTGCATACTGGTACATCTGCGATGTAACATGCTGTGTTGCAGCAATAGGCTGCGGTACTGTAACTGTCTGTTGTGCATTCTGTGGCTGAGGAATCTGTGAAACTTGTTCCTGTCTAGGCGGACGTGGTCTTTCTTTAGTCTTACCAGTAGCTATGTTGTGTTTCAGAACTGCACACTCATTTATAAAATGACCTGGCTGTTTACAATAATTGCAGTTCCCTTTAACGGGAGCTGCAGGATGACTGGCTTGATTCGGACCCCTCTTCTGACTGTCTTGAGGAACAGATTGTGCAACTAGTACTTTCATTTTCGTGTCTTTCATACGTTTTCTCTCGTGTTCTTGCTCTTCCCTGATTCTATTCTGGTGGTACTGGAGCATCTGGAGCATCTGGGACGGAGTATTTGCTTGCCAGGTACTTTCGACTTTCAGAACTCGGTTTTTAATTGGTGGACTAATTTGGTAACGAAAAGGTGAGGGTATGACTCACTACTTGTCTTGAGACCACTGTTGATACTAAAGCACTTTTCAAACCTAGAATAAAAATCACTAATATCTTCATCTTGTTTCTGTTTACAGGCTGAGATTGCATCCCAGTCTTCTTTTCTCGTTGTTAATAATCTGGGTAAAACTTGAATTAATAATTCTGGTAATTCTTTACATTTCTCTCCAAGACCAGTACCTGGTACACGTATCTTATCTTCTGCTTCTAGGACTGCCCAATCTATCTTTTTCTCTCCCACCTCCCATTCTTTTTCCTTTAGCTTTTCATACACCCCTGCGGGCAGCAGAACCTTTAACATTTTAATGATATCTGGGTAAGTGTATTCTCCCATACGGAGCATGTCTTTTAATTCTCTATGGAACCCTGCTGGATCTTTGTCATGACAGGGAATTAATTTCTTCATTTCGAGGAGTTCCATCTTTGTGATCGGAGTGTATACAAACACTCGCTGCATTTCGCCACCCGCTCCTCTGACTGGGTGGACTTCTCGTAACGGATTCTGTCTGTCTATGTAGAATGATTTACTTTCTGGGGGTGAGACATGAACAAAATGCGGGTTCAAGAATGTTCTATATTTGTGGCGTTGTTCTAGAATGCGTGTATCAAGAGGGAGAGAGAGGACCAGAAAGCTAGTCCTTATCCCCTGAATTATATGTCAATAAATCAAAAATGGACTAGCTAAATAATCAAAAGAAAATAAATTATTTTAATTTATCAAGGACTCAAGTATGCTTTGTCAATGGTTTGAGGCACCTGGTAGGTGTGCTCATAAAGCCCTCACCCACCAACCTAGTTGGTGGCATGCTTCATCATCGGGCCCACCCAGTGACACCTAGCGTGTCCCGGGTGTGCTTCGACGCCTGAAGACAGCGGAGCAGGTATGTCGCTGTGTGTGCGGTGAAGACTGTTATGGATTGTGAATTTAAAACGGCTTGGCGGGGATCCCAGTGCCCAAGGGCAAGTACACTTTATTAGCTGGGTCACCGTCAGCGGTTAAAAAATAAGGCTTATCGGATGGTGGAGGCGAGTTACGACCTCTCACATCCTGGGGTGTGTCAACATGTTTCAGCCAGTGCCTTATTACTATGCTGGCTTTCTTCAGGACGGGTAAAAAAGTGTGTGCAGTTAAAATTAGTGGGTGTATATCCAGACTATGTGTATACACGCCCTAAAGTGTTTTTCTATGTGTGAGTGGGGAATTCCCAACTCGAGAAAACACCTGTACATTAAACATATAGGACAGAGACAAAACATACAGGGGAGAAGGTTAGAGTCACTCGGCTGTATATAACTGAATACAGTTGGTTGCCGGCTCTATAGCGGTGTAAGTGATGGCTATGAGCGGCTAAGGTGTAATGGCACTGGTGGTACCATTAGGGTGGGGTTCGCACTGGATTACGGTAGTGGGGTGGCTAAAACACGAATTGTACAGATTGGTGCACAGTGGTACATGAGAAAAAACATAAGAACTCAATCTTACGCTGGTTTGTCAAAAGTGCTACTTCATGGTTTAGAGAAGTGGCATGGGTTGACCCTGTTGAGTAAAAACATAGGTTTTGCCACAATTTTTGGGAGAGAGAGAGAGACCTGTAGGGGAGAAAAACGCTTACCAGAGATGAAGAACTGTCTTGGTACTCACTGAGTTCTTGGTCAGAGCCTGCCGTGGACCTGTACTGCCTCCTTCGCTGCACCGGTAGCGAGTGGCCATGGGAGTTGGCTTTTTATACTCCAGGTTGATTGTTTGATTACTGCCACCTGTGTTTCTCGAGAGAGGGTGAAAAGACTCGAGGTTCCGAGTTAGAGCGCTCGCAAGCGCTAGTCATGGTCGGGGTGGCGGTCTGCGCATGCGCGTCGAGGTGTATTGTTATCGCGCATGCGCATTATGGAGTTCGTTCTGCGCATGTGCAGGAGTGAGAGGGCCGGTACTACTCGCTCGCGCATGCGCAGTTAAGGCGGTGCGAGTGAGGACCAGTATGTGTTATAACCAAATAACGTGAGGCAATAGGAGGATGCTAATAACACATGTACGCCTCATTACAACTAGGCAATGGTTTTTAGGGTGCATATTTTCATGGCGACCGGGCAATGGTCTGAGAGTGGTTGGCACTGCTGATCAGGGGGTGGGTGGTCGGATTTGGGGTTTTTTTTATATTCTTTTAAAAGTCCTGATCATGTATGGGACAACGAGTTCCACGGGATGGCATCGTTGAGCCCGTTGGTAGCTGTTGACAAGCGGTATACCCATCTTTGTTCTTTGCCCAGGAGTCTTTTGTCATTATCAATGGCACTTTCCGGGATCTGCTCGATTATTGTCCAGTTGAAGTCATTCGGAGTGTGACCTTGGGTAATGAAATGGTTAGTAAGCTTGCTGACATTTTTCTTGCATCGGATCGTGCTTCGGTGCTCAGTGATCCTAGTCTTGACCTTTCGGGTGGTCATCCCCACATAACGGAGGCCACACGTGCAGGTCAGGAGGTACACCACGTTGCGTGAGTTGCAGTTGGTGTGACTTTGTTGTGTCCACGTTTTGTTCGGTTCCAGATGGAGCGTCTTGGTATGTGTGGTCAGGTGACACACACTGCAGTCGTTGCAGGGGTAGTGGCCAACCACTTTTGGAAGGCCCCAGGCATTCAAGATGGTATTGGCTGGTTGCTTGTATGGTAGTCTGGGTCTGGTGCTCACCAGCTGGTCCTTGAGGTTTTTGTTCCTCTTGTAAGCGAATCTGGGTGGTTCCCAGTCCCTCTGTCCGGAGTTGATAATTCTCCAATGTTTTTTTATGATTTTGGTCACTTCATTGGAGGCCGTGTTATATGTGGTGACGCAAGTGATGGGTTGATCTTGGTCAGTTTTCACGTGATCCTCCAGCAGGGCATCCCGGTTTTGGTTTCTCGCCCTTTTCTGGGTTTTGTGAATGATGGTTTTGGGGTATCCGCGGTTCTCGAGTTTGATAGCTAATTCGGCAGATTGTGCTTTGTAGTCGTGTACATTGGTGCAGTTTCTGCGGATGCGGAGAAACTGTCCGAATGGTAGGTTTTCTCTCAGGGGCCGGGGGTGGAAGCTGTTGTAGTGCAATAAAGAGTTCCTGGCCGTGGGTTTGTAGTAAGTCGTTGTGGTTATGGTTCCATCTTTTGCCCTGATGTCTAGGTCCAGGAAGGGCAATGCTTCGTTGCTGGCGGTGCTGGTGAACTTCAGGTATTGGTCCCTGGTGTTAAGCCAAGTCATGAAGTTGTCCAGGTCTCTCTGAGTGCCTTGCCAAATGACCAGGATATCGTCAATGTACCTGTGCCATTTCAGGATATGGTGACTGAAGGGGTTACTGGTTGTGGCAACGTGGGAGCACTCGAAGTGGTGTACATAAAGTCCTGCTACACTTGGAGCAAAGACACTGCCCATGGATGTGCCATTCGTTTGCAGGTAGAAGTCGCCTTCATATTCGAAGAAGTTTTGCTTGAGGGCCAGGGTGGCACATGCTAGTATGAAGTCCCTGGGGGTGTGGTAGGGCCAAGGGGATGCCATTAGGACATCATGGAGGACCTTCAGGGTGGCATCCTGAGGCAGGCTAGTATATAGGCTCTCCACGTCTAGTCCCACTAGGAGTTGGGTGTCGGGGTTGAAGTCCATCTTGTCAATGACCTGTAACAGGTGTTTGGTGTCTTTTATATATGTTGGGGTTCGTTGCACCAGGGGGTTGAGGAAGAAGTCGCAATAGCGTGACAGCGGTTCCAGGAGGGAATTGATGCCTGACACGATTGGTCTGCCCGGAGGTGGTAGTTGACCCTTATGTACCTTGGGTACTGTATAAAAGTAGGGTGTCTTCGTGTGTTCGGGGCATAGGTATTCGGCTTCCTGTTTCGAAATATGTTCCGCGTTTGCTGCCCTGTTGACTAGGTTGTGAATACTCGTCCGTAGTTCATTGGATGGGTCCTGTTCCAACCTGCGATAATTCCTCTTATCGCTGAGGAGTCTCCTGCATTCCAAGTCATAATCCGTTTTGTCTTGCAGGACAATGCCTCCCCCCTTGTCTGCAGGTTTGATTACAAGGGTAGCAATGTTTTGTAGGCGTTGTATAGTTTGTCGGTCAGCCCATGACAAGTTGTTAAAGTGCTTGGAGGGGCTTAGGTGCTCAATATCATGATACACCGCTTGTTCGAATGTCGCAATCTCTGGGGGGATAGTGGACGGGGGAGGTACAAAGGTGGACTTGGGCCGTAGGCCGGTGATGTTTGGGTTTTCCTGAGGTTGTTCATTCTCTGTCTGAGATTTTTCGAAGAAAGACTTCAATTTAAGTTTTCGGAAAAATTGAGCCAATTCAACGTGTAGCTGGAATTTGTCCAATCTTGTTGTTGGCACAAAGGACAGGCCCTTCTCTAGGACTGCCTCTTCTTCCTGTGATAACGCAGTGCTGGACAAATTGAATACCAGGGAGGGTTGGCGGGTGTGACTTAGGTTTTGCTCGTTCCTGGGGTTGCTTCCTTCGCCTTCTGGCGTGTGTTCGCGCTCACGGGGTTCTCTGTATGCGCCCAGTGAACCTGTGGTTGCTGTTGGAGTGATCTTCGTCGTCCCCGAGCTCTTCGGCCCTGTCCTAAAAAAGGAATATGTGGACCTTGGTTCCCAGGGAACAGTGGCATGGGTCCTGGTGGGTACATGGGCGGGAAGCCGTAGTAGGGGTTCGGCATTTGCCCAAGGTTTGGTGGAAAGCCATAGAAATTGCTTTGTTGTCCTCCCGGCCAGTTGTTTGGCCATTGTTGTCCTCTTCGCCCTCTGCCTCGTCCTCCCCTCTTTTGTGAGCCGTTGCTGGAGTGACTCGAGTCGGAGCTGTCGTCCCCTGAGGTGTTTGACAATTTGGAATTGTTGGTTTGTGGTACGTAATTCTCTTCCGAATAAGGGTAAACCTTGGCATAGTTAAATCTTTTCAAGTCTTTATCAAATTTTTTGATCTTAGCTTGGGTTAGGTATTCCTTGTATTCGTTAATGTCTTTGTTTTGATCTTCCAATTTTTTCTTGAATGCTGTGATTGTGGCTTTGAAATGACTTTCTGTTGTCTGGATTTCTATCATGATGGCATCTGATAGTCTTTTGGCGGTCTTGATGATCAGGATCATCCAGTCCCTGGTGCAGTGCCAGGCTATCTGTGCCCAGTCCTTCCTAAAAGTTGGATCATCAAGGAAGATTCTGGGTGCGTTAGTGACTAGAAGGCCCCTCGGGGCGGTGTTTGTTCTGAGGTACTGGGCCAGGATGGTTCCATGTAGGATAGTCCTTATTCTGTTGCGTTTTCTCTCTGTGAGGGTCTCCCAATCAGTGGTCTGTGCGATGGTATTGGCGATATTAAAATCTGCTTGAAGGGACGGGTCGGATAGTATGTCCGTGACGTCACTCTCCGTGAAGGTTAGTCCATGGTTTTCGGCCATGGCTGAGAATATGCTCTCACAGCTGCGCGCTGCCAATATATGCGTGTATCAAGAGGGAGAGAGAGGACCAGAAAGCTAGTCCTTATCCCCTGAATTATATGTCAATAAATCAAAAATGGACTAGCTAAATAATCAAAAGAAAATAAATTATTTTAATTTATCAAGGACTCAAGTATGCTTTGTCAATGGTTTGAGGCACCTGGTAGGTGTGCTCATAAAGCCCTCACCCACCAACCTAGTTGGTGGCATGCTTCATCATCGGGCCCACCCAGTGACACCTAGCGTGTCCCGGGTGTGCTTCGACGCCTGAAGACAGCGGAGCAGGTATGTCGCTGTGTGTGCGGTGAAGACTGTTATGGATTGTGAATTTAAAACGGCTTGGCGGGGATCCCAGTGCCCAAGGGCAAGTACACTTTATTAGCTGGGTCACCGTCAGCGGTTAAAAAATAAGGCTTATCGGATGGTGGAGGCGAGTTACGACCTCTCACATCCTGGGGTGTGTCAACATGTTTCAGCCAGTGCCTTATTACTATGCTGGCTTTCTTCAGGACGGGTAAAAAAGTGTGTGCAGTTAAAATTAGTGGGTGTATATCCAGACTATGTGTATACACGCCCTAAAGTGTTTTTCTATGTGTGAGTGGGGAATTCCCAACTCGAGAAAACACCTGTACATTAAACATATAGGACAGAGACAAAACATACAGGGGAGAAGGTTAGAGTCACTCGGCTGTATATATATGAATACAGTTGGTTGCCGGCTCTATAGCGGTGTAAGTGATGGCTATGAGCGGCTAAGGTGTAATGGCACTGGTGGTACCATTAGGGTGGGGTTCGCACTGGATTACGGTAGTGGGGTGGCTAAAACACGAATTGTACAGATTGGTGCACAGTGGTACATGAGAAAAAACATAAGAACTCAATCTTACGCTGGTTTGTCAAAAGTGCTACTTCATGGTTTAGAGAAGTGGCATGGGTTGACCCTGTTGAGTAAAAACATAGGTTTTGCCACAATTTTTGGGAGAGAGAGAGAGACCTGTAGGGGAGAAAAACGCTTACCAGAGATGAAGAACTGTCTTGGTACTCACTGAGTTCTTGGTCAGAGCCTGCCGTGGACCTGTACTGCCTCCTTCGCTGCACCGGTAGCGAGTGGCCATGGGAGTTGGCTTTTTATACTCCAGGTTGATTGTTTGATTACTGCCACCTGTGTTTCTCGAGAGAGGGTGAAAAGACTCGAGGTTCCGAGTTAGAGCGCTCGCAAGCGCTAGTCATGGTCGGGGTGGCGGTCTGCGCATGCGCGTCGAGGTGTATTGTTATCGCGCATGCGCATTATGGAGTTCGTTCTGCGCATGTGCAGGAGTGAGAGGGCCGGTACTACTCGCTCGCGCATGCGCAGTTAAGGCGGTGCGAGTGAGGACCAGTATGTGTTATAACCAAATAACGTGAGGCAATAGGAGGATGCTAATAACACATGTACGCCTCATTACAACTAGGCAATGGTTTTTAGGGTGCATATTTTCATGGCGACCGGGCAATGGTCTGAGAGTGGTTGGCACTGCTGATCAGGGGGTGGGTGGTCGGATTTGGGTTTTTTTTTATATTCTTTTAAAAGTCCTGATCATGTATGGGACAACGAGTTCCACGGGATGGCATCGTTGAGCCCGTTGGTAGCTGTTGACAAGCGGTATACCCATCTTTGTTCTTTGCCCAGGAGTCTTTTGTCATTATCAATGGCACTTTCCGGGATCTGCTCGATTATTGTCCAGTTGAAGTCATTCGGAGTGTGACCTTGGGTAATGAAATGGTTAGTAAGCTTGCTGACATTTTTCTTGCATCGGATCGTGCTTCGGTGCTCAGTGATCCTAGTCTTGACCTTTCGGGTGGTCATCCCCACATAACGGAGGCCACACGTGCAGGTCAGGAGGTACACCACGTTGCGTGAGTTGCAGTTGGTGTGACTTTGTTGTGTCCACGTTTTGTTCGGTTCCAGATGGAGCGTCTTGGTATGTGTGGTCAGGTGACACACACTGCAGTCGTTGCAGGGGTAGTGGCCAACCACTTTTGGAAGGCCCCAGGCATTCAAGATGGTATTGGCTGGTTGCTTGTATGGTAGTCTGGGTCTGGTGCTCACCAGCTGGTCCTTGAGGTTTTTGTTCCTCTTGTAAGCGAATCTGGGTGGTTCCCAGTCCCTCTGTCCGGAGTTGATAATTCTCCAATGTTTTTTTATGATTTTGGTCACTTCATTGGAGGCCGTGTTATATGTGGTGACGCAAGTGATGGGTTGATCTTGGTCAGTTTTCACGTGATCCTCCAGCAGGGCATCCCGGTTTTGGTTTCTCGCCCTTTTCTGGGTTTTGTGAATGATGGTTTTGGGGTATCCGCGGTTCTCGAGTTTGATAGCTAATTCGGCAGATTGTGCTTTGTAGTCGTGTACATTGGTGCAGTTTCTGCGGATGCGGAGAAACTGTCCGAATGGTAGGTTTTCTCTCAGGGGCCGGGGGTGGAAGCTGTTGTAGTGCAATAAAGAGTTCCTGGCCGTGGGTTTGTAGTAAGTCGTTGTGGTTATGGTTCCATCTTTTGCCCTGATGTCTAGGTCCAGGAAGGGCAATGCTTCGTTGCTGGCGGTGCTGGTGAACTTCAGGTATTGGTCCCTGGTGTTAAGCCAAGTCATGAAGTTGTCCAGGTCTCTCTGAGTGCCTTGCCAAATGACCAGGATATCGTCAATGTACCTGTGCCATTTCAGGATATGGTGACTGAAGGGGTTACTGGTTGTGGCAACGTGGGAGCACTCGAAGTGGTGTACATAAAGTCCTGCTACACTTGGAGCAAAGACACTGCCCATGGATGTGCCATTCGTTTGCAGGTAGAAGTCGCCTTCATATTCGAAGAAGTTTTGCTTGAGGGCCAGGGTGGCACATGCTAGTATGAAGTCCCTGGGGGTGTGGTAGGGCCAAGGGGATGCCATTAGGACATCATGGAGGACCTTCAGGGTGGCATCCTGAGGCAGGCTAGTATATAGGCTCTCCACGTCTAGTCCCACTAGGAGTTGGGTGTCGGGGTTGAAGTCCATCTTGTCAATGACCTGTAACAGGTGTTTGGTGTCTTTTATATATGTTGGGGTTCGTTGCACCAGGGGGTTGAGGAAGAAGTCGCAATAGCGTGACAGCGGTTCCAGGAGGGAATTGATGCCTGACACGATTGGTCTGCCCGGAGGTGGTAGTTGACCCTTATGTACCTTGGGTACTGTATAAAAGTAGGGTGTCTTCGTGTGTTCGGGGCATAGGTATTCGGCTTCCTGTTTCGAAATATGTTCCGCGTTTGCTGCCCTGTTGACTAGGTTGTGAATACTCGTCCGTAGTTCATTGGATGGGTCCTGTTCCAACCTGCGATAATTCCTCTTATCGCTGAGGAGTCTCCTGCATTCCAAGTCATAATGCAGACTTGGAATGCAGGTTGTTCTAGAATGACACTAATTAAATCGGTACCTAGACCTCTCCATTTGTACTGGAGTAACTCATTCAAGATATCATGTAACGGGCCTGGATCAGAATGTTGACTCTCATACAGAGTAATGAGGTGCTGAATCATATACATACCCACCAGTCGCTGCTCGGCTGGGGGCATTTTCAGAAACATTTGTGCCACTATTTCGTCTGGAAAAGTGGTAGAATCAGTAATCCATCTGACTGCTGATCGGACTAGTTCCTGTTCATGCATAGTACTTAACTCACTATAACCGATTCGTGATTTCAGAATGTGATCGGTAGCTTGAAATACTTGTTCTAGGGAACCTTGTTCTGGTGCTGAATGATGGAAAGTAGACTTGTGTTCTAGACGTAAATGGCGATCTGGAAATCTAGATTTTCCTACATACGCTATTCTGGCGGTATTCTCGTCGTCTTCCTCTTCAGGATCAGAGGTACTTTCTTTCTCGCTTACTTGTGCGGCTTTACGCTGTTCGTGTATCTTTATTATCTCTCTACGGATTTTCTTGTACATACTTTCCATGGCACCAATGGTATTGTGCTTTCCTTCGGCTATATTATCACTCCACTTTGTTAGAGTTTTCATTTCTTCCGGGTCTTTAGACGGGTAATCCTGTTCTCTTATTAGACAGTTAATTAAGAACTTTAATATCATGCGCTGAATCTCGGCTTTCCTTTGAGACATGGCATCACTAATACTTTGTGGGTCATCCCCTGTACGGATGAAACGATATATCCTGTCTAGATCTTCTTTCATATTCGGCAGGGTGACTAGATACTCGGTCACTCTCCTTACGCGTACGGAATATAAAACCATATTAAACTCGCCTGGAACTGGGTCATAGACACATTCGCCAAGGGTTTGCCTGATCTCTGCAACAGACTTATTACTTTTAGGAGTACGCTGTGATGCTTGAGCATGTAATTCGAGTGCTGATAAACGCTTGTATGGCGGCGGGGTTTGAGGAAGACCTCCTCCTGCGGCCCCTAAACTAGAATCATCAACTGATGCTTTCCGTCCTGGCAGGGTCGGTAATTGTAACGTGGGCTGGACTTGTATGGCGGGCTGACCCGGGGGGGCTGTTAAGGGCACCCCGGTGTCTGGAGGAGCAGGAATTACCTGATTTACAGGGACTGGCGGAGCGCGAACAGGATTTGCATATTCGGGGACTGTGTCGTCCAGATAGGACGAAATAAAAATATCAGCTGCGGTCGGTTTGTGACGTAGCTTGGTCGGAACTAACGGTGGCGGGAAATTACTGGATGCCTCTGGGGTCGCTTTTGGCAAGCCCTCAGCAAGAAGAGGATACATACCCTTAATGAGGGCATTCCTCTGTCTGTCTGATTGCTCAGTTCTAACTCGTTCACCTATCTCGATTAATTCTCTTTCTTGGGCTCGTTCTTGGGATTCTCTACTTAGTTCTGACTTTCTGATTTCTTTTTCGGTTCTTTTATGAGCTTCTTTACGCCATAACTCGATGGCATCTTTCTGTGACTGTCTGGCTTTCTTTTTCCATAATGCTTCTTCTACTCGCATGATGCATTCGGCATCCCATGTACCCGATACGGGCCATCTATACTTTTCTTCTAACTGTTTGGTATATTCTACCCATAAATCTAGATACAATATGGCACTTATGCCATGTTTCTGATACATAAAGTGACCTGGACTGTCCCTAGGCGGGACGGGAACTGCTGCTTCCAGCAGACCCTTTCTAGTTTTTAACTGACGTAATTTGGAAAATATGGGCATGACTGAACTGTAATCTAGACACAATACAATACACAATAAAACACGATACTTATTTCCCATTCATACCACGACATTGGAATACATAAAAAACATTTAAAACAACAGTTCGAACAGAATACTACCTGGAAATACTTGAAATTTCTCGAGAACAGAACTGACTAGAACAGAAACTAGATGCACTGCTGAAACAGTACGAAACTTACCGGTCTCTTAAAGAGACACGTCAGGACCCGCATCCACCGAAGTGGACACTTCGTTTGTGGGACTGTGTACCACCAACCCACAGACCAGAGTCAATTAAATTGACCCTGTCTAGATACCACCCCAGTAACGGTACTCACCGGGCAGCAAGAACGGAAGGCCTCGGACTGGACTGGACTGCTACGACGACGAACTTCGGACTTCAGTTACGGGTGGGCCTCCGGATACCTCGGACCTTGGACTCTTGGCTTGGGCTCTGGTCGGGACTCGCCGCGTTCCTCCACCGTCTCGTCTGGATGCTGGACCGCCTCCTCCGTCTCCTCCGTGGGCCTGAGGGATACTTGAGCAGAAATATCTGCCACTGCGCAGAAGAGTTCCGTCACGACTGCAGAGGGTCAGGGGGTCGGCGTGGCTTCACCGACGCGTGGGGAAAGGGCAAGTCCCTATTCGGGCGCCATTATGTGGTAAATAAATAAATAATACCCTATTTTTGACTAGACATATATCATAACAGATAGCTCAATAAATAAGAGTCAAGATTCGAGGTAGTAGGAGTTTTTTGCAGGTTTAATACAGCATAAGGACAGGAACAGGACAACCTGCATAGGAATAGGATGACAGGGCCCAGCAGCTGCTGGGGCTGGGTCTGGGATGAGCGCGCTGGCTTTTAATAACAAATACATGAGCATATATACATAACGCAAACACATAGCATTACATTGCAGTAGGCGTAGCAGTGGGTGGAGCAGAAGGCGTGACGCGTAGCAGTCGCGAAAGATAAGAGTAAAAAGAAGGTGTAACAGGGCGTATACATAGACATGTGATGCAAACGTAACAGAATATGTCATGAATGGGCGGAAACATAGGAGGGGGCTACCTAAGGAGCCGGGACCTCTAACCTGGTGGTGCGCGCAAACTGGCAATGACGTGTTACGAGGAGAAGCTGGGGGCTATGAACTCTGTGCTAGGAGCAGAGACTAAAGTTTGGAGGGTCGGAGCGACATGTACCTAAACCCTATCTAGTATCTGATGTTTAGGGAACATGTTGATATAAACTAGAAGTCGTGAGGGGAAAAGCTAACTGACTCTAAGACTGGGCCATGCATTATTCTTCATGTAGTGCGTGATGAAGAATATTAAATGACCATTAAATACAGTATTTCTCTTAACATGGAGCCGCATAGGCTAGACAATGACGGAAACTATTGATGTAGTTCAGTAGCTTAGGAATGCAGAGAAGGAGGACTAAACTGATAGCTGGAATCATAACATAGTCTTGGCAGACTCAGAGGCAGAGCCAAGCTGTACCGGGCACTGCGAGGCAGGAAGTAAGTGAAAGGTCGAGGATACAGGTGGGGGCTGGATCGCTCCTCAGCGAGGGTTCAGGAGACAGGAGCTGAATCTGGTGTCCAGGCCCTTTTGAGGCCTAGAAACGGGGACTTTATAATAGAATAACGTGCACACTGAGAAACGTGGCATCGTAGCTTTACATAGGCCTGATATTCGTAGTATTCACGAGGACTGGAAACTGGCATACTAGAGGAGGACACAACTGTAATTGCGTCTTGAATCGGACATGGGGAATAACATATGCGTATTGGTCATGCACACATAACATATGATGGATGACACGTAGAGACACAGAACATGACAAAATTTACTTTTCCACAGCGCCTCATCCCTGGTGGTCCAGTGGACCTCTGTCTCCTTTCTCTTACTCTGCTCCTTCACTCGTTTTTCTACCCTTTCTATCTTTCACCTTTCTGCACCTTTCTGCATCTCTGCTCTTTTGTGCCTTATTTCTGCCCATTTTCCCTTTCTCTCCCTCTGCTCCTTCACTTGTTTTCACTCGTTTTTCTACCCTTTCTATATTTCACCTTTCTGCACCTCTGCTCTTTTGTGCCTTATTTCTGCCCATTTTCCCTTTCTCTCCCACTGCTCCTTCACTCGTTTCCACTTGTTTTTCTACCCTTCCTATCTTTTACCTTTCTGCTCTTTTCTGCATCTCTGCTCTTTTGTGCCTTATTTCTGCTTATTTCCCCTTTTTTCTTTATCCCTTCTTTCCTCCCTTTACCTTTCCCCGCCGCTGCTGCCGCCGCGCCCCCCAGCGCGACCGGCCCAATCCAGCTCCCCTCCCCGCTCCCGCCTCCCAGCTGTCCAGCCCTCCCCGACCCCTACTTAATGGCGGCCACTGCGGGGACAGGCGAGCAAGACCACTGACTCATTGTCAGTGAAATTGCTCTCCCACCCTCGCAGCTCCACCATTAAGTGAGGTGCCCCTGCCCCTGCACTCTTGAGTGCTGGTGATCGAGGCCCTCCTCCACCCGCAGGTTTCCTTGCGCCTCATCCCTGGTGGTCCAGTGGACCTCTGTCTCCTTTCTCTTACTCTGCTCCTTCACTCGTTTTTCTACCCTTTCTATCTTTCTCCGCTTTCGCTGCTGGTGCACCGAAGGCGCGTCAAAGGCAAGCACGTCTGCGCCCGTCCGCGACCAGCACCAGGAACCCTGGACCTTCGCCCCACCAACGCTACGACCCAGCAGCACTCCATGCACTCAACCCAGGCTGCAACAACAACTGCAAGCTAGCATCACCAGCCGACACCCATGGACCCTTCAGCTGTCACCGCTGCCGGCACACCTGCAGCACCGCCAAGAACACGGATCCACCACAACCCGCCCACAAGAACACAACCGAACCGAAGACCCTGCAATGCATCCTCCTCAACGTCCGATCCCTCCACAAACACGCCACAGAAATCTGGGACCTCCTCGACAGCACCACCCCGGACGTAGCATTCTTCACCGAAACCTGGACCAACACCACCTCGGGACCGGACATCGCCATCGCCATCCCCCAAGGATACAAGATCTCCAGGAAGGACCGCCCCACCCACCCAGGAGGAGGAATCACCATCGTCCACAAATCCAGCCTCCGCCTGAGCACAATCCCTGACGAGTCCACAGAACTGATGGAACACCTTCACTTCAAGATACTGGCAAACCCCACCGCCGCCCTCCGAGGAACCCTCATCTACCGACCCCCTGGACCCCGCAGACCCTTCGCCAACTCCATAACGGACATTATCTCCCTGCAGGCCATTGCATCCACCAACTACACCCTGCTGGGAGACCTCAACTTCCACCTCGACAATCAACTGGACCCCAACACCACATGCCTCCTGGACAACCTCCACAACATTGGACTCAGCCAAATCGTGACCGAGCCCACGCACTCAAAAGGACACACCCTCGACCCCCTCTTCACTACAGGAAACTCCATCACCTTCAGCCACACCACCGAACTCCCATGGACCGACCATCGTTGCGTCCACTTCACCTTCAGAACACCCACCATCCACAGACACCAGCACCTGCTTCCACAAAGAAACTGGACCAAAATCACCGACGACCAGCTCACCTCCTCACTCAACAACTCCACCCCAACCATCGCGGAAAACGACGACCCCAACACCGCAGTCCGAACCCTGCATAGATGGATCTCGGACAGCACCAACACCATAGCCCCCCTCAAGAAAAACAACAATACCCGTGCCAAGAAAGCCAGATGGTTTACCACCGAACTTCGAGAGTCCAGGCGCACATGCCGCCGCCTCGAAAAGGCCTGGAGAAACACCAAATCCACAGAAGCCCACAACAACTTCAGAGCCGCCACCAACGCCCACCATCAACTCATCAGAGAAACGAGGAAAAAAGCGATTGAAGACAGAATCTCCACCCACGCACACAACAGCAAGGAACTCTTCAGCATCATCAAGGAGTTCGCCCAACCCACCAGCGAGTCTACCGACATCCCTCCCTCACAAGACCTCAGCGACAAACTCAGCACCTTTTTCTACCACAAAATCAAGAGCATCTACGACAACTTCGACGAAGACAACCAACACACTGAACCCTCACCAACCACCCCCGACACCCGGAAACCAGCGATTGATGACTGGACAGCCCTCACCACCGAAGACACACTGAAGACAATGAAGTCAATCCACTCAGGGGCCCCCACGGACCCCTGCCCCCACCACATCTTCAACAGAGCCGCCGACACCATTGCACCCATGCTCCGCCACACCATCAACCGCTCCCTGGCGACCGCCTTGTTCCCCGACGACTGGAAACACGCCGAGGTCAACCCCCTCCTAAAGAAACCCTCAGCGGACCCCACCGACCTCAAAAACTACAGACCCATCTCCCTGCTCCCTTTTCCAGCGAAAGTCATCGAGAAAGCCATCAACAGCCAACTCGCCACATTCCTTGAAGAACACAACATCCTCGACTCCTCCCAATCCGGCTTCAGAAAAAAACCACAGTACGGAAACCGCCCTCCTCGCGGCAACAGACGACATCCGCACCCGACTGGACAAAGGAGAAACAGTAGCCCTCATCCTCCTAGACCTATCAGCGGTGTTCGACACAGTCTCCCACCGCACCCTAATACGCAGACTCTACGACGCAGGAATCCAGGACAAGGCCCTCGACTGGATCTGCTCCTTCCTCTCCGGCAGGACGCAACGGGTCAGACTTCCCCCTTTCCTCTCAGACCCCACACCTACCACCTGCGGAGTCCCCCAGGGCTCCTCCCTCAGCCCGACGCTCTTCAACATCTACATGGCTCCACTTGCCCCCATCGTCAGAACCTAAGGACTCAACATCGTGTCATACCCAGACGACACCCAGCTCATCCTCTCCCTATCCAACGAGCCCAACACCGCCAGACGCAACTTTCGAGAAGGCATGGAAGCCGTCACCAAATGGATGAAAAACAGCTGCCTACAACTAAACACCAACAAAACAGAAGTACTCATCATGGGCCCAAATCCCGACGCCTGGAGCGACACCTGGTGGCCCACCGCCCTCGGAAATCCGCCAACCCCCACAGACCACGCACGCAACCTGGGAATCATCCTGGACTCCGAGCTCAAAATGGACTGCCAGATCAACTCTGTCTCATCTTCCTGCTTCCACACCCTCCGCCTCCTTCGGAAGACCTTCAAATGGATACCCCTCGAACACCGAAAGACAGTCACTCACGCCCTGGTCACCAGCAGACTCGACTACGGCAACGCACTCTACGCCGGAATAAACAAAAACCTCATCCGCAAGCTACAGAACATCCAGAACGCTGCCGCAAGACTGGTCCTCAACCTGCCAAAACACTGCCACATCTCCCAGCACCTGCGCACACTCCACTGGCTCCCCGTCGAGGCGAGAATCACCTTTAAGATGCTCACCCACGCACACAAAGAAGGTGGTTCCAAAGTAGTGTCCCTCTATGCCCAGATCTCTCTATGATCCCTCTCTGACATTTGGGCAAGTGACGTCTTACATTAATGTGGTAGCAGTACCCCTCTCTGAGACTGTGTCAATACTTGCATCCCTACCTTCTGCTCTCTGATGGGCTTTCAGTATTCTACAGCGACAACCTATTCTAAGGCGGACACACTGTCCCTCATAGACTCATCGCATCCCTTGCCTCTCAGAAAGCCACACCACCTGATATAAGTCAGATTGTCTATGTGTGTTTCTTTGATATGTGGTTTGTCCTGGTGTCCCACACTTGCTTTGCACTTTGTCACCAGGGAGGCTGCAATTATCCAGTTCTCGTCAATCAAGATGTATGTAGGGCTAGAATAGAATGACTTGGAGCTAGAAATGTTCTTATGGTTGTGAGAAACGGTGCATAGTAGAGACCGAGCCCATTGGTAGAGTGTAGAGGCACTTACCTCAGATACCCACACTGTCTATATTGAACAGCCATAATGCTGGGAGAGAGACTGCGTAATGAGGGCAAGCTGACTGGGTGTGCAAGACAATCTTCAAAGTGCTTAGTAACCAATCCTTGGCATTAGGTGAAAATTGTCTGGTTACAGATGACTCTCGTAATCCCCTCTGGTCCTGTATATCAGCACCACACACTGTTTTGATTTATGGGCACACTATATGACTGTTAAGCAACCAGTGGTAGAAAATAGAACTTTCCATTAGCACTACCAGCACTTTTCAGTTTTTGTTCCAGAAGAAGCTATCTGTTGACAGATACCCTTTGTTTGCCATGTCGGAATGGTTACTTGTGACTTTATGCCCATGGTAAAGCCATTCTGAATCACAATCAGAGTAGCAGAATGCGAGGTGGCTAGTGTTCACTTGGTCAAAGGCTTTGGAGGTTACAATCTGGAATGTGAGTCCACCCCCATCCGTACCTACTCGGGTAAGATACAGGAAGAAACGTACACTCAAACCACACCACATTTGATTACTGTGCAGGGAAACCCAGAGGATTTTAGCAGCAAATAGTTACCACAGAGAAGTAACCTCACCCCTTTCAAACGTTATGTTCATCAGCCAGACATAAGACCGAGCTTGTAATATAGACCAGGATCCTCCAAAGTCAGTCCTGGGAGGTCGGATCCATGCCAGATTTTGTAGCATATCCCCATTTAGATAAATGTAGTTATCTTTCAAATCTGGCATGGATCCAGCCCTCAAGGACCAACCTTGGTATAGACCGCTGACTTCAAACTGGTGGCCGAGTTAACAAAATTTACTATCTGCACATTATCGTTATCATGAGGATCTCTTTACCTACCGCCCAGAAGCCAGGATCACGGAGCTGTTTGCACACCAGATGTGCGTAAATGACATGTTTTACTAGTGGGAATTTGTGAATCACAAACCACACATTTGCACTGGTAAATGTTTTCACACATGTGCACAGTAAATATCAGTATGATGTTATCAATGTAAGTGAATTTCTTCACAGGGTTGAGTAGTGAACGGTTTTACAGGGGTGGAGGTCCTTGCAAAATGAGGTAAATTACTAAACACAAGTTTGCGGCCATTCAGAACCCATTTGCAGGTAGTTTCCCACCTTGATAATAGAATCAGATTCACTCCTGTCAAGGAGTGCAGTAAATTGGAGTAAAAACGTTTTCTGGGTGAGAAAGGGGAGGAACATGTTGAAATTGCTAGAAGTGGTATTAAATAAATGGTTTTCATGTGGGCTAGATGTAAAATAAAATAGCAATTACATTGATGCAATTTATCGTAAGCATTTAGAAAAATGCATGTTATATTACGGAATGTGTAAATATTTATGCATGTGAGTACTCAGCTTCTGGGCCTTACACCTGGAATTCTTTGTGAGTTCCAAGAAAGTCAGGAATATGTCACAAACTTAAGAGTAACGTTGCAGGGGTGATACTTTGTGAATCAGCAAAAACCTCTATGGTCAGCAATAGCAATCTGCTTTAATATATGTCACACAACATTATAGATGATTAACTGGTAATAATGGGGATACAGCATGCAGCAGAATTTGTGGAACAATTTAATCACAGCTATTTCTTATAAGGTGGAAAACATTGAAAAAGCCGGTCCTTCAGGGGTTATGTTATAAGTCCAAAGATGCATGCCAGCATTTTTCATACCTTCCTGTTCTGACGTTGCATCAATATTGACCAACCGGCAGAAATGTTGTTTTTGCACTGGTCGGTCTGTGGAAATGGTGGATTTCACGTTCCGGACAATGTTGGGGCAAATTACCCCAGCATGGATTTTAAGCTTTATTCTAAGGTTTATTTAGGCATTAATGGTAATGTAACGAAACTGGTGCTCATGTAAAGCGCTCTGATACCTGATGTCTCGGGTCAAGTTCGCTATATAAAACAAAAAATAGAAACATCAGTTGTTGGCCTATATATGTAGGTGCGTTGGCAGTCTGGCAGAGCTAGCCTATGTTTGTGGTCCCAGTAGTGAAATAGCAGCAGGCGGCAGCACAGAAGGTTAATGTGCCTGCTGCAAAAAACATGTACCTGATGCAACTTCTTCTACTCTTAGAGCTGAGATTTTCATGAAAGTCTTACAGTCTGAATTCAGCACCTGAGCGTATTAGGACGGAATGTATGAAGCTCTGTGGTTATACTGAATAAGCAGCTACCTATGTTATGCCATCTATTAATGTAATAACTGCACTTTCACAATTGATTTATTAACCTTCTTGCTTTCTCAAATTTGCTTGAAAATGCACGATTTTTCTTCTTTTTTTTTCAAAATTTTCTTGGGGGGGTTATCCCCCCAAACCCCCCTTTTGGGGTTCGGCCTCGCTCGCTGCGCTCGCTCGCTACGGTGCTGTATGCAAATTACTTTGTACCCCAACACTTTCAAGTGTCACCCACCGCCCCTGCCCCGAATATTAAACTACAGTACCTGTGACCCCGCGCTTTAAGAAACTATATAGGAAACCGTGCTTATACGGCTGGGAGACAACAACAAAGTCTCCTTATTTGCAGACTATTCTGCAGCAGTACACTATGAAAGACATGAAACAAAAACTCGGGCAACTGGGCGTCAATTACATACTGCTGTTCCCAGAAGAGAAACAAAAATAGACAGAAAACAGACACAGTTCTTCACCAACCCCAAAGCGGGGCAGAAAGATGGGCAAAGGTTCATGCAGTGAATTCTCGCCCCAAACGTCCAAATGGACGGACAGATGGAACAAGAAGACACAAGGGTGCAATCAAACATGTTAGTTCCAAAATGTCTGAGGAACAAGAAGCTGCAATTGCGGCCATCATTGCATAGGAGATAATCACTGCAAAAGATAAGACAATGGTATCCCTGCTACTGGAATGGGAACAAGATTACTCTGAAGAAAGCTGCCACAAAATGCCTAGGCCTTGCCAGTGACAGTCATGAAAATACAGGATGACAAAATCCTTCAAGGCAAAGTAATGGTCCAGACAATCGAGCCGCTGCACCAGAAGAAGTTAATATATGTAACAGTGCTTCTGTGTTGTATGTGCTCTTTTTGGTGACACTTGATAGCATCCCCTCTGTTGACTAAACCCTCTCCGAGGAGGAAAGATGCCACACTTTTTCAGTAGGGCAGCAAATGAATGGTTGACATCACCCCCCACATACCTCTTTTACCCGCAACATGGGAATAAAGGCTTCTTTCCAGCATTTAATGTTTAAATTGGGCACGGACAGTTGCACCCCTCCAATAAGAAGTTTACTCAAGCTACCAAGATGTATTTGCTCCACATCTGTTTGAAATGCATCTGATGAGAAAGGAAGTATGAACACTGCCCCCTCTAACCAGGGAAGCAACAGTGGTGGAGCTCTAATAAACCATATAAAGAGGCAAATAATATGGCTTCTTACCATCCACTACCTATGCTGAACTTGAATGCAAAATCTTAGGAAAGTACTAGCCAGTAGGATAGCCCAGGTACCAACTGGGCCTTTAATGGTACAACCCATCAAGTTTCTACATCTGTTCCATGTCCTTAATAATCCCGTCATGGCAGCCAAAATGCCTGCAGCAGTTGCCATCGACATAGAGAAAGCCCTTGATATGCTTGATTGGGAATATCTATTTATGGTCTTAGATGAGATTCGGGAACATACTTAAGAAATGGATACAACTGCAGTACTCTTGCTGAAAGGCCTGAGTGTGAAGAGTCTGGTTCATCTCTCAGTCTTAGGGGGTACAAAGAGGTACAAGACAACATGTACAGAATGGGGTTTCATAGGCCCAGGAAGGGCTCCCCTCCTCCATCAAGGTGTACTTCTCTGATAGATCTGGTCAAATTGCTAGTGGCTGGGGAGCTGTCCCATGCCTGGGCTCCAATCTCCATCCCATGGGGTCATGAGATTCCCAGGACAGGCTTCTGCAGGCCATACCATAGATCGCCTGCTCATTTAGGGTGTATAAGCTCTAACAGGTGTTGGTCAGAGTTCCAGCATGCCTGCCACGCTTTTGCCTGGGCCTTAAACACCGGCCAGTGAAGTCACAAAGAGCCCCAGGAGGGGGTTCCACAGGCCCAGAAAGGGCTCCAGTTCTTTGGCAGGCAAGGAAGCGCCTGATTGGGTCTGAGTCAGAGCTCCCGATCCCACCCCCTCCCCCCCCCCCCGGCCCTCCCCAGAGCTGGGACTAGTGTCCAGTATGGGGCTCCAGCAACCAGCCTCTGGTTGCCCCCAATGGCAAGCAGTAGCTCGCCTTGGAATGCACAGTACAAACAGATGGTCATTCTTCCAGTATGGTTGCACACATCATAGTATACCTAAATTGGCCAGTCTGCCCTCGCAGTCATAATGAGGGCTCATTTGAAGATTCTGACCTACCCAGTGTTCCAGGAAATCAGATGCATTCACTTGAACATCACCCTGTGTTACACAGGGTACACAAATTACAAGAAAGATTGTGTTTAATTGTAAAACATTAAGTGCCAGGGCCCAGGGTTTTTGCTCAGAAGCAGGCCCTATCAAATGTTGGAGGTGCTGAATACTGAGGCAGAGTAGGCTTGATTTCCCCTCATGCCTCTTTCATCCACCACCTGACATTCCTTGCCCCTTTATTACACTTTTGCAGGTTTTTTCATCGCTATCTCTTTGTAACTGTTTTTCCATCTTTCTCTCTCCTGTTTTCCCCTTTTCTGGAAGTGGAAGTCTGATGAGGAAAAATAAGCACCAGTCCTCAAAAAGAGTGGCAGTGGGTTCCACCTGCAACCACCATCATTGGAAAGGCCAATTACTTTCCGGCAGATTAAAAGGGAGAGGTTTCTTGGGACCTGTTTTTCAACTGTTTGTTCTTCCTAGATGGTGCAAGAGTTGTGACTGCCCTGTACAAGACCCACAGAGAATCCGATCTTCAGCTGTCTTCCGGCCCAGACCCAGGGGCCCTCTGAGCCTGCTTTTCCAGAGCATCCTATGCAGATCAGCCTGCTCAGGAGCGGACTAACCAACACTGTCCTCTGAATGATTGGGCCTACTTTCAGTTGGTGCAGCTACATGTTTGATACTGCCAGTCGCATATGCCTGTTTCAAAGATGAAATCATTTGCGTGTATATCCACATTTGATACAGTGAAAATGTGAATGGCTGTATTGCTTCTGATTCAAAACAACAGAACACACCTAAACCCAGCATTCCTGAGAGGAGGCAAATGCACCTTTAAATAACACAGGTAAATCAACAGTCCCAACAGATGACGCAATAAAACAAGACCCAGCTCTCTCTTAAGGCGAGGCAAGCAAACAGATTCAGGTGCATTTAAAATTGCACACACATATTTATTAATCCAATACTTTGAGGAGGAAGGCAGAATATATTGGTTAATACAGATTCGTTAATGCAGATTCCCAAATATCAAATAACATAGGCTCAAAAACAGAATAATAACACATGACATATACATGGAGCTGAGAAACTTAAAGATTATATACACAAAGTAAGTAAGAAGAATATATCAACGAGCGAGTGTTCAACATTCTGCCAACTCCACTGGAGGAGGCCTTGACAGCCAGGCAGAAGTCTCGATTGAGACCTTTAAAGTACCCTGCGGCAACACGTCTGTTCCACAGCGAGCTTCTGTCCTTTAACACCTTTACTCAACCTGAGGAGAAGGTTCTAGAAACCTCTCCCCCTTTCTTCTGTTACGAAAAACCAAGTTGACCGTACTGGTCTGTGTCAAGGTCAAGGCAGAAGCCTGCCAGGCCCCTGTGTTTGACTCCGAGACAGAGCTGTACATTCCACACATTTCTCTCGGAACAATAATCACTGCTCTGAAAGGTAGCTTGTTTCCGGTCCAGGGAAGACATGGCTTGGCGGTTCGGGCTGGACTGTTCCCATGAGGCACAGGGTCAGACTGATTTGCATATAGCCATGTCTGAACTGGGGTGGCGGAGTGGGCTAAAGAACGGTGATGGATTGAACCCAGATCTTTTGACTGGGTGTGAGTGTTTGATTGATTCAGATGCTCCGTCCATCACCACCCCCTTTTGTATCGCTTTTGGCCGCCATAAGTGTGGCAGGGTATGCTCAGACGTGAGTCCCTTGCTCACTTTGCCACTGGATTCAAGCAAGCCGGGCTGAAGACGGCTGGAATGCCAGAAACCGGTCCTCGGAAGCTTGTTTCCGGTCCAGGGAAGACATGGCTTGGCGGTTCGGGCTGGACAGTTCCCATGAGGCACAGGGTCAGACTGATTTGCATATAGCCATGTCTGAACTGGGGTGGCGGAGTGGGCTAAAGAACGGTGATGGATTGAACCCAGATCTTTTGACTGGGTGTGAGTGTTTGATTGATTCAGATGCTCCGTCCATCACCACCCCCTTTTGTACCGCTGAAAGGTACCAAGCGCGCATCCCACACAACACTTTCCAGTCTACGGTGAGGAGCGCAAAAAAGTGAAGAGTGAAAAAATCCCCTCCCCACCCTGAAACTGCGTGCGAGCACAGAAAATGAAGTCAGCTATACAAGGTGGAGTCAATGGTCAATATATCATTCTTAATAGCATTACAATGGCTTATGAAATTACTTTTTTTTAAAAAATCTTTTTATTATCGTTTTACGCTTATTTTTTGCAAGTTGTACAGGATTACTTCAATAAAACCAATATATCAAAACAAATACACAAATACATGAGGTTAATGACAAAAAAGGAAGAAGAAGAAGAGAGACATCGTGAAAAAAACAAGCGAGTATATACATAGTACATCATAGAATATATACAATGGGAAATTATAATAATAATCAGCTCAACTCTCCCTGAATCCATTGCCGAACAGGGTCCCAGATTTTCATCCCCAGGGATCTTTTCCTTCTACCTTTTGTTCTGTATATGGCTTCCTCTATATTGTATGAGGCTAAAAGACGTGCTCTCCATGCTTCAAATGAAGGAGGGGAAGAGCTGATCCATTCTTGAGTAATACAAGCTCTCATTATGGCCATAGATATAAATATAAACGCTTTTTGACCCTCTGGTAAAGCATCCGAAGTTACTCAAATTAAGACATATTCCCCCGTTAGATTGAAAGAATACCCTAGCACTACAGTAAGAAATGTCTGCATTGCCTCTATGAAGGGAGCTAACAGTGGACATGCAAACAACATATGTAACGAATCAGCAGCATGCCAACCACACCTATTACATGTTATGCCCACCGTAGCACCCCATTTTAAGATTTTTAAAAGCGTATAGTAAAGGTCATATAAGGCCATATAATGCTGGGTACGAGCTCTACCAGTGACCAACACGGTGTTGGCTAGTGCAATTGATTCTTCTAGGCAGATGGTTTCAACACCTAGCTTCTCGGCCCATCTTACTATATATATCTCTACATTATCTGAACATGAGGTCAAAAGAGCTCTATAATAATACCCGATCCTTTTTTTAGTAAACAGATCATCAATCAGTGGGATCCTAATAATGTCTGAAACTTCCAAGGGTGACAAGGAGTTAAAAAAGCTATGGATCTGTAAATATTTAAAATAGTCCTGATTTTAAAGATTATATCTGTTTGTTAGTTCCGAAAAAGTAAGTAGCCGATTATTCTGCCATAGATCATTCACCCATTGTATTCCTTTATTGCGCCACCGAGACATGGCCAAGTCTTGAAACACAGATGGAAATATTTTATGGGCAGTAAAAGGTGAATAAATCGAGAGTTTCCTAATTGCCAGCTGCTGCCTGACTATCTTCCATACTCCAAAGGCTGCTTTCAACGTCTTAAATTTAGTTTTTTTAATAATAACTTGGCTCTGTATTCTTTAGAAAGCAGCCGCGACACTTCTCCCATTATAAGTTAATATATGGAAGGAAACTGACTCTGTGGGATCCTTACTTTTTCCCCAATAATCAAGGGGGAAATGAACTGTAGGACAGACTCAACATAATAGTAAAGAAAATATGGAATACCCCATCCCCCCTAGATTTTGGTAGGATCATCTTTTTATAGGATCTACAATGTTTTTTAGAACTCCATATAAATCTAGATGTCATCCTTTCCAGTTGTTTAAAAAAGGTAATTGGGAACTCAAGTGGACTAGACCGAAACATGTAGAGAAACTTAGGGAGTATGGTCATTTTTAATACATTATTCCGGCCAAATAAGGATAAATGAAAATTATCGATCCGTTCAAGTGTAGTATTTGCTTTTTGGAGGATCGGGTTGAAATTTATGGCTGGGATATGTGATACAGGAAAAGTCATTTTAATGCCCAGATACGTCGCCACCGGTACTAACGGAATCGATGAGGGGGGAGTCTGACCTACACATAAGTTTTGAGTCTTAGCTATATTCAGCTTATAGCCAGAGAAAGCCCCAAAGCGAGCAGCAAGGTCCTCTATCACTGGCAAAGCTTTCAGAAGACTAGTTGTAAGCACTATTATATCGTCGGCATAGGCGAGTGCTCTATAATTAGTGTTAGCTACCGAGACTGGTGGAATTCCCGACGCTGAATTCAATTTATTTAAAAATACATCTAAATAAAGAGCAAACAAAAGTGGGGAAGAAGGACAGCCCTGACGGGTACCTATGGAAATGGAAAAAAAAATCTGATTTTTTTTAGCCAAGTTTTATGCAAGATATAGGTGATATATATAGAGATTTTAGGGCCAAGATGATCTGGGGACCAAATCCTTTAATTGCTAACATCTCCCACAGATATGGCCAGGCTACCCTGTCGAATGCCTTCTCGGCATCCAATAGGGTAATGCCGAGGTCACTGCTCATCACTTCTGCCCTATCCATGAAAGTAATTACACGCCTAACGTGGTCTGAAGTGTCCCGGCCAGGAATAAAACCAAGCTGCACCGGCGAGACTATTGTGGAAATTACCCCCGATATGCGAGATGCTAAGATCTTCGAGAAGATCTTGCTATCCGCATTTATAAGCGAGATCGGTCTAAACGATGAGGGAAGAAGAGGGGGTTTGTCCTTCTTTAGAAAGGCCATAATTGTAGAATGACTCCATGAGGGAGGAGCTACCGCATTTTGAGCCTCTACGCAGGTTTGAAGGAGATCTTGTTTTCAGAGATGTCTGAACACCCTATAGAACTCTAAGGGTATACCATCTGGCCCCGTAGCTTTCCCGGTGGCCAGGGAGAGAATAGCCAGCTCTATTTGCTCCCATGAAATTTCGGCATCTAAAGCTGCAGCTTGAGGATCAGTTAGCTTTGAGACATTATCAGACCCACAAAAATGTAGCAAAGTCTCCGAAGAATATGATAGATTTTCCTCCGTATAGAGTTTGCTGTAGAATAAGCGAAAGATCTCTAGAATTTCTTCAGGTTGACTATAAATCTGGCCCGAATCATCCTGAATCTCCTTCACATTGTTAAATGTTTCCTGCTGCCTGAGTCTCTTAGCCAATATCCTCCCTGTCATTTCCCCCATCTCATAAATTTGAGAGCGAAACACTGCAGCCTGTTCAGCTAGTTTCCTTGCAAAAACCTCATACAACCTGGATTTATGTATGGCCAATCTTAATTTAATGTGCTCCGTATCTTGAGCTGCACTGATAGCAGAGATTAATTTAGCTTCCCACTCTTGTACCGCCTTATAGTAGGAGGCGAGTTTAGCTCGAGAGGACCTTTGTTTATTGATAGAATATGACAAAGTTTCTCCCCGAACTGCGGCCTTAAAAGAGTCCCAGACCATTTGGGTAGTAGCTGTACCGCGATTAATGTAAAAAAATTCCTTAATCCATGTGGACATATGTTCGATATACAAAGGGTCTGCCAAAAGTTTACGTTCGAATGTCCAGGGATTTATATTAGGGGATGTGTCATAGCCTTGTTTGATCTCTATTAATATAGGGTTATGATCTGAGATTATTCTCGGGAATATCTCAAAAGTGATTTTGTTTAATAATGTCGAGGAGCTAAAGAAATAATCTAGACGTACCATCTTCTGGTGTGGGGCAGAGTAGAATGTATACCCAGGTGACCCATCTCTCTTGATAAATCCAACATCGGCCAACCCAAACTCTATGACTAAACCACTTAATGCCTTGTAGATCTTATTCTTAAGGCCAGAGTAGAGATTCTCTGAGGTTATATCAAAGTCTCTATCAATATGAATATTAAAATCCCCACATATTACTAAAGGAGTAGGCCATCCTGCTAGTTCTATACTTAGAAAGTTTAAAAGGTCGGGGTCATCAGAATTCGGGCCATAAATTGAACAAATAGTTAAACATTTGCCATCAATAGATAATTCTAATATGACCCATCTTCCGTACTGATCAGCTTTAATACGGTTACAAGATCCTAACCCTTTTCTAATAAGTACTGCCACTCCCCTAGTGGTAGTTCCTTGACTAGTACATCCCAAGAGATACATACCCAGATCATTAAACCATTTTCTATTGCTCCAACTCAGATGCGTTTCTTGCAAACACAGAATGTCAATTTTCATACTTTGAATGATTTGAGCACACATACCCCTTTTTTGCTTGTTATTCAAACCACAAATGTTCCAGGAACAAATCCTTAATTTAGCCATTTACTCTTCTGTTGTTTTTTTTTTCCCCGCCTTGTTCTCCCCACCTCATATATATCACAGTTTCTTTCAACAGCCCCCACTTTATCCAAAATTGAAAAGAAAGCATGTCTTCTTCATCTAACTTACAATAGCAGTTTACATTAATCCTGTACTTGCTTGCCCCACCACCACACCCCCCCGACCCCCCTCCCACCCAAAGAAGGCAAAGGGACTGAACAGTCCCTAAAAGTGATGGTCTGAGAAGCATAATGCGTCTCGCTGTGTACTCTCATCTGTACTCTCATCTGCTAAACCGTCATCAAATTAGAGAAAAAGGAAAAGGGCCTAACCCCTAGAAAACCAAAAATTATAAATCCTAACAGCTCATCAATCCTAACAGCTCAATAAGAACAATATGGCCCCGATGTTTTCAACCTTACAGTCTTAAAGTCAGAAAAAAAAGAAAAAAAAGAGAAAGGAAAGGCAGCATAGATTAAGTCAGCTCATCACATTTTAGATAGTAAGTCCTTTGCTGCACTCTCCGAGGTAAGAAAATGGTTTTTTTTCTTAAATATAACTTTAAGCTTCGAAGGATACAGAAGGATGGCTTGGGCGCCTTTTGCCTGAAATGAAGTAATAAGTTGGCGAAACTGCCACCGTTGTTGAACAGTGTAATGACAATAGTCAGGCCGAACAAAGAAATCCAAGCCCTTCCCCCTTCGTTTGCGATCAGGGCAAGCCAAATCGTACAATGCTTCACGTGGAGAAGTGTGGCTCACTGGTTAGAGGAGGCAGACCTGGAAGCAGAGGTCAGCCCTGGACCAGGGTTCAATTCCTAGCTCGGCGGGGTCTTGAGTCCTAAAATGTCCATAGACTCGACAATTCTCACTCCGGTGTCTACTCGATTCACGGGTTCACACTCTGCGACTCTGGGCAATAGCTTGCTTAATCTCCACAACGGCCCCTCGCGGCGGGATGCCTGGCTTTCACCTTGCGGATACCCTGCTGGGGTTATCTCACAGGGGAATACCAGGACGGGTTCCCTAAGCAAGCGCTTAGAAACCGCTTGGTGATTTGCGCTATATAAATTCCTGTACATTTACATTTACGTGCCAGAAAGTTATTCAAAGATATCAGAATGGCTCTTGGTTGATTCCTAGAAGCACCACCAGAGTTTTTATTGCGCTGAAAAGGGAATCTGTGGGCTCTCAGAAGCTCCCGGTCCCACTGCCACTGGGTTAGCTCCGTAAAAGCCTCGATGAAGAGCTCAATAATAAACTGTCTGACATTAGATCCCTCGTCTCCTTCGGGAATACCCAGAACGCGCAGGTTGTTGCGCTTGGACCTATTCTCTAAATCAACCAGCTTCCAGTTGAAATCCTCTTTTATATTAGCCAGCGTGGTAAGCTGAATACATTGTTGAGTTAAGGCATCTTAAATAGCAGAAATTCTCCCCTCAGCCTCCTGCACTCTAGCAGATGTTTCATTGCATGTTTTTACCACTCGCCTTAGATTATTTTGAAGTTTACACACTGCTGCTTGCGTACGCAGGTTCTCAGCTCTAGTTTCTTTCCGGTGTTGCACCATCACTTGATGCAACATATCCAGCGTAGTCCCAGATATCTGAGACCTCTGAGATGGATTAGTCAGGACTGGGGGAGTATTCTCAGCAGAGGTAGTGAGGGAAGGAGAACCCGGATTCTTGTCAGTTTCAATTTCCAATTGTAAGGCCCCGCTGACTGCAGCCCCTCCCCTAAGTACTGTGTTCTCAGCAGCCCCCCACTCCATTCGATCAGAAGGGGAATCGACATTATCTAAACCGTCTTCAATGGAAGAGATGGATCTTTCTTTTACACCACCAGTTAAACTAGAGGTGCTAGCATCATCCCCCGACTCCACACCCCAGCTTTCTGACTAATGCAGTAGATAAATCCGACATCGAGTAAAAATTTCCAGCCGAATCAACTGATTGTGTGTCCCCTGTAATGTCAACCTCCTCAGGGGGATTAATATGTAGATTGTTGTCAGTTACAACATCTAAAAACCCATCTCGAGGGTTTAGCCCATCTTGAGAATTTAGTCCATGAGAAGGCAGCGTATTGTCACAAGGATTCAATGCTGGTTGAATTGAATAAGTTCCGGAGTGAGCGTGAGAGGCTTCCATAGTTACATTGCCACTAATAGCCTTCGGACAGTTATCATTTAGCTGAGATTCAGGATTCCCCAATAGTTCAACAGTATTCTTCTCCTTCTCCTTCTCCCTATTTGATGCCTTATTTCCCTTTTTAAACATGCCAGGTATTTTTTTGGGAACTGCACCACTACAATTCCCAACATGCATTAGGACAGCTTCAGGCAAAGATGAAACCGGAGTTGTCGCAGTATTAACTCCCCGCACGGGTCCCAATTCATTATTTGCCATACTCTGAGCAGTTCCAAGATTACCGGGCTTACCGGTAGCATTTGCTGCGGAGGTCACTGCCCGTGTTTTTGGTTTAAGACCCATCACCGGTCCTCGTTTCCGATGCCGTCTCCCCAGCGCTTCTTCGTGTTTCAACAAGCTGCCTGCAATTCCAGGTCTCGCCAAAGATTTACGAGGCCGGCATGACTGGCTCCCCAATGCTCCTTCAACGCTAGACTGGCCGATGCTTCCACCGGATTTCACCAAGAATTCCCAGGTCCGGCACAACAGTCGTCCAACGCCCAGATGGATCCCCACCTGAGACTGCCTCACGGAGTCAGCCGCCGAACGCCAGGAAGCTTGCAGGTACCGGCGATACTTGCAGCGAAGGTCCTGCCGCATACTACTTCTGACTCAAGTAGAAAGGTTAGGTACACAGAGAATACGTGATCTAGCAGGAGTCTCTACCCATTTCTGTAGCGGGAGAGCGCCGAGAAACAACTACAGATGAGAGCGCTTAACAGTGAGCACAGGTACGCTGCTCACTCGGATGCAGATGCATCCGCCATCTTGCCTCCGCTCCTCTATGGCTTATTAAATTACTTATGATACACTGATAGCTCCATCTTGGATAACTGGTCATTCTAAAGCTAGTAAATGCCAACGAGTCCTTCCCATCGAGGTTCATCCCACAGACTGTGTTTGGCCAGTAGTGAACAAACATATCCCCAAAAAGACAACAAGGCAGAAAAAGTCCTCACAGTGAAAACAGCTGGAGCCTAATTGAGCCACCAAATAGCACATCTTCGGGCCCTTCATAAATGTAAATTGATAAACTTTTTTATTCTGCTGCAGGAGTTGATTTCAGTATTTGTTGTGTAAACAGAAACCGCTCTGATGCCCAATTGGACCAAATGGGGTTAGGGACTTTAACAGTGTCACTGTGTAACCTTAAGGGTATACAAGGAGAGAAGGAGCCAATACTGAAGTGTGGGAATAACTCATTTTTTATTAGTTGGTATATACAGCAAGTTCAACTCTTCCAAATTGAATGAGGGGTAGGCTTCTTGCAGCTGATCCTCGGTATGTGTCCACGGCTTGATCGGTTTTCTTTTCTCCTCACCGTCTCGCCAGGGTATAATGGAAAAGAAAAGAAACGTGGCTGTTAGCTCACAGCTCTATAACCGATTCTGGTTATGGGTCAGGGTGTGCGGGTAACATTAGTGAGGAAGGAAAAAACCATCACCATTTGTCCCAGGATAGAACACTAAACCGATGAGTGCGGTGCTCAGTGCACAAAAGGAAATGGTGCCCTTAGGATAGTCCCTCCCTCCTCCCTTTGCTACCCGGTTGCTCCCCTCTTAAATACTAGGAGTGTTCTGAAACGATCCCGTACCTGCCTTAGCCACGCATCTTCCTGAGCGTCGCTGGACGATGGGGCTTCTCCGGTGGTGGAGTCTCTGGGACATTCTCTTGGCCCTTGGCTCTGATACCAGCTCTCCCGGCTCCGATGTCCTCAGGTCCGTGGCTCCGCTGCCAGCTCTCCCGGCTCCAAAGTCCTCCAGGTCCGTGGCTCCGCTCCGGTCGTCTTCCAGTCGGCTTCCTCTCCTCCGCTCCAAGTCGCGTTAGACCACACACATGTTCGCGTCTTCCAGGTCCGCCTTTCTTTCCCCGGAGGCCAGTTCTGATAGGCCAACAAACTCCGACGTCATAGGGGCGGAGTCAAAGTCCGGGAAGTCAAGGTTGTCCTTAAAGGGCCCGGACCAGTCCTGTTGAGGAGAGGAAGAGTCAGTTACGGGGGATCGCAAAGGGGAGTTCGCGACCCAGTGACAAATCCCCCCCCCCATAGCTTTTCCCGATTTGGGGAAAGAGGATAGCGTGATAGGAAGTCAGCATTCATTTGGTTTGTCCCCTTCCTATGCCGTACTTTGAAGTCATATGGCTGGAGTGAAAGGAACCAGCACAAGATGCAATCATTCCGGCCTTTGTTCTGCTGCAGCCAGGTCAAAGGAGCATGGTCGGTAAACAGTGTGAAATGGCGACCTTCTAGGTAATATCGGAGTTTCTCGATACTCCACTTGACCGCAAGGCACTCTTTTTCGATTGTTGGGTATGCCGCCTCTCAAGGGAATAACTTCTGACTCAGGTACAAGATGGGTTTTTCCCTGCCTTCAGTGTCTAGTTGTGAGAGCACTGCCCCTAAACCCACGCCTGAAGCATCTGTTTGTAAAAAAAAAAAAGGTTTCTCGAAGTCAGGGACCGTCAAGACTGGGGCAGAGGACAGTATGTCTTTAAGGCCTTGGAAGGCTGTACATGCTTGAGGGGAAGGTTTTTTGAAGTGCACAGAAGTAGCTGTTTTCTTTAGCATGTCTGTTAGGGGGGCCGAGACTGAGGCAAAGTGTGGGATGAAGCGGCGATAATAGCCGACGAGACCTAGAAAGGCCCTAAGATCCCTTCTCGTTGCTGGAAAGACCTGTGACTGGATGGCTTTTACCTTTTCTTGTTGGGGAAACAGATGACCCTCTCCCAGGACATAACCTAAGTATTTGACTTGGGTAAATGCTATCCGTGATTTTTTTGAGTTTATGTGTAACCCGGCCTTTTGTAGAGCCCCTAGTATCTGCTCTATGTGGTGGAGGTGGGTCTCCCAGGTGGGACTGTGGACAACGATGTCGTCCAAGTAGGCGGCTGCGAACTCGGTATAGGGGGCTAGGAGGGTATCCATAAGACGTTGAAACGTCGCAGGAGCCCCATGTAACCCAAATGGAAGAACCGTGAAATGAAATAACCCTTCAGGTGTCGAAAAGGCTGTCTTCTCCTGATCTTGGGGTAGAAGGGGCACTTGCCAGTAGCCCTTGGTGAGGTCAATGGTGGTTATGTATTGAGCCTCACCAAGGCGTTCGATTAGTTCGTCCACTCTCGGTAATGGGTACCCATCTTGTTTTGAAACCTTGTTAACGGCACGGAAGTCTATGCAAAACCTAGTGCTTCCGTCTGGTTTTGGCACTAAAACTGCTGGGGAAGACCAGTTGCTTTTGAAGGAGACTATGATACCTGCTTCCAACATTTTACTTATCTCTGTGCTTAGTAGCAACCTTCGGGCCTCGGGGACGCAGTAGGGCTTTTGTTTTATATTGACGCCATCAGGGGTTGGGATCGAATAAACTGCTAAAGTCGTCCTACCCGGTTGGTCTGAGAAAATGGGCTGATGTTTTAGGAGTATATTCAGCACTTCCTTTTTCTTCTCTTCAGGAAGTTCAGGGTTTAGCACTGCTTGCTCTATGGTATGCAGGATTGACGTGGCTATGGAAACTGCCACAGGTGACCGTGGAGGGGGACCCAACCACTTCTTAAGGATGTTAATGTGAAATATCTGGGTTCTTGAGGGTGGAAGTTTTAAGGCATATGTGGTTTTTCCTATTTTCCTTATCACTGGGAATGGTCCCTGCAACTCCTTGCGGAGTTTGTGAGTAGACGTGGGCAAGAGAACGAGGGCTCAATCTCCTATGGCCAGTTCTCTCCATTTTTTTCCTTTATCATAAATGGTTTTCTGTTTCACCTGGGCCTTCTCAAGGGTGTCATAAGAGAGAGTTCTCAACTTATGCAAACGGGTCTTTAGTTGTTGTGAATATTCCAAAGGTTCTTGGGCATCGTGAGCCCCTTCTCTTTCCCAGCTATCTCGGGTGATCTCTAACAGAGTGCGGGGTTTCCTTCCAAAAAGGAGCTCAAATGGGGAGGCTCCCAGACTACTCTGATATTGGCTTCGTAGGACGAACAGCGCCAATGGAAGTAACTGGTCCCAGTGTTTTCCGTCTCCTGTCAATAATTTCTTTAGGGTGGTTTTTAGAAGGCCATTATGACGTTCGACTAACCCGTCGGTTTGAGGGTGATAAACCGAGGTGCGCAGGTGTTTAACTTTCCAAAGTTTGCAGATCTGTTTCATGAGACGGGAAACAAAAGGGGTTCCCTGGTCTGTTATTAATTCCTTGGAAAAACCCATTCGAGAAAACTATTCAACTAATCTTTGGGAAATGGCGGTTGTTGTGGAGGCCCTTAAAGGAAACGCCTCCAGATAGCGGGTAGCGTAATCCACGACAACCATTACATACTGGTATCCTCGGTGTGATTTAGGGAGAGGTCCGATTATGTCTACACCAATCCTTTCAAAAGGTTTTCCTATGATGGGAAGAGGAACTAGAGGAACGTTTGGCGGAATATAGGGATTGCGTTTCTGACAAATGTGACATTCATGACAATACTTTTTAACCTGTGCGTATACCCCAGGCAAGAAGAAGTGTTGTATGATCGAATTAGTGTTTTTTTCAGCGCCGGAATGCCCTGCCAATGGGTGGGAAGGAGCATAAAACATGACTTGGTCACGGAAGGTGGTGGGCACAGTGAATTGTGGAGTCGCCTGGTCATGGCCTAACGTATGTAGGAGTCTGTTCTTTTCCACAAAACAGGGGTAGAGGAGCCTTCCCCGATCTTTGTTCTCTTGGGCATTCTGCCAGGCTTGAGCTAAAGAGGCGTCATTTAATTGGGCAGCTCGAAAATTGGAATCTGAGGCCCATGGTTCGGCCACTAGTAACCCGGGTTACTGTTCTCTAGTAGTCTACTCCTTTGTAACGCTTCCGTCATTAGAGTAGAAAAACACGTATTATATGTGCCAATAATAAGGGGTTCAGGTAATTCGGGGAGTACTCTTACCTCGCACTGTACTTGTGTACCTTCCTCAGTTGTGACTGTTACCCTGGCTAAAGGATAGGTTCGAATATCACCATGTACACATTTTATACTGACTGTCTGTCCCAACAAGAGTGACGAGGTAGGCAGGGAACTTTTCCTGACTACTGAATGGCGACATCCTGAATCTAATAAGGCTTGGGTTTTTTGATTATCAAGCAATACACTTACATAAAAGGCGGGGCCTGTTTCTTGGGCATACATGATGGCGTGGGGCATGTATCCTACTTCCATGGGTTCTTCCTCTTTCTCTTTCTTTTTGCGACAATACCTCGCGATGTGCCCCCACTCTCCACACTCGTAACATTGTGGGCCAGTCATAACAGGAGGATCGATTTTATGGGAGCGGGGTTTAAGAGGTAATTCTGTCGGGCTCTTGTATACTTTATTTTCGGTTTTTCCTGGGACTTTACTGGCGTTGGCTCTGTCTGCTTCTCTGACGGTAGGACGGTTTTGGGCTCGGGAATAAGAATTGGCCATTTCTATAGCATGTTCCTACGTTAACCCTGCATGCTGTCTAAGCCACCTTTGAGTCCCATAAGGAAGTGCTTCAAGAAACTGCTCAAGGTAGATTTTACTCATAACTTCTTCCATATTACCGTACTGAGGTTTCAACCAATGGTCAGCTGCGTCTTTTAATTTGTAGAACAATGTTTTTGGTGCATTGCTAGGTTGTCCTCTTTCCTGTCTGAATCGTAGCCGGTGGCTTTCATCATCGAGCCCGAGCCTGTCTAGGACAAGCTGTTTCACATGTCCGTAGGAGGCGGTCCCGTCTTTGTTAGCCATTTGATAGGCTGCCTGGGCCTCCCCGGATAAAAGGGGTGCTAGATAGAAAGGCCACCGTTCTCCCGGCCAGGCACTAGCTCTAGCTGCCCTTTCAAAGTCCCAAAAAAATGAAATGGGGTCATCCCCAGCAACATATTTCTGCAGAGGTACCATGGCCCCAGGAGGAGCAGCAGAGCGACTTTGCCCCAGGGTGGCTAAGAGTTGGGTTTGTCCCTCAGCTAGTTTGGTTAAATTGTCCGCTTGTTGTTGTATGGCAGCTGTGAAGGCTGCCCTGTCATTGTCGGCTTGCTCTGTAGACTGTCCCACAGCCCACTCCAACTTGGCCTGTCCTTCCCTCATCTGATTGATTAGGTTCTCCATCTTTGTCAGACGGAATCTCCTATCTGGCTCGCCACTTGTAACCTTAAGGGTATACATGGAGAGAAGGAGCCAATACTGAAGTGTGGGAATAACTAATTTTTTATTAGTTGGTATATACAGCAAGTTGAACTCTTCCAAATTGAATGAGGGGTAGGCTTCTTGCAGCTGATCCTCTGTATGTGTCCACGGCTTGATCGGTTTTCTTTTCTCCTCACCGTCTCGCCAGGGTATAATGGAAATGAAAAGAAACGTGGCCATTAGCTCACAGCTCTATAACCGATTCTGGTTATGGGTCAGGGTGTGCGGGTAACATTAGTGAGGAAGGAATAAACCATCACCATTTGTCCCAGGATAGAACACTAAACCGATGAGTGCGGTGCTCAGTGCACAAAAGGGAATGGTGCCCTTAGGATAGTCCCTCCCTCCTCCCTCTGCTACCCGGTTCCCCCCCTCTTAAATCCTAGGAGTGTTCTTAAACGATCCCGTACCTGCCTTAGCCACGCATCTTCCTGAGCGTGGCTGGGCGATGCGAGGGGACGGTGGCCTTCTGGCTTGTCCGGTGGTGGAGTCTCCGGGATGTTCTCTCGGCCCTTGGCTCTGATACCAGCTCTCCCGGCTCTGACGTCCTCCAGGTCCGTGGCTCTGCTCCGGTCATCTTCCAGTCGGCTTCCTCTCCTCTGCTCCAAGTCGCGTTGGGCCACACCCACATTCGCGTCTTCCGGGTCTGCCTTTCTTTCCCCGGAGGCCAGTTCTTATAGGCCGACAAACTCCGACGTCATAGGGGCGGAGTCAAAGTCCGGGAAGTCCAGGCTGTCCTTAAAGGGCTTGGACCAGTCCTGTTGAGGAGAGGGAGAGTCAGTTACGGAGGATCGCAAAGGGGAGTTCGCGACCCCCGTGACACACTGATTTAGATCTTAGATTTTGTGAAGGAATGTATTTTACTCATAAGAATTCGGGCCCTGAGCCATAAGCAAAACAAAGACTTTTAAAAGATCACCTATTTGTAAATTGGAAGTCAGTGTTATTTAGGGAGATTTGGAACAATTGGCTTCTCCCTACTGAGTTCTACAATTAGTCTGGCTGCCATATTCTGAACTATTTGGAATCTCACTAATATATATTTAGGTAGTATATAAGGAAATGTCCCAAAATCCAGCTAAGACATAATTGCAACATTCATTACTGATTTCTTAAAATCCGATGCTAAAATAGTAAACATTTTTCCTAGGGTTTTCAAGTCTCTGAAACAGGATACAGTATGTAGCAATCTAATGCAAGTTAGCCTTACTATCGAAAATGAAAGCATAGGATCGAATCAATGATGCAAGAGGTCTCAAATACACATTAAACAAAACTGGATTGATGATGAGGCCTGTGGAACTCCATAGGACATTTTTGTTGTAAGAAGATATATATGCTCCGACTGATCTTTCCTCAAACCCGCCTCTTGCAGCCTACTCAGAAATACCAGACTGAAGACAGTGTCAAAAGCTGTTGAAAGAGCTACAAGCATTAGGAATACTGCACTGGAGATTGTCTAATGTGGTTATCAAGATTGATTCAGTGCACTGTGCTTGTCTGAAACCCGATTGCACCAGTGAAAGCAGATTATTCTCTTACAAATATCTTGATAGTTGGGCAGTTGGCTAGGCTGTCCATCGCTTTGGTGGCTAACAGTAGCGAAGAAGTAGTTCTGTAGTTAGTAGAAACGTTGGGGTTGCCTCTCATTTTTCAGTAGGAAAGTGACAGCAGCTCTTTGCAAACATTAGGTACCTGACCTGTCCTAAATGATCTGTATGTTTTGTTCCAGTAATCTCACTGTCTAAGTGAATATTCTTCATTTTACAAAAATCAGGAGGGATCAGCTGAGAATCCCGAACTTTTTTTTTAATCTGCATAGTTAAAGTGCAGTTTAGAAAGGTTAGGATTAGTTAATCTGGTAATAAAAGGTCCTGGGGGATAAATATGGGCCTAATTTGTTCATTTTTTAATTAAAAGAATTCGAAGAGTTGGTCACACAGAGCATGAGAGGGTATATAACATCTCGACCGTCACAGCGAGGGTTGCCAGCTTTCTGACTATCCCAAAAACCTCTCTAACTGGATAGGGTGCACCAACTATTGTATGTACAAAATAAGTAGAACTTTCCCTTCTCACAGTTATTTTATAGATGTTTAAAGCTTATTTCTAGGTAGCCTTGAGAATGCAGCCTTAAGCAAGAGGTGATCTCCATCAAAGGCTAAATACGGACACGAGACTGATACCTAACAAGTACTGTAATGGAGAGTTGAGAAAAACTTATGAGAGAACATTCAAACATTTGTGACATTTCTGAGAGATAAACATGTGGAGTAGCATGCAATCCATCTGAAGGATTCAATATGGCGGGAAGAATGATAAAGATAAATTAAGGAATTCAATCACAAGAAAGTGGGCGGGTCGATACTGCCATCTACTGGAAAGTAACAAAATAAATTCCTGATTAACACGATATTTATGATTCAATTTTATTTTATGTAGCGAACAAAAGAGAAAATAGGATCACAAAATAATTACTCCTATATTTATCACAAGAGATACATGTTGACGTGATCCGAAGAACACGTGGCACCCCAAACGTGTCCGTGCTTGCTTGCATTCCCATTCAGTGAGACTGTGGTCCGACAGTTTGGACTGTACTGCTACTTCTGGGGTACGATCAGGCCTAATTTGTCTGTTGTTGTTCCCCTTTAGTATTGGCATGACAAACTAAAAACGATGGAGGTAAATGTACAGTCATTAATATTCAGCCTTTTTCTTTCATTTATTTTCTTATTTCCTACTAGCTGTACATGACCACGTGTTGCTGTGGCTCAGTCTGGTTAAATAGGAGAGAAAGAAAAGAGTAAGCACAAGTTTCTAATATGTTTTATTTCACATTGCTTGTGGGTATACAATATGTTTTTGTGACTATTGTCTCTATACATCCCTTGTAGTTTTGGCACAGCAAGCAAATCAATAGGGTCTGTTCGGCCTTTTGATTAAAAACACGCATGTATTGTACACGTGCATATTCTAATCCAACGTTGTGTATCTATAAACACGCGCTAATGTTACAAAGTGAACCAACTCCTCCCCCTCCCTCCACCCACTTCCCGATCTGCCATCCTGACACCAACTCTCCATCCTAATATAATAATAATAATAATAATAATAATAAAACATTTATTAAGCGCCTGGCTGCACAAAACTGTGTGTCCCCGCGCTAACTGCTAATACAATACTAATCCAGAGGAGCAGTGGCCTGGAGCTCAGCAGAAGAGTTACTTGCTAGGGAACAAGTGGGTTTTTAATTTTGCCCTAAATCTCATTTCGGAAGGTTCCATCCGCAGGTGGAGCGGAAGTGCATTCCAATACTTTTTGGCCAGGTAACGGAAAGATTTACCTCCCATTTTAGCTCTTGTGATTCGGGGGAGTTTAAATAACATCATACCTGATGATCTTAAATCCCTAATCGGGCGGTGTAAGGTGAGAAGACTTTTCAGGTAGTCGGGGCCTCTGTTCTGAGCGATATGGTGGGCATAGCAAAGAGTCTTAAATGTAATCCTCTCTTTAATAGGGAGCCAATGGAGTTTGGATAAGGCATCTTTAATAGATGTTTTTCTTGGGAGACCGAGCACCAGTCGGGATGCTGTGTTCTGTACACATTGTAGTTGGTGAAGGCCCTTCTGGCTGAGACCTATCAGGAGGGCATTACCATAGTCCAGTTGAGGTGTTATCAGAGCATGGACTATGGTTTTCCTGGCTTCAGTGGGAAGGAGGTCAAGTACCTTACGAAGAATTTTTAGTATGCCAAAGCATTTTCCCGTTATTTTATTAACTTGGGTCTTACCGGAGAGGTCAGAATCCAGCATAACGCCTAGATTTCTAACCGTCTCTACGGGAATAGGCGGCTTGCCCAGTTAACTGGGCCACCATGCATGAGACCATGCAGAGACATCTCTCCCCACCACCAGAACCTCTGTCTTATCTCCATTCAGACGGAGACAGTTGTTGTTCATCCAGGTTGCTACCGCCGACATACAGTTCGAGAAATAGGTGGCAAGTTCTCTTCGATCCGGGGTCAGTTTGAACACCAACTGGGTGTCGTCAGCGTAGCTGACAATGCCCACCCCAAAATCCTCTACAATGTGTGCCAGGGGTTCCATATAGATGTTAAATAACGTAGGGCTCAAACTGGAGCCCTGTGGAACCCCATGGCTAACCTTGCGAGGAGATGATCTGAAGGGCGGGCAGTGTAGCTGGAACGTTCTGTCGGTCAGAAAGGATTGGAGCCAAGCAAGTGCTGGGCCGTTTACTCCCATGTCCGAGAGACGAGACAACAGCGTTGAGTGCAGCACGGTGTCAAATGCTGCACTAAGGTCCAATAGGACCAACGCTGCTGTCTCGCCCTCGTCCACCATCTTCCGAATGCATTCAGTCGAGTATAGGACTGCCGACTCAGTAGAATAGCCTGATCTAAATCCTGACTGGGAAGGATGAAGAAGGGCTTCTTTCTCCAAAAACTCCATTAGTTGTTTATTTGCCACTTTTTCTATGATTTTGGCACAGAACGGGAGGAGTGAGATTGGCCGTAAATTTTGGAATTGGGAAATATGAATGTTAGGTTTCTTTTTTAAAGGCATCACCTGAGCAGTTTTCCAGATTTCTGGCATGTAACACTCCTGATAGGGTAGAGTGATCATGTGACTGATGTGATCAATTAGTGTACTATCCATAACTCCTTTACATTGTTCCGGTGGGCAGGTATCGATGGGGGAGCCAGAGTGTATTCCATTAATGATTTTCAATAAATCTTGTTTATCCGGGGTAGTGAACCTGGTAAGTGGAGATTTGTGCATTTGGGTGTCTTTATTATCTACGTTGCTATTTGCGGGAGTTGTGTTGCTTACAAAAGTAGCATGAATTCTTTCTACTTTTTCTACAAAGAAATCTGTGATTTGATCACATATCTCAGCGGAGTATGTGTCTTGAGTATCTAACGTGTGGGAATAGTGAGTTCTCTGTAGATACAAAACAACTCTTTCGTAGGATTATCTGCTTCCTCAATTCTATTTTTATAGTGATAACTTTTCTCCGCTCTAACCATTTTGTGGTATTTTCTTAGTTCAGTTCTGTAGCTTTCTTTCAGTTCAGGTGCGTAATTTTTCCTCCATTTACGCTCTATTGATTTACATTGAGCTTTTACTGTTCTGAGTTCCTCTGAAAACCATGGGGCGGTTTTGGATTGTCTAGCTGGAGGTTTGGTGGTCCAGGGAGCAATTTTATCTAGTACTTTTGCTATCCATAGTTCGTAGTTGTCCCAAACCTCTTGCAAGGAGTTGCCTGTTGTTGGAGGTTGCTCAGCTAGCATGTTTTTAAAAAGTTCAGGGGTGAATTTTTTCCAGTTCCGGTGTTTGTGAGGAGGGTGTTTAGTAGGTATGTTTTTTGTGGGTTCTCTTATTATCTCAAATGGCACCATGCTGTGGTCAGACCAAATTAATGGAATCGGGGGTAAGATTTTAATACCCTCCCAATTTACAAAAATCGGGTCTAGAAGATGTCCCTGCTGGTGTGTGGGGATTGTAGAAAGGAGTTTTATATCTACAGAGTTGAGTGCGGCCGCTAGAAGTTGTGCTTTACTGGAGTTAATATCTTCAAAATGAAGATTAAGGTCGCCTAAGATGATTAAATTTTTGTGTCTAACTGCAAGCTGGGTGGCTGATTCAATAAGTTGGCTGCAGAAAGGCACCGCAGTTCCTGGAGGCCGGTAAATAAGTAGACCAGTAATTGTAGTTGTAGGTTCCAATTTTATTGTAAATATGCCACACTCACTAGTGATTATGGTTGATTTTGTTAAGGTGCATTCTAACTCTGCCTTACAGATGAGTGCAAGTCCTCCTCCACGTTGCTTTTGTCTGTCAATTCTCAGAAGACTGTAATTAGGAGGTATAGCTTCTAGAATATCATGGGAGGATGACTCTTCTAGCCATGTCTCTGTGAGAAACATGGCGTCCAGATCTTTGTTTATCAATAGGTCGTGGATTTCTATTTTATGTTTAATCATGGACCTACAATTTAGCAATATCATCTTCAAATTAGCTGTCTTTCCTGAAGTTTTGATTATCGTGGGAAGTGACTGATTACATAGATTACAAAACGAGGGTATGAAATCAGGGTCCATAGTGTGAAGGCAGGTTTGTAGCGAATTCTTACCAAGTGTAAGGAGGTCTGATTTCGAATAATGAATTCGCTGGCTGCTGCTTCTTAGGGTGGCAGTAATTGTTTGACGGATGGTGCCATAGAGTCCTGCCCCGTGACCCGGTCGTTCGCGGACGGGCGCAGACGGGCTGGACTCTGGCTTGACTCCGGCGCGCGATTGGCGCGTCCGCAATGCGCGTCCGCTGCGCGGAGCCATTGACGTATGTTTTTATGCCGTCGTCCGAGCGACGTGCACTGCGAGCCCTCACTAAGATGGCCGCTACCCTATCCCTGTCAGTCCCCGCAGATGACGGCCCGTGAATCGGCCACACCAAAAAGGGGAAGGCAAGTAGTCTGCCAGCTATCAAGGGAAGCGTGTAAAATCTAAAATCACCCTTGCCTTGTCTGTCGCTTCAACACGAAGTGGGGGAAATTCCTTCAAATATGTAGACTATTGTCTCTATGCGTCCTTTCTTAATGTTGCAAAGTGACCCAACTCTTCCCCCCTCCCTCCACCCACTTCCCGGTCTGCCATCCTGACACCAACTGTCCATCCTAATATATGTAAACTATTGTCTCTATGCGTCCCTTGTATTTGTTGCGCAGCAACCAAATCGATAGGGTCTGTTCGGCCTTTCGATTAAAAAGACGCGCGTATTGGACACACGCGTATTGAAATCCAATGTTGTGTGTATATATAAACACGTGCTTAATCTAATCCAACGTTGTGTCAAAATTTCAAAGCAATCTTTGAACAACTTTTGGAGATTTAGGATTTTGAACAAACGAACATTTACATTTTTATGTGTCTTTTCGGGCTTTCGATTAAAAACACGTGCGTATTCGACACGCACGTATTGGAATCCAACGTTGTGTATATAAAAACACGCGCGTATTCGAATCCAACATTGTGTCAAAATTTCAAAGCAATCGGTGAAGTACTTTCGGAGATTTGCGATTTTGAATAAACAATCATTTACATTTTTATTTACATAGATAGATTATAGATTGGTCAGTGTTGGAAACCGGAGTCCCAGTGAGTTCTGGGTGTCTCCCTCCCAGTGTCACCTTTCTCCCTTTGATACTGGGGGTCTGGATCCTTAATCACTCAGCAGGAGATGGGTCAATTGTTTTATAGCAGCAACCCAGGCCTCTTCACCTCCCGGGCTTCTCCTCCGCCTACTCTCCAGATGCAGGTCAGCCTGGTGCTATCTCAACCCCTCTGGGTCAAGACCCCCCCAGCTCCTCTCACCCCTCAGATCCACATTCAGCAGAGACACACAGAAATGCTTAAAGCACAAAACTCAGCCACTTTCCAAAAGAGTGGTTTCTGAACACACAGTGACAAAACCACTTTCATAGGAAGATGTGTTATGACACTGTGAGTTCATACATACTAAACTTCACCTCTCCATTTTAAACTTATGGGAAACTAGGCTAACAAATACAATACCCAGCCTCCCCCATTCTGTCCTATGGGCAGGATGGCCTTTCACCGGTAAAAAACGAAATGGAGTGTTTTTCACTGTCAGGACATAACACACACCTCAGTGTATGTCCTGCCTTTTACTTACACTGCACCCTGCCCAATGGTTACCCGGGACCTACCACAGGGGTGACCACTGTGTACGCAAAAGGGAAAGTAAGGCCTGACAAGTGGTTGCACTTGTCAGGACAACATGCTAACTTAGCAAACTGCGTGCAGGCCCTCCACTGCAGGCCTGAGTTCCCTTCTCCGCACACCTTTGCATTAGTAGTCCTGGCACACACAGTGCACATCACTAGGGACTTTACTAGTAAGGCAAACATACCAATCATGGCCAACCAATTACCATTACACTTTACACAGGGAACTCTTGTACTTTGACCCTGATCAGCAGTGGCAAAGTACCCAAAGCATCTAAATTGGCAACTCTATGTCAGGAAAACGGTCTAGGGAAAAAGCAAAAAGTTTAGGGAACTTTAGCCAAAAAGGCCAAGTCCTACAGTCAGGTAATGGCTTTGTTACAGTTTTTTTATGTGTCCAAGATCCAGATTTGCTTCTCTTTGGTCGGTGAACGGCTGTAACAAACTAATAACGAGTTGCTAAACCTGAACCAATACGTGTTAGTCATTATCCAGTAAACTGTTCTATTGTGGTATTGTCACAAGGTCACCAGTTGTACGGAGATCTTTTCTCACTGGTCAATCAGCAGCGGTGCTGCGGTTACATCCCACCTTGTTTCATCTCTTTATGTTCTCTTCTTTCAGCCTCTTGGAGAATATTTTAGTGGACACTTGTCGACCTGGCCAGCATATGGCTCTGGGCAGACCATTTTGGAGAAGCGGAAACCCTGCACTGTCCCAGACCCAACGATCCAGAGGTGAGATACAATTTAAAAGATTGAGGAAATGGCCATTTTTTGCGATGTTTATTTACTTTCAAACAAGGTAACGTCGAGTGTATGGCGTAAAGGCGTTTATCGTTAAGGGAATTTGTGCAGCTGGCACAGAGGAGTCTTAGTAAGCATGGGTGGAGCTATACATTACACTATGGCAAGAGTGTGGGAGAACTGCAGCTTATCTAATGCCACCCTCAGAGACCCCTTACCAAAGATGTGTCCTCCCTCTGCCAGGACCACCCCTTAGGTGCTCTGGACCGAGGTGACCCACCCTCCTTAGGAAATCTTCCATCTTGAATGTAAGGATTCTATCCAATCAGGTTAGGGGGTGCCCCTCCACAAAGGAAGGGGACATACAAAGGGTTTAGTCACCCTAAAATGCAAGTAGCCCATTGGCTACTGGCTGCCAATACCTGTAACACTCCTAAATTCAGTATTTAGGGGCACCCCTGAACTTTGATCCTCGGATTTGTGCAACCTACGAAGAAAACGCTGTGCAGCAAAGCTTGAAGACAATGACTGACTTGGCCCCAGCCCTACCAGCCTGTCTCCAGCTTGAAGAGCCTGCGAAGAAGACGACACCTGTCCTGTGGCCAGCGACTTCCAAGAACCCCAGGAAGACTGCCACTCTTAAACAAAGACCAGAACTCCACAAGACAGCGGCCCTGTCCAGAAAACTCCAACTCCAAGGACTCTGGTTCAAGGCGGATCTACCACTCCTGCCCACTCTGCACTTGACGCCCAGGTCCTGTGTCCAAGTGGCTTACCTGTCTAGTGACATCTCCCCTGCGATCCAGACCTCAACTCCATCAGCGTCTGACCTCTCCTGGACCCTACAAAGTCGACTGCAGCCTCTACACAAAGGGTCCCGCTGACCGCGTCCGACAAAGAAAATCCGACATCAAAAAGTACTCCTACATCCTGAGCCCCCAGTCTTTGGGAGCCCAACCAACAGTGCCCAGACCTTACCCTGCATTCAAACTTACCTGGCCAGCCAGTGGTCACTTTCATCCAGCCTCTTGGTCCGAGCCTGTAGCCTCTTTTTGCTACCAAGAATCCCTATTGAAGAGCATTGGGCTGCAGATGCTGAATTGCACCCTGCTCTCGGACACCCCTGTGCCCCTGGTGGTTTAGCTTTGGTGCTGCCTTGTGCGCCCCCCCCCCTGTGCTCACCCTTACCCCTGGGGCCTGTGGCCTGAAACCGCGGTGCATCCAGTCGCCGTTGACTAACATTCGGCCCAGTGACCTCTGCACCCGGCTGCCCCGTGCCACTGGTGGTGCAGTACCTACCTTAAACTGAACCTTGCCCAGTGCTGGCCTGAACTCCCGAAGACTGGAGGAGTAAGTCATGTTCTTGAATGTATGAGTAAACAACTACCACTTAAATAACGAATGTCTAAACCACGAAGGCTAAATAACGGCCTAAGCCAAACAACTATGTACTTAACCACGACTTACTGAACCACGAAAATTAATCTATTGACATAAACTCCGAATCTACCACTACGTTCAAAACAATGCATGTTTGAAACACGATCTAAAAAGTGTAATTAAATTAAACAACACTTCTAATAAAGACTATTTATAATAAAGAATCTTGGGCCAGATGTAGGTAATTCTATTTTACCGACTCATAAATACCGAATTTTACCGATTCCGTATTTATGAATTGGTAAAATAGAATGTGGGAGATGTAGGTAAAATCGGTATTTGAAATACCGATTCTGTAAAAATCGGTATTTACCGATTCTGTAATTACAGAATCGGTATATTTCCCATTGATTCCAATGGGCTTTGAAAACCCATAGGAATCAATGGGAAATACCGATTCTGTAATTACAGATTCCTGCAAGGGTGCAGGGGGTGTCACTTTGACACCCCCTAGCACCCCAAATACAGGCATGTGTGCCATGTGGCACACAGACATGCCCTAAGGGCATGTCTGTCTGTCACATGGCATAGGTGTGCATGCACACCTGGATTCGGTATTTTACCACCCAATTGGATTGGGTGGTAAAATACCGAATCTGTAAGGCCTTTGGGACTCAGAAGAGTCCCACCTACATCTGGCAGTTTCAGAATCGGTAAAAATACCGATTCTGTATTTTACCGATTACCGAATCGGTAAATTTACCGAAGCGGTAAAATTGGCCCCCTACATCACAAATACCCATTTACCGGTCGGTAAATGGCCTCCTACATCTGGCCCCTTGTACCTCTACTGTTCCAGACTGGCCCAGGGACTCCTGCCGAAGAAATATATTGCTGCAAATCAGCCCTTTTCAAAGAAAACTCAGTAATGCTTTTGCCACGACTATTACCAATTTTGTTATCTCTTTCCGAAAATTCTTATCTTGAAAATTGGGTCACTGTTTGTTAATTGCGTGCTATCCAAATAAGCGAGTGTATTTTTACATGTGCCGTGTCAAGTTTCATCCAGCCACTAGATGTCAGTATTGCCAAAATGTATGTAACAGTGCTGTTCATTTTCAGCTAGAAACGTCTGCTTGTAATTAGTCCAGTTTCGGTTTTTGCAGTAGGTAGGGGTTTTAAACTCAAGGTCATGAAACTGGACATACTTTTAAGCCTCCTACTGTTGTCACATACTTTAAATAAATACCGATGGATTACTAATTATCTTGCTTGCCTTTAAACAGATGTTTATATTTTAGTAAACATGATATTGTTGAATTGTTTAATTAAACCAATTATACTAATATGATCTGTTGAAACCGTTTACCATATTTGTTTACTTATAAATACACTTACCTCTGAAAATGTGTTGTAAATGAAGTAGTAGTTAAGGAGGTCGTGATTCAAGTCAAGTAGTGGTTAAGGAGGCCGTGGTTCAGGTACAGGTCGGTTAAGATTCATTGTTAAGCCCACTCGTTGTTAGAAATTCGTTATTAAGGTTGTTTCCCTGTTTACTCAACAGTTAATGCATGTAACTGTTTTCCTTCCATAGGATTGCATTTCTCCTATTACATTCAACCGTCCATCTCTTACACCTGCTAAGTTCTACTGTTGCTGATTGACAACACAAACTTAATTTGTATGAATGTAGAGCATTTCTACTGCCTTGCAAAACAATTCCTACTGCATTCCGAAAAGTTTTACTACTCTTGAAATTGTTACTTACCTTCAACTGAGTTCAACTTGGTTCTAAAATAGAATAACAAAGTAATAACTTTTTATATAAAACAATTGGTCTTGGATTCAGTTAGTGTGAGTAATTATTTCTTGCCTGAGTGTGTACAACAAATGCTTAACACAGCCCTCTGATAAGCACAACTGCTTGACCATACTACCACAAATAGAGCTTTTAGTATTATCTACTTAAGCCTCTGTAAACCTCTGGGGATTCACTGGAGTATTTACACAGTATGCCTCACTTTGGTATAGTATATACAGAGCCAGCTTCCTTCGCGTGGCAACCCTGTTGTTCAAAGATGGTGGAATGGCTTTGTGGATGTATACCAAGAGCATTATTGTCCTGCTTCTATGCAGGATATGCTCTATAGTCACCCACATCAGAACCTCCCGCGGCTGCTGCAAGAAATATGACTACGGCAATAGGTGATATATCAAATAATAGGATTCCATGTAGGGCAATCAGAGCCCCTCTAAAGTGATATGCACCCACATCCTGGCACATTAAAGCTACGTTTCCTCTGACACAACATTTACGACCTGATGTGAGAGTCCAGCTGGGTCAGCCATTTCCTATTGATCCATATTGGAAACATGCCAAAGATGTAATTGAATCTAGGTGCTGCCGCCACCTTGATCATTAGCACCCTCCCCCATAATGACAGATTCAGGCTGGGCTGTTTCACAAAGTTGTACCTGGTTCTGGTCCACAGTGGGATCAAGATGAACTTTACCAATTTGTTCAGTCTTTTGTTAACTTAAATCTTATGGTACTTGAGGTTCCTACAGATATGGTTGATAAAGCTGCATATGCTGACCCTGGGACATGGGCAGGACTTTGCATCTACTTCAGTTGATTTTGTACCCAGACGCTAGAAAAGGGAGCAAATTAAGGACATTATGGTAGGGATCGAGCTGTCAGGTTTGGAAAGTGCCACGAAAATGAATTCAGCGTACTTCGTTTGATTGATGATTGGAGCTGAAAAAATACTTCAGTGTCAGTAAAAACTGTAGGGATGACTGAGGCAGCACTGTAGTGTTCCAGTGTTTATAATCTCTGGCTCAGGCAAAAAGCATCCACAGTTCACTATAGCTGTAGCAGAGTTGTACAGCCATTGGACATTTGCGATAAAATCAAATCCGAGTGCGGCTGTTTCCAGAGTACAGAAGTGGTAATCTAATTTCATTCTGTTTAAGTCTGCATCAAACCAGAAAGCCAGGACCTCTGTATCATCTTTTGTTATCCATAAAAGTAGTCCATAAAAGTAGAGCAAGTATCCTAAGATCGTTCCTGGACAACTTTCCAGATAAAAATCCCACCTGCGAGTTGTGAATCAGTGATGGTATAACTTGTGCAGTCTATTCACCATTGTCTTCCTTAGGGATAAGGGCAATAGTAGCTCAGTTGGATATCTGACCCAGCAATCAGTGCCTCCACCTCCTTGAAAACAGCGTTCAGTAGGAAGCTGTATTGCTCAGTTTTGAAACAATAGGCCATGGTTAAACGTAGCACTCTCAATATGAGGCAAATGTAATGCTGCACCTTTAAATAACACAAAAGGAATTCAGCACTCTCAAAATGAGGCAAGGAAACAGATTCACCTCACCGAGATTGATTCACTCATCATTCTGGTCAGTTCAACTGGGAAGCCCTTGACGGTCAGCCAGAAGTCTCAATCGGGAACTACAGAAGAATTTCCCTGTGACAGTACGTCCACTCCAACGGGCTTGCCTCTGATTCAGTGCCAAGATTTTCTGCCTTTAATACCTTTTACTCAACCTGAGGAGAAGTTTCTAGAAACCTCGCCCCCTTTTTTCTGTTATGAAAACTAAGCTGACTCTGCTGGTCTGTGTCAGGTTCAAGTCAGAAGTTGACCAGGCCCCTGTATTTTGACTCCGAGACAGAGCTGTACATTCCGCACATTTCTCCGGAAACAATCTCTACCCTGTGAAAGGTACTAAGCACACATCTCATGCAACATTTTTTTTTTTTAAACTCTTTATTCAGGACTGGATCAGATATTACATTTTGCAAAACATTTCTTTTAACATACTGTCAGTCTTTTCCGTTTTCTGAAACATAACTTTGGCGCAGTGCTCCATACATCAGATCCTACATCACGGTTCGTGAAATTCCAAATATCAAATCAGAGTATTACTTATCACTTATTACATGTCAGTAGGGTACTGTATCGCCCAACCGTTTCCCGGTCCCTCCCACCTCCCCCCACCCTGTTCCCGTCTCCTGGTCATTCCCATGTACATTTTTAGATCGCTCATCTAACAGTGATGTGACGGTATGAATGGACATTACAGGTCATAGGTGTGGTCACCAGTTTATCTAGGTCGGTCGGCTTTACATATCGCCTCCCCCCACCGCTGGTGAGTATTCAGGCACCCTCATCCCGGGGCAATTCCAGGTCCTCATCCTCCAGCTCCAACAGCATGCGGTCCCAATCTTGTGCTACAGGGTATTTCCGGTGGCCCTTCTCCTCCTCCCTGCGCAGTTCCGCTGCCTCCGCCTTTCCCCATTTCAGCATGTCGGATCTCCACATCTCTATGGCTGGGGGTCTAAGGGACTTCCACCTCATAGTGAGGGTCCGGAGTGCCAACAAGAGGGCTAGGTCTGTAAATTTCAGCTGTGCCCTACAGGCCTTGGGTCTCTTCCTATTACCTATCAGGCAGGGTAAAGCGCCCACCGGGACCTGCATACCCGTTATAGTGTGTAGTGCGTGCCGGATTATCTCCCAGTATGTGCGCAGTCTCGGGCACGCCCACATCATGTGGACAATATCAGCGTCATCACCCTGACACCTAGGGCAACAGTGGGAGACGGTGGGAAATATCCTATGTAATCTTTGTGGAGTGAGGTAAGCCCTATGTAGCACCATGGCTTGTATACATTTGAATTTAGCATTCCTGGACACTCTCCTGGGGTGTCCGAGGATGATCTTCCAGTCCCCGTCTGTAATTTCCTCTCCTGTGTCTGTGCTCCAGGCCTCCTTGAGTGGGGTGAGGGATCCAGCTGCGTGTTCTCTAATGCCCACATATAGCCATTTCACTAAATGTCCGCCCGACCCCATGTAGTGGAGGAGACGGACCAATTTGTGTTGTGTTGGTGTAGTGCGTTGTGTAGCCCAAGTGCGCCTTACATAATGGGAGACCGTGGCGTGTAGAAGATAAAGCCGTTGCGGGGCTCCCGTGGATTGTGTAAAGGTGGCATGGTCCAGCAAGTTGTCGTCCCCAAATAAGTCTCCAACCCTGTCTACCCCAGCAACTATCCAGGGTTGTAATCTGCGTCTCGTCAGGGGTCCCTGTGGAGTCGTTAGGCCCAGTAGGGGGATGTTGTCTGCATAAGGAGGGGTCCCTGCCGTGTATTTAAGTGCATTCCGCCAGCACTTCAATGCCACGAGCAATAAGGGGTGGCAGTCCCTCGGAATCTTGGCCGCAGGCAGCAGAAGGGAATGGAGAACCCCTCGCGCCAGCTCTTGTGGTGTGAAAGCAATCTCATGGAGGTTTCTACCCGCCACCCACCTAGTCAGCCACTGAAGTTGGCTAGCGTAGTAGTAGCCACGTAGGTCAGGCACTCCCAGGCCCCCTTGTCTGGTGGACAGTTGTAGTTTCTTGAGGCTTATCCGTCTCCTCCCCGAACCCCAAATCAGGGTGATCAATAACGAGTTCAACATGGTAAATATGGGTTGTGGTAGGAGGACCGGCAGGTTCACAAAATAATACAGGATTCGGGGAAGCAGGACCATCTTTGAAAGTGCCACCCGGCCCATGACAGACAGGGGCAGGGACGTCCAGAAGGTCACACTACTGCGGAGGCCAGTAATTGCTCTCCGCACATTACCCTCAATCTGGTCGTCAGGGTTCCGATAAACAATAATGCCGAGGTACTTAAATGTAGTCGGGGCCACCTGGATCACGTGCTCCCCAAACTGTATGTGGGTGGGTAGTCGCCCGTCGCGGAAAAAGAACCCCAGTGATTTCCTGGGGTTAATCGCCAGGCCCGATACCCTTTCGAACCGCTCAAAGGTATGTGCCAGGAGGGTATGGTCACCCTGCAGGTCTCGTAGGAACAGCAATATGTCGTCGGCGTAGATGGAGATCAGATTATGGGTGTCACCAACCTGGATTCCCGCCTCTGCCGCCCTAGTCCGGAGTGCAATCGCCAGGGGTTCTAACGTAAGGACAAATAACAGCGGTGACAGTGGGCAGCCCTGTCGGGTGCCCCTATGTACGCCATAACTGTCCGACGTGTGTCGGCCGGTGCGTGCCCGGGCCGTTGGGTTTGTATATAGTAGACAAACCCATTTTATTAGGGCATCCGGAAGTCCAAAGCGACGTAAAACTTCAAACATGAAGTCCCAAGTCAGGGAGTCAAACGCCTGCCGCAGATCCAGGGTTATACATCCAGCCTGCGGCAAGTCCGGGGGGGTCGTGGACATGAGGGCATGTAGACGTCTCGTATTTTGAGAAGTGCTCCTCTCCGGGAGGAAACCACACTGATCCGTGTGGATCAGGCCAGGGAGGTGGGCTTGTAATCTCAGGGCGATAGCTTTACTAAGGATTTTATACTCCGAGGGGAGCATAGACAGAGGCCTATAGTTACTCACGTCCAGTGCATCCCTGCCAGGCTTCGGGATAGAGATGACCAAGGCCTGCATAGTCGAATCCGGTAGGTGGCCAGTCTCATACCCGGTTTTGTAGATATTTTCTAGAATAGGGGCTAACGTATCACAGTAAGTTTGGTAAAACTCACCCGGCAGACCGTCCATGCCTGGGGTCTTGCCTCGGTTTAGAGAGTGGATGGCTATTTTAATTTCCTGCTGTGTAACAGGCCCTGCTAGGATCGTCTGGATATCTCGGGGAAGGGCCGGTATCGGCAGCTCGTCCAGGAAGTCTAACATGGCATCCCTAGTATCAGTAGGGGGTGGGGCGTACAGTCTCTCCAAATGGGTCTTAAACACATTATTGATCTCTATCTGCGTATTCACCTGTCTGCCCGTGTCATTTCTGACACTCGTGATTATCGGGGTCTCAGGGGTGTCTCTAATCAGACGAGCCAGCAGTGCACCTGACCTGTCCGCCTCCGCCTGTTGCCGTCGCAAGTATTCTCTGTAGTCCATTACCCTTAGGGATTCCAAGAGCTCTGCATGCTCAATATTGCACAGTTGGAGATCCCCCCTACGTTCAGGGTCCGTCCCCACTGCGGTCTCAAGCACTGCCAGCCGGTCCTCAATCGTACGAAGTCTGTCATGTACCTCCTGCCTGGCGCCCACCAGCCGGCCAATCGCAGCGCCCCTCACCACCGCCTTCATGGCGTCCCACACAACCAGGTTCGAGGACGCAGAGTCCCAGTTGTCCCTGAAGTAGTCCGTTAGTGTGTCCCCCATGTGGGCACGGAATGGGCCATCTTCAAGCAGTGATGGGTTGAGCCTCCAGGTGGGTACTGGAGAGGGAATCCTGCCCCAGTCCAAATCTAGCGTTAGCGGCCTATGGTCCGAAAACGTCTTGGCGAGGTAGGCCGAGGACGTACAGTGTGCCATCAAGGACTTGGTGCAAACAAATCTGTCCAGGCGTGTATGCAAGTTATGTAGTGGGGAATAGAATGAGTACTCTTTATGTGTCGGATATAGTGTACGCCACATATCTGCCAGCCCCCACCCTTGAAGCCATGTTCGAAAGGAGTCAGACAGTTTGTGAACCCCTGTCCCCAGAAGCGGAGGGTGCGATCTGTCCAGCCCTGTGTCCAGTATCATGTTCCAGTCCCCACCCAGGATCCAGGGGATGTCCGCCCAGTCTGCTAAGGCCCTACTCACAATTGGGAGGAATCTGTCCTGGTCGTGATTCGGGGCATAAATACTGCCCAGGACTACCAACACCCCACCCCGTCTAGAGTGCCTTTAACCAAGAGGTATCGCCCTTGGTCATCTGTCTTCCTATCTATCTCCACGAAGGGGACACCATAGCGCACCCAGATCGTGGCTCCTCTAGAGAAGGCAGAATATGTTGTGAAAAAGACAGTCCCCCTCCATTTCTTCCGCAGGGTGTGCACTTCGGGCTGTGTTAGGTGGGACTCTTGGAGGAACACAATGTGTGCTTTCTGACGGAGCAGGAAGGCGTGCACCCTATGTCGTTTCTGTATCGCCCCTAATCCTCTCACATTCCACGTAACCAGCCTATACTTCCCTTTCGTGTCAGCCATAATCAGATACCGATGCTCGAGTAGACAACAAGATATAGTGTAGTGTGTGCATTCGCCACGGTGACCAGAAGACGGTTCCCTCCCACCCCCAAACCCCAACTCTGGAGGCGCAGCCTCGGAACCCAGCTGTGCCGAACATGAAACAGTACAACAAAATCAAACAATGAACCATGCATACGCTCTTGGGGGGTCTGCTACACTTAAGCCACATCCAATGGACCATGTCAGTCGGTATCGCCTGCTCCACGGCGCCGCCGGGAGGGTCATTGCTTATAATCAGTCACTGTTACCGGCCTTCTCTTGGGGGGGGGCCCCCTTCATTCCCGCCAAACCAGTGAGGTGTGTCTGTGAAAGTTCAGGGTGAAGGCCTAGTCCAGCTCACACTGTAGGGGGCAGCAGACAGGATCATATCATTGCAAGAGCACTCAGTTACTGCAAAACAACATGCGTTTCTCCTGCTCTCAGGGTCCCTCGCACCCCTCTCTCGCCCCTCCTCCCCCCCCCCACGGAGCCTCATGAAGGTTACAAGAGTAAAAAGGATACCAGGTGGACTCAGCGAGTCAGAGTACATTCGCAGCAGTCATTATTCCAAGGCAGTGTCCAAGATTTCATCCGCCGCTCGGGGCGTCACATTCGGGAAAAGTACCAAGCTGTTCTCAGAGTCCGAATGCACTGTGCTGTCCTCCGTGTCCGTATTCACTTGTTCTCGGTCGTCTCTGAAGGAACCCACCATCGCAATGGCGTCCACTTGACCCTGTTTCTGCTTGTGGGCCGGAGGCCTCCGACCCCTCGATTCCGAGCCTCCCGGATCCGCTCCGCTACTCGTCGGGGCCGCTCCGTCCTTGGCTCCACTGGACGTCGAACCCTGAGTCCGGATCACGTCTCGTTCAATGTCCATCACTTCCAGCCACTCTTCCGCGTCTGTGGGGCTGTCAAAGAAGTGGGACATCTCATGCAACATGATCCAGGTACTCTGCACTGTAAGGAGCGAAAACAAGTTATGAGTGAAAACATCCCCTCCCCATCCTGCAATTGCGTGAGAACACATTAAATGGAACCAGTTACACAAGATGGAGTTGATGGTCAATGTGACGTTCCTAATAATATCATAGGAGCCAAATGTGCTGAGAAGCCTTGGACTGCCGTTTGCCTATGACAAGGTCTCTCATTTGATGTTTCCTCCACATGTCCTTACCGCTTCACAACCAGTGTGCACGGAAGAGAGTGAGTCGTCATTCTCATGATTGAAGGTCTATTTTCTGGAGGACACCTGTAGGCTAAGGCTCACAGTGAAAATGTGCCACTTATGACATGGTTGGCTCCCACTTTTTACCTGGTATTTGATGGGGTTTCGATTGTAGTGCACAGGGTCCTCGCCAACCAGGCCCCCTGTGCCAGTGCTTCTTCCCTAAAACTGTTCAACAATTGGCCCTCCAGGCCCCCTGTAAGTCCCTAGTAAATGGTACCTGGGTACCTATGGTATGGGACTGAAGAGGGTCCCCCTCACCTAGGCCAGGCAGACTGCCATGGCAGCATAAAGGCCGGGTGTAGACAAAATGACTAAGTCGACAAGGCACACTGCCGTGTGCCATGCCAACTAGCACTGTCTAACGTATAGGTAAGTCACCCCTCTAGCAGGCCTTACAGCCCTAAGGCAGGGTGCACTATATCACAGGTGTTGGCATATCTCCATGAGCAGATATGCCCCAATAATATTTAAGTCTATTGTTAGATAATGTAAGTGCCAAGGAAGCCATAGAGTAGATGGGCTGGAAACTCGACAACTAGAGGTCCCTAGACCCATGATTGCTTCTCTGAATCCAGGAGTTTCTGGTACCAAACTACTCCTCTCAGTATACCATCAGTGAGGGTTTTATTGAGACATATACTCAGAGGGGCACCCTGAAAACCTACCAACCTAAATGTGTTTACAGACTGGCTTTAGGCAGTCTGTCACCAGCAGACATGTTTCTGGAACCCTGGGTCGAGAGCCCCCACTCTCTGGGACCAGAAACAACGCCCATCCCGGGTGGAGGTGTCACACCTCCTCCCCCAGGATGGGCACAGTGCTAGTGAGGGAAGCTTCAAAGGCCTGCTGCCTTTTGTAATATTACCCCCAGCCTCTGCTGCGAGCAGCAGATAGCAGCCCACGATTTACATCCCCACTTTGGTTGGGAAAACTGGCTGGAAAAACTAGGCAGAACAGGAGGTGTGTCCATCTCTGCCAACTCCACCCCTAAAGTGAAGGAGGCGAGGTGAAGTACACCTTTCAGTCCCTGTCATCTTAAAGATGGTGGGACTCCTCGAATCAGGGCTAAGACTATGCCCCCTCCCACAGGAGGGTGGCATAATTGAGGGTGTAGACACCCCATGTGAGGTGCCCATTGGCCCTGCCTGTCACTCTGTTAAAATGCCACTAAATCTAGTATTTAGGTGGCTCCCCAAGACCTTGAAACTAGTTCCTGCTGACCTAAGAATAAAGACAAAGAAGATGCTGTGCAGAGAAGATTGTCGATGCCCACTGACTTGGCCCCAGCTCTATCGACATTTCTGCAGCTTCAAAGGCCCTGCGAAAACAACAACACCTGTCCTGCAGCTAGCGACCTCCACTACCCCTGGGAGGACTGCCTGCCTTTGAAGAAGACCACAACTCCGAGGACAGAGGTGTCCACAAGAAAGCAACACAAAGGGCTCTGGTGCTCTCCAGATCCTCGACAAAGCTGCACCCGACGCCTCCGGCCTGTGTCCAGGTGGCCCATCGATCCAGTAAATGTTCCTCAGTGATCATGAGTCCATGTCCAGAATTTGCTGACCCCTCCTGGATGCCTGCAGTGTGAATCCAAAGGCTCACCCCGACCGCAAACGGCTCTGGTAAGAAAAACGCGATGTCGAAGGACACCCATGCACCCAAAGCCCCTGGGCCTACAGGAGCTCGACCGACTGTGTCTCTATGACCTAAAGCAGTCCCCAACTTACCTCTGCTGTTGCTGGGTTCCTTTGTTTAGCCTCCAGTTCATCGCCTGCAGCCTGCTTTCAAATCCAAGTTCCTCCATTGATTTGCATTGGGTGCCCCACGCTGTGTTTGCACCCTGCTCCAGCCGCCCCTGTGCCACTGGTAGTATAGGTTTGGTGCTACCTTGTGCCCCCCTGTGCTTGTCTAAACCCCCAAAGCTTGGGCCCTGCAACCACTTCACCTACCTGCAAGCAGTGTGTCTGCAAGCACCCCTAGTCTCCATTGGGTAACATTGGGCCCAATCTTCAAATTTGAACTCTGAACCCAGCCACCACTGTGCCACTAGCGGTGCAGTGTTCATACTTACCTGAACCTTGCTCTCTGCTGACCCTTTATCCCGACGACTGGAACTGTAAGTGGTATACTAACCTGCAAAAATGCATTATTGTTTTCCTCCATAGGTTAACATTGCAGACTGAAAAGTTTTGAACTTGAAAAGAATTTCTATTTAGAAATGTACGTAGCTTTTTGAGAAGATCTTGTTCTTAAAATAAATCTTGAGCGAAGGTTATTTTTATAAAATTGGTGTGGATCTCATCTTTGAGTCGTGTGTCATTTATTGGTCATTGTGTACACAACAAATGTCTTTCGCTCCTCTGTGTTAGGCCTAAGGCTGCTCGCCCACACTACCACAAAACAAAGCACTTGAGCCCTGTACACTTCTGGGGAAATCTCTGGACTCTGTGCATGGTATAACCACCTAGTGGTGAACTATGGTACACCACTAGGTGCCCAGCTTCTTACATTTGCAAATACCATTGTGCCATTTGACTCATGTCCAGATCATGGTGTGCAGGTGAATATTCAACAACCCCACAATCCAGTATTGAACAATCTGAGCTGTCCACAAACAGATAGCCTTGCTCTTACACAGACTTTTTGTGGTCAACCTTGGATGTGAATTCTTTTAATAAACGTCCAGTGCAGTGGAGATCCAGTTGCACAACATGTGTGTGACCTTCAGCCACATAATTATTGGAGTTTTTTCAAGGTAGATGTTGAGTTGTTGGATGTGTAGTTTTTTCCATTGTCTGTACGAATGTTTGTTGTTGTTGGTTTTTGTTGTTTTCAAAGTGTTGTTATTGATAGGTGTGTAGTTCCTGTTGGTGATGATATTGTGGTCACTCCATGCCCTAAAGTAACTATTACTTGCGCCCCCACCATGCACAGTATTGTCATCAATGAAGTCATTTCTGATGTTGCAGTGATGTTGTCAATGATGTAGAACATGTAATTAGTGATGTAATATGTGAGGTAACTAGCAGGGCATGGCGAGGGCCCAAATTAAAGTTACTTTAGGGCACTAGTTATAGTTACTTGAGATAACTATAACTGGTGAATTTCTGTGGTTTTGTTAATTTAAAACAGTAGAGTTTACCAGACATTTTCACCTAACTGTAACATTCCTTTAACCTTTGTTTTTTGTCAGTTAATTTCCAAGTTGTTTTGAATCATAAAGTAATTACTACGATTCCTAAATATAACATCACTTTAACCTTTGATTTTTTTCAGTAAATGTCTGTTTTTTTTGGCATAAAGTAAGATGCTTATCACTGTGCATGGCGTTGAGTTAGGCACCCAATCTCCCACTGCGCACAGCTGTGCGTGATGTGGATTTTGGCACAGGGACTGGCCTGCGGCCAGGTCCTGACCCAACCCCCTGCAGACGACCAGCCCCACAAAGGCACAGAATCCTTTTTTTTTTTAAATGTTGCTTGGGGCTCCATGGATCCATCCTGATGCTGGCGATCCGGAGCGAATCCCCATAGGTGTCCTGTTGGACATCACAAGGCCCAGGGGGTCTGGTTGGCTCTAGCCTGGACCTTTTGTATCTTATTTGGTTTTATTTTTTAGGACTCTGGGACCGAGGCCCTGAGTCCTAAGTTAGTGGCCTCAACTTTTTCTTGCGGATTATGGTCAGTCAATGACAACGTGTGGTTGAGCTCGCGGATCCTGTGAAACATGAAATATACAACGTTTTTGAACCTTAATCTATCAAAAACTACTGAATGGAATTACACCAAAAATCACACTTTCTGGACCAAGATCGAACTTTCGGCCAAATTTGGTGTAATGCAGTTCAGTAGTTTTTGCATTATCGCTATTTATTTTTCCTATGGAAAAATGAATGGGGAAAATGCATTTTGGGACCCCCCCTTTTTCTCAGCTCCCGCATGATGGATCACCTCAAAACCTCCCAGGAAGGAAGTGAGGTGGATGAGACTTTTTAGTGAAAGATTCACAAAAAATTCTTCAAAAGGTTACAAAAATATAAGCAAACCAAAAAATGTTTTCTATGGAAACACAACCCTAACTATAAATACTCAGTGGCGACCACCACTGGTAACATGCATACATGCATGTATATATGTGTGTGTGAGTGGGTGTATGAGAGGTTGTATAGGGGTGTGAGGGGGTGTGTGCGTGGTTCTGTGGATGATGTCATCAGTGATGTCACTGAGCATGTTATGAGTGAAATATAAGCCTAACTATAAGATCCCTGTAACCTTTGTTTTTTGCAATAAATTTTTTATATATATATATATATACACACACACAGACTATACAAAATAGACACAATTCACTAAGATAGTAGTGTAACTGTACCTTCTTTTTAGTACATGATAACTTGTGTTTGTTCCTCTTTTTTATGCTTTAGTAATTATCGGCCTGCCACCAGTATATCAAAGCCACGCTTCTTGGAGCAATTGGAAAACTACTTGAAGAGAGAGCTACAGTGCCTGGACCAGACAGGAGAGAGTGGGCAGGAGGCTAAGCTGCAGGTCTGAAGGTTAATCATGTTACTCTCAGGCATAATTCCTCAAGAAAAGACTAATGATCTCGTCACAAATTGTTTTTTTTTTAACATGACAAAATGTATGAACCTCACTTGACCTTTCTACACTAGCTTGGCCTCTCCTTATGCTCTGCATTTCTTTATGTTCAGCTCCCCTGAGCTCCCCCTCTCTCCTAGACTTGTTAAAGTGTTCACCCTATCGCCCTAAGCCCGGCCCCTCTGTATACTATATTGATGCCTATGCTCAATCTCTTTATACACACAACCTTAATCTCTGCCAGACTTATCTCTTTGGCAGACCTCCGTCACTATGCTTAGCCAGCCATCGCGTTGCACTAATCTGATCTACATTCACTCTCTTCTATAAACATAATGGTTTCCATAACCTTTTCCTTTCTACTTAACATGTAATGCTGTATCACTAAACTCTGCCCATTTGTATTGCTTTTTCGTCTTTTTAATACTTAACTTACTCTATTTTCAACCTTCATCAATGGTGTATTCCCTATGATTGTGAGCACACCCTCTGTCTAGATTGTTTCAGTCCACTTGAACATCCTTTGCATGTACCCAACGTTTGCCATGTCCTTTGTCTACAAGCATCACTCTTCCGCACGTGCCTCCCATGACATGTCCTTCATATACTACTCTCTACCCTCTATGCTTTTTCTCTATCCCTAGGTGCCCTCTGTGCATGTCTCACTGTTCTGCCTTTTCTTTAAACCTCTGTCTCTGCATGAGATCCCTGCCCTGTAACCTCCTTCAGCCTATATTTTCTTCACTGCCTAACCTTCCCCTACAGGTAATTTCTCAGCTTGGAGAAACCCACTACAAATGTCACCTCTTAAAGAGAAGCATTACAACAGCTCTTTAATGGCAGAGGTAATTGTTGCAGGATATAGTTACACAAAGATAAAAGGCAGGAGGACACAAAAATGTGCTTCCTTTTAGAATATCTTTGTTTATAATGGGGTGGTGTACCTCTAGACATTGTGTATGGATGAATACAGTGAATAGGCAACTCTTAACAAATGTGGATCATCAACTAATCTATAGTCAGTAGTCCAAATGGCTGGGTGTACAAGTATGTGTGGGTTATACAGACATACCAATATTCCCTGGCTGTGGCTTCTTCAATGCTGTTTGTAGAGGAGAGCATAAAGAAAAGCAAACTTGATGAAGTAGAGACTGGCACACCACAGTTGAAGCAGAACACATAATAGGACACTCTATCCCTATGCAGGAAAGCTACTGCTCACCAGCATAATATCATCCATGGAACATCCAGCCTGGACTGCCAGGCTAGGTCCTTCCCAGACCAAAAACAAACATCCTAGGACCAGTTTCAGGGTATCAGTCATCATCAGCCAGGATAGCTTGACTCGGGTGGCATGGTTAGCACTTGACCCCACATCTCTGCATACCCATCCCACTTAGGGCGAAACATGCCAAAAGAACTAATGATGGACAGAATGCTGAACAATGTCAAACACTTTCCCCAGGTACAGAGATCTGAGCCTAAATCCATTGTTTTTTGCTCAACAGGCAATTCCAGTTTGAACCCAGCCAAATGCATATCGGTCTTGACTCTGCTACCCATGGGAACAGTCCAATCCGAGCTGCCAAGCTAGGTCCACTCTGTACTGAAAACAAACATCCAAGAACCAGTTTCGAGGTATCATCCCACATCAGCCATGATAGCTTTACTCCGGTGGCATGGTAAGCACGGGACCCATGTCTGGGCATACCCATACCACTCAGGGCAACGATTGCAAAAAGTACAATTGAAGGATGGAATGCTGAACAGTGTCAAACACTCACCTCCAGTACAGAGATCTGAGCCTAAACCCATCCTGTTTTTTGCTCACCTCGCAATTCCAGTTTGGACTCTAAATGCACTATGTATGCCCAAACATGGGTACCGGGCTCACTGCTACAGGATTCAAGCTAGCCTGGTTGATGTGGGGTGCAGGGAGAATATAGCCTAGCAGTTTGGGCTGGAGTGTTCCCATGGGGAGTAGAGTCAAGACTGATTTGCATATATCTGACTACAAAGTGGGGTTGCTTGATGGGCAAAAGAAATAATGATGGATTGGGATTTGGCCCAAGCAATTGCCTGTGGCTGAGATTAATTCAAGCATTCCATCCATCACCTTGCAGTTTTTGAACCCACAGGCTGATGGAGGACGATCTCTCAATATTCCGGCAGGAAGTGAGGCTTTCTTGGCCAAGAGAGCATTAGAAGTAGATTGTGGCTGCTGTTCCCTCTACTTTCTGGTGTACAAGAAGGGCAGAGGCATTTGTCCTATCATAGACCTGCCCCCTTTCAATTTCTTCATGAAAAAGGGAAAATTCAGAATGTTCATGCTCACACAAGTTTTGTCTGCGCTGGACCCATGAGACTGGATGGTAGCACTGGACTTGCAGAACACATACTTCCACATCTTCGTCTTGCCTGCCAACAGATACTACCTGTGGTTCACGATAGGTCACATGCACTTTCATTAACGTGCTTCCGCTTGGCCTTTTCAGCACCCCTCAACTGTTCACCAAAGTGATGGCGATTCCTGCAGCTCATCTGCAGAGATCGGGAATGTCAGTCTTCCTCTATCTAGACAATGGACTGTTGAAGATGGCTCCCGCCAAACAGTCGGCTCCCACCTCCATACTATGGTGGACCTCCTGCACCCACTGGGGTTCACTATCAATGTGCTGAAGTCACACCTGGCCCCTTCTCAAATGCTCCCTTTCATCTGGGCTGTTCTGGACACACGCTTTGGTGGAAATGACGTTGTGACATTGTGCTCGAGCAGTGGAGGATCAGTTGAGCCTGTCAGAGGAGGTGTTTCTCCGGGGTCTGTGCTCTGGTCCGTGCTCGGGTTCAGGATCCAGAGCAGGGCCCCAGAACAGAGCTAGCCTTGTTCCGGCCCCCCGACCAGCTGACTTCCCTGCTGACTTCAGCAGCCCATGCACACAAGCCCAGGCTAGCAGGTTCCTTCCTGCCCTCTTGCCCTTTGACTGGTCCCAGTTCGGCAGCCCAAGAGCATAGGAGTGCTGAGGTTCCGTGACGATTTTACTCGTGTTTGTAACATTGTCGTAAATACATAATTTTGGTATCAGCGAACCGCAAATGATCCATTTAGTATACCCTGGTATTTTCGCTATGCTACGAGCAAGAGCACTCCAGTTACAAACACATTTCTGTTCTACCCGTGGCATCCATCTTAGAACACGGAAGCCATTTTGTATTCCTTGCCCTCACATAGTCAATGGACACGCAATGACCTCTTTTTCATTAAAGGACACGTAGGCTTTAACCGGCAATTCACCTTGCTAGTGACACGTGCACCTTAGGCCAGCAACGCTGTAGCAGCATGACTCGGCAAGAACTGCCTCCCCAGCCTGAGGCCAGTCCTGCTATACTGGTTCTTGTGTTCGTTGGCCTGATCATGATTAGGCGGCCGAAGCTGGTAACCGTGCCCATTTACGACCCACAAACATTTCTTATCCTGTCTTTCTATCTTCTGCACCTGGCTCTGCTCCTTTCCTTCTGGGCCTTTATTAGGGGGAGGTAACGAAATTTACGATGAGGCGGTCCGGGTCTTGAATGAAGAATTGACATGGGATTATGATGGACTAGTGGGAACCCCTCATTTGTAATGTTTTGACATCAGATACTGTTGACGATCCCTGTGCAACGCCAAATATTTATTGTTTAAGACACGAATGTTTAGAACTGTGGTAACATGTAAAGAATTTGCCTGAAGCCCAATATTTAGTATATAAGGAGCAACCCTCTTTGTACAAATCGAACAGGCTCCTAGACACTGCCCATGTGTAGTTTCTGTGACTTCTGTGTCCCTGCAGTAATAAACCTTTGGTCTTTGACGCCACCATCGAGAAGCCCGTGTTTCTGTTTGTTTGTGCACCGAGACAGGTGGAACTCCGGGGTCTTCGGGTGTTATCCCTGACACCTCTGGACGGAACCAAAAAAGTCCAGAACTCCAATTGGCGCCCAACGTGGGGCGACGTCATTCGGTACCGGTCCAAAAGCCTGAAGAGTTCGAGGAGCTTCGTGTGAAGATTTCAGAGGGAGGCGCCCCACTTCATCGATCCCGGCATATCGCAAAAGTGGCCCCGACGTTCTCTTCCACGAGGGTTCCCGTTCAGACGGCTGCAGTGGTCCGTTGCCTTGACCGTCGCCCTGTCTTGGACCCGAGGTGCAGTCCTCAGTACGGCGAAACGTGACGGGTTTCTCCTTGGTGACGTCTTCAGTGCCTCAGTTAAGTATTCAGTGGTTGCTAGTTGTTTATTTTGTTAGGGTTGCTCCTATTTGGATAATCCTTTTAGTTCTCAGTTCAGTTCAGTTCTGTAAGGTTATCACTAGGTTATTCTGGTTACGATAATCATTCTGTTCAGTTCAGGTATCGATACATTTGTCAGTTCTGGTAGGCCTAAGTTCTTGATTCGAGTGCGCATCTTTTCTGTTTGTGTCTTGTTTGTTTTGTGTTCCGGATTATAAAATGGTAAGTCGGAAAAATTGTATGTTGTCTTGTTTTAGTTGCAACAGTGATTCCCGGTTGGAGGACTCGTGTTTGGTTCCTCCGATTGGAACTCCCCTTTATGATCTATATTGCAAATTTGGTGTGGGCCCTATCTCTTATAACGAGGTATGGATCCGCTACACAGAAAAAGATGGTGTCCTTAGTTGGCCACTACATGGTAGTTTTGAACCTGAAGTTCTCGATAATCTAGAAAGAAGGTTGTTTAAGAAGAAAGCCCGGCCGGCAATGTTTGATTCTTTCCGTTATTGGCGAAAAGAATCTAAACAGAGAGAAATTAAAAAGTTGAAGAAAGAACAGAAAGAGCAAGAGTTGACTTTAGAACAGTCTGCTAGGCAGCTGCAACTCAACGAGTCTGAGAAAGCGATGGAGGTGACCGATAGAGAGCGTAATTTAGCGATAGACAAGTGCTATCCTGCTTTGCCATCGAGTACGGCTAAGATAGTAGAGGACCCTGAAAAGGATCCCCTGTTGTCTTACTTGTTACGATCACCCCCACCGTATGCACAGGGTGCTACGGCTCCACCTATACCGAATGTTCAATTACCGGTTGCTGGACAACCTGGTGTCCCTGTTCCCGCTGCCCTGAATCAAGTTCCTGTACCTCCTGTGGTCAATATTAATGTTCCTTCGACAACCCCTCTTCTAGGGTTGCCGGCTTCTTTACCTATGCCTGTGTCGCTCACACCTGCTACTTCACAAGCTATTTTTCCTGCTACTCCTACTGTTCCTGATCTATCTGTTCCAACTGCTACTCTATTCACTGCCTCTGTTAATATTATGACTCCGCTTTCTGTTCGTCGAAGAATCACTGATTCTGTCTCTAATATTCTATCTCCCTTCTATAAAACTCTGATTAAAACTCCTACCTCTGACTCTGTGCAGAGACGTAGTCAGCTTCCCAGTACTGAAGAAAAAGGAATATTAGATTCCACTGCTCTTAGATGGGTTTCGAAAGTTGGAAGATATAATGTACAAAATGTATTAGATACATTTATGCAATGGAACGAACCGACACAACGATATGTGTTCGATGAAATGTGTTTCCTTCTACGTGAGGAATTGGAAGAGGATGACCCTGAATCAAATCTAGGAGAATTAATTAATGTTCAGAGAGAGTTTGCTACAGGTATGATAGTTGGACAAAATATAAAGGAAGCGATGGAACTGATTCTAAGTTATAGGAATGACTCATCCCTTCGTTCACCGAGAGAATTAGAGAAACGTAGTACGAAACGAAATCGTCAATATCCAATGAGAGAGGTTCCACCAATTTGGCGTGAAGCTGTGCAAGCTAATGCAAACCTTGGTATTGCAGCCGCTCCGGCCCAATTCCAGAGAGTCTGGATACATATTCCATGGAAGCGAGCTGAAGTATTAGCAGTGAAACAGGCTTTGCCAGATCCGCGTAAAAATCCTGCAGGGTACTACAAAGAGTTGGCTCAAACAGTTGACGCTTGTGTATTGAATCTTGCTGACATAGATCTGCTATTTGGTAATGTAGTACCGCAACCAATTTGGGCTAAAATTCGTAAAGAGAATCATCCAGTTGCCCTAGGTGGTGACTGGGCAGCTATAATTGCAGCGGATGGTCAACAAATAGGTGGTTCCAAACCTGAACCTTTAATTGCTAATTTGCCTGGTAGAATAATCGATTTAATGAAAACCTTGATGCCAGCATTGCGCGTTAACTGGGACAAATTGTCCGCGTGCAAACAAAAGAAAGACGAAAGCGTCTCCGACTTTTTCACAAGATTCGAGGAGACTTTCGTGGATCATAGTGGTCAGGATATGAGCACAGAAGGAGGCCAGAGATTATTTGTTGATAAATTTGTGCACAATCTGTTGCCAGAACTTAGTGGTAAATTAAAGAATTCTGAAAGTGCGTGGGCTGTCTCTACGACTGCGCAAATACTTGCGACTGCTCAGTACTATGAAAATAGGGATAAAGAAGAGAAGGAAAAATCAGATAAAAAGACGAAAGATTTAAAAACTAAAGTACTTTTACAGCAAGCTTATCCGCCTCGCATGAATCAAACGAATATGCAGCAAGGGTCATACCAAAGAACGGATTATAATTTTCAAAGGCCACAATACCAATGGAATCAATGTGCTTATTGCAAAAGGGAAGGTCATTACAAAAGTGAATGTCCAGTTCGAACGCAAAATAATGCTGCGGCAGCTCAGAGAGGTCGTGGTAGTTCTATGCAAAACTCTAGAGGTCGAGGACGAGGTGCTATGCCTCCGCAGACGAGTGATCGCCCCTCTAATTATTTCGACCAGCGAAATGGACAATCTGCCCAACAGAATAGGTCTCCACAGTATCATGTCGAAGACTATTATGAAACTAGTGAGGAAATTCAGCAAAGTGAGTACTAGGACAGCCATGGACAAAGAGAGGGAGTAGTATCAGTTCCAGTAGATCAGAGTGGGCCTTATGTCGCAGTAGCAACATCAGGTATAGTCGAACCGTTTCTGTTGGATACTGGTGCAGCAAAAAGTTCTATCATACATGCGAAACTCCCTGGCGCACCTTTGTCTGGCTCAACAAACGTTTCAGTAGGTTTTTCGGGCGCCCCTGTTCACAACCCTGTTTCTGGTCCTTTGTCTATTTCTGTTGGACCACGTCAATTGAAAGCACCCCTGATTTTGACGACAGGTTGTAACGAAAATCTGCTTGGTTTAGACTTGTTAAAACGCCTGTACGCGACATTGTACTGTTCTCCAGCAGGAGTACAGCTTACGTTGGGTAAAAGAATAATCTCCCCGATGTACTTGTCGATGGATGCGCTCCCACCAGAGCTGCGTTCACTCCCTGATACTCTTTGGGCGACTGGTCCTAATGATGTAGGTCTATTGGAAATTCCACCCTATGTAGTAACTTTGAAAGCAAATGTCAAACTTCCACGAATTCCACAATACAGAATCTCTAATGAAGGCGAGCGTGCGCTCCTACTGATAGTACAAGACCTGATCAAGAAAGATGTTGTAGAAGAGACTAGAGGAAATGTCTGTAATAGTCCTGTACTGCCTATTTTGAAACGAACTGACCCTACAAAGCCTCCAGTATATAGGTTCGTAATTGATCTTAGAGAGGTTAATAAAATTGTGATCCCACAGTTTCCTGTGGTTCCAGACATTACTGCATTGTTAACGTTGATTCCTGCTACAGCAGCATGGTTTTCGGTTGTCGACTTGAAAAATGCCTTTTTCAGCATTCCGATAGCCGAGGAAAGCAGAGATATCTTCGGTTTCTCTCTAGGAGGACGAAGTTTTAGATTTAAACGCGCTCCACAAGGTTATTGTGAAAGCCCATCCATTTACAGTCAAGCATTAAAAAGCCAGTTAGATTCCTTCGTACTTCCTCGTGGTTCTGCTTTAGTACAGTATGTCGATGATCTTCTAGTGGCTGCCGATGACAAGGAAACTTGCAAAACAGCTACGATTTCTTTGTTGCATCACTTGTCAGATTTGAATCACAAGGTGTCACCTTCAAAAATGCAATACTGCTGCCAAGAAGTGACCTACCTAGGTCATCTCTTGTCAAAGGAGGGAAGGAAGTTGACCCCAGAGAGAATAAAAGCAATTACACAGATGAACGTTCCTAGCACGCAGAGAGAAGTACGTGCTTTTTTGGGTATTACCTCATATTGTAGGCAATGGATCCCAAATTTTTCTCTTCTAGCAAAACCATTGGTAGCCTTGACTGGGAAAGATGTTCCGAGTCCGGTACCATGGTCTGCTGAATGTCAGCAGAGTTTTTCTGAGTTACGAAATGCACTGTGTTCAGCACCTGTATTGGGTACACCCGACTACAGTAAGCCATTCACGCTCTATGTCCACGAGAGAGAAGGTTGTGCATTGAGTGTTTTGACGCAGAAATTTGGTGATAAACAACGCCCTTGTGCGTATTTTTCATCAACATTAGATCCAGTAGCTAGAGCATTGCCTAGTTGCTTGAGAGCTACAGCCGCAGCTGCAGCTTCCATTCGACAATCTGCTGGTTTAGTAATGAACAACATGCTAGTAGTCATGGTTCCTCATGCGGTGGATACACTCATGAACCGAACCAAGACGCAACACCTTACCAGTGCTAGATTATCAGGTTATGAACTGACACTGTTAGCTAGTCATATTCAGATCAAAAGATGCAATGTATTGAATCCAGCAACATTGTTGCCGACTAGCGAAGAGTCGAGTGATTCCGAACCACACGACTGTTGTTTCAGAACTGAGGAAGAAACAAAAGGACGAATCGACCTAAAAGACACTCCGTTGTCAGAACCAGATGGCACGTTGTATGTTGACGGGTCTTGCTTCAAATTGGAGAATGGTGATGTGACTGCTGCTTATGCAGTAACAACTTTGAGTACGATTGTGGAGACTGCAAGAGTGAGTCAGAATTCTGCCCAGGCTGCAGAATTGATCGCGCTAACAAGAGCGTGCGTTTTAGCTAAGGGAAAGAGAGTGAATGTGTTCACAGATAGTCAGTACGCGTTCGGCGTGGCCCATAGTTTTGGCCGTTTGTGGAAAGAAAGAGGTTTCATTACGTCCCATGGGACTAAGATTCAACATGGTCAGCTAGTTAATGACTTGTTGGAATCTCTAACCTTGCCGACTGAAGTTGCGATTGTGAAATGCAGTGCTCATAAAGCAATCACGGATAATGTTGGTCGTGGAAATGCTTTTGCTGATGAGATCGCAAAACAGACAGCTAGAAATATGATGAGTAGAATGTATGTTGCAACGTCTGCAAGATGGATTCCTGAGTCTGGAATGTGTGAGAACACAGTGGAAAGCGTGAAGGAAATTCAGAAAGAGGCGACTGAGGAGGAAAAACTTGCATGGAGAGAGAGCACGGGTAAATTGGACTCGAGTGGGTGTTGGATTGACTTGTCGGAACAACAGCGTTGGATGTTGCCTGGTGCGTATGTGCTTGCAGTAGTAACGATGGCACATGGAACAGCGCACATCAGTTCAAAAGGGATTTGTAAGATGTTGGCTCCGGTCTGGAAGAATGACGGGATTAGTAAGTGTGCAGAGAGAGTGGTGAGAAATTGTATGGTATGCTTGATGCATAATCCTGGCAAGGGAATCCCCACACCTGCAGGTCACTTCGCTCCTCCTTCCTGTCCCTTTGAGGTGATCCAGCTAGACTTCATTCACATGGATCGTTGCAATAATCTGAAATACGTCCTAGTGGTAGTTTGTGCTTTCTCCAGATGGATCGAAGCATACCCACTGAAGGACAATACTGCCTTATCCACGGCCAAAGTTCTTCTTAAAGAATACTTCCCCAGATACGGAATGCCACGGATTGTATGGTCAGACAACGGAAGTGAGTTCGTAGGGAAAGTTATGCAGAGTGTGTGTGCCGGCCTAGGGATTAGACAGAAATTTCATAGTGCGAATCATCCCCAGTCCGCGGGTTTAGTCGAGGGTTACAATGGCACCCTTAAACTGAAACTCGCTAAGATACAAGCGTCCACGGGTTTGTCCTGGCCAGACGCATTGCCTCTGGCTTTGCTATCAACAAGAGCAACTGTACATTCTAGAGTAGGGCTTAGTCCTTACGAAATAGTTTTTGGCCGTCCTGCAAATGTTTGGGGGGTACCTAGACCGAAAGAATTTAAGCAGCTGGAATACCCAATGTTAATTGATTACCTTTTCGACTTGACTGCTAAATTGAGTCTTATTCACCAACAGGTTTTCGATGCATTACCAAAGCCACCGGAGAGTCCAGGCCATCAGCTGAAACCGGGTGATCAGGTGGTCATCAGAAACTTTGCAAGAACAAAAAATCTTCAGCCCAGATTCATTGGCCCATTCCAAGTCCTGCTAGCAACGAGAACTGCTATTCGTGTGGCCGGAAGGAAAAATTGGATCCATACGACACATGCTAAACGTGTGCCTCTGCCACTTCCTTACGACAACTGGGTAAAGAAAGGAATCGGTGCCTCTGAAACGGAACAAATCCCCAGGTTCATACCTTTCAGCGATGCAGAACTGATCACGGATTCACCAAATTCTGACTCTCCTCCTGAAACTGCTCTTTTGAACCCTGAACATTTGTCATCTGTACCAAAAGAACATTTGTCATCTGCGAACGTGAACATTGCAACGTCAGCTGAAAATACATTGTTTCCAGATCAGACAGCTCCTGCAAAACTGAGATACAACTTACGTTCTCGCAATATGGACAAATAAAGCAGGAAACTGCCTATTTTCAGATTTGAATTTGCTATACATTGCCTCCAGCCAGGAAGTTTGCTAATACTTTGTATTGTTTCTTTTTGTTTTAAAATTGCCTTGCCGTCTGGGTAGCCGTAGGGTCGTGGCTGTGTGCCTAGTTGAATCTGCGGGGGTCCGACACAAGGTCGATCTTTCTGTTAGTTCTGGGAACTCCCAGGGCTGATAGAGGCATTTTCATCTACGTACACATCATCAGTGGTCGCGAACGGTCGTAGAAGATGGAGCTTCCTGAGCTACAACGAGAAAATGTAATTTATGTTCGCAGAAATAGACTGTACAGAATACTACACAGCAAATGCTTTCTAATGCAATGTGCAGTTACATTTTTAATTGTTTTAATAACGTTGGTGGGTGGAATCGTCTTTGGTGTACATTTGATTTTTATGCCAGTAACTACAGTACCTTCCCTTGATCCTACTACTTCTACGGTTTCTTCTATGCATTCTTTTCACTCATTTCCTGAACACGAACAAGCTCGACGCTCAGAATTTATTAACAATACATTTGTACAGCTCTTGCATCAACACCAACTGATAGTTAATACTACAGACTGCTGGGTGTGTGGCTTGATACCTCACACTATGGATAAAGGTATTCCCTATCTAGTCTTGCCTTTCAGCTATAATGGATCATTTCAGGCTTTTCAGACCATTTTTTCATATGCCCTTGAGACCTATCCTCCGCGTCCACCACGGTCCACTAAATACAACTCAGCCAACAAAGCTTTAGTCCAGGGAATTATTGATATGATTAAAGACGTCAATAATACTCCATCTTATCCTAGAGATGAATTACTGGTGTATTTGAGTTGGAACTCTACAGAGTATCGCCTTAGTTTGGGAGAAAGCAAGCGTAAAAGCTCCACTTCAGTTTGGGTCGTGCCTCACCGAGGTCAGGTCTGTTTGCAAGGAAATGGGAGAAATCCGAGAGCTCAGCTAGGGAGGAGTGAGTGCGTTGAGACTTACGTATTTCCGTCTAACTCCTCCCCTGCCTTTCTGACTGCTAGGGGTACCTACTTCATTTGTCAGGACAGAGCATATACATGGCTGCCTGCTGACTTTTCAGGTTCATGTTATATTGCTCGATTGTTACCCCCGACATACACTGCTTCTTCAGATTATCACAAAACCAGAGTAGCAAGAGGTGTCTTCAGCAAGGAAGATACCGCTGGTCAAGAAGCTGGAGACTTCTTCAAAGGTTTTCTTCCGTTTTGGGGGCCTATGGCCAATAGTAGAAATCTTCGTCAACTAACACGGGTAGTTGAATCTACAATTACAGAAACTGCTGGTGCCCTTAGTAACTTAACAGCTGAGCTTCAGGCGGATCGTCTCATGACGTTGCAGAACCGTATGGTTCTAGACGTAATACTTGCAGATCGAGGTGGGGTATGCAGAATGATCCAATCGAGCTGCTGTGTCTTTATTCCAAATAATGCTCCAACAGTCTATGAAGCAATCTCTAAGCTACATAAGATTTCCGACTCTATACACGTAGATAAGGGAAACTGGTCCTTCATGGAGTGGTTTTGGACTCTGGTATCAGCGTGGGGATGGAAGGTTCTGATGGTCATTGGTGTCATCCTAGTATTTCTGTTCTCGTGCTGTCTTATTATCCAATGTGGTCCCGCTCTGTGTAGCCTCTGTGCTGCAACCTGTTTCAGAAAACCACCTACATTAGGAGAAAAGACACGAGACAGGATGATGATACAACAACATGTCACTGACCTAATGAGCATAGAATTAGACTCTGACTCTGATATAGACTGAGTAATTGCCTATGTAAGGGCAAAAGGAGGGTCTGAGGTTCCGTGACGATTTTACTCGTGTTTGTAACATTGTCGTAAATACATAATTTTGGTATCAGCGAACCGCAAATGATCCATTTAGTATACCCTGGTATTTTCGCTATGCTACGAGCAAGAGCACTCCAGTTACAAACACATTTCTGTTCTACCCGTGGCATCCATCTTAGAACACGGAAGCCATTTTGTATTCCTTGCCCTCACATAGTCAATGGACACGCAATGACCTCTTTTTCATTAAAGGACACGTAGGCTTTAACCGGCAATTCACCTTGCTAGTGACACGTGCACCTTAGGCCAGCAACGCTGTAGCAGCATGACTCGGCAAGAACTGCCTCCCCAGCCTGAGGCCAGTCCTGCTATACTGGTTCTTGTGTTCGTTGGCCTGATCATGATTAGGCGGCCGAAGCTGGTAACCGTGCCCATTTACGACCCACAAACATTTCTTATCCTGTCTTTCTATCTTCTGCACCTGGCTCTGCTCCTTTCCTTCTGGGCCTTTATTAGGGGGAGGTAACGAAATTTACGATGAGGCGGTCCGGGTCTTGAATGAAGAATTGACATGGGATTATGATGGACTAGTGGGAACCCCTCATTTGTAATGTTTTGACATCAGATACTGTTGACGATCCCTGTGCAACGCCAAATATTTATTGTTTAAGACACGAATGTTTAGAACTGTGGTAACATGTAAAGAATTTGCCTGAAGCCCAATATTTAGTATATAAGGAGCAACCCTCTTTGTACAAATCGAACAGGCTCCTAGACACTGCCCATGTGTAGTTTCTGTGACTTCTGTGTCCCTGCAGTAATAAACCTTTGGTCTTTGACGCCACCATCGAGAAGCCCGTGTTTCTGTTTGTTTGTGCACCGAGACAGGTGGAACTCCGGGGTCTTCGGGTGTTATCCCTGACACCTCTGGACGGAACCAAAAAAGTCCAGAACTCCAGTGCAGTGGGCGGTGCTGGGGCCAGTGTCCCGCTCAGGTGTTTTTGGGCTTTGTGCGGCAGGGGTTCTACGCCCTCCATCCCCTGCCTTCGCTAGGCAGGTTGGGCTATGGGAGGCCTGAGAGGTCAAAGCCCAGAGAGCCAGGAATCCAGGACCAATCAACCCTCCCCCCCAAGAGAAGATCAGGTGCGTTGGAGGAGTGGCAGCAGGAGGGGCCATTGGGTTGGACAATCCAAGGAGTGAGTGCAGGGGCTGCACTCAGCTGCAGCCGAATGTGTGCCTCGGGTAGCCCGTGGAAGCAGCCCAGCTAGTTCCGGGTGCAGTTTGTGGGCACACCCGATAAGCCCTTCTCGAATCCATGGCCGCTGTTCCCCCTCCAGCCTTCAGCCTCAGCGACTAGCAAAGCCTCAGCAAGGAGCACACTAACAACAAGTGCAAGCTGAAATATTAGAAAACGCTAGAAATGCCTAAAATGGCAAAATAGGTCAGGTCCACTTCAAGAGGTGCCAAAAAAAGAAATGAGATCAGGAAAAATCAGGCAGTTTCTGGGGCAGAAGAATCCTTACTAGAAGCGGGCATCAGAAAAATGAAATATATATGAGCAAGTTATCTAAAATAAGTGAATCGTGAAGATACCCAAAGGAGCACCCTGATATCGCTGATTCTAACCCTGTTTGGTAAAGGGGACTCCAGTATTAAAGCGAATAAAAGCTCCAAATGTACCTTTTTCAAAGACCCAGGAGCCGTAATCTACTCAATGCCCAGAGGTGTAACAGGCCTTTTGAGACCACTGACCCCTCAGAAAATAACACAGAGTCTAACTCAACACGAGAAGCAAATAGAAGCACTACACAACCTTGTGCATGACCGTGAACAAGACTCAGAGCTAACAGATGTCCTACCCACAAAGGAAGAGTCTAACAAAGTAAACACAAACAATCCAAACTCAAAAACCATAACCAAAAAGGCCCAGATCCATGCCATAGAACTTACAAATCCTGTCTCCACAGTAAGCAACAGAGGAAACACTGAGATGAGTGAGAGAAGCGAGACAGGCATCTCACCACAACGTAGACTACATGGAAACCTAAGCAATAGAGATAAGAAGACAAACACAGCACTTCCAAAAATGAACACACACATTACCCTCTCAACTAAAGAGGATGTCTTATAGGCCATTGAAGTAGAAACTGTTAATCAGGCGAGGGAAGGCAAAGGGTTGAAGAAAAAAAGATCTCAACACGACAACAGGAAACAATGTGGCGATACTTGATAAGTGTCCCAGAAACAACAACGATAAGCTCGCCCGAATTTCTTTTGATACCTCTTATTACTTCACTCAACCGTACTCAAATACTCTGCAAAACATCAACCAAAGCGGTCAAATAAGTACTGGTCTGAAAATGGCACAAGGGCATCCGAATGATGAACTAGGCTTGCCAGTCTTTGCTCTACATCTCATTACTACATACCTTACAATTCTCAAACAAGGCACTTACAATGCAATCCGACAAACTGGATATCCAAATAGATCTTATGAATATAATAGCTACCTATACTTCAGGCAATAACACCAAGCTGGAAAGACTAACAGATTTAATAATAAGAGTCCAATCCATCCACTCACCACTGCAAGCGTCCTGTGCTTGTGGCCCAAAAATTGACAAATTAAGGACCTTGCCAACAATATTTGAGGCGATAATAAGCATCAAAAAAGTAAACCTGGCTAATAACTCTTCCACTGGCTGTTGACCGTAAGAAAATATCAAATATAACACAAAGCAAGAACAGAAATCTGTGACCTGTACCAGCCTACTGGGGAAGTGAGTGACCCTCAAATAAAGCAGAAAACAATAAGGGCAAATTCGGAAAAGGTCCTCTAACAGAAAGAGCAAGTAAGAAGGAGCCCCAAACGGGCAGCCAAATGTAAAGACAAAAAAAAACATGAAGAAAAGCAAGAAACAAAACACGACAACTGGCAAAACAAAAGGTAGCAAGAGTATACCCTATATTTGGAACAAGACAAGATAGCAAGGGTGAAAATGGCTTTTCTAAGAATCTCACAAGTACCAATACAGCATCCAGAGCAACTTAGGAGGTGGACATACTGGAAGAGGCAAGCTCCAACAAAGGTTCGGGACTACAATCCCTGTACATAGATATCTCGGTTAGCTTAAGAAAAATTGACATAGTTGAAGGAGCCGCCCAAATGGTTGTAAAAGACAAAAGAAAAACACTAGCCGGAGAGGAAACCTCTAATGGAACACTACTAACATCAACAAACCCAACACAAATGGGGGGAAAACAGCAAAAGTGACTAGAGCTAAACAGCAAAGCCACCAATTAGGGATAGCAATACCTATGGACCAGGGAACAAGACTAGCATTATGGAAGAAAAAGTAATAAGCAACAAGTGGGAAAATACTTTGATCAGAATAAACGTCACACCAGAAATCGGACGCAGCCAACAAGCTCTGCCAACAACAGCCCAAAAAAACAGTGCCTAGAAGACTGAGTTTCAAAGACTAGAACCGAAAGTATTATGCGACCAGAGGAGGAATTCACAGGCGGGCCAGCCCTCCGCCTACCCAGAAAAAAGTAGGCTATCAGTCAATGTTATAATGAACGGTACAACGCCTAAATTAAAACACATGGTTATTGGTGAAACCCACAAGAAGCTAAACCAGTCAGAACACACTAAGCAATCACACTCGAGCTGGGTAAATTCTCCCCCATTTACAAATACAATGCAATAAATAATTCTAACACCAGAATACAATTTGCAGGGTCGGCATGACATCCTCAATAGGGGGGACATTTTTAAAACTGACAGCAGAAATCCCAGGGCTAATACATCTAGAACCCTTTGATCGTCTATCAGTAAAGTTCATTCCAACAGGAGACCCACAATGAATGTCGCAAACCTTCACAACTTGGCAAACGGAAGAAACAGCACTCCACAGCTTGATCTTTACACAACAATTTGAAGCATGGGGTATAAAACTATTGAAACATACTACATCATGTTACCCCCGACCCTTTATTTCAAAACCTCTTCATAATCCAAAGCAGTAGTCAAAACAAACTTCAGAAAAGACTGCGGTGTATTTGGTGCTGCAAAATGCCTAAGCAAGAAGATTAAATACATTAATGAGGAGCAACGACCAGAATATGAATCCAGACATAAGCTAAAGGCAATGGAGTTGGTTTTCAGTTACCCTAAATGCGCACAAGAAAGTTTGACCTGGGCGACACTCCGCAAGTAAGTCTGATAGACACAAATTACATCTGCTCTCATGGAATACAGCAGGAGCAAAACAGTTACTAGAAGATGGCATGCCACCCCTGAACTGGGATGAATATGAGATAATAGTCCTCCAAGAGACATGGGCACTGGACCACTTACCCCTTCGAGGGCTTCATCCATTACTGTGTGGGCGCAGAAAGAAACCAGTGATAAGACTATCCTAAAGGGGGATTATCAGTTTATGTGTCCACAGCCTTGAATATCAAATCAAAACTATTAAAAAGCCCTGACCCTGGACTGCAACTAATTAAATTCACTCACCGGAGTACCTACGAATCAAACCCAGTTCTGATGATTAACGCATACGTTCACCCAAAAGTCAGGAAAAAAAGGAACTCACCCCCTAAATTATCACACCAATTTCCAGACATAAGACCCAGATACCCATCTTGAAATGTAATTCTGACAAGAGATTTTAACTCTTACTTAATCTACACACCAGTTGAGTACAAAAACGTATTAACAGACAACATACACCGGAATGTGCAACCGCAGTACCAACTATTAACAACCCGCCCAGACAGCACTGGCCAGTCGCTGGTACCAGCCCTAGAGTATCAGTGAATGAGAGTGATAACCGACTGAAGACACTCCCCCAAAGTTCACCCAACATGGAGCTAACGTGCGATCCTTATTACACTTCACGGTTGTCTCACTAGCATTAATGCCATTCTTATCACAGTTCTCAATTGAATTTACCACCCTGAGAGATCACTCCCATCACCATATACTTTTGGTATAAGCCCTCCAAAGCACAGCATCGCCCCAGTGGTTGGGAGCGTAAATTCGATTAATTTAAAGCGATTGAAGTGGACAAATGATACACTTTAGGACCTGCCCAGCATAGTAAAGGAACTAGCAATGGCCAGCTGGAATGAGAAAACAAACTTACTAGACAACTGGACAGAATTCACTAATTCCATAACATCACATAAAATGCAAGTACTGAAAAGAAAATTAAGAAAAGCAGTCAGGAAACTAAGATCAACCGACACTGATCAAACCACATAGGAAAATGCACTTTGCCTGAGAAAGGAATACAAAAAAACGTTGTGAGAAGAAAAAAGAAACAGGGTCGAGATATTATGTACAAAATTACTGTTCAGTGTAAGGCAAACCAACTCAAGTACCTTCTAGGAAAAATTAAACAGATTGAACAGGTCAGTGAATGTAATGAACTCAAATGTTCAGGGGCAAAATTGGGCAGAATTCCTGACCAGGAGGTTCAAGGGGGACACAATACAAGAATCACTGACATCCCCACAACCAAGGAGAACTAACCATCGAGATAACTGGGCGGGGAAGGAAACAACAGTAAAATCCAGCATGGTCGATGAAAGAAACAGCGCTTCTCCTGGAAATAAACAAACTCATTGACCTACTCAGTAGAAGAAGTAACCAACATAATACACAGAGGCAGAAGGAATGCTGCACCTGGACCAAACAGTATTCCCCAGGCCATTTTCAAATGCGACCCTGTGTTTTGGGGTAACCATTTATCCATCCTATTCAAAGAAGTAGAACTACTAAGCTGCATGTCACCCAGTTGGCAAGGCACAATTATCACACCTATCTATAAAAGCGGAGATAGATTGAACCCGGCAAACTACAGACTTATAGCGTTACTGGACGTAAAAGGAAAGTACTACGCATCACTGATCCTAGCAGATCTCTTTTTTTTTTTTTTTTTTTTTTTTTTTTTTTATTGTAAGACAGAAGTTCTGCAATAAAAAAAGGTAAAAGATTTACACTGCGTCACGCCAACAACCCGGAGGCAGGCCGCTATCAGGTGTACATGCTCAAGAAACAGCGAAATAAACCAGGATGCAGGATCTGTCCGGGTGTAGCATTGCCATAAATACACACATTACAGTAAAAGCATGAAAATTGAGCAGTGTAACATCAGCACGTAAGTGGTCTTACTTTTCTCACAGTGATGTAGACATGCAGGTGGATTAGAAAGCAACGAGGCCGCCCCAGCACGATCAGCGGTTAGCAACCCGCTGCTGCGGCAGGTGGAAAGAATACATCTAACAGCACTGTGTACTACCAATGTAATCCACTAACAAACAGAAAACGAAAACAACAAACTTCGGTGCAGTACATAAAGACAATTACTCAACATACCATCCATTCATGGGACTGCGCAGTTTGATGCTGGAACACCATGAGCACAAGGCAAGCCATATGTAGAGTTGGGGTGCGGAGACCTCCACATTGCCACGCGCAGGCGGAGGGGGTGGAAGAAGGGGAATGGGGGGGGGAGGGGGGGGAGGATGCTGAGTGGGACTGGCCACCAAGTGTAGAGGTCGAAGTAGGGACAGCGGGGGCAGGGCCTGTGTCCCATGCGGGACAATGGGGCGGCAGGTTCAGATCGCGTGTAAATGCGGGGCAGGGCCACACCAGCGCAGGTTCTCTGAGCAGTGATCACTCCATCTCACAAGGAACACAGTCAGCCCATATCATCTGAAACACCCGCATCAGGTGGCTCTCCCGAGGTGTCTGAGCCCTCCCGCTGTCTAGCCCACTGTATGAACGGATCCCAGATATCCGTGGGTCTGGAAGCGGTGGGCATTGTCTCCCAGTAGTGTGTTAGTTGAGCATGACCGTATGTCACATCTCTGATCCACCCCACGAACGAGGGAAGAGCCTTCCTGCCCCAATGCAGTGCGACCTGCCTTTTGGCATAGAGAAGTAGGAGTGCATGCAGTTTCCTGTCGCAGGGTTCAGTTTCCTTAACATAGCCCAACAAGCCCAGGAGCGGTGTCGGTGCATCATGTCTGTGTATGATGTGGTTAATGGCTATAAAGACCTCCGACCAGTATGTGTCCAGTTTGGGGCAGCTCCAAGCTACGTGGAGAAAGGACGCATCCTCCCCTCCACATTTCCAGCAGGAGGCATCCGCACGGATGCCCATGCGGTGTAACAGTGTCGGCGTGCGATAAAATCTGTGTAGAAACTTGAAGTGGATGAGCCGCAGTCGGTAGTTCGGAGACAGTGCCGTGAGTTGCCCACAGCAGTATTCCCATACGTCATCCGTGAAAGGGTCCGCCAGGTCCGCAGCCCAAGCCTGCTTAGCCGTGGCCACAGTTAGCGGGGCCTGCTCCTGCATGCAGTTATACAGTCTCGATACCAGCTTTTTGGGGGAGGGCCGTGACAACAAATTTTGAAGAGCGTTCAGAGTGCATGGCTCCTCCGGGAAGTGGGGCCCCATCTTTTTGCAGGATTCCCGAATGGAATGGTATAACAACGCGTCTGCAAAAGAGTCAGGCTGGGCACCATCACTCGCGCTCATCTCGACAAACGTACCGCCAGGGTATATATCAGCAAAGGTGTGTAGTCTTTCCCCTCTGATCAGAAGCACATCACCCCTGGCGGTCAAGCAAGGCAGCATCGGGTTTCCCCGCAGGGGGACGGCCGGTGCATAGAGTAATGGGAGTCCCGCAGTTTTCTGAAGTTCACGCCAGGCCCAGCGAACCATCTCTACGGTGTCGATCTCTTTCGACGGGCATGAAACCTTCCCGTATAGCGCCACACGCAGCGGTAATGGGGCCGCTACAGCCAGTTCCACTGCAACGTGCGGTTGGTAAGGAGTAGGGAAGGCCCAGAAGTGCAGAAACTGCGCTTGTGCACATAGGGAGTAGAGCTTCATATCTGGAGCCCCGAGGCCCCCCTGGCGGAGCGGAAGCGTGAGCAGGTCCCAGGACACTCTCGCCTGTCCACCAGCCCACACCAACTTCAACAACAGCGAGCGGACCCGAGCGTGAAAGTGCGCCGTCATCGGCAGCGGGACGTTCACGAACAGATACAAGAACTTGGGGAGAACCACCATTTTCGCTAGAGCTATTCTTGCGACCAGAGACAGCGGCAGCCTGTTCCAAACCTCGACTTTCCCCTCCAGCCAGTCCACCGCTCTACCGAAGTTGAGCGACCATAGCTCCTGCATATCTCGACTGACCCAAACACCCAAATATTTAACAGCGTCCGTCTCCCACTTCAGCGGGTAGTCCGGTGCCGGGCGACAGGTCTCCTCCGTCAATGGGAAGGCAACAGATTTAGACCAGTTTATCGATACACCCGCCAGGCCCTCAAACCTCACAAATTCCCGGAGCAGCGGGTTCATGTTATCCTTGGGGTTGGTGACATATAAAGTGACATCGTCCGCATACAACGAGATCAGTAAGCTCCGCGAGCTGAATCCGATGCCCCGTTCAGTGTGATGTTGTCGTATTCGAGCCGCAAGCGGCTCCATCGCAATGGCGAAAAGGAGAGGGGACAGAGGACATCCCTGTCTAGTCCCTCTGGAAATATCAAATGGCTCGGAGACAAGACCATTTACACTCACCCTAGCTCTAGGTGTCGTGTATAGCAGTTTGATCAGGGTCATGAAATTCAGGCTGAATCCCATCCTCTCCAAAATCTTGAATAGGTAAGGCCACTCTAAGGAGTCGAAAGCCTTGGTGGCGTCAAGAAACACCACCGCCGCCTGCACAGACGGGTGTAAGTAGTGAAGGACAGAGAAAATGGTTCTGAGGTTATGTGACGTCGCGCGGCCAGGGATGAACCCCGACTGGTCAGGGAGTGCAATCATCGGTAACATTGGTTGCAATCTATCAGCGATGATCTTTGCATAGATTTTAGCGTCCACATTGATCAGAGAGAGGGGTCTGTAGGAATCCAGGCGGAGCTCATCCTTGTCAGGTTTTAAGAGCGTAATTATTAAGGCTTCATGCATGGAGTCCGGTAGGGAGTTCAACTCGAGGGCTTCGACAAACACAGAGTGTAGTCTCGGCGCTAGTTCATCTACATAAGTTTTATAGAAGGATGTTGTCAGGCCGTCAGGGCCAGGGGCTTTGTTGGCCGGCATGCTTTTTATCACCTGAGTGATATCTTGGACAGTTACAGGAAGGTCCATATACTGTCTGTGGTTGTTATTAAACCAGACAAGGGCAATGGAGTCGAGAAAGTCCTGTAAGGAGGCCGGGGCAGCGAGTTGTTTGGAAGTGTAAAGGGATGCGTAGAAGTCAGCGAAAGCGCCCAACACCGCCTCCTGGCCAATCGCAAGGGTCCCCTCCTTGTCATAAATGGTGTGAATGTAATTAGACTGCGTTCGAGGAGCTATCAACCTAGCAAGGGTTCTACTCGGCCTATCTCCCTCACCATATCTGCGCGCCTCAGCTTGCTTTCCCAGGAATCGGACCTCCCGCTCTGCCTCCTCAGTAAAGGCCAACAGCTTGGTTTTTAGAATCCCAGCAGTGTCTAAGGACGGGTCAGTGCTAAAGGCAGTATCTAGGTCTCTCAGCTCTCCCTCTAGTTTAGCCAGCGTGTCCCTGATAGCGCGCAACACGCCTGCCTGTCGCGCAATGCACTGGCCTCTGATCACAGCCTTAAATGCGTCCCATTCAATGGCCTTAGTGGTGACTGACCCAGCATTATCAGCAAAATAGTGGATGATGTCCTCCCTGATCTCCTCAACAAATACTGGGTCCGTGAGCGCTTGTGGCGGAAGGCGCCATGTGAACGCCCTGTGAATAGTGTCTGGGGGGTGCAGCTCCAACATACACGGGGCATGGTCCGACAGTGACCTAGCTAGGATATCAACACTCGACACCCACGTTGCAACCTCAGGAGACACTAGCCAGTAGTCCAGCCTAGACCAAGCAGCTTTATGGCAGGTATAGCAGGTCCCCACCTTGACATCTGGATGTCTAGCTCTCCACACATCCGAAAGTCTTCCCTCACTCATCACATCCAACACTGCTTGACGAGCTTTAGCATGCAGTGGTCTGCTCACACCCCTGCGATCCATGTCATCATTCAGCACAACATTGAAATCACCACCCAACACAACAGATTGGCAGTCTAGTAACGCAATCTCCGCCCAAACCCCCCGGAAAAATTCGGGATCGTCTACATTCGGACCATAAATCGCAGCCAGCACAATAGGCCGCCCCTGCAACGAACCATGCAGTATAACGTATCTACCCTCCACATCCTGCACGCGAGCATGTTCCCGCCAATCCAACCCTCTGCGTATAAGTACAGCCACCCCCCTCGCATAGTTAGAATAAATGGCAGAGTATACATGCGCCCACCGGGAGTTCTTCAGTCTCGGTGATGGGGTCGTATTAAGATGAGTTTCCTGCAAGAAACAAATATCTACCTTGTGCCTAGACAATATACCATGCATCAGGCGGGCCTTCTTGTAGTCACCAAGGCCTCTAATGTTCCAAGTCCAGAGCTTAATACCCCCCATCTAGTAGGCGATACAGAGTCCGATATATCTCCCAATGTCTCCACCTCTCATAGACACAGGCCGCCCACTCATCACGACCAGCAATCTAATGCTCGAACAGACAGTACTAGGTAAAATTACAGTGCACCTTATTAAAACTAGAACTCGCAACTTCAGAAACACCCCCCTCCACCCTCCACCCTCAGCAACCCCCCAATCAGGTCGTGACATACCCCAAAAGTCAGCACGCAGTGCATGCAAAAACCCCAACATCAGAAACAATGGGAGGCACCCCATGAGGCGTGGCGCGCCCAGCGTACACCCCCGTGTGAACGGGGTGGCCACACTCAAATTGGAATTCTCCTGGGTCCTGGTAGTGCCCTCTCTCCAGGGCCTTCAAAACCCATATGCAACTACAATCGCAAAGAGCACATGCAGTCAGCAGCCTCAACAAGGCATCCGTGGCGGCCACAGAGAACCATCTCCTCCTATTATTACAGAAGTAACAACTATGGACACAAGGAGTATCCAAACGTTCACAGAGGGCAGGAATAGGGGTTGAGGTGCAGTCACACAAGGCCACAGCGGCAGTCCCCTCAGTCATTGTCGCTAAGGTGGTCTGAAGCCTCCTCAAGCCGTGGCGATTTCCTTCTGGCCCCCGCACAGATATGCTTGGCAAACTTGAGCGCAGATTTGGCGTCCGTAAAGAAGTGTGAAGTGTTGTCGTGTTGTACCTTCAATTTCGCCGGATAGAGCAGAGAGTAGGGCACTCCAGCCTGTAGCAGCAACTTTTTCGCCGGCTGGAACTCCTTGCGTGCCGCTTGTACCAGGGGGGTAAAGTCCGGGTAGAAGGAGATATTGTTCCCTTGATGTGTTATCCTGCCCTTTTCTCTCGCCAAGCGCAGGATGAGATCTCTATCCTGGTAATTGAGCAATTTAGCCAGGATAGGGCGAGGTGGGGCTCCCGGCTGAGGTCTCTTTCCAAGCGATCTGTGCGCCCTCTCCACCGTGAAGACTGATGACAAGTGCGGGTCGAACAGTTCATGTAGGAGGTCCGTCACATATGTTTCCATTTTGCTAATGTTGGTCGTCTCCGGAATACCCGTAATGCGGACGTTGGATCTCCTGGAGCGTGCCTCCAAGTCATCAGCCTTGGCGCGAAGGTTACCTATTTCCTGTTCCAGGGAAGTAATGTGTTGCTTGGCCTGCTGTTGGAACTCGCAGCATTCGGTTTGCCTGTTTTCTAGGCAGTCCAGTCTGGTCTCGTGGGCGTCTACCTTAGTTTTCACGAATTCTAGCTGTGAGGACATGGTATCCAGCTTTGCGTCGATACTCTTTAAGCTGGACCGCACCTCCACTATAAGCGCCCCAAAGTCTATGTCCGAAGGTGCGCCATGCGATGACGACTCGCCGCCATCCATCTCAGCTGCATGGGTTTTCGGAGGCCGTTTGCTGTCAAAATTGATTTTGGGTTGTCTGGCTTCGTTTTTTCCCATCTCCAAAGTGTGGAATATGCCTTTAGCGCCACGTAGGAGTAACGCCACTGTGCGCCCCACCGCCTATCCGTCGTGCAGTAGCTCGCAGCCCGATGAAGCAAGGCGAGTTGAGCCAAGGGAGAGTGAAGTATCAGCTAAGTAATAAATATGACTGGCGAGGCTGACCAGCGGCTCTTAGGAGCTGCAGCGCGCAAATCAGGGCAGCACCAAGGCACAAAATGGCGGGCGCGGTATCCACTAGCAAAACCTCACGGTATCATCCGGAGCAGAGTTTAGATCCAAACCCCCAGAATCCAGCTGGTCGAGGCAAGAAAGGTGCAAGTGGGTTTTCGAGTTCCGCCACCGACAGCTATCGACCCGGTGCAGCACAGAGGCGAAGCGGGGAGATAACAAAGTAGTTCCCGCCGTGTCGCAGGGTCGCCCCGCTCCGACCCCCAATCCGCCAAGAAGCAGGGCGTCCGCAGTCTCTACCCCGCAGCCGAGACCCGGGGGGCTTCCCACAGTTCACCGCCACCCCAGGCCGGCGGACGGGCGATATGCGGCGCCCCGACAGGGTTTCCAAACAGGGCGAAAGTGCCGGCTCCCCACCGCAAGGCGCAGCGCTTTAATAGCGATAGTCGTCTGAAGGACCACTGGGGCTCACCGGTAGCAGAATCGGCGGTGTCCGCGCCGCAGGTGGTGGCGCACAGCGTCTCTCGCCGGCTCTCCGGGGCCTCCGAAGCCGCGGTCTGTAGTGCCGCGCAAGCCCAGAGGCAGGCACTTCCGGCGGGGATCAGAGCGGGCGCACAGGTCGGCAATATATCCAGGCGGCCGCCGCTCCTCAGGATCGCCAGCTATGCTCCCAAAACTGCAGTCGCGGGATCTCCAGGGTATCCGACAGCGACCCTCGGAGTAGGTCGGGTCCACAGGCACCAGGAGAAGGATAAGTACAGGATTAATTAGTGTAGCCGGCGGAGCTCACTCACAGAGCGGCCATTTCGCTGCTCGGCTAGCCACGCCCCCCAGCAGATCTCTTTGACTGGTCCGACAAGCACAACTTGGTTCCGGCCAATTAGATAGGTTTCAGAAAAGGGGCCAATACGATCGCAAATATTCTGACCTTCGCACTAATAGCGCACAAATGTAAGCAAAAAAAAAACTAAAACTACAACTCTGCTTCATTGTCTTAAAAACAGCCTTTGATAGTGTAGATCGTTACATCCTGTGGAGGAAACTAAGAGATTGGAACATCCCTGAAAGAATACTGTGAGGAATAATGTTACTTTATACCCACACGTGGATAAGAGTGGAGTTGGGTGACCTCTCCAGGATCTGAAGAAAACTTACCACAAACAAAGGCCTGAAGCAGAGATGTGTGCTGGCCCCACACCTGTTCAACATGTTCATGTTTGATCTAACATCACGGCTTGATCAGACCAACTCCCACCCACCACGCTTGGGTAAGGTAACCTTATTCCAGCTTTCATATGTAGACAACATGGTACTAATGAGTCTAACCCAAGTTGGCCTCCAGAGGTTAAAAGGTGAAATGCATGAGGAAGTCACCACTATTGGAAATTAGCATATAAAAAACAAAAACCATGCTGATCAGCAACCACCAAAGCCCTCTCCAGAAAATCTGGTTAAACGGAAAGCTTCTTGAAGTAGTAACTAGCTACAAGTATTTGGGAGCTTACATTGACAGCAGACTCAATCATTACTGACAGAATAACTACATGTCAAAAAGAACCAATGCACTAGCATGAGCAAAACATTGGAGGGCCCATCCTACAAACCACTGTTATCTGTAATAGCTGCAAAAATGCTCCCAACAATAGCCTACGCTAGCACCGCCCTTCACGGAAAAGATTCCACACTTCTGAACAAGCTACAGGCCACAATTTATTAGTGTGTTTTCGACTGTCCAACAACGTGTCACCAGCACACACGTGCACTTAGAATTTGGGCTAATAAATGAAACAGTAGGAAAAATGTATAACATAAATAAAATATTGGTACAATATAAAGCAAAATTCTGAACATTCCCCACTTAACAAATTTCTATGGTCAGAATTTTTAAATGTCAAAAAATCTACATTTAATCAATAACTCTCTAAGGCTTTAGCATCCACTAGCACAGGCGAGCTGTGGAATAAGAGCGTATCTTTTGCAACTTTTAAACACATTCTAAATAAAGCCGCCAAATTCTCCTCCCTGTTGTTAGATAAAAATGCTTTTGGCCACAGATCATTCGCCTGAATGGCGATTAAAAATTACAAGAACTTAAAACCGGCACCCTACTTAGGTCTTACATTCCCAGCATACCTAAAGAAACAATTAATGGCACTTTGTTTTGTCCAACTACCATCTGCAGCGTTTCAACCCAGCTGCAAGCAAAACGGATCCACTGTATGCAGACTCTGTGGCAGTAAAAAAGAAGATTTTATTCACCTAATTTGTATATGCCCTTTTTTACACACAGCACATTTCACTTTATTGAAAAAAGATTTATAACCAGATGAATCAAGACATGCAGGGCGGCTATTACACAAGGTCTTGACCCGTCAGACCCCCAATTGAACTGCAAAACTGCTAAAATACATCAAGGTTCATGAACAGGCTCTTAAAATCACAATGCAGCAAGAACAAAGATTTGTATTATAAATGAAAATTTTTTATCTGTTAAAACTTAAGAGGGTGTTTTGCGATTTTCTACATAGAGACTGATTGATATAGTTTACGTCATGAGTAGCTGCAACTCAAATCATGTATTATGCGTTTTATGAATCTTTAAATGTAACATTGTTTCGGTTTTAACCCCTTCGCTGCGGCGGCAATTCCGCCGCAGCGCTAGGGGGAAGGGGGGCCGCGCGGTGCTCCCATGCTCGTGACGGAACCACACCGACACGAGCCTCGGGTGCGCTGTGCTTGTGACGGAGCGGTTCCGTCCCGGCCCTGCCCGCCTAATAGAACGCGCCACGCAGGCGCAAAATCAGCGCCGCGCAGGCGCGGCGGCTGGGCCGTGACGGAACCGCTCCGTCACCAGCACAGCGTGACCGAGGCTGGTGACGGAGCGGTTCCGTCACCAGCATGGGAGGGGTTAATTACCAAAACAATAAAGCTATTTACTACTACTGTTTTGGACACAGTGCAGTTTGGGGCTTATCCTCCCGAAAGGCGAGTACACAATATTCAGGGCTTTGGTACCGATGTTTCAGCCACTGTCCTGGGTTTCGGTGAGACTGACTCTGAGGATGATGGACCTCATGGCTTCATGCATCCTGCTTGTGACATATGGCCACTGGCATATGCTGGCTCTGCAGTGGGACCTGAAGTGCCAGTGGACCCAGCATCAGGTGAATTAGATAATATGGGTCCCCCTGTTTCCAGCCCCTTAGTCTTGAAACAAAGTGTGGCCTGAGTTTCGATGTGGATTCAATATGCACATGAGTGTGTATGTTATAGAACAATACAACTTTAAACAACTTTAAAAATTTAAACGACAACGAATAATTCCAAAATCGGAAAGTACTTCAGGCAGGAGGACCCCCATCTGTCCTGGATCATCCTGAAATGAGCCATTAAGCCACACTCAGGGGAGTACGCTCCCATTCCCCCACCACAAGGCCGGCCCTCACAGGTGCTCAAATTAAATGGCTTATATGTCAGGAAGTATGGAATCATATACCAGAACACCATAAATGTGGCCACTTCCAGACAGCTTTCCTCCACACCTGAGAGTCCACAATTCCTAAGAGGTGGTTGCTAGGAGGAAGGAAAGTGAACAGCATGCAGCTCCTTCATCCCAAAGAGTCAGGCACAGCCTGAGCATGCCAGTGATGAGGGGTCACCATAAGACTGCTATAAATAAAGAGGTGAGTGCAGGGGCAAAGGCACCTTCACCAGTGAGTGAGGGATCCCCCTCTTATCAGTCAGGTCACGGGTGAGAGTTCAATCACAGGAAGTAGCAGGTCTATTTGGTAGTCTGACAATGACAATCTATTGAAAGAATTAGACGCCAAGTAACACTTGAATACTCGCTCCTCTTGTCGCCCCTCGGTTCTTTTGTGAATGCTGTTGGGCACCTCTTCCCCCCTCCTTCTTGGGGGGAGGTGGTGCAGCATGGAGTCTCCAGGCTCCTTCCGCTGTATAAAGAACTATTGATGGACAGAATGTAGAACAGTGTCATACATTCACCCCAGTACAGAGATCTGGGCCTAAATCCATAGTTTGTTTGCTCACCATACCATTCCAGTTTGGACCCAGCCATATGCCAAACAGTTTTGACCCTGCGCCCAATGGGAACATTCCAGCCCGAACTGCCAGACCAGGTCCTCCTTGGACTGGAAACAAGCATCCTAGGACCGGTTTCGGTGTTTCACCCCTCTTCAGCCAGCATAACTTGATTCCAGTGGCCTGGAGAGCAAGGAACTCACGTCTGAGCATACCCGACCCACTCGGGGTGACAAATGCAAAAAGGACTATTGATGGACAGAGTGCAGAACAATGTCATACATTTACCCCAGTACAGAGATCTGGGCCTAAATCCATCATTTGTTTGCTCACCATGCCATTCTAGTTTGGACCCAGTCATATGCAAATCAGTCTTGACCCCGCTGTATGCCAGGTAGGTCTGCGGCCTGTTGTGTATCCGTGTGGTGATAATTGTTTCTCTTGTGTGTGAAGGCCAGTTCGAAGAGATAAGTCCATCAATACTTAATGTTCTCCTTCAGAGTGGATCTATGATGGGTCTGAAAAGTTTCTGTTGCACCGACATGGGGGTGACAATATTTTGGTTCATAGAGCAGGAGTTCTCCTGATAATAAATGGTCTCCAGCTTTCTAGAGGCTAGAGGCTAAAAGGATACATTTTTTTAATTAAAAGCTACTCAGTGTGACCAAGACATCTTGTTGTAGAAAACATTCCCCTAGGTGAGGGGGCCTCTTTAATGAGCATGTTCAATGGAGATCTCTTGATTCAGATCAGCTAGTCTGCTGGAAGAGGCCCATGTGGAATTCCTGTAAGTCTGTACTTTCTGAGCCTCTCGCCTGGCCTCTGACCCTCAGATTCTCACACCACAAACTATTTTCCAAGTCTTCGAGGTTCAGCTTGTTCCAGTTGTAGTTTAATAGCAAACATTTCTTCCTGGAGTGCTTCATCTTCTTCCTGCAGGGCCTCTCCTTTCACTTCCGTATTCAGCACTCTGTTGCCAGTAGAATCCAAATCTTGCTTAAGGGCTGCCATCTTGCTTGCGAGATCAGCCTTCAAGTCCTCAATATTCTTTTGGAGATCTCTCTTGAATGGCTCCCGGAGTTCAGCCTTTGAAAGCCTGAAGGGATGCCACCAGGTTGGCTTTTATAAGGGCTATTGGAAAGATGGAGGTCTCAAAGCTCGCTGATAACATGGACACCGTTGGCGGGTTAGCCCTTGATGCTCCCTGGATAAAACTAGACTCCTTGTTCTGAAGGTGCTTTTTAGGCAGCATGTGGTAAGGAAGGCAGCCACATGGCAGGTGATACTTCCACAGGAGTGGCCAGCAAAACCAAGCCTTCCACTCCTGGCTCCTGAAAGAGCTTGCAGTTCATTGGCATATGAAAGTTTAGAGGAGGGGTATCCAGTAGCACAGAGCTTAAAACCGTCTGTTAGATCATTCCCTTACATGCAAAGGTGTTCTTCTAACGTGTCGTTCGCACGAGGTATGGCATTATGAAACTTCATGCCAAACCAGGATAAGTCTCTCTATAAAAGGGCACTGTGTCAGAGTGGCACAGTCTGCTCAATAGAGGACTGTCCATGGTAGCTAAATAGATGAAGTAGGGCAGGGTGGGTCATCAGCAGTCCCAGCTTTGAGTTCTCCCATACCAGCATCTTCTCCTCCCTGGGAGTTGTGGGCACAGGTGGGCATTGCTGCCTTCGTCGGAGTGACTTCTTCCTTCTCTCTACCCATAGAGCAGGACCCTAGGCAACAGGTCACCACTCTAATCACTCTAGATCATCAGTGCCTCACTCGAAGGGAGGAACCACCATCTCATCGCCCACCTCCACTCGCTGCGTCAGAACGCGGGTAACCTCAAGGCCCAGCTTCTCACTCCTCAACCTTGCAGCAGTCTGCTTGCCGCCTCTCTCCACTTGCACCCCATAACCACTGATTCCTGTAGCAGAGAAGCACCTCCACACTGCAGCCCCTCCATGCCACCCCACCCCACCCCCTAGCTGCTGATGCCTCCGTCAAGGGATTTCAGCAGAGAAGGTGGCCATTCCGCCCCATCTTCGTTGTGGGGATGGCTTCAGCTGACAGAGCCTCAAGGAACTACATCTATAAAACCAACTCCCACAAAATCAATACATTTAAGGCCTCTTTGGTTGATGCCCTTTTAGGAGCATCCACCATTTACAAAGATGGAATGTATGGTTTATATATGTTTTTGTTCACATTGCATGCCACGTAACCCTCAAATGCACAGTATAGTTAAGAATAGGTTCCTGCGCGGTATGTGAATCACGACAGCAAAGATGCAATGTATGGACTTTGGCTCCCTTAGGACTTTTTGTTACATAATTGTACAAAGGTGTTACAGTAAAGAAGGACACAGAGTGTGACTACGAGTTAAGGTAGCATCCCGTCTTAAATTGACCTAACAGATAAAAAAAAAGAAACTGGTCTTGACCCAGAGAGCAGGTGTAATGCAGTGATTCACCACTGAAACCGGCTGTTGCTGTTTTTCCTTTGCTCAAAGCTTCTACGGCCCAGGCGCAAGCTGAAGCCACCTGGGATTCAGAAATCTAGGGGCACATAAATGTCAACAAACTAGTTAACTTAGACAACCAGCTTTTAAAATCTCTTCTATTCAGAAATCTAGGGGCACATAAATGTCAACAAACTAGTTAACTTAGACAACCAGCTTTTAAAATCTCTTCTATTCAGAAAGCTAGGGGCACATACATGTCAACAAACTAGTTAACTTAGACAACCAGCTTTTAAAATCTCTTCTATTCAGAAAGCTTGGGGCACATAAATGTCAACAAACTAGTTAACTTAGACAACCAGCTTTTAAAATCTCTTCCGAGTCTGCACCCCAGTCTCTCTGTGCCACTGTTGGTCGAACTGGGAGTTATGAACTTCGAATTGTGAAAGAATCTCAGTCCTTTCGTATATAGGCCCTAAAGAAATGCATTACAAGGCGTTCTGTACCTGATGGGTACATATACCCTACCGTGGGTCGAGCATGGTTATCTTTTCAGTCTTTAGGGTTGTCTCTCTTTTGGTCAAATCCCCTATACGTTCCACTTTTACAGCAATTATTAAAGACATCTACTGGAACTTTATAGACACTAAAACTATAAACAAAGCAAGGGAAATTGGCTTGATCAAAACTTTTTTTCTTGCAAAAAACTCCCTAGAATTTGAATCGGATCAAGATTGCTTCAAACCACAATTTGCTCAAATTTTGTTCCTTAAGTTCAAGTTGAGCATTGTTGCCATGGACACATTTGCTTACCACTCATAATCAAAGTGCTGTGTTTTGAAATCCTGCTTCCCACCTTGAATATTTGATGAGGCTGAGATGCACTCTCTGTTCTTCTACCCAATATATCAATTCCAATGACCTCGTATACTTCACATTTGTTTGTTGTAGGGTCCAGCGACTCTGATAATTGTTTGATCACACCGCATTCAATGTACCACTCCAATTCAACCCTCGATGGTTTGGCAGCAGTGAACCATAAACCTCAACATTTTGTTGTGAATAATTCTGTTGTGGAACCACTTTAGTCTTTCTAACTTCAGCCTGATGTTTTCAGCCAAGATTCCCCCTCACCATTCGTAGTCATATACAATAAACTGGTACTTCTACGTCCGTACTATAAATTATCAACTTAAAATGTGTCTTGCTGATGTCAGAAGTCCAAGGCTTCTTGTGTTCTACCTGCACTTTCATTAAATACAACCTTCACACTTTCCTTACCAACATTTTTACACATGCATGCACTGTCCATTCTGCTTACATTTTAAATTCAAAGCAAGGCATGTTTTGGAGCTAGCTGAATGCCATAGACTTCCACATTTAAGACGCACTACCTTCTCAATTTTCCCTTGGTTTACTCAAACACTTTAGGTTTCTGCAACCGTGCAGCTTTAATACTTTGTTGCAGTTATAATAGATTGGTTTACTAACATAGTTGCTCATTTTAGCACCAGCCTAGTCCCCACAAGCCGGATTACAGGTAGTTGTCCTAGAGCTGCACTGAGTCAGACTGTATGCACATCTTGATAGAGCCTCTGATTGCACACCACTGCCCAGGGATCTGTGTTAGATGATGCAGCTTTTCCTTGTTATATTTCAGAGGGCCATGAGGCAAGCAGGAGCTACTGGGCTCAACCGTGGGGGTTAAGGCCTTTTAATCCTGATGTCCCATGGTCTGACCTACAATGGGTCCTGAGCAACTGGGCCTAGTACCCCTTCAGCCCTTGACTCTCAGTGGTAGATCGAATCAAGCTGTCCAGGGGTGCGCCAGGGGCGGGGATGGGCGGTAAATACAGGACGGTAAACACAGGACGGTAAACACAGGCTCTCAACTCAAAATACATTCAGTAGCAGCAATTATTGATTCTCTAGTCAAAAAATACTTACTTTTATGAACAAATGTGTATAGGAACACGAAGTCAAATACAGCATACACAAACAATAAACAGAGCCCCCTGAGATCATGGCTCTAGTGTTCTCTAGGCAGGTGCCTCAGTCCCCCTTCCCACTTGATAGCGGTAGTGGTTATTCCCCATTCACTATAGGCAACATCCACGTTAAGCCCTACTAGTAGCCGAGTCTCAGGAATCCCACTCCGACTCATCCTAAATTCTAAATGTATTATAGCGCCCGAAGAGCTATGTGGTAGAACAAGTTCCCCCAAGTACTTCCAGCCTTATGGTCAATCTGACCTGCTCTTGCAGGGCTTGCACTACTGGGGTCTCTAGAAGCGTTTCACTCTCAGACGTCGTGGGGGCTGCAGTGACTGGGGATGGTGATTAGCACCTTGGCTCTTCAGGGCTCGGCTGGACGTCCATGATGCTTCTTCTGGTGAGACCGAAATTCCTCTGACCTTTCTCATAGGTGGTGGGAGATGCTCGCTTGGGTTCCGATCCTCAGTTGGGGCTCAGGAAAGCACAGGCCATCATGTCATCCTCTACGCTTGATAGCAGTGGAACCAGGCAACATTCCTTGTTTTTCACAGGGCCCTGCTCTGGTATACGGGGTCACTGACTGAAATCTGCACATGGGGAACAACCCAAATGGTGCAGCAGCTGTCTACTCACACCTCGTTATGGGGATCCACTTGCTAGAATCCATCCACTGTACGTCTCTCCATCCAAGCGCTCTCCTCTTCCTCACAAGGCAGCTAGATAGTTTTGGAAAGCAGGCAGGCCCTGTTCTCCAGGGACAGGTGGTCTTGGTTTTCCGTGGGTGGTATTCCCTCACCCAACTGGGAGACTGTCAGACCTTAGCCCCCAGTCCTGGTCACAGGCACAAGTTTTTCAGACCTACTTCTCCTCCTCGACACACAGCCTGACTGGCTCCTTGACAGTTGACAATTTTGGGAGCTTTGGGCTTCCCTTCTTATAGTCCTCTTCCAGACCAAAATGCAATTTAGTGTGTGAGTCTTTAATGTTTGTGATGGGGTCTGCTTCCTTTTGAAGTGCCCACTCCTCTGCCCTGTCCTTCCTACAGAAAGCACTCACGCAGGAGCGACTTCATATCTGACAGCCCCACATCACAGGCCATGGGAGTGATAAATGGTCACACCTGCATGTCAGCCTTAGTGATATGTGCATCAAAAAGTTCCACAGTGCCCCAGCCCTACTCTTTAAGAATCTCTTAGCTTAACCATCTCCTTCCTAAGATGTGCCAAGGCCCCATTCCAGTGACCTCTTTCTGAATAAAAGAGCACCCTTTGAAGTGTACTGGAGAGCCTGGCTCTCCCTCCTCCAGTGTGCCCCACCCAGCTCTCAGGAATGCAGCAATCCACAAATCTGTATGTGGGGATTCCTCTACCTTCACAAGGTTCTTCAGTCAGCCCTGGGTCTCCCAAACTTGAACCCAGTCTCTTCTATGTTTTGGATTATTCACACGCACACATACACGCAATACTCAAGTGCAACCACATGTCTGCTGCACAGCACTGCATACTAACTTAATGTAGGCCCAGGGTGAGATAAGATAAGAACACAACAGCAGAACTTTACATGAGTGCACCTGTAGGCCTCCCTCCAGCGACACAGATAAAAAGGCCTGTACATGGTATGCTGCCACTACTGCCCTTCTGCTACTTAATCCTGGCAAAGGCAGTAGCCTTTCACCACTCTGAGGGTCCCAGTCCAACAAGACTGCAATCCGTAAAGCAGGCCTTTATCATTGCACCCACGCATGATCCATGTTTGCCTGTGAAAACAAAAATCAGCACCAGGGATCCAGATACCATTGTTGCTGGGCACTCAAGGCAGGGGTGCACGTCCGTCACCACGTGAGGGATGTTTCTGTCCCGTAGTGCACAACAACGGCTGCAGGTTGCTACCTGGTGAGATTCAATCTGCTGCTGTTTCATTGCGTCATGCATCCCAGTCAATTCTCTTTAAGTGACTCAGTCAAGAGCACTGGACTGCATCACTTATGAGATGTAGACATGAATCTTACTAGGACACTCGCCAGTGCCTTTTGGTATATGATGCACTTCAGCCTATTACTCCACTCCTGTTGTAGACCCCTAAAGCACACTGAGGCGATTACGTAGTAAGTTATGGTTGGTCTTTGTATGCAAACCTCCACCCCATGTCTTCTGCAGGTTAATGTACATGGACCTACACATGGGTATATCATTCTCTGCCAGTAACAGTTTGTTGTACCATATGTAACTATGTTCATTCTGACGCAAAATACATGTTTCACCCTAGAGAGGTGTTTTCCGAGTCACATTGTGAAGGACTCTTCTCATCCCTACATGGATCATGGATATACCAAGGCCATACCTACTCTCGTTAGGTTTTGAGAAATGATTCTAGTTATTTTGAAATGTAGGTTCATTATTTATTAAAAGTTATTTTGGGGCAGTTCAAGAAATAGACTTGTCACCATTTGCATGCAGGCCTTATGTGATAAGTTGACTGGGATGTATGTCAGTACAACGCGATCTTTTAGATCGCGGTACTTAACGCGGTTATATATATTCCAACACCAGTCCACGTAACAGTTGGGAAGGTGTTGGAATATAAAATTACAATATTCCTTAACCAACAGCGCCATCCAGCGCAAGTCGTAGTAACGACTTGCGTTGTAATGGCAGCGTGGTAAAGGTCGTCCGGTGTAAACACCGTGTTGTAAACGACGTTTACCAGTTGACTGCATACACAATGTGTTTTGTTTGCACTAGGAATAAAAGGCAAATGAGAGTTAATTTGCGTGGTGCATTGATAATGCAGGATCTGGTTAGCAGAAGGCCAGGTCTTTATGTGCTCGGTTTACAACTTTAACCATTTGTAAAATCGCCCCAGCAAACTAAATACATGCTGTCATCCTCTGCATAAACACGAATGATGCTCCTGATAACTCTTGTTTTGATTCAGCCATACAGAGAGGTCTTCGAGTATTTCATCGAGGAATTCAAGACCTACAAACCTCTGCTGTCAGCCATAAAGAATGAGTATGAGTTGACATTAGGTAAGAATTTATGTTCCTGTATTTCTTCCCATTCTTTACTCTTCTAGTCTTGTTTGTTTATCAGCTGGATAGTAAGACAATAGGGATTTTCAACTCAATTCACTCTGGAAGGATTAACTGCAAATGTATTGTCGTCTCCTCACCTTTCCGAGCAATGCCATATTTGCTTACCTCACAGTGGAATTCTGGAACCCATAAATTAATAGACTTCATCAAAGTGTGACAGAAAAGATATGCAGACTTTTTACAGAATTGTGGGGGATTGCATAATAATGATTGATTAGAAGCACATATTTTTCCACCTTCCAAGTGCTGACCAATGGCCATGGGCCTTTGTTTTTGGGACACTTCTCCCTGACCTTTCATATTGAATTCCTGAGACAAAATCAGTCAAATATTTGGGAAGCATTTATGCACAATAAATTGAAAGTGCTGAAAGAAGCAGAAAAGGAATGAAGAATTTACAGCACATTACATCAGTCATTGGCCAAGATTTATTTTGCATTAGTGTGAGCACTTGCTAGATGCTAAGTGGTGCTATGCAGTATGAAGATTTTTGCACTGAATGACTTCATAAACTGTCGGTTTTGCGCTGTGCGACATATAGAGTTGACATACCAGGATGAGGACAGCATACACCCTTTTTATACAAATCTTTCAAAATTGTTATTGATGAATGAGAAAAATCACTGCACCCGAGGAAATTGGCAGTAATCCCAACATATTGGTTCAGGAGGTGTCCTTCTTTTACATTTACTGGTCTACTTATTTTGCAAATACCCCTTTCATGAAATCTGGAGAACCAGTTCTACAAACTTATTAGCATCTAGATTTCTACCTTAAGAAGACAAAGATTGTTTTGTAAAAGTACCTGGACAATTCTAGGGGGAACTATTTGTAAGAGATAAGGAATTTTTTTTCCATTCACCATCAGTATCTGAACAGCCCACCAATAAACTCTGGTTCAAGGCCTAATGGGAAAAAATTGATAATCAATGTTATTGATTTTACACAAAATAAACTGAAAAAATGGTACGAACAGAACAGCGAGAGTTTCGCAACATATGGCATCTTGTAAGCAAACAATTTGTGACAGCATACATTTATAATTGCCCTCCCACAACCTCGGTAATGATCTTGGGGGGATAAGGGTAATTATCAAGTCAACACACCTAGCCATTTACCCCATATCTTACGGTGTTTGTCCGGGCAGCCTCTGGCTTCGTATAGAGGGAGTTCCTGCACAGCTCACCAGAACACCCCACTGCGCTATTTAGAGAATTTGGGTGGAGGGGGATTTTTTCAAGCCATCGCTATATCACGTTTGGCCACCACCAGGGCGGTGCCAAGAAACTTCTTGTCTGCTCTTGACCCAGCTAGCCCATCTGTGATGTCCAATAATATATTCAGTGGGTTATGCGGGGCTACCCTAACCCAGTACCTCAGTGAGTTCGGTTTCCAGGGCATTCCAATATAGAGTTAAGGGAGGGCATGACCATACTAAATGGAAAAAGTCTGCGTGTTCTGACCCACATCTTGTACAGTAGGGTCTCGAAGTGAGGCCCGCCATCTATAGGCTGGCAGGAGTGAGGTAAGATGCCGGAGATAGTATAGTTGAACCAGGCGAAGCCTGGCTGAGGTTGTAATGCTGCTCGGGGCCATCAGAGCATCCCTCCAGTTCTCCTCCTCCTCCAAAGGACCCAGCCAAGCCTCCCATCTGGCTTTCAGTGGGTCAAGGGATGCCGGACCATTATTTGTTAGAGAGCGATATATTTGTCAGACACCCCCTTTCTCAAGGTTGCCCATTGTGATCTGAGCTTCAGAGGGCTGTGTTCTGGCAGGGATGTGCCCGTTTGCAGGTGTGTGTCTAGGGCATGATGCAGTTGCAGGTATCTGTAAAATTGGGATGGATGAAGTGAGTGTCGGAGTTGTAGGTCTGCAAAAGAGCGGATGTGATCGCTGACCCACTCGTCTCCAAGGAGGGTGATGCCAATGAGGTCCCAGCACCTAAAGCCCTTTAAGCCACCCACCTCCCGCAACCATATGCCGTTCCATAAGGGCGTGTGCTGTGTCAGTTTGCCTTTCCATTAAGTGTGTGGCGGTGTTCCATGCTATGAAGATTGCATGGGTCACCGTGTGCAGGTCCCAAGCAATGGGCGATCCATACACCATGTCTTGAATTTGTGGGAAACCCAATTCTTGAAGTTCGGTTCTGTATGTAAGGTCAGACCACCCCCCATTGAACCAATAGTGAAGGACCAGAAAGCGGGTTGCAAGGTAATAGTGGTGTAGGTTGGTGAGTTCCATTCCGCCGTCATATGGAGGGATCTGGCAGTACGTGAGTTCCAGACGCGGCCGACGGCCATACCAGAGAAACCTCATGAGAAGGCTAGCGATACCTCTGAACAAAGTACGTGGAGAGTGGGGTATTCTGAATAATGTAGAGGAATCGGGGGAGAATCATGATTTTGAAGAGTGCTATCCTCCCCATTTTCCAATTGGAAACATGTCAACGAGTGATCATCCTGACTCACTCTAACCTGTCAGACATTTTTGTGGTCTTGCTACAGCCAGATTTCTGACTAGGAATTTAACTTATGCTTAGAGTGGGCTTTGGCCCTGCCCCTAGCTCATGATTGGATGGATTTCTTGTCTATTTCAAATCTCTGCACCTTATTTGGATTTAACGGCTTTCCTCTCTGATGTTGTCCACACCTAGAGAATTTAGTTTTCACTGTTTTTTGATTGGTTGAAAATTTTCCTGATATCCATTGCTGAAGTCTGGCAGCTATTTTTCATTTTACACGTTTCTGTTATTTCTGTTACTTGAGCTTTGACATGCATGAGAATGCATGCCCTCTTCCTTTCATTCTCTCTTGCTCTCCTCTCCAGCATCCCCAGTTGGGCTTAGTATTTCACTCTCACGGATACCTACTTGCTCTTTTTCACTCTATGGTATCCCATTGCAGCGAAGCTGCCATCTTAGAAGGATACAAAATAACATTCCAAGGTGTTTCCTGCTGCGGTTTGCTTTGCCACGGCTTGCAGCACAATTCTACAAGCACTGGGAAAGCCTATAGCAACCGACAGCCAACATGGAATGTTACAGGTAGTCTTCCAAAATGACCCATTATACATATATTGGCAGCTTGTATTGGCTCTGGTGTGCTCTGCAGATGAGCTGAACATGTTGCTCAATGGTTTTTGGCACTTGTTTCGCAGTAGGCATTTTGACCACTTTTGATTCCTAGCTATTGGTTGCTCCTTTTTTAGGTCTCGCCTACGCAGAGCGCATGCGCTGCATAGGAGGAGACCTTTAGGAATCGATTCAGTTTTTCGACAAAAAACGTGCAAACATTGCATTGCTTTCAATGGCAATGCGTGCATGTTTGGCGATTCCCTTTCGCGAGCGAGCTCTGAAACCATCTGTTTGTAATGAACTTTCAAACAGATGGTGTCCTTGCTCGCTCCCGCAAAAGAAACACTGTGTGCGCTCTGGGCCGCACCCCCCATCCCTCCCACTTGTTAACCCGAGGGAAACAGGCGCCATATGTTTCTCTTCTCTCTCTCTTCCTCCACCCTCTCTTCTCTCTACCTCTCTCTCTCTCTTCTTCCACCCTCTCTCTACCTCTCTCTTCTTCCACTCTCTCTCTCTCTACCTCTTCCTCCACCCTCTTTCTTTTCCTACACCCTCTCTCTCTACCTCTCTCTGCCTCCACCCTCTCACTCTCTCCCTCTCTACCTCTATTCCTCCACTCTCTCTCTACCTCTCTTCCTCCACCTTCTCGCTCTACCTCTTTCTCTACCTCTCTCTCTACCTCCCTCTCAACCCCTCTCTCTCTACCTCTCTACTTCTCTCTCTTCACGTCTACCACTCTACTCTACCTCTCTCTTACCTCTCTCGCTACCACTCTCGCTACCTGTCTACCTTTACCTCTCTACCTCTTTACCTCTCTCTCTCTCTACCTCTCTACCTGTCTTTCTCTACCTCTCACCCTCTCTTTACCTGTCTACCTCTCTCTCTCTACCTCTCTACACATCTCTACCTCTACCTCTCTACTTCTCTCTACATCTCTCTCTCTCTACACATCTCTCTACACCTCTCCCTCTACCGCTTTCTCTCTCTCTCTCTCTCTTTACCCCTCTCTCTACCTCTCTACCTCTCTCTCAACCTCTACCTCTCTCCCTCTCTCTACCTCTACCTCTCTCTCTCTCTACCTCTCTCTCTTCCTCCACCCTCTCTCTCTGCCTCTCTTTCTCTTCCTCCACCCTATCTCTCTCTTCCTCCACCCTCTCGCTCTCTCCCTCTCTACCTCTATTCCTCCACCCTCTACCTCTCTTCCTCCACCCTCTCTCTTTACCTATCTCTCTCTACCTTTCTACCTCTCTACCTCTCTCTCTCTCTCTCAACCTCTCTACCTCTCTCTACCTTTCTAGATCTCTCTCTCTACCTCTCTCTCTCTACCTCTTACCTCTCTCTCTACCTCTCGCTACCCCTCTACCTCTCTCTCTACCTCTCTCTCTCTCTACCTCTCTCTCTCTACCTCTCTCTCTCTACCCCTCTTCCTCTACCTCTCTCCCTCTCTACCTGTCTACCTCTTTTTCTCTACCTCTCTCTACCTCTCTCTTTCTACACACATCTCTCTACACCTCTCTCTACCTCTCTCTGCCTACACCCTCTCACTCTCTCCCTCTCTACCTCTATTCCTCCACTCTCTCTCTACCTCTCTTCCTCCACCTTCTCGCTCTACCTCTTTCTCTACCTCTCTCTCTCTACCTCCCTCTCAACCTCTCTCTCTCTCTCTACCTCTCTACTTCTCGCTCTTCACGTCTACCTCTCTACTCTACCTCTCTACCTCTCTCCTACCTCTCTCGCTACCACTCTCGCGCTACCTCTCTACCTTTACCTCTCTAACTCTTTACCTCTCTCTCTCTCTACCTCTCTACCTGTCTACCTCTCTCTCTACCTCTCTACACATCTCTACCTCTCTACTTCTCTCTACCTCTCTCTCTCTCTACACATCTATCTACATCCCTCTCTCTACACCTCTCTCTACCTCTTTACCTCTCCCTCTACCTCTCTACCTCTCTCTCTCTACCCCTCTCTCTACCTCCCTCTCTACCTCCCTCCCTCTCTACACCTCTCTATCTCTCTAGCCCTCTCTACACCCCTCTCTCTCTTTCTCTCTACACCTCTCTCTCTCGCTACACCTTTCTCTACACCTCGCTCTCTCTCCTTTGCTCTGTTTCTGACTCTCTCCTTTGCGAACACTTGCTCTCTCTTGCTGTCTCTCCCTCTCATAGATTTCCCTGGGACCTCCAACCACCTGTAAACTTTTCGCAGATTTGTTTTGACTTGAGCTTCTGGTGGGGAGAAGATGCTGCTCTGCCTCCGGGGCCCTGTTCTGTGACTCAAAGCAGAATTAATTTAAGTTAATAAAATAAAAGTTTGTTTACCCAGGGTCATATGCATCTAGTAGCAGCTGCCAACTGCTACAAATAATGTCAACTTCATATATAATCTTGATTGGGTAGAAGTTTAAAACGGGAATGTTTTAACGCCAATCGGAAGCTTTTCCAAGGCGAGTAATTATTTGAAGCTGCGGCCAGTTAAGGCAATGTTTGAAGCTTTTCTTAAGTCCTTCATCTGACGCGATGATAGTTTCCAGACTGTTAGGTTCGTGGGCACCCTGGTCTAAATTTAGCCAGACATGCACATGCAGCCTCCAATCCTGGAGTCTTCCCATGAAACATTAATTAGCATTTCGTGGAAGTATGCATTTTGCGCCGTTCTTGGTTTGTTTTGTTAGGATGTACGGCCAGGGCAGGATGCCCTTCGGAGGCTTCCCCTCTTGAGGGACCGTTTACGCCAACATCCCTTGTCTGTACGCTGGTCCCGTCAATGCACGGTCTCAGGTCACCTGAGGAAAACCTTTTCCTTTGAAGCTGGGATTATCCCCAGTGCAGGCCGCGCTAGTCCGCCCTGCTTTAGTCCACTACTGGGCGGCCTCCTGGGCTTTGATGCCCACACGCTGCTATATGCTTCCGTGGGCGCGCAGCCCAGGCGGGGTGGTATTCCAGAGGCTCATGAACCGGAAACTGTGACCTCTTTACTGAGGTCCCTGGCGCTGTCTGGTGAAGGTAGGAGTCCTCCCTCTGATGCGTCAGCGCGGAGGGTCACCGCTCTGACTGGCCAAAGCAGAGCGGCATGCTTTACCCGGAGCACTATTGGGGCAGTCGTTGACTCCGCTGGCACGAGTGGGAGCAGTGAGGGAAATCTATGCAGAGAGCCTGGGTAGCGAAAGGCCCATGCAAGGTGCCCATCTACAGATCTCATCCCTGCCTACTTGGGGTCGCCTCGGTGTCCTGGTCACGTCATCCATCCGTAAACGCGTCTCCTGACGGATACTTATCTCAGATACTCATTTGAAGCTTTTTCACCAATTCGAATAAAAGCACTGAGGTTGGGCGTTTGTTCTTTTGTGTGTGCTTTGTTCTAAGTGAAACGCTGCATTTCTTGTGCAGTCAATTACATTATCATAGCTAAGCTCCCCCCCTAGTCAGGACCCAACCAGTTGATTTCCGGGAAGCCCAAACCATCAGTACTTCAAATCTGCGTGTGAAACAAGGGTAGGATGAGCTGTGCAGCTCAGAAAGGGATGTTCTTTTTACATAATTTGTATTTAATAGAATGGGGAAGCAGAAGAACTGTCTCACAGTTGAGATAGGGATCCACATACACTGGCGACCGCTTTTGAATTGGCTTTAAAACCATTCAAGATGGCTGCAGCGTCTACGTGGGATGCGGTGGACAAGTGGCAGCAGAAGCCTGATAGCACTGCTTGTCTTTAAAAAAAAAAAAAGCATTGGCATTGCCAATAGTTCTCGCCTTTGGGACCCTATAAGTGTTTAGTTATCCAGTACAATATCCTTGGTGCAACAACATCAAGTGTTGCATGGCAAAACACTTATAAGGTCCCAAAGGCGAGATCTATTGGCAATGCCAATGCTTGTTTTTTTTTAGCCTTCTTTAACCTCATTGTGCCTTATTCATTAGCTTGATTACTTATCCACATTTTAAATTGTGTGGGTCTGGTACACCGAACCCTAGGAAGAGTGCAGATCAATTAGAAACAGATTGTTTCTATACATATTTCTTCCAGTTGAACAGAAATTTCATTCATTTCTTTGAGTAAATCATTAGTTTAATTTATTGAATTATCCATTACTTCATGGTGAGAGTTCATTTCGTATGACATAAACGAGCTGTTTAGACAGACCATTTCCCATAACCCAATGCATTTTGGGTCATAACTGAGACCCTTCCTCAGGGGTCTGTAAAAGAAAGATACATGAAACTATATCAGCCTTATTTCATTGGTAGTGGTTATGTATATTAACATATAAGAATTATTAACAATACAAATATTGTTATATAGACCGGGTTGCAACTAACGCATTTATCCCGCTGACGCTACATTAGCAGATTGGGTCACATTAAATCTACCCGGACCTGTCATGAAGATGTGCTTCAACTCAAGCACTGTAATTGGCCAACATATACACGTGACTTGAAGCCGTCTTGCAGTAGTTTACTCTGATAACGTGCGTAGGGAACGTTTCAAACCGCTTTGCGATTGCGCGAATGCGCAATTTGTATACTTCCGAGTATCCGAAACAAGAAGTAAGAGCCGGCACATTTAGACGAGATACACGCCACTATTCAGCCCCAACATGTCAGTAAACACTAGGTCATTCTCTCATTAGGAGCACTAGCGGTCAACTTAATTTGTGTCCAAATGACTCTGCGTTAGGCTGTTTGTTGACACTCACCGAGTGATGTTATCTGCATTTAGCGTAGCGTTTTCATTACATCATACAGGAATGCTCCCTTGAGTCCTCCGTAGTAACTCATATTCTACGTCAGGTTTATAGTCGTTCAATATGACTTGTATGAATAGCCGGTATACTTGCACATATTGTTTACAGATCTTGGAGTATTGTTTGACAATATTTACATCGTATTGTTAATAATTCGTATATGTTAATGTACATAACCACTACCAATGAAATAAGGTTTCATGTATCTTTCTTTTACAGACCCCTGAGGAAGGGTCTCAGTTATGACCCGAAATGCATTGGGTTATGTGTAATGGTCTGTCTAAACCGCTCGTTTATGTTATAAGAAATGAATTCTCACCATGAAGTAATGGATGATTCAATAAATTAAACTAATGATTTACTCAGAGAAGTGAATTAAATTTCTGTTCAACTGGAAGAAATACGTATAGAAACAATCTGTTTCTAATTGATCTGCACTCTTCCTAGGGTTCGGTGTACCGGACCCACACAATTTAAAATTATCTACAGGCACTGTGGGACACAGTGCAACGGATGCAGTAGCAAAAAAGAACTGGTATAATTTTTTTTAAAGAAGTGAGTCCAGAGTGCGCAGAGACAAAAAACTGAGATTTTCGATACTTATCCACATTCCCATATTTGTAGAACTCTTGTTAAAGCAGAGCAGATAGCTTTCTTTGTGCAACCCTCTCAGAGAAGTAGTACATCACAATTTCACTGGTCTGGCGTTGTGCCACGAGGTAATCCTGACCACTAATTCTGATATACGAAGGCACTGTATCTGGTAAGATGAAACTGACAAGTCTGGACCAGCTCCATCCTTCAGCTAACAACACTTTTGGGCCTTCTCTTGACCTTGTACAACCTGTACTAGTACTTTTGAGGTCCCTTTCACTACTGCTTTCAGACGAATAGCCAACACCACACTATTTGCTCCTTTGAAAAACCTAAGAGGAGGTAACACTCAATTTTAATGATTGGCCGAATGCTCTCAGCACAGGTTTAGTGTATGTTAGACAACAAGTAGCATGTGTCAATATTGAATTAGTTGTCCTCGCTACCCCAACAACCAGGCATGCACACCCATGCCTACTGGATTCCATCATGTTCCGTGAAATTGATCATAGTAATCTACTGCTTCTGTCAAACTGCAAACTGCTAGTCACTCATGAAGTTCAGCATATCAATTTAAATTAGAGTTACATTCTCATGATTCTTGTCAATATGAAGACCAGAAAGGGGAAATATTTGAAGAACCAGGTAAGAACTTTTCATACTAAGTCACACCTCATCCGGTGGCATTCACTCCCATTTCCCATTTATACTGTGCTTGCACCCAAAAGGGAACGCAAGGCTCTTTCAAAATCTGGATTGGGAAGGGGATTTAGAGCAGCCAAGTGATTACAGCTAGAGTGCAAGGACTCAAAAAGCAAAACAAAGCCCTTTTCTGATCTAGATTGTGAAGGGAATTCAGAACATGCAGGTGATTATAGCTACAGTGTTCTAAATCAAAAGGGGACCAAAGCTGTTTTCAAATCTAGATTGGGAAGGGAACTGAGAACAAGCCAGTTGATCATAGGAAGATGTTTTTTCAATATGTGAATTTCAGGAAGAGTTGGATTCCATAGTCTGAGAAAATAAAGTCAAATAAGCAGTGACCAGTTTGAGTCAAATGTACCATGCATACAGATATACATCTTAATGCACTGTTATCCTTTTTTTCAGTGTTGGATTTACTCACACTCCTCACATTTGAGAAAAATTAGAGGTTAGAGAGTAGAATGGACCTATTTAAAGGATGAAATTGAAAGTGGCAGTAGCAGATTTTTAGTTTCGCCTCGCCAGGATGTAGACCCACACTAGATGTTGGAGAAGCTCCCATGGGAGTCAGTTTCCCATTGCACTTCTACAACCTCTGGAGAAACAAAATTCCTACTCGTCACAGACACCAGGGTCCTCACTGTTGCTGACGATGCTGGGATGTGGATCTGGCTGAACTCTTAAAAGTGTATTGATTTCTTTGGAGGATCTGCATCTTAAATGTGGAAGGTCTCAATCGGAGTGTTCTGAATCACTGAGACATTCATGTGGGACAGCGACAAAATCTTTGGGAAGATTATCAGTCATTCATGTATCTCTTCCCCAATTACTCATATTGTGGCTTTTCATTCGCATCCAGAAGCCCTATCATCCCTATTGTTTTCCCCCTAAGTATACACCAGAGCATCCGTAACTTACTTATTACAAGTACCTTTGTTTTCAGTTTACTGTTATGAAACACTGTCAGAGGTCAGTGGCACCCCAAAGCTAATCAAACTACAAACTGTCCCAAGAAACCTAACAGACAAGAGTGATGTTTTTCAGTGTTGGGGCCTGTATCCTCGCTTGTAAGGGCTTCACTCTATAACAAATAAGACAATATTGTTAACTTTAAATATAACACCACAATAAAGACACCAATTACATACTATGATGATGAACCAAGGACTTGCATTGAAATAAAAGCCCTGTCTTTGAAGACTCAGCTGTACTGGCAGCCACTATTCAATTGAAGACCCTAAGCTAGAAGAACTACCTTGAGACTACTTCGGCAAAACATCTTCAGGCTTCCTAGGAATCTCTCTAGCAAATCCACAGCGTGAAACTCCAACAGAATTTCAATGGTAGGACCAACTTGACGAAAGCAGGTTGCAAGGCAGATTGTACCATCATAGACACTGTCTCATCATCACATATTTGTGGTGTACTCTTCTACCTTTGGCCACACCCTACTGTCATGGTACTTATGTCATGGTACTTATAGAGCACACTGTCACCAGACGGTCACCTTGCGGTGTCGCCTATTCGGCTTCCTGGCGCTGATACTCATACCGCTGTTGAACCCCTCCTGCCTTTCCCTGTGAAGTGTCCACTCCTGGGGACCCCCAGGGTGAAACCAGGCATCCTTAGCGCTGTTGGGGCCAGTGTGGAGGCTAAGCAAGCTATTGCCCAGAGTTGCAGCGTGGGGCCCGTGATTAGAATAGGCACCGAGGCGAGAATTAACATGTCCCAGGAGATTGAGCCCGAGACCCCGCCGAGGCGGGAATCGAACCCTGGTCCCTGGCCAGAACTCTGCATCAGGGTCTGCCGCTCTAACCATTGAGCCACACTCCTCCACATTTAGCATGTCACATGTCACATGGGCAGTCATTAATTCACTGCCCATGCTTAGTGGGCACAACAAAAGTCAACTACCATTTTGTCTTCAGTAAACATGTTGTTTTTCGTGAAGGGCTGTGCTGCTCTCCTGCATCGGGATCTCTGAGTGTGCGGTCACAGCTTATAATCTTATGTTCTGCATTCCTACAAACTACAACTACAGAGCTGCATCATAGAGCTTTGTTTTGTGTCAAAGCACCAGTTGTCACCTGTGCCCCATACTCGTCCACACTCGTAGATGCCTAGGCTGCACACCACTCAGGGAGTAGTCAGTATCTGTGTATTCATATCTTTGTCTATACCAAAGATGGTGACGGGGGGCTTTTTAAAGAGGTCCAATATCCATGCCCACCGGAGTCACGCTGGACAAAAAGATGGAAGCTGTTCCTCTAGGAAAGGGGGCCACCCACCAGCAAGTCAGTGGTGGTGGAGGGAAAATTGGACTAGCACTAGGAGGAAGAGGGATGGGGGATCCCGCTTTTGCAGAACTAGGGTCCTCACACACCCAGCCAGCTAGGTGTCATGCTTCATCATTTGGACCTGCTCCTCGTTGTGCCGGTGCTGCAATGCCCAACGGGCACCCGCAAAGGGGCTCTTTGTTGGAGATCTTTTGTTCCTTAGCCGTATGATGAAGTGGGGGGTGTGGCCCGTGAAGGTGTAGATATAGTGAGGTGCAGTGAGTGCGTATATAAAAAAAGGTTGGATATTCCAAATAAAGTTTTATTCCGGCTGGTAATCCACCTTATTAAAAATGTTTTAGAGTGGCAGTTCCCCTATGGAGGGGTAGTCATTTGATCAAAGTTAATGTAGTCTTTGTGAGAGGACCTCCCTATTTAGAATGAGGTTCCTCATCTTTTTGTTCAGCGTATTCATATCTTTGAGCATGCTCTTTGGTCTTAGGTGTATATGGCCCAGACCTTCCACTCTCTATAGCCAAACTTTTCACTCTCTCTTCCTGGCCAAGTGCGGTCCGAAAATAAGTCAATGCCTTGAAACATATTTAAACTGCCTTGCCTCTTTTAATCTTAAATGGCTTGTGTCAAAAGCCATTAACCTCGAAAAGTATTTGTATATCATTTTTTGTTATTCTTTATTTTCATTTCTTTATTTTTACCCATCTTCAGCAATGCTCAATAAAACAAGCATTCACTAGGCATCTCTTTGTGAAAGTTCTGGGTCTTTTCTGAAGCATGTCCAAACATTCCAAGCATATTGGTATGGTTGGTGTGGTACTTTCTAAACTTACTCTCATCAAGGACACTTACTCACCTACTGAAAGTGTTTGGTGACTAACCCCACCCACGTTGATCACTACATCAAATGCCATCTTCGCTTTATGTTACTTCCATGATCATAAATTCTTAAATCCAAACTGTTCTCAGGATGGACTCTATATCTGAACGTTATATATCCATTGGAGAGGAGGGGTCTATATTTTTTTTAGAGATTTTATGCCCTCCGTTTAGCAAAGATGCATTGAAGTGGAAGGGGATCCATGTGTCTTTGGCTCTTTGTATTTGCTGACTAGTTTCTGCTGTTCAGTCCTAGGTATAAACAGGCCAGGAGTAGATGGCTGCTCACTTTATTTAGGAATAACAATGCAAAAAAAGACAGAAAAGTAGGCCACAAAATTCTCAGCTGCAAAGTTTATTTAAAGCGACCCTTAAGAATTTGATCACCCTCTACTTAAGAACATTAATGATCAGCATAAGAGAAGTCACAAGATGTGTACACATTATGATCCGTTCCACAGTGTCCACCTGCTTTGAATTATCTGTATTGGTCATAATAATGAATTGACGAACACCTGATTTTTACTCCCATTGTTTTTATATTTTTAATAATATATTTAAATATATACATTTGCATTTTGTATTGAATACATTATTTGACAGATACATTTTTATACCAATGAAAAATTATTGAATTCTTAAATCTAGTCTCACACGGACCTTCAAAATAAGAATTAGGAATGATTCCACGATATTGGGACCTGAAGGTTTTTTTTAATTTGATGGTAGGGCTCCCGTTACCCTAATCTTTGAGTATATAGAATTTTTCAGTGTTTGAGTAGCTTTTATGCAAATGGCATGAACTTTAAAAATCATTTTTGTTTAGCTCACCAGCGAGAACAGATCCGTTCCCTGGAGCCCCTAAAGTCCATGCTCGTCACGGTGTCGGAGCGGTGTGACCTGAAGATCCAAGAGATGCGGGAGGCAGAGCGGCTGGAAGTAAAGACCCTGAGGAAGGAGAAACTGACTTTACTTAAACAAATTGACAAGTTAAAGACAAATTTGAGCTTCTTAAAGACACAGGTAGGTCTTGCCAGCATCATCCTCATGTTCTCATGTATCCTTTGTAAGACTGACAGGAATTTGTTAACTAAGGCTGGCTGGAATGAGCTATCCTTCCATTACATACAGAATGTGTGTCAGGATTCTAGTGAAGCGAAAATTGTTTCACATTGCTGCTCAAGTAGACCAGTGCCGGAACCCAAGCACTGAGCTGGTTGTGTTCTCCACCACACTTCCCGATATCTACCTTCACCCACCGAGCCCTACCTTTCATTGTCAGACGAGTTGCAGTTAGTACCAACATCAATGAACTGTCATTGGCAGCCATTGTCTTGCTGCAGCTATGCCATGAAAGTCACATCAGAGCTGCAACTCAAAATTAATTTGACAATACTGTGAGAAGTATACAGTGACGTGGCTTGGAGCTGAGGTCCAGATCTTCGCTTGGGAAACAGCTCAGTGTCCAAATCATAGGGACTGGTGTTGATCCTTCTTAAGTCCTCTTGCATCTGAAAATGTTACTATTTTTTGTTTTTTTCTTCACAGAGCTATAACTGATCAAGCACGTTATTGAATTATTGGCCAATCTACCTGGATAGGGCATATTTTTATAATATGTATCAGTGAATGAACTCATAAAAACCAATAGAGTCAGGGTGTAATTGTAGAAGTTATTATCATTCTTGCAAAACAGATATATTATGGTGATAGCCTCAGTTGTAGCGTTCAGAAATTCTAGATGATATGTGTAAAATGCTCATCTATTTAAAACCTTCCTGTTTATTAATACCATGTATGTTCACCCCTGTGGCCTTATTTCGAATTTGGAGGGAACTGAAAATCCTCCAATTTCGGAGGAAACTCTGAATACTGAGTAGAATCCACTCACTGGAAATCCAGAAATAATTACAGTTTTCCAGATTCCTGGATTTTCAGTTCCCTTGAAATACTAGAGGTTCTGTTTTAAAATATGTAAAAAGCACCTTCATTGGTACCATCAACATTGTGGAGCATTTAGTGTTGAACATGCGTAACACAGTTATGTGTGTGTGTGGAGGGCAGGGGGGGGTTAATGGTTTGGGTATGGTATCTACCCCCTGACCTTGATGTGTTAGTGGTTTGGTCCCAGATGATACAATGCGCTTTATAAAAAGACCTGACAACCCCTTCGTTGGATCTTTAGGGTTGTTACCTCCCCCGGCTGTGTCCACCTTGCTCTCGTGGGGCCTAGCTGACCGCGAACACAAGATTAGTGAATAAGGGTCAGTCTTGTACCGGGCAACGGGCCCTTTTTTCCCAAGTGCCTGCCGAGTCTCTGGAGCCAATGATCCACTCTGGCCTACCCGTCCAAGGACACAACAGCCGTCACACCAAACCCACTAAGCAACAGACTCAAAACCCTACTCCCAAAGTTGTTTGCCCTGTTAATCATGAACAGATGCTGTCTCTCAGGGACAATATTTAATTAAAGGGGCGGTGTGTGCACCTCTCCCCAAGTCTCGGAAGGCCCTTGGGTCCCCATGATTGGGGCTGGCTCAATCCTTCTGTTCTGGGAAGGGCGAGAGAGCAGGCAGGGAAGACTTGTAAGCTCCCGTCTGGCAGGAGTTGGAAACATTTTCTCTAGGGTGAAGGGGAGCTGGCTGGGCCACAGGGCTTTCCTGTGGCCCCCAATGGAAGGTGACTTGTGGATGCTCCACGTGGGAACTGGGAGACCCACATTAGACCCTGGGGGATAGATCTCAGGGACCAGTGTTGGCTTGGGAAGAGGGGCCAGAGGCCCTATCCCCTTTAAATGAATATGGGGCCCCGGTGATGGGTCCCTGCAGCCAGTATTGGCCCGGGAAAGGGGGTTGCACCCTTCTATCCTCATTTTTTTAAGAAAAAGGGAAAAAATTGCTGTCTCCCATCCGCACCCAAGAAGGGTGCCAGTTAGGGGAACCGACTAGGGCCACAGGTGCCCTGGGCTCCCTCGGCAGGCCCCAACATAAAATAAAGATTAGGGTGTCCTGGGTGGGCACTAAGAAAGCCAAAATATTAAAAATAAATAACAAATGAACAGCAGGAGTCGTTCATTTTATTATTCACAGCTTTTTACAAGGAGCGACCCATACTGCCCTGCCAGGGCTTTTAAAAGATTTTTTTTCAAGTCTGGTAATGTCCCTAGAAGGGACAGGGGCACTACCAAGCATTGTTTTTAAGGTTGAGGGGGCTGCAGGATATGCAGCAGCCCCCAGGAACAATTAAAAAAAACTGTCATTAACTCAAGGAGAGCTTACCATATATATGTTTTAAGCAATCCTAGCTGGAACTCTGTGTTCTTCATCTGGGGTGAAGGGCCTCCATGTGGTTCTATTGGTGCACTTTGTAGCTTGAAAAATGTTAAAGAACTTTTGCTGGTTTATTTTTACATTTTTTAATGACAGCCACTTTTATTAAACATTGAACTGAGTGAATTGGTCAACCCCCGATGCACTTGGCTGAAGGCCGTGCGCCACGCGGGGATTGCTGCCCGCACAGGTGTTGAAGCAGGGCTTGGCTACTGCCTGGCCCGGCCCTGCGGCCCACCCCACGGTGTGCAACGTTGTGAGCAGTGTGGGGTTGGCTGCTGTGAAGAAGTTTGACGCAGGGTATGGCCACAGGCATGGGGTTAGCATTACATATGGTAATATAACATTACTTTACGTTAAAAAAACGAGAAATTGACTGAAAAAACAACTGTTACAGTGATGTTATAGTTAGGTATGATAATAATATCTTACTTTGCTTTAAAAAAAAACCTTAGAAATTCGCTGAGAAAAACAAAGGTTAACGGGTGTTCTAGTTAAGTGAAAATGTTTGTTAAAATATAAAGTTTTAAATAAAAAAAACACTTAAATTCACCAGTTATAGTTATCTCAAGTAACTATAACTCACGCCCTAAAGTAACTATAACTTGTTCCCTTGCTTTGCACTGATAATTACCCCACTTAATACATAATTCAAGACATGTTCTATGACAACATTGATAACATCAATGCAACATTTGAAATGCCATCATTGATTTGAAAACTTGCATGGCAAGGATTCAAGTTATAGTTTCTTTATGGTAAGAGATATAGTAACTTTATGGTAGGAGTTATAGTTACTTGAGATAAGTATAACTGGTGAATTTCACTGGTTTTGTTTATTTAAAACATTATATTTTAACTTACATTTTCGCCTAAATATAATGTCCCTTTCCCCTTTGTTCTTTTTTTTCAGAGAATGTATATCAATATATATATTCAAGGTAGGTAGATGTGGAGTTAAAAATGGTAAATCTTTACTTCCCTATATAACTATATAACATTACCTTATTGCTATTTTTGTCATCTATATTTTGGTAGCACTGTATTTAAAATTCAGGATTCTGATGTACAATTATGGCACTGTACATGCATCACCATTCTTTAAAACCGTGGTTTCTTATGCGTTTTCACTATTTTCACTGTTGATTATTTTTAAATTCTCCTTTTTATTATTTTTTATGCATAATATATATGTAGACTGTCTGTTTTTTTTTAATAAGTATTGATGCTTCAGGCACAATTTGGATATCTCATTCATCAGTTTCCTTTTCCATTAGCTTACATCAGTGCTCCGGCATGTGCAGTATTGGACTGTCCTCCACCCTTCCATGATTCTTTTGCTGCTTGTCTGGACTGGGCCCTTGCAGGCCTCTTACTCACTTTTGACCGCTGTCTTTAGGGTCACAATCCGTGCTCTTCTACCATCTCTTTGTAATTCCCTGGACTGATTGCCTACAGAGAAACCCTTTAGGTATATATATTTTACTGCCCAGTTCAATATTACCTGGGTTACAGTCTCCCAGTATGTTGTGAGAGGTTCCATGTTCCTTTCCTCAAGCTTGGGGAGAAGCATTCATCTTGAATCCATTAGTCATCCTCACCTCACTACTGATTATTGATGACTCTTGCCAACCATCTCTCATTTTTTTCTGACATCATCTTGTCTTTAGAGTGTTCCATATGACTGTTGACCTTTTTTAAGAACCTTGAATATATCTGCATCAAAATAAATGTTGCTTGAAGTTGCTTAATCTATTGATTATATATCAGATTATATTCCTTTCATTCTTTGGCAGTTAATATATATATCAAATTTAATTTCAAACAGTTTTATATTTATTGTTGTCATCTTACTTCCTTTTGGACTAAGCCTGAATTCAACACCACGTATTTTTCCAGCACTTAGAAGGATCAACCCGGATAGCTAGCCTTAATAGCAAAAGTGGAATCACTTTGCACACTTATTGTGATCAGTGTGAGTTTTAGAACTTTAGTTCTTCATCCTCTATTAAGCTTGGGATCTACCATCAAACATTTTTATCAACTCAGTCACTCTATGGTAAGAATGTATTGAAACTGCTAGGATATCTGTTCTGTTTGCCCTACCTTTCCCTGTAGCTATGGGGATTCAATATTGTTTGCTCAGTGGGTCTAAACAAGTGGTGTAGATGCCCACAACCAAGTATTGCGCCATTCAAAAGTGAAGTGAACGTCAAACCAATAAAAAGAGTGGGCTTCTGGAGGCTAAGGTAACGTATATAAAGTCTTTAATCCAGTGGTGTCTGGTATACACCTTTGTTGCTAATGGGGAATATATTTCACTGTTCATTGTGATACTTGGTACCAGGTGATAACGGATACCCAGTGATTAACACACAATTACAGTGTCAGATTTTAGGGACCTGCTTTTTGTTGGCAACTGGTCATACTCAAGATATGAGAGTGGAGGGAGCGCCCGTGTGCCAGAACCACCCAAAAGCAGCAGTGAGTGTCCTGAATTAGGGTTAGGAATGTAGAAGGCACCAGTCTTACCCGATATACCCTATTATCTAGAAATGGTGAGAACCTCCTGAGGGTTGCCCCAAAGACTTTGGCAACTGACACATGCTGTTAAAAAGGGTCAGGTTGGACCAGTAGGTGAAGTCAAAAGTTATTGAGAGAGGTGGACTTCACAGTGGATTTCTTTCAAACAGATGTGATTGGACCAGTCCTGCACCTTTTAGGTTGAGCCTGGGCAGGGCATGTGCTGCTCTGCGAGGCATGCTGTATTGAGGTATTGAATAAAAGCTCTGGCCATTTCCTGCCCATCTTTTCAATTGGCTCCTGTTACATTCCATTCAAAATTGTTGCTTTTCATTAGTGAACAGGCTTACTAGTCCATCCTTGGTACCGCCTTGTCTGCTTTTGCAACCTCCCATAATGACTGGACTTTTTACCTGTGGTGTTACACGGTCTGCTTTATTTATTTGTGAGCACTATTTTCTTTAATGGTCTTACTCTATTCCACCCACGACGTTGAAGCGTGCCGCCCGCTTTTACATTGTTATTATTAATTTTAATTAATATTAATTTTTAATTTGCAGTGTGGTCCGCTTTCACTTTAGCGGCCGTACTTCTTTATTTATTTAATTTGCAGCGCGGTCCGCTTTCACTTTAGAAGCTGTGCTTTTTTATTTAATTAATTAGCAGCGTGGTCCGCATTCACTTTAGCGGCCGCGCTACAGAAACTTTTTCTTTATTTTCTAAGTGTAAGCGCCCCATACCGCGATTTCACTTTAATGTTGGCCGTGCCCCTTTCTTTAGACGCTGCTCACTGTAACCTGAATAAGGTGAGCAGCGTCTAAAGAAAGGGGCGCGGCCACTATGAAAGTGGTCTCGCATTTCAAGCGTTTGAGCTATCAGCATTAGAAATGACAATTCCTTTTACATATGTGTTGCTTTTAAAAACACATAAATAAAAGGCATTGTCATTTACAATGCCAATAGCTTAAACTCTTACAAATGCAAGACCTATTGCATTGAAAATGCTTGTCAATTTAGGTAGTAGAACTCCAGATCTTATAGAGAGATTAAACAACTTTAGAGAATGTTCTGTGGTAACCAATGCTGGTGGTGGGCTTTCATGGAAAGTTTGGCTTTAAGGCCCTCCATCAAGAGCTTGTCCTTTAGAGTGGACGATGAGTGGACGTCAAAATCAAGAGCACAGCCATTCACGAGGCAGTACATGTGAGGAGGCCCTGTGCAGTTCCTACCCTTAGAAGTTGGTATTTTGGATGGCAATATTTTTTTCAGATAAAAAAATGACAGAAGACTTACAAGTGGCCTTGACTTTGAGGGTCCTCTGGTGTGCTGGGTGCAGTAAAACCTTTTTGTAGAATCCTAAATAATGTTCGTAATTAATTGCTTTGTTGTGCAAGAACCTTTTTTGCATATATAAATGATTTGTTATGGTCTAGCTTGGATTTAAATGACTCAGGGGCTAGCCCAAGGGACTAGGAAGGAGTGAGCTAACAGGAGGCTCATATTCCTAAGACTACTTATATCAATACAATGCTCCATCTTGTGTGTTGGGAGGAAGTGAGACTTTAAACTCATCAACAAGATGGATGCGGCTCAAGAAGTTACAATATTTATGAAAGTTTCAAGAAGTTGGTTTACTGAGCCTGGAGGACAATAGACTATCAAAATTCCAGATCACTGTGGATTTGCTGAAAAATATACATTGAGTGCGAAAACGCCACCCTTGTCCGATGATCGAGTCTGAGAGACTTCCGTGACTTTTGAGTTAGATTTAAATGTAAAAGCCTTTTCCTTCACCACCAAGTTTGTGGTCTCAGTTTTGCAGGGTGCCCTTTCAGGCAAGGGAGCAATCATTGGTCACCCATGGCTCAGTTTTGAACAGACAATGGCATTGTTAATAAGGTATGGGGCCTCTAATGTATGTATTGCTTGCAGTGGCTAACTGTATGCTAACAAGTCAGTTGACCTGATGTGGACTTTATTCTGTTTCCTTTTGCCTGGATTCCAAGCACTCGTGTGGGTGTAACTGCACCCCTCAGAGTAACACTTGTTCTCTTGTGGTAACTGGTGCACGACCACTGCATAGTATCTATCCATGCTCGCCGGGCAAGTAACAATTACAGTTCACCTCTGGCCTGGTTTCTGTAATGCACTGTTACGCAGTAGTGGCACATTGCAGCTTTCACAATGCACCTCTGTTCTCATTTGCCGAGAACTCATACAGAATTGCCTAGTATTAAAACTTATGACCGTAAATGCACCATTTGTTCCCTTTATTTGATTTTTTCTGTCCAAGCTGTTGTTATTGATTTTACATATTGAAAATGGCATAGAGACTGTGGAGAAATCAGTACACATCTCAGCATCACGTTATAGAACTTCAAAATACAGGCTCACAGTCAAGCGGTTGCCAAATATGGTCCTATACATGAGAACAATACACACTTGTAATCTCAACCTTTCGCCTTCTCACAAAGTATATATTTGATTTTTTTAGTGTAATCATCCCTCTACCAACTTGAACCCTGCTTGAGAAGGGACTTGCTTACTTCACATGCTTGCGTGGCCCTTTGACTAGCAAAACAGTATGGCCGGCCCTCCACATATAAAAGATTCGACATAAGGGATCTCAAAACTCAGGGTGGTGAATGCCTCTAATTCTTTTATCCTTGATGGAGTCATGCAGTCCAGTTTCCACGCGCTGCCTTGTGGGTTACTCTGTGTTTCTACCCCTCCGTGAAGTTTACTGTACCCTCAAACAACAGAGCGCTTCCTAGTGTTGTGTGATCTCTTTTTCCACATTTCCAGTCTGCTTGCAATCCAGAGCACATCCTTGAACAGGCCTGACCTACTCTAAGCCTACTCATTAATCCCCTTAGGTTGTTGTTGTTAAATCAACTGTGAGAAACCTCTGTACTGTAGTGAGGGTAGGACCTACAACTCCTTTCTGGAATTGGAAGTATGCTATGCAGAGTGTATGTTACCCGATGTATGTGTATTTCCAAGTGGATAGTGTCTAGAACACCAATTTCCAGTGTTTGAACAAAGATTCATCTTAAAACACAAATAGTACAATAGAAAATCTTTACTGTAAGCAACAGGTGTTGAAAGTACCTTTGTAATCAGTAAGGGAGTGCCCTGGTGAATCCTGTATACAACTTTCAGGCTATCTCGCGTAACTGTTCTCCGATTTGAATTATTTTGATGTGAGTTCCAAGGAATTGCACTCTCTCAACATAGATACAAACTGGAGTCTCTTGATAATGTTATGGACACATTCATTATTTGTAGTCGCTACCTTGAGATTTCTATTCGCGATGTGGTGTTACGCAGAGGCATTATAAAGGGAAAAGAGCCGGGTAATAATCTAACTGTGTTCTCTCAATAGATATGCTACTGAGCTAAATTTGTACATTCCTCCAACTAGGGAAACTGTATTGATTTTTTTTTTTGTTAAGCAATTTGAATGATTTCTTTAAAAAAAAATTTTTTTTAAATGTCCATATTTTAATTGTTTGAAATGCCTTTTATACTCTTGCCTACAAGATAACCTAGTTTCAGTTGATACATAAGGTTCCTAATTGCAGGGGGACGAGTAATAGCGGGGACAGAAAACCACTGTATATAACTGGAGCATATTATCCCACTCGGTTCTAATGGTATTCTGTATTTTTTAGTCCTCAATCGCTGTTTATCATAATCTTCGGCAATTTATGTAATGATATATTTATTTGTGCTTTTATGGCTGTATAGCCGAAATAAAGTTATTTGACTGACTGATTGATAATGTTATGTGCAACTGTCCAGGCTAAAAGCTTCAAGCTAGTCCTTGGTGTAAGTATTTCAATATGTCAGTGCTTTGTCGCATCGGGAAACATAACGCTATATTGCACGCTTGTAATGTAGACCTGAGACGCGACGCCGAGCGGACGGATCTTTGAGTGAACTTATGAGCACCACTGCTTTATTCCAAGACCTCTGGCCAATCACCAAGAAGCAGTTGGCTGACAGTCAACTGCCAGAGACTGACATGTTTGCAGAGATGTAATTTGCAAAAAATAAAATGTAATCAGATTGCACACATGTGCTAACTAATCCACCCTCTCCTTACGAAATATGAAGTTGTGTCACTTTCGGTTGTTCTGTTACTACTGTGCCCAGGGTTGTAATGCATGTTGGAGCACATACCCAAATATCAAGTCCCGCTGTCAGAAGGAGGTAAGTGGAGAACTTTCCCGCAACATTCAACATGACCTCAAGTGAGCACCTCTTGCAAGCAAGAGCCCTGCATTTGTGTTCAGTTACATCATTCTTGAGCTCTTCTCTATCGGTGTTAATGGGGTTGTACCAAACAAATGTTTTTAAATCATCGCAAACCCGGTCTCATTTTCTCACATTAACTATCGAGAAAAGTGTGGTATTTTTTGGAACCTCACATCGCATAATCTACGTTTTGATTGGAGGAAATTAGTAAATTTGTTTGACCTGTAAGGCAACTGTGCACTGACCCAAAGTTGTGGTTCTTATAGGACAGCAGAGGCCTTCTAACACTGTCCTTTCCCTTGACAGGTGGCAAAACTGCAGAAAGAAGTGGGGAAGCAGTATCACCACTTTCGCAATGAGTTGGATGCGCGTAGACTGCTGATCTCAGATATTAATGAGCTGAAATTACAACGTGATGATGTGAAACAATCACATTCTCACCACGGTAAGAACTTAGAGTAAACAGATTTTTAGAAAAATAGAATACATTGGTGGTGATGAGAAGTTCTATCAAAAATGGGAAAAGTTGTACCTGACATTGACAATATGAATCTTTTGGTAATTAGATGGTTTTGATTAGATGAAATCTTGCATTCAAAAGCATGACCTAATCAATCAGTTGAATTAAAAGTTTCTTGGTTATTAGCAGGAATATATCAGTGATTTAGAGACATAGCATGGATGAGGGTATTATGAGTTTTCTCCTAGACTGTGGTGTGGAAATGCTGCAAGAAACATATATGGTGAAGGATGTTAATGTTCAGAACTTTAATATTTCTTAAAATATTGCTCAGCTTTTGGGAAGAGGGCACCTGGTGGGTGATGTTCCAATATTATGGTATCCAAAATACCACTGATGGATTGGCACTCTTTTATAGAACGGATGAACCACAAATATATTTAGCTGTCGCTATGTATATCTGGCGAGCTTAGGTGTTTACCGAGAAAGCACTGAGGCAGTCTGTCAAGAAATAATTGATGTATACTACAATAATGTAATTATTGATTCATGCATTCTCACACTTTATAGTGGTAATTTTTATAGATATTTTCCCAATTTAATGTATTTAATTTTTTAATGGAGAATAATTTTTAGGACAGTTTTAATCAATGTTTTACATATAAAAGATGCAATTGGTTAACAGCTGAACTTAACATTGGTTAAAAGATATTTGATCTATTAGTTAATTTTGCCCGGCGTAAAAAATAACAGTGCACCCTATTACAGTGCATATACTGCCCCCAGGGCACCGCAAACTCATGTGAAAAAACGGAGCGGCTGCTGACAGCCGCTCTATGTTTTCACAGTGCAGGCAGTACCCACTTGCTCTTTTAAAGGGGATTAGAGATCTGCTTGCAGTGCACCCACCTGCAAGGGGATGTTTGGGGGGGTCCATAGGACCTCCTTTCTCCAATCCAGAGGACTGCTTTGAGGGGGCACACTCACTGTGAGTGTGCCCCCTGATAGCTTCTTTGACTCTTCGCCTACATCTGTAATATGGCGCTGGCGCAGAGGTAAAGGAATGGCCTCATTTGCATAGGACACCCCCCTATGCAAATGGAGGAACACCCCCTGAAGGTAGCGCTGGCGCTTTAAGTGCGCCACCCCTATCGTTATTACTGAAAGGGACACACAAGCTTCTGTGCCCCCTTCTGTAATACCAAACTACCCCCGGGTCGCGCAATGCCTGTTGCATCCTATGGTACTTATTGTAATATGGCTCCCCGTATGTTGGAGTACTAAGAATGCAATAAAGTCTGATACTATATTTAGATTTGCCAAAGGATCCTTTTAATAAAATAGGGCTAAAAGGGTTATTCATTCAGGCAAGTTTAATCCAGATTTATAGATCCTAAAAGTATATAATATTAAGTGCTCTCTCCATGACTGAGATAGATTCCGCCCAGATGAATCTACATTCTGGACTAGGACTCAGTGATGTAGCATGCCTCTGAACAGCTGTGGATGAATGTCTTTAAATAAAATCTGAAATCATTCCTGAAATGGTACCGGGACAACAATCCTAAAAACGTAGTGAATGAATGAATGAATAAATGAATGAATGAAATTTGTTTGGTTACTCAAAACCATTACATTTAAACCGAAGTGAAGGAAGTGGCCACCTCTCAGCCTTTCATACCAAATGAACAGTCGGTCAAACAGTAGAGAATGCAAACCAATAACTGATTATTCAGATACACCCAGTCTGCCCAGTCGCTAAGAGTGCTGCACAGGGACTGAAATTGACAAGCAAAAGATACATTATGGAAATCTTTCCACTGGGCTAAAACACGCCCTCAGTAGAATTTTCCAAGCAAATGCAGCTGGATAGTAAAATACAAAAAAAGGAAGTTTTGATTCTCATATCTTACACCGCCTGAAACAACCCTTAGGTCGGTTCACTCTGCACCCGCCACCAGACGAGTGGGAGAGGGCCCCTATATAGTGAGAAAGGTATGCACGAATATGAACAGTCTATTCATTAGTGTAGCATAATCTAAAATTGCAGAAACGAAACACAACACAGGCCTTTTCTCAGAAATAGGAAAGGATTAGTTTCAATCATGATTCAAAATGGCGTCTAAATAGAAAATGGGGCAGTGAATTCTAACTTACATTGGGCAATGCGCACACTGGAACATTTCTATTCCAACAGTGGACAGCCATCTCTGTAGTTATTGTTGGCAGGTACTAGGAAGGTGAGTTAGCCTGCCCAATAACTTCTATCTCCCTATAAGTTTTGAATCTTTTGCCAAATTCTTTTAACCAACATTCCCACATCTAATTATGAAAACATGTGCCTTTTAAAGGAGTTCATCAGGGTTTCAAATTGCATTCTGGCGGGAATCCAACTACCACAAATACAGTACAATTTTCATTCTCTTGATAGTCAACAGTATAATTTTTAATACATTATTTTATGTTTCTCTTTTGGTTTCAATAGTTTGTTTATAGATTGACCGAAAATACAATTTCTTCATCAAAACTGTGCAAAACAGCAACCATAAATACATTGGTAAAACAGTCATTAATTACAATTAAAAGAAGATATGAAAAACAATACATGCACAGGTAAAAGGTACTATTATTAGATATAAAAAACAGGTGCTCCTCTCACACATCAGTTCGCTACAATTCTGCTGTTTATTTTTGCCTAACAGACCATGCCGCATAGAGATATTTAGACACCACCACATCTATCACAGATGAACAATCACTCTTGCAGATTCTAAACGCATTAATGCGATTTATCAAAGATAGGCGCCTGCAAAGGGGAACCTTCCACCAACGCCTGGGGTTAAAATATTTAGGACAAAAACATCAGGGGCCAGATTACACATAAAGTGCATTTTTATTGTTTGGGCCGAGAGCACCTTTAAAAAGGTGTGCTAGCGTAAACAATAAAATACGCCCTATTACGATGAATATGCACTGCCCCCAGGGCAGCCTCAAACTCGTGCTGCCCTAGGGCAGCGCATTTAGGGAAAAAATGGTGCAGCTGCTTTACAGCCACTCTCTGTTTTCACAGTGCAGGCGGCAACCCACCTGAACTTTTGAAGGGGATGTCTGGGGGGCCATCGGACCCCCTTTCTCCCCACCAGAGGGCTGCCATCAGGGGGCGCACTCTGACTGTGTGCCACCTTTTAGGGGGCGCAGTCAGTGAGCCTCCTCAGGACTTCTTTGCCTCTGCGCCCACGTCAATATTACGGCGTGTGCAGAGGCAAAGGGATTCTCTCATTTGCATGAGGCACGCCCACATGCAAATGAGGGAATGCCCCCTTGAAGACAGCGCTGGCAGCGGCCCCTTCTGTAATACCAAAATGCCCCGGGGGTGTGCAAAGCGAGCGTAAACGCCTGTTGCGCCCCCCCGGGGCTCTTTATTTAATACAGCACCAGAATGTTCCTCAGTTTCCTCAAAAGAAGTGCAAAAGCTACAATATGGCTTCTCAGTTTTAGAGTAATACCATTGTGCAGTATGACCATATCTAAACTAGTGGAACAGCATGCATGCACACAATGAACAAATGTAATCAAAGAATTCCTCTGCCTTGGGCACATGTTTCTGCATTAAAAAACACATAGTAAGTTTCTCCCTATAGCTGAAATGCTTATTTTGGGCAGCATTCATCTCCCAAGATCTTAATTTGATCATTTGGGATGCATTGGCTGGGATAGGGTCGTCCGAAAAAGTAGCAAGACCCAACACCCTTTAATGTTTTTTTAATATAATTCAGCCATTTAATCTTATTGGAAGTTTGATGATATAGGTAAGTCCCGCTCTATAGTCTTGCAGATCATTAGTGGCCCAAATACGCACCCAATAGAGCAGTTGTCTCCAGGCCGCCAAGTAGGTGACAGAATTGATGTGAAGGTCAAATAATAATGGCACCAAGGGTTTCAATTGTAGTATTTGTCCTTGCCCTTTCAGTAGGGTCAGTACGGGCACATATCAATAGAGAATTATTACTTATTCAGGGTGACAGTTGCTTAGCACTCAGCACTAGCTTTGAATATTGTCAAATGACCTCTACGGCTAATGGAGCAATGAAAATGTAGCCCTCTTTTCTTCAGAGAGAGAACAAAAGAAGGAGTACCACCCAGTGGAAGTCACAGTTCCTAATGGGGTGCAGGCTGGAACAAAAGGGGGAAAAAACTCTCCTTTTGTTAAAAAACCCCTCACTCACCACCTAGTGGTGACATGCTTCATCATCGGGGTCCACCCTAATGACCTAGCGTCATCAGGGTGTGCTACAACACCTGATTACAGTGGAGCTGGTTGTGAGTGAGGATGCGTGAGAAGGAAAAAAGTATGTGTGTTAAAAATTGTCCTGGTTTAACTTAAGAAATTAAAGTTTTATTTATAAGCAACTGGACAATATTAAAAACAAAAGTGTGAGATAGAGTGTGGGTAATTATGAGCCCATATATCTCTATGTGTTGTCAGGTCTACATGTTTCAACCATAAAGGTGTAGGTTCACCAGGTTTTCTTCAGGACCGTTGCCCTGAGAGTGGATGGTGTGCGTCCCCTAAAAGGCGCGCCCAGTCCTACTCTCTGGGACCACAATAGTGACAAAAAAGTAGATGTCTGCGGTAAACGCTAAAACCTGGTTGGGTTTGCGTGAAAAATCAAAATACTCGTATTAGGGTATTGTGAAACCTCATAGGGCGGGGAGATGTTAACCTCGTGGGGAGAACGTATTAGTTCTGTGAGGAGGTCACTGGCCGAATACCTACTGCGGTCCTCCGCCTTGTCAGGGCGGAGGACCGCAGTAGGTATCCACACTCTATCTCGCACTTTTGTTTTTAATATTGTCCAGTTGCTTATAAATAAAACTTTAATTTCTTAAGTTAAACCAGGACAATTTTTAACACACATACTTTTTTCCTTCTCACGCATCCTCACTCACAACCAGCTCCACTGTAATCAGGTGTTGTAGCACACCCTGATGACGCTAGGTCATTAGGGTGGACCCCGATGATGAAGCATGTCACCACTAGGTGGTGAGTGAGGGGTTTTTTAACAAAAGGAGAGTTTTTTCCCCCTTTTGTTCCAGCCTGCACCCCATTAGGAACTGTGACTTCCACTGGGTGGTACTCCTTCTTTTGTTCTCTATTGATATACCCAGGGGTACAGGAGTATTCCCCTGTTCACTTGGTGAACCAAATACCTTGCTCTCCCCTCTGTTTTTCATGCCCTCTTTTCTTCCCCTACTCTCGATAGAGACAACTGAATTATCCCACTTCATCTATTTAACTCTATCTTCACTAGTCAATCACTCAAACAGGATTTGTAAAGCACAGCTAATCACCCGTGAGGGTATATAGGCGCTGAGGTCTGCTGCTGTGGGCGGATATGTTAAACAGCCAGGACTTGAGTCACTTCCTTAACTCTGGGACAGAGGGGGAGGTCCGAAGGTGAAGGTTGGTGGTCGCTCCTGTCATTGGCAGCAAGGTAGGAAAAGGAGCATCCTCCACTGTTGCTTCAGCAAATGCTGAGGTGTGAGCGAGGAAGAGGGAGATGGAGCACAGGTGTCTAGCGGGTAGGTGGAAGTTTAATCGTCGGTTCATGTGAGCTGGTCCTTGATGGTTGAGGGACTAGTAGACGTGGATCAGTAACTTGAATTGGCATCTCTTCTAAATGGGGAGCCAGTGAAGCTTCCTGAGGTGGGGAGTGATGAGGGTCCGTCTGGGGAGGTCGATAATGAGTCTGGTTGCTGCATTCTGAATAGTCTGCAGTCTCTTCAAGAGGTGATTAATAATTCTGACGTAGACTGCGTTGCCGTAGACCAGCCTGCCTGTGATAAGGGATTGGGCGACAGCTCATTCTGGTGTTGACAGGGAGCCATTTGAAGATTTTCCAGAGCATGCGAAGGGTGAGGAAGTAGGCAGACAAGTCTACTGAGATCTGGGTTTTATGGTGAGTTTGCTGTCAAGGATGATGCCAAGGTTGCGGACATGGTCAGTAGGAGTGGGTGAGGTCCCAATTTCCGGGGGCCACCTGGAGATGTTCCATGGGTAGGTGTTGTACTCGAAGATCAGTACCTCAGTATTGTTAGTGTGAAGTTTCAGGTAGTTGTCTCTCATCCAGTTGGCGACGCTCGTTATGCATTTGTAGATCTTGGCTTTGCTGGTGGATGGGTCTTCAGATAGCGAGAGGATGAGCTTGGCGTCATATGCATAGGATATGATGTTCAGTCCATGGGTTCTGACGATGTTGGCTAGGATGGTATAGGTGTTGAAGAACATGGGGCTGAGGGATGAACCTTGTGGGATGCCACAGATGATGTTTTTGGGTTCCAGGGAGAAAGGAGGAAGGCCGATATTCCAGTGAGGGAGGAGGTGATCCATTTGAGGTCGTCCCCTTAGATTCTGATGTGATGTAGCCTTTTGATGAGGTGTTGAAAGCTGCAGAGAGATTGGGGTGGATCAGGGCTACCGATTCTCCTCAGTCGAGGATGGTTCTGATGTCATTAGTGGCAGCGCTCAGAGCTGTTTCAATGCTGTGGTTTGTGGGGAATCTGGATTAAAGGTGTACAGCAGGATGTAGTGCTCCAGGTTGGAGGTTGATGGCCTTTTCAAGGACTTTGGTGGGAAAAGGGAGCCAGAAGATGGAGCAGTAGTTCTTGAACTCGTTGGGGACGGTGGACGGTTTCTTGAAAAGGGGGTTGACCTCTGCATGCTTCCATTCTTTAAAGAAGGTTGCTATGGTGATGGATGCATTGAAAATGGAAGTGAGCTTGCAGTGGATCTTCTTGCTTCCCAGGTTGAAGAAATGGTGGGGACAGGGGTCTTTGGGTGATCCCAAGTGGATGGAGTTAATGATGGCTGTGGTGTCCTCTGTGGTGGACTGGTCCCAGAAGGTGATCAGGGTTCATGTCTGTGGGGGCGAGGTGGGTGTGCATGTTGGTAGGCTGGGGTTCAAAGTTCATGTAGATGGCAGAGATGAGGGAGAACTTTTCATGGAAGAAGTCAGCTAGGGTAGTAAGCGCTATACAAATGCAATTACAATACAATACTAATCCAGGAACTCTAGCCTGCCTTGATGTCTGCAGAGATTGTTGAGGACTCTTTCTGTATGTGTGTGCATTTGCCTGTGATTACAATTATTTCATTATGAGTTCCATAGAAGGAGTTGCATTTTTGACTTTGTGTTGTATTATCAACAAGTGTGCGGATACCACCCCGGCAGAGTGTCGCTTTATAAAAATGTGCAATAAATATGACAAATATTGCAGTTTTAACATATTCAACTAAATATCGAATGGCTCTGAAAATGTCCATTCTCCGGTAATCAAGGGCAGTTGAAGTCAATTCTGCAACCATTTTATTAACCATTATATTTATTTTATATAGCGCTACCAACCCAGAGGTAAAATAACACATTACAAATAAGAATTTGATACAGTCTGTAACATGTACCTCAACAAATATAACAGTAAGGCTGGTACTAAGTAGGATTCAGGCCTGGATGGAGGAATGCAACATCCTGTCTCACCTCCAGACGGGATTTCGGTCATGTACTAGCACCATCGACCAAGTGTTCAGGTTTATCCTTATTCACTGGCGTACCGTAGTCCTAGGGGGAGGCACCATCTATGCAGCCTTCGTTGACTTAAAGTCGGTCTTTGACCTCGTTCCCCGATGTGGCGCACTTTTTTAAAGCTAGGTATGCCGTCAGACATTCTGGCACTTCTAAGTTACATTCCGCTAACTACGTGCAGGTGAGATGGGATGTGCAGGGAAATACCACGAAAAAGTTTCCTGTAGAGAAGGGGGTTAAACAGGGGTGCGTTCTAGCACCCACCCTCTTCTCTCTATACATAAATGGGGTGGTGAATTATTTTAGGAATTTCCCTACTGATGCGCCGTCACTAGCTGGGCACAGGATCCCGTTACTTATGTTTGCAGACAATACCCTCATCCTCTCCAAAACAAGAAAGAGCCTTCAATGTGCCCTTTCTAGATTTGAGGAGTTTTGCGAGGACCACAAACTAATTGTTAATGTGGACAAAACAAAGTACATGGTCCTGCACAAACATAAGAATATTGTGGGTAGAGTCGAAATGAAGGAAGGTACTTTAGAACAAACTGAGATTTTTTCCTATTTGGGGTAACCATTGATAAAAAATTGAGCTGGAAGCCTCAAATAGAATTGCTCACAGTTAAGCACGCACAATTGTCGGGTGCATTGCTCAAGGAGCAGAGATCTTCATATACTAAACCCATGTGCTCCTGTATTACAAATCTATCACACCAAAATTGGTGCATCGATCCTATACGGGGCCGAGCTGTTGGGATATGCCAACTTGAAATCCTTGGTGCTAGCACAAAACAAGTTCCTGCGGTCCTTAATTGGCCTCCCACAGTCCACCCCATTACTACCCTTATACTTGGATCTGGCCTGTCATGCCAATAGGGACATGGCTCACTATAGGCCAGTTGCATACTGGAGAAGGCTATGGTTGACCCCCGAGCTTTCACACTATGACCTGGCATTAAAAGATGTAAAAGAGGCGGATGTCACAAATAAAATTCCATGGTTAAGGTGTGTTAGGACTACACTCTGTGACATGGGGCTGAGCCGCCTATGGACTTTCCCAGCCAACACTGTCTTTCCATCCAAAACAGAGCTCAAGGTAGCATACTGGGAATTGATAACTATGAGGCGATTTGCGGCCCTTACGGTACCCTCTTTGTCTAGAGCCTTCCTTGATTTCAAGCACGAAGTAAAGTATGAAGACTACTTGGATCTAATTACCACCCCTAAAGATAGAAAACTGTATCATCCCTACTAACGCATTTACCAGCAAATGGTGTAGCTCAATCAGCAGTAATTGCCCACAGTGCCCGAATTCGATTGAATCAGCGATACACATATTATTTGCCTATCCAGCCTATAGTAAGCCCAGGTTAAGTTGGTTGAAACCCCTATGTTCGTACTTGGGGACCCGGTCCAGCAACGAGGCATTCAGGATTCTAACCACATCTATGGAAGAGTCCATTGTGAACGCCGTTGCGAAGTTTTTGGGATGGGTGTGGGTAATTCACTGGAAAGGAAACAGCTTAAGGTAGATGCTTAGGTTTTGCATCAGCACTATGCACTTTATATCACTGTTACTGTTTGTTAAGAAATTAGTCGTTTTGTAACACGAAACAATGATAGTTGGTATTCCAAGTGTTAGCCTGGTAGGGCATTCTTAGAGTTTTTTTAATATAGCAATCGTATAACTTTGCATTTTAGAGTGGAACTTACAATATTAGATGAACTATTTTAATAGTTGAGTTGGAAGAATCATTTTATTAGCTAAATTTGACTGTTTTATCTTCACAGCTATGTGTATTTTGTATCAACTTTTGTGATTTTAAAAATCGAAATAAAGTTTATGAACTGAACTGATATAACAGTAGGGCAATAATAATATCTTGTTTTCCCAGAGGTGGCCACTGAAGATTCTGCAGTGTTGGCACTGGCACTGAAGGTGGCACGAAGTGATCTTGCAAAGACCCAGGTGGAACTCGACACAATAAAAGCCAACTATGGGGATGTGGTGCCCAGGAGAGACTACGAAGCAATCAAGAAAAATTATTCAGAGATCTCCAGTAAGGCAAGACCATTTCCTTCCGTCTCCCCCTCCCTTCTTAGCACATGCTGTGCGATCTGGTTCCTTGCTGGGCTAGTAAATATTGCACCAGGCATTTTTTGTTGTTCCTCTTTATTCCTGTCACTAAAGGTCATTCCATTCACAAAAGGCAGTCACTCATCAAATCATGAGCACAGATTGTCTAACATTCTTAAATTACGGGCACACCTTTTTAACTAGAGCTTGATGAATCCTAAATATTTCACAGTAGGCTGAGGACATTACAATTCAAGAAACTGACAACACTGGAGTCACCCTCGCTACACTTTTCTTTACTAAGCCAGTCCCATTTGGATCTTGTTTTACAACTTGATGCTTGCCATTGTTTCAGCGGAGTAAATTAGGGCAAGCAAATCTTGCCAGCTTAAGGTACAAAAGAGACTTGAAAAGGCTCTTTTACTCTCCTTTTAAGAGAGTAAGCATAAAGTAGTCTGAGGTGATGGAACCACAGGCTATTCTCTCCAGTCCCATCTTTCATTGGTTTCCAATCTTAATAGATGAAAAAAAATTTTTGGAATTCAAACGTTAGCGCCTGGAATAGGAACAGCACACCTCGGAAGCATGATCTTACAATGAGCTTGAGTATCTGGAAAGACGCCCATTATCTTCACAAATTGGATCCACTGGCAACTTCCTTCATAGGTTCCATCTTGTCTCCTGTCATCTCAAACCATATAATCAACAAGGAGCATAGAGGGAAAAATTAGCACCAGGGTCACCCTCCACTCATATAATCATCAATACAACATGACCCGGTTCTCGAAGGCAATTATTTTGAAATTCAAACGTGTACAACGTGTTGCAATGTTATTGTATAAACCATTTTCTCCCCTATCCTTTGTATCTTTGGGGTAGAGTGTCACACGTTTACTTGCCTATTTAATAAAAAAAAAGCCTCAATCCCAATTAAGACAGTCTGTCTGAATACAAAACCAAGAAGGAACTGACGTACATATAAACTTTCAATAGTCAGAGCCTCACGGAGCGCGTCGTCTCCACCTCTGACGACACGCTCCGTGAGGCTCCGACTGATTCATATAACGACTGAGAGCCGAATCTGAGAGGGAGACTCATTGTGAGTGTTGTGAACTGAATGTATTGAAAGTTTATATGTACGTCAGTATTTTAGAATTGGTAAATCCTATTTACCTACATCTAGCCCTTAATTGCTTATCTTGAATTTAATGGAAAAATGGCGGATAGCTAAACTGTTAAGAAGTTTATTACGGATTAGAACGGTAAATTTCAATAAACTGCTGCAAAACAGATAACAAAAAAGCTGTGTACTTGCCTCCCTTCTTAGTTCACTATATGCTAAGCGGTTATATGACTTTACAACTACTGCCTAAACCACGACTTCCTCTACAACGAAAGCTAAACAACGATCTGTATTTAACCACTACATTTTTAACAACTACTTCCTAAACAACGACATTTAATTGATTTAAAAGCCCATTACCAGCAATTAAATCAATAATGTTGTTTTTATTAAAAATGTATCGAGCAGTGTTCTTCTTGTAACACATTAATGCAGTTATGCACAATGAAACCTTTTTTAATTTAAAGAGTGGATTGTGTTTGAAAACATTATTTGTCATTGGAAAGGCATTCATCATTACACTGTAAAAGACTCGAAACGTGCGTAAATTCACAGAGTGCCACAAAACTAATTTTCCTTCATCTATTATTAAACAGCTGTGCAAGCAAAGCGGACAAAAGCAAACTGCTTTCAAACACTTTTATTTCTCCAGTTATTTTTTTTGCTGGAATACATTTTACAAGGCATGTTTTTCTCAAGTTTATTTTTAATTTAAAAAATAGTGCCATATCAAAAAATCTTGAGGCATTATCATTTTCTAAACTGTTCATTTCACAGAAGTAGAAGTGAGGGGATGGAGAAAAATGACGTCATGCTCAAAATGTGTTGCGAGGCTGAGAAAAGAGACGTTCCTTGTTATTCTTTCACGTTCCAAAATAACACGTCAGCCTTCTAAAGATCCTGGATATAGTTCCGGTTCACAAAGCAGAGTCGTGGTTCCGTACTTCATTGTTCCATACTTCGTGGATCCAGACTTTGTGGTTCGTCGTTGTTCGTTGTTAAAACTTCGTGGATAAAGTAAGTCGTTGTTAAGACTTCGTTGTATAGGATGTTTCCCATGCTAAGCAATACTGGGTATTTCAAGAGGCCAAGGAGAATCCTCCAAAGATGATGACTTATAGCCACTTAATTGTACACCAGTAGGTTTGCAGAGACAGCTAGACAAATATAATCAGCATTGCAGCTCTAACAAGTTGATTATTAATATCAGCAAAACTGGGCTGTGTATATTGGGCAGAAGAACTGCCATTTTGTTTGATATTTAAAAGGGAAGCAGTTAGAGAGAGCAGCTTATGAATGCTGGTGTACTTGATCAATACTCGATCATTTAAGGCGCATGAGGACATGGGTTTTAATAAGGTGCCCCTGGCCCTGAATGGCTTATGTCATTTTAATAGTTTATATGGAAGGATCTTCCGAACTCCAATGCGAAGAACTTATGTCTATACATTTTTTCCAAGCATCTCCATCGCCATCGCTGGTGCTAAAAGGCTATCCATACTTTAAGCGGTGGGAGACTAAATTAATCACATAAGCTTTTGGGGTGCCCCGAACTATTAATTTTGAAGCCCTGTATTGCAATTGGGTTAATAATTGATCCAGATTTATTGTAAAAAATGAAGTATAACAAATTAGCGTCCCTTACCAAGAAAGAAGTGAAATCAATAGCTGCTCTTGGACTCATACACTTGTGTCAGAGCAAATGTTTGGGAGCCCCGCGCATGACAGAGGCTTTGTATGCTGTTTACTAAGTTTGAAATTAGATTTTTTAGCAGGAGCTATTAAAGTCCCAATTGCTGTTCCACAAAAATATCTATGCTTGAAATGGAGTTCATAAAGAATTTGGGGGCATATCATGCTTTTAGCATCCGTTTTCAGACGAAATGCGGCGATAATTCTATTGCACTATTATCAAGCAAGCGCTAAACTGCTTTAGCGCTTGCTTGATAATGTTAGCGACCGTTTTCAATTACGCCTTGCATGTCATCACTAATGACATGGAAGGTAGGGGTTCCTGACTTAAAGTCCATGAAAACGGTCGCTAACACAACATCGCCCTATTACCAATGCGGCCCTAATCCATCGACGCGATAAAAAATGTGCACTAAGCGTGTTTATCGCATTTCCCTAATGCCTAAATGAAATATGACTTAGCCATACATTACATGGGAGGTGGATAGTCAGGTTACGACCACGCTCGCCTATTAGCAAGCTTTTTGTTATCACACTGGGTTTATCGCAGGATTTCTCCCGCTAAAGCCCGCTATCGCTGGCTTTCACATTGCATCTTGGCGGCGCCTTGATAATAGGCCGCTAATGATGCGATGTGAACCAACAATAGAGGGCGATAAAAATAATTGCGCTAAATGCGCTTAGCGAAATTTATCGCATTTTGTTGATGATATCCCCCAAAGTTCTTTTGGCAACCTACAACACTATAGGGCTAAATAAGGCTCAGCAAGATAATTGGTGTGGAGCCCTGAAGTAAGTGATGAGCACTTTAATATAACAAGGATTGACAAGCCAAAAGTCCTAGGTTTAATGTGCTAACACGTGCATCGTTAGCACATTAGAGCATGACACAAGAGAGGGAGCTAGCTGGAGAAGATAGCAGAAGGGGTAATTGTGAACTAGTCCCTTGTCCAGTTCTGTGCAAGCGCTTGTGTGGGGGTGGAAGGATACAACCAAATAGCCAATACCGTTAGGCGAGAGATGAATATGCCACTGGGCTGAGACAAGATTTTAATAACAAAGTATCAAGACAGTGGCTGAAATAGGCTGGTTAAAGAAAGCCAATGAGTAAAAGGTGAGGGACTAAAACCCGTACATTGTTAGCAAAGATCTGGTTTGACAAGTGCGATGTCTCAACCCAGAACCTACAATGGTTTATTTTTTATTTTACTTGTGAGCAACGGAAACACAAAGTACAGTGCACCTCTGAATGAGCATATCAATACAGTGCGCTTAAGCAAGGGGCATAGAGACCCTCAACACAATATAACTAGTTGGCCCTAAGAGTAAGGAGTAGTTTACGTCTTAGTCTGTGCGATCACTGCATCTTATTCTTTGCCTCTTTGCCGTCGAGTGTAAAACTGACTGATGAATCAAAGGTTTAATAGGCAGTGATAGTTGGATTTTTCCACATTTTTTCGAACGCCTAACATTAACTGCTCCCAGCTTAGGTACTGTAATTAAGAGCATCCCAGGAAATCTTAGCACACACTTTTCATCCCAATTATGTCCCAGGAAGCAATGGCACATGGTCTTCAGTACGTACGATATCACCAACCAAGACTACGGTGTGGCTGAAAACCACACGGAATGACTTTAGGGAAATAAGTTAAATGCTTATAATGTAAAATAATTATATATTATACCGTGACTAAAATAGATATAAAACCATATATCTTACTCCCTAACACTGTAGTTTCACCATAGGTACCTTTAAGGTCAAATCTATTTAAAAAATGATACTGATGAAAATGCTTACTCACCTATCTTACCTGAATTCAGCACCAGATCAGCCCAGTCCTCAGATTCAGGATAAATATGCAGCCCTTTTTGACTGCTATTATTAGATATATACTAGTGTTTAGATTAATTGTGGAAAGGAGATCACCTCGATGACACCCCGCTCAGACACATACGCCGACACCTAGCCTGCCTATGTATTCCAGCTGGTTCAATTCCTGTTAAGAAGTTTCCCAACTACAGTATGTCCTCAGGATTCTTGCTGACAGTCTCAGTAGTGGGGAAATGGATTACCTGGGCAAGCAAGTTGATCCTCACAGCAGCCAATCGTATAACGCAGGGGGTGGATACTCTGCGGAAGGGCAGGAAAAAGAGGGCCCTACTGTTGCATATAATGCAGTCTCTTCACATAAAGTCAGCACTACTTTCAAACAGGTATCAAAAACAGGTCTGTGTGCCCATTGTAAAATATATTCCCTTCACTTAAGCAGAAGTTGTATTTTTTTAGTCTCACTTTACATGTAGACCAATTATTTCATATTGATTTTCACTGGGGCTATGAACTTTCTGTAATGTGATGTCCAGCTGCTTTTTTAAACCTTTGCTACCATATCTGTTTTATGGCTAGATGTTTCAATGCTATTTTCCACATGTCGCCTCCCCCTCCTGCTGTTCACCGCACAGCAATGCAGGGCATGCATGGTTTAGATGGAAGCCCACCTCATGAGGTGATCCACGGTCACTCATGGAGCCAACTACCTGGGATATGGGACTTCTTTGATTAACTGGGATCACTGGGGTGTTACTAGCTGCAGCTTCTCTCGTACTACCACTTTTCCTGAAGAGTGCCCTTCCTGTTCTTTATAATACCCTGCACTGTCTCTTTGTGAGTACAAGACACTTATACGCTTATACCTCAGCCAATTGTACGGTTGCTCTCCTCAAACTAGGCCGCTAAGTTAGTTACTCACTGGCTGATAGGCAATTGCCAGTCCAATAGCCTCCAGTCCTAGAATCAAGACTCATGCACGCGCCCACGACAAGCTAGGCATTCATGTCACCACCACAAATAGAGACATAGAAGACCACATTAAAGCAGGTATTTCTGTTTTATTTCAGGGGTCTGTACTTACAATGTAAAGTCAATATATTAATGAGTGTCACAAAACACCTTATTTGCTTGACCGAATAAGCTGTAGTAAAAACAGACTTGAATATTCTTCATATTTGATAGAAACAAGGTTTTAGAAGTGGATAGTAGGTTCAGAGCCCTCCTGCCCATTTCAGTAACGTTTTACATTTTATTTCACAATCCGCACCAGCTTAGCAAACTGCTCCCTGAAGCACAATCTACCATGTTTGTTATTTTTATTTTCAGCATTATGCCTGAATCGTAAAGAGTTTGAAGAGGACAGAGAAATCATGTGTTGTAGAATTTGCTCTCATTGACATCTTACACATGCATTTAAGGGAACTAGACCATCACACCCCCCACACAAATGCACTTCCTTTTCCTGTGTTCTTGCTTCTCACCAGTAACTCTCTATTTCATTTGGAGAAGTTGCACCCAAGTGTGTTCAAGATTTCTATGCAAAGTCTCATCTCACACCAGGACCCTTAGGCTCATTTGAGCCCCTGGGGCTTGTAATGCCATACAGGCTGCTTCTTTCTGCAAAGAAAAAAAAGGCAGTATACTTGATAGACTGTAATTTTTACCAGCTATAGGGAACATTGTTGTTTTCCTGTTTGCGACTGTGTGGCGGGGTAGAAGTAAGTGCTCGGAGACTTGACCTTGGTATATAGGGTTTTATTTTAATAAAGGTTTTCTTCTTTCTAAGTGTGAGTCTTTCTCGGGCCAATATAGCAGGATCAGTAGATATAGGTGAGGTTTTTTTGTTTCCTCTTCGGCCCTCTAGGGTCCTCGTGTTTCTGGACCGCCCTTCCTCAGTTGCTCCACCGTAGGACATGCAGAAAACAAAAATATATATATGCCCGTAAGGAGATTTATCCTTCACATTGATACGCCCAGGGGTAACCAGGGAGTGAGGGGGACACCGCTGCACATGTGTATATACAAGGTCCTATATACATGATGATAGTGAGGTACTTTGTGAGGGAAGGGTGACGAGGGTAGGAAAACACGGGGAGGGAGAGCAAACGAACGGCGTTAAGTCGACTAAGAGCCCACCGGACTCGGCTTTTCAGACAGGCTACTTTTTACACTAGTCACCCCGCCTCCCCATCCAGCCCGACACGCACTGTCGTACCTGGCTAAGCCACACTCCCTGGTGAGTGTGGCTGGTTCTTGTTCTCCGGTACACGCCAAAACTTTCTCCGCTTTGTCGTCACCGCCCGCTCTTCCTTCTTCCTCCCTTTTGGCCAATCTCCAAAGCGCCACTTCATCTAGGGGTGTGTCCTCGTCGTTCGTATACTCCCACTTGAAGGAACCTTCCTCATTATCTGCCTGGTCTCTCCATACCGACAAGGAGTCCGTGCACCATTCACTCTGCTTCGGGTGGAAAGAGGGGAGGGCATTTGAGTCAGTGACCCCCCCATTCCAGGGGAGGGGATGTCCCGTTCTTTATCCCAGTCTCCCCGCTACAGACTGCCATGTCACAAACAGGAAAACAGAGCATCTGAGACTTCATTTGTTGGCTGCGCCATGGCAGATGGGCTTCCAACCAAAGGTTTCCAGCGACTGAGGCATCGGAGGTGCTGCCATCGGAAACACAATGGTTCCCGGACATCTGAGACTCTGCCATCTGCCAGTGGTTCCCAGAGATATGGGCTCTGCTGTCTGCCAGGGGTTCCTAGAGATCTGAGGCTCTGCCATATATCAGGGGTTCCCTCCCAGAGATCTGAGGCTCTGCCATCTACCAGGGTTTCCCAGAGAGCTGAGGCTCTGCCATCTACCAGGGTTTCCCAGAGATATGAGGCTCTGCCATCTGCCAGTGGTTCCCAGAGATCTGGACCCTGCCGTCTGCCAGTGGTTCAAAAACATCTAAGGCTCTGCCATCTGCCAGTGGTTCGCAGAGATCTAAGGCTCTGCTATCTGCCAGTGGTTCCCAGAGATCTGGACCCCGTCATCTGCCAGTGGTTCCCCGAGATCTGAGGCCCTGCCATCTGCCAGTGGTTCCCAGAGATCTGAGGCCCTGCCATTTGCCAGTGGTTATTAGAGATCTGAGGCCCTGCCATCTGCCATCGGTTCCCGGAGATCTTAGGCCCTGCCATCTGCCAGTGGTTCCCAGAGATCTGAGGCCCTCCAGTGGTTATTAGAGATCTGAGGCCCTGCCATCTGCCTGAGGTTTCCAGAGATCTGAGCTCTGCCATCCGACAGGGGTACCTAGAGATCTGAGGCTCTGCCATCTGCCAGTGGTTATCAGAGATCTAAGGCCGTGCAATATGCCAGTGGTTCCTAGAGATCTAAGGCCCTGCCATCTGCCAGTGGTTGCCAGCGGTCTGAGGCCGTGCCATCTGCCAGGGGTTATTGGAGATCTGAGGCTCTGCCATCTGCCAGTGGTTATTAGAGATCTGAGGCGCTGCCATCTGCCTGAGGTTCCCAGAGATCTGAGCTCTGCCGTCCGACAGGGGTTCCTAGAGATCTGAGGACCTGCCATCTGCCAGTGGTTATTAGAGATCTGAGGCTCTGTCATTTGCCAGTGGTTCCTAGAGATCTAGGGCCCTGCCATCTGCCAGTGGTTAGTGGAGATCTGAGGCCCTGCCATCTGCCAGTGGTTATTGGAGATCTGAGGCTCTGCCATCTGCCAGTGGTTAGTGGAGATCTGAGGCCCTGCCATCTGCCAGTGGTTATTGGAGATCTGAGGCTCTGCCATCTGCCAGTGGTTCCTAGAGATATAAGGCCCTGCAATCTGCCAGTGGTTCCCAGTGGTCTGAGGCCGTGCCATCTGCCAGGGCTTTTTGGAGATCTGAGGCTCTGCCATCTGCCAGTGGTTATCAGAGATCTAAGGCCCTGCCATCTGCCAGTGGTTCCCAGAGATCTGAGGACCTGCCATCTGCCAGAGGTTCCCAGAGATCTGAGGCCCTGCCATCTGCCAGAGGTTCCCAGAGATCTGAGGCCCGGCCATCTGCCAGAGGTTCCCAGAGATCTAAGGCCCTGCCATCTGCCAGTGGTTCCCAGTGATCTGAGGCCCTCCCATCTGCCAGTGGTTCCCAGAGATCTGAGGCCCTGCCATCTGCCAGTGGTTCCCAGAGATCAGAGGCCCTGCAATCTGCCAGTGGTTTCCTAGACTCTAAATGAGGTGGGACGAGTTTGGTACTTACACATCTGGTGATCTACAACAATTGTCCTGTTCAACCACACTTTACAGTAGGCCAGTACATATCCTCACCAGTAACTCATCAGCTGTTTTGCACTACACATGGTTACACCTAGTCTCACTGCTGCTTCTCTCTTCTGGTTTGATATTGTAGGCTGAGGTGCTGCAGAGCGATTTTGACAACCTGAAGAAAGAGCATGAAATGCTGCTGGAACTCAATTCGCAGCTTCTCCAGCAACGAGACGAATTCTGCACCAATCTTGCACAGCTGGAGCGCAGCTCCACACCACGGCCCCACTGGGTGAAATGTGCAGGTACCTGGGAGGTGGGAAATGACAGAGCGAGATTATGTATGTGTAAAATAGCAGCACATGTACTCAAAAACAGATGGGTCACCATGTGATGGATGAAAAAAACGTATCTTTTGTTTTTGAAACTGCATAATAATGTGTTCCATTTTTCTGTTTCATACAAACAAGTATACAACCAAAACATTGTATTGGGCAATAGTCAACAACAGCGTTGTTGATAACATTCAGTGAGACATGGAGAGTAAAAGTAGGAGTCCAACAATCAGCTTAAGCCGCACCTGCCTGACAGTTCTCACTACAAGAGAAGGATAGACCAAAAACGCACAGTTTCTATATATCAACTTCCTCTGACTTCTTGACATGCAACACCCACCCAATCATTTCATCCATGGTACATTTAGACACCCTTCCACACAGTGCATACCTTTTTATTAGCAGTCCTCACACAAAGACTTCTCAGCACCTATGCACCAGACCTTACTCCTCATCCATACTTCTGTTTCTGAGGATTAAGGCTCCCCAATTCACAGGTGATGTCCCATAGCCTGTGGATTGAGTACACTGATGAGGTCAGGACTGCTGTGCAGGGTGCTTCCCTGTCCTTACTCAACATTGATACAGTAGGATGGAAGCCACAACTGGGCTGCCACAGTCAAGGAAGCACCATGGCCTAGTTCAAGCCCATCAAGGCCAGTGGCAAGTGCCTCCCGGACCAATTGCTTGAAGCATCATTTGTAGACCTAGTTTTAGCAATTGGTCTGGGGTTCCCACTGGTGTCTACTTGTCTCCAGTTGGCCTTAGGTAGCACTTTATTCCCCATGCTGGCACACTCTACCTGCATCATGTGGTGGCAACTGGTAGGAAAGTGAGAAACTGCCATTACAACCCTGTTTTAGTTTGCGTGGGTCAACAATAGAGGGTCTGATCTGACAGTTCTAACAGCAGAGACATCTCCCATGTCAAGGAGGCCCTTGCACTCCTTCCTTTGACACAGCTTAATGTCTCCAGTCTAGCCTTCCATGAACCTCTCCACTTCTCCCAGGGTCTTGCAGGGCTTCACAAAAAGCTTGAGCAGCTTGCTCTAGTGGCTAGTCCGCAGTGTCCCCTGTACTCTTTGCAGCCTACTGGGGGTAAGGGTGGCTCTACTTCCAAACCTCACTCCGTCCACCGCCCAGCTTCATGGTATGCATTTGCCTCCTAAAACACTACTCTTCAAGGCCTCAGTTGGACTTAGTATAATATTTACTGGGCAAGATCAGACAGATCAGTATGTCCCTTGTCGCATAGCCATCTTAAAGTTCACCAGACGACATATTAAATCCAAGACTCCTTGTCATGTGAGTAAAAGGGTACTTTATTGCTCAAGAAGCTATGTACGTCCACCAGCTCTCCAGTCCAGCAGCAACTGCCGTTCCCTACAGTTCTACACACAACACTGGAGATCATAATACAGCATATTTCCCCTCTTTGATGAAAGCAAAATGAAACAAGTAAACAAAATAATAAATACTACATCTGAAACAAACATCATTACCAAAATATATAATTTGGTATTGTGAAAAAGAGAATGCATTATGATTCAAACCAAACACAACAATGTAATATTATAATACATATACTTTTGCATGACATATAAAAATGAATTTATATTTCTTGTCTTTAGGTTCTAACACCCTCCTTTAAATCAGAAGATTGACACTACGTTAATTTCCTGGCATTCCATACACCTCAACCCTCCAACAACACAGTATTTCCACTGACTTTGAATATTTTCCATGGAACTGACCGCACCGTTCCACCTTTTTTTCTGAACTTTCCCTTCCTATACTGAACCCAATCACCCTCCCTTACCGAGCATGCTTTGCACTTCGATATTCTTTCGTCTCAGTTGACAACCTTGTTGATATTTCATCACCTTTATCTTTTGTTCTACTCGTGTCTTTAACAGACTTCCCATTTTCACACATCCACCCAGGGTACACCTGGGAATGAGGATTTCTACCATTCAATAAATAAAAGGGTGTCACACCAGTTGCCGAATGGGGGGTGATTCTATAATTTCACATCATCATTGGGATTTCCTCTTCCAACACAAATCATTACACAGTATCAATTGTATACTTTCCACTAAGACGTGATTAAACCTCTCAATTAAACCATTTTCACTGTGATGATATAAGCGCTGTGGGATGATGCATAACTTCATTTAACCTTAAGAATTCCTCTATCTGACTTGATACAAATTGTGGATCATTATCCCTAACTATCTCCCTTGGCCATCCTTCTCCCTTAAACACCTCACTCAAAAATCAGTCACAGACCTAGTATTGACACATTTCACAAACTTAACCTCTCACTGCGGCCGACACGTTGGTATGGGCCATTTGGGGCAACCGTAGTGGTTGCGATGTGAAGTAGAAGCGGTGCAGCATGCGGTGCCCTCACGGCGCGGTACAGGCAGCGGTTCAGTGGTGGTCGTCCCACAGCGTCGGTGAGGCTAAGGCTTGTGATGCGGAGTGAGCGGTGCTGAAAGGTCACAGTGCAGGCGACTGAGCCGTTTGGAGTTCGGGTCGGGCAGCAATGATGTCGGTGATGTTCGTGCAGAGTGAAGTGAGGCAGTGCGGAGTGCAGTGCCCACAGGACGTGGTGCAAGCAATGGCTCAGTGACGGTCGCCCAGCGGCGTCGGTGAGACCAAGGATGCAGTGCGAAGTGCGGCGGTGTCTTCAGACACGGAACCAGTGACGGACGCGATGACAGAGTCAGCTGCTCTTCTTTTTCTGCGGCGGCTGAAACCAGCTGTTCCAGAGACGGTGCCCAGAAGGATGGTGAAGTCTTTGCTGTTCCTGAGATGTCTTGAACAGGGGGCAAGCTCTACTCAAGCCCTTGGAGATACTTGCCAATAATAGTAATGGGGTAACCCAGGAACCCTCAGAACCTGGGTACGTTTTAAACAACAAAAAATGGTTCTGTTGGGGAAACACAAATAAATTGAACAATGTATGGAATACACAAAAAGTGATATATCCAAGGAGGGATATATAGGAAAACAGACACTGACCACAGTAGTTATAAAGGTTAATCTTTTAGTGTAAACCTTATGGAAACTGAGATTTTCACCAGCAGCCCCTGACAGCTGTGCTGTGCTGTACTGAACTAGCCTGCTCACTGTGGGAGGAGCTACGAGACGAGCTGCGAACGAGTGAACGCTGAGAGGACGATGTAAGGACTCGGTGGGAGGGCGCGCTGGAAAGCCAGGCCAAGCTGAGCCGAGCTGATCTGAGCATGCCGGTTAGCGAACAATAAGGTTATCGGCCCTTCATCGGTCCCCCGGACTCCCCGGACCCTCCCCCTCTGGATCACTCATTGCTGGAACCACTGCTACTACCTGACGCGCTGACGGCTGCCTTTCCTGACGGCTGCTGCTCAGCTGACTCCCCCCCCCCCACCGCATCGTTGTTTCACCTGGTTGCGGTTGGTGGCCAGTGGGATTGGCGGAGCCACTGCTCTCCCCATGCTCTTGGGGGTCGAGCAGAGCTGAGCTGAGCAGACAGGCCGGGAGGCAGGACGCCGGCCACGGTGGGGGCAGTGGGTGGTGACGGCGCAGAGGAAGTGGAGGTGAGGAGGTGAGAAGGGGGAGCACGTTCTCTGGAAAGGGGCAAAGGGGCAAAAAGAAGCAAAAAGGGCAAAGGAGCACCAGCAATAGGAGCTGCAGCAGCTGGGCGGGATGAAGTGAGGTGAGGTGAGGTGTGGGAATATTTGTCAGCTCTGCATGTGACTTCGCTTTGCTTTGCTTTTCGCGGGGCCACCAGAAGCTACCAGGAGCGAACAGGTCATCAAGTGGCCTTGTGACTTTGTGTGGGACTTTGGGACTTTGTGTGGGGCTAATTGGAGCTATAGAGCCACCAAGTCATTAATCTACTGCCGGGCCTCACTACACTGGTCATTTACACACAGGAGTCTGGTGGGCCCAGTGGGGCCGGTGGAGCAATTTAAAAACAACTAAAATAACGAAAACATCTAAAACAAGCCACAGGAAGGCGAAAACAGTGGATTGGGGGTCGTGGGGAATCGCGATTGGCGAATCTGAGAGGATATCGGATATTGATCTTGTTTAAAATCTTAAGCAAAGTTAACACGGCAAGTTGCACGGGATAAAAAATAAATCACGAGCCAATACACCTAAAAACAAGCAGAGGGCAGTATGAGGTCAGGTAGCATCCGGGGCAATACAACACTTAAACAAGAGACAACGAAACGGAAACGAAAGACCATGATGCAGGAAGAGGAAAGGAACGATCCATCATCAGAAATCGGTCTTACAACCCAGAATAACTGTTCTCTCATAGAAACATCAGCATTTGGAAACATCTCAGGGACAGGAAAGAATGGGCAAACACCTATATTGGAGACAAGTAATAAAATAACAAAAAGGCAGTTTTCTTATCAACCAAACATTTTTACAAAATTCTGCTTTTTAAAATATGCAGGGGATGCTCTACTCTCAAACACAAGAGATGTCCCAGGTCTTCAATCACCTCTTCAACCCATACACTTAAATCAATCATCACAACTAAATCAATCATCACAAGCTTTCGAAGACCTGAAACTAATTTACGAAAGGAAAAGTCCAGACACAAACAGAAATGCAAGCATAGTAGCTACTAGCCCTTTACAAATAACATCAACACCTCAAAACAGCAAAATACAGATGTGCGGCGAAACTACGGGTAGGAAACTAACCGGTAATACAGAGTCAGTCCAAGTACACAGGCAAAATGAGGAAAACAAGATGTCCAAGGACGCCCAAGGAAAAAACCTTGATACACATGAAACTAGCTACGATTTGAATGGCGACAGTAGACCAAAATATAGCAAAAACAGAATTTGCAACTGTGCCATAGTTAATACATCAACGATCGACAGCCAACCAAGTCCGGAAAAAGAAACGCTGCTCATGAGAACTGACCCTAACCAAATAAGGAAGGGTGAGGCACAGGAAGACACGGGATTCAAACTGACAAGGCCTACCCCATCATCAAATAAAGAAACACCAAATCGTCAATCAGAGTTAAACAGGGGGGGGAGAAAATCAATGAGCCGATCACCGTAAAAAAACTCAGTCGAAGATATAGAAGACATAGAGATCTCCTCATACCTTGTGACAGAAGAATGGAAAGGCCTCATGGCCGCTTACAGCCAAGATATAAACATGAATGGGCTAAATACCAAAACTCACGGCAAACTAACTGAATATACACAGGATTTACTTGAGGGAGAGAAAATAAACGAAGATCAAAATGACACGCCAATTCCGGCCGGTGTGGATGACTCTCCAAAAATTGCTAGCCAGTGAACGGCGTTGCCCAGCATGCTAAAAACAATGCAACTATTGGTAGAAGCACTCCACTATCAGTCAGATAAGATGGATGTTCAGCTGACCCTTTTAGATACTCTGGCTGTCTTTGTGGTCGCCATCGATGGGAAGCTGGGCATACTAAATACACTGCTACAAAATAAGCAGGACCAAGCCCAAAATAAGAATGTGGGATGTGGATGCGGTCCTATTATTAACAAACTGGCCACACTACCATCAATGTTGAGTGACCTATGCGCACAAATAAAAAAGCCCTTGCAAAGAAAAGACAGTTATTTGTGTAACAGACAAGCAGACGCTGAAGTGGACAAGCATTCCCTTGATAGCTGTACTGTGATTTCAACTGATAAAACAAAAAGCACAGGAACGTTAATTATTACGAAAAACGTGTGCCCGGGGGCAAAGGACGCACAGACCTTCAAAAACCAAAATGAAAAAGCTAAAGATATAACAGCAGCAGAAGATCGACGGCCTGCAACTTCAACTGAAGACAAGGCTGAGAAGCAACTGAACGCAAAACAAAGGCGGGCGAAAAAACGCAAAGGTAGAAATCAAAAAATCAACCTAGCGCAAGAGTGTTTCAGGCGTCTCTTCGGATCTACGTCACATTTGGACGAATGTGAACCCAATTGCGTAGACGACACTAGTAAAAATGAAGAAGGGGAGGCCAAAAAGGAAACAAATAAAATTGTAACAGTAGATGTTCTGCATCAAAGAGAGACTAACAGAGCGTCTCCGCTAACAGTGAATGAAAATAAAATCAAAGAGTCAACCCAAAACCAGCCTGTAAAGCAGAGCTCTACGAATCGATCGATCATTGTCACTGCAATGAACTCTACTGAAACAAATGGAACAAAGCATAGGAGAAAAAGCGCACAGTACATACAACCGAAAACTACAAAGGAAGAACCTAAAGAATCAGACAAAAATGGACTGGTATCTAGCAGACGAACATCAAAATCTATTGACCCAAGAGCAAACCAAAGAAATGACACTAAGACACATGCAAGGGGTGCAGGAATTGAATCAGCATTCCACGATCTGGGAGTTGAGAATTCAAAGTCAACCTTAGAATGCCAGGAAGGGTGTGATGATGTAACACCCCTTTCATACCAAGCATTATTGAGATCACTGCACGGACATGAATTTGTACAAGGACGAAATGATGACAACAAAAACAACAGCAGTATGGGAATAATAAAAGGTCCAACAAATAGTGTATGGTTTATCCCGGATTACATCTCAAAAGGAAAGCATGATATATTGAATAGAGGCAACATCTTACGGCTGCTAGCTCACATTCCATCCCTGGCAGGTGTGACAACTCAGGACTTGGCTTCTATTGAATTTATAAGAGAAGTTGGAATGAAGGCCGAGAAAACAAAAACAACATGGATAACACCTTTAGTTGCACAAAACATACTGGCAGAAACTACAACCTTTAAAATTTGGGGAATAACAATTGCCCCTACGTAAAACCAAAATACCCCGATCTACTAATTCCAGCAGCAACAGATGGAGAACAGAACTCCTCCAATAGGTCTGGATTAACAGTACTCAGAGGAGCCAAAGAGATGGACGGAGTAAGAAGCGTGGAAGATCTCAAAGTTGGGGGCCGCACTTCAGATGGCGCAGCATTAGGATCATTCGATCTAAGATGGATCGCGAGAACAATAAATAATCAGTCAAATTGACCAACGAAAAACCTCCCAAAAACAAGCAGGCAAAACCAATTTAGAATATGCTCATGGAACATCAACGGTCTTGCCTCTAAAATTTCGGATCCAGAATTTGATAACTATCTATGTTCCTTTGATATTGTGTCCCTGCAAGAAACATGGCAACTAGAGCCCCCGCACCTGCATGGATTTCTACGCTTCTTCAACAGTGCGGTGAAAACAGCAAAATATGGCCATCTACAAGGGGGCCTAGTAACTTACGTCTCAACTGCAAGTGTTTATGAGATCAAGGAACTAGGATCAATCAATCCACATATAAAGATAATACATTTATCCACCTCGAAACTAGGCAGGAAAGGCACAAATTTTACATTGATCAACGTCTACATACATCCAAAAAGGAAAGGAAAGGTTGTAAAAGAACTATGAAAAAGCCTGGAGGAAATTATAAACGTTACTCCGACAACGGACGTTATTATCACTGGGTACTTCAATCTTAATCTGATGAGAACCTCAACAAATGACGAGAATCACTATCAAAACATAGCCTGGAACATACCGTATCAAGAGCCTCCACAAACATCCAAATATTCAAAGCTAGGAGAGGAGGTGTTAGAGAATCTTGAGTGCTATAACCTCAGAGCATTAAATGGGAGATTCATCGGAGACACTCCACCAGCGTGTACATTTCACACAACAACATATAGTAAAATATTGGATTACACTCTTATGTCACTATGCTTATTTCGTCATATTGCCTCATTCCAAATAGGGAAAAAAGTTGACAGTGATCACTGTCATCAGGAAATCACACAACATCAGCAAACCTAAATTTGAGCAATCGCTGGTACCGAATGATCTAATTCATACCATCAACTATAAAAGGATCAAGTACTCGGTAGCCAAAGATGGAGACCTACAAGAAATGGCAAAGCTGCACTTTGATGGGAGAATAGGAGCGAGCGAGGTTGAGAAATGGGAGAATTTTACATCCACCATGGCAAGTTACACTACAACTCCAAAGCTCCAATACGTACAGAAGGATAGCAATAAGACTTCTTTCACAGAAGACCACAAAATAAAGATAAAACATATAAAAAAATATATCTTTCAAACAATGCGCCAACTTAGGCATCTCCCAAGAGATATGGCGAGACACAACCATCTGCGAGAATTAAAGGCATCCTTGAAAAAAACAAAATGGGAAGCAAATAGATCAATGGAGGACAATTTGTGGGCAAAATTATATGCAGACACCAAGCAGAATGATGGGGCAAAATTTTGGAAAACAATCAATTCCTTTATAAACCCTAGGCATGATGGAGTCTCCTCAAATATCTCCGAACAAACATGGGTAAACCATCTTAAAGATCATTTCATACAACACACAACCTACGACTTGGCGACAGAAAATGATGACAACTAATCAATATCACTGTGTGACACTCAACACCAACATACAGGATGAATTATGTGCACAAGTGTGACAAAACTACAAAAGATAATCGGGCGCCAAATCAAAAAAGGCAGGAGAGAGGGGGGGCGCCAGGCCCGAATGGAATCCCTCCCATTCTCTACAAACTGAACGAAAAGGAATGGGCTGAAGCACTCAAGCCACTGTTTTTGGAAATTAAATATCTTAACGTACTACCTGTCTCCTGGAAGGGCTCTATTATTTCCCCAATTTTCAAGGCAGGGGACAAATCTCTACCATGTAACTACAGATTGGTTGCCCTCATGGATAACGAGGCAAAGTATTTTGCTGGAATCCTTTTGGAGGAATTGCAGGCCAGGGCCACAGAAAACTCTCTAATTCCTGTAAACCAAACTGGTTTTGCTAAATCTATAGGGACAACAACAAATATTTTGTCTATGGGGCTACTAATTGACAAAGCAAAAATAACTAAAATGCCAATCCACTTGTGCTTCATAGACTACAAGGCGGCTTTCGACCATATCAATCGGAATCTTCTATGGTCAAAATTGAAGAGATGGGGAATACCAAAGCCTTTGTTAGACCTGCTGATTAACTTGCACAGTGAAACATGGGTACAGGTGAAGCTGGGCGACGGCTCCCATTTGTCAAGACACATCCCAACAAATAAGGGTCTTAAACAAGGATGTGTCTTGGCCCCAACGCTCTTTAACCTGTTCTTAGGAGATCTCATTCCGGTGCTCAATAATTGCAACTCTCATGCACCACAACTAGGAGGTCAAATACTGCCAACGTTATTATACGCAGATGACTTGGTTTTAATCAGTCATACAAAAATAGGGATGCAAAATCTTGTGGATGCAACACAAAGATACTCTGACGAGAATCATCTGATAATAAACTTGGAGAAGACCAAAACAATGTCAATCAACAAGAAAGGAAAAACACCACACAGATGGTTTTGGAAGAAGACCCGTATAGAAGATACACAAGTATACAAGTACTTAGGGGTCACAATTGATAGCAGTGGCCAGGTTATCATCCAAAAAGAAAGCATCAGAGGAAAAGGCATTGCTATTGCAATCTCGCTAAAACAGCGAAATGGCAGGCTCACCAGCCCATCTTTTCTGCCCCTGGCACAAGTTATATGACCCAAACTCTTGCCTACACTTACCTACGGTAGCGAAGTACAAAGAGAAAGAGACGCAGCAATTCTGGATAAAACTGTGACAGCAGCGTACAGGATCATCTTCGGCCTGCCAAAATATACCTCCCCGGCTCAACTTAGGCTAGAGTTTGGTGGCCAGAAGCAGTCTCTTGCAAGACAGGGAGTGTACATAATCACGTGGGACAAAGTCAGGAAGGCCAAAAAGGGAACCTTAAATAGCTTTTTATGGTTGGAACTACAGCGAAACCCGGGCTCGCCAGCTGCCAAGTACTTGGAAAAGAGCCTGGCGAACCTAGGCATACAGGAGCTGTGGAACACCTCCACTAATCATACCATGGTCAAATGACTGGTAAAGAAAACAACAAAATACCTCTAATGGATTGAAGATGAGGTGACTGTTGCCAAGAGGTCACAGGGATGGTTTATTTTAAACGCCTACTCTAAACAAGGTCAACAGAGTTACCTTGACCTGGGATATTCAAGAACTACAAAATTGAAGTTTTTAAAATTCAGACTGGGCCTCTTACCTTTCATAACCCACCTCCCACACTGGCTGAGGGATGAAGGGGGCATCCTCTGTAGTCTATGTGGCAAGGCAATCAAGGATATGCCACATTTGTTGTGTTCCTGTGACAAACTGCTAGAGGAAAGGAAACGCATGTTGAAACTCCAGTTCAACCAACGAGGAATACGCACTCGAAGGCATGCAGTTCTTGCCTGCTTCGCAGCCGACAACCCGCAGATGAACTGCAGCTTGGTGAAGTTTATGAAGGAGGTGGAGAAAAAGATGCAGAAACTTGATACTTAACTTAGTTTGTAGTTACGTGAACAAGCTGACCTATACTTAAAATTATGGTTAATATTACTAAATCTACAATGGTGGCAAAAAGAGGCTGCTGGAACTCGACCTTCTCTTTTAAAGCTTACAAAGAAGTCAATCTGTATTTTCACGATTTAAAACAAAAAGGAATTATACAATTTTATATGTAATATTAAGACAAAGGTGATAATGTACAGTACGTATATGTTTATTTAAATGGAGAAATTGCAATGGTTTTTATTAACTATGCAAATAAAAAAAATAAAAAATTATGGAAACTGAATTTACAGTTCTTTGAATAGCTGTCCAAAACAAACAACATACATAAACTGTGCATACGTTGAGTGAACAAGTCGTGACTGGTGACCAAGTGTTGTGAATACTTTGAAGAAGTACAAACATAATCAGACATATAGACAAAACATTACATCAAGATGGTCCACTTATAGAATACAGTAGTCTCAAACAGGGTAATTTATCTCTTTGTTTTGATGAGGCTCAGAGTGGGCGGAAACATAACGACGACGTTTCGACCCTAAATAAATGCGCAGATTTGTGTGCATCCGAGGTGGGTCTTTGTCAGGACTATAAACCAAAAGGGGAGTGGGACAGCCTTGTTAGTGGTGCATATTCCTTCAAACAGGTCCTTCAACTGGGTAATGGAGTGTGTCAGCCGACATACTCCATGATCATGTATGGCGAATGAATTTTGTTTTCCTTTTATAATCCTGTCACTCCAAAGCCAGACAGTCAATACACAAACCTAGTAGAGGCACACTGGATGGCTAAGAAAGAAAATACCTACTTTCTACAAGTTGTATTTTCAAACCTAGAATGTAAACATCATCCTTACTAAAAGATGCATCGTTACATTCTGAGTTCAGGCATACTAGACCCTATCTTCCAATCTGGGTCCCATGGGCAGTTATACTTATAAGATGTTATAAGTAAACTCCTCATTGTAACATTTGGGGATTTTACTTATAACATCTTATAAGTATAACTGTCCATGGGAACCAGATAGGAAAATAGAGTTTAGTATGCCTGAACTCAGATTGTAAAGATGCATCTTGTAGTAAGGATGAGAAGAAAACGTCTTCTCCCATTAGCCGCAAGACCTAAAAACATTGGACTTGTCTCCTCCAAACCCCTAATTTGTTCACACTGTCTTGAATTGTTCTCTACTGGTTCATTTGAGGTACCATACTCTATCTCATTTTAGCCAGCTTTCACTAATAATAGGGTATTTGTGTAAATGTAGACAAATTAAATTTGAATGTGTCTTGTTCCCTTTTCGGAAAATGCAATATGAAACTGTTAAAAAAAAGCATTATCTTCATTCCTAATATTGAAACCTCTACCTCTAGACTGTTCATTCAGCGGTTACAGCAAATGGTATACAATTTGGCACACTTGCCTCCAAGGTCCTTAGGTCTTATTCAAGAGCGAGGTTTGCCAAGGTCTCTGTTAGAAGTTTTTGGCCTCCTTGCAGATGGACTTGATCGTCTTGTATTCCTGAACAAACTCTTTCTAAATGTTCATCACATTTACAATAAATGTTCTGAAGACCTCTCTATGTTAATGGTCTTATTTTGAGTTGGAGTTTGACAGATGGGATACTACGGCAAATCGTGATGGATATCCCATCTGCAGTATTACAAGTGCCATAGGCTGTAATGCCCTTGTAATACAGAGGGCGGAGCATTCATTCATTCATTCATTTGTGAAAGAGTATTCCATCTGCCAAACTCGAAATAAGGCCATAAGTTACAATTCATTTTAAGGATTAAGAGGTGTCTGCAGCCGACTTAAACCTATGCCCTGTCCACTTGGCTTAAGGTTTTCTGCTCTTTTCTGTGTACTAAGAATGGTTAGCAATTAAAGGGTGTCTCTTGACAGATATCTTTTTAGATCACATTGTTCTATGTTTACAGTGTAGCACATTTTGTTGTCATTTCTCTACTACAATCAAAACCATCAGGGTCGGTGAACATTTATGCCAACAGGTCGAACTTAACACTAATGCAAAATGTGCCAATATGGTTCATTCTATCCTATGGGACAGATAGCCTTTCAATAGTGAAAAACGAAATTGGCAGTTTTTCACCATCACGACATGCCACACACATCAGGGCATATCCTACCTTTCACATACGCTGCACCCTGCCCACAGTGGTACATTGGGCCTACCTTAGGAGTGATTTACATGTAAGAAAGGAGAAGGTCAGGATCTGGCAAGTGGGTGCCCTTGCCAGGTTGACATGGCAGTACTAGACTGCGCACAGACACTGCAGTGGCAGGTCTGATAACCTTTTGCAAGGCTGCTTGTCTGGGTGGCACAATTAGTTCTGCAAGCCCACTAGCAGCATTTGACTTACAGGCCCTGGGCACACACAGTTCCCAGTACTAGGGACGCAGTAATAAGTCAAACAAGCCAATAATGGAAACACCAATCCATAATAACAATTTACACAGAGAGCATATGCACTTTAGCACTGATCAGCAGTGGTAAAGTGCCCAGAGTCATAAAACTGACCAAAACAGGGTCAAAAACAGGCGGCCAAAAAGTCAAAGGTCTGGGGATATACCCACTGGAAAAGCCAGGTCTAACAGTTCCTGAAATGTTTAATAGCCCACCACCGTTCTAAAGTCTCCTTTTCAATACCACCACACGTCTCTTTAGCTCCCCTCAAGGTACAAGAAGAGAAAGCAACAACCCTCTATTCTCCATTTTCCTCTGCATTAAAACTGCACCCAACCCACAAAGACTGGAATCAGTTACTAAAATAGATTGATCATTTACATGAAATGGTTTCAAATTAACAGCATTGATTATGCAATTTTTAATCTTCTTAAAACCTTCACGGTCTTGTATCTACAAAAATGTAGTACTTTTTCTTCAGTAATTCCCCTAATCCTTTAGCAATGTCTGGAAAATGCTTAATAAATTTAGCATAATATTCAGACATTCCCAAGAAGGATCTAAATTGGTTGTTATTCATGGATGACGGAGCCTTTTTTATTGCCACTACCAGTTTTAACTTGGGACTTATGTCATTCTCAGAAATGCTATGCCCAAGATACTCTACTTGATTCACAGCTAATTTACCTTATTCAGACTCGCAGTCAATTCAGCCTCACTTAATTTCCTTATCACTTTCTCCAGAACCTGATCATGCTCCATTCTATCCCTTCCCCATATCAAAATGTCACCCTGGAAAGATTTCACATTGGACTCGCCTTCAAACAATTTTTGCATGACTCGTTGAAATACCGCAGAAGCTAATCCAAAAGGCATTCACACAAATCTATACAATCCTGCCTTGAAAACTGATGTCATTGAATCTAAGGTTGAAAACACGTTTGCTTTGCCAATAGTTGCTAACATTTCATTTATGTTGGGGAGCGGATACTGATCCACCTATATTGCTTTATTAAGATTGTGGACTTCAACACACATATGGACCCCCCCCCAATTAAATTTTTTCACCAAACCAATGGGGTGCACCCAATCAGCCGATTCCACCTGCTCAATGACACCCTCTTGTTCCAAACAACACAATTCTTCTTTCAAAGCAGCCCTCATAGTTATGGGTACTCCCCTTACTTTATATATAATAGGTCCAGCATCCTGCTTCAAAATCCAATTTGAGGCAAAAACACTAGAAACACTTCCTTCCATATACAATTTCCATCTTTCCCTTTACTCTTCCCATTCATGACAGAATCCATAAAGAAAACTTGTGCCGGGTGATTTGGATCCAAAATGACACCTAATGACTTTTGGTCTGATCAACACAACAGATTCTTTCCCACACTTACGACAAACACTTAGGTTTGTATCCACTGTCTCTTGAAGACAAAATCCGCAGTGAAACATCCTAACATTGATAACTTCTCTCCACAGTATACCACTGGATTAAATGTGGCTGCTCCCAACTCTACACTACCTATATTTTTAAATGTGAACTCATTAATTATTGTTTACAAGGGAACACAAATCCAACAATACTTCAACTAACGTTTCTTGAGTACACACTTTGCACTTAGGTGGAATGTTAAGACTCCAATAACTTATCCACTTCCAGATCATCCAACACTTCATCATCTTCACTATCCAATTCCTCTTTCTTACACGCAACATTCACCCTACTCTTCCGCTCTTGTCCCTTATACACACAAGCAAAATCACCTGTCTACATTTGTAACACCTAACAGTAGTAGCTGAATAATTTGCCGACGAAGCAACATGTTTCTCACTACCACAACAATAGCATCTACTTGTCATCTTCTTTCCTTCTTTAAGGTCTTGCCTCCTGGGAACCTTTAACTCATCTTGAAAGTTTGTAGATTTTACTTCCAGTCTTTTAAATTTTTGTACCATGCCAACAATGGTTGTTGTTTTACCATATTTATTAGATTCATGGTACTTTAATTCTTTCACAATTTGCGTAATATTTTCCACTCTTTTCGCCACTACAATAGACTTTTCAAGGGAAGGTTCCTTCATATTAAAAAGCTTTTCTGGCATCTTAGTATTATTTTTATTTACCAACTGATCCCTTATTATCTCTTCCCGTAACTCTTTGAATCTGCAAGAGGATGCTAATGTCCTCAGTACCGCAATATATTGATCCAGCCAACTCTCCTGCCATTTGTTCACACCAAAAACATTCACCACTATATTTATCTTGGCTTTTTAATTGCCATCTAATGCTCTTATGGCTAGTGAAAATTCGTCGTCCTCCTCTTCCTCATCATTTTCATCACCTTGTACCTCCCAAGGCAGAACAGGTAGTAGTTTCCAGACCTTCCTTCCTTGAGTGCCTAAATTATATTTTACAAATGCAAATTTTCGCTTAGGCACAAATACATTGCCCCTGTTGCCTCTAAATCCCTTTGAAATACCTCTTGCCAATCCTCCCAAAACATTGGAGAATCATCAGATGTAGCTAAAAATGCTGGAGGGGCATTATAGAACCTAAAGTCGCAATAATGACAAATATAAATAGAGCTTATGCGTGGGTTTAGTTGCTTCCTCGCTGTTTGGATAACATTGAAAATGAACTTTTTCCAATTCCACAGGTCTTGCTGATCTTCCAGAAACAAGCAGCAACCAAATTAAGCAGTTGTTACCGCCTATCGGTGTAGGTCAGGCACACGTATTGACCGCACAGGACGGAGGTCAGGCACCAGGCGCGTGGTTCCTGAAATGCCAGATTTGCAAGTACTCGTATACTGGCACATGCACGCTGTCATTCGTTGTGCGTGCTGACAGCTATCCATCGTGCTGCGTCCTGATTCTCGTGCATCTCTGTAGCGCCTCTCAGTTAGCGCATGCTTTCTTTCACGTGCCCCCCCTTGTTACGTGCTGCCGATAGCTGTAGCCACCACCAAAAATTACAGGATGCTGGAGGACCAACTTGTCACCCCTATTACAGCCAAGAGTCCTTGTCATGTGAGTAAAAGTTCTTATTTACTCAAGAAGCTATGCACGTTCTCCAGCTCTCTAGTCCACCAGCAACTGCCGTTCCTAGAACTTCCACCCTTTCCTTCCACATTCTATATTACATCCCTACTGTTCTACACACAACACTGGAGATCAAAATAGAACACAACACCTCCCTCGCAAAAGGTTGTCTTAATGCCTAAGTTGAAACTACCCAAGCAAAAGCAAGTATTTGATCGAAGAAGAGCTGCCTTCAAGAAGATCCTGTCTTCTTGGTTAGAGTTGGCACATTCTAGACATGTAAACTACCCCTAATTTTGAAATCAGCATATAACAGGCATATTTGTGCAGGGCACAGAGTGTTCATCACCGAGAAGTCTTTTGACACTTTTAGACCAGAGGTCTTCAAACTTTTTGATGTCAAGACCCCCTTGCCAAACTTTTTTAATTTCTAGAACCTTGTACTCTTCATCATCGACAACTATCGACAATTTATAAATAAATAAATAAATACAGCAAATAATTTTTCCAGTGGGGAAATAATGTTAAACAGTGTTTAGTAAATAAAGGTCTGTGCGCATGGGGGTGTAGTCAAAGGTGTAGCTATAAACAAAGGGCCTAACATTTGAGGAATTGGCGTATTTATGAAATATGGTGCATTCCTGTCCTTTTCCCTTGTGTTGGCGCACAAATTGGTGCCTAAAACCAACACAGGCAGGATTCTTTTTGTACAGGAAGGGGCACCTTCCTTCACAAAAACAATCCAGAGAGGCGTTTTTCTCTTTCTATGTGTGCTGCAGAATGCAGCACACATGGAAAGAGGAAAAAACGAGGAGAATTTAAAACATCTCTCCTTGTTACACCTCCACTGGGGGGCATCTGTTTTTAAAGCTCCCCAGGTTTATGTGATTTTGTAAATATGGGGCAGCATCAAAATCTGTGGGTGTGGCATGGAAACCCCACACAAAGCCCATGGAAGACCTCCTTGATGCAGAGTATTTCAAAGCAGTGACCTGTGCTTCTATGTCTTACTCCATATCTATGAAGCCATGCAAAGCCATGCAGGGTGACTTTGCACCGCCTCATAGGTATGGTTGAGAGGCTTGCGTCACTGGAGGGTCAAAAAAAGTGATGCTCTGGCAAGGCTAGCCTCTCATAAATAAGCACCATAATATTCTGGGCCTTACTTATGAAGGCTTGCCACACTTTTACGCCACCATTGCGTCACTTTTTGTGATGCTGTGGTGGCATAAACAATGCGCCATGTTGCGCCATATTTACGAAGTGACGCATCTAAGAAGACGTGTCACTCTGTAAAGGCCTGCACTACATTATACTTGTGTCGGGTATAATATTTGCTGGGTGGGCGTTCCCCCGCAATAAAGGGTCATAGAAGCGAAGCTGTGAAATCTATGAGATTTCACTGCGACACGTCTAGGACGCTACTGTGTTAATATCTTACACCTGGTTCACAGCAGGCGTGAGACTGATGCAGGCCCTTTCACATGGGGCTTGCCCCATTTAAAAGGTCCATTGCTGGAGTTGCATCTATTTTCAGACACACCCCAGCAATATGTCACTTTTGCCCCTACAGGTACGTTAGAAATACTGACGTATCTGTAATTCCTTACGACATGGTGCGCCGTACAATAAATGCTGCTCATCCATTGTTACAAGGAGGGCGCAGTAAAAACTGTTGCTTCGCTGTTTTGTCGCAGCAATGCAACAATTTTCATAAATGAGGCCCTCTGTACGTATTTGAGGTATTTTACCATCTGGTATCTACATAAAAAAAATAATGGGCAGCTTAAATGTAAAATAAATGTAAAAGTTGTTACTCTGTGGGAAATGCACTGTAGTACATTATGAAACCTCTATGTTCGAGGCATGTGGGCTGCTGAATTCATATCTATTGCATAGATTGCCGCCTAGTGTTGGGTCCAGATGACTGCACATTGTTGTCCTGGAAGAGTCTTCGAAGTATCACGAGATAGGTGGCTCCTCCCCTGGACTACAGTGCGCATGGGCTTCGACTCCATCCCCAGATTGTTTTTTTCCGCCATTGGGTTCGAATGCATATTTGATCACTCAAGTTCGGAATCAATAGAAACTTTCTTTTTGGCCCAAAGGCCTTTCCTATATCGTCGGTATTGTCTTGCGATCGGTGCCCAGTTCTGTTCCAGCTCAGTTCCCGAGTCGGACATCCAGAGGAGTCGCGTGGCTCTTCGGTGCTCAAGGCCCGGTCAACGCTACAGGCCTTATTCGACGACACATCATGGAACGGAGCCCGTTCAAAAGTTGCCCCGTGTGCAACTCGAAGTATCCTCACATCGACGTCCACCCGGTGTGCAACAAGTGCCTGTCGCCGGATCACGATGAAGACAACTGTATGGCTTGTTCTCGTTTCCGCTCCAAGAAGACAATTCGACTTCGGCGCACAGCGCACCAGGAGGCCCAGCAGACGGCACCTGACCCGGTGAACATTTTCGATACTGAGGGAGAAGAGGCAGACGAGCAGGAAGATCAGGAGCCGATGTCCAATCCAGCGGCGGAGATCGACTCCAACTACGACGCTGATGTAGAAATGCTCAATGCTGAAGAAATCATCGACGAGGTAGGAGACGACGATGAGGCCTATGGGGCCATGGAAGATAGCTCAAGCGAGGAGCTATGCCCCGTTGAAACAATATATACGGCTCAGGTCGAGGGATCGCCACATGGCCTTACCCAAGATCTTACACTGAGTTCCACAGTCTCGCCTCCGGGCCCGCCTACGGACATTTCTAAAGAGCCACAACTGGTGAAATCGAAACCGAAAGAGAAAGCTTCGGTGTCTACACAACCGAAAGGGCTAGAGGTGCCGTCGAAACCGAAAGTGCGTGTTGCCTTGGTCGGCTCCAAGTCTTCAGACCTATCGGTGCAGACAAAGCCTAAAAAGGTTATCGACCCGGTGAAGTCGCTTAAGGGTGTCGAGCCGAAGACTGGGACAGCGAAAGCACTTGTCAAAGTCGTCGACCCAAAGACTTCGGCGCCGAGGGCCGTCGACACAAACAAAGGACTCGGAGCTACAAAAGTTGTCGATCCTGTGCGTCGGCCGGACAAGGCCAAAAGTACTACAACCCTCGAGTCCGCACCTGGTGGTGGCTCAAAGGAACCTGTCGAGTCGACGCAGCCGTCCGCCTCCTTCTCGTAGCAGGTGTCGGAATCGTTGAAACGCATTAAGGACAAAGCTTCAGCTGTCGATCCGAAGGATACTTCCACGCCAAAGCCTGCCACCAAACCGCATTCCTGTCCTTTTCCCTTGTGTTGGCGCACAAATTGGTGCCTAAAACCAACACAGGCAGGATTCTTTTTGTACAGGAAGGGGCACCTTCCTTCACAAAAACAATCCAGAGAGGCGTTTTTCTCTTTCTATGTGTGCTGCAGAATGCAGCACACATGGAAAGAGGAAAAAACTAGGAGAATTTAAAACATCTCTCCTTGTTACACCTCCACTGGGGGGCATCTGTTTTTAAAGCTCCCCAGGTTTATGTGATTTTGTAAATATGGGGCAGCATCAAAATCTGTGGGTGTGGCATGGAAACCCCACACAAAGCCCATGGAAGACCTCCTTGATGCAGAGTATTTCAAAGCAGTGACCTGTGCTTCTATGTCTTACTCCATATCTATGAAGCCATGCAAAGCCATGCAGGGTGACTTTGCACCGCCTCATAGGTATGGTTGAGAGGCTTGCGTCACTGGAGGGTCAAAAAAAGTGATGCTCTGGCAAGGCTAGCCTCTCATAAATAAGCACCATAATATTCTGGGCCTTACTTATGAAGGCTTGCCACACTTTTACGCCACCATTGAGTCACTTTTTGTGATGCTGTGGTGGCATAAACAATGCGCCATGTTGCGCCATATTTACGAAGTGACGCATCTAAGAAGATGTGTCACTCTGTAAAGGCCTGCACTACATTATACTTGTGTCGGGTATAATGTTTGCTGGGTGGGCGTTCCCCCGCAATAAAGGGTCATAGAAGCGAAGCTGTGAAATCTATGAGATTTCACTGCGACACGTCTAGGACGCTACTGTGTTAATGTCTTACACCTGGTTCACAGCAGGCGTGAAACTGATGCAGGCCCTTTCACATGGGGCTTGCCCCATTTAAAAGGCCCATTGCTGGAGTTGCATCTATTTTCAGACACACCCCAGCAATATGTCACTTTTGCCCCTACAGGTACGTTAGAAATACTGACGTATCTGTAATTCCTTACGACATGGTGCGCCGTACAATAAATGCTGCTCATCCATTGTTACAAGGAGGGCGCAGTAAAAACTGTTGCTTCGCTGTTTTGTCGCAGCAATGCAACAATTTTCATAAATGAGGCCCTCTGTACGTATTTGAGGTATTTTACCATCTGGTATCTACATAAAAAATAATGGCCAGCTTAAATGTAAAATAAATGTAAAAGTTGTTACTCTGTGGGAAATGCACTGTAGTACATTATGAAACCTCTATGTTCGAGGCATGTGGGCTGCTGAATTCATATCTATTGCATAGATTGCCGCCTAGTGTTGGGTCCAGATCATTGCACATTGTTGTCCTGGAAGAGTCTTCGAAGTATCACGAGATAGGTGGCTCCTCCCCTGGACTACAGTGCGCATGGGCTTCGACTCCATCCCCAGATTGTTTTTTTCCGCCATTGGGTTCGAATGCATATTTGATCACTCAAGTTCGGAATCAATAGAAACTTTCTTTTTGGCCCAAAGGCCTTTCCTATATCGTCGGTATTGTCTTGCGATCGGTGCCCAGTTCTGTTCCAGCTCAGTTCCCGAGTCGGACATCCAGAGGAGTCGCGTGGCTCTTCGGTGCTCAAGGCCCGGTCAACGCTACAGGCCTTATTCGACGACACATCATGGAACGGAGCCCGTTCAAAAGGTGCCCCGTGTGCAACTCGAAGTATCCTCACATCGACGTCCACCCGGTGTGCAACAAGTGCCTGTCGCCGGATCACGATGAAGCCAACTGTATGGCTTGTTCTCGTTTCCGCTCCAAGAAGACAATTCGACTTCGGCGCACAGCGCACCAGGAGGCCCAGCAGACGGCACCTGACCCGGTGAACATTTTCGATACTGAGGGAGAAGAGGCAGACGAGCAGGAAGATCAGGAGCCGATGTCCAATCCAGCGGCGGAGATCGACTCCAACTACGACGCTGATGTAGAAATGCTCAATGCTGAAGAAATCGTCGACGAGGTAGGAGACGACGATGAGGCCTATGGGGCCATGGAAGATAGCTCAAGCGAGGAGCTATGCCCCGTTGAAACAATATATACGGCTCAGGTCGAGGGATCGCCACATGGCCTTACCCAAGATCTTACACTGAGTTCCACAGTCTCGCCTCCGGGCCCGGCTACAGACATTTCTAAAGAGCCACAACTGGTGAAATCGAAACCGAAAGAGAAAGCTTCGGTGTCTACACAACCGAAAGGGCTAGAGGTGCCGTCGAAACCGAAAGTGCGTGTTGCCTTGGTCGGCTCCAAGTCTTCAGACCTATCGGTGCAGACAAAGCCTAAAAAGGTTATCGACCCGGTGAAGTCGCTTAAGGGTGTCGAGCCGAAGACTGGGACACGGAAAGCACTTGTCAAAGTCGTCGACCCAAAGACTTCGGCGCCGAGGGTCGTCGACACAAACAAAGGACTCGGAGCTACAAAAGTTGTCGATCCTGCGCGTCGGCCGGACAAGGCCAAAAGTACTACAACCCTCGAGTCCGCACCTGGTGGTGGCTCAAAGGAACCTGTCGAGTCGACGCAGCCGTCCGCATCCTTCTCGAAGCAGGTGTCGGAATCGTTGAAACGCATTAAGGACACGGCTTCAGCTGTCGATCCGAAGGATACTTCCACGCCGAAGCCTGCCACCAAACCGCAAAAGTCGACAGCGCCCATTCAGTTTACGCTGCCGCCAAAAGTGGTGCCGAAGGCATTCGCGCTGAAAACGGTCGTCCAGGCGTCCATTAAGGTGTCCTCGGGGCCGAAGCCTACACCTGCGGTTGTGGGCACAAAGCCTCGACAACCCCTGCTTGAGGAGCAGTCGGAACAATTCATCGACGCCGACAACGGTAAACTTTCTATTTACAAACGAAAGATCACCCCGGCACAGCCTATGGAGTCCTACACAATTCCATTAAAGAAAAAGAAGGATTCCACGGATTCACCCGTTCTTGTAGAACTGATAGCGCCACGTGGACAGGACACTGCTCCAATCTCGCCCACTTACTCAGAGGTGGAGGCTGGGGGAGGTGAATATGATGAGTATAACTACCCTGCCGACACTGATCCAGAGGATCCACATGACACATGGGCAGATGCTGCTGACCCAGGGGATCCACAAACTGCCCCAGACACTCAAGTGTATAATGTGAAAACATCACCTACTGAGGACTCAGCGGCATTTAATGCGCTTATTGAAAGGGCAGCCAAAAATCATGATGTCCAGCTCCATGCTGACCCTATTGAGGTGGATTTTTTGTTTGACACCTTTTCCACCTCTGAGAAGACCGTAAAAACTCTGCCAATGCTAAAGGGTGTCTTAAAACATGCTGCAGACATGTTTAAAGAACCCACAAGGGCCAGGGTTATAAACCCCAGAATTGAGAAGAAGTACAAGCTGGCGCCTGGGGACCCTACCTACATCAAGGGCCAGTTGCCGTTGGACTCTTTAGTTGTTTCCAATGCCCGGAAGAGGGCAAACTCACAAACTACTGGTGATGCTCCTCCCCCTGACAAGGAATCTAAAGTGCTAGAAGCATCAGGGAAAAGGGTGGCGGCTCAAGCGGCCAATATCTGGCGCATTTCAAACACTCAGGCACTCTTAGCCAGATATGACAGGGCACATTACGATACACTTGAGACCCTGTTACAACACTTGCCAGATGAATATAAAGGGGCAGCAGAGATGCTCATACAAGAAGGGAAACTCATCTCAAATGCTTCTATTAAGTGTGCACTGGACGCAGCAGACACCGCGGCCAGGGCCATTAACACCAGTGTAATGTTGCGGCGACAGGCCTGGCTCAGAATCTCCGGGTTCAAGCCGGAGATACAAACCACCATCCTAAATCAGCCTGTAAACCCTGATCACTTATTTGGACCTGAGGTGGACACCACCCTGGAAAAAATCAAAAAGGACACTGAGACTGCGAAGTCTATGGGGGCTCTCCAGTCGCAGCAGTTCAGGGGTGGTTCTTTTCGTCGCTCAGGCAATAGAGGTGTTTCCAGAGGCCAGCTGTCCCAGCAAACACAGTACAATAAAGGTGGCGCGCAAACCACGTACAACAAACAAAGTAGAGGTGGCTATCGCGGAAACAGCGCCAAAGGCAGAGGTCGTGGAAACAACAGCTCCCGATCCTCTGCCGCCAACAAACAGTGACGCCTTGTCACTGCCCCCCGACCATACAACACCGGTCGGGGGAGACTCCAACAGTTCCTGCCAGTCTGGAAATCCATCACCACAGACAGGTGGGTCAGAAAGCGTATCCAGTACGGTTATTGTCTGGAGTTGACATCCACTCCACCCAACATACCCCCAAAACACCGTCCTATGTCCAAAGAGCATTTGCACTTATTGCAGCAGGAGGTACTCGTCATGCTGCAAAAAGGGGCAATCGAGCTCGTGCCATTGGAAGAAAGAGGCAAAGAAGTGTACTCCCTGTACTTCTTAATCCCAAAAAAGGACGGGTCCCTCAGACCCATACTTGACCTCAGACCCCTAAACCAGTACATCCTATCAGAACATTTTCACATGCTAACACTGCAGCAGGTTCTTCCGTTGCTCAATCAGGGGGATTTCCTCGCAACATTAGATTTAACGGATGCATATTTTCACATTCCGCTACATCCGTCACACAGAAAATACCTCAGATTCACCATTCAGAATCAGCATTACCAATTCAAAGTGCTCCCTTTCGGAGTGACTACAGCGCCCAGGGTGTTCACAAAGTGCCTGGCGACAGTGGCTGCACACCTCAGGAGACAAAACGTTCACATCTACCCTTATCTGGACGACTGGCTTGTCCAAGCAAAGTCGGCCCAGCAGTGCGCCGCCAACATGTCCCACACCATTCACCTTCTTCACGATCTGGGATTCTCACTAAATTACCCAAAATCACACCTTCAGCCCGCCCATGTACGGCAGTATCTGGGCGCAACAATAAACACGCTGGCAGCCACGGCGCAGCCAAATTCAGTGCGGATCAACAGCATTCAATTGCTGATACAGAAATTCAGACCACAACACTCGCTTCCAGTACGAGTGTTCTTGCAGTTGATAGGCATGATGGCCTCCTGCATCTTCATTGTCCCGCATGCGAGACTACATATGCGTCCGCTTCAGGAGTGCTTAGCACATTAGTGGACTCAGGCTCACGGACAGTTGAGAGACCTAGTGTTGGTAACCGGTCGTGCGTACAACTCTCTGCATTGGTGGAATCCACACAACCTTTGCAAGGGACAACCGTTCCAGGAGCCTGTGCCACAAATCATCCTAACAACGGACGCATCTCTCCAGGGATGGGGAGCTCATGTACTCCACTACACGGTGCAGGGACTATGGACAACGCAGCAAATGAAGATGCACATCAACCTCCTAGAGCTGATGGCAATCTTCATGGCAATGAAAGCATTCAAAGTACATCTGTGCAACAAGGTCGTGTTGATCCGGACGGACAACATGACGGCAATGTACTACATTCAGAAGCAGGGCGGTAGACACTCTCCACAATTGTCTCATCTGGCTCAGAGCACGTGGAAGTGGGACATTCAAAGGAACATCTTCCTCATGGCAGAACACCTCCCAGGCAAGGACAATCAGATGGCGGATCTGCTCAGCAGGTACAGCCACCAAATGCACGAGTGGGAGCTACATCCATCAGTACTCCACCCGTACTTCCAGCAGTGGGGTCATCCAGAGATGGACCTGTTAAGCCACAAGGGAAAATGCCAAATGCCAAAGCTTTGCCGCCAGGTTACCGCACTCACAGTCGCAGGGCAATGCGATATGGATGAACTGATCAGGCAAATTTGCGTACGCTTTTCCCCCAGCACCTCTAATACCGCTGGTGGCACGAAAGCTAAAGCAACACTCGATGGCGCTCATCCTGGTTGCTCCAACGTGGGCACGCCAACCATGGTACACCACGTTTCTAGAACTTTCCGTGGTACCGCATCAAAGGCTGCACCTCACACCCAGACTTTTGACGCAGAGCCATGGCGACATTCAGCACCCAGATCCGCAACAGCTCAACCTGGCGATCTGGCTCCTGAGGTCTTAGAGATTGGCTACCTCAACTTGCCTCCAGACTGCATGGATATCATACGTGAGGCAAGAAAGCCCACCACCAGAGCATGCGATGCGGCAAAATGGAAGCGGTTTGTCATTTATTGCGTAGACTACAACATAGACCCGCTTGACGCGTCTACGCACAACATCATTTGTTATCTGTTACATCTTTACAAATGCAATCTAGCATATGCTTCCATTCGAATATATTTATCCGCCATAGCGGCTTATCTCCAAAACAGGCAGCATCTCTCACTTTTCAGAGTGCCTGCCATTAAAGCCTTTCTGGAGGGATTCAAACGAGTTATTCCTCCCAGGACCCCACCAGCTCCTGAATGGAATCTTAATGTGGTCCTCACCCGACTGATGGGTCCACCCTTTGAGCCTCTACATTCATGCGAGATTCAGTTCTTAACATGGAAAGTGGCTTTCCTGATATCGATTACGTCACTGCGACGTGTTAGTGAACTCCAGGCACTGACTATCCAAGAGCCATTCATACAAATTCACTCCAACCGGGTGGTGCTGCGCACTAACCCTAAATTTCTTCCAAAGGTGGTTTCACAGTTCCATATCAATCAGACTATTGAACTGCCTGTGTTCTTCCAAAATCCAGAGACAGTGGCAGAGAGAATGGTCCACACTCTTGACGTCAAAAGAGCTTTAATGTATTACATTGATAGAACCAAAGATTTTAGAAAGACGAAACAACGCTTTGTTGCCTTTTCCGCACAACACAAAGGCAACCCCATTTCCAAAGCAGGTATAGCCAGGTGGATCGTTAAGTGTATTCAGATTTGCTATCAAAAAGCAAAGCGTACTTTAACAATCCCCCAAAGGGCGCACTCCACCCGCAAGTTGGGGGCATCCATGGCTTTCCTTGGAAATATTCCTTTAGAAGACATTTGTAGAGCAGCCACATGGTCTACACCACACACATTTACGAAACACTACTGTGTAGATGTGCACTCCAAACAGCAGGCAGCTGTAGGGCAGGCTGTTCATAAAACACTTTTTCAAACTGCTGCAGCTGGCACAGGCGGCCGCCGCTAATGAAGGGACTGCTATGTATTCTATGCAATAGATATGAATTCAGCAGCCCACATGCCTCGAACCGAATATGCTACTTACCAGTATGCATCTGTTCTTGGCATGTAGGGCTGCTGACATTCATATCGCCCGCCTTCCTCCCCGGCGCCTGTAGCGGCTGCAGCACTTGTCACTTACTCTTAGCATGGTCATCACTCACGGTGTTACACTCCATCTTTGCCACAATGGCTAAAAACAATCTGGGGATGGAGTCGATGCCCATGCGCACTGTAGTCCAGGGGAGGAGCCACCTATCTCGTGATACTTCGAAGACTCTTCCAGGACAACAATGTGCAATCATCCGGACCCAACACTAGGCGGCAATCTATGCAATAGATATGAATGTCAGCAGCCCTACATGCCAAGAACAGATGCATACTGGTAAGTAGCATATTCGTAATGCACTGCAGAGCTCTGCATGTAACCAGAGAGCCACAGAATTACATCTTGGTTGGTTCAGTGGAGACTAGTGATGTGTATTATTAGTGCTACGAGGTCACAGCCTGTGACAGAAAGCACTGTGAATATGTAAGTCGTTATTTCATACATACATTACACAGTGTAAGATTGAATGCTGTAAAAGGTGGAAATAGCTTTACGATAAAATGGTGCTTTCAAAGTGTAGATTTTGGTAATACCAGAGTGTGTAATGGATTTTTTTTCCATAGCTGTCCATTCAACACCTTTTATGGGGTACTAAGGGCTGTCTAAATGCAGTTAAAATTAAAAGCAAGCACTTCTCAGCCCAGCTATTAACGCTTTGCACTTCCACTCGAAAAACCAAATCTTTGTTATCACAAAGCTTGGAGTGATTTTATTAATTAAAGCTAGATCTTACTGAATGAATTCTTGCGGCAACTAATTTAATATAGTCCTTACCATCTAGTGTGGCTCGCCGTCTGACTTTATGCCTATTTGCCAGCAAGGCTCCATCTTTTAGCCCGGGGGGCAGACTCCCAGCATGCTCCTGTATCATGTTAGTTGGAAGGCACATGCGGTAGTGGGGCATTCAATCTTCCTGTTAGTTACTAGAAGTCAGGCTCCTGGTACACTTCTTTGTCGCCTTTCCGGGGATTCAAACTCCCCTTTTAGTCCTGGGGAAAGGACTCCCAGTGCACTCTCCTCTACCGTTGCTCAGTAGCATTATGCAGCTGGGCTGGAAGGCAGTCTCTTTTGGGCATTTCATGACTCTCCATTATTCTGCGTCTTGTGACGACGAGTATCATGGGATTTGCAGCCAGATAAAGGGGCAGAGCTACAAGGAAGTACTGCAGCGTAGCACAGCAATCCCTTTGGCTGAACCACGCTGCGGCACTTCCGAAGCACAGGAATGCGACATATTTAGAATATTATGTCGCGTTCCTGTGCTCTCCCCTGCGCTTGCGCACTAATTGCTGCATACGCTGGTACAGGTACCATTGCACCATGGTGCAAGGATGCCTGTGTCATGGGGTGATTGTTTTTGTGCAGGAAGGGGCACAATCATTACAGGCATTTTCCTCTTTCAATGCGTGCTGTAGAATGCAGCACACATTGAAAGAGGAAAAAACGAAGAGAAATTAAAACATTTCTCTTTGTTGCGCCTGGGGAGGCGTATCATTGACACACATTTCCAGATTTACGATTCCTAGTAAATCTTGAAATGTGTCTTGTTCCATGGGTGTTGCGTGGGAACACTCACAGCAACATCCATGGAACGCCCCTTCCACGCAAAGTGCTGCATGTGAATGGGCCATATTTACAAGGAGAGGAAAAGTCATGTAGGGTGGCTTTTCCTCTCCGTGTAAATATGAAGAAGCGAAATGCGCCTTCAGTACATCACAAAAAGTGACGTACTGGTGGCTTGTAAATCTGCCCCCAAATGTTACAAATTTCAGACATCTCATTCAGGGCTATTGGCCTTTTTTCCTGTGTCTTTCACCACGGTATCCTTAGTAATTTTAAAGCATTTGTGTAGTGGTGTCACACATTCTGGTGCTGGCCCTGGTGCAGACCTGGGTTGGGGGTGGCTGGTCCCGCACTGACTATGGGCTGCTGCACACCGGTGGCGTTTTTGAGGACCTTGAGGAAGTGGGGGGTGGAGGGCTGCAGATGAATTCCACAGCCCATAGGAACTGCTTATTTCTTCGGCTTGGAGGAGGGAGATCTTCAGTTTGTTGAGGGGCATTGTATGTGTTGGACACTTTTGTATGTTGCTTTTTCCATGTGAGTGGTTTTAATTTGATGGGGCACCAAAAAGACACTTTTCTATTAATGTCTCTGTGATATTGTGATGAGCAATTTGGTTCATGATTGATGTTTATAATTTATGTAATCATTCTTTTCGATTTAAAGTAATTGTACTTTTTAGACAGATAACTGAGGTTATTTTGTATTCAACAATACTCATTTTATTGACCTTGGAATCATGAAAACCTGAGTGGACCCACCGGGGTTGTAACCTACAACTATATGTTCAAACACAGATATCTGCCGTAGTCAAGTGAGCCCCAAGCCCATGTAGATTCAGCTGGATTACAAATGAATAAAATGCTCACGTTTGCACTCTCTTTCCAGATAATTTTGAAGTGTTCCGCAAGAACCGCATGTCCTACTCTTCTGCACTGGGCAGGACTTTGGGATTTCCTTGACTGATAACTGCTCCAGAAAGGCAACTCATCACCACTATCTTTGTAGTGTTTATTTTGTCTTGTGGATGTTTTGTGTGGTGATTTAATCAACTAAAGTAACCCACTCCAGTTTGAAAATAAACAATAAACGCTCTGTCAACAAAATCTGAGGTAGGCTGTTGGCCATCCTAAACTTAATTCCACATAAATCTGCTTCCTGAACGAAGTAAGGGATGCAGTATCAGGAAAGTGGCGTTGTTTGCCCAGAGTCTCTCATATCGCACTACCAACACTCACTTACTGTGGCACAAAGACAAGGAGTTCATCCTCAAAGCTAGGGCCATTTTCTAAAGCAGTCTTAGCCCCAAAAAAGAGAGCATCAATTGTAGCATGTGTGTGGACCCAAAATAAGGGGCAACAGGCTGTAAAGCAGGTGAGTGCTTTTATTTAACAATCAGGCACGAGAGCACCGGGAACCGCGTCTGTCTCTTTCGCGGGCTCCGCGCGTCTCACCAAAATGGCGGCCGTGCTCTGCGTCGTTGCGTCAGACCGCAATGTCTAGAGCGCAACACTACACCATTCTTCCCTGCTTTATGAAACGCTGGCGTTTAGACTCCTGACTTTTGCCCTAGTGAAAAGAGATCAAAACACATCTCTTTGCTTTTAAACAAAGTAAAAGTAAATAAGCTATCAGATACATTAAAAAAGCTCTGTTCTTAAAAGATAACCTCATCTGTATTGATAAGGAAACTTCTTCTTCCGTTATCCGCAAGACCCAACAACATTAGACTTGCCTCCGCCAAACCCCTAATTTGTTCACACTGTCTTGAATTGTTCTCTACTGCTTCATTTGAGGTACAATACTCTGTCGCCAGTTGTTAGACCTGTCAGCCCTTTGGGTGGTCCCTCCTATTATTTATTTATTTTTTGTCCTCTTTTTGCCCCTCAATTCCTTTCATTTTTATGTCCACTGGAATTTTTAGGTGTTGTCCCAGGGGCTAGGTACTCCTTGACCTTATAATTCCTCATAGGCCTAGAAACCCCTCATTTTCCAAGGGCAAGTTTAGTTACACAAAATGGTGGCTAGTAACTGCCAAAAACTGATTACCTCAGGGACTGGCCCATAGACACATATGGGGAATCTAGAACCTTCTGGCCTGTTCTAGACACTAGGGGCTAGGGGTATAAAAGGCCAACTGTAAGGCGGCCATTTTGTCATACAGAGAGAGAGTCAGCTGGAGTGCAGGCTGTGGCATTAGGTGGGGGTATGACATTCAGAGGGTTGACTTCCTTCTTTAGTGTTGCCTCCTTACTGCTTTCACCACCCTCTCCCCTTTTATCTACAGACCTGACCCTGCCAAGTTGTGTTCCTGATGACCCTGGACATAAGATCCTCTCAAAACCTGAAAGTTGACCCCTAGCCTGGGGGGGGAATTGGAGTGATCTTAAGAGACTGAACTGTGAGGTAGTTCTGCCCCGTTGTCCAGTGGGTGAACATCTATTAGAAACTTTGAGAGCATTACCACGATAGGAGAGAGAACAGAAGGTGCGGATTAGATACCCCCCCCTTTCTCCTTCGGTTTATGTCCATACTTACTCCACGCTTGCCCCTACTGTCCCCCTCTCACCTGAGCTAAATATCGCCAATACGTGAACGTTTTCTCTCACGAGTGAGACTGGGTGGAAGTTAGTGAGCCTGGAGAAGGAGTCAGTGGCAGTGACATCAGGTAGCGTGGCCGCTCTGAGGAAAGGGCAGAGTGAGTGGCCGAGAGATACGTGCAGCCGCGGTGTTGCGCAGGCCCTGTGAGGCGATCGCTAGTCCCTGTGTGGGGGAGGCGCTGTTGGAGAGAATCGTGCGGCCGCGGAACTGCGCAGGCTCTGTGAGGTGATCGCCAGTCCCTGTGTGGGGGCGGAGCGGCAACAGGAGGCCTGCCGCGATCGAGCAGGTTCAGTGGAGGAGCCGCTGGTCTCCTGCGCTTGCTCTCTGGTGCCGCTTTCCCGGAGGACGGCGGAGACGGCGCACTGAAGGGTAGTGAGAGAGGCGCGGTCGCCGCTACCCTTCTTCCCGCGCAGCCTTCCCACAGTGTCAGCCCTGGGACCGAGTGGCTTGACCTGTGGGGGAGGCACTGTTGGGAGTGGATTGGGGCCAAATAAAACTTCTGGCCTCCCTCAGCTGACCGGGACATTGGAAACAAATGCCAAATACTTCAAGTAAGGAGTGATCTGGGGGCTAACAAGGGAACTGGGATCTGCTGTGGGTCTGGGGACTATCAACAGAAGGTCCCGGCGGGGAGATTCTTCCCCCTTTTACCTGACTGGAAGTACAGAGCTGGCAAGTCAGGGAGAATTGAGTCCAGGAAGCCACTGAGACTCTTACAAAAGGGGAACCAGTAAGGTGGAGAAGGGTGACCAAGTGGGAAAAAGGCCTCTGAGCTTATTGGAATGCTGTCATTGACTGTGTTTATTGCTTAACCTTTCTATTACAGTGGTGGAAGAGAAAGCTTACTTTAAATTCACTTTGGTAAACACTTGATGTCCTTTAGTGAAGCAGGTTGTAGAACTTATTTTACCCACTGGAACTATACAGGAATTCCTTTTACCTTTGTAGGCGACAGACTCTGCTTTTTATTGTGCCAAGGCCATATTACCAAGGGTATCAACTGTGGAACTGTCTGCTAAACCTGAATATCTTTCTGTTTAAAAAGACAAAGAACTATTGAGTCTAATGTGCATACTGATTACTCCATAGGGAAACACTAATCTTGCCGCTACTTAATATAAACTGTGAAGTTGTTGTTTAACTTTTATCTTTTGGGAGAATAAGTGTATCACCAGGTACAAGGTATTGTTGAGTTTTAATTGATGCAAAGAAACAGATGGAGAAATACTTGATGTGAATAGTAACAAACTGTCAGATGAGATAAGTAAGAGTAAACAGAATTATTTTTATAAAACAGCCCATATTTTCCTAAAATTGGTGTAGTGTCATTTTTGAATGGATGGATGCTGAGTTACTGTAAGGGTGTGACGCAAGCTTAACACTTTTGCCTTTGGGTTTGACCATCCTACTCTGTGCCAGGCTACCCTATGTAGTCTGGAAACCCCAGGTCCAACATAATTGGTGTCCAGCGGTGGGATGACAACTGTGCTTGCGTCCACTCAATAGTAACGCAGTGTACTCCATAGACCTACACTTGGAGTTTTCTCCTGGCGGACTCCCTAATTATATTTTTGTTTTTCCAAATGTACTCCTGGTGGTGGGTGGAGGTAGCTTCTAATTACCCTCTTAACTAATTTCTTCCAAGCGGCTGTCCCTGACTCTCATTGGCAAAATGGAATTTGCTCTGGAAGAATTAGAGACCTATACTGTGCCTCAACTTCGAGAATTTTGTCAAAATATGGGAGTGTTCTTCAAGCGTGGTGCTAAAAAGGGGGAACTCCAAACCAGCTTGAGAGCGTGGGTGGCAGCGCACCCAGATGGGAAGGAGGAGGAAGTGGGGGAGCGGGACACGGTCATCGGGATAGATGTGTAGCCTGAGAGGGAGAACCTACTGACAGGTCCCAGAACACTCTCAAGGGAGGGCAGCAGTGTTTCCGTGAGAAGTTTGACTGAAGCCGAACTAGCGGACAGGAGGGAGAAAAGACAGCTGAAGTGGGAGTTAGCCTGGTTGGAAAAGGGTCGAGGGAGGAGCAGAGGATGGCTCATGAGTTGAAACTCAGAGAGTTAGATCTCAAGGCCCTACAGGCAGGGACTCCCAGTACTCCTAATGGTGGCAGCGAATCCAAAGATACAACCAGGGAACCCAGACCCTACTTACCAAAGGACGTAGTTGCCGGCTATAGCGCAGGGGATGACATCGCCAAGTGGCTGGCTGCCTATTAGGTCTCCTTAAGAGCCCATGGGATACTGGAGAAACACTGGGGGGGGTGGTTTGTATAAATACATGCCTCCTGCAGGAAGGGATACACTTTTGGCCCTAGAGCAGGGAGAGCAGACCCACTACCCCACCATGAAAGTGGCGCTGATCAAGAAGTTTGGACTGACCCCAGAGAAGTATCGGCAGAAGTTTAGGGGTAGTCACAAACTAGGCACACAGAATTGGGTGGATTTCTTGGACTACGCAAAGAAGGCATTAGAGAGATGGGTACAAGGCAGCGAGGTGAAGGACTATGAGGGGTTGTATGACCTTATTCTCAAGGAGCACCTACTCGAGAAATGTTTTCCCGAGCTGCGACAACACCTGGTGGACAGCAAGCTGACCAGCCCCCGGAAGCTTGCTGAGGAGGCGGACATCTGGGCTAGTACCCAGGTGTCCTCAAAGGGGACTGGAGGGGATTCCCAAAGGACCGGACAGGGCGCCCCCCAGAAGAAAGAGGGGGAGACAAAAAGAGGGAGTTCTCAAAAGGCCCCCAAAACAGTTTCCAGGGAAAGGGAACAGTATTCACCCCTAAGGCTAACCCGCCCAGAAACCCTCATCCTGGCCAAAGTCAGCAGCCAAGGGTTGTCCACTGCTTTGAGTGTGGTGGCGTTGGACACTATAAGGGAGATGTCAAGTGCCCAAAGAGACCACCCCCTCCCACTGGAGGAAAGGCCCCGGGAGTAGCTAGTGTAGTGCTCGGGGAGGAGTTGCCCTTAGATAAGGGGGGGAGTGGGCGGGTGTCACCTTAGTGTCCCTGGGAGATCGGGAGATGGTTCCTAAGATCCAGGTGCCCTCAAATACTACAAAGTATGGGCAGTGGGTCACCATCAATGGCCAGAGAGGGGAGGCTCTGAGAGACACAGGAGCCAGTATGACTATGGTAAGGAGTCAACTGGTGTCTCCAGAGCAGGTGATTCCACATGTACTCCACCCCGCCGCGATGGCTGACGGCAGATTGGGCCACTACCCTGTGGCCGAGGTTCCATTTGAGTGGGAAGGGGTTGCAGATTCACTTCGAGTTGCCGTAAGCCCTGCCGTGCCAGTCGATTGTCTGCTGGGGAATGATATGGAGCACAATGCTTGGAAGGAGGTGGAATACCGGACTCATTCTGAGATGCTGGGTACACCTGACTGGGCCTGTGCTAGTACAAGGTCCGCGACTACCCGGAGGGAGAGTTCGCTAGGACTGGAGCCTGGAACAAAGGCCCAGCCAGCTGCAAAAAGAGAAAGAACCGAGGACAGGAGAAGCCTGCCTTGGCTTCCACTCCCCATGAGACAGATAGGCCACCTGCGGTGGTGGACCAGGAGTCCGTGGAGGGGGAAGTTGTCTCCCTGGAGAACTTACCTATCCCTGCTGAGTGGCATGTGGAAGGAGGGCCTACCAGGGAGGAGTTTTGTAAGGGCCAGAAGGAGTGCCCTACCCTTGAGGGACTGAGGCGACAGGTCGAAGCCCAGGCAGCAGGGAACGTTACTGGGAGTTACCATATTTACTGGGAGGATGGACTCCTCTACAGTGAACCTAAGGCACCTGTGCACGGTTCGTCACGGGCCTTGGTTGTCCCTCAACGTTACCGAGCCTTTCTTCTAGAATTGGCTCATGAGATACCCTTGGCAGGACACTTAGGACAGGACAAGACCTTTGCCCGGCTTGTCCCCCACTTTTACTGGCCTCAGATGAGGGTGGCATCCGACACATACTGTCGGACATGTGTATCTTGCCAAGCCAGTGGGAAAACAGGGGTGAAGCTGAAAGCTCCCCTGGAACCACTTCCTGTCGTTAGCACCCCCTTTGAAAGGGTGGGCATCGACATTGTGGGGCCATTGGATCCACCAACTACAGCTGGTCACAGGTTTATCCTGGTTCTGGTGGATCACGCCACACGGTACCCAGAGGCAATTCCTCTGAGGACCATTACTGCACCTGCAGTGGCTAGGGCCGTGATGGGGATCTTTACCAGAGTGGGTTTCCCCAAGGAGGTTGTGTCCGACAGGGGGACCAACTTCATGTCAGCATACATGCGGGCTATGTGGAAGGAGTGTGGAGTTACCTACCGGTTCACCACTCCTTATCACCCACAGACCAATGGTCTGGTGGAAAGGTTCAACAAGACCTTGAAAGGCATGATAAGAAGTCTGCCTGAGAGCCTGCAGAGAAAATGGGACGTCCTCCTACCCTGTTTGTTGTTTTCTTACAGGGAAGTTCCACAGAAGGGAGTGGGCTTCAGCCCCTTCGAGCTTCTGTATGGGCACCCTGTGCGTGGACCTCTCAGCCTGGTGAAAGACGGATGGGAAAAGTCTCCCAGGAAGCTTCCCCAGGATGTGGTGAGCTACATGCTGGCCTTCCGGAGCCAAATGGCTAAGTTGTGGAAGCAAGCTTCAGACAACTTGGAAGCCAGCCAAGCAGTGATGAAAGAGTGGTATGACCACAACGCTCACCCTGTGGAGTTGGAGCCTGGCCAGAAGGTGTGGGTGATGGAACCTGGAGAGCTTAGTGCCCTCCAGGATCGCTGGACAGGCCCCTTTGAGGTGATGGAGAAGAAGGGTAAGGCCACCTATTTGGTGGACCTTAAGACCCCCCGACAGCCCCTACGGGTGCTTCATGCCAATTGTCTCAAACCCCACCATGAGAGACCCAAAGTCATCTTGATGATGGTGACTGATGGAGCAGAGGAAGCGGAAAGTGAGTCTCTCCCTGATCTCTTTTCGTCTCAGGAAAAGGATGGGTCGGTGGAGGGAGTAATTCTCTCCCCATCCCTAACTCCTGAGCAGCGGGAGGACTGCCGCCAGGTCCTGGAGCAGTACTCCTCGCTGTTCTCTCTTGTTCCGGGAAGGACCCACCTGTGTACCCATGATGTGGACACAGGAGACAGCCCACCAGTGAAGTCTAAGACCTACCGGCTGTCAGACAAGGTGAAGGCCAGCATCCACAGTGAGGTCACGAAGATGCTGGAGCTAGGAGTAATTGAACCTTCTAGTAGCCCCTGGTCCAGTCCGGTGGTTCTGGTACCAAAAGCTGCCCCACCGGGCACCACTCCAGAACTAAGGTTCTGTGTGGATTACCGGGGACTGAATTCAGTGACCAAAACTGATGCACATCCGATCCCTAGGGCGGATGAACTTATTGACCGGCTGGGAGCTGCCCAATACTTGAGTACCTTTGACCTTACTTCAGGGTACTGGCAGATCTCCCTTACGGATGGAGCAAAGGAAAGGTCAGCCTTCTCCACGCCTGAGGGCCACTACCAGTTCTGCGTAATGCCCTTTGGGCTCAAGAACGCCCCTGCCACCTTTCAGCGGCTGGTGAACCAGGTCCTCTCTGGGATGGAGGCTTTCTCCGCTGCTTACCTGGATGACATTGCCGTCTTCAGCAGCAGTTGGGAGGACCATTTGTGTCACTTACAAGCTGTTCTCCAGGCCCTGAAACGGGCTGGCTTGACAATCAAGGCCAGTAAATGTCAGATCGGGCAGGGGTCGGTTGTGTACCTAGGCCACTTGGTGGGCAGGGGAGCGGTGCAGCCCCTCCAGGCGAAGATTGAGGCTATCATGGCCTGGGAGCCCCCCAAGACCCAAACTGAGGTCTGAGCCTTCCTGGGCCTCACAGGTTATTACCGTCGCTTTGTGAAGGGGTATGGCACTATTGTGGCACCCCTGACTGAGCTCACATCCAAGAAGCAACCTCGACGGGTAGTCTGGACGGAGGCTTGTCAGCAAGCCTTTGAGAAGCTGAAACAAGCAATGTGTGCAGCACCGGTCCTGAGGGCCCCGGATTTTTCTAAAGAATTCATTGTCCTGACAGACGCATCAGAGCATGGCATTGGGGCAGTGTTATCGCAACTCAATGAAGAGGGTCTGGATCAACCTGTGGTCTTCCTGTCCAGGAGACTGCTTCCCCGGGAACAGAAGTGGAGTGCAATTGAGCGGGAAGCCTTCGCAGTGGTATGGGCTCTGAAGAAGTTGCGGCCATACCCGTTTGGCTCGCACTTCCTGGTTCAGACCGACCATCGACCCCTTCGTTGGCTGATGCAAATGAAGGGGGAGAATCCCAAGCTGTTGAGATGGTCCATCTCCCTACAGGGAATGGACTTCCGGGTGGAACATCGGCCTGGAGTGGACCACGCCAATGCAGACGGTCTCTCTAGGTATTTCCGCCTTAGTGATGAGGACTCCCCAAGGGGTTGGGTAGCTCTCCCCACTTTCAGCTGGGGGGACGCGTGTTAGACCTGTCAGCCCTTTGGGTGGTCCCTCCTATTATTTATTTATTTTTTGTCCTCTTTTTGCCCCTCAATTCCTTCATTTTTATGTCCACTGGAATTTTTAGGTGTTGTCCCAGGGGCTAGGTACTCCTTGACCTTATAATTCCTCATAGGCCTAGAAACCCCTCATTTTCCAAGGGCAAGTTTAGTTACACAAAATGGTGGCTAGTAACTGCCAAAAACTGATTACCTCAGGGACTGGCCCATAGACACATATGGGAATCTAGAACCTTCTGGCCTGTTCTAGACACTAGGGGCTAGGGGTATAAAAGGCCAACTGTAAGCGGCCATTTTGTCATACAGAGAGAGAGTCAGCTGGAGTGCAGGCTGTGGCATTAGGTGGGGGTAGGACATTCAGAGGGTTGACTTCCTTCTTTAGGGTTGCCTCCTTACTGCTTTCACCACCCTCTCCCCTTTTAGCTACAGACCTGACCCTGCAAAGTTGTGTTCCTGATGACCCTGGACATAAGATCCTCCAAAAACCTGAAAGTCGACCCCTAGCCTGGGGGGGAATTGGAGTGATCTTAAGAGACTGAACTGTGAGGTAGTTCTGCCCCGTTGTCCAGTGGGTGAACACCTATTAGAAACTTTGAGAGCATTACCACGATAGGAGAGAGAACAGAAGGTGCGGATTAGATACCCCCCCCTTTCTCCTTCGGTTTATGTCCATACTTACTCCACGCTTTCCCCTACTGTCCCCCTCCCACCTGAGCTAAATATCGCCAATACGTGAAAGTTTTCTCTCACGAGTGAGACTGGGTGGAAGTTAGTGAGCCAGTGGCAGTGACATCAGGTAGCGTGGCCGCTCTGAGGAAAGGGCAGAGTGAGTGGCCGAGAGATACGTGCAGCCGCGGTGTTGCGCAGGCCCTGTGAGGCGATCGCTAGTCCCTGTGTGGGGGAGGCGCTGTTGGATAGAATCGTGCCGCCGCGGAACTGCGCAGGCTCTGTGAGGTGATCGCTAGTCCCTGTGTGGGGGCGGAGCGGCAACAAGAGGCCTGCCGCGATCGAGCAGGTTCAGTGGAGGAGCCGCTTGTCTCCTGCGCTTGCTCTCTGGTGCCGCTTTCCCAGAGACGGCGCACTGAAGGGTAGTGAGAGAGGCGCGGTCGCTGCTCCCCTTCTTCCCGTGCAGCCTTCCCACAGTGTCAGCCCTGGGACCGAGTGGCTTGACCTGTGGGGGAGGCACTGTTGGGAGTGGATTGAGGCCAAATAAAACTTCTGGCCTCCCTCAGCTGACCGGGACATTGGAAACAAATGCCAAATACTTCAAGTAAGGAGTGATCTGGGGGCTAACCAGGGAACTGGGATCCGCTGTGGGTCTAGGGACTATCAACAGAAGGTCCCGGCGGGGAGATTCTTCCCCCTTTTACCTGACTGGAAGTACAGAGCTGGCAAGTCAGGGAGAATTGAGTCCAGGAAGCCACTGAGATTCTTACAAAAGGGGAACCAGTAAGGTGGAGAAGGGTGACCAAGTGGGAAAAAGGCCTCTGAACTTATTTGAATGCTGTCATTGACTGTGTTTATTGCTTAACCTTTCTATTACAGTGGTGGAAGAGAAAGCTTACTTTAAATTCACTTTGGTAAACACTTGATGTCCTTTAGTGAAGCAGGTTGTAGAACTTATTTTACCCGCTGGAACTATACAGGAATTCCTTTTACCTTTGTAGGCGACAGACTCTGCTTTTTATTGTGCCAAGGCCATATTACCAAGGGTATCAACTGTGGAACTGTCTGCTAAACCTGAATATCTTTCTGTTTAAAAAGACAAAGAGCTATTGAGTGTAATGTGCATACTGATTACTCCATAGGGAAACACTAATCTTGCCGCTACTTAATATAAACTGTGAAGTTGTTGTTAAACTTTTATCTTTTGGGAGAATAAGTGTATCACCAGGTACAAGGTATTGTTGAGTTTTAATTGATGCAAAGAAACAGATGGAGAAATACTTGATGTGAATAGTAACAAAACTGTCAGATGAGATAAGTAAGAGTAAACAGAATTATTTTTATAAAACAGCCCATATTTTCCTAAAATTGGTGTAGTGTCATTTTTGAATGGATGAATGCTGAGTTACTGTAAGGGTGTGACGCAAGCTTAACACTTTTGCCTTTGGGTTTGACCGTCCTACTCTGTGCCAGGCTACCCTATGTGGTCTGGAAACCCCAGGTCCAACACCAGTTTTCACCAATCTTAGGGTATTTGTATAAATGTACACAAATTAAAATAAAATTTCTTTTTTTTTTAAACAGATTTTAATGGCATTTAATATCAAGCTGAATCATTTTACATCACGAAACACATACATTCTGGACTTATCCAAAGGCAAAATACCCTACGGCCCAGATCGTGGCAAATTTGAGTGCGTCTTGTTCCCTTTTCGGAAAATGTTAAATAAAACTATTTAAAATTATCTTCATTCCTAACAATGAAACCTCTACCTGTAGACTGTTTATTCAGAGGTTACAGCAAATGGTATGCAATTTTTGGCCTCCTTGCAGATAGAATTGATTGTCTTGTATTCCTGAACAATCCTCTTTCTAAATGTTCATCACATTTACAATAAATGTTCTGAAGACCTCACTATGTTAAAGGTCTTATTTAGAGTTTGAGTTGGACAGATGGGATACTACGGAAAATCGTGACAGATATTCCATCTGCATTATTACAAATGCCATAGGCTATAATGCGCTTGTAATACAGAGGGCGGGACATTCATTCATTCTTTTGTGAAAGAGTATTCCATCTGCCAAACTCGAAATAAGGCCATAAGTTACAATTCATTTAAAGGGCGAAGAGGTCTCTGCAGCTGACTTAAACCTATGCCCTGACCATTTGACTTAAGTTGTTCTGCTCTTTTCTGTGTACTAAGAATGGTTAGAGAATTAAAGGGTGTCTCCCGACAGATATGAAGATGTAAGGCTATCATCAGAACATTTATTGTGCACCTAAGTTTATCTTGTTTCAGCAAAATGCCTTTAGCAGTAGCAAATGGCACATCCCGCTTCCTAGCATTAGGATCGGTGAACATTTATGCCAACAGATCGAACTTAACAGGAATGGAAAATGTGCCAATATGATAGAATTTACACAGTAGTGATTTTAGGACCTTTATTTGTAACATGGCTGTTGCAGTGAGAGGGGTACCCATTGGATAGTTAGTGAACATCTTTAAAATCATATCCTGGGAATGCTTGATCATTGCTAACATGTTGAACAAGGGCACAATTAGGTTGTTTGAAGAATGCAAGAGAACCTCCAATTTTAATAAATAGAAAGAGTCCTTTATAGCCAAGTTAGGCACACAGTGATGAACTGAGAAATTAAAAAAATATGCTACCTGGGAGAAGATCAAGATGGAGAAGTTCATTAAATTAGTGAAATGGACATAGAGTGTGATATCAGCCCAATATCATCCTAATTCCGGTCTGCCTCTGGCATGCAGGGCAGCAATGAGGGATCGCCACTTCTGTATGTTTTAGGCAACTTTCTGTATGGTGCCCCAGGTGTGGTTCGTGGTCTTCAATTCTGTTTACACAGTTCTCCTCCAGGTGTTCTTTGGTTTGCTTCCCTTCCGTGTGCCCTGTGAGTCTCAGTGGATAGCTGTTCTTGTAATGGAGTCTTGTTCTCTTCTGATGGTGTGTCCTATCCATCCCAAAAACCCAACATTTAGAAAAAGGGTCCAGAGGCTAGATTAACGACCCTATCAGACATATGCCCCAATACTATACACAAATAACAGAAAGAATGTCTGAGGGTCAGGTTGGAATGCCGATGTGTGTAATGAAAGGTACAAAAAGGTTGGACGGAAGTGCAATGAGTGCAAATCAACAACACAATCCCACAATTGGGAAAAAAGTGCCCATCAGTTCCCAAACGGTTCCGCCCTAGTCATCATCTGGGCTCTCCTTACCCAGGAGAAAGTATCTTTTGTATATGTAAGTCACTCAATGTTGTTGTGACTATTAAACTCAATATAGATGGTACATGAATTATGTGATGGGTAGAACCAAAATTATTATGTTGTTGTGAATATGGGTAACTGTTTTGCAGTGCATAAATGTGAAAAAAACAAACGTGAGGTGTGTTAAAATTCGGTAGAGATTGAGTAGAAAAGAATTAATTTTAATAGTTTCTCTCAACTCCCCCAATATTAAAAATATAAATGTAAATTAGCTGGCAGATCTAACAAAATATCCACCTGCAAGTAGGGTCAACATGTTTCAGCATCGGTGACTTTAAGTACGTCACTGCTTTCATCAGGACCTAGATCTATACTGCTACTGCAATAAAAGGAAAGGAATACCTGAATGATTTAGGAATATTCCTTATTCTTCCCCAACCTGTTGGAATAAAAAGTACCAAGCACAAACAACACATCAGCATTACACACAAATGAACAATATTACTTTGTCCACATTATAAATGCCAGTCAAGTGCACTTTTTAAGTGAATATGGTGAAATTACCATTATCCCAGTTCACACTCGCTTACCTAATTGGTAGGAGGAAAATTCGTCACCCCACCTGGCTGCAGCTCAGGTGTGTGGAGCACCGCTCTAGTAATAAGACAAAACAAAAACAGGACTCACATAGACATTTCAAAGGTAAAGACCAAATTATGGTCTGTGTGGCTCTCAGTAAAATTCTCATATCAGATGTTGAGAACAGACTAGATCAGGGAGTGATAAAATTATTGGTACACTTTCCTGCCAGCCGACTGATAAAGATACACTTCTGCAGTGTATTTTTTATGATCTGTCGCCATTTATCACTTATTATTGAATTTGTCAACTGCCTAGAGATCGTATTGGACCCATATTCACAACAACATAATAATTTTGGTTCCACCCATCACATAATTCATGTACCATCTATATTGAGTTTAATAGTCACAACAACATTGAGTGACTTACATATACAAAAGATACTTTCTACTGGGTAAGGAGAGCCCAGATGATGACTAGGGCGGAACCGTTTGGGAACTGATGGGCACTTTTTTTCCCAATTGTGGGATTGTGTTGTTGATTTGCACTCATTGCACTTTCGTCCAACCTTTTTGTACCTTTCATTACACACATTGGCATTCCAACCTGACCTACAGACATTCTTTCTGTTATTTGTGTCCTATCCATCTACATCTTTTTTTTATTTTTATTTTTTAAAATATTTTTATTAAAGGAAATTTTTATAGGCACACGTATAGCATAACACAGAGTATACAAAATTCAAATACATATGTTAATCAAGTGCCAGAAAACAGAAAATATATACAGCATTATTATGCAGAACTTTATATCCATTTATCTCACAAAATATAACAACAAAAAAAATGCTAAATCAATTATGACTTTCATTTATCCTTTCTTTCCATCGATGAACTGGTTCCCATATTTGCCTTCCCAACCTCCTTGCCCTTCTTCCTTTCCTAGCATAAATGCCTTTTTCTAAATTAAACGTCCCCAATAGCAAGGCAATCCATTGTTGAGTTACTGGAGGTATTTTATCCAGCCAGGCTCTGGCGATCAGCAATCTATACACCGCCATTGCTGCAAACAGAAATTCATGATATTCACCATCAAACCCTCTCACCCCTAACATAATTACAGTTGGTGTTAACAACACATCCAACCCAAGTGTACGACCCATAAAATCTTCAATACCTTTCAGCAGTGTACTTAATTGAGGACATGATGCAAAAATATGTATACTATCAGCTGCTGGAGTATTACAGCGAGACCAAGTAGTCCCTGTAATACCTCCCCACTGTGTAATACGATCCGGTGTATGGTAAAGTTGATATAAAGTTTTGTAATGTTGAGATTGAAGCGGGGCAGAACAGAGAACGGAACATCCTAATTCCAGCGAGTCCAAAAAAGTGGCCCTGTATTCCTAATTTCCCTGCCCATTTATTTTCATATTTTTCGATATCGTCCAGCTTCAATTCTGCCAATATAGCATAAAAATGACGAATAGAACACCCCCGCCTTGTTCTATAGCTTCCAAGATATTATTTTTTGTAAAACCAGCCTCTCCCCCTTTTTTCCTACTAAGAAAACTCCTGATCTGCAAATACTTAAAAAAGCTCTGTCTAGCAATATTAAACTTTGTCATCAGATCGGAAAATTGCAATATCTTTTCATCTGGGCCCAACAGATCTCCTATTTTTATAATTCCTCTTCTAGCCCATTCTGCCATAGTAGCATCACCAAAAATTAAAGGTGGGAGGGTTTTATTCCTATAAAGTCTAGTATATCTATTGAATCTACCCAACCCACATTTCTTTGCCACAGCTGCCCAAATGTTATGCGCTGCTAGAACAGTCTTAAATCGAGTACGTTTGTAATATGAAGAATCGGTGCAATTTAAGAAAGCATTTGCTGTTTCAGGACCCAGTACAATAGAATACACCATGGTCGAAAAGGCATTAACATTCAAGTCCACTCCACTTGCACCGATCAGGCCCTGCATATATTGAAGAATCGAAGCCCAGTAGTATAATCTAAAATCTGGAACCCCCAACCCACCCTAGCCCTTGGTAAAGTCATAAATTTATAAGCCCGCCTAGTCTTCCCATGTGTCCAAATAAACTTATTCAAAATTAACTCCAGCTTATTAAACCAAGAGGACTCAAACATTAAGGGTATTGTTCTAAAAAAATAAAGAAACTTAGGGAGTATAAGCATTTTGATCACGTTAGTGCGACCCATCAATGAAAGTCTAAGATTGTTTATCCTAACCAAATCTAGGCTTACTTTCCTCAATAAGGGGGACAAATTCCGATCTACCACTGTCTCCAAATTAGCTGATATTTCAACCCCTAGGTAAACTGCTGCTGGAACCACTCGTGTGTCATCATAGCATACCATTGAATTCTTTATGATTTGTGTTTTGGTGGTATTTAGCCTATATCCAGAGATTATACCAAATTTTTGGGCCTCTAGTTCAACTTCTCCAATTGCCATAGATGGGTCTGGAGTAACTATAGCAACGTCGTTTGTGTATGCCAACACATTAATTTCTAAACCGTTGGAGCAAAGGGGAGGAATTCTAGGATTAGAATTGAGGTAGCGTAGATAAGGATCCATGTAGAGTGCGAAAAGGAGTGGGGAACTCGGACATCCTTGCCTTGTCCCTCTTTTTATCTGTACTGAGGCTGTGAGTTCTCGGTTAATTCTACTTCTAGCCGTTGGTGCCTTATATAAAACCTGAATTGCTTTAATATAGCCTTCACCAAAACCATAGTGCCTCAGTAACTCCCATAGATACCCCCAGGCGACCCTGTCGAAAGCCTTCTCGGCATCAAGAAATAAAGCTGCGACAGGGCAGCCCGAGACCTCCATAGCATCGAATGCAATAATCACTGTTCTAACATGTTCCGTAGTGCCCTTCCCTGGTATAAACCCATGTTGAACTGGGGAAACTAACTTCTCTATAACAGCCGCCAAATCTTGTAGCCAAGATTTTCGAATATAGCTTTACATCTGCATTCATTAAAGCTATAGGTCTATACGACCCAGGGGCTGTGGAGGGTTTGCCTTTTTTCAAAATAACTATAATTTCAGTGCCTCCCCAAGAGTTTGGAATTGAAACCTCGCTCTGAGCTTGAATAAGCATATCCAATAGCTCCAGCCGGAGAGCTGCGAAAAATGTTTTGTAGAACTCTACGGGGATCTGATCTGGGCCTGCAGCCTTTGACGAAGGAAGATCTGATAGGGCTGATGTCAATTCTTCAGGTGTTATAATCGAGTCTAATTTTTCCCTTTCCACTACCTCTAGCTCATTAAATTGGATGTTTCCTAAATAGTCCTTAACTTTATCTGTACACTCCTCTACTTCCACATCATATTACTCTGAATAATATTTCCAAAACTCTTCTCTTATAGCTGCAGGATTAGAAATCAAATTGCCTAGTCCATCTTTCAAATTCTTAATATCTCCTGCAGCGATCTTCTGTCTCGTTCTAACAGCAAGAATATGCCCCACTCTTTCGCTCAGCTCGCACGCCTGTTCTTTCTTTGCCAAGTAGTTTGCTGCTGTTTTATTAGCAATATTTTCAGCTATTCCAGCCTTTAATACCATAATCTCCAACAGCTGTTGATCCAAGGGGCTTCCATTCGAAATTAACCTGCCCAACTCCTCCTCTGCAGCTAAAAGAGAATTAATTTGTTGTTTTACTCTTTCTCTGTCCGCTTTCTGCCTAAACGTTGTAAAACTAAGCGTTTCTCCCCTTATCCCTGCTTTGAACGCATCCCAAGCATTACCACTGCTAGTACTCCCCTTATTGATGCTCCAAAACTCTCTAATCCATCTATCCATATGTTTATAATAGCCCTCATCTTTTAACAGAGCCCTCTCAAAAGTCCACCTGTATGTCTTCCTTACAATCCCACTTAAATTAACTGATAAAATTAAAGGGTTGTGATCTGAAACCAAGCGGGGTAGTTTCCTAACTTGCGAACTTGAGAGTAAGGAATTAGAGATTAGAAAGTAATCAAGCCTTACCGTTACTCTGTGCGGGGCAGAGAAGAAAGTATCACCATCTGCCTGAGGATAAAGATTAGCCCAAACATCGGACATAGCGTTGTGTAATGCCATATCTACTATTGCCCTATGCACCCTCTTCTTGCGCCCGCCATATCCATGTCTGACTTGCAACTCAACACCAGAGGAGCGGTTGATGTTAAAATCCCCACATCATATAATGGGTTCGGGCCAAGTTGGTAGTTCTTGATCCAAAAAATAAAATATATCCGGATCATCACCCGTTGAGCCATACACAGAGACCAATGTAAATCTAGCACCTCTAAAGCCTACCTCTAATATAACCCACCTTCCCCATATATCTTCTTTTTTCCTAGAAACTATACATTCCCCTCTCCCTAGAATAGCTACTCCCCGGGTCTTTGAGCCTTGTTTGGTATATGCTAATACTTTAAAACCCAGTTGTTCTAATAAATATCCCTTTCCTCCCTCCACGTGGGTCTCCTGCAGACAGATCAAATCTGGATACATTGATTTACAAAACGCTGATACGCGTAATCTTTTCTGGAGATCATTTAGGCCACAGACATTGATTGACATAATTCTACAAGCCATTAAAAAACATCTAGAATGGGTACCAACTCTCTATCCCATTTCACAGCTTCTTTCCTTTCTTCCCCCTTCCACCAAATGAGCAAGTCCTGTACCTGTTTCTGTACCTGTTTCAGTAAGTAACTCTGTGTGTGCAACGTGTGCCATTTTCTCCCCCCCTGCGTCCCCCCTCCCCCTCCCTGAACCCCCCCGCACTACCCCGCCCCCACCCTCCCCTACAGGCAAATAGGTCACCCATGACCTATGTGTGGACGCTAGGTAAGCAGCTGTCGTCACCCCTCCCCACCACCAATTTGGCTCCAAGAGAAATCCCTTAACTATTATTCCTTGTACCCCAGAACTTCCACCATATATGCCTTCACTTTAATTTCAGAGAAAAACATTTTAAACTGGCCTTTGGTAACTATTTTCAATTTAGCAGGGTACAATAAAAATGCCTCAGAACCCAAGGCCTGAATTTGAGGAATCAACTGCCTCAATCTCCATCTACGCTCAACAGTTGTGTGGCAAAAATCCGGCCTTGCAAAAAAAGTCACATTGTTGAATGTGCGTCTAGACTCTGGTTTAGCCTTATCCAATATGAGTTGTCTCAATAGGAAATTCCCGACATAAATCAACAGTGCCCTTGGATGCCCCTCTTGGGCACCCGCTTGGCCCCTTTTGACTACAAACGGAAAACGGTGGGCCCTTTGAATCTCCGTTTCCCACTGCCAGGTTGCTAACTCAGGAAAGGCCCCTTTTAGGAGGCTCACAACAAACATTCTAGGGTCCTCCCCTTCAAGTCCTTCTGCCACACCTCACAGTCTAATGTTATTACGGCGCTGTCTATTTTCATAATCTTCCAACTTCCAGTTGACATCTTCTGCCACCTTTTGATGATCTTGTTTGTACTTTCTCAGATCTCTCAGCTCATCTTCTACTTTACCAGTTCTTTCCTCCACCTGTGTGACTCTCTCCACCACCTCATCCTGTCTTTTACTTATTTTCCTTAGTTTATTCTGGATTTTTCTTGACTCCTGTCTTGCTCTCCTACTTTCCCCCCTAGCCTCGGCTTGCATTAGTTTCAGTGTGTTAAATAGCAAATCAAGCGTGACCGGGGGTTGGGGTGATTGTGCTGAATCTTGATCACCAGCCATTGTAGCAGGACTGTCTTGCTCCATAAAAGATAGCGTGGTGGTAGAGTAATCCCAAGCTAATTTATTAGTAGGGTCGGTAGTGCTGCCTGTTGTCGAGGGCTTTCTTTTGGATAGGCGTTTCTTCTGCGTATTTCTCTGTGCCGGAGAGCTACTGCCTGTATCTATGCCTGTAGATTCATCTGTGCTAATTCCCTCTGAGGGCAAGGATTGAGACTGGGAATCCTCATTGACAGAATAGAATTTTTCTGGGGAGGCAGCGCCATTGCTCATACCCACTTCAGCAGAGGCAGAAGACTCCTCTCCTAATTTAATGGGACCGCTATCTGAGTCCATAATCTCTGCCCAGTCTGATGTACAGGGTAGCCCCTCTAAATGCACAGCACCTATTGCCCCTGCCCCTCCCTTAGAAGACTTCTGAGAATGCAGTTCTGGCTCTAACACGGGCACAGCTATGCCTCCGTTTTCAACAGGCAACTCGGTGGAGATTGCAAAGCTATCTATCAAGTCTTTACTCACGCTTGTCACAGACGCCTTAAACTTCGTGTCCGTTTGGTCCATTTTAGTTATCCCAGGCCGTGTTGCCTCTAAATCCAACTCAGATGCTAGCTCCGGCTTCTTTGCTGTAACCGACACCACCGACGCAGGCATTGTCTCAGCCAGCTTTGCTTCCGAAGCACTCCCAGGTTGCTTGGCAACCACTGCTCCGGCACCGGCTCCAGCAGCAGCGTTCGAGGCGTCCATGGCGGCATTACGAGCGTCTTCCGCAATTAAACCTCCACTGCTATGTACACCGCTGCCTACAGGTACGTTGACATTTGCGAAGCTCTCTGCAACTGTGGTTTGACGTAAAGCACCTTCTTTTAATTTTAACTTGTGAACATTCCCCGGCTCTTTCAGGGAAGCAGCGATGTCGTTCTTCTTTGCCAGCGATTTTTTATAGGCAACGACCCCCTTCTGTAAAGCATTTGCAGCGTTTGAGGAAGGATTTCTCATATCCGCTTTATTTTTCTCTTTAGAGGCTGATCCTCTCGGAGCATCGGCATCAGTGTCTTTAGCCCCCCCTTGCCATCTTTTGCTTCGGTCCCCCTCAACGCACGGGGAGGCATCACAGACCAGGTTCTCAAAATCAACCTGGCGACTCGATCTAGCTTCCTCCGTAGGTGGGAGAACACTCGAGTTAATACTCCTTTTAGGCGCTTTTCAGGTACTCCAATGTCTGTCTTACTGACCCAGAGCTTCTGGGACTCGTAAAACCCGGACTCAGCACCGTTCAGGGGAGGCACCACCATCAGAAAAGTCAAGGTGGTGGGGAGGTGATGAGTGCGACTCACTCACTGCATAGCATTAGCGGCCATCTTGCCCTCTAGAGAATTAGCTACTAGCTTTTATAATGATCCTGTCCATGCCCTCTTGCTTGCATCTGGTGAGCTGTTCCTGGTTGGAGATTGTTTGCGGCTTAAAAATGTGCAAAATTCTCAGGTTTCTAGTGTTGAAGGCTCACAGGTTGGTGATATCCCTTTTCACCAACCGCGGCATTCTGATCTATACAAGATTATGGACAAAACACAGACCTGGTAAAGCCTCAGCTTGGTGTTGGTGCTGTCCTGAGATGACCGTAACATACTTTTCAACATCCTGACGGCATACCTGGCCTTGTTCAGTCTGCTCGTCATGTTGCTATCTGCCCCACCATCATGTCTAATAGTACAGTCTAGGTTGGTGAAATCTTCAGTCATGGCTAAGTCCTCTCCATCCACTTTTGTTGGTGAAGGGTTTGGAATGTCAAGTGGCATAACTTCGGATTTCTTTGTGTTGATCTTCAGACCCAATTTCTGTGCATGGATGTTGAGGCAAGACATCTTTTCCTGTATATGCTGGTGTGTGTGTGTGTGTGCGCGTGTGAAAGAGCAAGGCTCGGGCATCACAAAGTCAAGGTCCTCCAGTGTAGAGAATAATGTTCATTAGATGCCTCTGGCTTGGACTTCAGTTGTGCGTTGCATCATCCAGTCGATGATTAGGTTGAAGAGCATCCCTGTCTCACACTGGTCTTGAATATGAAATTACACTCACTACCTTCAACCTTCCAGATCAAATTATCATAAAATCTCTTGATGAGGAAAACAATATGCTGTAGTATGCCATATGCTTTCAGTATTCGCTAGAGGCTGTCACGATGGATACTGTCAAAGGCGTTCTCAGAATCAATGATGTATGACGTTGATGTATAGTTGTCTCTGCCACTCGGTGCACAGCTTTATGATGTTTGGTAGAGTAAGGATCTGATGAACAAACCCTCTGACCTTACAGAACCCAGCCAGCTCTTTTTCTAACTTGTCCACAGTCTCAGGATTATACTTAGGATTGACAGAAGGGTGATTGCACTCCAGTGGTTACAGTTAGTTAATGTTCTATTCTTTGGAATCTTAGCAATGCCTTGGTTCCAGTCATCTGCTACTTACTTTCTCTCCCAAATCGATGTAAGCAGTGGTTGGAGGACCTTGACTGATGTTACAGGGTCTACTGTGAACATTACTTCATTTAGGTTATCTTGGCCAGCAGCCTTCCCATTCTTGAGAGATCGGATGGCAGCAATGGTGGGGCGTTGTTCACATCCAAGTCTGTCTCTGCTTCTTGGATGTCCGCTTCACTTGTTGGTACCGGTCTTTCCAAGATTTCTTTTAAGTGCTTGGACCAGCGTGCTTCCTGCTCTTTCTCTGTTGTCAGTCTGCCTTGATTGTTCATGAAAGGCATGTTGTATGTTGCACAAGATTAACCTTTGACTAGCTGCGTGATCTTGAAGATCTTCCTCCATTCTACTCCACTGGATGTCTCCTCTGCTTGGCTGGCAGGATTATCCATGTACGCCCGCTTGTCCACTCTTTTCATTGTTTTGACTCCTCTGTTTGCTACTATGTAGTGTTGCTTGGATCCCTCTTGCAGCCTCTCAGATTTGGCCTCCATGAGTTTCCTTTTTGCTGCCTTCATGTCGCCAATGGCTTGCCATGTGTCTTGTCCTATTCATTCTTTCCTCTTCCAAGTCTTTGTCCCCAGGCATTTTTCACTGCTCTTCACATATATTGTTGAGACCTGTTGCCATTTATTGTTGACTTCGTCGACAGCTGGCTCAGACTTACCTTCTTATGTGGTAAAAGTGGAAGCTGTTTTTATTTGTAAGACTTGATCTTGGGGTTCAGTAATCTTGCCACATCAAAGAGCTGTCATCTTGATATTTTCCATTCTGCTTCAGTTTCACAAGGGCAGACACTAGTTGTGATCACCGCCAACGTCCTCTTCTCTTCTCACTCTGACATCTTGCAGTGAAACTCTCCCACTGCCTATTACCATCAGGAGATCAATCTGTGATTTGTCTCTTCATTGGGTGAGCACCAATTTAATTTATGAATCTCACAGTGCGATAAGAGAGTCCCTACTATGACCAGATCATTTGTGGCGTAAAAGTCCTATAGTCATTCTCCATTGTTTATTGTTCCACAACCTTCCTTTCCAATGTCTCGGTCATGGTTTGTGTTGTCATTTATGACTTTAGCAGTCAAATCTCCCATCACAGTCTTCAGGTCGTGGTTGAGCATGACCTCAAGGTCAGCTTGCATCTGTTGACAGAGTATTTCCTTGACTGTTGCCTCTGCATCATTTGTTGGAGCTTAGTACTGGATATGTTTGGAATTGAACGTGTCTGCCTTTTAACCTGGCTATCATGAGTCGGCTGGGGACTGTTTCCACTCAATTAGGTGTTTCTCTGTCCCCTTGCTCAGGATGATGGCTAATGTTCTGTGATGTTGGTCATTGTCCCTTCCCGAATACAGGACCATCTCTCCTGTGGTGGTTTTCATTATGCTGAATCCTGTCCACCAACTTTTGCTGACCCCCAGGATGATTTGGTTGTATTTCCTCATCTCAGATGTTACTTGACCTAGGTTTCCTGTGTCATACATAGTCTGTACGTTCTTTACTCAAAATTAGCTTAAAATCTCATTGGGAGGGGGGTTGTTGAACAAGATATAGAAGATATTCAGCGGAGTTTCATCTGGTAGGATATTTCCACTGTAATAAGAAGAGGCACCCTATAAGAAAATATTCAACTGGTACGTATGTCCCTCAAGACTAAAACATTTCCATTAACTAGACCACTTTACTTGCAAGGATGTAACACCAAAGAAGATCTCCATCATATATGGTGGAACTGCCCCTCTATTAAGCTGCAGTAGGCCATGATCAGAGCAGCCATGAGGTCAGTTCTAGTATATACATTACCTTAGGGCTATTTGTTTGTCATTTTAGGCCTGTGTTTCCCACAGTTAGAACACTAGAACAAAGAAGATCCTTTAAAAATGTTGAATGCTTGAAGGTGGCAAGGACAACATTCACTTCATATTGGAGAAAGAAGGGTACTCCACTCCTTACCTATTGTCACCTGAGTTTTTGGCGCATAACATCAATAGAAAGATTCATATGGGAGTTAAATGTAGGAAACAAAGCATTTGGGCTAATATGGAAACTACTTATCGAGCAGTATCACAAGATGTGCCTGCCCCCACCCCCAGACTGTAAGTACCTAACCGGTCTGCCTATTACACATGGTTGAGCACCAGCCCTCTGAAAACACGCTCAGCTGAGAAGCATGCGAAGACCATTAGGCAATATCTTTTGGAGATTGTTTAACACATACACTGGGATCATAGCAGTTCAAGTTCAAAGGAAGGAGGAGAGAGGGAAGGTGTGAGACAGGGTGGCCAGGGAAGAAAACATGTTACTTAGACAAATGTAGCAATGAGAGACTGTGAGGTCACTTATTGTTTGAAAATGAATAAAACATGATGCAATTAGAAAATCATGGCATACTGTTGGGGATAGTTGCATTCGTTCCCAATAATTATGTGCACAAACATCAACTCACAAAAAGTTGTGTGGTGTGTGTAAATGAAGTGGGAAAATACCATACCAGGCCAATTATTCATGGAGTGTAGGAGAACATATTTCAAAACAAACATGGTTCTAGTGAAGAATTAAACAATAAAGTGCATTGTGTTAACAAACGTTTTCAGTACTAATATCCCTGAAGACTATATGCTATATGGCCAATCTGCAAGAGCAAGCATAAGGCAACATTAGTTTTCATGGAAATATGCAATTGTAAATGGCATTTATGTTTTCATTGATTCTTGTGAATCTCCTAAAATCCAGAAGATTACTCAGAAGTAGATTTACAATTTTTAAAACACTATGTTATAATTGGACCCAGAGTCCATGTTAACATTTATGTTATTTCGGTGTATAGTGCATACTTCAAAACTTAAACAAACCTGTGCTATAAAAAATAAACTTGCTTTTGAAAGGGAGGTGCCCCCATTTCATATGAACAGTGAGTGTGTTTTGTTTCTACAGAGGTGCTTCCTGGAGGATATGACAATTGGATCACTGTGTCTGAGGGGAGGAACAGTGATGAGCTGGTGGATCTTCTCCTCTCAGAGTTAGGCTGGAGGATTCTGAAGGAAAAGGACTTCTTTGAAGGGATGGTAAGAGCCCCTATCCTGTGCCACGGCAGCAGACATCTCTGTCTGCAGTTCTCAGTTCACAAGCAATCCTACATTTCCTTTCCTTCTCTAGCCTCACACTTCTTACCCATTCATGACTTTATGCTCTTCTTTTCTGATCAGTTACCTCTTCCCTATCCTCTGACCCCTTGTTTCTATTTCAGTTTTAGAAATAAGCCTAGAAACATCACAAAATAAAATGTTGGTCGGAGTGTTGACATTTTTCAAACACTCACCCCCAGTCTCAGATCTGGGTTTAATCCATCATTATTTTGCTCTTCACGTCACCCCAGTTTGGACTGAGCCATATGCAAATCAGTCTTGACCCTGCTCCCCATGGGAAAAGTCCAGCCTGAACAGCCTAGTGAGCAAAAGAACAATGAATTAAACCCAAATCTCTTGACTCGGGGGGTGAGTGGTTGAAAAGTTTCAGCTCTCCGTTCACCATCTTGTTGTGTTTGCTATGTTCGCCTTAAGTGGCCAAGGGTGTGCCCAAACATGGGTCCCTTGCTCGCTGTGTCCCTGGAATCAAGCTATCCAGGCTTATTAGGGGCGAAACCCCGAAAACAGGCCCAGGATGCTTGTTTCCGGTCCAGGGATCACCTTGCTTGGTAGTTCAGGCTGGACTGTTCCCATGGGGCACAGGGTCAAGACTGATTTGCATATGGCTAGGTCCAAACTGGGGTTACATAGTGAGAAAAAGAACGATGGATTAAACTCAGATCTTTTGACGGGGGTGAGTGGTTGAAAAGTTTCAGCACTCCGTCCATCATCTTGTGTTGTTTTTGTTATAAATGAACCTTCCATTTTTTGAGCATCTACTTCTCATCCCCTGAACCACATAATTCTCCCACTTTCTCTAAACCGCCGATTCTGTCCTCTCCTTTAGCCCTCTACATTTCTTCCACCTTTAACTGTCTGAATTGTTTTTCCTCACCTTCTCTGGACCCATGATCTCTTTTATATTGTTTTATTCCCTGATATTCTATCAATTTCTTCATATATCTACCTACCTTGTTTAGCTCTGAATGTCCACTTACCTCCTTTCCATACGTCCGATCTACCTTTCTCTGAAACAGTCTGCAGCTGCCACTGTGTGTATATCTGCCTTTCCAAGTCAGTGTGTGTTTTCCCAATCAATCAATGTAAACTGAAACCTGCTATTCTTGCTCTCAGTATATTGGTTCTCAGCTCATCCTGGATGTTTCCTTTTGCTGATTATTCTTACTTGTATTCATCAGTTATTTCAGAACTCCAAGTTTAGATCATAAATTCTGTAGCTCTTCCACTAGCAAATGAGGGAGTCTGCAACATCGGTTGGGTCAGCTATTCTTGATCCCCATTTATTTTAGTAACATTCTCTCCCCGTCCCATTGAAATTACCACTTAATACTATACCACAAGTATTGAACGGTCTGAGAAAACGAGTAAGGCGATATGAGAAACGGTCCACCTCCACAACAGTGGACAACAAGTAAAGGCAAACACTACATCTACTTGATATTAGAGAGTTTCATATCCACCCTGCTAATGGGATCAAACCTTTAATATTGGGTGGGGGTGTGAGTGTGTGTCTGTGTCTTCCCCCAGGTGAGACTTTGAATGCTGGAACCCACCTTTTCAGGTCATAACTCAAGAAGGAGAGACTTACAGGGGGAAAATAGCTTGCTTGGTATTCTGAGATTCATCATCTTCATAAATCTTATTCGGTTATGATTATAACCATAAGAAGAGCATAATAATATGGTATATACATATCAGGAGATTAAAAGAGCATACACACAATATAAATAAGAATCATAAAAAATTATCAAAACAGCAAGTAAAAGACTCCTTAAGAATAATAGTCCTAATATTACTTACTTTAAAATCTCCCAATAGCAGCAGCAAAATTAATCAAGTCTGGAGTGCTTGGATGTCAACACAGGTTTTAGACATATACATTGCATAAGACCTGAAGGAACATTAGAGCTAGGTGAACTTGAGTGAAATTCAAGGATTTCAGCAGTGGAATACTAAACAGTCTTCTGGGCACACTAAAATATTTACAAAACATAAAAAATGTAGGGTGTCCTGTGGCAGGCTTGCCCCATCCACTGGGCGATTCCAGAACATGGTGCAACAGATTAAATCTGAATCTGGCCGAAATAAATCTATCCTTCTCATTAGTTACGATGGATAAATATGGCTTCCTAGCCTGCGCTGTTTTTAAGAGCATATGCCCCCGCACCATAGGTTTCATCAGCTCTGTCTGTTCTCTTTGTAAGAATTTGCATTCCAAAAACTGAACCCTCACCCGTTGCAGCTCCAAAGGGCGCAGGGATTGGGAGTTGTAAAAATATCCTTCCTGCCTAAGGCTAATAAAAGCACCCAAGGCCTTATTGCGAGATAGCGCCTGAAATACCCTGGGTTACTAAATCGAACGTGAAAACCACATTTGCTCTGCCCTCCTCTAGCTCACCCCAATCCTCATCACCTATACTAAGCCCAAAATCATATACCCCTTCTAAATGCCCCATCCACTGTTCCCCGGAGATGTCATGGTATATGGCCGGGTCAGTTACATTGACAGAGCAAGGTGTAGGAGAGTAGGATCTGCATCTTCTGTTTACCCCCACTTTTTGCTGATGTCTCACTGTTTTCGACTTAGTATGGCTGGGATCCTGCTATCCAGGACCCCAGCCTAGCTGCTTTCTCCTCTAAATTGATAGCGTGTACTTTAGCTGCACACCAGATTGGATACTGGGGTACCCTTATCAGTCCCTAGTATATGACACACCATCTACCCAGGGCATAGGTACCCCAGAGGCATCTCAGGGGCTGCAGCATGTATTATGCCACCCCTCGGAGACCATTCAAACTGACACCACAGGTCTGCGACTGCACCCTGTGTAAGGGTGTGTATGCACCCCTTACTTAGATATAGGTTTCCTGTATCTATTCTAATCACTGCACATATAAACCCATAAGTCACCCCTATGGCAGGCCTTATCAATCCTGAAGGCAGGGTGCTGGGTTTTGTGTGAGAGGGCACCCATGCATGAGCAGAGCCTCTCTGCAGCCTTGAGAATCTTTTCTCCGGGGTTGTCTGTGATGCAGCTAAACTATATATACTTAAGTGCATTATAACCTTGTGGTAAATGCGAACTGCTCAGAAACATGTTGTGTTTGATGTCAAACACCTTGGAATCATACCTCCACGCCATAATCTGGTGTGGGAGATATGATTCCTCCCTTGTGGAACCACTAATGTGGGGCACCTGTCTACCCGGTACCAGCTTTCTCGACCTGGGCATCACAAAATGGATGCTGCCAGCCACAGACATGAGTCTGCCCTCCTGCTGCTGAGCCAAGCTCGAGCAGGGGAAGGCTTAATAGGTTTACTGTCCCAGGGAGGTGTGACCACCTCTCAGACTGGATTTAGTGTATTGGGGCACTCCTAGATTGTTTGAAGCTCTGCACTGGGGGCACATTTGGTGTCCCTGTGCATAGTCCAGTTCAAACCGGCTGCAGGACCCATTGGCGCCTGCTCTGGCACGAAACTAGACAAAGGACATGGGTGTAACCACCCCTCTGTCCTGTCTCTCCCCGGTATAAAGTAGGAAACCTGACTACAAAACTTGAGATTTTACCTGGACTAAACTCTGCAAGCAGAAGCCAAGTACTTCGACAATATACACTACGCTGGATGACTGAAGAATCTCCCTTGGAGTAAAGGAGTTACTCCCCTGCAAGGCAGGCACCTTTAACGCATCTGCCCGGTTTGCATCTCCTGAGGACTCCGAAGATTTCTGCAACACAGGAGGTGGGTTTCCAAGCGTCCCTGAGGTTGATCTGATCTCTCAGCAATCCTGAGACCAGTATCCCTCGTGGGGACCGTGCAACCCGAACCCCTGTGCACTGTGTACTTTTGCAGCAGCATATGCTTTTTGGCGATCCCTGAGGCTGTGCTTTGGGCTATGTGTAGTCCGGACCCCGAGCAGTAATTGCACAGAGGATTTCCGGCCTACACTCCACAAGTGTTCCGTGGGCCGGTATTTCTTGATGCAGCTTGAGGTCCCTTCGCGATCCCTGGTCCGTTGGCCTGTGGGTCCCTGTGAAGGTAAATGTGACTTCTGTTGGGCTTTCCTGGTTGCTCCAGACGTGCCCTGATTCCCCATAGCTTGTAGATTCTCCAGGACCTTGCTGATCCACACCGGGCCTCCTTTCCTCTGTCCACGTGGGTTGCATTTGCCAAGGCTTGTTGGTGTTCAATCCGGACACTGACCCTCAGCACTCGACATCCTTTGTGGGACAGCTCACCTCCGTAGTTTGGTCTTCATCGACGTCTCCTGGTCCCCGTGGCTGCAGAGTCAACCCCCGGTCATCTCACCTGAAGCACCCAACATCGGTCGGCATTCGTCTACCGAGCCCCTGGTCACCCTGAAGTGACCCAGACTCTGTCTCCTCTGCTTTCTGGTTCTTCTCACCTCGAATCCACGCTTGGATTCCACCGGACACTTTTCATCTTTCTGGCAGCAGCACTTCTTTGAATCACGCCATTGAAAACGACAAAGGTTTCTGACACCACTTAACCCCTATGCAACTGGCTCCTCTGGGATAGGTAACACAGGTATCTCAGTACTCTCAAGGGTGCTGGCCTTAGAACCTCCTATGTTCCAAAGGGTTTGCTTCAAGTCCTCTCCGAAGTGTCTTTAAACTTTAAAATTCCAACCGCGACATTCTCATAGAGTTGTATGGAACTCGTGTCCGTGTACATACACTGCAGACGTTCTCCGTGGGTCCCCTGTGTCACTACATTGGGTGGTTCCTTGGGGTCCCAGCGATTGTATGTGCTCTAGGCACTGTGTCTAGTTAAGTCGTGGTTGTTATATGGTTAGTATATGGTTCGGTCTCCCCCTAGAGCTGCTATGTATTGTGCTATTTACTGTTGTTCTATTGATTAATAATTATGTGCCTTGTGCTCTAATCTCTTATAGAGGTTAGTAGAGAGTGTTTAGTAATAAATACATATATTTTATATTTCTCTAGTGTGGTTCTCCTTTAATTTGGTTATTCTGGAGGTTAGACTGGTAAAACAAGCTTCTTTAAATTCCTTCAAGACTTAGCCTGAAGGTTGTTCTCCATAGCTACCACTAGGATAGCTTTCATAAAGGTTATCTTTGACCTAATCATCAGCAAAGGTCGTTTGGACTGGTACAGGGTGCCCACTTAAATTAGTGGACAGCATACACCAGGCCAACTTCTCACACAAGGCTTTTTTATCACCTGGTAAAACAAAGAGCTATCTTTGATTTTACAGGCTTGAGCTCATTCATTCCAGGCACTCTTGCGTAAGATGAGTTTCCAATTTGCAAGTGTCTTCTTGGATCCCCTCTGGCTGGAGGCAACATAATCTCTATCACTAGGTGCCTGCTTTAAAGCAGCCTTCAATTAGAGGAGGGCCTTAGAACAATTACGGTCAAACCGTTTTGGTTCCTGTGACCTAGTATTTGTCACAGGAATCTTTAGTAGTGCTGACACCTTCTGTGCTATACCAGCAAATGCTGAGAAAATAGCCTCACGAGTGGGACATAAATACGGATAAGTGGCATTCTCTTGCCAGCACCCTGAAAAAAGAGATGCTTTACACTGCGTAGGGTTCACCTGAGATCATCTAAGCCTCCTACCTTGGTCAGAGAGAGAGAGAGCATGCCTTATGCCTCTGCCAAAGTACTAACACCATGAACAACAAACAAACTTAGAGGTCTAAATCAGAAACCTGATCTGAATATCTTTCAAAATACCTTCATGTTCGTGAGCCACATGAAGCCCCTCTACCAGCATACATTGGGGCTTGCTATTAGTTAAATCTAAAGGACAATCACGCAAATGTCAGTTAAAATCACCCACTAATACGACCTTTTCTATCCCTCCAGAATTTCAGTGGCAGATCTTAAACTGGAGAGGTTAGGTGCCTCCTCTCACCAAGTGTTTGCATTATAATAATGAATTAATGCCAGAGATATGGAGCCAGGAAAAGAGAACTTCAGAACTTGCAACAAATGTGAGTCCCATGCAAAATACTTGAAATTCCTGCATAATTCCACTGAGACAAAACGATCAATCACTTTTTGGCCCTGCCTGCCGCTGAAGTCACCACGCGGGCAAAAATAGGTTCTATATCCCTCTAGAAAAAAATAGTTTTTTCTCTTCCCAAGTTTCTTGTAGACAAATAACCTGATATGTCTTGACAAACTGCACCCAATTACAATAATTAAACTTAGTGGACAAACTCACAATGTTCTAAGATAGCAGCATCAAGTCATGGGAATATCCAAATGGTAAGTTGTACATTAGGTGGCGGTGGGGGATAAATCGGGGGGGGGGGGTGGCGTGGTGAGGAGGGGGTAAGTCAATCACAAATATCAGAATACCCAGGGGAGCAAATCTGTCATACACAAAGCAGGGGACTCCAAGATGGCAGGTATAGCTCTACCCCGAGAGACAGACTATTTCTGATTATAGAAAAAAACAAGTGGGAGGGTCTGGATGTTGGATGGTCTAGATGATCTGAGTGTGCCTCGGGTGGACAAAACACGCGCAGTAGTGCTATCTTTAAAGTTTACCACAACACAGTCCCCAGTCTACCTCTTAACATCAGGGCCCAACTAGTTTACCCTTAGCAACATGTTGATGGAACCATCAATCTCCATGCCTAAATTAGAATGCAAGTTAAACCAGTGAACCATTTTATTTTTCAGCTCCTCATAGGATTCAGGCGTAGGCTTGGTCAGAGGGGGAGAATTCCTAAAGCCTACTACGTACAGAGTTGCTTCAGGAGGCAAATTAATCACTGTCCGTGTCTTAGAGAATAGAGGGTTAGCCACAAACGAAAATCAAGCCCTGCATTGGAAGCTGGGGGTCTAAAGAGGTAGAAGGGACATCAGATGACACCCTAACAGGCTGAGGAGCGTGTGAAGAGGAAACTAGCTCACTAAAGGGCTCTAATTGTCTATGTGGCTGGGCTGAACTAATCATATTAGTCACCCCACAAGATGAAGTACTCAGTCCCAGCAATGGATATGCAAAGTTTTTCATATGGTCCAAGATCTGTGATAATCTGGCTTCGATCAATGCTACCCTTGACATGAATGGATCAATTTTTGCGTTTAAGACAGCATTAAACTTGCCCAAGTGAGGGAAACAACCATTACATCGCAACTTTTACAACGCACTACCATTACAACAAAACTTTTACAACGCAAAAACCATTACAACGCAGGTATTTACAACGCAGGTATTTACAACGCAGGTGCTATTACAACGCATACCATTACAACGTAAGTATTGTTATATGGTTTTTTTTTTAATGGGGTATTTTTTGGGTGAAGGGTCAGTTTTGGGTTTTTTGGTAAAGGGTTATTTTTAGGGTTCAGGGTCAGTTATGGGTTTTTGGGTAAAGGGGTATTTTTAGGGTTCAGGGTCAGTTTTCAGTTTTTGGGTAAAGGGGTATTTTTAGGGTTCAGGGTCAGTTTTCAGTTTTTGGGTAAAGGGGTATTTTTAGGGTTCAGGGTCAGTTTTCAGTTTTTGGGTAAAGGGGTATTTTTAGGGTTCAGGGTCAGTTTTCAGTTTTTGGGTAAAGGGTTATTTTTAGGGTTCAGGGTTAGTTTTCAGTTTATGGGTAAAGGGGTATTTTTAGGGTTCAGGGTCAGTTTTCAGTTTTTGGGTAAAGGGGCATTTTTAGGGTTCAGGGTCAGTTTTGGGTTTTTGGGTAAAGGGGTATTTTTAGGGTTCAGGGTCAGTTTTCAGTTTTTGGGTAAAGGGGTATTTTTAGGGTTCAGGGTCAGTTTTGGGTTTTTGGGTAAAGGGGCATTTTTAGGGTTCTGGGTCAGTTATGGGTTTTTGGGTAAAAAGGTACAGGGTAAAAATAAAGTAAAATTAAATTTATATTAAATTAATTAAATTAAATTAAATTAATTAAATTAGAATTATTTACATTTGTAATTTAAATTATATACTTACCTATACTTACGTTGTAATGGCTTGCGTTGTAATAGCCCCTGCGTTGTAAATACCTGCGTTGTAATGCCATGCGTTGTAATGGCACCTGCGATGTAAAAGTTGCGTTGTGATGGCATGCGTTGTAACTGCATGCGTTATAACGTCATACATCCCCCAAGTGAGCATCAGATAGATGGTCCGGTAGATGATACGAACATAACATTAGCTCTGTCTACACACCCACGTTATCTGGATTGCATCCCTGTTTTGGGGGCTGCTGCATTTTTCCTGCGCTTGGACCTAGGGCTTACGATTAGACATGAGCCCAGTGATCTGGTGCTTCTGGGAAACGGGGAGTGTGGCCCCACAGGGGACAGGAGGACACTGTTACAATGGGGAAGTCGGACACTCAGAAGTCCCAGCTGGTTTTTGAACAGCGAAGTCCACCCAAAGGCTCGACACATCCTGCTTTGAACCGGACATTGGTGAGATGTTCAGGGATCTCAAGCAATCCCTCACGGCATTGATAGTAAAATTGGCTCTCTAACAGATAGATTCAACGGTTTAAAGGAGAAGGTAACCAACCACGACAGACGCATTAAACAGATCGAACAACGCACCACCACAGTGGAAGACGAAAGTTGTGCGACACGACAGAAACTCCTTAGCATTTAAAAGGTCCTGGAAGTGATTCGAAACAAGAATGAGGATTGCGACGCCATGTCCCGGCACAACAACCTGAGGATAGTGGAGGGGTTCCGTAATCCACCGCAATGACCTTAGTCGAAGACTATGTGGAAGAAATACTGAGGGCTCTATTTGGGGACTCACTACCTCCCATGTGTATAGTGGAGAGAGCGCACAGGTCGCTAGGACCGAGACTTCCACAGGGGACGCCTACCTGATAAATAATTGCCCACCTCTTAAATTATAGGGACAGAGCGCTGTGCTAAGTTTGGCAAGTGATCAGCAAACAATTGTTTACTAAGGGAACGCTGTGTCCTTTTACCACAACTTTACCTTGACAGTACAGGCAGCTAGTAGATAATTCATGCCAGTCAAAAGCTCACTACAAAAACTGGATGTCAAATACTCCCATCTCTACCCTTCAAAGCTGTGCATATTCCATGTTGGAAATGTCCTTCACGGACCCGAAGGCCACAGCTAGATTCATATGTGACCTCCGCCCGGCCAAGTGGACACCGCAATTGGAAGTGGACCCAGATGATAGTGGCCGTATCATTGACAATGACTGAACAAGATATGTGATGTGGCTTAATAGATGGCAGCTTGGGCCGGCCTCCACATGGCGGCAATGGCCAATCCGCAGGGACGTAATACCCTCTTTTTTAATGTTTCTGTTATTTAATTATGTGTTGATGTTTGCTCTATTTGCAGTAGGGCGTATCTGCTCAACTGCGTACACATTGTCCAGCCACCTAGCTACCTCCAGCTGGGACAAGCCAGGTACCTAGTGGCTCCCTCTTAGTGATGATTCCTACTTTACATTTGGTTAAATGCCATAGACGGTGATGTTGGGGATGGGCGGGGGTATAGGAGGCTGGCTTAGTATATGGTGCACACTTATTTCAGTAAAGCACCTGGCACTATTCCAGACAACCCTTATGGTGATTTTAGTGGTCTTAGACAACCTTAAAAAGCTCTCTAAGTGGTAGCTGTGGAGAGCAGCCTTCAGGTTTAGTCCAGAAGGAGTGTAAAGCAGCTTGTTTTACCAGTACTAATCATATAGTGTAGGTTAAATGAAAAAGAACCATACAGTGTAGTTATAAAATATGTGTTCATTATAAACACTCACTAACACATTGCATTATCTCCGGAGATATAATCACAATATACACAATACTTCAATTGTAGAACAGGTAAGTAGCACAAATACACAGTGGTCTCCAGAGGGAGACCAAACTATATACTAAGAAAGTGGAATGCGAACCACGACCGAAGTCAGGACTGGACCCAGAAGACTTAGAAGAGCTGGGGATTCAAGGAACTACCCATGCTAAGTCCCTAGCACCCCACAGAGGGTGTGTGCAGAGTGGAAAGATGACCGCGTGCTCAATACAAGTCAATGGGGAAGTCTTGTTGCTGTTTTCAAGAAAAAGGACCCTTCCCAGAGGACCCTGATCAAACCCCGTGTAAGATGGAACGTTGGAGATTCACCCCACCTGTGGATACCGCAGGAACCAGGATATCTACACCAGGGAAGGCTGGTGCATAGGTGCGAAGTGACTTCAGAAACCGCTGTGGACCGCAATAGAGGACTTCAGTGAAGATGCAGCTGGCGAAGAAGGGGAAAGAGTCCGGTGGAATCCAAGGATGGGTTCTTGAAAAGAAGTACCTGCAAGCAGAGGGGACAGAGTCTATGCCACTCTGGAATGACCTGAAGGTAAGGGAGACAAATGGCCACAAATGAACAAAGATGCAGGAGAGTTGGCGGTGACCTTGTCGCTGCAGCTGTGAGGATCACGTGACACTGTGGAAGACCAGGAGCCGTTCATGAGCTGTCCCACGTCAGAAGTCAAAAGCCAGGGTGTCAGTGTCTGGCGAGAGCACCAACAAGCCTTGGCAGCAGCAACCGATGAGGAAAGTGAAAAAGGTGCAGTGTCAGAACCAGCAAGGTCCAAGGGACTCACCAAACACAGGAGAGTCAGAGCAGGCCCTGAGCACGCAGGAGTGCACACTGGAGCCAAAGAAAACCCTCAAAAGGACCCACAGGCAGAAGGCACAGAAGTCACCAGAGGACCTCGAGCAGCTCACAAATTATGCAGGCCCCTAGTGCAGAGGATGCAGTGAGGATGAAGATCTTAGTTGCAGCAGATATTGGAGCCTGGAGTTTCATGGAGCCCGAAGATCTCTGGAGAAAAGAGACAACAAGCCAAAGCGAAGTCCAAAGTGCCCAGGCTGTTGAAGATGAAGTGGTTTTGAATTTGAATCTTGTCCCACGATGAATCTGATTAGCCACCCACAGGTAAGCCCTTAAGTACCGTAGGGAAAGGGTTGGGATGATTTAGGGGTCCCTTCTAGCGGAGGGGCAGGACAGAGGGGAGGATACTCCCATGTAATTTGTCCAGTTTCGTGCCAGAGCGGGAGCCAACTGCTCCCTGAACTGGTTCCAATTGGAGAATGACAGGAGGGCAGCAAATGTGCCTTTCAAAGCAGTCTGGTGGCGCTGGCAAGCGCCCCCACCCCAGCCCTATACACTAAGTCCTGTCTGGGAGGTGGTTACACCTCCCTGTGACAGGAAACCTATTGTTCTACCTTCCCCTGCTTGAGCCTGGCTCAGCAGCAGGAGGGCAGAATCGTGCCTATGGTCGTCAGCAGCACTAGCTTGCCGTTAGACCCTGAAAGGCTGGTACCAGGAATACAGGAGAGCCCCCAGTACATAGAATCCTATATCCAACACTGGAATCAGTGTTGGGGTAGGATTTCAACATGTTTGATACAAAACATAACCGGTTTGGGTGCAGCCAATATATAGTTAGACATCTCGTAATTGACTTATTTTCCACTATATATATATATAAAATGGCTGACCGCGCTTACAAAGCCAGGAGAATCGACTCCTATGTTTGTAGGTGGTGTCCTGCTCATGCAGGGCACCCTGACACTTATAACCAACCACCCTGCCTTCAGGATTCAAAGACCTACCTGCGGGGTGACTTATAGGTTTTAAGTGCAGTTATCTCAGATATAAGGAAACCTCTATCTGTTGAGCGGTGCAAGCACCAGCTCACCAAGGCTGCAATGGCAGGCCTGTAGTCACAGTTTGAGTGGTCTCTTATGTGTGGCATAATATATGCTGCAGCCTATGGGAGAACCCTGGTGCACCTATGCCCTGGGTACCTTAATACCACAGACTAGGGACTAAGAAGGGTCCCCCATTTGCAATTAGGAAGGTACATAAGTACTTACCATAGTCAAATTTAGGGAGAGAGCACAGTGACTGGGGTCTTGATTAGCAGGATCTCAGTCAGAATAGAATGAAAAACAGAATGACACCTGCAAAAATTGGAGGTGACCATGAAAGCAGATCCTACTTTCCTACAGGGGGCTATTATGCAGCCTATTTGGAGGGCTGTAGTCGGTGTATGGTGGGCCTTATTTGGGGTGTTTTGGATGTTGCATTATGCTTTTGATGTCCCTTTTTCTCTTCCACCCCCCCTCCATCCCGCTGGCCTCCTCTCCATTTGTTACCCCTCAGGGGGAGCATTCGAGTATGGGGAAGAGTCTGATGCTGACTTGCTGAATGAATGGATGCATGAAGAAACGAGTTGACCTGACTAAATTTCATCACATGGAATGTCAGGGGACTGAATGATAGGCGTAAAGTGAGATTGGCTCCTGCACACCTGGCTCGCCATGGGGCAGACATTTGCTTTCTACAGGAACTGTCCTTAACAGGACACACTTGTGCATGCTCGCGCGCAGGGTGGATTGGCAAAAAGTATGTGACAAGCTTCTCGAATTTTGCACGGGTGGCCATACTAATTAGAAAGGGACCACCTTGGCGCATGTGCATTGCTCTACGTGACATGCAGGGGAGGTATGTGATGCTGGTGGGCACGCTGGGGGGCTGAGGTGGACACCCAATCAGGCTGATATCAATATATCGCCCTAATACAAACTACACTGATTTATTTGCAGAGATCTGGAAGCTTGTTGACACTCTTTGACTGGGCGAAATCAGGAGATGGGGGGTGAGGGAGGAGTGAGGAGTACTACAATGTAGTGCTAGATGCTCAAAAAGGCAGGATTTAGTTGACTTCTGGCAGAGTCAGAATGCTAACAGTGAGGAGGGCACATGTGTGTTCCTGGCTGGTCAGTCCTGGTCGAGCATTGACTATTGGCTGACCTCCTGCGATGCAATGACTTGGGTCACTGCTGTGGCACACTTGCTCAAGACCCTCTCTGATCACTCTCCGGTCCTTGTCGAACTAAACATGCCCGAGTACCTGAGCAGGGCATTCAGCTGGTGGCTCCGAACGGAGCTTTGCGAGACCAGGTGTTTTGGATACCATTTGGAAACCATTAGACCTGCAATTATAGAATATTTTGCACTCAATGAGGGTACGGATGAATCCCCTTTGACTTTATGGGAAGCTTTCAAGACTGTTCTATGCGAGGAATGCATCGCTAAGCAGGCCGGGGTTATGCGATTGCTGCGAGGAGAGCTCAAGCGAATCAAAGAGGCGATACAAGCATTAGAACGGGACTTCTTTACCACTAGGAGATACTGAGCTGCATCAGAGATAAAATTGGCGACTTTGGGGAGGCAGCCCTATGTGAAACTCACTACCTTGGCAGGGAGACTATTGCTAGGAGATATGGAGAGGGGGACCATGCGGTTAAGACACTGGCAGGCCTCCGCTGGAAGCCTGGGCAAGTGATTATATCTCAGAACTATGCACTTCCGAAGATGGGTCAGGCGGCCGTCCAGTCAGAAATGATATCCTTTTACTCCTCATGCTATTAGCAACCAGGAGGCATCTCCCCCTGAGCTCGAGGAATTCTTTGACTCCATACAGCTGCTGTGGCTTGAAAACAGCCACCGATCCTACCTAGACAAGCCATTTACGGAGGAGGAGGTTGCCAGAATCATTTGTGGCTTGCCGGGAGATAAGACTCCAGGCCTAGACAGCTTATTGGCAGCATTTTACAAAGAATATGCGTCATTATTAGCCTTGCACCTCATAAATATGTACTAGGAATCACTGGACAGAGGAAAGCTTCCTCCGTCACTTCAAGAAACGCTCATCATTACGTTCCTGAAACCAGATAAAGATACACAGAGGTGTGACTCTTATAGGCCGCTGTCCATGATTAATCTTGACAACAAAATCCTTTCAAAGCTCATAGCATCAAGGCTTCTCCCCCTGTTGCCTCTTATGATGCAACCGGATCAGTGCGGCTTTTGTACCCGGCAGGGCCATGGCACATAACCTGTGTACATTCTTCACCACAATGCTAGAAGTGGACCAATCGCTGCGGGGGGCTACGATTGTTTTAGAAGCCACCAAAGCATTTGATTCTCTCGAAGGGCCATACCTCTTCATTCCTCTAACCTGAGGAGGTCTGAGCACCAAATTCATTAAACTGATCACCCTCCTATACTCCAGCCCAACCGCAAAGATCAGGGTAAATGGAGTGATATCCCCTCCATTCTCAGTCTCATGGTTGGGGTGCCCACTTTCTCCCTTGAATTTTGCTTTAGCGATAGAGCCCCTTGCGGACCGCCTACGGACGCACCATGCACACCGAGGCTTGCCGTTCTCCCCTAGGGTGATACTCATCTCTCTATTCGCAGACAATGTCACATTATATGTTAAACGCCCAGCTGAAAATCTAGATCCCCTGATCAGAGAGTTGTAGGTTTGGGTGTTATCGGGAGTACTTACTAACTGGGAAAAGCTGGGAATTTTCCCGCTAACTGAGTTTACGGAGAAATTCCAATAGGAGTTCCCACTCTGTTGGGCGGAGAGCCCAGTGAAATAGCTGGGAATTTGGCTAAGCTGTAACGTTGAGGAACTATGGTGCTCCAATTATGGCCAACTGATGGATTGGCTGGAAAAACACCTGAAGATCTGGACGGGATTGTCTTTATCACTGACAGGTCGGCTAGCTATAGCAAAAATTGTAATTTTGCCCAAATTCCTCTATTTATTTATTAATCTTCCCCTTTTACTCAACAACAGCTTTAGGCGGAAACTGCAGTCAAACTTGATCTCTGGCATGGGCTGGGAAACAACCCAGGGTCTCTTGGGAAATCTTAACATTACCCTTTGGACAGAGTGGACTGTGAGCACCTGACCTAGATCTCTATTATAGTTGCGCTGAGGCACAGTTTAGATTTCACTGTGTATTCCCAACGCAATTCATGGCTCCCACAGTGCCTGAATATGATCAAGTGGCGCTCACCCTCTGTGCATGGTTCAGCACCGTAGAGCCCACTGGAAGCGCTGTACGCCCCCTCTATACCACTACTTAGACATCCCGCCTTCCCAACCGTCGCAGAGGCAGGCCCAGCAGTAGGACTGAAGAGATTTCAGCTGAACATAATGGGAAATGCGTTCCCAGAAGGGACCTTCATAGAACCTCATCAGGTGCTGGAGGGGGAGGAGTTGAATGTACTAGACAGAATGACCTGCTATCAGCTTCTGGCCGCACTGCACGCGTACTTCCCAGCCGTGCCGTCCGGGTTCCAGGCACTAAAGAGCTTTCTGAAGAACCCCTCCCCTCACAAGTTGATCATGCAGCTATAGACTGATATGCAGCTCACAGTGCCAATATGTATCCCTAAGACGCGGCGGGAATGGTACGTTCTGCTTGGCACATTGATCTCGCAAGAAGAGTGGACTTACTGCTGCGCACAGGCAAGGGAACTGTCCCCTAACTACTGGCTACATCTTATTCATTTTAAATTCTTACACAGATTGTAGAGGTCTCCCGACTGGTTATACAGAATAGGCCTGTTAGATGATGCACGATGCTTGTGATGCCGGGCTCCTGGCGCAACCTTCTTACACCTGTCTTGGGAATGCCCAAGCATTAATCAATACTGGGGGAATCATCTTAGATGAGATGTTAGAATTGAGTATAGAACGCTCTCATATGACTGCGCTGTTGGGGTATGTGAAGAATGTGCCGGCAGGTAACCGGAAACTAACAGCCATGCTTCTGCTGCTTGCCAAACAACGCATAGCGATGTACAGGAGCCACTGCCAGGGTCCCCAAAGGGAGGATTGGCTTAAAGATGCAGCATTCTGCAATAGGCAGTTGTCAGCCTTCTGGGACCTCATGCCTATCCAAGCCCGACCTGAGACATTTGGGAGCCGCTACAAGCTTAACTTGCGGCTGCGGGCGGGAGATGAGAACCGTTCTCATTCCCTAGTCCATGGAGATGCTGAATAGTACTGGAAAAACAGATCAGACTGACTCTAGTGAGCGTGGTCACGTTCATTAGGTAAAACATGAGTAGGCTGGCCACCCCCCTCCTTTTCCCTCGCCCTTCCCCTCCTGCTTTCCCTTCCAATTTGTTTGTAGTTTTCTGTGGAGCGTCCTGGATTTCTGTACACAAATTTTCATTGGGACAATGTTGGGCTCCTGCTTTAGTAACCGACATGCGCAGGTTATACAGAGCTTCGCTCCCTTTTGATTTTTGTTTAAATGTGTTTTTATTGATTTTCAAAAATTATAAGATTCCATTACAATTGACGTATTACAATTACATTGTATCTGCATTTCAATACAATTATGGCGCATGGGCCAATGTACCAGTGATGCATCTCTAAATTAAACGTCAATGCATAACAGTCAGGTACAGTGTTTTCGATATGGGTTTGTTAACCTGATAAACATAGGATTAGGCTGCTTGCAACAGAACATTGGTATAACAGATAACATATCACATTGGCTCCTATATTTGAACTTATATAATTAAATCTTAGCAACACGATGCACTACTGATGTCTGCTAGCTGCAAAACTTTTTCACTCTTCCTCACGCTGCGCCTGGGTATAATCTAATTACTCTGTTCCCCAACACACAAGGTGCCAAGGTGCATGCCACACTATGCTGGTCTTGATGCATACTGTCTTAGCTGATGTGGACAGTGCTCAGCTAGCGGCTTGCACCCAATTTATTAAACACGTTTCAGGGGCAGGTGTTGGTACAGGTTATAGGATCCAACAGTGTTCCCTCGAATCTAGCTCACATTCAGTTCAGGTGGACTGTTAGGACCCTCAGCCTGAGTCCTCCAGGTTGCACGGAAATCCATCAGAATTACATTCCAGTTCCTCGCGAGTGGTTGTTTACGAATACCCATCGCATTCTCCTGACGCAGTGTCACACTCTCCGCCTGCGCCCAGCAGAGATGCGATTGCACCGTGTAATCAAATGATTGGCCATTATGAGTCCCAGATCTATGTACCGAGATGTCGCTTTATGCTTCCGGGATCTGCAATATAATCCCAGTATACATACCTTCCAAGACAAATTCACTTCTCGCTCCGTGCACTGCGCTAGGGTCTTGGTGACGGCTCTCCAGTATGATATTAAAGCAGGGCAGGACCAAATGATATGGAGCAAATCAGCTCCCGCCTCCCGACATCACGGACAGTCAGAGTCCGTACGTTAAAATACTTATTTATTTTGTCCAGCGGCAGGTAGGCTGTATGGACTATGTAGTATTGGGTACGTCGGAATCTTACGTTACGTGGGATTCGGGCGGGACCCTCAAGAATGACCAACCAACCGCGGTCAGCGCATGGAGGTTGCAAATCAGTCTCCCAATGAGCGCGGAAAGAGCTCAATAGCGGCGCCGTATGCGCTGTCATCGCCCCAGCGAGCCATCTAACGAGATGGCGGCCTGCACCCAGTTCATGCAAATATTGCACCACTAATTGTGTGGGCAGCTCCTTCTCTATGTTGCCCCACGCCATCGGCAACGTGCCTATAACCGCTGCATGTAGTAAAATTGCCCCGTGCCAGGCCTGAGTCGGCTGCCAACGTCTCAAAAGGTAACAGCTGCCCCTCGCTATAAAGATAACCAATCGTGAAAATGCCTGCCTCCTCCCAGTGCATTAGCTCCGCTCCCGTTTCAGCACCGTGTCTCCTGGTTTTGCCCACCACAGGTAGGGACCGTGCATACAAGACCACGTTATGCCTGACTTGCAGACTTCTGGTAGCAGTAACAGACTACTTCCAGCATCAGCTGGGCCAGCGGCTTGCCTCTCCTGTTGGGGTGGCACAACTTGGCCACTTGCAAATGTGTTAGAGCAGGTGCCTGGCTCGCCAAATCTTCCAGTTGCTGTGCGCTCAACCATCTTGCCACCCATTGGAGTTGAGCAGCGAGGTAGTACTGTTCCATATGCGGCAGCGCAAGACCTCCGTTCGCTATCGAGAGGTACATTTTGGATATGGCCACTCTGCTCCGCAATGCGCCCCAGCCACCCTTCTTATATCTACTTCAAGGTTCTTGAACAGCGCCGGCTTAAGGTGGGATGGCAAATTTACAAAATACTACAATAAATGTGGGAGCACCACCATATTAACTATTGTGAATCGGCCCATGACTGTCAGTGGCAGTGTGCCCCAGAAAGATATCAGCGCACACACCACAGTAATGGCACGCAGCAAAATGCCATCCTGCAAATCTATCAGATCCCTGTATATGCGTATACCTAAATATCGAAATGGAGATAGCTGCCAGTGCACCGGTCTATTGGCAATGGCTAGGTGTGGGTTCAGGACGGTATCCGCAAAAGGATACAGGCACGACTTGTCCCAGTTCGCATGCAGACCTGAGACAAGTGCAAAATCCAGCAGCGCCCGCTCCACAACATCGCAGGGCAATCTGACGTCTTCAAGATATATTAACCCCTTCGATGCTCATGACGAGCTCAGCTCGTCATGCAGTACAGTGCTCCTGTGCTCATGACGAGCTGAGCTCGTCATGACCACACCCGTTTTTATTGCTGTCCAGCACAGCAGAGGAATATCTCAAGCAGGGATGAGGTTAACAAGTAATCTGCATATAATGACACTCCGTGTTGACCATCACCTAGAGGAATCCCCCATTCTACTTGTGACCCACGTAGCAATGTAGCTAGGGGTTCGATGGCCAATGCAAAGAGAAGTGGCGACAATGGGCATCCCTGCCTGGTGCCTTACTCAATAGGAATCTGGTCAGATAGGTATGGGCCTGATTTGACCGTGTATAAAGTAGCTGAACAAGGCTCAGAAAGTCAACTCCTAAATCATAAGCTTCGCTCCCTTTTGATGTTTAAAAAAAAGGAAACACAGAAGTTTATATGCTCTTTCATAACATCCTGTCTGTATCCACAAATGTATTAAATAAACAGAAATACAAATAAAAAAGATAGCTTGTGGAAGTATCCATTCAGTAGAAGCGGTCTTACCTCTTTTTTGAAGAACGTAGAGCGGTTTGTCCTATTTTCTGGGGGCAGTGTGTTCCATATTCTTGGGGCTAGACCAGAGAAGGAGCAGTTTAAAGTCTTCTTTTTTCAAGTTTTTTTAGCCAGGTAGACAGGTGTGTTGTGGTGGATGACCTCATGAATCATGCAAGCTATCATCAACTGGATTCTAGCTTCAAACGGGAGCCATATTAGATGGTTGAGGTCTGGGGTTATGTGGTCATACCTCTTGGGTCCTGTGATGAGCCTAGGAGCTGAATTCAATGTGTCTTGTAGTGGGGCCAGCCTTACTTTAGGTAGGCCTGCCAAAGTAGCGCTTCTGTAGTCTAAACAGGAGATAACCAATGATTGAACAGCTAGATGAAAGTCAGCAGGTGGTAAGAAAGGTTTGATTTTCCTCAGTTTTATTTAGTTGGTAATTGGCTCCCCTGTTGGTGGCAATGATATGATCTTGCATATTCAGGCATTTGTCCAGTGTTATACGTAAAAATCTAGTGGAATCGATCACGTGGAACGCAGTTAAGAGGAGTGAGTTATTTGAGCCATTCTTCTATGGCGGAAAAGTGATTCTGAAGTGTGATCAGTAGGAATTCAGTTTTAAGCATGAGGTGATTGAGGGTAACCATTGTTTTGTTTTCAGTAGGGTGCAGTTGAGCAGTTTGATGTCTTCAGGTGAGGACATTTTCAAATACAATTGTTTATCATTGGTGTACATATGGTAGTGAATGTGTAAGAGCTTCAGAAGTTCGGTAAGAGGTTTCATAAGCAAGTTCAATAAGGTGGGTGAGAGTGTGCATCAGGTGGGTGAGAGTGTGTGGATCCTTGAGGTACTCCAATAGTGACTGGTGTGGTGTCAGATAAGGTATGTTGGACTTTGATTCGTTGTGCTCTATTATGAAGGAAGGAAGCAAACCAGTTTCAGACAGGACAGATAGTCCCATCTTCTCAAGAAGGTCAATCATATTATTATGTTTGACCTTATAGAAAGCAGAGTTTGCTAGTGTTTGGACTTTGGTTGGTAAATATAGAGGTAAGACAGGTCTGCATTTGTTTTTTGGAATGGGATGACCTGCCCTATCGTTAAGCAGTCAATAAACAGTCCCTAAGAGATAGATGCATTGACAATCCTTGTTCAGAGAAGGAGTATGGAGGGGTTCAGCTGTTTGATGAACTTGGTAGGTAAAGGATTAGTTGGACCAAGGGAATGTATGACTTTTGTTATCTAAGGAAGAACCAGCGTTATTCATAAACACAGAGGGCCTTATTACGATGTCGGTCGGAGGCCTTATGACTGGCATGGTCGGTTTAAATTCTGACTGGCTGATTAGGATACAGCCGGTCAGAATTGAAACCAGCCAGTTATTCCGACTGGCATCCGACAGACTCCAGGAGGCTGTCTGTCAGTTGGAGACCGTCCTGTAATCCAAATAAAAGGAGCTTCCGCCTTCTGGATTACGATGCACGCTTTCCAGCAGCGTTCCATGCCGATCTTTCCAACATGAAAATCCTGTCGAAGGTGTGTTTGGGGGCCCCTAGCAGGGCCCCCTTCTGTAGTTTGACTCCGGTCGGGGCCGAGGGGATCCTATGGTGCCCCCTGTTGATCACTGCACCTTGTGGCAGGCACCTTGAGGTGCCTGCCACGGGGTGCAGGGATGAACACAGACTCCCATTTCTCAATTGGAGCTTGTGTTATGGCCGGTTTACACCCTTAACACAAGCTCCCATTGAGAAATGGGAAATGTGACTGCACCATGTGCGGTTGCATTGTAATTAGGCGGTCTGGATCAGAGGTTGGTCGGTCCCGTTTCCACATCGTATTAAGGCCCATAGTTATCATTATGCCTTGATTATGTTAGTGACGTCTATTTGGAGCTATCAAAATCCTAAATCTATATGTAGGTATACAAGGTACACACAAATGGCAAATTGCAAGTTTAACTCTTAATTTAAACACGCGGTTTAGACAGGTCTATCAAACCACGTGACGCTGAAACCAAGTATCACTGATGGGATTCTTGGCCTAGCCATACACTAATCGCCCTCAGCATTATGCATACACACATCAGCAGCTACTTTCCCCACTCTCAGGATGAGTGAGATGATGTGGGTAGCGCCTACTTTTTGCCTCTTTCCCCGAATCTCCAGCTGGTTGAAACGATTGGCGATGACGTTTCTTTTATTGAACGTTCCCCTTCGGTAAGCTTGAAAAAGAACACAATCTCTAAAGTTTTGAAAGATGTTGCAACCCCTGGCCTTTTTATCCATGGGCCACAAAAATGGACTGAAAGTGCTTGGACCAAAGGCTCATCTCTCTGTAGCTTAGAATATAAACACTATACGAAAAAGGTATGTTGGTTGTAAATGGTACAGTTTCAATATTCTTTGTGCTTAAATCCAATGTTTGATGAATGGTTGACTCCAATTCTGAAAATGTGCACTCTCCTTAATTTTTACCTCTCATATCATTAATCCTCTTATATTCATCTTTGCCGCTCTACATTTCTCTTTTCCAATCTGATTTCCCGCCCTTTCTTTGTTTGATTCATTTTACGTCCCTTCTGTGTTTCTCAATTCCTTTTGCCATCTCCACTTGCACCCAACCTCGGATTCCCTAACCCAACCTCCTGTGCTTATTTATTTTTTCTTTTTAACAGGGGACAGGCCTGGGTGTTCCTGTCCATCTACGACAGGACGATCCTGTCAAAAACCTGATGTTAACTCACAAAGATGTGGTGAACCTACTGAAGGAAGTCTGGAGGGAGAAAAACATGGCCGATCAGGAGGTAGTGTAATGCAACAGAAAATATTTGTTCCAGAGCATCCATTATAAGGCAGGTTGCCATGTCTCATGTAGACATGGCCACTGAAGTTATGTGGCAGGTAAGGATCAAATAATGCCACAGGGGTGACAAAATTATGTGGCAAAGGAAATGCAAATAATGTAGGCTGCACTGTGATCAAGGAGCAATTAAAAGGCACAGCAGAGGGCATCATTTGCTAAATATTTTGACATTTTACACACATTGATACAAGAAAGAAAATCCAACTTGAATTGTTACTCACCAACATTTAATGATTTTATCTTGCATGGAATTTTATTAACACATTCTTTCTACCTAGCAGAATAAAATAGTTTGTGTAAGGCATGTGTGGTGTTCTGCTCAAAGTTGTTAAACCCACACGTGCACAAATCTTGTGATACAAGATGCTAATTTTTTATTTACCACATCTCAATTAAGTTCTAAAACTTGCTTTCTGTTTCGGATTTCCACGGTGCGTAAAATATATGGCCTCTTTCATCACCTGTTTCTATGACTACCCATACAGAAAAACATTGTACAGTGTATATTTATTAAGCATGCTTCTGGCTAGAAAGCACTTGAATCAAGGAGTCAGAGGGATGGAAACCATTTGGGGCAGATTTCCTTAGAATTCATGCTACGCGGTGCAGCAAGGCAAGTAACTAAGATATGACGTGTTTCGGCTCTCTCCCTGCACTGTCCCACTTGAGGCTGCACAGCGCTAGCGCAGAATCTGTTTAATGTAACTCATGATTTAAAAATACATCTGTAGGTCAGAATGTGTAGAAACATACACAAAGACTCTATTTTTCCTGTAATGATCTGTAACGTGCAAAGAAATGAACATGTTGCATTATTCTTGATAAAGTACCCCCTGCCATGCACTATAAGGATATTGCAAGTCACCAATAGTTCCATGAACATGTAGAAGCTGAGTTCCTCTATAGGGTCATGGAACTCCCATGTATAATAACCTCTTTAATGGCTGAATACAGGAATTGATAAAAGTAGACTGTGCACACCTATTTCAGAGCTATTAAACAAATATAAACAACTGTATACGATCCGTGTGCTACGCCTTCTGGGTGCTGCCTGTCACATGATCAATAAATCTGAGTATGGCCATGCAGGAATTAACATCATTAAGGAGGCAAGCTAACTTTTGCAACCTGACTGTGAGAAATGTATCCACTTATAATCTGTCTATTTCAGTTTCAGTTTAAAACACACACAATCTTTTGCTAAATTCTATAAATTATGCAGCAGATGATTGGCAGTGTGCATAAGTAACTGCGGCTGCAGAATCAAATTATTCAAGTCTCTCCAATTATAACCACTTGGCTTACCATCACCACCTCACAACGTGTCTACACCGCTGGGGAAGCATCCAGTACCAGATCACGCGTGTTCATTTGCACCAAGGTGCTACTGAACAGCATATACTGATCTGATATAACTTTGCGACATTTTATGGTGGTAAGTGTTGTTTTACGCAGTGCCGTCTTAACGCATGGGCATACTGGGCAGTTGCCCGGGGGCCCCACGAGCATAGGGACCCCATGCAGACCAGAATTTAACACAAATTTTCAGTTGAACATTTTTATTCCTGTGAGTGGTTGTGTAGGCAGGGCCCAGTGCACTGCTTTGTCTGGGGGGCCTATAATGTAGAAACAGACCAAATGCAAATACTCTCTATGTTCCTCTCACCCTCCCTGTATATAACCTTCCAAATATAAAATGAATAAAGAAACACTGGGTTTCGCGAGCAGTCACTCATCCTGCATGAAGTAGACTGACGGAGAAGTCAGCTGGTCCCCCTACCATAAGCAAGCTGAATTTCAGCTCAATTCAACTTAAAAAAAGACATGGACAATGAGAAGAATTCTGGAGCATACTCGGGACACCCCCTGCACAGGTAAGCTGGTTTGAAGGCTAATACCCAGATTTACAAATCTGTTATGCAACACAACATTCATATTTTCTGTGCAGCCTTCTGCAAGGGAGAAAAGACAGTAAAACTACCTGCTGCTGGAGCCATCCTGCAGGCTGCTGCTTGGTCAAGGGTGCAGAGGTGAGGTTGCACTTTGTAGCATAGAATTTGTTCTGGAGGCCATCAGATCCTGTCCAAATTTCTGTGTGTAGACAAACGTAGAATTACAATTAATTAAAATTAGAATTAAGTAAAAAGAAAAAGTTTTATTCAACGGACTGTGAGGTGTGGGACAGCAAGGTCATAGCAGGTTGGGGAGTGGGCAAGTGAGCAACAAAGGCATATGAGCTGCGGGTCTGGGATCAAGCCAGCCACTAGAATGCTGACTGCACTCTCCGCGGTATCCTGGCCATGCTGCAGCCCATGGGAGGCAGCAGTCTCCTTACAGACCGGTCAACAGGGAACTGAATTACCTGCATTACGGTGGTTAACTGATATCTTAGCTATCATTGTTCCCAGAAAAGGTCCCTTGTGGCTAACCAGGCTTGCAACTACCTGCTACAGCAGGGAAAACACTTGTACCTTGCAGACAGCTGGAAGCTAGTGGAAAAGGCAAAAGTGTACTACATTGCAGATTTCTTTCTCCCTGTGTCCTCTATCCCCGTACTGACCGTTGACTCAGAATCCTCCGAGAGCAAGCTTTTTCGACTTGACCCGTCCGTGACTTTCATCTCCCACTTTTTTTGAAAATCCACTTATGCAGGTCATGCCATATGTTGACATCCTGTCTGGGAATGAGAGGCAAGCACTTGCATTTGCTCTGCAGTAGGATTTTGAGACAGAAGACTGATAAAGATTGCCCAGAAGATAGGTTTTGCGCCAAGCGAACTGTAATTGACCCGCAGATGATCAATTTCAGCCATGGCTAGAAAGACACCATCATGGCTGCAGCGGTCACAGTGGTGGCGTTCCCGGTCTTGAAAGTTGCGCAAGAGCTGGAAGTGGACACAAACTTTGCAGGAGATGCCTTTGTTGGATGCTTGGTGTTGCAGTTGGCTTCAGCTGTCCCCTGGAAAAGTGCATTTGAGCTGGACATCATGCTGCAATAAATCTTGCTGCAATATATTCTGCAAACGTAGTCGTTCACAGAGTAGGTTGCACGCTTCCAGCGGAGCTAGCCTTAAATGATACAATGAGCGCTGCGGAGTTGGCCAACACTGCTGTTCTTAGCAATCTCATCATACCTAAACCAAATCCTCTGTGCTTCTCCTGAGACACACACAGCCTTCCCCTCTCACCTGATCTATGTAGTGGGCCACACACCTCTTGTGTGTCTTTTTCTCGAGATGACAGTGCGAGGTGGATGCAGTGGCCCTACCCACTCACTGCTATCACCTCTCTCATGAGAAAGGACCACATCCCCTACAACACGTATGGGGCTGCATTGCGTAAAAAATTCTGGTAAATTGTTGTTCAGCGTTTCTTCATTTGCTCCAAGTCATCGTGTTGTCCTGCCAGTGTGGTCTGTGTGATTGTAATTAGTGCTTTTGTTTCCCAGTCCTCTTGATTGCCTTTTGATCTAAATTCGATTTACAGAAGCTCAGTCTGCAGTTTACCCATTAACGGAAACATTTGCAGTGCAGAAAATACTGACCACGAGGTACAAAATGAATTAATTATGTAGGCTACTCTGGCCAGGATGTGCCAAGCAGGATCAGAAACGCTTAATTTCATACATGTGATGTGTACTTTTGGGTATTTTGAAAAATATGCCATCTTCTATTTATTGTAGTATTTTATCCAGAAACCCAATTTATGTTTCACAAAAATTCCTGGATTTTTTTAATAGCATCTGACTGTACCAACACGTTTGGTTCTCATATCTTCAAGTGATGTCTTTGACACTTCCAATGACTAATTCTTGCTTCCGAGCTCTACTGTGACATATTAAGGCCCCAATCCTATGCCCACAACCAGACAGCCTCTGTCTGAGAGTGAGGTTCCATGTGGTCTATGATTTATTTTAAACTGACCTTTTACATGCCCTGCTGGAGGCTCTTCTTGAATCCAAAAAACCTTCATTAACAACCACGAGACCAGAATCAAACAACTACAGGAATACTAATTTATCATATTTCCTAATGTAGTCAGACAGAAGACTTATAGTTTTCTACATAGCCATCTTTGCACTCTAAACAGTAGTGTTTGTAGCATAAAAAGCCCTTTATCAATACTTTGTTGACAGTTTTTAAGATATCAGGGACTCATAAGAAAGCATTCAATCCCTTACACACACTCATTTGTGTAAAAAATGTGAGAAAAGGCGAAATGACCCCTCACGGGCGCAACACCAAGTGGGCAACTGGCAGGTACTCACCAGATAAGCCCATTATTATCATCGTTGGCGGTCATTAAGCCCAACAGAAAAAGTGTCCAAAGGAAAATGTCAAATGTACAGGTGCGTGTAGTGAAGTGAAAGGATAAATCACACCTCACAGTGTGGGAAAAATAGTGGTTACAATTGAAGGGATTCACTCGATGCACAACACTTTTATTCTTTTACTCAGTGAACCCGCTCAAATTAAAAAACAGCATAGGATGCTATGTATGCATACCACTGTTAGATGCCAACATGTTTCTCTGCTTCACACATTTTATGCAGATTCATCAGGGCCGAGCGTTTTTTCACCACAGCACCGAATATTGGACACATCAATCTAAAAAACTGTCAACAAATAAAAATACAAATAAAACATTGACAACATGCATAGATGTAACTCCTCTGGATATATTCTAAAGCTCAATAGATACTTCATTGAGCATATTTACCCTCTGTTAGCCACCGTGTAGCCTACCGGCTAAGAGGTTCATAGGCTAAAAGGTTCTTCAGGTGTAACACTTTGCCAGCAACACAGTGCTTCAACAGTCACAAGTATCTGTGGAACAGACAATGAACAGTTAGCCGCTACGTCTAAACTAACAGAACTAGTCAGTCTCTCACTAGAATTCTCATTATTGGAGAGTGTATGTTGTAACGAGATCATGATATCAAGAACTCGCGTTACTTTACTCACTGCATGCCTTCAACTGATCTCACCTATCAAGATGTACTAGCAGTGATTGTATCTACACAAGCTGCCCCCTCTCTCACTCTCGAAGTTCAGCTTAATCATAGTTTCTGAAAGTCTCTACAAATCACTACAAAAGAACCCCCCTTGCCTGGAAGCTCACAAATGGTGTCCTACCTTGTTACCACCTCGGTGTCATGGGCTATACTGTCTCCCTATGTACATTGTAAATCACATTTTCATTTGTAAGGGTTACAACTCACACAGGTATTTACACCTGACTTTGTTAACCACAGTCCACAGTCAGTCTTTAACCTCCTTACCGCCCAGGCAACACGGAGCGTGTTGTCTCCCTCTGCGCGGCATCTCCCTCTCTCTGCTTGCTTAAATTCTAACTAACACGACCACTCACATAGTCTCGCGAGGACAGGACGCCATTTTGAAATGGGATAGGGATCTCATTCACTTCACAACAGCTTAACCAAGTCAGCCATACTTCTTTGGTCAATGAAAATAAGGTAGTCAGTGTACTTTTTTTTATTTTTTACAAACCACGAACTCACTGCAACTTTATTCAAACCTTTTTAAAGAATTTATACAATGAACGGAGCTTCATGGTGAGTTGGTCAGAAGACCCTGACAATTATTAGCGGTCAACTCGATCTCTCGTTGTCACGGTATCTCTAATTCTTAGTCAGTGCATCTTATGGTACTGTCCTCCCACACTCATAGAATTAAGGCTAGTGATGTATCACCATGATAAATTGAAGGTATACATTCTGCTGGAGTCCTATTTCTATCGACACCTACGAGATGCTCTGAGATGCAACCGAGAGGCATACTGAGTATAATGGTAAAATATCCAATGCCACATGATGGATATATCGTATTCACAATTTTATCCCCTCAGTAATTAGTCAGAACCCCTTGTAAATAATAGTACAATGCTTACATTGCCTCTGTATTATATTAAGATGGAAATCAAAGAATGGTGGTAGATGATCAGTCACTGTCTAGGGCCACACTCACTGTTTTATCTTTCTTCTAGTTAGACATATCTCAGAAAAAACGAGGTGTGTTAGTCCTGGTTATTAACACTCAAGGTATGCTCTATAATACATCACACCACCATACAGACTAAAGTGCAGAGCTTCCCTATATTGCACCCAGCCAACCCAGTTATTTTGTTTCAGTGATAGTAAGTCGTACCTCATACATTGAGAGATACCTCAATTCTGCTGATTCTACGAAATGTGTCAAATGGAACGGGTACTGATGGTTAATTCACCCTGTTCCACTTGATCACCTCATTCAGCCCCATTTGATCAGTTTTTTCTTTAAATATCCAGCATGCCTCCTTAGTGAAGAGGGCTTTTTCAATATTTTGGTTAGAACTTCTCACAGTTTCAAGCACCAACCACGTAAAACTGTGTTTGGTGGTATGACAGTGTTGAACCAATTTAGTCGTCAACTTTCCTGCTTTTATAGTACTCAAATGTTCTTGAATTCTCGTTTTAATTTTTCTGGTCGTGAGGCATATATAATACAGGCCACACGTACACTGCAACCTGTATATCACATTAGGGGTATTACAGTTGCTAAATCGTGAGAGGAACCATTCACATCCAGAGGACAATGTCACACTTGTGGTTTTCCTTGTTAATGAACATACCGAACACATACCGCATGGAAAGTGACCCTTGGGAATAGTACTTTCTTTATTCTCACGTGCAGGTAGGGCCCGGGTGTGGACCAGTTTGTCCTTGAGATTGCTAGATCTTTTAAAAGCACATCTCGGAGGGGGCATGCTAAAGTTGTTATTAGATAGCAATGCCCAATGTTTACGTATAGATTGACGTATTTTCGTACTCAAAGGATCATATGTCATGACTACTGGTACACACTCCTTTTTAGTTCTTTCATTCTTTTCGAGGAGCACACTCCTAGGTGTGTTTAATGCCCTTTTCCTGGCATTCTTTATGATCTTTGTAGGGTAGTGTCTCTCATGCAGCTTCTTTCCTAATTGCTGGGATTGTTCCATATATCCCTCTGTGGAGGAACAATTCCTGCGGTAACGCTGGAATTGGCCCACAGGCAAGTTATCACTTAAAGCTCTCGGGTGATACGCGTCATACAATAGAAGAGAATTTCTATCAGTGGGTTTCTGGTGGACGCTAGTCTGAAGAGAGTCTCCAACGACTTCTATGTCTAAATCCAGGTATACAGCCTTATTTGCACTGTATGTCCACGTGAACCTAAGACTGGCATCCTGAGTATTGAGCCAATTCAGGAAAGCTAACAGTTCCTCTTCATTTCCTGTCCAGATGCATAGGACATCATCAATATACCTCTTCCAGAGGCGAAGATGCCTCTGGAAGGGGTTAGTGGGATGTTCCACCACATGTTCTTCAAATTGCCCTACGTAAATACGTGCTAGGCTGGGCGCCATTGTTGCGCCCATTGATGTCCCCGTGGTTTGTAAGTACAATTGGTTGTCATAACTGAAACAGTTTCTGGTTAATGCTAGTTCCACACATTGCATGACAAAGGTTTGTGGAACATCATAAAACCACTCCTGGGCCCCCAAGGCGCGCGCTGCTGCCACCAGAGTCGCATCCTGGGGGATGCAGGAGTAGAGAGATTCAATGTCAATAGTGACAAGGAATTCAGCATCACTATCAAACTTCATATCAGCGATTGTATTTAAAATCTCAGTCGTATCTCTGACAAATGATTTTTGATTTACCACTGATTCGCGAAGAAAAAAGTCTGCAAACTGCGATAAAGGTTCGAGTACTGATTGAATGCCCGAGACAATCGGGCGTCCCGGGGGCGGGCGTTTGGGCTTGTGGATTTTTGGTAATATATAAAAGGCAGGAGTCCCTGGCTTGTCATTCACCAAGAACTATGCCTCCTTAGTTGTAATCCACTTCTTCTCCTTAGCCTCACTCACCATCTCCCGAATCACTTTTAGTAAGTCATCAGCAGGGTCATTACTCAAGGGACGGTAATTAGTTCGTACAGTGAGGAGTCTCTTCACCTCCTCGTCATAATCAGTAGTATTTCAAACTACAACCGCTCCCCCTTTATCGGCTGATTTTATAGTTAACAATGAGTTGTTCTGTAAACTCTTTACTGCATCCCAATCTTCTCGTGTCATATTTTTGTACTTATATGAATTATCCTCACTTTCAAACTTTACAATATCCTGAAGTACCTTTGACTCAAAGACTGCAATTTCAGGTCCTAAAGTAGAAGATGGAGGGCAAAAGGTAGAGGGTTTTCTTAGATTGGTGTTATAAATTCCCTGTTCGTCACTGTTCTTATTGGCAAAAAACTTCTTCAGTTTAATTTTTCGGACCGTCTCATGGAATTCGACCCTACACCTAAAGGTATCATGCGTAGGGGTAGGGATGAATCCTAGTCCTTTATTTAAAACTCGTTCTTCGCTGTCAGTGAGAGTATGGTTCGATAAGTTCACAACAATACTCTTCACAACTGGTTCCTCCCGCGACTTCGGGTCACTCTCGGGGAGTATGACTGCCAAAAAACCTTCACCAAAATGGCCTCCATGTTAACATTAGAGGCACACACATTTCTGCACGTTTATCTTTCCATCCTTCTGATTGCTGCATTTTTTCTCTCGTATCAACTGCAGTTTAAGTCCATATCTTTCCAACATTTGTTCCAAAGGTTTACCCTAACCGTTCTGAACATATTGATAAATACCTTCTTGAACTTTTCATTGAAAGGGGGGGATTGGGGATTCGAATCATGGTGTCCGTCTCAAATGAGTATTCTCCCTAAAAGAGGGTTGTTGTCACAAAATGGAAATCTGCTCATGCCCCCACATCAACAGATGGCATCTGGTGGTGTGCAAGTGGGCCCTGGGTGAAGATAGTGTGTAAAAATGCATTACACACATGGCAGGTAAGGCACTTGGCATATCCAATTGGGATCTATTCCTTGAGCAACTTAAGTAGACATCTGATGACTTACCTCCTAGAAATCAGTGATCTGATACTAGGGTGACTAGTTGCTTGCTTATTTATTTCACTAAATTGGGTTCTTCTCTCCCTGCCCGATGATTCTTTATCATGTCCTTGCCATTTTGTTAAGTCACCATGTCATAATAACTAACTAGCTCGAGTTTATGCGCCTTTCCTGCAAGTGACTTGTCATGATGGGTTTTTTGTTTTGATTTTCTTACTTCATAACAGGTTTGCACTCATAATGTTACAAATGTACTGCAGTGAATAACATGCAAGTCGGTGAAACGTAATAAAGACAATTTGAAGAAAAAATTCTATTTTAACGCAATAATTCAGCATTTCTTCTGCCAGACTTCAGAGACTTTGACTGAGGAAACCAATTCTATGGGGGCTTGTATATTGTATTGCTTTTTGTTGCAATTAGTCAGGAGAACTTTTTCTAACATGACTCTTTTTACAAGGTCAAAACTTTCTGAAATTCCCTTTATCACAAGCAGCTTGAATTTCTTCAAAGCGGCCTGTGTGCTTGGCACTTCCCATTACCCACGGCTCAACTTTTCGACTCTAGGTCTTTGAAAATCTTCATGTTCTTCCGCTATATCTCAGGTCAACCCCTCATTTGTTTCCTCTCTGGTATGTAGCAGCAAGATGGTTCCAACATACATGTCATGCATGCATTCCCCTCACTACCAATAAAATGCTGCTTCTCCTCTGCATTACATCTGTGGACCGGCGTAACATTGCAGCACAATCATGCCAGTAGTGCATGTGTGTTTATGCCCACTGGCATCTCTCATCTTGTTTTCGCTGAAAAAAATGCCAGCGGGTTACTCATTGCCTTTGCGACATCTTATTTCTTGAGTTAATATTCCTTAATCTTAGCCCTCCTCTCAGCCCCACATACTCTTCTATTGAGCTAACTGACTGCTGATTTACTCTGGTTTGTTTGTCTTGGTTAGTTTCTGATTCTTGCACTGTTATGCTGGCCGAATTTGATAGTATTGGGGGTGGGGGGGGCTGTGTCTCTGAGCACATTATTGTGAATTAAGTAATCTGTGTGCTTCATTACAATTTCATTGTTTTCCCCAAAAGGCTAACCAGATTTGTACACCAGTTACTGAAGATACAATGCACACTTCAGTGTCTGAAGGGGAGATTTATGGGGCAAAGTGTTTAAAGGCTGTTTGTGGACACTATAGTTCCCCCTGCCAAATTGCAACTCACACAGTGCACACATTCACAAAGCACTACTGTGTTTTTCTAGGAATGATGTGATACTCCACAAAAAGATGGGGTAGGATAGCACTGGTGGGATTCCTAAAGTCACAAACCAGTTTCTGAATTGGAATGCCAACACGTCATCAGCTTATGTTCAAATGTGGTCTGACTATGCCACAATAGATTGTGAAGTGGCCCAGTGTTTTGTTGTGCCCTCATTCTTCCTTCTCTGTAGTTATCGTGTATGGGATGCCCAGCCTTTTCTTTGCCTTCTCTGTGGCCAAACTACACAAACCACCGCTTTCATACTTTTGAAGGGGCTGGACCACAAAAAAGCTTCCCTCAAGTTTACCAAGACCCTCACTGATGTGCTATTTATTCCTTCTTTAAACACTGCTGTTCCACGGCGGTGTGGGAGTACCGTCCCCAGGGTGTGTTGCATCACCCACAGCTGAAGACACGAGAGCACCTTTTGGGGACTTTTGATCAAGCTCCAAAATTAATACATAGACAAGTGTAATCTAGTTTAAGATACCTTGTGGCACACATTGCACATACATAGTAGAGTTGGCCATAGGGACTCTTTAGCAAATCCAACTATGTTTTGGCAAACCAAGTTTCATGCAGATCAATGTATGGGAAATTTGGGTTAAAAAGAGTTTGTTTAAACATGTTACTATAGATTTCAATAGGAAATGTTGCTCTCTGCTCCAGCAAAAGCAGAAGAACAGACTTACACCAAACTTGTGTTTTGGTATGCATGTTTCCAGTAGTTCTGAAGATATTTTTATTTGAAAGTTTGTATATCTTGTCAATTGAGTTTGGGAATATCATATTTGCGACTTCTGTGAAACATATTGGAAAATGTGTTGCAATGGGATTGGCTGCTGAAGAACTTGAATAATTTTTCCCACATCTTGAAACTTGCGAATTCTGTGCAATGGAAAAATATATAAAGAGTGAAACAGAGACATGATGACTAAACTCAAGTTAGGAATAGATATGCATTGAAAAAAGTATGAGAAATATAAAGAAATACAGTAAGTGTACAGTAAAGTCACAAGGTGTCTGAAATTCATGAGCTCACAGCTGTCAATTTAGTATTTGGAAAATATGTACCATTTTGCCAAACTCAAAAATGTAAGTAAATTTGCACATTTTACTAGACCAGTGAAAAAAAATTACACATAAAAAGCACCACTGTAAGCTACCTTAAAAGACAGAAAGTATAAGGTGCTTAAAAATGGCACCTAACAATTATTAGTTGAATATGTAACATCCAGAAGTACATATACTAAAGTTTGAGAAAATCGATGAATTATACAGTTTTCCTTTAAAAAAGCATAAAAACTTCATGGTTGAGGTTGGACACACTGCCAGGCTGTTAGTCGAACCCCCACCTTCCGTGCCTAAAGTCATGTATGGCAGGGGGAGAGAATCACAGATAGCTGGACGGAAAGTCTGGTCACAAACCATTCTCTGTCACTAACTCCTCCACATATGACTGTGTGAAGTGATGGCTCAACAAATAGGTGGTGACCATACGTCCCACTCTGAATTTTGGTTTTAAAAAAACTCAGCTAATAAAGTTATGGTTAATGAGGTATAAACTCTAATTCACATTGAGGGAAAAAACAAAGAAACTCAGTGAAAAACCCAGTTAAAATGACATTATGGTTCCAAAGGTAAGCTTAAAAATGTCCGAAATTCACTGGTTATAGTATGCTACACTAACAATAACTCGTGCCCTCACTATATAAGCCATAATACAGTCCCCAAAGTGGACTGCGCATGAGGAAATAACGTAACAGATGTAATCACAAAAGATACCAATGCAATCACTGTTCACCAATGCCATTACACATATCCCTACTGCTGACATTTATGATTACATCTCTATGGATACAATATAATGTCTTTGTTTGGCTCTATGTTGTTATTGAGATTGTATTGTTAAGTCTAGAAAATTATTTGTATAAGTATTGGGATTTCACAAGTAGTCCGTTTGGGAGAAAGTTATGGTTCTTATGGCGGGCACATGGTGTGGTTTTTGCAGTAGACTACAACTGCCAAATGTCAGGGGCCTTTAGGTTTCACATGACTATAAATACAATAAAATGTATATATAACTGTCAAAGGGTTTTGGTAACATCATAAACCACGAGGCCGAATGATGAGTGGTTTGTAGAAGTCATATTACACAAATTGCCTGGTATGTTTTTTTTTTAACTAATATTTATACAGATTGTTCAAACAAATCATGAATTACAAATCTCTTATGGCATCAAACTGTATATAAGCATCAGATTATTAATCTAATGAATATCACATTTTATTCCTCCTCTTGTTTAAACCATTGCACTGCTCATACTGTAGGAAGGAGATAATATGCTAATAATACTCTTGCGTAACTCAAGCCTGATGTTTTAGATAATGTCACCATATCCCATAAAAATATATCTAATCTGCCACAAGTTGTATACATTCGTTTTTATACAGTTACTTGCTTGGGGAAGCACTGAACCAACCTTATAGCTGTTACCCTTCCATTTTCCAAGATTTAATTTTGTTGCCACCATAAGTTCTTTCTGTACCCAGATTCTTATGAAAGGATTTTGAGATAAACATTAAGAAAGATCAGTAAGTCAGAGAATTTACAGAATTCCTATGTACCATAACGTTGCAAAATCATATGTTTATAAATACTAACACTATTTTAACATTTCCAGCAATCTTCCAAATATGTTATTTTTTAATCTTTTCATTTTATTGGTGTCCGCTGTAGACTAATACAGATCTATCTACCTGACATATCTACTTGTGCTCTCAGACCTGAAACTAAAGAGCTTTCTTGACTAATCACGGTGACCTTTTAAAAAACATTGGCATTGCTGTATGACTTAATTCTGTATAGAGATTAGCTACAGATCACGTCATAATCACTTAAAATATTAAACCTAGTCATTTATTTCTATATGTCTACCCTTTTAACATAAACTAGCCTACAACTGAAACAAGGTTACTGTAGTTCTCCCTTCAGATGATTCTGAAGTATAACTTTCTTAAATCCACATATTTACTAGTTTCTTTCATGTATACCTAACCTATTCTTGCCAGATTTCTATTGGCCTACGTTTCCCAGAATTCTGCTTTACTCTTAGTCTTGATATTAGGATTATTCCATAAGGATGCAGAAATCCCTGTCCTTAAAATACAACCACTCCTTTCCTTCAGAGCCTAAAATACTTTCCTGGTTATCATTAGACTAGGGATTCCAATTCCATCTTTCTCAAGTAACTGTCCCAATAGGTCTATAAATGAATACCCCTTAGACAGTCCTGCCTTGTAGAACCCAAGTGGGGACATTACTCTCTACTTGAACATTGTTTAATGTTGCTGTATGATAAAGCATTCCTGTTAGAAATTGGGTCTCTAGGTGGCAGAGGTATGCACCCTGTTCAAGTAGGACCACAATCATAGTCAGGGTAAGTCAGATACATACCCAAAATTAAGCTGTGCTCACCCTCTGGTAGCTTGGCACAGAGCAGGCAGGCTTAACTCAGGAGGCAATGTGTAAAGTATTTGTGAAACACTTAAAACAGTAAAACAGTGACAACACACAAAAATATACTAAACCTGTATAGAAGATTAGAGCTCAATTTATTGACCAAAACAACTTAGATCGAATAAGTAGAACCGGAGTTATGAATTTTTAAAGAATACCTGCAAATATAGTGCTTTAAAGCATAAAACGCTAACTGGGGCTATCTTGTCACGCTTGACCAGGCTAAATCCAAAAGTTTAGGCAGACCACGATGGAGCACAGGTCGGATACAGGGGCTAACCTCGTGCAGCTGAAAAAGTACCTTGTTGCGCCGTTGACTGGCCTGATGCTTGCAGCAAAGGAGGCGATGCATCTCATCGATCCGACTGGATGTAGGCGATGAGTCGGTTCAGAGAATCGCTGTCCAAGGTGCATCGGCGGCGGTTTCTAAGCGATGCAGGCTATGCGTCATAGTTGAGCCACACAGCCAGCGATGTGATGTCTATGTCCTCTTCGTCAGGCCACAACATCCATAATGAGCAAGTGTTCGTAAGCACTTGGTACAGCATTGTTGATTTAAAAGAGATGATTCTCCTTCTTAAGGTTCGGTAGATCTGTAATAATTTATCAATGCTTGACTTATTATTTCCAGGAATTTAACAGACTTGTTATGGGCCCTTGGTAGTTAATAAAATAAAACAGATCTCTAGCAAAAGCTAAACACTGCTTATATGTTTTGAGGTACTGGGTTTTTAAGAACCGGCACAGAACCGGTAACCCAGCGGTGCCAGGGAATCAACACCCAGAGACCTCGGGTTCTTCCTGATCCAGACCACAGAAACTCAGAGTCTTCTAAGTGAAGTCAAAGATTAGTTTATTGGCTGCAACCAAGGTAACAAGTGTCCTAGAAGTACAACACGGGTATATTCTCAGGAGACTGCACACTCTTACAAAGTCAGGCTTCTCTTCTTATACACAATTTTGTGCTTCAGGCAAAACAGTCTTGGTTGTAAAGTAAATCGTTAACATATTTCTAGTACAAAGAGAAAGCAGAGTCATGATGACATGTCCATATTTCACTTCGTGCTGCCTACAACAAATCATTTGGCAAGGCCCAACATTTCATCAGATATCACTGGACCCCTAATAAAAACGGGCACCTCCCCACCATAAAGTAAGTGAAGCAAAAGAGTGGAGATAGATGTGAGCGAGATATGGCAGGTGTGCGCTCTGAAATGGTTTTATGGGTTGTTGAGCCTAGATGCTATCTTGCTCGGCCACTGGGAGGGAACTGACCTAACGAGTTCGGCCTGGGGCAATGGTTCCAACTTGTACAGGTCATGGAAAAGTCGATTAAGGAGTATTTGTCCTTGTGGAATCAAATTCAACTGGATTAAGGCCTATGTAAAGGGCAACATATAAATGGAAGCCAAGGGTTCAGAATGTAAATGACGATTTCGAGGTGAAATCGTCACTCGAATATGCTGAAAATATATGTACATGATGTACTCGTCATTCTCGGTCTTTTAATACCAAATTCGTCATGTTTCGACGAAGTTTTAATTCTCGAGTCCAGAATAATTATACGGATCCAGATTTTCAGAACCTCAATCCCTCCTTTTGCCCTTACATAGGCAATTAATCTATCCTCATATTAGTCTGAGTCCAGATCGATATTCGTAAAGTCATTGAGATGTTGCTGTAACATCATTCTAGTACTTAGTTCATCTCTTGACACAGGCTTCCTTACACATGATGTAACACAGAGGCCACATATTGCAGGAGCACACTGTATGCACAGACAGAACAGGAAAAGAATGGCTAAGACCATCCCAATGACCATCAGAATTTTCCATCCCCAGGCAGATATCAGTTCCCAGAACCATCCCATTAACAACCAATCTCCTTTATCCACATGGATAGATTCAGAAATTTTATGCATTTTGGAGATGGCCCTGTACACGGTTGGAGCATTATCTGGGATGAAAATGCAACAACTAAACTGGATCAATTTGCATACTCCACCTCGGTCTGCAAGTATAACATCCAAAGCGACCCGGTTCTGAAGGGTCATAAGTCGATCCGACTGGAGATCAGCGGTTAAGTTACTAAGGGCACCAGCAGTTTCAGTCACGGTGGACTCAATTACCCTTGTTAATTGCCTTATGTTTCTACTGTTAGCCATGGATCCCCAGAACGGCAGAAAACCCTTTGCAAAGTCTCCAAATTCTTGACCTGCAGTGTCTTCTTTACTGAAGACACCTCTAACTACCCTTGTCCGGTGGTAATCCGCCGCTGCTGTGTAGGTGGGAGGTAACAGGAATGAAACAAAACATGAGCCCGAAAAGTCAGGGGGCAACCATGTATAGGCTCTATCATGGCAGATGAAATAAGTACCCTTAGCGGCTAAAAACGCAGAGGAAGTCTGGGATCCAAAAACATACGTTTATGTACAGATACTCTTTCCTAGCTGAGCTCTGGGATTCTTGCCAACACCTTGCAGACACAGGTGACCTTGATGGGGTACGATCCAGATAGGGGAGGATCTTTTGGCTTGCTGTTTCTCACTTAAAGTAGTGCCATATCCGGTCACGTTCCAACCTACATATGCAAGTATCTCATCATCCGGAGTATCTTCATAAGAAGTTACTTCCTTGATCATGTCAACTATACCTTTGACTAGGGCGCTAGTCTTGAGGTTGTCTTTTACAGAACGTAGGGGTTGGATTTCTCGTGCATATATGAACATTGTCCTATATGCCCATACTGAACCATTGTGACTAAATGGCAGGACCAAATAGGGGATACCTTTATCCGTTGTGTGAGGCATGAGGCCGCACACCCAACAGTTAGTTGTGTTCATTACAAGTTGGTGTTGGTGTAATAACTGAACAAAGGAGTTATTAACGAACTCTAATCTCCTATTTGATTCGTGGTCAGGCAGAGGGTAGAAAGAATGAGAGGAAACAGTAGGAGGAGGTATGGGTGATGCAGTGGGCGCAAATGTTACATGGAAAGAGAATAAAACATAACTTATCAAAAAGATCATTACGCTGGATAGCATAAAAATACACAATATTATAAAACTTTTCTTTGTCATCGTGTTACACAGTCTCTGCTTAAAGTTCATTTGTTTGGCAGGTCTCTCCACATCAGGAAACTCCATCCTCTCTAAAGTGCTGCCCGCGGTGGGAGGTTGCTTCTGCTAAAGGATGCTTCCGTCAGTCTAGGGCAGCTCCCTTGGACTGACCAGAACTACCGACCTAACGTCGTCAGCTGCACCAAAAAGACTTTAATCAACCGCGGCCCTAGCAGCGGAACCCGGATGGCGGTTCGAAAAACAAAAATAAGCAAGTTTCCTAAATGGGAGAGCTGCACTTTCAAAAATGGTACTTGGGAGGAAAAAAGATATATTTATTTGTCCATAGGTCTTGGTCTCAATTCATAAAAAGGAATCACTTTTATTAGTCTGTTTTTCTCCGTCTCAGATTGTAGCGTCTTTTTCCTGGTACTGTCTGGTCCTGAAACAGGAGTTCAGGCTCCAAAGAGTTCAATTGTTCTGATGGTGGCACAGTCTCTTGAAAAATGTTCTTGCTTTCACATTCAGGGTTAGTTTCTTTTACACGGTCATCGCTGACAGGTATGACACGTGGCACAGTTGTAAGCTCTGAGTCAGTGATACCCTTCTGGACCCACTGGTCATGTGGCTGAGGTGAAGGGATTCTTTTGCAGTGGACCCCGTGGATCCAGTTGGCCTTCCCCTCCACTCGAACGGCTGACCTCGTGGAAAGAAGGACGAGATGTGGCCCGGTCCACCTGGGCTGGTCGTTCTTTGTTCTCTGAAAGTTTTTCACGAGAATCCAGGATCCAGGGACAATGGAGTGACCTGGAGTCTCAGAGACTGGAGGCAGGGTGTTGTGGACCTGTTGATGCAAAACACGCAATTTAGCCGTCAATTCATACAAGTAATCAAGCAAAATAGGGTGTTGCAGCTCGCTGAACTTCGTGGGCCTAGGCACTCCCCATATGTTGGCTGGCCGGCCAAAGACAATTTCGTAAGGGCTGAGTTTCACTCGCGAATGCACAGTCATTCTGGTGGATAGGAGTGCTAAGGGTAGAGCGTCAGGCCATTTAAGACCTGTGCTCGCTTGGATTTTGGCCAATTTAAGTTTTAGCGTGCCATTGTAACTTTCTACTAATCCAGCTGATTGGGGGTGATTTGCAGCGTGGAACTTCTGCCTAATGCCTAGCCCTTCACACACTCTTTTCATCACACGACCCACAAATTCACTTCCGTTGTCAGACCAGACCATTCTAGGCATTCCAAACCTGGGGAAGTACTCTTTTACAAGGGCTTTTGCTGTGGACAAGGCAGTATTGTCTTTTAGGGGATAGGCTTCTACCCATCTTGAGAAGGCACAAACAACAACGAGCACGTATTTTAAGTTGTTGCACCTCTCCATGTGTATGAAATCTAGCTGCAAAACCTCGAACGGATACGTAGTAGGTGCAAAATGACCAGCTGGAGTTGGGGTTCCCCTACCAGGATTGTGTTTCAGACATACCATGCAATTCTTGACAACATTCTCTGCACACTTGGGAATCCCTGAATTCTTCCATACTGGGGCCAACAACTCGCAAATCCCTTTCACGCTGATATGAGCCATTCCATGAGCCATTGTAACCACTGCAAGCACATATGCATCAGGTAACAACCATCTCTGATGCTCTGTCAATTCAACCCAACAACCATTTGCATCCATTCTCCCTGTACTCTCTCTCCACGTGCTCAACTCTTTCTCTGTGGCCTCAGCTTGGATGGACTTCACACTCTCTATCGTGTCCTCACATATTCCAACCTCACCAGTCCATCTTTCAGGGCCTGCAACATACATTCGGCTCATCACATTCTTTGCCGTTTCTTTAGCGGTCTCATCAGCGAATGCATTTCCACGACCAACATCATCAGTCACCTTCTTGTGAGCACTACATTTCACAATCGCCATTTGCAGAGGCAAGGTCAGTGATTCAAGAAGCTCATTCACCAACTGACCATGCTGAATCTTAGCTCCATGCGAAGTCAGGAACCCACGTTCTCTCCACAATCGTCCAAAGCTGTGAGCCACTCCAAACGCATACTGACTATCAGTGTAGACAGTCACTCTCATTCCTTTAGACAATACACATGCTCTCGTTAGTGCAACTAATTCTGCGGCTTGAGCTGAACCATGTGGTATTCGTGCAGTTTCAACGACTGTGTGCAAAGTCGTGACAGCATATGCTGCAGTCACGTTCCCATTTGGGAGCTTAAAGCATGAACCATCCACCCATAATGTACCATCACATTCAGCAAGAGGAGGGTCAAATAAATCCACTCTCCCTTTTGTCTCTTCCTCTGTTGTGAGGAAACAATCGTGCTGTTCTAAAGCATCTGATTCCTCTGCAATTGGTAACAACGTGGCTAGATTTAAGGTACTGCACCTTTTTATGTGCACATGGCTCGCTAGCAGCAACAATTCGTAACTGGACAGTCGAGCACTAGTTAAGTGCTGTGTCTTGGTCCTATTTAACAATGTGTCCACGGCATGCGGGACCATCACGATTAGTGTATTATTCATTACTAGACCAGCAGACTGTCGAATAGAAACAGCTGCTGCTGCTGTGGCCCTTAAACAACTTGGCAATGCTTGTGCTACCGGATCCAAAGTTGACGAAAAATAGGCGCATGGCCGCTGTCTACCTCCGAATAACTGAGTCAACACAGACAATGCACAGCCCTCCTTCTCGTGGACATACAATGTGAAAGGCTTACTGCAGTTGGGGGTACCGAACACAGGAGCCGAACATAATGCTGTGCGTAATTCGAGAAAACGTTTCTGACACTCTTCAGACCAAGGAATGGGATTGGGTGTATTTTTACACGTTAATGCCACCAAGGGTTTGGCCAATAACGAAAAATTTGGAATCCACTGTCTACAGTACGATGTAATGCCCAAGAAAGCACGCACTTCTCTCTGTGTTCTTGGCACACTCAATTTCGCTATTGCCTGAATTCTTTCTGGGGTCAGTTTCCTTCCCTCCTTCGATAAGAGGTGACCTAAATAGGTCACTTCTTGTCGGCAATATTGAAGCTTGGAAAGTGACACCTTGTGATGCAGATCACACAGATGACGCAATAATGTCAATGTGGCCTTTTTACAAATGTTCTCAGTGTCTGCAGCAATGAGCAAATCATCCACATATTGTACAAGAGTAGCACCTTTAGGCAAAACAATCGTGTCAAGCTGTGTTTTCAGAGCTTGACTGTATATTGAGGGGCTTTCACAGTAGCCTTGAGGAGCGCGTTTAAAGCGGAAGCTTCGACCTCCTAAACTGAAGGAAAAAATGTCCCTGCTCTCCTCAGCAATTGGGATGCTGAAGAAAGCATTCTTTAGGTCAATCACCGAAAACCATGAAGCAGAAGCTGGAATCATAGTCAATAATGTGGTAATGTCGGGGACAACTGGGAATTGTGGCACAACTATCTTGTTCACATCTCGAAGATCAATCACGAATCTGTACACAGGTGGCTGAGAAGGGTCAGTTCGTTTTAAAACAGGCAGAACAGGACTATTGCAAACATTGCCTCGTGTTTCTTCAATCACATCCTTTTCAATCAATTCGTAAACAATCGCTAGCAAAGCTTTTTCACCCTCATTGGATATTTTGTATTGGGGAATTCGTGGCATTTTGACATTGGACTTTAATGTTACAACATATGGTGGAATTTCTAAAAGACCTACATCATTAGGACCAGTGGCCCAAAGAATATCTGGGAGAAATGACAATTCTGCTGGAAGTGCATCTCTCGACAAATATATGGAAGAAACCACTTTCTTACCTAAAGTAAGTTGTACTCCTGAAGGAGAACAGTACAAAGTCACATACAATCTTTTTAACAAATCCAATCCTAGCAAATTTTCACCACAACCTGTTGTCAGAATAAGGGGTGCTTCGAATTCACAAGGACCAACAGAAAGAGATAAAGGGTCAGAAATCGGATTTCTAACTGGGGCGCCAGAAAAACCTACGGAAACGTTCATTTTGCCAGACAAAGGTGCGCCAGGGAGTTTGGAGTGCATAATAGAACTCTTTGTAGCACCAGTATCCAACAGAAAAGGTTCTGACACACCTGATGTAATCACCTCAACGTAAGGTCCACTCTGATCTACTGGAACTGAAACAACTCCCTCTCTTTGTCTATGGCTGTCCTAGCAATCATTATTCTCCCACTGCTCATTTTCTGTGTAATAATCATCAACGTAGTATTGAGCTGTCCTGTCAGATACGTTATTTTGCTGATCAAACCTGTTCATAGAGTTTTGTGGTGGAAGGGGACGTGTGTCCTGAGGGGCGTTTCCACGCCCTCTACCTACCTCTAGGTGCTTGCTGACTGCCACGACCTCTAACACCAGAAACTCCATTTGCACGTTGTAATAGAATAGGACAATTATACTTGAAATGACCCTCTTGTTTGCAATATAAACACTGGTTGGGGCCTACAGATACACGGGGTTGAGTATACTCGAATCTTTGCGAGTTTCTCTGATACTGTTGAGGCTGCTGTAAAGTATTTTGGTAGTGATTCTGACCATTATTATTTTGATTACCACCACCACGTGGCGGATAGGCTTGCTGTAGCAAAACCTTCGTTTTTAGTTCTCTAGTTTTCTTTTCTACTCTATCTTTCTCATCTTTGTCTCTATTCTCGTAATATTGTGCAGTAGCCAATATCTGGGCTGAAGATGAGACTGCCCAAGAACTTTCTGAATCTTTTAATTTTTTACACAATTCTGGAAGCAGATTGTGCACGAATTTATCGACAAACAATCTCTGACCACCTTCTGTGGTCATATCTTGACCGCTGTGGTCAACGAATGTTTCTTCAAACCTGGTGAAGAAATCTGAAACAGTTTCTTCTTTATTTTGCTTGCATGCAGACAACTTATCCCAATTTACGCGTATTGCAGGCATTATCGTTTTCATGTAATCTACTATTTTACCAGGGAGTTCTGCTATCAAAGGCTCAGGCTTGGCACCACCAACTTGTCGGGCATCTGCAGCAGTAATATTAGCCCATGTGTCACCTAATTCCTGGTCATGATCTATATGACGAATTTTACCCCATAAAGGCTGTGGAACAACATTCCCAAATAACATATCGATATCGGCTAAATTCATTATACATGACCCAGCAGTTTGTGACAATTCTTTATAGTACCCTGCAGGATTTTTACGCGGATCTGGTAATGTTTGTTTGAGTGCTAAAACTTCAGCTCGCTTCCATGGGACATGTACCCATACACGCTGAAAGTGTGGCAGAATAGGTGGGACAGCAGTCGTGTCACCCTCTCTCCATTGTGGGGGAACTTCTCTCATAGGGTATTGTCGCGCCTTTTTCCTACTGGATGTATTACATTCGGATGGTGACCCAGAACTGCTTCCCTTACTCCGATATGATAACAACATTTCAATTGCTTTCTCCACATCTGGACCTACAATCATACCCTCTCCGAACTTAAACCGTACACGACACATCTCTCGTGGGATGCATTCCTGATCATTGTCTTCTAAATCCTCGCAGAGGAAAACACACATCTGTTCGAAAACATATATCTGTGTCGCTGCTTCCCATTGATGGAAGACTTCCATGACAGACTGTACATCATATTTTACAGTGTCCATGACCCATTTCCGTGCTAAACTATTCAGTGAATCTCTCTTGATAATCGGGTAGTTGACTTCGCAACTGTCTTCTTCCCATGTTAGGGGTCGTAGTAGGCGACCCGAAAAGAGGTGAAAGAAGGTTAGTAACAGTGCTGGCCATTTTCTGCCAAATGGAAGGTGAAACTGAAGGACAAACAGATGGAAAAACGGGGTGAGATAAGGCAGGGGCAGAGATAGCAGAAGAGGTATCAGGGGAAATAGAAGGGGCACTAGGCAAAATCGTAGAGGGAGCATTAGGAGACGTAAAAAGTACAGTAGGCAAAATCGTAGAAAACACAGGTGAAACAGAGGTGGTCGGTGGGCCTGGAGGAGGCTGCACCGAAGAAGTAGGAGCCAGCTGAAGAACAGCTGGTGAGTGCTGTGGAGGAGCAGGAGGCGTAGTTTGCGCAACTAAAGGTTGAGGGGGTGCTGTGGCATTTTGCGCATAGGGGGGTGGTGAATTTAGTAAATGCGACATTAATGGGTCTTTTCACGCTCTTTTGCTGCCTCTTGCTGAAGAGACGGCAAAACTGGATAACACTTATCTATTGCCAGTTTACGTTGCCTGTGCAACTGCTCATTCATCTGCTCTTCTTCATTATCTTTAAACTGCACAGCAGCTTGCATTACTGATAGTCCCCCTTCTCTCTTATTTTTCTTAGCTAATTTAATTTCTTTTTGTTTGGCTTCTTTACGCCATAAGCGGAAAGAGTCAAACATCGCCGGCCGGGCTTTCTTTTTAAATAGTTTTACTTCAAGGTTGTCTAAGATTTCAGAATCAAAGCTACCATATTGGGGCCATTTTAGAACACCATCTTTCCTGGTGTATTTAATCCATACTTCGTTGTAGGTGATGGGGCCTACCCCATGTTTTACATATAGCTCTTAAGTCGGAGTTCCAACTGGAGGAACCGGACATGAGTCCTCCAATCGGGAGTCCCTATTATTACCACCAAGACAAAACAAATTCCCAAGTCTAAGACTAGGCATCTTCGCTCTCTAGTCTAGTTCCAAACTTCAAAGGATTATCGATTACGATATTTCTCGTGAATACACAAGTCCTTTGGTTTTGGTGCTTGCAAGTACCAACACAAAACTTTGTATCCCACTTATACTTAACTGAAATATCGATGACGTCACCAGAAGACTCGTCTTAGTGTTTCGCTCTACCAAACTTCAAGGGTCCAAATCAGGGCGATAGCCAGGGCAGCAGTCCTTGTAGCCGTCGGGAAGCGGGGAACCTCGCAGCAAAGACCTTCGGACCACGTCGACATGCAGGGGTCGATGAGGTGGTTGGCCGTCCTCCGGAATTTCCACACGAAGCTCCTCACGATCTTCAGGCTGACTGGTACCACTGGAATCGCCCTACGTTGGGCGCCAGCTGAGGTACTGGGTTTTTAAGAACCGGCACAGAACCGGTAACCCAGCGGTGCCAGGGAATCAACACCCAGAGACCTCGGGTTCTTCCTGATCCAGACCACAGAAACTCAGAGTCTTCTAGGTGAAGTCAAAGATTAGTTTATTGGCTGCAACCAAGGTAACAAGTGTCCTAGAAGTACAACACGGGTATATTCTCAGGAGACTGCACACTCTTACAAAGTCAGGCTTCTCTTCTTATACACAATTTTGGGCTTCAGGCAAAACAGTCTTGGTTGTAAAGTAAATCGTTAACATATTTCTAGTACAAAGAGAAAGCAGAGTCATGATGACATGTCCATATTTCACTTCGTGCTGCCTACAACAAATCATTTGGCAAGGCCCAACATTTCATCAGATATCACTGGACCCCTAATAAAAACGGGCACCTCCCCACCATAAAGTAAGTGAAGCAAAAGAGTGGAGATAGATGTGAGCGAGATATGGCAGGTGTGCGCGCTGAAATGGTTTTATGGGTTGTTGAGCCTAGATGCTATCTTGCTCGGCCACTGGGAGGGAACTGACCTAACGAGTTCGGCCTGGGGCAATGGTTCCAACTTGTACAGGTCATGGAAAAGTCGATTAAGGAGTATGTGTCCTTGTGGAATCAAATTCAACTGGATTAAGGCCTATGTAAAGGGCAACATATAAATGGAAGCCAAGGGTTCAGAATGTAAATGACGATTTCGAGGTGAAATCGTCACTCTAATATGCTGAAAATATATGTACATGATGTACTCGTCATTCTCGGTCTTTTAATACCAAATTCGTCATGTTTCGACGAAGTTTTAATTCTCGAGTCCAGAATAATTATACGGATCCAGATTTTCGGAACCTCAGTTTTTTACATTACATATTTATTTTGTTGTAATCAGCATATCATTTTTTTCATACAGTAAAAGGTTTGGTGAGAACAGTAAATGAGAAACTGGACACATTGTTTGTAGTTAAAAGAAAAGAAAACAGGAAGGGAGCTGTTCCTACTCGCCTCCCTTTACAACAGTATTTCTCTGTGACTAGAACAGAGAAACCAGTCAATAATTGGTGACAACACATTGATTATTATGGTTTGTTTGTTTGTTAGGTGTGAGTAGCCGGGGTAGATGGTTGGGCGACAGATGCCACAAATATTAGAGGGGGAGGGGGGGAGCTAGAACAGGTCGTTTTAGGGCTGCTGTTTGACTTAGTGGGGGGGTTCATGCGGCAACACTAAGAAGCATCTATATTAAAATGAGGGAAAATAGTACAGTTACTGACATTAGCACAGTTGTATAGTGTAATACTGACAGAATGGTTAGTAACCACAAATTCTTAAAAATCATCCCATGGAACATAAATGGGTTAGGTCATAGGCTGCAAAGGGAAATAGTATGCAATTTCTTAGCCAACACAAGCCAGGCTTATTTCAACTCCAGGAAACACACTTCGTAGGAAATAAGTGAGCTTTCCTTGGGAAAGAGGGATATAAATTCACAGTACATTCAGGATTCCCTTAGGGATCCAGAGGACTGTTAATCTTACCCAGGAGATCCCTGCCCTTGAAAGTACAGCATACTTGGACAGATCCTCATGGGTGGTTAGCAGCATTTAGTAGGGAATGGAATGGAACGGTAAAGCCATTGCAGCTATCACCCAAATTGGAGGGAGTGGTTCTGTCATGGTGGGGTAAGTAGGTACTCAGATTCCCTGATGCCCTACTGATACTTGGGGGTGAACTCAACTTGACAATGTGTGCAGAGCTGGATGGGCAGCTGGAAGAGCTCAAGAATACAGCGAAGATGCATAGCCTGGGAATTTTATGAGGCTATGGGGATGGTAGATGCATGGAGATAATCATATACCACCATCAGATAATCATTAACCCCTTCGCTGCTAGGCCTTTTCCCCTCCTGTGCTGAGGCTTTTTTTGGCGTTTTGGAGTAGTGCGCGCTTAGGCCCTTGTAACTTTTTGACCACATAAGGTATCCACGCCAAATTTGCGTCCTTTTCTTCCAACATCATGTGGATTCTAAAGGCGCCCTGGGTTTGTGGATTCCCTTGGAGGGGGCCCAGAAATTTAGCAAAATATAGTGATTTTTTTGTTTTTTTCAGAAAAATGGGAAAAACGGGCTGCAAATGAAAGCCTCTGGGTGTTTCCCTGAAAATGGTATCACAAAAAGGTTTGTGGGGCTGAAATCTCCATTTTCTCAGCTTTCAGGGAATGACAGACTTTTGTCAGAGAACCGAAATTTTTCACTCAGTTTTGGCATTTTTCCGGGACATAGCCTATTTTTGCTATTTTTAGAGCTTTCAACCTCCTTCCAGTTAATGGTAGAAATGAGTTTAAAAGCAATAATGGATCCTGGAAAGCTTTACATTTTCGAAAAGTAGACAAAATTCTGAATCCAGAAAGGGGTCATTTGTCTAAATCCATGAAGGTTTCGTTATAGAAACTAACAGTTAGATATTGGAATATTTGAAATTTTGTTGAAAAAAACAGCCTTTTGTCTCAACGTTTTCACCTATAACTTTTTCTAATTTTGACAGCTCTTGGAAAGCAATATACCGTTACATCCGTTAGACCTTCCTGGTTGTGGGGATATATAGGACTTGTAGTTTCACCAAGAACCCGACGAACCCAGATCCAAAAACTGAGCAGCAACTTGCAATGGTATTTTTTCATTTACTGGGTATAGTGCACTTTGTCTTGGAAAATGTATACATGGAATAATCTGTATGAAAGACACCTATGTATTTCTGAATTGGGTACAAATTATAGACTTCAGAAACAGTATATAATTGCACATTTTCAAAGTTGGGAATACTCATACTAGCATGAGAATTATTGGTCATTTTTCATAAAGATTTTTTTTTTACTCAATGTCTTTCATTCAAAGGGAGAAATGCATGAAAGCTCAATTGGTAATAACAGTTGATTTACAAATCTGAATTACCCCAAGTGTCCCGATAAAAACGGTACCTCACTTGTGTGGGTCGGCCTTGTGCCTGCGACAGGAAACGGCGGAAAATGCAACGTGGTCACACCTAAATTTAGCAGTTACAAATTGACCCTTTTTTGGCAAAGTGCCTACCTGTAGTTTTTGCACCCTAGCTCTGCCGGCACCTAGGGAAACCTTGAAAACCTATACATTTTTGAAAAGTAGACACCCAGGGGAATTCAGGATGGGGTGACTCGACTGCCTACCACCAGGTTTTGTTACCCAGAATCCCTTGCAAAGCTAAGTTTTTCACAAAATAAACACATTTTCCTCACATTTCTGTGGTGGAAAGTTCTGGAATCTGCGTGGATCAACAAATTTCCACCCACCCAGCATGCCCCCAGGTCTCCCGAAAAAAATGGTACCTCACTTGCATGGGTAGGCATAGTGGCTGCGACATGAAACAGCGCAAAACGCAGCATGGTCGCACCTCAATTTCCCAGTGAAATTTAGCACGATTCGGACAAAAAGACTACCTTTTGTTTTTGCGCCGTAGCTCTGCCAGCACCTAGGGAAACCTAGCAAACCTATACATTTTTGAAAACTAGACACCCAGGGCAATTCAGGATGGGGTGACTCGCCTGCCTACCCCCAGGTTTTGTTACCCAGAATCCCTTGAAAACATAAAAATTTGACCAAAAAAACACATTTTCCTCACATTTCTGTGGTGGAAAGTTCTGGAATCTGCGTGGATCAACAAATTTCCACCCACCCAGCGTGCCCCCAGGTCTCCCGAAAAAAACGGTACCTCACTTGCGTGGGTAGGCATAGTGGCTGCGACATGAAACAGCGCAAAACGCAGCATGGTCGCACCTCAATTTCCCAGTGAAATTTAGCACGATTCGGACAAAAAGACTACCTTTTGTTTTTGCGCCGTAGCTCTGCCAGCACCTAGGGAAACCTAGCAAACCTATACATTTTTGAAAACTAGACACCCAGGGGAATTCAGGATGGGGTGACTCGCCTGCCTACCCCCAGGTTTTGTTACCCAGAATCCCTTGCAAACATAAAAATTTGACCAAAAAAACACATTTTCCTCACATTTCTGTGGTGGAAAGTTCTGGAATCTGCGTGGATCAACAAATTTCCACCCACCCAGCGTGCCCCCAGGTCTCCCAAAAAAAACAGTACCTCACTTGCGTGGGTAGGCATAGTGGCTGCGACATGAAACAGCGCAAAACGCAGCATGGTCGCACCTCAATTTCCCAGTGAAATTTAGCACGATTCGGACAAAAAGACTACCTTTTGTTTTTGCGCCGTAGCTCTGCCAGCACCTAGGGAAACCTAGCAAACCTATACATTTTTTAAAACTAGACACCCAGGGGAATTCAGGATGGGGTGACTCGCCTGCCCACCCCCAGGTTTTGTTACCCAGAATCCCTTGCAAACATAAAACTTTGACCAAAAAAACACATTTTCCTCACATTTCTGTGGTGGAAAGTTCTGGAATCTGCGTGGATCAACAAATTTCCACCCACCCAGCGTGCCCCCAGGTCTCCCGAAAAAAACGGTACCTCACTTGCGTGGGTAGGCATAGTGGCTGCGACATGAAACAGCGCAAAACGCAGCATGGTCGCACCTCAATTTCCCAGTGAAATTTAGCACGATTCGGACAAAAAGACTACCTTTTGTTTGTGCGCCGTAGCTCTGCCAGCACCTAGGGAAACCTAGCAAACCTATACATTTTTGAAAAGTAGACACCCAGGGGAATTCAGGATGGGGTGACTCGCCTGCCTACCCCCAGGTTTTGTTACCCAGAATCCCTTGCAAACATAAAAATTTGACCAAAAAAACACATTTTCCTCACATTTCTGTGGTGGAAAGTTCTGGAATCTGCGTGGATCAACAAATTTCCACCCACCCAGCGTGCCCCCAGGTCTCCCGAAAAAAACGGTACCTCACTTGCGTGGGTAGGCATAGTGGCTGCGACATGAAACAGCGCAAAACGCAGCATGGTCGCACCTCAATTTCCCAGTGAAATTTAGCACGATTCGGACAAAAAGACTACCTTTTGTTTTTGCGCCGTAGCTCTGCCAGCACCTAGGGAAACCTAGCAAACCTATACATTTTTGAAAACTAGACACCCAGGGGAATTCAGGATGGGGTGACTCGCCTGCCTACCCCCAGGTTTTGTTACCCAGAATCCCTTGCAAACATAAAAATGTGACCAAAAAACACATTTTCCTCACATTTCTGTGGTGGAAAGTTCTGGAATCTGCGTGGATCAACAAATTTCCACCCACCCAGCGTGCCCCCAGGTCTCCCGAAAAAAACGGTACCTCACTTGCGTGGGTAGGCATAGTGGCTGCGACATGAAACAGCGCAAAACGCAGCATGGTCGCACCTCAATTTCCCAGTGAAATTTAGCACGATTCGGACAAAAAGACTACCTTTTGTTTTTGCGCCGTAGCTCTGCCAGCACCTAGGGAAACCTAGCAAACCTATACATTTTTGAAAACTAGACACCCAGGGGAATTCAGGATGGGGTGACTCGCCTGCCCACCCCCAGGTTTTGTTACCCAGAATCCCTTGCAAACATAAAAATTTGACCAAAAAAACACATTTTCCTCACATTTCTGTGGTGGAAAGTTCTGGAATCTGCGTGGATCAACAAATTTCCACCCACCCAGCGTGCCCCCAGGTCTCCCGAAAAAAACGGTACCTCACTTGCGTGGGTAGGCATAGTGGCTGCGACATGAAACAGCGCAAAACGCAGCATGGTCGCACCTCAATTTCCCAGTGAAATTTAGCACGATTCGGACAAAAAGACTACCTTTTGTTTGCGCGCCGTAGCTCTGCCAGCACCTAGGGAAACCAAGCAAACCTATACATTTTTGAAAACTAGACACCCAGGGGAATTCAGGATGGGGTGACTCGCCTGCCTACCCCCAGGTTTTGTTACCCAGAATCCCTTGCAAACATAAAAATTTGACCAAAAAAACACATTTTCCTCACATTTCTGTGGTGGAAAGTTCTGGAATCTGCGTGGATCAACAAATTTCCACCCACCCAGCGTGCCCCCAGGTCTCCCGAAAAAAACGGTACCTCACTTGCGTGGGTAGGCATAGTGGCTGCGACATGAAACAGCGCAAAACGCAGCATGGTCGCACCTCAATTTCCCAGTGAAATTTAGCACGATTCGGACAAAAAGACTACCTTTTGTTTTTGCGCCGTAGCTCTGCCAGCACCTAGGGAAACCTAGCAAACCTATACATTTTTGAAAACTAGACACCCAGGGGAATTCAGGATGGGGTGACTCGCCTGCCTACCCCCAGGTTTTGTTACCCAGAATCCCTTGCAAACATAAAAATTTGACCAAAAAAACACATTTTCCTCACATTTCTGTGGTGGAAAGTTCTGGAATCTGCGTGGATCAACAAATTTCCACCCACCCAGCGTGCCCCCAGGTCTCCCGAAAAAAACGGTACCTCACTTGCGTGGGTAGGCATAGTGGCTGCGACATGAAACAGCGCAAAACGCAGCATGGTCGCACCTCAATTTCCCAGTGAAATTTAGCACGATTCGGACAAAAAGACTACCTTTTGTTTTTGCGCCGTAGCTCTGCCAGCACCAAGGGAAACCTAGCAAACCTATACATTTTTGAAAACTAGACACCCAGGGGAATTCAGGATGGGGTGACTCGCCTGCCTACCCCCAGGTTTTGTTACCCAGAATCCCTTGCAAACATAAAAATTTGACCAAAAAAACACATTTTCCTCACATTTCTGTGGTGGAAAGTTCTGGAATCTGCGTGGATCAACAAATTTCCACCCACCCAGCGTGCCCCCAGGTCTCCCGAAAAAAACGGTACCTCACTTGCGTGGGTAGGCATAGTGGCTGCGACATGAAACAGCGCAAAACGCAGCATGGTCGCACCTCAATTTCCCAGTGAAATTTAGCACGATTCGGACAAAAAGACTACCTTTTGTTTTTGCGCCGTAGCTCTGCCAGCACCTAGGGAAACCTAGAAAACCTATACATTTTTGAAAACTAGACACCCAGGGGAATTCAGGATGGGGTGACTCGCCTGCCTACCCCCAGGTTTTGTTACCCAGAATCCCTTGCAAACATAAAAATTTGACCAAAAAAACACATTTTCCTCACATTTCTGTGGTGGAAAGTTCTGGAATCTGCGTGGATCAACAAATTTCCACCCACCCAGCGTGCCCCCAGGTCTCCCAAAAAAAACGGTACCTCACTTGCGTGGGTAGGCATAGTGGCTGCGACATGAAACAGCGCAAAACGCAGCATGGTCGCACCTCAATTTCCCAGTGAAATTTAGCACGATTCGGACAAAAAGACTACCTTTTGTTTTTGCGCCGTAGCTCTGCCAGCACCTAGGGAAACCTAGCAAACCTATACATTTTTGAAAACTAGACACCCAGGGGAATTCAGGATAGGGTGACTCGCCTGCCCACCCCCAGGTTTTGTTACCCAGAATCCCTTGCAAACATAAAAATTTGACCAAAAAAACACATTTTCCTCACATTTCTGTGGTGGAAAGTTCTGGAATCTGCGTGGATCAACAAATTTCCACCCACCCAGCGTGCCCCCAGGTCTCCCGAAAAAAACGGTACCTCACTTGCGTGGGTAGGCATAGTGGCTGCGACATGAAACAGCGCAAAACGCAGCATGGTCGCACCTCAATTTCCCAGTGAAATTTAGCACGATTCGGACAAAAAGACTACCTTTTGTTTTTGCGCCGTAGCTCTGCCAGCACCTAGGGAAACCTAGCAAACCTATACATTTTTGAAAACTAGACACCCAGGGGAATTCAGGATGGGGTGACTCGCCTGCCTACCCCCAGGTTTTGTTACCCAGAATCCCTTGCAAACATAAAAATTTGACCAAAAAAACACATTTTCCTCACATTTCTGTGGTGGAAAGTTCTGGAATGTGCGTGGATCAACAAATTTCCACCCACCCAGCGTGCCCCCAGGTCTCCCGAAAAAAACGGTACCTCACTTGCGTGGGTAAACATAGTGGCTGCAACAGGAAACGGTTCAAATTGTACGGTGGTGAATTTACATTACCTTATTGCAAAACTACCTTGATTTTGGGGGGGGGGGCATCTGAGTTTGTGGCCCGGGGCTCGGTGGTATTCTTTGCAAAGTAGCAAACCCAAACAGTTCTGAAAACTAGACACCCGGGGGACTCCAGGGAGGTATGGCATGCATGGGTCCCCCAATGTTTTCCTACCCAGAACTCTCTGCAAACCTTAAAATTAGGTAAAAATTGCACTTTTCCAAACTTTTTGGCGTGGGATCGCCGGGTCGGCAAAAAAGTCATACCACCCTGCGTTCCCCTTGTTCTCCCGAGTAAAAGGATACCTCACTTGTGTGGGTGCCCCAAAGCAGAATACGCCAAAAATGAATTTTGAAAAAAGTAGTTTTTACTCATATTTACGTTTTACAAATTAAGCACCCCAGCCTAAGTCACATGCCTTTGGCCCACCCACACAAGTGAGGTATCATTTTACTCGGGAGAACAAGGGAAACACTGGGTGGTAGGACATTTGTTCCGGCAGCGAGATCCCACCCAAAAAAGTATGGAAAAGTGGGTTTTTTGACCAAAATTTCAGGTTTGCAGGGGTTTCTGGGTAGGAAAACATTGGGGGACCCACGCATGCCATACCACCCTGGACTCCCCCGGGTGTCTAGTTCTCAGAACTGTTTGGGTTTGGTAGTTTCCAAAGATGCCTGCCAAGCCCCGGGCCAAAAGCTCAGGTGACCCCCTCAAAAAATAAGATTATTTGGCTAAAGGTAAAGTTTTTGTCTCCACAGTATGAGTTGGGCCTTTTCCTAAAGCAGCCGCTATGCCTACCCACGCAAGTGAGGTACCATTTTTATCGGGAGACCTTGGGGAACGCTGGGTGGGAGGTAATTTGTGTGTGCCCAGTGATGCCACGCTTTCCCACACTAAAACGTGTGAAAAAACTGATTTTTTACCATGCAAAAAATGAGGTTTGCAAGGGATTCTGGGTAAAGGAACGTTGGAGGATCCACGCAAGCCATACCTCCTTGGAAGCCCCCGGTTGTCTACTTTTCAGAAATGTGTGGGATTGGTAGGTTTCCCTAGATGGCTGTCTCGCACGGGGCCAAAAACCCAGGTAACCCCTCTTGCAAAAGCTGGTGGACTTAGGGGTTACCTGGGTTTCTGGCCCCGTGCGAGACAGCCATCTATGGAAACCTACCAAACCCACACATTTCTGAAAATTAGACACCCGGGCGCTTCCAAGGAGGTATGGCTTGCGTGGATCCGCCAACGTTCCTTTACCCAGAATCCCTTGCAAACCTCAATTTTTGCATGGTAAAAAATCAGTTTTTTCACACGTTTTAGTGTGGGAAAGCGTGGCATCACTGGGCACACACAAATTACCTCCCACCCAGCGTTCCCCAAGGTCTCCCGATAAAAATGGTACCTCACTTGCGTGGGTAGCCATAGTGGCTGCAACAGGAAAAGGTCCAAATCTAACAGTGGTGAATATAAAATACCCTGAAGCAATATAACTTTGATTTTTTGGGGGGGAGGCACCTGAGTTTTTGGCCCGGGGTGGGTGGTATTCTTTGGAAAGTAGCAAACCCAAACAGTTCTGAAAACTAGACACCCGGGAGAGTCCAGGGAGGTATGGCATGTGTGGGTCCACCAATGTTTTCCTACCCAGAACTCCTTGCAAACCTTAAAAATAGGTAAAAATAGCACTTTTCCAAACATTTTGGCGTGGGATCGCCGTGCCGGCAAAAAAGTCCTACCACCCTGCGCTCCCCTTGTTCTCCCAAGTAAAAGGATACCACACCTTAACAGAGTTACTCAAAAGTCAAACATTCAAGCACGGCTATCTATTCCTCAAAGACACACACATACAGGTTGGATTTGGCACGAGGGCGAGTGATGGTTCAGTACATAAAATTTTATTAACAAGATATTTCAAAAAAATGAAATGCTCTGTCAATAAATAAATGCATAAAAACTGAACCAGTGACTCGCAACTCGTGAGCTGTAAAGCCACGACAAGGCACCAACCGTTTTACAGGCCATTCACGCACCTTTCATACCTGATACAAACCAGACCATTGACACCATCCGAATGGAAAAGCAACACATAACAACAATCACAATAAGGGGCAAGGTACACCCTACTGCAGAAATTAGAAAAAAAACAATTATTACTGCACACCCATCTAATCCGCAAGCACACACACATACTGGTTGGATTTGGCACGAGGGTGAGTGATGATTCAGTACATACAATTGGATACGCAAGTAATTTCATCATAAATGAAATACACTGCGTATAATTGAAAGTATGATAAACTGAACCACTGACTCGCAGCTCGTGAGCTGTAAAGCCACGTCAAGGCACCAACCTCTTTACAGGCCATTCATACACCTTTCGTACGCGTGACACATACAAAACATTCACACCGCCAGCCGCGGACCCATCACATTTCAACACTCACACCAGCAAACAGCGCCATTCAAGGGCCCATCACTTTCACACGCCCACATTTCTGACACTGCAACTACACAAAATGATGGACTGTGTGGAGTGTCACTCAACTAGCAGTGTGTGTAGTGACCAACAGAAAGTAACTACTCACACACCGCCTGCCGAGCGCCAGTCCACCCACACCACCATCCAAGCACCAGACCATGCACACTGCCAGCCAAACACCACTCAGCGCACACCGACAGCCAACTACCACTCCACACACACCACCAGCCAAGCATCACTCCACGCACACCACCAGCCAAGCGCCACTCCACAAACACAACACCATCCAAGCACCACTCCACACACGCCGCCAGCCAAGCACCACTCCACACACACCGCCAGCCAAGCACCACTCCACTCACACCGCCAGCCAAGCACCTAACCATACACTCCGCCAGCCAAGCAAAAATCCACTAACCCCCCCAGCACAACTCCAATCCATGCACTATTCCAGCCAAGCACCAGACCACGCACACCACCAGCCAAGCGCCTGTCCACGCACACCAACAATCCAAGCACAATCCTGCACACACCACCATCGAAATTAGAATTTTTTAAAGAAATACCACAAATCAAATGTAGAAACCTACAAATCTGCTAACACAAATTCAAAACCTAAATGCTTTGCACTAATGCAAACCTAAAAGCAAACAAAAAAATATTACAGAAAACAAACCAGACAGTACACTTACAAGCTCAATGAAACTCCCAAAACTTCTTTTGTGTGTGGTACGATTTAAAACAAGCTGGCACACACAATCCAGGATTTGAAGGACAGTCAGGACAGTGCATACGAGACTCCCTCCGCACTTCTCTTCGCCAACAGACTCTACATCTTTTAGTGGGTTTGTCTTTTGCAGTTGTGGGAGGAATGTATTCTGGAAAGTGGCGATCTTTCAGTCTAGCCACTTCCTCCACCACTCCAAATCTTGGCACACTTGCCTGTTCCACTAGTACAAGGCTGCCTATTATAGTCTCCTGAAACTTAACAAAAGGCATCTTTGACTCAGGACAAGATTTCTGGAAAACAACAAAAGCATTAAAGGATGCCAAGTGGAAAAGATGGATAGCCAACTTCTTGTACCAAACGTAAGCCTTTCGAAGAGCAGCATAAGGTTCCAACCTCTGATCTACTCTGTCAACACCACCCATGTGCCTATTATAGTCTAAAATGCACACAGGTTTACGCACTTCAGCAGTCTCACCCCGAACTGGCAGAGCTTCAGTGCTTTCGTCATGGATAGTAGTCAGCATGTAAACATCTCTCCTGTCTGAAAACTTCACAGCTAGAAGCTTCCCACATCGCAATGCAGTAGACTGTCCCCGCACAAGCCTTTTGCAAACAAGTTCTATTGGAAAACCTTTCCGGTTACTGCGCATCGTGCCACATGCAACAGTGCCCACTTTGGCCAACTCCTTGAACAAACGCACACTAGTGTAGAAGTTATCTACATATAAATGGTGGCCTTTGTTAAATAATCGTCTACCTAGTTCCCACACAATTTTCTCAGTCACTCCAAAAGTGGACGGACAAGCAGAAGTGTTAATGCTGGAATCCTTACCGGTGTACACCCTGAAATTATAAACATATCCAGTCTCACTGTCACACAGCATATACAGTTTGATGCCATAGCGTGCCCTCTTACTAGGAATGTATTGCCTAAAAACCAAGCGGCCCTTGAACAACACCAAAGACTCGTCCACAGCTATTTCTCTTCCAGGTGCAAACATCTCAGGAAAACGATCAACAAAGTGATCAAGGACAGGCCGAATCTTAAAAAGACGGTCACAATCAGGGTGATCGCGTGGCAACGCTAAATCATTATCAACAAAATGCATCATGCGAAGAAGAAGCATATATCGATCACGAGTCATAAGTGCTGGAAATATAGATGTTGCCATCAAGGGACTAGTGGACCAATAAGAAGACATTGATGGCTTCCTTAGCAAGCCCATCAAAAAAGTTAATCCCAAAAACTTCTTCATCTCTTCAACATATGTGGGAGACCAATGGGTAGCTCTGGAATGGGGCTTAAGGCTGGCACTGTGGTCCCTCAAATACTGCTCTGCATACAAATTAGTTTGCTCCACAATCTCCTGCAAAAACTCATCATCAAAAAACAATTGAAAATATTGAATTGGCAAAAAATTGTCAGTATCCACTCTACACCCTGGAACACCAGTGAAGTCTGGCAATTCCGGCTGCACCATGCCAGGGGCAACCCAGACGTCATCACTAACATGAGGAGAAGAAGCCACCCTAGCCTGCAGGCCAGATGCCTCTTGCTGCACTACATCAACGGGAACACTAGCATCCCCAGATGCCTCTTGCCTCACTACACCAACAGGAATACTAGCATCCCCAGATACATTTTGCATCTCTTCACCAACAGAAGAACTCACATCCCCAGCTGCCTCTTGCATCTCAACATCAACAGAAGAACTCGCATCCCCAGATGCCACTTGCTGCTCAACAACAACAGAAAGACTAGCAGCACCAGATGCCTCATGCTGCTCAACAACAGGAAGACTAGCAGCACCAGATAACCTTTGGCGCACCACAGCAATGTGAAACCTTTTGGGCGCAGCCTTTCCCACACTTGCCTGTTCCTGACGAGAAAAAAAGGGAAACCTTGAGGACCTAGGCTGCCGCTCACATGGCTCTTCCCTCTCTACCGGCACATCAATGTCCCTCTCTACCACAGGCACTTCATCAGCACTAGAAGAAGAATCATCATCCGATGATACCATGCGAAGAGAAAACTCACTGCCTGAATCTTCTGCACCTAACTCAAGCTCCGAATCGGAGTCAGTGTCTGGACCATGGTCAGAGGAAGACTCAAAAAGCAAACTAACAACCTGCTTAGCAGTAATCCTGCGAGCAGCCATTATCCTTACAAATCAAGAAGACTACACACACAAGTGAACAACAACCTACACTGTGCAAAGGAAGAAGTAAACAAGGTAGAGTCTTCACACAAAAATCAATACACTCAAAAACAATTCAAATCTAACCAAATATAAGAAGACTCACCAGCACCTACTCTGCTGAAACACAGCAAAAAGAAAGGAAATCCCACTGGAAAGAAAAAAAAACAAGTATAGATTAGACAAAGTACACATCAAGCAGCAATACAAAAAAAAAAGTTAACAATCAAGAAACACAAAGCCACACAAACAGCAATAACTTTATCTAGGAAAAATAGTACAAAAAACATTTACTTACCAAGCACATGCAACTACACAAGCTGCAAAACCAGCATTAACTGAACCACAACCTACACCAATACAAACAGCAAAAGCCTGGATCAAAAACAAAGAAGAAAAAATAATAAATAATTTAATACTACATTTCACAAACAACATAACAAATGAATAAACAATACACAAATGTACCCCCAAAATCACATCCACACAGATGGGCCATCAAAAAGGGCAAAACGGACAAAAGTACGGGTTGATTTGCCCACCGGGGGGGGGGGCCAGAAAATCTAAATTTAAAATCCGACCCACCTGAAAGCGACCCTTGCACAATGGGTCACTTCCTACAATCTAAAATAAAATCCCTGGTGCTAGTGAGGGCATTTCCACCGCACAATCGCAATGCTGTGCGCGACCGTGAGCCAGAAATGCCCTGCAAAGAGACATCAGAAGAGAGGAAAATCACTTACCTCTCCCCTGAAGCCTCTTTGCAAACCCCCCCAAATATCTCAAAACCAACCTAACACCTCCAGGCGCAGGAAGCAAATGGCTTCCCGACCGCCTGGGAATCCCTGAAGATGTTGGCGCGTGCTGTGCGCGCTGACATCATCAGGGATTCTCATGGGGAGGGGGACAACAGAATTACTGTGGTTAACTGCGATGCTGGACAGAGGCACTTGCATCCTTGATTTTCACAAGCGCAATCCTAAAACAGTTCCTATGACCAGGAGCTTCTTTCTCCCCATCTGCTGCTCTCAACAGTCTCTGACCATTTATACACATAAGAGGCATGTGAACTCACACAGAAGATCCCCTATTGGCAACGCCCACCAACTAGCGGAGTGCACCATCTTTCCTAAATTTACCCACTATGATGGACAGCTCACTCAAGGGACCTGTGCACACATTGGTGCGATGGCATAGTAACACACACGGACACTGGAGACAAAGCAAGCGCTCGAGTTGCAGCACAAATTCAGGAAAACATTCATCAGCCCAAAAACATTTGTGACCTTCCCACTATGATTCACAGCTCACACAAGGGACCCCTGCGCACATCTGTGCAATTGCATAGTAACGCACACATGGACACTGGAGACAAAGATGGGGCTCGAGTTGCAGCACAAACTCAGGAAAGCAATCATCAGCCCAAAAACATTTGTGAACTTCCCACTATGATGAACAAATGGTCTCTGTTTCCAGATACCTAAGAGCCTTGCTAGTTTATTCAGATAACAACCAACACACACTGGGGTCGATTGGGGTCGATTGTGAAAATATGGTATTGTGTACAAAAAAGGGGAGAAATGCTCCTCTTTTAGGTGTCCCCTCACTCACCAGGGTTGCCCCACGGTGACATGCTTCATCATTGGGGCCATCCCAGTCCTCTACGGGCTGGGGCGTGCTGCGACTTGCGAAAGTTACGTAGGAGCACTTTATTAGACTATGTGTGGTGCATGTGTATTTGAGGAGTGGACTATGTGATGTGTGAAATACCTGCCCAGTAGGTTTACAATAAACTTTATTCTTGCCTCTAGGTGGTAATAAACGGGGTGGAAAGATAGGCTGCCCTAAACGTAATGTGTCCAGATGTACCTATCAACTCCTATCGTCGACATGTTTCGTGCATACACCAAGCACTATGATGGACAGCTCACACAAGGGACCCCTGCGCACATCTGTGCAATTGCATAGTAACGCACACATGGACACTGGAGATGGCGCTCGAGTTGCGGCACAAACTCAGGAAAACAATCATCAACACAAAAACATTTGTGAGCTTCCCACTATGATGGACAGCTCACTCAAGGGACCCCTGCGCACATTTGTGCAGTTGCATAGTAACGCACACATGGTCAATGGAGACAAAGATGGCGCTAGAGTTGCAGCACAAATTCAGGTAACAATCAACAGCCCAAAAACATTTGTGAGCTTCCCACTATGATGGACAGCTCACTCAAGGGACCCCTTCGCACATGGCATAGTAACACACACATGGTCACTGGAGACAAAGCATGTGTTTGAAAAGCAGCACACAAAAAAAAACATTCATCAGGCCAAAAACACTAGTGAGCTTTGCCTAGGCAGCACAGGTGTGTTTTTTAGCCACTTCAGAAACACACATCAGTATAAGTAATGAAGGACAGAGGCACTTGCATCCTTCATTACAATGCACTATCATTTTACTTTATAAATGACCCCCATCAGCATTTTTGTACAAAAAACGGCCTTTCCAAAACATTGCAGCCAAGAAAAGACTTCATAGATAATGTTCCCCCAACAAGGGGAGCGACCCTTCCCCAAGGGGCCGCTCCCCGAACTAAGAAACTGATCACAAAACCCCAAAAAAAAAAAAATCCCTAACATTCCTGCTGCACGATCGCACGATCGTGCAGCAGGAAACCTCTAAAATGCCACCGAGGGAAAGGAAAAGCCTTTCCTTTCCCTCGATGCAAGTTGCATCACAATCCCCCCCGCCCCAGCCGCAAAACTAACCTCTTTGTGCAACGACGCGCAGGAAGCAAATGGCTTCCCTGCGCGTCTGTAAACAAAGGAAGCCTCCGGTGACGTCAGCGCGCCTCGCGCGCTGACGTCATTGATGACGTGGGCGGGGAGGGCGTGGGGAGGCAGGGGAAGGTCTTCCCCTGCCATCCCCGCAAAAACAAAAAAAATCAGGCAGACTCGGAGGGAGCGCTGGCGCTTCCCCCGAGGGTGGGGCTCATGACGAGCTGGGCTCGTCATGAGCGTGCGAGGAGGCTACGCCATGACGAGCCCAGCTCGTCATCAGCCCCGAAGGGGTTAACCACCATCGGACAGTACTCATAATTCTCTTGGGATAGAAGATTGAATTCTAGATGGGACTATCTTTTATCCCCAGCCACACAAAGTTGGCAATGTTCAGTCTCTACGTATTTGATGAGAGCAAAATGATATCACTATCCAGTGGACCAAATTGACAGGGAAATTGTACAAGGGTTTGGATAGATGAGTCCTGGAGCAGAGGGAACTCGGAGAGAAAATAATTGAGGAATGTTTATTGAACACCATGGACAACTACTTCAAGGAAAACACAGGTACAGTGTGCTCACAGGTGCCGCTGTTTGAGACATTCTAAACGGCCCTGATAGGGTGGGAGATATCAAAGAATACCAGGAGTAAAAGATCCAGGGATATTCAGGCAAGGGAAAAGGAGACCCAAATAATTAACCTAGAAAAGAGAATTTAGTCCCCACCACAGAGGACCTAACTCATCAACTAGCCGTGCTAAGTATATATGGGGTGACAGGACAGGCTGCTCGATCTATAGAAAATACAGGTTATATGAAATTGGAAATTAAGCTGGCAAGTTATTAGCATGGCTTGCAAAAAGAGACAAAAGGAAGGAAATAGATTAGAAGAGTAAAAGATAATACAAGTATGAGGGAGGGAGGGTGTAGAGGGGATTGCCAATTGCACAAACAAGAGATATTCTAAAATATACAAAATCCTGTTGAAGAACGTGCAAGAACCTTTCACTAAATTCAGAAGTGTATGGGCCAAGGATATAGGGACGCTAAATGAGGAAGACTGTAATGAACCGCAGAAGTATCTGTGAATGGTGGTTGTTTTAACAGGGTTGAGATTGGCACAGCTCAAAATATTACCCCGGCATATTGCACTAGCGTACAAATAAAGAAGTTCGGAATAGTCGTTGACAGTGATTTTCTACAGGGGTGTCAGAAGGAGGGACTTTAACTGGTGGGAATGCCTTTTTGGAAAGGTGTCAGAAACCAGATTCACAGCACAACTGAAATGGCATGTGGCATGTCAGCAGAGATGGCAATGTAGGGGATTGACGATAGGTATTAGTTTCCAGATCCCCACACTTCATATGATTTGGCAGTGATGTTGGCACAGATGGATATGGCAAGAGAGTGGGCCGGAAACACTGCACTCACCACAGACAAATGGACAACAACGTAGGGGCATATTTACAAGCCCCTATCACCACATGAACTTCACTTTTTCTGACATTCCTGAGGCGATATGGGCTTCGTCTTATACAAGACAACGTTAAGCCACTTAAGATGGATTAACGCCAACTTGTGAATAAGGCCCCCTTTCACGATACACTTAGCGGGAAAGGGGTGTGCAATGGGTGTTGCTGTGGGCGTCCCACCGCAACACCCATTGAGCATGCCACTGTCCCATATTTATAAGTTTGGTGTAAATATCGGGCAGCGCCAAAATTAAGAACAAGGAAAACCTGGTCTTAACCTGGCGAAACAAGGAGAAATGCTTTATTTCTCCTCATTTTTGCTGTTTCTATGTGCGCTGCATTGTGCAGCACACATATAAACAGCATAACCCCATGTATGATTGTAATGTGCAGGAAGGTGTCCTTTCCTGCACATAAATAGTCATTAAAAAAATGACAAGTTGCAACTTCTATGTGTGCTGCATTCTGCAGCACACAGATTTTACAACTCTCCATCACTGATTGTTTGCGTAGGAAGGGACACCTTCCTGCACAAAAACAATCTTTCCCTGCAACGCAGGCACCCTTGCACAATGGTGCAAGAGTGCCTGTGTTGATGATAGGCAACTACATTTAGCGCCAGCGCTAAGGGAAAGGCAGGGGTGCACCGTATTCTCGTGAATACAGCACAACCCTCTGTTTGGAAACTGTCGGAGCACCAAGCTCCGACAGTTTCCTAGTAAATATGCCCCTTAGATTGGGGCATAAGCTCCAAAATATGGGTTTATAAAGCACAATATCCTAACAAGTTTGAAAAATTTGGGGTCCATGGCAAGAATATTGAGGTCTAGTGGATTAGGGCGATGACTGAACTGTGCGTTTCAGACCTGAAATAATGGGGCGGTCCATTGTGGTTTCTGCACTGATGTATGATGTAAATCATTGGACAAAGTATATATAGATCAATGTTGGCTATTTCAGAAAGCACTGAAAGTTTAAGTAATAGGTGTTTCTCTCATGTATCATTGTTATCATGACAAATATACCACAATCAATAAAATGTGCTTAACAAAATGCACTCTGGCTATAGAAATATGAGATTATTGAAGCTACTACCAACAACAGTGGTCACTGGTTTCCTATTTCATGAGTAAGCTGTTGGTTAAACAATGCAGAGTAGCTATGGTCAAAGTTTTTAATGTTATTCCTGCAGCGTTTAGCAACCAATGGACCCAGGCTGCATTTAGCATTTCCAGGTTTTCAGTAGCTTCTACCAACAAAATGCTAATTTAACAATGAGCAATGGCCAAGCTCAGAGATCTTTAAAGTTTTTCCTGCAACATTCATGTGATAATGGGCAAGATTGTAATTTAAATATTTGCTTTAGCTTTCAAGAAGAGGTTATTGATTAAACAAATGGCAATGGTAAAGCTCTGGGAAGGCTGTGAATTGGTGTCATTTCCGCAAAATAGAGAAAATAATTAATGATTTCTATGAAAAATAGTTTTTTTTCTACCACTATTATCTTCAAGTTGACATGTCTCCCTTCACCGCAGGCCGTCTGAGGTCCCTATATACCCTGATGTCTGCCTGGCATATATTGTAGTTGCCACAACCACTTACCTCTGTTTTTTCTCTTTGGTTTTTAGACGAAGACCAGATCCAGCCTGCCTGAGTTCTTCCTTAATTACCTAGAGAAGAAGTTTGATGATGCCACCACTGCCATGGAGTGGTCTTACTCCGTGCACGAGACCTGCCGCATGCACAGAACAGACGAATACCTATACCTTTTCTACAGCATCCTGATGGGAGAGGTGAGCTGGAGAATGCTACAGACAAACATATTATTTATCTTTCAACTGGTTTATAGTGCAAAAGAGATGGAATGCTGTGCAGAAGTAAATGTAAAGTTTAGTAGTAAGTATAAAAAGCTGCAAAACATAGTTTAGCAAGTGCCATTGTTCAAAGAAAAAAAATAAGCATTCTATCTAAACATAGGCCAGTACACAATAAACTTTTTTTAAATTTTTTTTTTTTTTTGAGCAGTTCATCCATGCCATAATACATAATACATTATTACACCAGCACGTTGACACATTAAACCATCCAAAAAAAGAAGAAATTAAAAAAATATTCACGTTTGCACATTCCAAGTCTTCTAACAAATAAGGAGTTTCTAAACCATAATCATTATACTCGATCCCTCAAATACATAAAATATGAGAAAAATGTTTTTTAAAAAAACATTTTATTCATGTTTTAACACCCTCTAAGATACGGAACAGTAAAAACACCTATTTAATCCCACGATTTCCATAATTTCTTAAACTTGCTATAAGCCCCAGATCTTAATGCATCTTTTTTTCCGACTCTTTAATCTTATTTAATTTGTAATATAAGTGTTGGAAGGTCGGAATTTCATCTGTCTGCCACCTTTGAAGTATAAGGGATCGAGCTAATAACACCACTATATATATTTGTTGTGTTTACATTAGATCTGCAGTTAAATCAAGTGAATATCCAAAAACAGCAGTCTGGATATCTAACGTTTGCTGTACTTTCAATTTATTAAAACAGTACTGATAGATTTCATCCCAGAATCTACTTAGCCTTGGGCAACTCCATACAATGTGTGTCCAGTTCCCACCACCTTTCAGATTGCAGCGTAAACATTTAGCAGAAATCTGGAGATTTATTTTGTGGAGAAAATCAGGGGTTCTATATAGGAGCCATTTGGTGTAATATTGCATCCGTAAATAGGGAAAAGTTTAACTTATTAATCTGATCCCAAGCTACAAGCAATATCTAAAGTCCATCCTTTAATTGGCATTTTTTGCACTTTCATATGAGGGTTAACAGTTTTATGGCTATAATAGCGAAGCCCAACTACTGATTGTTTAATGAATTTGAGGATTTAATATCTGCTCTGCTAACTCCCTTGTTTCCATTATACGTATGGGATTCAGCTTCTGCAGAAAATATTTAATCCTAGTAAAAGATCATTGCATGATTTTTTTTGTAGTGTTTGATACTGGGCTCTAATTCATTCCAATTTTTCCAGTTTACTTCTAAAAAAAATCCACTATTTTACCATAGCCCTGATTCATCCATTTAAGGATTACAGTCTTATATAGCAATGGATCTGCCCTTATATAGATATCTGACAATAATGTTGCAGCATTTATATAGGGGATCGAATAGCAGCGAAACATTTGTTCTTTGCGCTTAATATTCCAATGTTGTGTCTTATACCTCACTTTTTGGGGCGGTTTCGTTAAACACATAACATCTGTAATCTCATATATTTGATTGATTAAATCTTAGAAACAATTATCATACTTATTAATATTTAAAGACTTAGTTGATCTATACATAGTATGTGCAAAATTCGCAAAATAATATTCTTTTAAATCAGGAAGGGCTATACCGCCTTCCTTACTTGGCCGTGATAAAATATCTATAGCTAGTGTTGATACATTATTTGCCCAGAGGAAAGTAGAAAACAAACCTTGCATTTCTTTGAAAAATTTCATTTGGATTGCATTAGGGATGGCCAACAATGGAAAATCGTTATACGAATAAGAGCCGCGCAACCTAATATTGAAATGGGCATTTTATTCCACCTAGCAAACAGTCCCTTAATCTTATTTATTAGACAGACATATTTTAAAACATACAGGTCATTAACATTTACGGAAACATATACCAAGATATCTCTTGGGACTAGCATTAACCAATGGGTGAAATTCAATTAACAGTGTATCCAAATCAGTATTACAGATCAGGATTTCTGCCTTACATTTGTTTATTTTATACCCGCCTATTTGTTGATAACCACGAAAAATATAAAATATTTGTTTTTGAACTTCTGAGTCAGGTTTTAAAAATAGGGCGATATTGTCGGCTTATAACTTGATATGAGACATTCCTGGAATCGGGGATGTTGAGCTGCTTATGGAACAAATTGCAATATCCATATGTTCTACAAAACAGGCAAAGAGTAACGGCGACAATGGACAACCTCGTCTCATTCCTCTACTAACTTTACAATTACCAATCTTATTTGCATTAATAATAATTTGCACCGATGCCCCTTTGTAGAATTTAGAGACTATGTGGATGAATTTGGCATGAAAACCAAATCCTTTAGAATAAACACAAGGCCCCTATGTGTTTAATACAAGCCATCCATGCCAACCTGAACAGGGAACCTTCCCACAACCTCAGAGCTATAAACAACGATAACCTCAAGCGTGTGAATATCATTCAGACTCCGACCGCCCACACACCTCTACAATTGAAATGCGTACTACTCAACTGCAGATAAGCGAGTAAACACGCATCCGATATCTTTGACCACATTCTAAACAATGAGCTTGATATCATCATCCTCATGGAAACCTGGCTAAATTGCTCGTCAACCCCTATCCTTCACCTTCTAGTTCCGCCTAGCCACAACATAATTCGCTTGGACAGACCTATAAAACAGGGCAGAGGATTAGCGAGTATACACCGAAATACACTCTCATTCTCACAATCTTATTCCTCTGCTTCGACCTCCAGTGAGTATCTATACTTCAACATCTCAAGCAAATACCGCCCTGTTTGCAAGCTGCACACTTTCTATCACCCCCCTGGAGACAATCTCTCCTTCATTGAACAATTAATGGAAATCATCTCCTCCAATGATGACACCCTTGTTTCCCAAATCTTCCTTGGAGACTTCAACCTACACTGGTCTAACCCAACAGATCAAGCAGTAAATTGCCTTAAATCCTTTCTTTTTTTTCAGAACAAATTTTATTAGTGTTATGGCAGTTGACAGAATACAAAAGAAACACTGCTCCCAAGATTGCAGAAAGACAGTGAGCATAGAAGAGCAACAGCGTTCAAGAAATTCAGTCAACATTATCCAACACCCCCCTCCCCGCATCCCCACCCGGGTCCCACCCCCCTCCCTGCACGGTGTTCATATTGTCCAGAAACAGGAGCCAAAGCAGCATGGTAGCGACAAGTGGACAGTTCACATGAGGGTAGTATAGACGTGATCTGTATCAGAGGCTTGTGGCGCTGGGGGGTCCAGCAATAGGCCCCTATAATCAGCCCATTTCTTCCAAATCCTATAATGTTTCTTGGGGCAGCCTCTGGCCTCAAAGATCGGGCGTTCCAAACCCATGCTAAAGTCCATGCCCCGCTTCCACACCCCCACCAACGGAGCCTTGGGGGCTTTCCAGGCTTGGGCTATATCTCGTTTGGCTATTGTAAGACCCAGAAGGAGCAAGTGTCGTTTATACAGATTACCCCCCACTCTTTCCATAACGTGGAGCAGGCCAAGTTGCGGCGTGCGAGGGAGCTCCCATGCCAACACTTCCTCCAAGCATTCCCATACACCGGTCCAAAACCTCTGCAGCCGTGCACATCCCCATACTGTATGTAAGAAGGAGCCTACCTCACTGCCACACCTCAAACAATCCGGGGAGGCTATCAGCCCCGCCTTCCACAATCGTTCCCTCGTGTAGTATGCCCTGTGCAGGTATTTAAATTGAATAAAGCGCAGGCGCACCGCTATCGCAGCTCCCCTAGGGGCCTCCAGGGCTTCTCTCCAGTCCTCCTCCTCCAAGTCTCCCAGGTCGCCCTCCCAGACCGCCCGCAATTTATCAAGAGAGGGGGAACAATGCGTAACTAACGTTTGATAGATGGTTGAGATTTTTTTTGATTCCAATTCCCCCATAAAGACTTTTGCTTCCAGGGGACTAAACTCCGGCAAGGACGATAAGTCCGCTAGTGCGGGGGTCAGGGCGTGGCGGAGCTGCAGGTACCTGAAGAACTGGGACCGGTGCATATCGAATTCATCTTGCAACATCTGGAACGATTTGAGGACTGTGCCCTTCAGGATGTGACCCAGCGCCGAAATGCCTATGGCATCCCAGCCCTCAAAGCCCCGGAGCGCAGCCAGGCTGGGCAGTCTCCCATTGTGCCATAGAGGGGTTTCGCCCGTGAGCGTGTTCCACCATCCCATGCGGCGGAGCGCATCGCGCCACACTTTGAAGATTACTTGCGTGGCCCTCGGGAGTCTCTTCCGGATAGTCGCCGAGTATAAAATAGTATGGAGCGTGTGTGGGTCCATCATATACCTCTCTAGGGCATAGGTCGGGTCAGTGCGATCCCCGTACCACCATTCGTTAAGAACAAGTAGGTGCGATGCCTGATAGTAGGACTGGACATCAGATGCGGCCAGTCCCCCACAGTAGGTCGACAGGAAGCAGGTGCGGAGCGCCACTCTTATCGCTCCACCGGCCCATAGGAACCGACCCAGAGCCGAGTTCACCTGACGAAACCATTGCTGCGGAATTGGGTACGGGTAGTTCTGCAATTGGTACAAGATTCGGGGTAGGGCCACCATCTTAAAAATGGCCGAACGGCCATAGACATTTAGAGGCATCCTGGACCACATCTGCATGTCTGAGCGGATCCTGTCCCAAACAGGCACTACATTACGGGACCATGACACTCCCTGCACATCGGTTAGAAAGACACCAAGATATTTAAGGCCTCCCGCCGCCTCCTGAAGGGCCGAGGCCCAGGGACCCAAAGTCCCCCTGTCGCCCAGGACCCACAGCTTCGACTTCTGCGGATTGAGCCGGAGGCCCGACACTTCACCGAAAATGCGCATTATTTCAAGGACCCTCGGCCCCGATTTATTGAGGTCTGTAAGGAAGAACAGGACGTCGTCCGCATATAGCGCAATCCTGTCAGATGGGCCCCCAACCCACTCCACACCACGCAATTGGGCATCCATCCTCACCCAGGCCGCAAGCGGTTCCATAGCCAGGGCGAACAGGTAAGGTGAGAGAGGGCATCCCTGTCGGGTGCCACGACCGATGAGGAATGTGTCAGAGGTGGCTCCCGCTATTCTGACCGTCGCCGTCAGGTCCGTATAGAGCAGATGAATGTACGACAGGAAACGTGGGCCCAGATTGAGCCGGAGGAGGAGGGCCCGGAGGTATGACCAACTCAGGGAATCGAAGGCCCGGTCCATGTCCGCCAGCAGGAGGGCCGCGGGGATGCCCGCTGCTCGTGCCGCCTCCACCACCAGGTGAGCGCGACGTATGTTGTGTCTTGTAGCCCTGTGAGGCATGAAGCCTGCCTGGTCGGCATGGATCAGGTCCGTGATGTAAGGGAGAAGACGGTTCACCAACGCCTTAGCCAATATTTTCGCTTCAAAGTTCAGCAAAGAGATCGGCCGATAAGAGTCCGGGCTGTCTTGGGGCCTTCCCGGTTTGCAGAAAACTACGATCTCAGCGTGTCGCCAGTCCGCTGGCAATCTGCCAAGCTCCCGAGCCGCCTCCAGTGCCTTCCTATAGCGCATCCCCAATTGGAGATGAAACAACTTCATAAATTCGCAGGGGAACCCATTGGGCCCAGGGGCCTTGCCCGTGTTCAGGCCACCCAGTGCTTCCCCAAGCTCCTCCGCCGACAGTGGGAGGTCTAGGCGGGCCCTCGCCTCATCCGAGAGCGCCCGGGGAGGAAGGTCTGCGAGAAATTTGTCAATCTCCTCCGCTGGGAGAGATTCTCGGGGGGCATACTGGGTCTCGTAGTATTGAGCAAACATCTGGGCCAGGACCTCAGGGGCCGAGACAGGGCCACCCGCGGCATCTCGGAGACCCGGCAAGGGCTGGGCTTGATAAGTGCTTTGACATAGCCTATATAGCATTGTGCTAGACTTGTCCCCCCATTGATAGATTCTGCTCTGCGTAGCGAGCCAGGCCTGTCGGGCTTCGTCTAACAATAGCGAGGTGTATGACTGTTGGAGGTGCAGGAGCCGGTCCACAGCCACTCCATCCTCCCCCGTGAGACATCTGGTCTCCTGGTTCCGCACCCGGTCGGCCGCCTCCTCCACCTCCCGCCTGCGGGCCCTACGATTCGCAGCGCACCACGCAATGTCCACGCCCCGAAGGACTGGCTTGAGGGCCTCCCACAGGGTCATGGCATCTATACTCGGGTCCTCATTCTCTGACCAGTAGTGCGAGATAGCCTCCCTCATGTGCGATTTATAGTCGCGGCGCTGCAAGTGCCACACAGAGAGGCGCCAGCGAAACGGTTGTCGCCGCACACCGAGGCTCAACGTCAGGGCGACCGGGGAGTGATCCGACAGGCCCCTCGGAAGTATGGAGGTGGAGTCAATTCTGCCCAACCAGGGTTGCGGGACGAATAGGTAGTCCAAGCGCGAAAAGGATTTGTGGACCGCAGAGACAAATGTATATTCACGATCACATGCATGCTGGTGGCGCCAAGCGTCAATCCATCCCATCCCCTGCGCCATCCTACTCAGCCTCGTAGAGGCATCTGACAATTGACCACCCCCAGGCCTACAGCGGTCCAGTCTCCCATCCATCACATCATTCCAATCACCACCCACTACTGTCAACACATGCGGAAGAGTCGTCCATACCTCGAACAGTCGTTCAATCAGGGCATCTTGGAGTGGGGGTGGAGCATACACACTCCCGAAAACCACCGGCTCACTCCCCAGACTCCCCTTAACAAAGACATACCGACCATGCACGTCCAGCCATTGTGTTTCATGTGTGTAGGAGACCCTACGGTGTATGAGAATTGCAACTCCTCTGGACCCTCGTGTAAACCCGGCATGGAACACCTGATCATACCCGTATCTGCGTAGGCTCAGAACCTTGGTGCCCAAGAGGTGAGTCTCCTGAAGGAGCAACACATCCGCTCTTTCAGTCTTCCCCAGACGTAGGACTGCACTCCGTTTAATTTTGTCGAGCATCCCTCGCACATTCCAGCTCAAAATTCGCATGGAGGCCAGCGGGGGGCTCGCCCCCAGTACATCAGCCGCCATCAATCATCCAGATTCCGAAATCGTCAGGCCACTGAGGCCACACACACATGCTCAGTCGTCTCCAGGTTCCCATGTACACCGTGCTAAGGCCCTTCCCAACTTCCCTCCCCACCATCCCCGGAACCCCCAAACTCCCGTCCCTCCCCCTGCAAACTTCCCCCAGAACCCAACCACCCCAACAACCTCCCCTCCAACCCCCCACCCCATACCTCAGCAACATTGAAGTACCTGTCGCGATGCAGGCAATCTCAGCCCTCCAACGGGAGGCCCAAGACCCACTGCACCAATGGATCCCACCCAACTACCCACAAAGTACCCAACTACTTCCCACTCAACACCTGGGAACGAACTCCGGGGGTAGGCCCGCCCTTGGAGAGGCGTCACCCGACCCACTGTCCACCCATGAGTACGAAATTGTGTAGTCCATCAATGAGTGGCATGTCCGAGAGCAGCGCCTGGCCTATACTATACTGCCAAGCACTTCAATAGTCCTGTAGATCCATCGCCGGAGTCAGTGTGAAGAGAAGGGCGTCAGGATTTCGATGGGGAAGAGTCCGTCTCCTCCGGAGCCTCGGCCGACTCGTCGCGGGGAGGAGGGCGTTTCTGGGAGCGCGCCCTCCAGTTGCTTCTGCTGCGTGACCTTCTGGGTGGTTTCGGAGGTCTCCCGGTGGTCGACGAGTCCGAGTTCCGCCTGGGAGGGGTATGCACCTTGACACGCACAGTCTCGTCCGTCCATTCAAATACTTCCTCCGGAGAGTTGAAGAACTGGGTGCGGGACTGGAAGACCACTCGGAGGCGGGCCGGGAAGAGTAGAGCGTAGGGAATTTTGAGCTCCCGCAAACGTGCTTTTGCCGCGGTGAACGACTGCCTCTGCTGTTGGACCAGCTTTGTGTAGTCCGGGAACACAAGGATTTTGTGGTTCTCAAACATGAGAGGGTCCAGGGCGCGGGCCTGTCGCAGGATAACATCCCTGTCGTGATAGTTGAGCAACTTGGCAATCACCGAGCGGGGGCGAGCTCCAAGAGGTGGTTTTGGAAGGAGTGCTCGGTGCGCCCGCTCTACCACAAAGCAGCGCGATAGGGTGTCTGGGGGGAGCCATCCCTCAAGCCATTGGGTCAGGAAGGCCACCATATTTCCTTTCTCACAGTCCTCCGGGAAGCCAACGAAGCGCAGGTTGTTCCTTCTGGCCCTCCCTTCCGCATCTTCCACCCGCAGCGCAAGTCCCTTCTGAATCCCCTCCATGGCGGCAACTTTCTTCTTGAGGACGGCCACATCATCCTCGACCTCCGTGATCCTGGATTCCGTTTCGGTGATGCGGGCCACCGCATTGCGTAGGTCCTGTCGGAGCAAGGTCACGTCGGCACCGACCGCCCCGATCTTCGCATCCAACATGTCCCTCGACTGCGTGATCGCCGCCATCAGCGCCGCGTTGTCGGGTCCCGCACCCTGGGGACCCCCAGATGCTCCGGCCGTCCCACTGGGTCCTGCAAACTTGTCCATTGGGCCCTGCTTCGAAGCATTGCTGCTGTTGCTCCCTCTCGTCATGGCGCGGATAGAGTGATGGTTCCGACCACGAGGGACCAGCAGTCCAATGTGCTCCGCACGTCGTGCACGGCCTCTGATTATGGACGTCTCCCTGACCGCCGTGAGCCCGTGGAGACGGAGCGCACCCCCGTGAAGCTCCCGCAAGGTGCTATACGTGCGGTGGCAGGGGATGGTGTCACGCGGTATCGAGACCGTTCACTACGCTGCGGGCCCGCAGCTATCAGCTCAACATCCGTGCCCCACCTCCCAGCTGTAGTAGCAAAACAATTTGGGGGGCCTCTTGTATGCCCAGGATCGTGCCAGTAGACTGCGGGGGTCTGTCCAAGGCACCTTCCCCCCACCGTGGCCCGAGGCGGCCACCGAGCAGGAGTGTAGCAGTATTCCAGCCCCAGGAAGAGCCCGGCAGGGTCGCAGTCCGAATATGGAGGGGGGAGGGGGGGGGGGGGGACGAGTAGGGGGTCGGCGGGGCCGCTACCCCCCTAGTGTGCCAGTGTCTCAGAGCCCCGCGGCTCGATCCCGCCGCCGAGTGGGGCCAGGCACAGTCTCAGGGCGTCCCCTCCCCCACTAGGCCTTACACCCAGTCACCTCTCCTTACCCCACCTCCGCTGGAGAACGGGCGTCGATTTCGTCCTCCCCAGCCGGTGCAGCCGCCACCGCAGCAAGTGTCCAGGCGTCAGCGGGGCTCGATCAGTCCCGGTCGCCTCTCCGCCACTGGACTTCCACTGAGGCGGCACCTTCCGGCCGGCGCGCCCCGGCTGCCATACACTTCCGGGCGGATCAGCCCAAAATCAAGGTCCCGGCCGTGCTGTAGAGGCAGGCCCCTTCGCCGTCAGAAGTCTCGGCGGCTGTATCTCCCCAGCCGCAGACCGCCGGGACACCGGAGTCACTGCCGAGGCGTCGCCGTCGGATCCGCCGCTTGCCACCAGGTTTTTGGGCGCAGTGCGGTCGGGGCGACGTAGGATGCAGGTAGGATATGTGGCTGGCGGGACGGAGCTCGGTTAGGCTGCGTCCGCCATGTTCGCCGTCTTGGCCACGCCCCCCGCCTTAAATCCTTTCTAATGGAACATGAGGTGATGCAATACTGTGAGAGCCCAACACATAACAGAGGTGAAGCGGGACCTCATCATTTCCAAAGGAAAAACCATCTCAATTGATTCTATTATCCCTTCGGATTGATCTGACCATTATTGCAACTTCTTCCTAATTAACAAAGAAGTGGCCCGAAGAGGGTCCAGCCCAATAAAACAATGCAATGGAAGAGGAACCTTAGGAATATTAACTCTAAGGCTCTAGCAATGCGCTGTAGAAAGGCCTTGACTCCCCAATCGGACATGTCTGATGTTCATGTCCTCACAGATTTGTATAATTCCACCATCTTTGGCAGCCTGGACAAAATAGCCCATCCACAACAGAAAAATACCTCCTCCAACATCTCAAAACCCTGGTGAAACGACAACCTAAACTTGGAACGTCGCATCCGAAGGATAGCAAAAAGATCCTGGAGATCGGTACCCTCGACTGAACATCTAATTCACCTAAGATCTGTCAGGAACACCTACAACAGAAAAATCAAGAATGCCAAGGCTGACTTCTTCAGATCCCAACTCAATCAAGCCAGAAACCGCCCCAAGAAACTGTTTGAAATTGTTAAACAACAATCTGGCAAGACACCAAACAGCTCGGACCTTGGCGACGGCCTTCCATCATGCAACGACCTGGCTGCCTTCTTCACTGAAAAAACAAAAAGCATCAGTCTTGATTTTGAAGCAAAGAGGCTGCTTCTCCCAACCCGCGGGAGGGCTGGGCATCCAGCTCACCATAAGCGCCTCATTCCCTTCAGAGTTAGCACCAAGAACAACACCTCCTGAAACTACTTATCTCCCCTCAGCAAAAGAGATATTTATAACACTCTACTGGTGATCACCCCTTCTAACCATTTCATGGACCCGCTACCACAGCCCACTTTCAAAGATATCAAGGAGACCATCATCCCAATATAGTGAAGGATTGTCGATGCCTCGCTGTTACAAGGCATGATCCCCGATTGCCTAAAAGTAGCATAAGTCTCCCCATCCTATAAAAAAACCTGACGCAGACAGCTCTGACCTCAATAACTTCAGGCCAATCTTCACCATCCCCTTCCTGGCTAAACTGCTTGAAAGATGCAACTTTGTGCATACATGGAGCATTTCCAACTCCTGGACCAATATCTTTTAGAATTGCGGAGAGGTCACAGCACGGAATCTGCTCTCACTCACATTACGAATGACATTCTAAAAATGCTAGACCAAAAAAAATCATGCCTCCTGATTCTCCTTGACCTATCTCCGGCTTTTGACACGGTTAACCACGACAATCGCTTATCCATCCCAGAACACAGGATGGGCTTTTCAGGACAGGTATTACAATGGTTTACTTCCTTCCTCCACTGTAGATCACAAAAACTCAAGGTGAATCAATCCCTTTCCCAACCCTCATCCCTTTCTGTGGGGGTTCCAGAGGGGTCTGCATTATTACTCTTCAATTTATTCCTGGAACCGTTGGCAAATACTCTGAATTCTGCGAACATTCTCTTCCATATGTATGCGGACAACACTCCACTTTATCTGATAATCACCACCCCTGAAGTCTTCATCTCACTCAACTCTACCCTTATGAATACTCAGAACTGGTTAACTAATAATTACCTCATGCTCAACACCCCCAAAATAGAATTCCTTCTCATTGCTCCAGCTAATCACACCCCCTAGATCTACCACTGGCTGAAACAACTTACAGCCTTCAACTGCACTCCCAACATTATCGATTCTGCAAAATCCCTCGGAATCACACTAGATAAGCACTTGAACATGCAGATTCATATCAGCAATGTAAGCAAGGGTGCTAAACACCAGATTAACATATGAAGGAATCTCAAACCATTCCTTCCACAGGAAGATTTCAAGATGGCTCTGGTATTGCCCAGGCTAGACTATGGTAGCTCCATTCTATGTGGACTTCCCAAATATAACTTGGCCCCACTAAGAGCCTCCATTAATGCCACAGCCAGACTGATCACAGCTACAAAAAGAAACAACCACATCTCCCCAGCCCTCAAATCCCTAAACTGGCTGCCATATGAAACAAGAATACAGCTATAGATAGAATGCTTGACACAAAAATCCATCCATCTCAAGACTCCTATTTATCTGGCTCAAAAATTAGAACTATCTGGAGGTTGCAGACATTCACGGAGTGCAAGCTCATTGCTCCTAAAACCACAGTTCATCACAAAACGAGAACAAGTCACAGAGCCTTCTCAGGCGCTGCAGCAAAGATTTGAAACTCTCTTCCACCGGAAGTCCGACAAATTTCTTCCACTGCTTCCTTCAAAAAGGAAGTTAAAAAAATCCTAATGACTAAGTTCTTGCCTTAACCGGCCCGGGCCCCATTGCTTATTGACTGCCTATTGATTGACTACCAGATTATTGTGCACCTTTGATTCGCAGCACTCGCCTGCTTTGCCCACTTATGTATTGAATGTTCTTCTCCATCTACCGTATCCATCCTACCCTAATTATGATGTACTCCTATCTTGCTCATTTTATGTATACTCTAGTTATGCTTGTCCTTCTCACCTCCTTACCCCATCTATCCAAACTGTAAAGCGCTCTGATACCCGCTTGGGTCCTTTTCGCGCTATATAAAACTTTCAAATAAATGAAAATAAATATAAAAAAGACTTTCCCAGCAGACCAAATCGAAAGCCTTTTCGTCATCTAATAACATAATATGTGCCGGAATTTTGTTTTAGCTAAAATAATCCAAGGCTTCGACTAGAAAACTGGTATTAAAAGATAGTTGTCACTCTAATAAAACCATACAGGTCTGCATGTATAATTGACCCTAAGCATTTATTGATTCTATTTGCCAGTAACTTAGCTATAATTTTATAATCAGTATTTAAGATGCTTATGGGCTTATAGGAATTCACATCCGTCTTGTCTTTACCCTTTATTGATTAACTACTACTGCCTTCCGGAAGGAGCTTGTGATCTCTCCTCCAAGTAAGATATGATTAGCTAGTACTAGTAGTTCGGGATTTAGTGCCGAGCTAAACCTCTAAAAACAAATTCCACAGGTAGCCCATCCTCTCCAAACGCTTTACTGTTGGCCAGGGATTACACTGTATCTTCGATTTCTTTTAACGTAACCCTAGCGACCATAGTCTGGCTTTGACTTGCCTGTAGCATAGGTATAGAAAATTTTCCAAGGAGATCCCTTAGTTTAAACCTGTTGACCTCTTGGCTAACTGAGTAGATCGCTTCATAGTGTTTTAAAAACTCCTTCTGTATTTTTTCTTCATTTGTGATCCGGAGTTTAGTAGTTTTCTCTACCAGAGCAGTAATTCTGTTCTGTGCCTGTCTATCTTTTATTTGCCAGGCTAAAAATGTTCCTGAGAACTCACTCTCCTCATATACCTGTTGAAGATATGCAGAGTTACCCACATGTTATTTGGCATAGTAATGATCTTGCATGGCCTTTAGTGCTAACACTTATTTAAATGTATTCGCATTAGTTTTCTCCCTTATACATTGCTCATTAGCGTATCTAATTTCTGACTCTAAATGTGCTCTTTGTACGTTACTAGCTGTTGTATCTTTGGAGGTTATATACCCTCTAATTGTAGATTTAAAGGCCTCCCACGCGTTTTCTACCTTTGCTGTACCCTTTAGATAAAAAAACCTTTCTATTTCACTTTGGGTTTCCCTGCACCACTCTTCATCCTCAAGATAAACTCTATTGAATGACCATTTTCAAGGTTGCTTGCCTACCCCGACTCCTGAACTTTCCAATTTTACTAAAGCATGATCAGAAAAGCTATTTTGAATATATGTATAATCCATTAGGCTTAAATTTTGTCTAGCAGCTGTTCCATATTTGGCAGAATAACATGAATATTCTTTCCCATCTGAATTTTTTTTGCCATTCATTGACCAAATCTAATTTTTACATGCATTCCACTAACACTTTTTTCATGCGTGGTTTGTTCTGTTTCCGTATGCCAGAAGATGAATCCAATACCGGATCCTGAGCTAGATTAATGACCCCCCCCCCGCCCACCCCCCCCCCCCCCACACCACTATCACCGATCCATGAATTAGACCAATGCATGATAAAGGTCTAATAGAAGGGTTATCTTCGATTGGCGCGTACATTGTGGCTATGGTTAACCTGTTATTAATTAAACCACTCACCAAGCCCCACCTCCCCTCTTTGTCAATTTGAGAATATGTAATCTGAAAAGGTTGGAATCTATTTTGAAAAATTGCTATCCCTCTATGAGCAGCAGTTGCGGATGAGAAGTACCTGTTGCCCCCCCACAGTCCGAACATACTACATGCAAGTTTTTCCCCACCGCATAGTGTGTTTCTTGAATCAGTATTATATCGGGGGCGTGACCTTTTAACCATTCTTCTACGGCCGAGCTTTCATCTTTTTATTTAAATCATTGATATTCAAGGACAAGATACGTACAGAGTCCTTAAACATCTGCTTGTTCGAAGTCATCAACTAAAAAAAGTAATAATCAAAGTGCAATGTGCCTGTATATGATTCACGGTTTTTAGATACCTGCTGGCACTTATTATACAGTACATAGATTAGCTGTTAAAGCGTTGATGCAAATATTAATGAAAATGTTGGTGCATATCAAGATATAATTAACAATTTTTAGGTTCCTACTAGCACTTATTATACAGTACATAGATTAGCTATTAAAATAACTGTGCATATATTGAAAAAAGTGTCGGTGCATAGCAGGATACCACAAAAAAAGTGCAAATAACAAGAAAAGTGTCAGTGCATATCACATAAGATGCAAAACACAGGACTTTTTCTTTCAAACAAAACCAGCTATTCTTGCCTTATATTGGCTCACATCTTTAGCAGAAATACTCTTGTATTAGGATTTAGAAGAGCTACTCCAATTCTTTCCAATGCAATTTCACCGTGCCCTATCCAAAGTACATAATAAAGTTTACACAATGTTGGGTCGAGTCAACATCCAGCTTAAAGGAAATGCTGACCAGCAAAGAAAACGCCTTTGACAAGAGTCCAGAAGCTAGAAATGGTATTCTAATGTATGGCCGTTTTTTAGGGTTCCAAAAAAAGTTTAGCGTAAGTTCCTATCAGTCATGATGACGGCAACTTTGACATTCTATTTTAAATTCTACTTGCTATTTCATTGTAATTTATCTTACTTGTAATCCTACTGGTATTTTATTATTTTCTTCACTTTATTTTAATGTTTACAAAATGTATAAGAAATAAATCTGACGGAGGTATCTTTTTGTGTATACGTCACAAGCCTGCACTCTTGTTTTTGTCTTTTAATTGGCAGTTCTTCATGACTCCACTCATCCGTTTGCCATATTATTTTGATTTTACTCTATGCCTGTGGGACAGTTTGTTGTATTTTGAGTTATTTAACATCCTTTCAGGGCAGTTATTCCCAATATCTTTTGCAAGGCTTTGTTTTTTATAACATAATGGCTTTTCCATTAGCTACATTTGTTGTACATTTCTCATACTCTCTATGACAAGTTTGTAGTTCTCAAAAACATGGAATCAGCACCCATCAATTGTATATATATATATATTTAGAGTTCATTAGTTGTCCTTGTCTAATAACTTTGCATAGGGACGCAAAGACAACTACTTCTGGCCACCGTGCCTATCATTGTTAACACTGTCATGATTATCGTCGTAACAAGATGATTGTAAAGACACTATACTTATTTGTGTCTTAGGACTTTTCTCGGTTATTAGAATACGAACATATAACGTGTTCATAATTTTAAGCCGTGAAGAAGTCTTTTTTGAGATGAAACGCGTTGGCTAAATGAATTTTGAATAGTGGATTTTAACAACTTTATTTGTTCATCAATAAAGGAATTCTTGAGATCATAAGAAAATTTGGACCTGGCATATTCTTCAGATCATCCTGGACAACTAATGTTTAATGAACTCTAAATATATATACAATTGATGGGTGCTGATTCCATGTTTTTGTGATTGTTTTTGGGGATTTCCCCAATAGGAAGTGGAGAGGGGTGCACCTCCTGGTTTCCTTGCGCGATCACTACTTTGCCGAATTACTTTAAGTGACAGGTGCGGCATTATTGCCTCAACCCTCTTGGTGTTTTTTGATCTCTATGAAGTTTGTAGTTCTATTGTACTGTCTGGGCTGGTCGCTCACCCTGCACCGGCTTCTTTCCTTTTGACGGTTGGTCCTGAAGATGGAGTTATCTCAGGAAACCAGAGGAACATCCAGAGAAGTGGGTTGCTTTGCGATCCCCAGGAAGGATGTAGGAGAGAGCTGCGAGATGAGTGCCACGTTTAAGCACCGCTTACCATGGCAAAGATAAAGGATGCATTCCAGTTTCATGTGTGTGTGGACCTTTCAGCTTCACCCGCCTTGTGGCACCATTGATCCAATGAGGCTCCTTTCCTTTCCTAACCTGGGCACAAATCACTCCCAGGAAAGGCATCATACGGCTGGTGGTGTGGGGACAGTCAGAGACTAAAAAGAAAAATTGAATTAGGAGGGAAAAGCAAAACACGATACATATACGGAATCAGAATGTACGTGTGGGGGCTTCGGCTGCAGCCCCTTGTCCCCATAGCATAGGGCCCTATCTGTGTTCATACTCAACATTAAGGCGTTCTCTAACTTAAAGGCACTTGAATTGGAGGCTATATTCTTCAGAACTTGGTTGACACTGAGACCTTCTGAATTGTCATCAAGCTACTCTCTCCTGGATCAGAGAAGTCAAGAACTCTGAATGGTATAAACATGTATGCTGCATTTTGCTTTGACGACTTTTCCATAATTGAGAAAAGTAATATCACTGACTCGGAATCAGCCATCAGATGCAAATTAAAAACATCATGCGGTAGTGGTTTGTGCTCCTTGAACAAGCGCCTTGCTAAATTAGGTCACAAAACAATCAATCCTAAACCTATCCTTGTTACTTCCTATCCCCTAAATCTGGTCACCCATAATTGGTGGTAAGTCTAATCAGGAACTAGTCCTGCCAGTCCAGGAAGACAGCATGCCCGCTAGAAATGTGTGCAGCTATGTATCTAAGAATAACTGAGCCAATTTACACATTGAGCTGCCAGGAGGGTGGTGATGCAGGTCCAAGCATTCAGCATATAACATACATAGATACATAGCTGCACACATTTCTAGCGGATACCTGATGAGGCCTTGTTAACTTAACTCACCTGTTGTGTTTTTAGTACCCTCACTGTGGTAAGTACCTTGTGTACTTTAAGACAATATTAACTCTTCTTGTCTCATAGGTGGATGAGGATGTCTACCATGGACTAGTCTCGATCCCTAACATGCTTCTGAAGCTGTTGACAGATGCTGACCCTGAACAGCTGGGGACGGTGACCAGACAGCAATTTAGGTAAAAGTCAACAACACGTTTCTTTTTCTGTTTTTCAACCCTTTTACCAAATGTAAAAGCTACATAGTACTTTAATGATGTGAAATTGAAGGGCAATTGTCTACAAGCAACAGCATTTAAATGATTAAAGATCACTAAGTAAGTGTGGCGCGGTGGCGAAGCAGATCAGGACAAGGGGTATTTGGTTAAGGATTGTAAGTTTATTCAAGGCTTAACACAAGGAATTCTGGGAACTGTCGTTTTCAGATTCCTTCTTCAGTTGAGACGTCGAAAGTACTCTGGGTCCTGGAGTGTTCTTGTACTGCTCCAAAGTCTTGCCGGTGGCTCGGAAAAAAGAAAACAAAACGGGTCGTAAAAAAAAGGTTTTGGGACCTTAGGGAGTGATGCGGGAAGCCAGGGGGTGAAAAGTGAGGGAGGACTTGGTGCACCGCAACCTTCACCCGTGCCCTGTGAGTAGTATACTTAAGTTACACTTAAGCTCCGTTACGGGCTATTGCTTTGCTCCCCCTCCACCCCCTCCTCTGTTCTCCCCAGTTACGCGGCCCCAGTGAAGCCCAAAACGACCCCGTACCTTGCTTAGCCACGTCCCTCCTGGGCCGTGGCAGGCGTCTTCGCGGTACCAGGTAGGGTCTGGCTGCCCGTTTCTTCTTCCTTCGTCTGCTCCCGTGCTGTCGCGTCTCTCCGGTCCTGCTGGCTTGGCGGGGTCTTCCGGTCTGGTTTCACCGTTGTTCTGGGCTGGCACAAGAAAGATCCTTACTCGCGTCTCCTCCTCCCAGGTTGTTTGCACGATGGGTCCTGACTAACGGCTTCCTTCTTCCGTGTCTCCGCCTTTGAGTCCCTCCTGGTCATGTGACTCCGTCACGTGATGCGGTAGTCCTGGGGCCTTAAAGGAACAGTACTCGGGGACGCTCTGTGAATACATAAGGGAAGACGGAGAAAGGTAAGGGGGAAACTGTTCCGTCTGGGGTACCGAGGCTTGCGCGTCGTCACAGTAAGTTTGTTTGAAGTTTAGCTACAGACACCTTTCTGGGAAGACCGGAATCAAGAAAACTCAGATCATATAGTATACAGAGATGAGCTTTGGGTTGGCCAGCTTTCTTCAGCTTGTTTGGACAAGCCGCAGTTGGGCACCCACTTGCTGGGTTGTCCTTCACAATTTGGGACCATCTCATGGTACTTCGCAAATATATATCCTTTTAGAATTTATATTTTTTGGAATTGCTGATGGGTACAGAAATTACTTTATGTATATTAAAGAGGGACACTGTTCCAAGAGTAAGGTGTGAGTTATCACTCACTCACCAAGGAGAGAGAGAAAGAGTGGGAAGGAGAGATATAAGAAGAAGGAAGGGACAGAGAGAGAGGCATATGCTCATTTACGGGGAACACAAAATAATCTCTAAGACTGTGGGACAAGCTCTTGCAACAAGTCGTGGAATAACAAGCATTGGCAAAGTCTATCGGTCTCGTTTCCAAATTAACGTAAATTTCACCCTACAATTAGAAACCTGTGCATCTATGGTTGTGTTGCATCAAACAAGCTACAGAGAATGGGCACTGCTTATGCAGGCAAGCGAGCTTGAGTCAAGGTCTGTGAGTATTTTATGGAGAGTGGGTGTGTATGGATGTGCTTTTAATGTGTGATGGAGTGTCTGATGTTGTGTAGTGAAATGTATATGTATGAGGGGAGTTTGAGGATTGGATAACCAGTGAATAAAGGTTTGAGATCGAAAGTTTAACAATGAAAATCTTATCTGAAGTTCAATGTTGATACACAGGCTAGTTCTAATACTTCCATATCTAGGACCTGCTGTAAATTGTGGAAATTAAATAATTCACTTTGGGAGAGCATTAACTGGAAGTGAGGACCGAGTCCTAAAGAAAAAAAACAAGCAAAAAGGGAAATCCGAAAGCTTTGCTGCTTTGGCTCACTGAATTGTCTAGAAACAGACAGCACTCCAGAATAGCCAAGGAGGTTAAGCCACCTGATGCAGAGAACTATATGCATTCAGCAAGTCTCAGGGCACGATACTGGCAAGATACATCTGGAGGCCAATAAGTTAGCTAGAGGTCTGTGCACAATCCCTCATCATAGGTCTGAACTGTAGGAAGCTGGCTCTGTATATACTATACCAAAGCGAGGTATAGTGTGCACAGAATCCAGTGGATCCCCAGATGTATAGCAGAGGCTAAAGTAGATAATAGCAACAGCTCTATTTGTGGTAGTGTGGTCGAGCAGTTAGGCTTATTAATGGGCGGTGTTAAGAATTTATTGTACACACTCAGGCAAGAAATGTTATCACACACTCAAAGACTGAATCCAGACCAATTGGTAAGTATAAAAAAAGTATACTTTGTATTTTATTTAAGAACCTAGGGTTACTTAATGCAGGCACGTTGTAATACTTTCAAAGCTTTTCAGGTAGAAAGGTTTGTAGAGTTTCAAGCAATACTTTTCAGTCAGAAAGAAGATACTTTTTATTCAGGATATACAGTTAGTGTGATACAGAGAGAATGCAATGCAATCCTGTGGGGAAAAAGACAGTTGCTGGACTTACAACTAAGTACCCGGCTTATAGTTCCAGTCTTTGAATGGTCTCGGCTCAACACTGCGGGCAGTGGGGGACTGGGACACCCAGAGGTGTGGGTTTCAGACTCTACGCTGTGGCAGTCAATACCGACAATTAGATTTACCCTCACAGTCCGTGGAGAGTAATATAGTAGGTTGGTTTCCAACAGTCCGCCAAAACGGTTTCCATCGTGGAAGTTGCCAGCTGGCTGCTGTAGTTCGGTTGGAGGGGCTCCGCCGCCGTCGGACCGTCACGGGGAGGTCGTGGTCAGGCAGTAGGCCGACAGGAGGGTACTAGCTCTCAAGCAACAGCTGGGGTTGTGGGCAGAGACGATACCAGCTGGGATGCTTTTCTTCTGGCAGGGCAGAGTCACGTCAACACAAGTATTGGTTCTCTACCACTGCGGTCGGGGAATTTTTTTTTAGCAGTGAGTGACGTCAACACCAGTGTCGATCCTCACTATGGTGGTTCTGGTACCAGCGGATGCTGGGGAGCCTCTAGTATGGGGGAAGATTCTTGGTGCTTTTGGTGAAGGTTGCAGGGCCTCATGTGGTTTCCTGGAGGTCAGGCAATGTTTCTGGAAGGACAGCAGGTCCAGTGGTCAGGCCAGATGCAGGTGGCGTGGTTCCTGTCGAGTTTTGACTGCCGCCGTTGAGTTCCTGGTCCAGCAGTGGTCCTGGTCCGTCTTTTTTGTTGGTTCGTCGAATTTGACTAGGTAAGGTTCAGGGGTGCCCTTAAATACTATTTTTAGGGGCATTACAGGGGTGTGCAATTCAGGACCTACACCCCCTAGGATGCCATCCTCCAGTGGGAAGGGAGCATAATCTTCTTCCTAATTGGCTGAGTCCCATCATCTTCAAGATGGAGGGGACTGAGATGTGTGCTTCACCTCGCCTCCCCCACCGTAGGGGTGGGGTTGGCAAAAGGTGGGAATATTTGCTTTCCTGGCTAGATTTTCCCACCGGTTCTCGCACCCAAATGGGGGTCAGAACCGGTGGTAGCCAGTTGCTGATAGCAGTAAAAGGCTGGGGCGAGCTAACAAAAGTGGCAGGCCTTTGAAGCTCCCTCTTTGTGGACCCTGCGCATTTTGGGAGAGAAGGCATGACATCTCTGCCCAGGATGTGCTTTGTTTTCACACCCAGAGAGCAGAGGTAGCCTGTCAGGAACCACACCAGGGCTGGTTGCGTTTGAGTGCATTTTACATTAGAGACATCAGTGTGGGTTTAATGTGCTGGGAAGTTTGATACCAAACTTCTCAGTTTTCAGTAAAGACATCATGGAGCTGGGGAGTTTGTCATCACAAACTCCTAGCCCAGGTATACGGAATGTCTGTAAATGGCACATACACTTTAGGGGCACAGTGCTCATGCCACTGTGCCCTCACCTGTGGTATAGTGCACCCTGCTAGAGGGGGGACTTGTCTATGCCACAGGCATGGTTTGCTAGGCATAGCACCCAGGGACTGGTGCCATGTGGACTTTATGTGTTTGGGGTCCCACTCGGACATAGAGGGGCAGGGTGTATGGTTCAGGTGAGGAGTCCCTGGGAGTAGCATAATACATGCAGCAGCCCTCAGAGGCTCTCTCCAGTCACAAGGTACTTTGGTACCAGTGGTACCTTTTACAAGGGACTTACTGAAGTTTGTGCTAATTGTGGATGCAAAGTTACAATTCTGGGAAAGAACACAAGTGCTGGGCCAGGTTCGCAGGATCCAAGCACACATTTCAGTCAGGTTGGCAACAGTTATAGGCAAAAAGTTAGGAGGAACCAGGCAAAAAGGGGCACTTTTTTCAATTAAATTATGATTTGGAGCTCCAAAGAGTTCAACAATTTTTTTTACTAGATAGCTCCAATTTACCAAATCATCCAGAGCTTAATAACGAGATCAAATACATGCAAAGACCTAACAATTACAGATTTTCTTTGAACAGTACAACATTCATAGCAGCATACAAAATCTTAAAAGTACAAGTGCACACATAGAAAACCAGTTTCACAGATCCTTTAAAACACAACGCAAACTAGGTCAGTGCAAATCAGATTGTACCATTAAATACTCCAACAACTTCAAATGTAAAATGCAAGGACCCTATATTCTATTTATAACATGAAATTAATCTTGCCCAAAGGAAACACTGTGCAAAATACATGCGCAGATACCTGATAGTTACAGACTTCATTGTACAGCACAGAATTCATAGCAGCATGCAAGATGTCGAAAGTGCTAGTAAGCAAATATAATAGCAATTTCACAAATCCTTTAAAAGATTCTACTGAAAATATGAAATGAATTTTGCACAAAGGGGACCCAAAATACATGCAGAGGCCTAACAGATACAGAATTCATTGTACCGTAAAGAATTCATAGCAGCATACAAGATGTTGAAAGTGCAGGTGCGCAAGTATATATATATTTTTCAACATTTTTATCAACCCGTTCGTTTTGTGCATCGGCCAACGGCCGTCTCGAGCACTACCTCCGTAGTGCTGCGCATGTCTATTGGCTGACACGGCCCGCCCGCGCACGGAAACGTGCGCACCGCGGCGGATTCTACGCCGCTCTAAAGGGGTTAGCATATATGGTTTTTGTTGCCCGATTCCACGACAAAATATTTACAATATCAGTGTTTCAGTGCAATTCTCAATTAACATACTAGGCAGAGTGATATACATTTCAATTATAATCCTGGGGAAGGACACAGCAACATGAAATTCCTATGTAAGCCTAGCGCCTGCGTATACTTACGTGCCATTGTCACATCCCCCCTGTATAGACTAACTTGGACCCCGCCTATCCCCACTGCCACGCTCTCCCTTGGTGGGCAACTCTGACTCCTTACCAGGATCGGACGGTGTCCTAAACAATTTTGCACATAACCAATTGGGTTGGAACATATAATCCAATGCCATGAAAAACAAACTAAAAAAACTAACAAATAATAAAAAAAAACAATAAAACCCTGCATGCGAAGAGGGCACAGGAGCGAAATAGTATCCAGCGGTGAAGGCATAAAAGCCAACAGTTATGCAGTGTATGCCGTACCTCACTTGTGAGCCCCTGGGGGGGCGGATGGGGGAGGGGTAGGGACAGTGGGGAAGGGAGGGAGGCAGTGGGTGGCCCCCACCCTACAAACTTCGTCTCCGCCTACACTCATTGAATGCTGGTGTCATCCAGCCACTCCCACCGAAGGGGGAGGCAATATGCCGGCCAGGCCACTACAAATTGACCTAATGTGCACTCATGTGTGTGTCATTGTTATGTTATGTTAAAATATTTATATAGCGCAGCGTTCACCTGATCGGTTTCTTGGCGCTTCTGGGATTGAGCTCTATGAGGCTGGGGGCTTAGGAGGAGTAGGCTTTCTGGAATAGCCACGTTTTAAGCAGCTTCCTAAAGTGCAAATGCGAGTTGGTGGAACGTATTGAAAGAGGGAGGGAATTCCAAATTTGGGGGGAAAGCGTGGAAAACCGGATCCCGCCATATTTTAGGTGCTTATATCTAGGGACGGTCAATAAATGTTGACCAGAGGAGCGGAGGGTGCGGGAGGGAATGTATTTCTTGATCCGATTGGAGATGAACCTTGGGCCTGTGTCTGAGAGGGCTTTATGCGTAATGCAAATGAGCTTGAAGATACTTCGTTGTTCTACAGGGAGCCAATGCAGTTGTTTGAGCAATGGTTTTATATGCTGGCGGGCCGGAAGTTGGAAGATCAGTCTGGCCGCCTGGTTCTGTATCAGTTGCAAGCGATGCAACTGGTAAGCAGGAATACCTGCATACAATGCGTTGGCATAATCTAGCCGCGAGATGATAAGCGCAAGAACGACCAGAGTTAGGGCTTCTATTGATAAAAATCTTTATTTTTTTTATTTTCCGTAACATGAGGAAGCAGGCTGACACCACAGAACTAATCTGAGGGTCATTCACCATCAATCACTTCCTCCACCTTGGTGCTGTGAGCCTGTTCCGGGTTTTCCCAGTTCGCCAGCTCTTCTTTCCATAAATTGGCAATCAGTCTTGTCAGGATACCCCTCGCCTCTTCCCAACACAGGGCCCTCGCTTCAGCCCCCGCCCAACTAATAACCTCTCTGTTCCAGCTAGCCACCTGTGGTCCCATAGCAGATTTCCTGATAATCCTATGCAAAGCAGTGATAATCTTTGATTAGAAGTCGACGAGTTACGAGTTACGAGTCTCGAGTCTGCGCAGGAGCAGCACGGAAGTGAGCAGTGAGCTGTGCACGGAGCGGAGGGAGCAGTGTGGAGTGCTAGGAGCGGGCGACGAGGCAGGGTCGCGACGAGCCTCCAGCCTCCAGCCGAAGCACGAGTAACGAGCCCCCAGCGCCGGTCAGAAGCTGCAAGCGGCGCTGAGGGCGATGGTGACGGTGAGCGCGGTGCGTGTGGGCGGGCGGGTGTGTGCTTGCGGCTTGTGGTTCCATTCCCCGTGGCTGCAGCCCCTGCCCCGCCCTGCTCTGCTCCGCCATAGCCTCCAGCACAATCTTTAACACCCGGGTGCTTAGCGTTTGACGCGGCAGGCAGCAGGCAGTAGGCGGCGAGCTCGGGTTGGAGCACTGCCCACGGCCTCTGTCTCTGCCCATATCAGCCTCACGTTGCCCTACCTCATTGCACCACCCCCACCGCATCACTACAACGGACCCGGCCGGTGAGTTGGGAGAGTCGGGGAGCGCCGGGAGAGCTTTCTGCACACCTGTACCTCTCTGCATCTCTCTGCTCCCTCCTTCAATGGCGCCCTAGAGCTCAGTGAGGCTCAGTGAGGCCCGAGGCATAGTGGACACAGCTTCCCGGTCTGCACGGAGAAAAGTCATCTTCACAATCGTTGCTGAATTCTGAGAGCCATTTCCGAGTGGCGTTATTGGCATTTCAAGCAGGATTTCATCATCAAACACAGCCCAGAAGGTGCGCCGTGTAATCTTTCGTTTATTTGCTGTTTATCGTGGATGCAGCAAGTGTACTCAGTTGGAGTCGGAGTCGGAGTTGGGGAAAACGCCAGAGAGACGCCAGAGAGACGCCAGAGACGTCAGAGTCGCCGGATCTGTGTGAAGGCACACAGGGGGCAAGGAGGCACAGAGCCTGTAAAAGGACGTGAAAGGGGCTATAGCCACAGCCGCAGAAAATGAGATCTGGGAAAACGCGACAACTAGCGGATTGTAAAAAACCCCCAAAAAAAGGAAGGAAGACAAAAGATAAAACAACAGAGGACCAACTGAGCCCAAGGGAGAGGTTGGTGTCGGCACCTACGCCAGATGCTACAAAGTCTCCCACACGAAAGTCAGGGCTCTTAAAATTCTTCTACCTAAAAGATCCCATCGCAGCGATCTACGCACCAACAGCTGAGGCTAATTGCTTGCCGAACCCCCTCTCTCCAACAAACGCACCTTCCCCACTGGCCGAACACCGGACAGATAAAATTAACGATCAGCAAAGGTCCAATTACTTAGTACAACTCAGGACCCGCTCACCACAGGGGAAATTGACGGTCGTCACCGCTCAAGTGCACCATCCATACCCCAATTCGGGAGCAAAAGGTTATACTGACAATTCAAAGGATATCGGGGAAAATAGCCCCGTAAGGGAAATCAGCCAGAGGGAGATTAACAACACCACACCCACCAAACTGACTAAAGAAATGCCTCTTAAAGGCTTAACAAGTCCAAAGGACGGGCTAACAAGCCATACCAATTTAGTTACTACATCGCCGTGTGATGAGGCCCCATGGCAAAAACCACTGTTTTTATCAAACGACTTCGAACTGGAGGAATTAACAGAGAGAATTTCCACGTACCTAGACACAAAAGGCAGAGCCCTACGTACTGATTTCAGTGCCAAACCCCAACATCTAAACCCGGGCTTGGCCATGTCCACTCCACGACATCAACTAGAAAACAGAGACCAACAAAACTTTACAATAAATGACAGTAACATTATGTCAATACATTTTAATCATCCAAATCCAACTGATCCAATAACAATTTCATCATGCAGCACGACAGGTCCAGGCTTTAAAGACCTAAGAAAGTCTCAAGAAGACCCCCCCCTCTACACCATGGACGAGGACTTTATTAAGCTCTCTAGATCAAGCCATAAAAGCCCTGAACTTCCAATCTTCTAAAATGGAGGTGCAGATTGACCTATTTACGTTAGTGGCAGGCCATATCGCGGGCATAAACACAAAATTGGACGCAATCGCGACACTAATAACAAATCAGGGAAAATTCGAGGCTAATTCTTGCATTAACAAACTACCGTGCAACTGTGGATGTGGAACAATAATAGAAAAGTTAGCAAGCTTGCCGACAATCCTGACGGCGATCCTTGGGGAGGTGAAACTCTCCCGCAACCCGGTGGAAAAGGAATTTTGCCAAAGTCCGGAAAAGTCACCCTTCACCACTACTACGAGCAGAAAAGAGCCCATAACCAATATCCCGCATTGGGATACAGACCACAACCAATGGGAAGGAGAAGTTGATCCAGAAAGGTCGGCTAGAGTCAGTGAAGTAAAGCAGTACCCCAAAGAAGCCATTAGGGAGGAAAAACCAACAAAGAGACAAAAGAAAAAGGCCAGAAAAGCAAGATTAAAGTACACACAGCAACAAAACACAGATCAAGGCGAATTCTTCCCGATCTTTAAAGAAAACACCCTGCAAAAAATTAATGTGTTAGCCTTGCCCACGCCTCAAGGCGACAAGGAGGGTCATCCTCATTCACCAGATAAGCAGGGCATTCAAAGCCTTAGGAGGGTTGTAAAACCTTGCCAAGAACTTATTGAAACACCGTTGAACCAACCAGTTACAACAAACGTCTTGAAGACACGGGCACACATCCATCAAAAAGAAATAAGCTCAGATGCAAGGAAAGACCCTAAATCATGGCAAGGAATTAATGAGCCCACTAATATAAGCGAGAATGGAGGACCAGAGCAAACAAAGTTAAAACGTGATCCGGGAGAAAATTTTACAACGAAAAGTTTGCCCAAACAAATTTCTTGTAACCAGAACACACCGGCAAAACTGGTGACAATCATAAACGGAAAGCAAGAACAAGTATTAGATCGAAAGTCGAACAATGTACAATCACGCATATGTGTCACAGTTTTGGAAAATGAGCGCAGTTGCGCACTAGCCGATATGGAGTCCAAGCGCCCTCAAAAGGAGCAGTACAAATCACATCAAAATCATCGCTCAACAATCCTAACAAAATTGGAGAAAAGGAATCGGGAACAGGAAACCCACTCCACAAAATCCAATCTTTGTGATTTAACAAGCCAACATAAGATCGAAGTAGGCTTTGTACAAGGGTCTAAAGAACCCCCTTATCACTTTGACTCCCTCCAACATAAAATTATATTTACCCCAGAATACCCAACAAAGGGTCCACAGGACATCCTAAATCGAGGAAACCTGCTAAAACTGTTTCATGCTATACCAGCATTAAGCGAGATAACATCGCAGGATATACTGGCGGTCGAATTCCAAAAAAATCATTACCAGCCAGACACTGAAGACACTGTGACAACATGGGCCACAAAAGCTAACGTAGATAAGATTTTTTCCACAAAACATCTATTTGAGTCATGGGGTATATCGATCACCCAACATATATGCTCAGGATACCCCTATCCTTTACAAGTCATTAATTCCAAAGTAATAACGAGCAATGGGAAAAGAGGAGCCCCCTACTCTTGCCTACTAGGCGCACGTGCCTCCTCACCACAACCTTCAGGTACAAGGGATAAGGTTTACCAAAATGGAATGGAGCAAACAACAAGACTGCGTAGCCGGGAACGAATGGATTGGTCCTGGGTCCCCATGGCCCTGGGCAAAAAGGCAACCTAACCCGGAGCAAAATATTTTTCTGACAACTGGCATGAGGAAGGACAAACACAGTGCCAACGAACCAATGCGCCTCGTAATTTGCTCATGGAACGTACATGGGTTCCAAGAAATGGAGAGAGACCATGACACACTTTCCTTTTTTCAGCAACAAGACGTAATCCTGATACAAGAGTCGTGGAAACAAACACCGACCGTAATATCAGGATTCAAGGACTACCACATTTGGGCAGAAAGAACCTCTAAATTCGGACACCCAAGGGGGGGCCTGTCAACCTATATTTCCCAAAAATTCAACTGGGAAGCGGAAAAACTGGATGTGGGGTTAAATTGGGTTCAAGTGACTAAAATTTCTGACTCATTGATAGTTGGGAATGAAAAGTGGAATATGCTAATCATTAACGTTTACATCCATCCTGACAGGAAGCAACATGAAGAAAAGCACGCTAGTTTAGTCTCTCTGATAAAATTGTTGCAAAGACTACACTTAGGATGCCAGCTGTTCATCGCAGGGGACTTCAACTTAATTTAACGCGGAAGAAGGGGGCAAAGGGAAACACGCCTTTGACTAGTGGCGGTTCAAGACTAGTAACCAAGTTAAGAGAACTCGGTCTGACGATCTTGAACGGAAACACAAGGGGGGATAGGCCGGAAAGTATTACATACCTAAGTGGAAAGACTACCTCTACAATCGAATTCACCTTCGTAAGTGAAAAGCTCATCCCAAGCATTGAGACATTCCAAATTACTCAAAGGCCAGAAAGCGACCATTTCCCCCAGCTAACTATCTTGAATACAGGGCCCACTTTGGCACCGAACATGTCCAGCCTACTACATCACGCCTCAAAATATAATTTAAAGAAACTAAAATGGCGAGGCGAAGGGATGGAAAATATCCAGTCTGTTGCAAAAATACGATTAGCCAACCAGGGGACCGAAAAAAAAGAAGATCTGGTAAGAAACTGGGAGCAATTGACATCTGATTTGCTTCATAAGTTTCCAACAACGTCTGTGAAACAGAGTAAGCGTACCCTCAAGAAGGATCCCTGGTTCAACATGGAATTAAGAACAAAAAAAAGAGGGGTCGCGAAAGAGGTCCGAGCGTTAGGCCGAGAAAAAAAACTGGGGCGCAAGATAAATAAGGGAAACTTGATGGCAGCCAGAAACTCCTATAGAAAATCATTGAATGCAGCGAAGTCCGCCTACAAGGAAAGGTTGTGGCTAAATCTTCTAAGTGCAGGGAAACAGTCTAACAGTCGGGACTTTTGGGGCATTATAAATGAGTTAACCAAAGGATCAAAACTCCAACAGGAAGCAGGTGTGGGAGCCAGTGCCTGGATCGGGCATGTACAAACCTTGTATGGTACATCGGTCGCAGGCCCGATGAACGAGTTAAGGACAACTAACACAAACAAGGAAGCTCTGAGCAGATTAAACAAATCAGATATCAAAGGCCCAGAGACAGAGGAGAAATCAAAAGAAGAGCTTACACTTCCGAATCTAATAAATAGAGGCGATTTATGTAAAATAATATCAGGATTAAAAGCTGAAGGAGCGGCTGGCCCAAATGGGCTGCCAAACGCCTTTTTCAAATATGATCCGGCCTTTTGGGCTGACAACCTAGCACCGCTTTTTAACCATATCTATAAAGAAGATCAGATCCCGCAATCTTGGAAGGGCAGTGTCATCCACCCAATTTTCAAGCACGGTGATCATCGTAAACCAACAAATTATAGGTTAATATCGCTAATAGACGTGGAGGCAAAGCTCTACGCCTCCTGCATCCTTTTAAACCTCCAAGACTGGATCACAGAAACAAATATAATCCCCCGGATGCAAACAGGCTTCAGACAGAAAATGGGAACAATCACAAACTTGACTAGCCTGTCATTGCTAATGGACAGAGCGGCAGAGAAGGGAGCTCGGCTGTATGCATGTTTTGTTGACATTAAATCAGCATTCAACCGGATCAATAGAGAGCGACTATGGGAAAAATTAAAGACCTGGAATGTGCCGATCAATCTATTAAAGGCAATAAAGGCACTATATCAAAGCACTTGGTTAAGAGTGAAACTGGACAATGGAGCCCATACAACCAGGAGCATACCAACGCACCAAGGCCTAAAACAGGGCTGTGTTTTAGCGCCCACACTCTTTAACCTCTTTCTTTCCGACCTCGCAAACGAGTTGGAGACGGACGAAGTTCATCCACCTTCACTGTTAAAACAACGTACTCCTTGTTTGCAATATGCAGATGATATAGTGTTGCTAAGTAAAACGCCCATAGGATTACAAAGAGCTCTTAACAAACTAGTGATATATCTGAATAAGGAAGGGCTGGACCTAAACAAAAATAAAACAAAAGTGGTCCGCCTAGTAGACCCTAAAAAACTGAGATACACTTGGACGGCAAACGGGGAAAAAGTAGAAGAACAAGGGTCTTACAAATACTTAGGAATCATAATATCTCAGGGAGCAAAACAATCGGAGCACAAAACAGCATTACGTGCAAAAGCTCAAAACCTAATTTTTGCTTATCGCTTACTAAAAGCAAAAATGGATTGTCCGAACTACAAGCATCTGCTGGAAGTTATGTCAGCCCAAGTCTTGCCAACCCTGTCCTATGGTCTGGTCACCTGGTGCGGTAAGGAAGCAGACGTACTCAATGACCTACAAACTAAAATCTATAAGGCGGTTTTTAATCTCCCTAAAAGCGCCTCAGCTTCGCAAATAAGACTTGAATTTGGCCTGCAAAACCAGAAATATAGGAGCATGAGCGGCTTCGTAAAACTGTGTTACAAACTTAGAGCTGCAGATCCAGATTCAATGGACTGGTTAAACTGGGAAGAAATAAAAAAACGAGGGGAGGCCGGAATACCGTGTACTTGGGGAAAGTACCTATAATTCTGCGTAAAGGAGTTGGAGTTGGAAGCAGCATGGGAAACCGGAATGGATAAAGCAGGTTTCAGTAGACTGGCCAATATATCAGCAAAAAAGAAATCTTTTCAAGAAGATAAAGGTATATTGAAAAAACGACGACATGGCTGGTCTATAATAAACTCCTTCACAGCGGGAAAACCATTACCCTACTTATCCTCCCATTTTAACAAAATTTAAAAAGCGCTTTTTTGGACTACAGGATGGGCATCCACATTTCAAAGGACTTATCACCTTCCTGGAAAGTAACCCACCAGAGTGAACATTGCCGACTATGAGGGTATAAATCTGAATCATTGGCCCACTTTCTGTGCGTCTGTCCGGCACTACTAGAACAGAGGCAAAGATTTCTGAAACACATCTTCATTAAACTAAATGTTCGCTCCTGCAGACAAGCCGTAATATGTTGGTTGGGAGCGAGTTCCATCATTATGGTGTGCAGAGGAACAAAATTTATGGCTGAGCTAAAAAAACAGCTGAGTTATGTCGAACAGGGGGAAGGTCAATAGGTGGGCTGTCATGTATTCCTATAGGTTCTGAATCGATCCCCCTATTCCTGACCCTATTCTGGTTAAACTAACCATCAAGTTAACTAACAGTCAGCCCATGAGGCAAGAAAAGCCCCCATGATGCAGATACCGTTATCTGACGCAGTCACACTACGGCACAGGAACGTGTTATCTGATTAGGTCATAACGCTTGAGATCTAATTAGACAAGCGACATTCCTCCAGCCCCTGATAAGGCATACGACGTTCTCATAACAAATCAAACCTATGACAACCTGGAAAATCCGTGCGGCCATTGTTTTGATTTCACAGAGAACTTCAGTAAAAGAATGTGCTAACGAGCAAGTCGTATGACATCTTTATTGACGTATCTATGTCCATCCTTACGTCAATCTCGGCACCTTTAAGGTATAAATATTGCCGATCTTGCCCTATGCAAACACACGCGTGGTGACGAGACGGAGCAGCCATACTTGCCGAAGCCAAGAGCAGAGCAGACCCCGCTGGCAGCAGCCCCGCCTTCCTGATGCGCTGAGAGACGCGCTGCTATCTCCTGCCGAGAGACCCAGCACCGGCGCTTTCGGGCAGCCCTCGCAGGCGGCCTGGAATATCGAGAGCAGAGAAAGAGATACCATTCCTCATTTCATCCTAACTTCCAGGTACAGAACTGAATAACCCCTCACAGAGAATTCTTTAGTTATTCACTTGGCAAAAACAAACTTAACTTAAACTGTAACTTTCTATTCCCGCCCACGCATTAGACTTAGGTCAGGTACACGGGGTAGGCGTATTTAGAAACACCAGTTGAGTACGTTTAGTCAAATGTATATGTGTATGTAATATATTTTAATCATTTTAAACATCATATGGCTCAGAAACCATATCAATGTTTTTACAGTATTATTTTATACTATTGCTTTTAATGTATGCACTTTACTTAACTATAAGTATTGCAATAATATCGATCCATTTCTCTTGTACGAGAAAAGAGACTGATCAATAAATAACACCTTTTTATTGAACACGCCCGTCTCTTCCTTTTCTCTACATTCTGATGAGACTAAGAATGCACGTACTGACTGAGTAAAATAATTGCCTTGTGCTCACACGACTCTGGAGATTGACTCTTGATTAGGGGAGAGCAAAGTTGTCATGTTCTATGGTTGTCAGAAACTAACTCCCTTCTTGTCTAATCAGGGGAGTTAATTCTTTCCTGAACATTCGAGAAAGTTTCTAGCGAACTCTGAGCTACGCTGGCAAACCCAAAACTTAAGTCTAGTATCGACAGTAGTAGACCTAGTTAACGTCTGGCCTAGGCCTTTACTGCTGTAGGTATTATTCCAATGCGCAGAGCCTATTGGGAAGATAGGAACTACACTACATGGCGCCCAACGTGTTTGGAAAGGGCGATAAAACTAACGTAAGACAATTAGAGTAACTCAGTCGTGCTTTCTCACTCAGACCCCTTTTCCCAAATACTCCAAAGACGTCTGGAGTGGGTGAAAGGTAATATCCTCCAAAACCTCGCAGGGGGGAACTCCTATGTATGGTTCTTGGTACAGTCAACGTTGAAGGCGACACTGTTCCAAAATATTGTGCATCTAATCTCTGTTTCCATAAGAAACCTGATCTGCAAACAAACATAATACCATCCTGTCGGTAAAATGGGAGACAGTGATGAAGAAAGAGAGGCAGTTAGATTAGCAGCTGAAATAGCAGCAGCAGATACTGCACTACAGGATGCAGACGCGGATATAATACTCATTCCGGTCAGCAAAAGGAAATCTATAACCTTGAAACTTATAGAAAATGGACTGACACCTAGAGGTGGCACAGTCATATTCGTAATTGAGGCACACGAATATCGGCAGACAGAGGTATACTATTCATGGATACATTTTCCAGCAGCAAATGCTGTAACAAAGTACTTCCACTATTACAAAATAGAGGTACCACCTGACATTTACACTCCTTTCGAGGAGGTGGAAGTACCACTCAAATTCCAAGAGCATTTGCTCTTATTTGATGGCGCCCTAATACATAACAATCACATTACAAGGCTCGGTCCTTTAGGTAGACCAGGAGCAACGTGGCCGGTCTTAGCCGGATACACACCACACCCAGACATCGAAGGGATGTCTACAGGAGAGCTGTTAATACAGCTAAAACAATTACTAAAAATTCATAGACAATTAGTCCAGTATGTAATGCGGACTTCAACAACTCAGCCAGCGATTAAACTTCCACAGCTGACCCCTCACCAGGGGAACACAAATAAAATTACACCACAGAACATCCAATCCTGCCTAGGTAAAGTTCCGGCTAAACGGGAACAGATACCATTCTGGTTGGCACAGAAAATCACCCAAATAGAGGCGGTGTTTCCTGACACCACCCCGCTAGAAAAACACAGGATTCTGACTATATGTCTCCCAATGGGAATCGCACCACACATAGAGGACTGTGACACTTGGGGTACAGTCTTTGCTTCAATCTACACAAAAACGCACGGTGTTCCATCCATTTCGGTAATACCAGATGTGCTAAAACAAATTCAAGATGAATACGGTCCAGAACCAGCTTTAACTCTTGGTATGAAATTACTGAAAGACTTCAAGCAGGTCTCGGCTATATTATTAGCCAATATAAAAGGTGAAGCAGCAAACGTGGCGATCCGCCAAAGGTTAAAAGAGACAGATATAGCAGACCAACCAGCTGAAATTGCCAGAATCATAGAAAAATCCTATGAGGAACTAGGTAGAGATAGTTTAGGTGGAATACCAGTAAAACCGCAACTGACTGAAAGTCCAGAAAAAATATTTTTTAATAATTCACCAAAAAAGAACTGGGATGGAAACAAACAATCCAATCCAAAAGAAAAGAAATTCCAGTCCCGAGGAAGGTCTCCTAGGCGAAGGGAGAAATCTCCGAACCAGAGACACAGGTCACCCCAGAGTGACCCCTCTGGGAAAAGATATAACCTTAGAAATAGGGATAATATTAAAAAACCTGATAGATATCAAGACATTGATACACGTCCCTCTCAATCTTTTCAGAATTCCTCGCAGAAATCGGAAAGAAGAGGACGATCAGAACAAAGAGAAGAGCACGCCAAGTCCAAAGACAAGGAACCTGCCCAGCTAAAAAAGAAATTACAATTTCCAAAAAAGAAGGTAGCCATTATCAAGGTAGTTAACAATGCCGAGAATACTGAGGACACAACTGAAAAACGGAGAGTGGGCTCAGACAATGCTAGACAGCGCAGCAGAAGTGAGCATAGCTCGCAAAGTCCTTATGAATCATCTGGAGACAGTGGACACGAATGAATATCTTCAAGTGGAAACTGCAGACACCAGAGTTAGCAAACCTCACAAGATATACGAGATAACATTACGTATAGAGGGAGATAAGACTAGGAAAATAAGGGGACTATTTTGGGATAATCTCTCCAAGGGCTATGATATCCTTCTAGCTGAAAAAGACTGGCCACCAGAGTTTGTTAGGGAGTGCCCTCATGGCGAAGAAATAATTATGCCTGCCTTCTCGAATCAAATCCCGATTCATAAAAAATATACACTTGCCAGAAAGTGGGCAGTGGCTCTAGCACCTGCTTTATATAAAAATCATGTAGGATGGGATGAGGACTCCCCTCCTCACAAAATCCAGTTAAAATCACAACCTACTGCACAAAGGCAGTACCCAATTAAGCAAGAAGCTAAAAAACAGGTAAATGAAATACTAGATCAGCTAGAATACCAGGGGGTGATTGAAACTTGCACCTCACAAATGAACAATCCTTTGTTTCCGGTCTCCAAACCAGACAATTCATATCGTCTAGTTTTGGATTACCGACACCTTAACACATGTTGCAAAACATTTGCAGTGCAAAACTCACACAGTGCTGCACTAATGAATAACATAGTGCGCAAAAAATACAAAACAACCTTGGACATCTCCAATGGATTCTTTTGTCAAAACATAGCACCAGAGAGCAGATATTTAACTGCATTCTCGGTAAATGGCACTCAAAAACAATTCTGTCGGTTAGCCCAGGGGTACAAGAACAGCCCGGGGGTATTCTCAGCGAGAGTAACAGAATTACTACAACTATATGATGATGAAGCATTATCTTATGTCGATGACATTTACTTAACAGATGATGACTTGGAGACTCACTTGAAAAGAGTGAACACCATAATACTTGGGTTCGCAGCAGAGGGTTACAAATTCAACTTTAAAAAATCCAGAATTGCCCATCTGACAGTCCTATTCTTAGGATATGAATTATCAAGTGAAGGCAAAAGCCTGGCTGACAATTTCCTAGAGAAATGTGCCGTAATCCAAGCTCCTAAAACACTAAAAAACCTACAGTCAATTCTAGGCTTCCTAAATTTCGGAAGAACATACATTGCAAATTACGCAGAAAGGGTCAAACCCCTTTATGATCTAATTAAACCAGACTTTAAAAGATCCAATTGGACTCAAACACACATAGAAATTTTGAGATCCTTACAAACAGACATGCTAATTAAAACAAAATTAGAAACACGTGATAACACACGCAATCTTGTGATTCGAGTCATCCCAGGGAGATGCGGATTCACATACCTGACCTCTAATGATGGAGAAAAGGTACCAATTGCATTCAAATCACACTTGTACACAGAAGCTGAACAGAAATTCAGTAATACAGGAAAAATCATTCGTGCAGTTCAAACCGCAATAGCTAGAGAAAAAGACATAGCTGACGGTAGACATATCACAGTCAGAACAGCAGAATCAGCCTTTGAGGCACTAACAACACCGTGTAATTTACCAACAACAACATTGAATCCGGAATGGATACAATGGGTGAATTCAATCACAACGGACAAAGTATACTACTACTTTGATCCAGAACTAGAAGAATTAAAAAATCTAAAGTATGAAAAGACGTATCCTCTGCCAATCAACATTCTGCCTCTACGACATTACGCCTGTGTAATCTATACAGACGGACATGCTCAACCCTCCGTTTGGGGAGAACAAGCATACAACCCCACATGTGAGATTACAAAAGAAGTGTGGCGCGGAGGTAAACTAAAACCTCTATTAACAAAATCACACTCAGTAGAAACTAATTCAGAACAACAAACTGAAATAATAGCATTGAAAATGGCGCTAGATAATGCGGATCGCGAATTCCCGACACTTATAGTGTCAGATTCATATTACTGCGTCAAATCATATAACAGCGATTTGCAGGCATGGATTCAAAACGGTTACAAAGATGACACAGATGCACCAATAAAGCAGAAACTGCTCTGGGAACAAATAGCTCTTTTACAAAAAGAACTACCAAAGACTCACGTGACACACTCACTGAGTCATAAGCGTGATGGCGTTCACGTTGTAGGGAATTCATTGGCTGAAACAGCCGCAGCGGCAGCCACTAAATCGGCTCCCGTAGTTCGAAAAAAGCGTACATTAAAATACATTGACGGTGAAACAGTGCTGGCGGTGAAAACGTCATCAAAAGGCGACTGCTCAGCGTTACCGATCAACTATCCACTCAATTATACATACATAATCGATGCAAACTCCGTCCCTTTTGCTCGAATCCCTGGAGTGGGGGATAGAGTGATTCCAAACATGGACAGGAGAAACTTGTTAATCGCAGACGCACATATGGGCGAGGGTCTCAGACACCTTAAATTAAAAGATTCTCTGGAAGAATTACAATCACGGTATTGGTGGCCAGGCATGAGCCTGCGTCATACCATGTTTGTAAAAAACTGCCCAAACTGTAACAGAGATCGCAGTGGGGAGAGAAACAGTTTAATACCTCGTCGTTCTACTCCAAGAAAAATCAGGAGTAATAAGGAAGGGTTGCGATTAACATATACAGGCTAGTTCCACTTATAATGTAGACCACCAGCACTCGGCTGACGTCCGGACTGTTATACAAAGATTTGCGAGTCTAAATGGCATATACGCTAAGAGCATGCTACGTTCGACCATTGTTTTTACTCAGGCCCACCAGCCTGGGGGGAAACATGGCCGAATGAGCACAGTCCAGCGGGAATCTTCTCACTTCCTTCCTGAGGGTACGGGACGGTGTAAAGAAAAAACCAAGGCATAAAGCAATCTATAGCGGAAAGGATATTAGGTTCGGGAGCTGGGTGGGTCAAACATCTAATAAGTGTCCAACGTAGTCTCAATAACTTGCCAAGAAATTCTCTGAAGGGATTCAGTGCGTACGAATTATTATTTGGAACTAGGATGATGATCTCTGACATTGATAGTCAGACTTCAGTGGTGAAAGAAAAAAGCTTTGATATCAAAGACCGTTTGGCTATTTTGCAGGACTTAAACAAAACAAGAAAAGACCTGAGCAACATAAAGTTGAAACAACAGCCAACAACCACTGAAGAATCACCACCTGTCCCAGCAAGACCTGTCTGGATTCCAAAAGTCGGGGATCTAGTCAGGGAGAAGATCGCGGTAAAGAAGGAATTTGGGCCTTCTTACAGAAAAGCAGTTCCTGTCTTGTCTGTCAACGGGACAAGATCAGTTGTACTACCGCCACTTGCTGGTAAAAAGGAGAACCGAGTTGTATCCATCGACCTGGTAAAACCACAACATGTGGCCGATAACAAACAGTAGGCCAAGTGGACTCCCAATAAGTAGCAGAACACCAAGGTTTGCTACCAGTACAGAGGTCCTAACGAAGAGGCTCATCACATTCGAGACGCCTACAGAAGAACAAGAAGGACTATGCAACAATGCAATAGAACTCAGACCTCTGAAAACCCAAATAAAAACATTTAGCAGAGACACACCAATCTATAATGAAGTACCAAGTGAAAATGCAAGCAACAAAAATCCTGAAGCAATTGGAACAATTGACAGAACTGCATCCGGCTACTTCATAAACTTCGATGATTCCTCTGAAAGCCTCAGTGAATCAAAGACACAGCCATCATCAAAAACCTTTAAAGAAAAAGCTAATGAACTTTTGAACCAACTGAAAGAAACATATCTGATTTCTCCATGGATTGAATTTTGGGTGGGTTTTGGTGCATTTATCCTCATACTTTGGCTCATCATGGTATTAACTTTGGGACGCTTCATTGAGGGAAAATATGCTAAAATGGACACAGCAAGTCAGAACATCAACTTGATCCTCAAACCACAAACATCCTCACACGTCGAGAAAAGAGAACTTTCTTCAGCCAACTTCACAGCCAATCCGATACCTGGTGGGGTAGCCTGGGACAACACTGACTATGAAATTTATGGTCCGGTCGAGATCCTGAAATATCCACACCAAATCAAGATCTCCTTGAGTGACTTTGCAAAACCAAACTCATTTGCTGATGATTGGGACTTCGAAAGCATTAATAACATGATGTCTGATTTAGTAATGTCTGCTAAATTTACCAAACATGATTATTTGCAGGGTTCTACAAATTATGACAGTATGTATTGCTATAACTACTATGGTAATCACTTTTTACATAGATCTGCACAACCTAGAAATGTGTTAAATTATAATCAATGGGAACATTGTGCAACACCTCCAAAAGGGAGCTCAAGAACCGTTTACGACAAATATTCATATTTTTCAGGTTTTAACACAAGTAATGCTGAAACATTTTATTTTAAATTGTCAAACAAGACAGGGATGAAAACCATGATAACCAACACAAAGTTGATATATTCAGATTCATTCTTCGAAGAAATGAATACTTTTGGATTTGATTATTGGGACAAAAATGTTGATTTGAAAAGTGTTTGGGGTACAAAAGAATGGCAAGTACAGGGTTTAGAAGCTTTGTTTAGAGCCTGCATGATCCCAGAACAAATGATATTTTTAAATGACACTGTTCAACAAACCACCTGTCTTGGCCTAGCCAAAATCAAAGATTTAAATAAACCGTCTATTCCAAAGCCAACAATGTTTAGCAATAGCTCTGATACGGATGAAGAGATAGACGTAAACCATATATTAAACCAAAACAGAACACATCATGATTGGAAACAATGGTTGATCTGGCCCACAGATACAAATAACTGTCAAGACAGATTCCTGAATAAAACACAGGGGTTCAAAATGACCAGGCCAGACCCTAGATATCCCCAAAGACATCACCCAGGGATAATAACAACCTACAGTGTGGGCAAATTATGCCTTCAATGGCTACAAATTTCCACACTGCCTGAAATTAAGCAACACCTAACTTTACTTACTGATGGTGCTGACTTGCGTGATTTCACTTTGGGACCACGCAAACAGCGTCAGAAGCGTTTCATAGCAGCCTCTGTATATGCAGCATACAATGAGGCCTGGAAGGTTACTCAAATTGAAACAGCAGAGAGAATACGGGAAATTGACCGTATTAATTTGGAAAAATCACTTTCTGTAGTGGACAATGGGTTAATGACTCTGTCCTCCAGAATTTTTTCATTGGACAGCATTGTGTCTTCAGCAATCGATATATTATCGCAAGACTTACTATTATTACAACATGGTCAGTCACAATTGCGTTCTATTGTACAGCTTGGCTGGACGTTACAAAATCTGCGTTCAGGCTATGTGCCTTGGCGTTTAATCAACACAACGTCACTATTCCAAATCTTTAACCTTACTGATAGACAAATCGGTATGGCGCAAAAGGGTGCTGATTATACAATCTTGAGCATTGAAAAACTAGAAAGATTACCAATGACAATGTCAGAACGACCTGTCAGTGAATGGATAATACACGGAATCATAAATATTCCAATCTCAACCTTCAGGTTTCAATACTGCCAAAAATATATACAGGCTGGCATGTACGAGAAATTGGGAAAGGGGTACCTTAAAACAACTTGGAACCTGCCCTATTCACATGCATGTGTCAGTAATAAAGGACAGAAAGTGTTTCTTAGTGGCAACAATTGTGCTATGTCACTAAGCGGCACGCTTCTGTGTAACGGAATTAGTTTGCATGGAGCCTGTGAAGGGAATTCATACAACCTTTCATGTCACCAGCAAGGCGCACCTGCAATTGAAATAGAACCATTCTTTCAAAGACTCTATAATGGGAGTTACATTCTTATTGTAGACCTCAGATGTTGTAGTCTTACGCCCGGGACTCCTTATCTAGTAACTACGACTGCGAAGGTCAAGTGCTGTGGACGCTCATTGTTCCCCAGCTCCTTTCCAGACAGGGAGGCAAGGGCATGGCCCAATTTGAAAATTACTTCTATTCGAATAGATACTTTAAGCAGAATGAAAACAGTGCTTCTTCAGACGCCTACAAGGCTCACGTCATCAAAAGAAACGTATGATCTACAAGTCGCAAGGACGACTGCGGAGATACATACATTATTATCAACTAACTCACCCGTACATTTCGCGGAAATCCTGAGCGAAATCTTAAATATTTCTGATACCACTGGGGTCTCAAAGGTATTTAAGACAGTATTTTCGATGGCATTAACACCATTCAAAGCCATAGTGGGTATTTTTCCAGATTTCGTCCATTCGATTTTTGGCGGACTTCCCCTGATCCTGGCACTAATTGCAGGAATCCTATTCTTAGTCCTTATTTTTCGTTATGGCAACCCATGTCACAGATCTAACTCTCGCGACAATGGAAGATACAATCCTAGCCATTGGATACCGGGACCGGATATCAAAAATCCTGGGACTCTCCCGGCTTAGAGACCTGAACATGACTTGGTTTCTATCATTTCGACCAATGTGGCAAAGGTGTGTTTTACCTGTATTAAGGTGTCTGCTATGCGGAGAAGAATGCGTGTTAGACACCTGTCTGACGCTACAATCGGATGCGCCAGTGGATGCAGATACATTGTTGGTTCCTACCAAGGTTCACGCTTTGTGCTGCCCTCAAAGGCTGCCAATCCTGATGACGGCATTCGTGGAATCTTCACCACTACGATTGAAGAGTAGTGAAGTTCATGATGAAAGCAGCATCGATCAGGTACGACCTTCTGTCAGCAATGCGAATCAGAATGTCAATGGAGACAATCATGCGCACGAGTGCATGGTTACACCTATTTCCGACTTAGTGGAACTTTCCCATGAAGCTGTTGACAGTTTTTTCGAAAGCCTTAATGATATGATGTTCTCTCCAGAACAGAAATAGAGACTTTTGAGCAAGCTCGCACACGGCGTTCCCTGAATTCGGCCTTCAACTTTGAAAATAAAGTCACATGAACAATTTTTCCCACCAGTTCACGGACAGCAATTTTTTAGCAGCCCCAAATTAATTTTTAGAAAAATTTCGGGACACTTATCTTCTGCTTAAAGTAAGAAACTATTCCTAGAGAACTAAGATTTCTATTTTTAGATACTTTATAAACTTTAGTTGCCCGCTGGTATGTTCACAAATATTTTATTATGTGATGAAATGGTCTCGAACTTTCTTTCTGTATAGCCATATTAAGAGCCATTTCATGTGTATTTCTCATATACCAAATAAGCAATAATGTGTACAAATGCGTGTTTACTTTAGCGTTTAATTCATAGCTTGAGTGCATACGATACATATGACTGCAATTTCTCAGTATATTTGAACGTTTCAAAATGCATTTATGTATTTTGGGGTGGTAAGGTATACACTATACTCTATAGTATGTTGTACTATGTTATACTATGCATAGATTAGTAAATATGACCATAGTTAGCGTGGAGTGGGTGTCATGTATTCCTATAGGTTCTGAATCGATCCCCCTATTCCTGACCCTATTCTGGTTAAACTAACCATCAAGTTAACTAACAGTCAGCCCATGAGGCAAGAAAAGCCCCCATGATGCAGATACCGTTATCTGACGCAGTCACACTACGGCACAGGAACGTGTTATCTGATTAGGTCATAACGCTTGAGATCTAATTAGACAAGCGACATTCCTCCAGCCCCTGTTAAGGCATACGACGTTCTCATAACAAATCAAACCTATGACAACCTGGAAAATCCGTGCGGCCATTGTTTTGATTTCACAGAGAACTTCAGTAAAAGAATGTGCTAACGAGCAAGTCGTATGACATCTTTATTGACGTATCTATGTCCATCCTTACGTCAATCTCGGCACCTTTAAGGTATAAATATTGCCGATCTTGCCCTATGCAAACACACGCGTGGTGACGAGACGGAGCACCCATACTTGCCGAAGCCAAGAGCAGAGCAGACCCCGCTGGCAGCAGCCCCGCCTTCCTGACGCGCTGAGAGACGCGCTGCTATCTCCTGCCGAGAGACCCAGCACCGGCGCTTTCGGGCAGCCCTCGCAGGCGGCCTGGAATATCGAGAGCAGAGAAAGAGATACCATTCCTCATTTCATCCTAACTTCCAGGTACAGAACTGAATAACCCCTCACAGAGAATTCTTTAGTTATTCACTTGGCAAAAACAAACTTAACTTAAACTGTAACTTTCTATTCCCGCCCACGCATTAGACTTAGGTCAGGTACACGGGGTAGGCGTATTTAGAAACACCAGTTGAGTACGTTTAGTCAAATGTATATGTGTATGTAATATATTTTAATCATTTTAAACATCATATGGCTCAGAAACCATATCAATGTTTTTACAGTATTATTTTATACTATTGCTTTTAATGTATGCACTTTACTTAACTATAAGTATTGCAATAATATCGATCCATTTCTCTTGTACGAGAAAAGAGACTGATCAATAAATAACACCTTTTTATTGAACACGCCCGTCTCTTCCTTTTCTCTACAATCTGATGAGACTAAGAATGCACGTACTGACTGAGTAAAATAATTGCCTTGTGCTCACACGACTCTGGAGATACACTCTTGATTAGGGGAGAGCAAAGTTGTCATGTTCTATGGTTGTCAGAAACTAAATCCCTTCTTGTCTAATCAGGGGAGTTAATTCTTTCCTGAACATTCGAGAAAGTTTCTAGCGAACTCTGAGCTACGCTGGCAAACCCAAAACTTAAGTCTAGTATCGACAGTAGTAGACCTAGTTAACGTCTGGCCTAGGCCTTTACTGCTGTAGGTATTATTCCAATGCGCAGAGCCTATTGGGAAGATAGGAACTACACTACAGGGCTACTCGGCTCCAAAAAGCCAGGGTCCGTAATAGTCGTTTGTTTCCCCATATCAACTGGAGAACTGTAGACATGGGGAGGATCCCAGGAAGAAAAGTAATTTCAAAAATGTTATCTTTATTTAATAATTAGCGAGGAAAAACAACGTTAGAAAAATGAATTAAATTGTATTTTTATATATTTTTTATTTTTTTATTTTATTGTGTGTAATTGTAATAATTTTAATTAATTATGTAATAAATCCTTTGACTTGACTTGACCTGACATAGCAGATTTCCACACCAGTGCAATCTGCCGCTTAGCTAAACACAGAGCCAGGTCTATAAACCGAGTGCCCACCTTCCGCTTAGGCAGGCACGGGAAGAGCCCCAGCCAACAGACCTCTATGGACAATGCCAGATCCCTGCCCAGTGCAACATTAATCTTAGCCAGAACAAACGCACTACCCCACAACTCCAAGTCATATGTTTAAAACCAGCACCTACATAAGCGCACCTTGGGCACCTACGCATCTCACCCGTATGTAACATTTAGTCTATGTGGCATCATATATACCATGTGGATATAATTAAATTGTGTATATTTAAGCCTAGGGTTTTTCAAGATTTTCTTGTGGGATCTCATTACTTTCCCCCATTCACTATCCGTAAATTCCCTGTCTATCGCTCTTTCCCACTTACCCCGAAGACCTGTCATGGGGCCTGTGGCTGCGGTAACCAATGCTTCATGGTGCCAACGCACTTGGTGCCCTGCCATGCACAACGTATTCAATGCATGCAGCACTGGGTGGGTCGCAGGCTCGACCCGCCCTTCACCCCAAAGCTGTCCAAAGGTACGAACCAGCACTTCATAATGCAGGACCTGGCCGGGGGTAAGGCCATAGGCCTCCATCAGGTCCTCAAACGGGACCAGGCAGTCATCCTGGTAACAGTCACCCGCGGAATCTAAACCTGCTTCCGTCCACGCCCGCAGCTGTTCCACCGTATACATGGTCAGCTGGTCCCCATGGGGTAGCCCGACCAAGGGCAGCGTCAGTGTATACCACCGGGGCCCCCCCAGCCGACGCACATAGCGCTTCCATGTGTGTATGGCTGTGAGCTGTAACAACGACTTGTACGGGACACTAATTTCTGGTCTTAACAGTTTGGCCAGCAATAGTGCCGGATCACCATCTCGCTCCATGAGCCAGGTCCCCTCTGCATTCACACCTTCCAGCCACTGCGCTAACCATTGCCACTGGGCAGACAGCATATATTGTTCAAAATATGGCACCCCCAAACCTCCATGCTCCATTGGATGTTGTAACGTCTGCAAAAAAAAACGGCGTCTATCATCCCCCCAAATCAGGTCCCTCACTAGAGCATTCAGGGGACTGAACCATCCCCGGGGCATCAGGGTCGGCAAATTAACAAAATAAGTACAGCAACCATGGCACCATGACTATCTTTAGCAGAGAGACTCTCGCCATGACAGGCTGTTGTAGAGTGCGCCAGAAGTGCACGCACGCCCTAAGAGACTGCAGCACCCTGTCCAAGTTCTCACCCCGTAGGTCTTCTAGAGAATGAAAGACATGAATCCCAAGATATTTAAATGAGTGGGATGCCCAGTTGATGTCAGCTGGAAGACATGCCGGCTGAGGCAACAAACACTAACGGAAACAGGAGGTCTTTTTCTTATTAACCCTCAGGCCTGACAGTGCCTCACAGCGCTCCGGGAGTGAAAGCACTGCCACCTGCAGGTATAACAACAGATCATCGGCATACAACGAAATCGTATGCCTCCGCCCTCCCAATGTAATGTTAAAGTTTGCAGGAATTGCTGTTAGCATGAGCTACAAGCCATCTTGTACTTGGCAGCCATTTTAGTTAGCCATGTGCTTTCTCCCTCTTCCAAAGCCTTGCACATGCTCAGAAAGGCCTAGCTGGTAGAATGCACCTGTTCCTAGTGTAGAACGGTCAGGCTATTCTTACTGATATAAGCAGTTTAGTCTCCCATCCGACTTTGTTGAGCAAGCAAATTTTGTATACCCATATTAGTCAATAACCATGCTTGTATGTACCAGGACCTCCCCTTGGTTTTATGCTGACTATGTAACAAATGCACATATAAGGCCCCTGTTCTCTGTACTCCTTAGTCTGTCTCCTACAGTGGCCTGAGGGTACTGTATGATGCAGTCTCCCTCATGTGAGGTTATTAAATATGTTTCTTTGATATTACAGCTTCCGTGCCAATCTCTTTTTTGTTGGTTTAAGGACCAGGTGTATCAGTGAACCCCCTAAGAAGGTTTTTCTTCTACAGTAATACCCAGCCCTGAATCACCCTGCCGAATCAGCTCTGCAAGGGGCTCAATCGCTAATGCAAACAACAGGGGCGAAAGAGGGCACCCCTGTTGGGTCCACCACTGTACATGATACTGTTTTCCCGATCTTGGCCCGTGCAGTAGGCGAAGCATAGAGCAGTCGAACCCATTTCACCCATCCCTCTCCAAGGCCCAACCGCAGAATAGTTTAAAAAAGGTACTCCCGCCCAACCATATCAAAGGCCTTCTCCAGGTCCACTGACAGCACAGCTGCTGAGAGCAGGGATCTTACATGCTCATGGAACATAACATTGTACAGCCTGCGCAAATTATAAGAAGTATTACGGGAGGGGATAAAGCCGTTTAGGCCTATGTGGATAATGGAGTGCATATGCGGCAGCAACCGGACTGAGAGTATTTTGCAGAGGACCTTGAAATCGAGGTTAAGCATTGAGAGTGGGCTGTACTCTGTCACCAAAGCGTTAGCCTCCTTAGACTTGGGGAGAGGTATCACCAACGCACTCTGAGTCGACTCAGGAAGGGCACCTCGGTGCAAGTACTCTGCATATAGAGTCACCAGTCTGGGGCCAATTGAGCAATATAGGCCACGTAAAACTCCACCGGGCGTCCATCCGGACCCGGCGTCTTCCCCTTTGCCATGGCTGTGATAGCTGCCCTACCTTCATGTAGAGTCACTGGGCTCCCCAGATCCTCCTGCACCTGATCATCCAGTGCCTGCAATGGCAGCGCCTCAAGAAATTCCCGAATATCTGAACGAGAGACTAGCCAGGGTTAGAATAAAATGTCTCTTAGAAGGTTCTAAACTGGGTGTTAACGGCCTCAGGGTTGTGAAGCAACACCGCTGCGTCTGTCTAAACCTGCGTGATCGGTGCTCCCCTGATCTCAGGCCTAATTAACCACGGTAGGAGTCGCCCGGCCCTCCCCACCTCCCTCTGCACCCTGTCAAGATATTCACGGCAACTATAGCACCTCAATATTCCTAACGCTTTGTTGTAGCTGGCGTAGGCCCCCTGCAGGTGCTCAGCAGCAGTAGTCTCCAACCCCTGAACATTGTCCAGACGCCGGATTCGAGATTCCATATCCCACAATGCTTGCTTAATTTCCCGCTGTGCACCAATTGATTGCCCCAGGCAGTGGCCACATACCACTACTTTAAATGCCTCCCACTCCACCAAGACAGAGGACGCCGACCCAGTGTTAACCTAGAAATATGTCTCAACAAGGGACGTCAGAGAGTCCCAGAAGGATGCGTTATCCAGCGCCAGTGAGTTCAGTTTCCACAGCGGAACCAGGGGCCGTCTCCCAAACGTCTGATACGTCAGCAGCAGGGGACTGATCCAATAGGGTCCTACCAAGGTACTCTGTGTGTGTGACAGAGGTACTAAAGCTAGGAGTACACAAGAAGGTGTCTAACCTAGTGTGAACCTGATGCATGGGGGTGAAAAGAGTATTCCATGTCTGTTGCATGTTATAGCCTCCAGGCATCTTCCAGGCCCCAGTGACTAATCCGGATCCGAAACCTCGCTGCAACCCGGTGTGTCTGGGCCCCCAACTGTGGCAGGTAGGATCTGTTCGCCACAACATCCGCCACACAGTTAAAGTCGCCACCAATCACAGTATGTCCCCCTACATAGTCAACCAACTGAGCCGAAAGCGAGGCGAGGAATACCAACTGATCTACATTTGGTGCATACACACTCCCAAATATCACTTTTCTCCCACCCAACCTCCCAGCCACCAGAACATACCTGCCTTCACTATCGACCTTAGTTCGGATGTTTTCAAAGGAAACCCCAGGTTTCACCCATATCAGTGCTCCCCTAGCAAAAGTAGAGTAAGTGGTGGCATAAATTCAGCCTCTTCACCGCCTGCGCTGGTTAGTCACCTCACCTCCAGTCAAATAAGTTTCCTGTAAGAGAGCCACATGCACACTCCTCCTTTTCAAGTGTGTATAAATCTTATAGTGCTTGGCCATAGACCCCATCCCCTGTATGTTCCAGGTAATACATTTGAATGGAGTATGCATTGGTCAAAATAATTCCACACCCCAATCCCACCCACCCCCACCGCTCCCACAATGCTCTACTCTCCAATCTTCGCATTCTCACTCCCCTCTGCATGAAGGAAACAGAAAACAAAAATGAATATCCCGAATAGGACAACTCCCGACCCTATGACAGTCTAGCAACGACCATCCGCCCAAACCCTAAACAAAACAGCATCAACAAGTGAAGGCCCCAAGAAACAATGCTAGGATCTAAGGGGAGTTTGGCATTCACAACGGGCGTTCAACCAACCCACCAATAAGCACCCTAAGTGCGGCAGCCGTGATAGGACGGTCCAGCCCACCCCCAGGGGTGCATCCGTCCACCGGCACCACCCACCACAAGACCCCATACATTAAAAGCAGGCCCAAGTGCGCAAAATAGAAGGGAGGGGGGAGAAGCAGCACAAAGGAGTGGGAGAGGCCAACCTAACACTCAAAACAACATCTCACAGGTTAGATAATATCGTCTGCTGTGTTCGGAGTCACAACCGGCAGCTCAACACTGTCACTGCGGGACGCATCCGAGTCTGATTAAACAGTCCCTTTCTTTGAACCAGTGCCACCATCCGACGCTGACCTTGCATCATAACTGCCACTGCATGCAATGCCTCTGCTCTTTCCTTTTCAGTCTGGGACGGGCTCGGTTTCTTTGAACTCCCCCGTCGCTGCCATCTCTGCAACTGCTTCCCGGGCTCCCTGGCCGCAGGCCGATCCACCACTGAGGGCGTCCCGGGCCTACCCTCTGTCTTATAGGCCTCCAGGCACTCCCAAGCGGCCTTAGGATCCTCGCAAAAGTGCGTCATCCCGTCCAGCACTATCCACAGTTGGGCCGGGAACATCAAGGAGTATTGGATCCCTTATTCTCGCAGAACCGGTTTGACTTCTAGGAAGAAAGTGTGACGCCTCTGAACTTCCAACGTGTAGTCGGGGTACAAGGACACCTTGCTATTGTCAACCATATAGGGTCCCTCCGTGCGTGCTTTCTGCAATAGCACATATATATCCTTGAAATGGAGCAATCTGGCCACCACTGGACGCGGAGGCCTCCCCGGCGCTGGTGGCCTGGCCGGGACGCAGTGTGCCCTCTCCAAGGTGTAAAATTGTGACCAGTCCTCCGGTGCAACCACGTCACAGAGCCATCCCTCCAGGTAAAGGATCAGATTGGTACCCTCAAATCCTTCCAGCAAACCAAGGACTCTCACGTTATTCCTTCGATTCGTCCCTCTGCGTCCTCAGCCCTCCGCTCCAGAACAGCCGCTCGGTTAGACAGTTCCCCCATTTGAGTAGACAAGGACTGGTGTGCTGGAGCAATAACTGCCAGGGAGGATTCAGTCTGCTTGACCCTGTCGGCTAGCTTGGCATGCTCCGTCCTCAACAATCCCAAACCAACTGCCACAGTGCTGATGTCCTTGTGCAATGTTGCTTTGGTGTCAGCAATGGCTGCTAGGATTTTGGCCAACTGCTGTTGGACACGGACCTCCGGGGGCTCACCCTCCGACTACTGGTGTCCCAAGTCACAGTCCGTAGAATCATGGTGCTCACCCAAACACCACATACAGATAGGATGAGGGTCCGTCGCCTGCATCTGATTTGTACAAGAGGTACACGACTTGAAACCTGAAGGCATTTGCACACTGTTCCTAACACAAGATGTTAAAGAAGGCCTGAAAACAGGTCAAGGGAACACATTCCGGATGCGCGCTGCACGCGGAAAAGAGAAAAACTGATGTCAGCGCTCCGGGGTGGTGTCACGTACGCGGACGTCAGGGCGGAGTCATATGGTGCCATCCCCCGGCGCGCAGGGATGCTGTGGCAAACATTTTCTGGATCCAGTCTCACGCCTAGGGATAATTCTATGTTAAGGAATCTGCGCCTAGTAGTCTCTATCAGATAAAGTAGACTGTTTAAATTGTTCCCTCACTAGGGCATTTATCTCCTGGTTTAACTTTTTTTACCTCTCCCGATATAACCACTTGCTGATTGATGCCACCGACCCGCTTTTTCCTTCCACATGATCTGAATAAGGCCAGATTCTTCTGAAAACTAGGTGATGAGATTTTCCTGTATAGAACCAGAGCTTGCATTTTCAATAAGCCTCCCTAAACATGTAAGGTTTTTATTGGCCCAAACAGCACACCCATTTGTTTTATTATACACAACGCTATCGTTTCTGAAATTCCAGGGCTCCAGTGGCTTAAGTTCCAGGTTGATGAAGCATGTCACCGCCCAGGGTGGTGAGTGAGGGCTTTCCTGTAAATTCCAATGTGATTTACCAAGGTTTACTTATCCTTCGTATTTGTGCTTACACACTTACTACGATTGACACTCTTCTGTTGTTTGATAAAGATTTACCCGGGGGACTGAGAGTGTCCCGAATTTTTCCCTCTCTCTCCTATTGTTGAAACTTAAGTTCCAGGTTGACATCACTGATAAAATACTGTGGTCACTCGGGTTCGTCCTCAGTACCTTGAATTGTGTACATGCACCAAAAAGCTGGTAGGACACCACAATATAGTCAATAAGTGACTGCCCCCGAGAAGCATGGAAAGTAAGGGAGGCCGGAGAGTCCTCTGGGAATCTCCCGTTTAAAATAACAAGATAATTTGTTTGCAAACAATGCGCAAAATTCAGCCCTCACCTATCTGATCAAATATGGCGGGGCAATGATGATTCAGGGATGGTTCATACATCCTCCAGCTCCTGGTTACAAAAGGCCATGGAAGAACAGCTTGAAGTTTTGGCATTAAAATCTCCCACCACCAATATTGATGTGCACTCTTCTGAAATACTAATTTTATGCACAAAAGAAAAAATATATTCAACCAGAAAGTCAGTCGTCCGACCAGTAGGAATATATACATTTACCAATAAAAGGTTAGGGTGCTGATCTCGTATCCCATTACCCAGCGTAAGTTTCATGCCCATGCAAAGATTTGACGAATAGAGAAAAAAACTGAGGATTCCAATTTATACTGCAGCTAAGTAAGACAACTAGGCCTCCACTTGCATGACCTTTTTGCTGAAGGTTTTGCTGCACAACAGAAAACAAAGAAATTCTCAAAATTAAAATCTGCACAGCTCCATGTCTCCTGAAGGACAATTATCTTTGGATCATGCGTCATTAGGGATTTCAACTTAGAGCTTGGTTTTCCTACACCAGCCAGGTTCCAGGACATAATTTTCCCCAGAGGGCTACCTCTGCAGCATACAGTTTTCTATTTTCTTTGGAAGCATTTAGTGAACCTGCTACCCAACTCCACTGGGCCACCTCCTCCTCCCCTCTTAGTTTGGTGACCCTTTGGGCATCTGGTCCTGTGATATTAATCCCTCTTTTCCCAGAAGAACTACCGACAGGGATCTTAATGTTTTTTCGGGATTACAGCTCCCCTAATATTAGATAACACTCTACCTAAGTCCTGGCAATCTTTCCTGTGGGATTCGAGCGGTGCAAAATCTGGCTCCTCAAACGGGAGAACATCAATTCCATTTTTCCTGAAATGATCGATTGGCCCCAAAAAAAAAGACCGCAATTATCATGGAGCTAAAAGTTACTCTGGACTTCAGAAGTCCATTTCTCAATATCTTTACTTATTACCTGTCTCCGGTCCTCAATTTTGGCGGCCCTCAATTTTGGATAGTAACTGCAAAAGAAAACTTCTGTTAAATGGGCCCAATTCTCTATCAAACAGTGAAGTGAAAATCAGGGTATTAGATACTTGTCCTGACCCATGTCCTACACATACCCTATCACTCTGCCCTGGATCAGCCCCCAACTCTGGCATTTGCCCTATGGGAGATGTAAAGTCAGGCCCTCCTTCGAAAAACCTCCCTTGATTGGGATCTATTCGTACAGGGAGATTATCCCTACCAGAAAGGTTTAGGGGGAAATTATCCACAGCCTGCCCTACCTCTGACGGTACATCATTTACCTTTACTACTATACTCTCGGGATCCAGGTCTATCCTTGTTTTATGGAGCTCTGAAACCGGGCCTATCCTTGTTTTATGATTCTCCCATTTGGTGGACACCTCCCCCCATTATATTCAAGTATCCCCATATCCTCGTGCCCTTCCTCTTTCCCTAATCCCCCATGCAGGTACATCTATCATGATAGGGGGAGGGAGAGGATTTCCCTCAGAGCGCCCTAAATTCTGGCCGAGATAGGACCCAGCAGACTTGGGATCATTACCATTTTGGGGCAAGGGAGAAATGTCATGTTCCTCAGATACCGTAGGAAACCTCAATTTGTTTGGCATAAGTTTTGTTATACGCCAAATCCTATTCTTCTTCTCCTTCCGTACTTTTAGCCCATTACTTTCTACTTCAGGGGCACCCTCCCCAGGGGCAGCAGGATCAAATTCAAACCTGGACTGTTTAACAAAGGGAGGGTCAACTGATGAAGCTATATCACCCGAGGTACTCGTGTTCCCTTTTGAAAATGACAAATTGAATAAATTGGCATAGGATTCTGAAGTGCTAATGTATTTGTATTTTCCTCTAAAACAAAGTGTGGATGATCCCCCATCACTTGATTTTCGGGGAAAAGGCCCCCAGATCTTCCCAGGCCCCCACCTGGATTCCCATTTCCATCAACCCTAAATTAGTCTGACCTGCCTGAGATTTCACATCATTACCCTTTTCTGCTTTAATTAAACAAGAACTGGCAGAATTGAGCTGCTGCACCCCCATTAAAATCGGGGATGATGTATCCAGCACGTGATCACAGTTAGCGGTAGATTTCTCTGGCAAAGTTAAAATTTATGAAAAAATCCTCTCTAAGGCATAAAGTATGTGAACGTTTGTCCTCCATTTCCATTGACACTGTCTTTCAATATTTGCCATATTTTATGTCCCCCTTTATTTGGGAACACCTCTAATTTCGATAGTCCCAATGATCACAAAAGCTAAACACTAGAAGGGGTACTACTGTACAAAGCTGGCACATGAGAGCAACTGACAGGGTAGTCCAGTGATAATCTCAATGCTGATTCCTGGGCTCCCAGCATTTTTAATTTAGCCTCCAATACTTGATTTTTTTCCATGTGTTTGGCAATACCCGGCAGTGTGTAGTCCCCTAAATCCCCAAGATCAAAACTGCAATCATCGATCTGAGACACTCGTGGAGTCACTGTGAAAGGGACCTGATGATACTTCTACAGCATTGAAGGGGCTACTTACAACGACCGGGATCATGGGCTCCAGCGTGACCACAGGTTCAGTCAACAACTTAGCACCAACATCATTTGTTTCAGATTTGACCTTGACATCCATATCCATTTCTTCGGCCGCTATAATTAAAGCACATTCATCAGTAAGCTGAACTGGAAGAGTTGGTTCCTCTAGGTTCTGTTTAGTGAACTTGAGGTGATGCCGAACTGTCAGCTCGGAGAGAACAGTACATATGCCCACCTCATCCACATTAACTGCACCTGGACCCATTCCTGGTTCCTTATATTTTTTAGCACTGTCCCCTCAGACCCTTCGGAAACATAGACAACACAGAGGGGTGGCATTTCAAATAGGACAAGTGAGATCAGGGCTTCCTTCGACTGATGGTCTTTTGTAATTTAAAGGGGCTGGTGTAGTTAGATGTAAGTCCAGCTAACTCTGGGGGAGACCCTGAAAATGGGCCCAAGGATGCAATTAAGCAACCAGAACGCAGGCACCTGGAGGGCATCTTCAGAAATGTTTGTGGGTTCACCAAGAGTAACGTTACTAGTCAACTGATATCACTGGTACCACTAGCGCTCTCCCCCTTCGCTCTGGAGTACAAGCTGCACCAACCTAACGCTGGCTGCTTCCGCACCACCAGGGAACTGGGCGGTCAAGATGCAGCTGTTTGTACTCAGAACCGTAAAATTAAAATAAAACACTCCGGGTTTACATGGGTCACTCCTCAAGTCCTGACTATTTCCAAGTGGCATCTGCAGTTTTTTGGCAGGGAGCAGAACCGAGAGGGATTAAAGATGATGGGCTAAACAATGATGGGCTAAACAATGCACTCATTCAGTGCTTTTGGATCCTTGATGCCCTGAAGAACCGTGCCGCTCCTTTCTCTGAAGAAATAAGCGAATGGAATACCACTTCGCTCTCCGACAACCAAGTCCGGCAGCTGGGTCTCATCTGCCTGTCTTGCAGGTCAATTAAAATACTACACAGGGACTACAACACCAGCAAGAGGGTACAGCCAGATAGGCGGATGGCAGTGTGTATTTTCAAATGAGAGAATAGCTGAGAGGAACTGAGGGGGACTTGGGTCTGCCGCTAGAGTGCGGGCAGGAAACAGCAAACAGCTTACTGCTCTCCCCCCTCCTTGCCACGCTTGGACCCTCCTGGGCTGCCGGGGTGTGTGCATGCCCTCTCGGATCTCACCAACTTAGGACTCGCCGCCTGTCTCCTGGGCATCTTTACCTCACTTGCTTCAATAAAAGGGTGTTGAGGCGTTGTGGGGTGGGGGGGTGCACAATGAAATTCGAGTGTCCGGCCCGCTCTTCTGCAGCTCCCACGAACTCCTCTGACCAGTGGTGTAACGAAACTTGAGGGGGGCCCCCTGCAAAGTACATGGAGGAGGCCCCCCTTTCTCAGCGTCAGTCAAGAGCTTTCAGGCCAGCAACCCGCCATACTGCAGGGGCTCACCCCAGCCATAAAAAAGGATTCTGGTTCCTCCATTGGTCACATCCGCCCTTTCATCGGGCGATTTACATACATCAGTAAATACTGCTGGCTGCACCTTCCAGCAAAGTTACATAACACTGCCTCCAGCCGGCCCACCAAACACATCCTCCTACTTGATGACCCACCTTCAAGCGAAGCCCGCTCAGTTAACCACCTACAAACACAGACCACTGCCTTCGTGCCTGCTACTAACGCATCCATTAACTCTACTCTCACCCCTACATAACCTGCAGATATGCTTTTCCGCCCGCCTTTAAAACCACCCCTCTGATGTCACTGCAAACCTGTGCCCACTGCTCCCCTGGGTTGTGGGAGCAAAGCTCCTAGGGTTTAGGTGAGGGCAAATGGGGAAACAAAGTAGCACAAAAGGTGCACCCTCGGCAGCACTGAGGCGGCCGGGTGCAGAGTGCTGTTTCGACGTCGGGCGCCCTGTTGTTTTCAATGGAGAACCTCCGATTTGCAATAGCACTGCAGGTAGGGAGACAAAGGACTTCTGGGTGCGACCCAGAGAGGTAAGTTGGAAAGTTAAGGGTTGGTTAGGCACCGTCGGTTTGGGCACACAAAGCCGCGGGGCGTCAGGTGCAGGGGTGCCTTTTGGGGTCGGATCTTCTTACTAGCTCCTGGTCACGGTTAGGGGGCCTTCTGGATTTAGATTGCAGACGTCGGCTGGAGACTTAAGGCAGGTCACAGGTCGCCGGATCTTGGTTCAGGATCGACGGGGTGACCTCCTCGTGGTGTTTTTCCACTTGAGCTCGGGCCGGGTTCGGCAGGTGCAGAGTGGGCTGGATTCGCGGTCTTCGGCTGTTTCTAGAGGTTGCAATTGAACAAATCCGTTGTTCACGTTAGAAGTAGTCTTTGGGAGTGAAGGCAGGCAGGTCCTCCGGGGTTTTTGAGGTTGCTGGCTGCAGGACACACAGGGATTTTGAAGGAGCAAGTTTGAGGGTAGACAGGCCTGTAGGGCTTGGGCTAAGTCAGTGAGCGTCTTCCTCTTGATAGCTGGCTGTACGGCTGTTCGGTCCTTCTTCTTTTCTTCTTTTTGTTTCTGGATCTGAGGAAGCAAGGTTCAGGGTGCCCCCTAAATACTAGATTATGGGGTGTTACAAGTAGGTAGAGGGCAGAGACCAATGGGTCCCTTCCCTGGGGAGGGTATACCCCCTATTGTGCCACCCTCCTGTGGGAGGGGGCACAAGCCTGTCCCTGGTTGGTTGGGTTCCCCCATCTGCAAAATGGCAGGGATTCGGAGTTGTGCTTCACCTCGCCTCCCCCACCTGAGGGGTGGAGTTGACAGAGGTGGGAACACCTCTCTTCCTCACTTGTCTTTCCCGCCGGTACTCCTGCCCAAAGTGGGGGGCAGAACCAGTGGCGACCAGTTGCTGAAAGCAACGAGTGGTCTGAGGATGCTCACAAAGGCGGCAAGCCTTTGAAGCTTCCCCTTCGTGAACCCTGCCCATCCCGGGGGAGAAAGCTTGGCACCTTGTCCCAGGTTGTGCATTGTTTCAGGCCCCCGAGAGCAGCAGGCTCTCGACCCAGGGGTCCAGAAACATGTCTGGTGGTGGCAGCCTAAGCAGCCACTCAGTCAGGTCACTAGAGATGGGTTAGTTTTCAGGGGGCATCTCTGAAATGCCCTCTGTGTGCATTTTTCATTAAATCCCACACGGGCATTAGTGTGGGTTTAATGTGCTGTGAAGTTTTATACCAAACTACTTAGTTTTCAGTGTAACCATTATGGTGCTGTGGAGTTCGTAATTACAAACTCCCAGCACCACATACTCTTAAAGGCATCACTGCACTTACAATGTCTAAGAATTTACTTAGACGCTGTAGGGGTACAGGGCTCATGCACCTGTGCCCTCACCACAGGTATAGTGCACCCAACTAGAGGGGTGACTGATTTATGCCAGGGCAGTGGTTTGTAGGCATGGCACACAGGCATGTGTGCCATATCGACTCTTCACTTTGTTCTGCACCAAGACACGCGGCCTGCAAAGGCAGTGTGTGAGTGTAGTGGTACTGGACCTCTAAGGGCAGCACAATAAGTGATGCAGCCCTTAGAGGCCTTCTCTGGTCACAGTGCCCTGGGTACCTGTGGTACCATTTACCAGGGGCTGACCTGTGGCCAGAGATGCTGATTGGGTTTGTTCTGGGGAAGAACACAGGCTCTGAGAACCTGATTGGCAGGGACCCAGGACACACCAAGTAAAAGTGTATCAGTATTCTGGCAAATAGTGGGGGGGTTACTGCAACAGAAACCCACTTTCCTACACATCCCCGGTCTCCTAAACGCGATGCGGTACGTTTCATTATGCAGTACAGCTGGTAGTCCTGTAATGAATGTCCCTTTTCTATGCCCACAACAGTTTGCCGTATTTCCGCAAAGTTAGGTCTTGCGAGGATTTGTTGAAGGCGTGCGCCATGCACTGACAGCCCTACGATGTCAGCCGTTTAAAGTGCAACATATGCAAGGACTTTTTCCTGATGGTAGCTAGGGGCTTGAGAAGGGCACCGGAGCTCTGGAGTGGGTGATGTGACCCGGGATAACTCCGCCTCCCTGCGGGGAGCGATGTGCAAAAACGGCCGCTCTGCATGGAGGAGCCGGGATCTAAGATTCCAACACGATGACACCACAGCGCTGAAGTGCCCAATTTCACTGCTGTTTTGTTGTTAGGGGTAAGGAAATAAGGATGAGTAAGTATTAAAGGAATAATATGCAGGAGTCTGTTTCAGGCTGATTCCTACTTGTTTTCTTCGAAACTTTCACATGGCGGTAATAGCTACTTTCAGCAGCAGACATACCGGAATGAAAAACAAAAACGTTAATTGTGAAGGCCCCGTAACGCCTGTGACGTAGGTGTATTGGTAACTCTTACCTGCGTCAGAGCGTTGATTTCTTCAGATGCAAGATAGATATTTAGCTGCACTGATTAGGGGTGTTACATTGAGTAATTGCTAAATGAGTGACAATGGTTTCCGTAAGCGTTACTGTACCCCGGTGACATTGTATTGATACCGCACAATACACCCTCGGAGTGCATAGACATAACCTCCCCTCCCCTTACTGCCATGAATTATTGCTCCTCTAAGGGTTTGCGCCTCCAGTCATCTCTCGTAGTTCCACCTGTTACTGTGGTCAGTCACCTCGCAGCCATCCAACGCCTGTTGGCCCTCCAGCGGTCCTCAGTGCTCCTCTTTTGACTAGAGTCCAACAAGAGGCATGCTCTAACAGCCTACTATATTACCTCATCCAGCCTCCCAAGTTCGGGCCTCTGCCTGCTGGTCTCAGGCCTGTGAGGACCAATTTACACACACACTGCGTCCAGCAGGTGTTGTATTAATGCACCTACAGACCTTGCTCTGCAGACAAACTGATTGCGCCAAGGGTCTAGGTGCCTACCGTGGCGCATGGAGCTGTGGCCTAACTCTAGTCTGGGAGCATCAGAGGCACCAGTGCACACTTTGCTTCAGGCTTGGATCTCCCCTCCTCAAACTCCTGGCTAAGTGGACGAAACACTTCAGCCCAGGGCAGTCTAGACTACACAGTCCTAAAACATGTTGGATCCCGTTGCACCCTACCTCAGACAGAAGATCACTGAGGAGGCACTAGAGGGTAGGTCACTCAGTCTTACTGTGATTTTAGCATCCCAGAAACGGACTGATTACTCATAGATGAAATCAGCTCTTTTTGGAAGGTTTAATCTGACCACAGATTAGCATTTAAAAACAACTTTGCAGCATTTATACGCAGAATAAGCAGACATTATGGGAGGCCTGATTGGACCTTGAATGAAGTGCCACTTTTGAAGTGCTGGATTAAGTGTAACCTGGCGCAGGCAAACCTCTGATTTCTGCAGAGAACATCCTATGTATTTATTTTGTAGAGTTACATTAACATGTAGCTGACGCAAAACTGCTTGCATGTTTGCAAGGACACTTGGTAGGCTGGTCACCATAAGGGTGCCGAGGAATACAAGTTAATTAGAGCACATTTTCACACTGGTTCACTCATAGATGCCATAGTTTCAGATTGGTAAGTGTGACATTTTCATAATTTAACTGTAATAATGGGTGACATTCACGCAGTCTGACTCTGCTCAGTTTTCAGTAGCCTGCTGTTAGTGCACTTTAGTTCAGTGACTTTCTTAGAGTTTCTAGTTGCTCAAATGGGCGTAATTTCTAATATTTATATGTTTCCCTCCTCTTCATTGCTTGATTTTGCTCACAAGAAAGTGTCACTCATAGTAGTTGAAATGCCACTCATAATTACACTGAAATTATGAAAATGTCAAACATTGCAATCTGAAACCTTGGCAGCTATGCTAAGCCTACCACACACAGCACATTTCAACATCTCATAATTCCATGCCACACAATTCTACTATAAATAATTTAACCCTACAACATTCCATACCACATAATTATATTCCTAAAAATTTTAAAAATACATATTTCCACTTCACTCCATTCCACATAATTCCACATCACATAATAACTTTCCACACAACTTAATACCACTCCAAAACACATAATTACCCTCCACAAAATACAACTCTGCAACATGCTGCATAATTCCACTCCGCACAATTATACACCACACAATGCCACATAATTCCACACGTCACACAATTCCACAATTCATCCCACACAATTCATCACACAACATAATTACACTCCACATAATACCACTCAGCACCACATAATTTACCTCCACATAATTTTGATCTACTCCATATTGCATAATTACACTCCACATAAATCCAGTCTATGCCACGTAGCAACATTCAATCAATCAATCAGTCAATCAGTACACTTGTAAAGCGCGCTACTCACCCGTGAGGGTCTCAAGGCGCTGGGGGGGGAAGTGCCTCTACTGCTCGAAGAGCCAGGTCTTGAGGTGTTTCCTGAATGTGAGGTGGCAGACGTAGGTGGGCGGGGAGGGAGTTCCACGTCTTGGCCGCCAGGTAGGAGAATGACCTTCCTCCGGTGGTGGTTCTGCGGATCCGTGGGATGGTGGCGAGGGCGAGGCTGGCGGAGCGCAGTTTGCATGTTGGAGTGTAGAACGTGAGGCGGTTGTTGAGGTATTCGGGGCCTGTGTCGTGTAGCGCTTTGTGTGCGTGGGTGAGGAGCCTGAACGTGATCCTTTTGCTGACGGGGAGCCAGTGCAGGTCTCTCAGGTGGGCTGATATGTGACTGTGGCGGGGGATGTCGTGCGGATGCGTTCTGTATGCGTTGGAGTCTTTTCTGAAGTTTGATTGTGGTTCCTGCATATAGGGCGTTCCCGTAGTCAAGTTGGCTGGTGACGAGGGCCTGGGTGACCGTCTTTCTAGTTTTGGTAGGGATCTACCGGAAGATCTTACGGAGCATGCGCAGGGTGTTGAAGCATGAAGATGAGATGGCGTTGACTTGCTTGGTCATCGTGAGAGAGGAGTCCAGGATAAATCCCAGGTTGCGTGCGTGGTCAGTGGGTGTCGGTCGGTACCTAGTTCTGTGAGCCACCAGGAGTCGTCCCAGGCAGATGGGGATGGTCCGAGGATGAGGACCTCCGTCTAGTCTGAGTTCAGTTTCAGACGGATAAGTTTCATCCATTCCGCGACGTTTTTCATTCCTTCCTGGAAGTTAAGTTTGGCGGTGGCTGGGTCTTTGGTGAGGGAGAGTATCAGCTGGTTGTCGTCGGCGTATGAGATGATGTTGAGGTTGTGTTTGCGTGCGATGGTGGCGAGGGGGCTCATGTAGATATTGAAGAGGGTTGGGCTGAGCGATGAGCCTTGGGGTACGCCGCAGATGATCTCGGTGGCCGCGGAGCGGAAGGGAGGGAGGCTGACTCGCTGGGTTCTGTCAGAGAGGAAAGAGGTGATCCAGTCCAGGGCCTTTCCTTGGATCCCGGCGTTGTGGAGGCGGATTATCAGGGTGCGATGGCAGACTGTATCAAAGGAGAATGAGGGCGGTGGTTTCTCCGTTTTCGAGTAGGGTCCTGATGTCGTCGGTGGCTGCGATGAGGGCGGTCTCGGTGCTGTGGTTAGCTCGAAATCCGGACTGGGATGGGTCGAGGGACCCATTAGCTTCGAGGAATGCGGTCAGCTGCTTATTGACGATCTTCTCGGTCACTTTCGCTGGGAAGGGAAGGAAGTTTTTGAGGTCTTTGGGGTCTGCTGTGGGTTTCTTCAGTAGGGCGTTGATCTCTGCGTGTTTCCAGCTCTCTGGGAAGGTGGCGGTCGCGAGGGAGTTGTTTATGACGTTCTGTAGGTGGGGAGCGATGATGGTGTCGGCTTTGTTGAAGATGTGGTGAGGGCATGGGTCGGAAGGAGAGCCGGAGTGGATAGTGTTCATAGCGTGGGCGGTGTCTTCGGTGCTGATGGGAGTCCAAGCACTGAGGGTGGTTGTAGGGGGCGTTGGTTCGGTGGCTGGGGGCGGAGTCTGTGCGCCAAAGCTGTTGTGGATGTCGGCGATCTTGCGGAGGAAGAACGTGGCGAGGGAGTTGCAGAGGTCTTGTGACGGTGTGATGTAGTTGCTGTTGGCATTGGGATTGGAGAGCTCTTTTACGATGCAGAAGAGTTCCTTGCTGTTGTGTGTGTTGTTGTCCAGCCGTTCTTTGAAAGATGTCTTTTTGGTGGTGAGGATCAACTGGTGGTGTTTGCGGGTGGCGTTCTTGAGGGCTGTCATGTTTTCTGTCATCTGTTTGCGGCGCCATGTTTTCTCAAGAGATCTGCAGGATTTCTTTGATTCTTTGAGGTCGTCGGTGAACCATGTTGTTTTCCTGTTGCTGGGCTTGCCTGGAGGGTTCCTTAGTGGTGCAAGGGCGTCGGCGCAGTTGACTATCCACTGTGTGAGTTTGCGGGCTGCGTCGTCAGTGTCAGTGGTGGTAATGGGTGGGTTCTGGCTCAGTGATGTGGTTAGCTGGTCTGTGGTGATTTTGTTCCAGAATCTACAGGGGATCTGTTGCGGGCGGTGGTGGGATGTGGTCTTCTTGAAGGTGAAGTGGATGCAGCTGTGGTCGGTCCAGTGTAGTCCGGTGGAGTGGCTGAAGGCAACGTGGCTGCTGGCAGAGAAGACGGGGTCGAGCGTGTGGCCGGCGCAGTGGGTGGGGGTGTTCACCAATTGCTTGAGTCAGAGGATGACGAGGTTGTCGAGCAGGGTGGTGGTGTTGTTGTTCTCCAGGTGGAAGTTCAGGTCCCCTAGGAGGATGTAGTCTGATGAGGCGAGGGCGTGTGGGCTGATGAAGTCGGCGATGGCTTCACTGAATTGTGTGCATGGGCCCGGGGGTCTATAGATGAGGGTTCCTCTGAGGGTGGTCTTGGGGTCTGTGTGGATCTGGAAGTGTAGGTGTTCGGCGGTGGTGAGGGCATCTTCGGAGTTGGTCGTGACGTTGATGGTGTTCCTGTAGACGATGGCGATTCCTCCTCCGGTTTGGTGGACATGGTCCTTTCGGGTGATCTTGTAGCTGTCCGGAATGGCTATGGAGATGTCGGGGGCTGAGGAGGCGTTCATCCAGGTTTCTGTGAGGAAGGCGATGTCTGGTGCTGTTGTGTCGAGGAGGTCCCAGAGTTCAACGGCGTGCTTATGGACGGAGCGGGTGTTGAGCAGGATGCACTTGAGTTGGTTGTTGTTGTTGCCTGGTCTGGGTGGTGGGACGTAGGTTCGGACGCAGGTGAATTTGCAGGTTTGGCAGGAGAAGGGTCCGTGGGTGCGCTTCGGGGTGGCTTGGTAGCAGGCGGCTGGTCGGCCGGTGTTGAGTGCGTGGAGGATCGTGGTGTTGTATCTCAGTCGGGTTACTTGGTTTCGGCGGGGGTCAGGGGTTCCGGCGCTGGGCACGGTCCAGGTACGGACGGGCGCAGACGGGCTTGCCTTTGGCGCACCAGCGGCGCACCCGCTGGCGGCGGCCCCTGCGCGGCCTCCATAAGAAGGGCTAAGGGAGGGAGGAGCAGCTGGGAGGCGGGAGCGGGGTGGTGAATGGGGCACCAGGGGGGCAGAGCCGCAGGGTGGCAGTGGCGGGAAATTCGAGGGAGGGGAGCGGGTGGGAGGCAGGGGGGGGGAGGGCACGGGCACTAGGGGCGACGGGGAAAAGAGAGGAGACCACTACGGGGGAACAAGAAGGCAGAAAAAAAGGCACAGAAAAAAACAGACTGGGCAGAGGAGATGGCTTGCGGCAATCACAGGTGGCACAGCAGGTAGCGGCGGCACAGGGGGGCCATGTGGCGGCTGAGGGTGTGTCCTACCTGGTGACAGGGTCAAAGGTCGCCCCTTCCACATAACTACACTTCACACCATGCCTCATAATACCACTCAACATAATTTTAACTCAACAGCACACACACCCTTCCACGTCACACAAATTCAACTCTACACATTTCCATTCCACACCACATAATTCAACAAACTACATAATTCAAACCTATGTTAAGGACAACAAGGGGCCCCAAGTGAATTAGCATTGGACCTCGGGGAGCATATTTTGTGAAACAACAACGGTCCATGCAAAAGAACTATATGCAAAGCAATGAATATAGACTGAATCAGTTCTATATTTGGGGCGACATGTCCAGCCGGACAGAGGTCTTCAATTTTTTACTCAATTGAAATATTTCATACACAGGAATACCTTCAACAAATCACCAGTGTGGGGCACAAGCCTGTACCCAAACACAGTCAGATCAGTACAAAAGGTAAACAGAGGAAAAGAGCAGGGCTTTTCAAGGCAAAAGCAGCGATTTCTGTAAAGTACTGAGTGTACAGAAATATCAGTTAAACACCATTACATATAACATATAAATCAAACATTTGTATATGGTGTACAATGGACGGCGTTTCGGTCCCACTACTTAGTCATGGGGACCATCATCAGGACCTTTATATTTGCCTTTAACATTATAAGCCTCTAATGCCGGGGGAGGAAAAGGAAAACGGTTACCCCGATCGGCACAGGCAAGGGCTAAGAAATTGATAGCCTGGGGAAGCAGCCCAGAATCGGGCGCTATTGAGGTGGGCCGCGCTTCATTGATTAAAATCCGCGGTACCAGGAGAAGACCGGTTCCTAGAGGAAACCAGGAAACAGATTCCACTACCGACTGAACCGGTCTTCTCCTGGTACCGCGGAATTTAATCAATGAAGCGCGGCCCACCTCAATAGCGCCCGATTCTGGGCTGCTTCCCCAGGCTATCAATTTCTTAGCCCTTGCCCGTGCCGATCGGGGTAACCTTTTTCCTTCCCCCCCCCCCCGGCATTAGAGGCTTATAATGTTAAAGGCAAATATAAATGTCCTGATGATGGTCCCCATGACTAAGTAGTGGGACCGAAACGCCGTCCATTGTACACCATATACAAATGCTTGATTCATATGTTATATGTAATGGTGTTTAACTAATATTTCTGTACACTCAATACTTTACAGAAATCGCTGCTTTTGCCTTGAAAAGCCCTGCTCTTTTCCTCTGTTTACCTTTTGTACTGATCTGACTGTGTTTGGGTACAGGCTTGTGCCCCACACTGGTGATTTGTTGAAGGTATTCCTGTGTATGAAATATTTCAATTGAGTAAAAAATTGAAGACCTCTGTCCGGCTGGACATGTCGCCCCAAATATAGAACTGATTCAGTCTATATTCATTGCTTTGCTTATAATTCTTTTGCATGGACCGTTGTTGTATCACAACATAATTCAAACCAACACCACAATTACACAACACACCACATATATCCACTCTACATCACAAAATTCCACACCAAGCTACAATATTTAACAGCACACCACATAAGTAAACTCCACTACATACCACTCCACAACACAGAATATCATTCCAGATAATCTGTCTCCAAGACACACAATCCCACTCCTTGACACACAATACCACTCCACATAATTCCAGTACACTCAATGCCACACAATTACTATCCACATAATTACACTGAACACCATGCCACATTATTTCACTACACAGATCCAATCCACACAACTTGTATATATGCTAATGCACATATTGCAAAACCATATATTGCAAATGCTTATTTACCTTGCAATGCTTCCTAGCAGATCTTGTTCCTGAAGGGAGCTGCAATCCTTCTCCTGCTGGCTCTGTGCTGCCTCAAGCCTCCACCCTTCTCAGAGGCTGTGCCCTGTGGAGAATGCGGTCTCTGGGGCCCCCACCCCCACCCTTATTCCGGGCCTGGCTCTGACTGAAGAGAAACAATGTAACATGTTACTTTGTTTCTCTTCAGTCCTGGGTCAGCCGAAAAAGCTCAGTGCACGCTGCAGAATGCAGCTGCATTAGAGACAGAGGGGCTTGCTTTCGAGCAAGCCTCTCTCACAGCTCTCACCAAAGAGCTGAGGAGACCCCCTTCATTTACTCAAGAATGCCCCCCCCCCCGCACCGCGGGGGCTGCAGGGCTGTTTGTTACGCCCCTGCCTCTGACCTCCCTTGCCACAGAGGATCAGGTTGTTCTCGGAGGCTAGGCAGACACAACACCGCCACTGCTGCTGCCCCTCGCAGCTCTGCGGCCCGCCTCTGTCCGTCACTTCCGCTTGTCGAGATTCCAAACTAAACTCTCCACTTTTTTCTACATGAACCATCATAAAATATTTCAGAGGGTCACAGCGGCTGCTTCACAGGATTGCATGCAATCTTGAATGTGTATTTCATACATGATTGCTCAGTGGATCAGCCCCCTGCTTTAGAGACTTGCATACAGCCGTCAAGGCACAAGTTTGAACTCTTGAAAACTTCACCCTAATTCCGCACCTTTCAAAGTCCGATAAAATTATTCCTACTGGCTACCTAGCATCACCTACCACAAAACCTTCAGTATGCTTTGTGTGTTCACAAATGACCACCGTTTTATCACATTAAAAAGACGAGGCCTTTGAACCAGCTGCCCCACACTTAATATTAGGTCCCTAATCCATGTGCTTTGGTCTGGGACAGTTGGGATGAACCATTAGGGATGAACAGAGACTGGCTCAAAAATAGCTGCAGAGCCGGAATCTTGTCGATGGTCGCTCTTTACCAGCATTTATGTTGTTAACCCAGCAACATTTGCATCCAGGTCTAACAATCTGATCATCCAATCGCTGATGTAATTTTATAAAGTGGTAAGATTCAAGTCTGTTTTTCTGCAGCTTGGACACAGTTCTCAGTTGTGGGATTGTTATTCCTTTGAACGTATTAAGACAAGGAACAACAGAACACTACCGTAATATCTATAGGTGCCTAATGTTTAATTTGTGCAGGTAATTGCTGGTGGTAGACACTGGTCGCAAAACAACAGTTGATGGACAGAATGCAGAACAATGTCATACATTCACCCCAGTACAGAGATCTGGGCCTAAATCCATCGTTTTTTTGCACTCCAAACCACCCCAGTTCAGACATGGCCATATGCAAATCAGTCTTGACCCTGTGCCTCATGGGAACAGTCCAGCCCGAACTGCCAAGCCATGTCTTTCCTGGACCGGAATCAAGCATCCTAGGACCGGTTTCTGGCTATCAGCCGTCTTCAGCCAGGATAGCTTGACTCCAGTGGTGTGGAGAGCATGGGACTCACGTCTGAACATACCCATCCCACTCGGGGTAGACACTGGTCGACCAAGACATTGTCTTCATCATCAGCTTTGATCCAGAGCAAAAGGGAGAAAGAAGGAGGATGACAAAGATGGGAAAACAGTGGCAAAGGGAAAAATTAGGGACGAAAAAACCTGCAAGAGTAAGACAAAGAGACAGGAAGCGTAAGGTGGTGGAAGAAAGAGGTTTGAGGTGGCGTCAAAAGAAGGGAGCATGGGATTTGAGAACCGATTCGGCAGTGCGGTGGTGGGCTCCTAAGAATGTTCGACACCAGGACTTGTGTTTTGTTACGTGTTTTTCTTTACAAATTAAGCACTGCCTTTCAGTAAGTACTATTTTGAAAAAGAGCAATCCCAAAGATAAAAAAGATAGACAAATGTAGGAGCTGAGAAAGACACCACCCACTCCAAGGCAGAAAATTGCTAACAATTCTTTTCTCCTGCAGTGATTCGTTGAGGGAGTCTTTCCCCTTAAAATCAAAGGAACAGATACAGGAACTGATTGACACCGCAGATGTCCAGCTGAAGGCAACTGAAGACAGTATCGCCTATCAAGCCCTTATCCCTGAGGTGAGTGTCCCTCTTTGTAAATAGTTAATAGTCACACTCTCGCAAGCTCTAATGTTGATTGCTTAATCTGGCCTGTAAATCTTCGCTCTCACCCTCGTAGTTTGAGTGAATCGTAAACGCATCCTTAAATATTCGAACAAACAGCATGCAGAGAAAAGCGCATGATCAGTGATTAAAGAAGTGAATGCTCACTTCCCTTTTGCAGAAAATGGAAAAATAAATGGCCACATGTACACATTTTAGGGATTGTGATTTCCTAATTGCAATTCATTGCGAATCGCAATTAGGAAATCGCGATTCCTAATGTATAAAGCCCATTAAGTTTCATTTAGTGATTCCTAATGGGGCCGAGGTCGACCTACCTCATGGATAATAATGATAGGTTGCAATTTGCAACCCATTAGGAATCGTGGCTAATACAGGGATGGTGGCTTGCTGGGCTCAACCGGCCACAATTTGTGTGATTGATTTTTATTAAAGCAGACTTTTTTTTTTGCTGTTAATGCAGCCAAGATTCCTTTAATGAAAACGGGATGAGTTTAAAAAGAAAAAATGAAACTTTTAAGTTTCATTAAGAATCACCCTTGAAGGGTTGTTAAAAAATGAATGTTTGGCACCTGTAATTCGGTCGCAAACATTTCATACATACCCCTGCAATTCGGTATTAGGTATGGACGCTCTAAACACGCCCCTTCCAAATACCGAATCGCTAAACACAAATTGCGATTCCGGAACATGTTACCAAATCACAATTTGTGCTCTGTACATATGTAAAAGCATTTTTGTGATCGGAAATGGCCAACGGACCGCCAAAATGCCTTTATACATAAAGCCCTTAGTCTTTAAGGGTAAATACATTTCTAGTTTCAGGCGCAAGCAGTTCTCTGCCTCAGATCTTCATCTCCCCTTAAAGATGGTATGGTTCAAAATCACATCCTTTTCCCTGTCCGTTTCCATAATAAAACAATACTTCTAGCCACCAATTCTAGTGCTTTAGCTATTTGCCAACGGGTCTTATTGTAGATTGTTTATTTTTAGAAAATCCTACCCACAGGTGGATCTCAGAAAATCTTATGCAAGAAGTTATAGGGTCAGATGGAGCCACTTATGTCTGAAGGAGACTCACCATTGCTGCAGAACATGAAATGAAAGTATCAGTGTACTAGTGCATTAATGGGGGCCACCTAACACAAACGCTTCATTACCTTTTTTTGCTTCCCGGCAACATGGATCAAGAATTTTCTGGAAGTAGTCTCCAACAGTTATGGGGCTTGAATTTGTTGGCCATATTTTCTGGTTTTCATTCAAGTCTGGCCTTGGTAGCGGCGATGAATTTTTTTAAACTATACTATTCCTAAAAAGGAAAAAATAAAATATACCACCACCTAAACATGACTGCCAGATGCTTGTAACTATAAAAATACATTTTAAAGAACATTCAGTGATGTGGATGTGCATTCACCCAAACTGAAGGGAGTCAATGGGAAAAGAGGGCTGAGAAACTTTGAAATAGCATTTCCTACACCGAAAAGCCCAGGTGTAGAAGGACATTGATAAAAACTTACGTAGAAGGTTTTGCGAATGCTGCAAAAGAGGGCTGTTGAAGAGGTGTGACAGAGAAAAGAAGGCAGGATTTTCATTTAGATTCTTTTGCATCCCTAAGGAATGGGCAAGTTAAGACACAACATAGATCTCAGAGCGTGTAATGATATATGAAAAGGGAACATTTAGACAAAAGGGACACTGATTGGTTTCCCCGAAGAAGCGAGACACATTTTCCTACTCTAGATCTGCCGGTATTCAGAACGTCCTGTTGGATCTTGGGACACTTTCAGAAATAAAGTCCTAAGTGGGTCAAAGGCATTGTTGGTTCTCAATGCTTTCTTAGATTTTCACTAAGATGCTGGCAATGGTTTTGCACCACTGATTTTGCATGAAGTGCAGGCTGTTTTTTCCTGGACGACTGCCCTCTAAAGGTCATCTCCAAGGAGTTGTTATTGCTTCTGCTTCAAATATCAATGGATTTGATGTACAACATGGACATTTTGCCAGCCCTATCCAAAGTCAAAGCTTACTCCTAAGAATTATAGGGACTCAGAAAGTTGTGCGGGACAAGATAATTTAATTAATACAGTTGCAAAGACTCATAAGTCTTATGGTGTCCTACATTCTGCTAGTATCTCACACAAAACTGTAGATGACGTCACTTCATTGATCTTTCAGTACTCAGTCAGAACAGATTCAGGGTCAGTGGACAGATTTGACAGTGAGGCAGAATGTTTGCCAGCCCAGACACTGTTGAGCGGGCACAGTTTCACTCTGTCAGGTCCACTTGGTGACATGCACCTACCTGGGAGTAGCTGTGCGCTGTACAAATCTTTATAAGAAAACATAAAAGGTTGGGGAGCGCATTTGGAGGAACTAAACTTGAGTGGCTTTTGTTCGGACAATGAGCAATGACCTACCTCCTTTTATTAGAGCTGAGGGTGGTTACACTTGGGCTGTTATTTTTTTAATCTTGGGTTCAAGGCATTCTGAGTTTGGTGTTTGAGGGGAGCAATTATTCTCTAGCACTGGATGATTATAAGGTACATCAAACGTCACCCTACTTATTTGGCAGGAGAAAGTAAGGATCATGCGGATGCTTCCCACTGGCCTCAGGCATCTTCTGGTGCCCTTTCTTTCGAAGATCAGTCAGTGTTGGGAGGGAGGGGGGGCAGTCTGTGTCACTCAAACCTCAGCAATTAACTTTGCAAGTGTTGTTCCTGACAGGGTGAGGTTTGTTGGCTCTGAGGAAGATGATGAAGATGTTATGGTGAGTGCAGCAAAGGAAAAGGGAAGGAGGCGGCTGCATGCCATCTGATGGCTGTGGTTCTGCCAGTGATGTGCTAACTGAAGGCCGCGCACTTCGTGAGACTGGACTTTTCTTTCTTACCTTTCCCAGGAAGGATTGCAATTTTAAGGTGTAAAAAGGTTATTGGCCGTGGGATGTTAGCAGCTCTTCTATTTGAGCCTATGTGAAGCATCCGTCTCCATAGCTCGTAAGGAGTCTGCGAGCAAGCAGCCACAGTGACCTTAACATGACCATTTGCAAGTGCTTCGAACGGTAGAAAAAAGTCCTTGCGTCCATCAATGTCCATTCATTAGGACCGCCTATTGAGTATTAATATATGTGGTAAGCATCATACCCTACAGGTTGTCCTTAGACACTATAGGCCTCAGTTTTCTAAACATTTCATTATGGATATTTGTGGCATTTCGCAGATGTTTACATAAAGAATACACCTGGTGTCTTGGTGCACTTAGGGTAAATTATTTTCTCTCTTAGATACTGATGGCCTCCTCCGCCCTTGCTTATTTTCTGGTTTCATGGCCCCTACATCAATCTCCGCCTTTGTTAAGGACAACTAGTCCTTTTGGTGCCTTTCACCATTTTATCCATGGAAAGTTGACCCAGGAACCTTTGTTAGTGCCAGAGACTGAACCTGGAAGGTTATTTGTTCTGTTCAAATGGCTAATATTCGATTTTTACCTTGTAGTCCTATTATATAGGTTGGAAGCCCAGAGTTCTCTGGCCAGTCGGTTTGTTGGCAAGACACTGAGCTTGCTCCGCATACCGACATGTCGCTGATGTGCTGTGGACCTCCTACTACTTCTGGAGGTGGTGAAAGATTCTGTGGCGACAATGTCTCAGTCACGCTAAGGTGCTGTCAAAATGCTGTTAACTTCTCCCAAACCCACAAAGTCATAAACTCATCCCTGTTGGAAGGCCAACAAGATCTTACTGCTGCTTTCTAACTCAAAGCGTACCAACCTTTACTCGATTCCATTACCCGCTTTCTTTCTGCATCCATTGAAGTCAGAGTAAAACCTGCACAGATTGGGTCAGAGTAGGCTCTGGGTTCATTGGCTTCCAAATCTGAGTAACATCAGATGGAGAAGCAACTTTATGTATCAAACTGATGTGTTTCCAAAAATGCAGGCATATTGAAGCACATACATCATTTATGATGTTACGCATTAGGGAGTTAGAGGCACCGAAAGGACTCCACCTGATTGGGTAATTGGACATGCTATCATGGGCAGAGTGGTCACGCTGCATTTGTGAATAGTATACCATTGCAGGAAGTGTGCACGGTGGCTTCTTGGTTTTCCCTTTTCATATTTAAGAACATTGCAGACTGCACTCAAATGCCAGATCCAAGGCTTTCTTTGGAAAATCTGTGGTTGGTTATAATTTTGGACATTTTTCCCTGGCGATTTGTGTCCACTTCATGATTTGTTAGGTATTTCCAAAGAATCTTTCAAAGATAACCTATAGTATTTACTAGTACAAAAAAATATGAACCTATAGTAACATTGGATCTGACTGATACTGTGTTCCAAGCCTTTAAGTATTTTTTTTGCCCGCCATTTCCTCCTCTCCTAACTTATATCTTCTGATGCACCACGAAGGCACTGGGTGAGGCGGTGCTTTTAATATACCTTGATGTTGAATTGTTGGCCTCCTCAGATGTCTGTGTGACTTCCTGGGACATATGCAGCAGTGTGACAGCTTCTAAAATGTTTTGGCAGCTCAGCTGGAATACTCCTCAGACTTTGAATCTGCACAGGGTACCAACTGACTTCAAATGTTTGCCATCCAAAGTCTGCATTATGCCTATCCCCTCTAACCCTTGTGACCCGACCATAGTGGCGTCATGTAGATGGCCGACAGTGTTGGGGGTCTTCATTGATGAAGCAGGCAGGAGAGGTGTGTGTGTGTGTGTGTTCGGGTTTCTCTTTGCTGTGTATTGACAACTTCTGTATGAGACTCCAGCGGCATTACTCTGACTGTAGGACCCTCCTCTCGCCCCAGCCCATCCTACCCAGAATTCTCCTGCATTATCTGATCTCTTGCTTTTTCTTGCAGGACGAAGAGTGGAAGAGTGGAACTTTCATGGGGATCCTCCGGAGTCAGCGCTTGGCCGAGAAGAAACAATATCTGAAGGATCTGAGGAATGAACTGTGGAAGCTGAAGTAAGTCTCCGTTTTTAGGTTTGATTTCCCCCACCCAGATGGTAGAAACTGGAAAAGTGCAAACTTTGAGAAGAATATTTAATCCGTGAAACATTGGTCACACTTTATTTCCAGACTGCTGAAATATCTCCCTGTTGCTTGACCATCTACTTCCCACAAGGGCATGTGTATCTTTTTGTGAATCGGTCGAATTATCCTGAGCCAGCACTCAACAATACAACACAATGCAAATAGTCTTTATTCGGTTTTCATTATTCGAAAAAAACCATAAAAGTACAAAATTCCACATGGTTCCATTTAAAAACGATTAAAACAAAAGTTATACATTATATGGTTTAAAAAGTATCACAAACATTGATTAATTAAGATTTGGGCGATGATTTACACAGAATTTTAAAAAGGAGGCAATGAATTTAGCATATAGTTCATTCTCTAGCATCTGAACAGCTAGAAATGCTGGACAACAGGATCGGAGTCCTAGTTGTCTCAATAGTGGAAGAATCCATCGTCTACGTGGAGCCTCGTAAAATTTACAGAACAGAAAGGCGTGGATTGTGGAGAGTTGTCATCACATGGACATGGTGGCAGAATCTTTGACCAATCGTTCTGCTTAGGGAACGAAACCGACCTATGGAATATAGTAAATCTGAATCGGGTAAGCAAAAATTTCTCGAATTGAGTTATCTTATACCTCAGATATGGCTGGATCGAGAAGGTGATTTGAATGGTCAGCAGGTGTTGGACTGACCTCTTTCCTATTTCTTGCGCCAATCGAAAATCACCCAGATGCAGAAGAGAGATCCTTTTTAACTCTTTTCTGGGTATTTCAGAGATAGTAGCTGGGTGAGTAAAATATCTCTGCAGGCCTAGGTCATTAAGAAAAGACTTTACGTAAGCTAACCATCTGGCTGTTATCAAGTAGCATACATTCACCTATTAGGGAACGGGTTAGCTCACACTGTGCAGTGGTCCAGATTCGTCGCCACAGCATTATAGGCTGGATCTTAATAGTGTCTTCTATATGGTCCAGTCCTAGTTCTAGGTGGCAGCCATATGTCGTTGTGCTTTGGGGGACTGAGAGGAGGTATCTGATAAATGAATTCTCTACCTTCTGTAATGGTTTGACGTTTGAAAACCCCCATAACCCTGAACCATAGCTTGCAACACTGGTGCATTTTGACTGATATATTTTCAGCATCTCTTCTGGCGATCTTTTGCCTAGTTTTTGTGCAAAAGCCACCAGTGCTTTCGTAGTCCTGAAAAATGATAGCTTCCTGGCTTGAATTGCCTTTACCCAATTTATCTTGTTGTCTATGAGGATCCCTAAATAGGGGTAAGAAGTTGCAGTATCAAGGCTAGAGTTGTTGACATATATAGCTTTACTTTTTAATTTGATTGTCCCTGAACCAATATGCATTGTAAATGTTTTTTTATATTAATTTTAATATTCAGGGAATCCATGAATTTACAATAGGAGTTCAGCGAGCTTTGTAGCTGTACTGGGGTTCTGGCCAAGATAACGGCGTTGTCAGCATATAAGAGAGCTGGTATAGGACGACGCCGTATTGATGGTAGGTCTTGGCTCTCTATGACCATCTTGTGCTCTAACCCGTTAGTGTACAATGTAAATAGGAAGGGGGCCAGGACGCACCCCTGTCTGACCCCCCTCCCAATACTAAATGGCTTGGTCAGCTCGCCCTGAACCCCATACCTTACCCTAGCCGATGCATCTGAGTAAAGCTCTCTTAGGAAATTCACCAAATGAGGATCTGGCCCAATGTCTAAAATTAATGTCCACAACTTTGAGTGACTAACACAGTCGACGGCTGCAGTTAGGTCTACATAGACCATGTGCATGGCTCCCCCCTTCGCTGACACGTACTTTCCTATTAGTAGTGCTATATTCAGAGCCTGGTCGACCGTGACCAGGCCTTCTCGAAACCCATATTGTAGGTCAGATACTATCCTATTATCAGAGGCCCAGGTCTGAAGGCGATCTAAAAGAATTCGTCCAATGGTTTTACCAAGGGAATCCAAAAGTGATATGGGCCGATAGCATGCCGGGCTATGACGGTCGCCCTTTTTAAAAATTGGAACCAAAATGGACGTGGACCATGACTCGACTAGTCCTACATTGATTGCTGCCTCTATTACCTTTGTTAAAATTGGAGACCACAGGTCCAAATTATATTTAAAAAGGTCTACCGGAACCCCGTCCGGACCTGGTGCTTTGCCAGATTTTGACATTTTTAGGGCACTGATAACTTCTTTAAATGTGATTTTTAACTGAAGTGGGTAACTGACTGGTTTTAAGGACTCTGTTGGACTCGATAGGCTCTCATCATCCTTCCTAAAGATATTAGAGAAGTGTTCGACCCACTCGGCGGCATCTATTGCTACTTCTATCTTCGGAGAGTCGTTGCCCTCACAAAGGAAGGGGGATTTAACTATCGTCCAAAAGGTGATGTTATCATTCACGAGACAGCTCTCATGTAGCTGTTTCCATAGGTTGTCCTTGATCTGTGCTTTGCGGTTTTTTAGGGCTAACTTATAGCTTTTCCTTAATTTCACTATTTCATTCTTGTCCCTTGTTTCCCTTGTTAAGGCTACTTTTAATTTTGTATGGGCTTTTGTACAGTCTGTGCTAAACCAACCCTCCCTTAGGGGCCCTTTTGATTTCTTTTTACGTATCAGTTCGTCTCAAATGGTTTTAGTGATGGTCTCATAGTTGGATAGTACCGCGTCTGGGGTAGTAGACAGATCTAAACAGGCAAAGACCATAGGGAGGGCTTTCTTTAATACGTTGGTCATTAATAGATTTTTATCAATCTTGCCCCATTTCAAGGAAAAACCATTTTGCTTATCTAATTGGAGAGAATGCTGATCTAGACTACTCCAATATGTTTCCTCTGCCTTTGCAGAGGAAGTGCTCATTGAAAATTGGTTTGGTAAGTGGTCGCTAACTGCATTAATTATTGTTTTAAACTTGCCTGATCTCGGTATGATGGTTTTTGAGGTAAGTATAAAATCAATTGTGCTATTCGTTCCTCTGCCATTAAAAGTTCCGGAAAAGGGTACAGGTGGATTGATTGTTTCATTTGCAAAGCCCAGGTTTGAGGCTGCGGTTATTTCGTTCATGAGGTCTCTGCCAGTCGTGTGTGAGAAGTGTGTCAAATTGTTCCCACCCTCGTCACCACATTTTTTGGACCCACTTTCTTTACACAGGGTCAGGTTAAAATCCCCTACCCATATTACTGTTACCATTTTTTTAATGTATTTCTGGGATAAGTCCTGAATTAAGTGGGAGATCTCGTTTAAAACAACTGTTAGTTCTAGCGCGTTCAGATTATTATAGAAGTTTATGATGAGAGAGATGGTGGGAGTTTTATGAGCTATCATTAAAGCCTGATAATTGGTGCCTAGCTTTATAACTTCGATTTTGTCAACGGGGAGGGTATTGGATATAAACATTATCAAACCCCCCTTAGCTCTTCCCGATGGTGATGGAAAAGTATGTTTGGTAGCCCAGCAAATGATCTGGGGTGGAAAGCCAAGTTTCCTGTAGAGCAATAATGTTATGTGCCGTGGCTTCTGTACTCCAGTTAAAATTCGTAAGTTTGTTCTGGAGTCCCGCTACGTTCCAGAAGATGAAGTCTAATGTTAGATTCCTACTATCAGCTTGAGGTAAAATTTTGGGATTCATTAGGGAAGGTACTGCCTTAGGTGTAGTTGTTGTATGAGTCTGTTTAGTCTCTCCCTCCCCTGGTTGGCCTACTCTGTCTTCAAAAGTTCTGGATCTTCTTAAGGTTGGAATGTTTGATAGTGGGCTCTTGGGAGTACTTAGTTGGTCTGTTGTGTTTAATACACGTAAGACCCCGGGCAGTGGTGTGGTAAGTCAATCTACCCCATCTAAACCAGTGAAAGCTGCAAATCTGTTTGAGGTCTGGATGTTAAAGAATGGACCCCCCAGGGTAGTACGATTTGGATTAAGTAGCCTTCGCTGCTGGGGTAGACATGACCTGGGATAGAAATAGCTCAGGTCGTGTATCCTAATCCCCTCCCCTCCACTCTCTTGATACCAGTCGTTAAGGAACGAGATGACCCTGTAGCCCCTAAAATTAATAATTATCGTATCACCCTGCGTATCTTTGGGCCTCTGTCCAACCCATCCAATCCTTCTGACGTTTAAGATTTCCCCGTTAATATTAGGTGGTAGGGGTCTGTTGTTCTCTAACCAATATATTACTTTATTTTTAAGGTCAGAGAACCCTTCTATTTTCCCTGGTTTCAGTTCTGGGACACTTGTCAATATCGCTACATAAGGGGCTGCTTCTGGGGGCAAATCAATCCATACATTGGAGCCATTGAAGTTTCTAGAATTCACCTTCTCCTTATCTCTTTTTCCTTGTGCATCCAGTCGATTGCAATGATGTGTAACAGACCCTTGAACCTCAGATGTTTTGGTGTATTTTGGCCAGTACTTATGTTTATAGGGGCCGGTGTTTTTTCAGGTAGTCGGGGTGTCGATTTTAATGTTTGTTTCCCTTTGTTTACATTTTGCGTCGCTGGTTTTACTATCGGTGCTAATTTTCTATTGTCTTCAGCTAGACCCTTTAATAAAGTTGTATTTGTAGTAACAGCTTCCTCTATTGACCCCAGCTGAGTAGATAATCTTTTGATTCGTTCAACAAGGGGCAGTATTAGAGATTTTACTAGCACCTCAATGTTCCCCAGTAGATCTTGATTTAGAGGGGGGGATTCGGTGCCTGGCATGGAGCTGTAATCCCGGATCCTGTATTATAAATAGTTTGAATAGTAGGGGAGTGTCGGGAAATATTAGCTAGTTTAGCTTGCCTCCCTTTGTGACTGTTTCCTCCCCTCTTTCTCTTTAATGTGGGCCTTGTAGTTGGTGGTAGGTGTTGAGGGTTGCTCTTTGGATTCGACATTAAAGGGTGAAGTATCAGGGATTCTTCGGGAATTATTTCTAGCACAAAATCTGTGCTGGAATCCCTGTTACTCTTGGAGCTGTTGGGGTCTGATCTTGTTGTGGCATCAAGGGATAGAGAGGGAACTGTGATGTTACTGGTGTTTACATTGCTGTTTATGGATATCTCATTCCCATTGACCGAATTGGGGGTTGTGGCTTGTTGAAGTAGCCCTAACGAGGAGCGTCTGCTCTGGAGTTCTGTGGACAGGCGGCGCTCAGTGTTGGCAATCTCTAATTCCAGCGCTGAGGCAGCCTTTGTAATGTATTGGTCGATAGTGCCCCTCAATGATCCTCCCACTGGAGGTTTCCTTCCCTTAGTTCCCTTGGCACCCCTTGGCGACATGTTTGAGAGCGTCCCGGTAGTAGCTTGTGTGATAAGCTCTAACACTACATACACAGAAGCAGTCAAGGGCACTGTAGTAGTAAGTCTATGAGTGTTAATGCCAGTATTCAAAATACCTTCTTTTGCAGGACAGCTGGTGTTCCGGCTTGCAGATGTAAGGGACCGGGCCCGGCCTGGCCTTCTCCGGCCTCTGAGGGCCACAGAGGGCGCGCTCTTTGCCCGGGCTTAGCCCGGCTAGTCCCGCGCGTGGACCCGCGACGCGGGAGATGGTGCCGTAATTTGAGCGCCGCTTGGCGCGATGATCCCAGGAGCGGCTTCCGGCCACAAAGGCTGATGGGATATGTAGTCTCGTATCAGGGGCTCCCCCCTCCGCTCGGCGGCCACACAATGATGTGCTTAATGTGAGGCGGCGGGAGGCGAGCTGTCGCGGTAGGGCGGGCAGCGCGACCGTCAGGAACCAGCAACAGGTAGGATCAATGAAAGTGTCTCTGCCCAAACAATCAGGATTCCCCGCACCACCGGAGATGGTGCCGTAATTTGAGCGCCGCTTGGCGCGATGATCCCAGGAGCGGCTTCCGGATGCAAAGGCTGATGGGATATGTAGTCTCGTATCAGGGGCTCCCCCCTCCGCTCGGCGGCCACACAATGATGTGCTTAATGTGAGGCAGCGGGAGGCGAGCTGTTGCGGTAGGGCGGGCAGCGCGACCGTCAGGAACCAGCAACAGGTAGGATCAATGAAAGTGTCTCTGCCCAAACAGCACTCTTATTCTGTTTGCGCTTTTTACTTTCTTTAATCAGCCATATTATGTTCTTCGTCCAGATTAATGCCCGCTAGGTTTTGGCCTCCAAAAATTAACAAGCATTTGCAATGCAATAGGTCTCGCATTAAAAAGGTTTGAGCTATTGGTATTGTAATTGACACATTTTTTATTTATGTTTTTTTTTTTTAAATAGCGAAATTATTAGTTTCGTCATTTACAATACCAATAGTTATAACTTTTGCAAATGTGACACCTATAGCATTTGTAATGCAATATTTGTTGTATTTACGTGACTTAGATGTATTAGTATTACAAATAACAATGTCTTTTACTTTTTTTAAATAATTTATACTTAAATAAAAGTAATTGCAATTTATAATGGCAATAGCTTAAACTTTTGTAAATAACTTTTGTGAAGATTATGTTCAGTGTATTTTATTGTGACGAAAATCCAAGAACAGAAGTGAAATATTAACATCTTTTTGTTACATTTGTAATAAAGCTTCAAACATTGAGAGAACATATTTGAACCAGTTTTTGTTGAATAGTTGCACAGATTGATGCTTTGGTGGCGCTGAGTGATGTTGTGATGGCGAACGAGTGATGCTGTGGCGTTCAGTGATGCTGTGGTAGCGCATAGTGATGTTGGAGTGCCCCTGAGTGATGCTGTGGTGTGTTGAGTGATGCTGTATGCTATGCTATGTTTTGTTTTGCTATCCTATGTTTTGTTTTGTTATGCTATGCTATGTTTTGCTATCCTGTTTTGATTTGTTATGCTATGCTATGCTGTGTTTTGTTATGCTATGCTATGTTTTGTTTTGCTATCCTATGCTTTGTTTTGTTATGCTATGTTTTGCTATCCTATGCTTTTTTTGTTATGCTATGCTGTGTTTTGTTATGCTATGCTATGTTTTGTTATGCTATGCTGTTGAGGGTGAGTGAGGGTGAGGGGGTTGTGAGGGTGAGGGGGTTGTGAGGGTGTGTGAGGGTGTGTGAGGGTGAGGGTGTTTGAGGGTGAGGGGGGGTGAGGGGGTTGTGAGGGTGAGGGGTTGTGAGGGTGAGGGGGTTGTGAGGTTGAGGGGGTTGTGAGGTTGAAGGGGTTGTGAGGTTGAGGGGGTTGTGAGGGTGAGGGGGTTGTGAGGGTGAGGGGGTTGTGAGGGTGAGGGGGTTGTGAGGGTGAGGGGGTGTGAGGGGGTGTGAGGGTGAGGGGGTGTGAAGGTGAGGGAGATTGAGGGGGTGTGAGGGTGTGGGTGTGAGGGGGTGTGATGGTGAGGGTGTGTGAGGGTGAGGGGGTGTGAGGGTGAGGGGGTGTGATGGTGAGGGGGTGTGATGGTGAGGGGGTGTGATGGCGAGGGGATGTGAGGATGAGGGGGTGTGAGGGTGAGGGGTGTGAGGGTGAGGGGGGTGTGAGGGTGTGTGAGGGAGTGTGTGTGAACGTGAGGGAGGGTGTGTGAACGTGAGGGAGGGTGTGTGAACGTAGGTGAGGGTGACAGGGTGTGAGGGTGGGTGAGGCGGGGTGGGGGTGAGGGGGGGTGTGAGGGAGGGTGAGGGTGACAGGGTTGAGGGCAACAGGGGTGAGGGTGTGAGGGTGAGGGGATGTGAGGGTGAGGGTGGGTGAGGGGATGTTAGGGTGAGTAGGTGTGAGGGTGAGGGGGTGTGAAGGTGAGAGGGTGTGAGGGTGAGGGGGTGTGAGGGTGTGCGAGGGTAAGGGGGTGTGTGAGGGTGAGGGTGTGTGTGAGGGTGAGGGGCTGTGTGAGGGTGAGAGGGTGTGTGAGGGTGAGGGTCTGTGTGTGGGTAAGGGTGTGTGTGAGGGTGAGGGGGTGTGTGAGGGGGTGGGGTTGTGAGGGTGAGGGGGATGAGGGGGGTGAGGTTGAGGGCGTGTGAGGTTGAGGGTGTGTGAGGTTGAGGGTGTGTGAGGGTGACGGTGTGAGGGGGTGAGAGGGTGGGTGAGAGGGGGTGTGAGGGGGTGTGTGAGGGGGTGTGAGGGGGTGTGTGAGGGTGACATAGAAACAAAGAGGTGTGCGTTGAAGCAAGGGAGCCTTCAGTATACACAGCCTTGTATTTGTACGTCGAAAAGTATATATCATGGCTCAGAGGCACTAATGAGAAGCTTGTGGGAGAGAAGGGAGTAGAATAAGGAGGAAACAAGTGGAAATAAGGAGTGATGGAGGGAAGGAATAAGGGCTGTGACTGGCTGGAGAAAGAGCAAGGTACATGGGGAAAAAGCGCCAGGGAAGGAGGAATGAGGGGCTTTTGCAGGTTGGGTAGCGAAAAGCACGGAGGGGAAGAGACGACGGCAATAGGGAGGGAATAGAGGGGGCAGGGGGCATAAGAAAAACAAGGCACAAAACTGATAATTAAATACTCCAGTCAATCAACACAAGAGGAGTTTGACAATATCGCACATCAATGGATGAAGGCTACAGAGCAAAAGAAACCAACAGGTTAAGGCCGATCGCCTAAAGCAAGTATAGAACACGTTTGATGTGAATAGCACAAACATCGCACATGTCCCACCAAAAAGCAGTTCATTCCTTAACCAGTGACAACATAGATATGGCTCAAATGGATTAAACTGCGTTTCAAAAATCAAGCAAAAAAAAAATGTGAATGACACAACAGACCGTTGAATGCAGCGAGCTGGCTGAAAACTCCTGTAAGTATATTACATATATAATTTTACTAACATCAGAAGATATTGGCTAACGCCAGAAGTAAAAAAAAAAAAACACTTTTAGTGAATGTAAAGATATGGCAAGCCCCTCTAAAAATTCAACGTTCTAAAATCGCCAAAGTGTATGGAACTCCCAGACAGAAGATGTTTTAAGTTTTTGTTTCATATAAAAAATACATATATTGTTAGCCATCAGCCACTCACTCCGTTTTCCAGTCAGAAGCGATCCAGCCTCTTGTGTGGCACACAGGGCCACTCTGCCGTCGCTCAGCACCACAGCCACAAGGCGCAGGCTGCAGCTCACCTGACGAATACCACTGAACTCCAGGGGACACAGGCTCAGCTGGCATTCCCCAGCCGAATAGAATCACAGAGAGGAGGAGGGCAGATTGGAAAGCGCGCCCGTTGCCAGCGCACCGCTCCCCGAAGGTCTCTTCTTACCCATGCCGAGGACCGCAATACCAAGTGCGCAGAACGACTGCCGATATTATATACACTGTTGCGGGACAGTTCCGTTTCGTTTCCGGAGACGGCGGTGACATCAGCCCTCGAGGCAAACCCTGTCTCTGCATATCTAGGAGCAGAAAGGAAACCGAAAGCAGGGCCCCTAGATTGGAAATGAAAACCTGAGTAGGAAGGGAAAACGTGAATAAAAGGATTTCACAATCTAATTTCCGAGCCTCAAACCCGACTCAGTCAGTATAGTACCATTACGAACTTGAGACGGCACAAGAAAAGAAAGAAAAGGCGCAAGTGCGTCATATTAAAGACAAAGCGCAGTTTTAAACAAGCCAGCAATGAAAAAAAAATACAGAAGAGGGTCTTTGAAGTAGGTCTGGAGCAACATCAGCGATTACTAAAACGATGTGGTTGATGTGGGCCAGGGGCAGAGTGTTTTAACAGCTACGGGTGAGGGAAAGGACATAACAGAAAGCGAAAGCGCTCGCACACATTCACAGCAAACAGCCAGCAGCAAAAGCGCGCTCACAAGGACAAATCTGACACTGAAAAAGCGCGCGTCCGACTCGTGTCCACATTCAAGTAAGCAAGAGGTATACTAAAGTATACAAGAGGTCTCGAATGCTCGACCTAAAAAGGACCATGGGTGGCTTGCAGAGGCTAGGGGCCCAATCCTTTCAGCACATTTTCAATTTTTCACCATCTTATGTTACTGTCAGCAGCCTCGCAAACGTCACTACATTACAGCACCACCAGTGTAGCCCACCAACAATCCAACCTTTCACTGCCCTGCTGAGGTCTTTGTGAACTGGCTCCATCACAATGGGATAGTTCTAAGTTACATTTTCAGCGTGTGCGGCCTCCAATCTAATGCTACATGCACAGTAAAGCACAAAGATCATTTACATTGGTAAAGACCATTGACCAGGCCATTACAAGCTGGTGCAATGTTTAATTTATTTTTGTTTTGGAAGTATATGCCACAAAAATTAAACTAAGAATAAAGCACGCTGCCATCTAAACGTGGAAGCCTTAGGGTCGCTATAAAAATATTGAAATAAAAAGAAAATAATCATTGCATAGAATTTAAATAGAAATGTATAGATGCTTCCTAGCGCACAGGTGTGCTTGGAACATGTATACCAATGTATTTTTTTTTAAATGTTGTTTTAGAACAGTGTCAACGGTTCCGGATCTAAATGAAAACGCATCAAGCTTTCTATTTTAGCCAGAAGTTGTTCCTTTTTTATAGGTATAAATGTATTAGGTCTCATTCTTCTCTTTTTATTCAAAGAAATTTGTCTGGGAGGGGAGTGGAGTGTCTTTAGGCAGGGCGGAGTCAATGACATGGCTGATCTGAAGATAGCGAAATCTCTCTGTCTGTGCTAACTGGTACTTAGTTTGGAGATCGGAGAACGATGCCTTCTTTCCCTGAACCCACAAATCTCCCACCGTGGAGATCCCTATCATATCCCACTTATCAAAACCAGCACAGGTGCTAAGTCGTCCCAGAATGTCCAGTTCCCATAGGGGGGTAGCTTTCGTTAGGTGGCCCTGCCATCCCATACGCCTCTGCGCTCCATGCCACACTTCTACAGTGCGTGCCGTCGGACCAGTCAAATGCAATTTCTTATGGTTCGTATACAGTGCTCTGTTGTAGCCCCCTTTCCCCAGTATCCAGTGGTCTGTGCGAAAGCTGGGGTCGCCATGGTGCCCAAAGACCCACTGGTTGATGGCCGTCAGTTGTGAGGCCGGGTAGTAGAGGTGCACATCCGGCAGACCTATCCCTCCATCGTACCATCCCATAGTAAGCTTTTCCATGGCAATTCGAGGAGGTCTGTTGTTCCACAATAAATCCCGCACTGTAGCTTCAATCTGTGAAAAGTAGGAATCTGGTACCTGGATGGGCGTGTTCTGTAATGCGTACAGAAACCGTGGTAGAGCAGCATTTTAAATAAGGATGCACGCCCTAGCAAGGTAAGGGGGAGCGTTTTCCAATGTGTGACGTCTGAGCGAAACCTCTGCAACGGTTCGAGCAGGTTTCTTTCAAAGAAAAGTGTGGGGTTGGTGGTGATGAAAATTCCTAAGTAACGGAAACCCAGTGAGGCCACTGGAATGTTGTAGCCTCGGGGACTCCGTGGTGGCTCTCCCCAGAGGGGATACATCTGAGATTTAGACCAGTTTATCTGGCACCTGGAGTGCGCACTAAATATGTGAAGAATGTGGAGCACACGGTGGCGAAGCGAGATAGAGCAAAATATCATCTGCGTACAGTGATATGCGGTCTTCGTGGTCGTTCGTCCATAGAATGCCTCTAATACCTGGGTCACCCCTTATCCAAACCACCAGTGGCTCTAGGACCAGGGCAAACTGGAGTGGCGACAATGGGCAGCCTTGCCTTGTGCCCCGACAGAGGGGGAACAGAGCGGACCGGTGATTGTTCACCAAAACACGGCCCAAGGGCTGTGCGTAGAGCAATTTAACCCATCCCATGAATTTGGGACCGAACCCGAAGCGGCCAAGTGCTGCGAACAAGTATTCCCACGCTACCATATCAAACGCCATTTTGGCGTCGAGCGCCAATAGAATCGCTTCCTCTTCCAGCGGTGTACCTGGCCCAGTGCACTATGCACACAACGTAGATTGCGCACAGTATTCCATCCTGGCATAAATCCCGACTGATCCGGATGGATCAAGTCCGTGAGATAGGGGAGTAGGCGATTCGCCAAAAGCTTGGCCAAGATCTTGGCCTCAAGCTGTAATCAAGGAAATATGCCTATATGAGGCACATTCATCTATCGGCTTACCAGATTTGTGGATGACTACTATGGTAGCCTCGCGGATATAATTCGGGAGGAGGGCATTATCGTAACTTTAATTATATAAACTCAGTAAATGTGGTGCTAGTTTGGAGGCCATGGGTTTGAATAGTTCGATCGGGAGGCCATTTGGGCCCATCGCCTTACCCGCCCAAATATCCTGAATTGCCTTCCGAATTTCCTCAACTGACAAGTCCATTTCTAAGGCCTCCTTATCTTGCTCAGAGAGGCCAGTCACTCCAATAGTGGCCAGGAGTTCTGCCGCTAGTGAAGCTTGAGACTCTTGTGGGCTCCGTAATGAGAATATTCTCGGATCCCTTAATAGCATGCACCCACCGCACCGATTGCTCCTTACGTTCCAGCCACGCCAGAGCACGTCTATTGGCGTCCTCTAAGAGCAGTTATTTGTAATCCTGCCATTTAAAGTCACATCTGTGCTGGGTGTTAGGGTCTGGGGCTCTAGAAATATCAGCATCAAGACGGAGGATCTCGGCCTCCACTTCTAAGACACGTCGGCGCCGCTCCGTTCTGTGGCCAGCCATCAGTGATTGTGGAGTAGTGTGGCTCACTGGTTAGAGGCGGCAGGCCCGAGAGCAGAAGTCGGCCCGGGACCAGGGTTCAATTCCCGACGCGGCAGGGTCGTGGACCTTGGTCAGCGGACTCGATAATTCTCGCTTCGGTGCTTACTCTAATCAGGGGTTCCACTCGGCAACTCTGGGCATTAGCTTGCCTAACCTCCACAACAGCCCCACCAATTCCGGGGATGCCTGGCTCCACCTTGGGGACTCCCAGCCAGGACGGGTTCCCCAGAGTTATACAGCGCCAGGAAACCTATGGACGGGTAGCAGTGCGCTTTACAAGCTCAAAAACATTTACAACATTGTGCGTTCCCTTTGATTACTGCACCGTAGGCCCCCAGAACCAGCGATGGCCGACTGGACCGAACCAATATTTTCTTGAAAATAGTACTCAGTATCCTTGCGCAAAGTGTAAGTTAAAACATATTTAACACATTTGATAATTATTGGATGCATTAAATACCTCCAGCTTCATTAAAGTTCGGCAGGGGAATCATGCTGAAATTTAACAGGGAAATGTGTACGTATTTACCGTATCATGCAGATTTTGGTGCGTTACACACCGAATTCCACATTTTATTCCCCACCAGCTTGTAATATTTGGTATTACTACTACTAGCCGAATATTGCCCCTTGCAGAAAATTAAGGTTTAAAGGCTCCTAATAACAGCCTTCCACATAGAATTCCAAGGACAGGTGACTTTGAAGTAGATGTTTATAAATCCAATAAAGCTCTTTATTATTTTAACAAATCTGTTCAGTGCAATTAAAACACTCTTACTTTCCTAAAAACCTAATCCGCTTTGATTATCGTAATAGTATTCAAAAAAAGAAATGCAGCAGAGCTAATTCGGCATACCATTAACAGATCCATTAAAGAAGGTCTTTAGTAAACTTTCATTTGAGAGAGTGCAACACTGGGCAGAGACCGCAGAGGGTCCCGTTTGAGGTTCAGTGGATATTCAGAAAGGGACTGGGCAAAAGAGAACAATGCTTGAACCTGTTCTTATAACTCACGAAATATAAGGAGGCTAAGAATGTGTGAGGATGTGGCGTAGCGGCCAGAGCTGACCACTTTGGCGCTGGCGAACCAGGTTTGATTCTCTGCGTCAGCTCAACATCCTGTGATTCTAGGCAGATCACTTAATCTTCCCATGCCTACCACAAAATGAATGTGTCCTTGTCTAATGTAACTGGTGCTCGAGTAAAGTGCTCCAATACTTCCGGGTCGTGTTCAAGCTATTCAAAACAGCAAAAAAGAACGATGCAGTCCAAATGACTTTCATGCACCTGACCACCACATTTGATTTGGTGGACAGGTGAAAGCTGTGGCGATTACTCTCAATTAGAAAGGAGAAATCTTTCGTAGCACTGATTTGTTGCTTATATTTAAATTTGTAGTTACAAATTAGATATAGGAGACCTCGCAATTTAAATGCACCCGTGCACTGCTTTAAAGGGGTAAGATGAGGGTGTGTTCTGAACCCCCTTTATTCTCCCTTTATATGAATGATCCAGACAAAGATTTATTACAAATTGAATTCGTCCCCCAAAGTGCAGAACTAATCCATGACATTGCTCCATTATGCAGAAAAGATCGTATTTATCTCCTAAACAGGAGGATACACAAACGCGGTCATTTCAAACTCCTCAGACACACATTTAAGGCACTACACAACTTAGGCCCCACCTTCCTGAACAGTTCACCTGTTTCCACCAACCAACCAGACACCTCCCCTCCTCAGGGCTCCTTCTCACACACATCCCATGCATAAACAGAACCAGATCAGTTGGGGGTGAATTGTCTAAGTTTGCTCCAAAAGCGTGGAATGTCCTTCCACTCCACATCAGCCTATACTGGTAACACAGAAAAAGCACTTCAAGATCATTCTAGTTCAGTTTCAAAGTATGCTGTCCTTAAAGGGTGATGGCAGGATTCTTTGATGGACAAGATTAGATCAACCCCTTGAACGGATATGTAGTTCTTGATCAGATATGCAAATCTAACTGCACTCTTCTTCAAAGATGTTTTAGGGTATGTTTTTGAAGCAAAACATATTTCCTGGTTTGCTCATTTCTTCAGCTCACTAAGGAAAATAGATATGATGGGTAACCAGAATTCTTACCAGTCTTCAAAAAGGGTAATAAAGATGGGTAATTGATTATTCTTGAGACAGTCAAGGTTGATAAGAGCTTATGTCCCAATACTAATACATTGGGGGATAGACCACCACTTGGATTGGGTTAACTCTTGACATGAGTGGTCTAGTCTGATCATATTTGGGATGGGCCTGTTCACAGAAAGTGTGTCAGGGTTCAGAGAAAAGACAGGTCAAATACACCCAATTATATTTGCTTAATCAATCAAAAGGTACTGGTAAAGCAGAAGAAACCCACCATTAAGGCCAATTCGCTCAGGTGGAATGCATTATGCCACAATAGGAACCCTTTAAGATGGCAGCCACGATCGCATCACCTCCTCTAGTAGGTCTTTCCATGAAATATCCAGATCAAGTAAAAGCAAGAGAAGAACCGAAGGACGCGCACAACCCCTTAGATGCTGCACTTCATGTAAGTTCACCACCGAAAGTGTCTTGTTTGCGCGTGTGCTGCTTTTCTGCTCCGCTTCCTCAGAAGAAGTCCTGAACCGTCAGAGTTGTTAAGAGCAGAGTATTTTTGGGGCAGTTTTCTAAGTTAGCATCATTGAAGAGAGTCATAATTTTGCAGTGTTCTCTGTGAAGCTCCAGTGCATAACCTTCTCCTCAGACAGTACTCTCTCTCTCTCTCTCTCTCTCTTAAAAATACTAGTGTCTCCTCATGCTACAATTACAATTCAAACAGGAAGAAAAACAAACAATAACAAAACTCTTCTCACCTCACTGAGAGAGAATAGGTCCAGCAGTCCTCAGCGAACAACAAATATATACTCATATATTTCAGTACAGGCATTCTGAGAAGGAAAAGTTATAAGTAACACAAGGAAACCTATGGAAATATAGAACTCAATAATTAATATAAGACAAGAAAAGGTACAGATAACAGTAAAGAAGAATTATAGCAGAATACCTACAAACCTTCAACAAAGCTAATTGCACAGATATTAGAAGCGGAGAATGCCATTGTATAGTGGGGTATGTTAGAATTATATAAATATTGAATAGATTGATATTGCTCGCATTTGGCATAGAAATGTCGTCTTAATGTGCATGTTAACTTATTGCAGTTTGTCAGCAGCTTCAAGCCATGACCTAAAAGTGAGAAGCAAGAATAGAAGTGGTCCACAAAAAGAACCCAGAGGAATAAGATGAGGGCATCCTCTTCTCCCTCCTATACCCCTTTCCTGCCTCAGGGTACTCCATAATTTCTTGATAATGTCAGGAATCGAGGAGGGTTCTGGGAAGGGCTTTTGGGAACCAGCATCATTCTGCTCCCGTGAAAGCTGGGTATGATTTCAAGTTCTTGATGTTTTATTTCACTCAAACAGAATGGTTGAAGGTTACAACTTAAAGACTTTGGGGGAGGGATCATGGAAGCGATTAAAAAAGAAGTAGTAACAGTTGAGAGGGAAATAAATGTTTAAAGCAACACATTATCTCCTCTCATAGGGAGACTTCAGATTTAACCTCCAAGATAAGTATTATAATACCAGAGCTTAACCTAGTATCTCCCCCTCCAGAGAATGAGGCTTCCAGTTCAACATCGAACCCCACGCCTAGAGTAACCACTCAACTAGTACACTCCTTGTCACCAGTGATTCCTCTAGCACCCCCAGAATGATTCAGTGGAGATCCACAAAAGGCCCAGATTTTTCTGACCCAATGTTCTCTCCATTTTATGTGTTGTCTGTCAAATTTCCCTGATGCAGTCTCGAGTTTCACTCATCCTTTTCAGGCAGGTCGCTCCCCCTCCCCGCACAGCTCCACCAGTGCGTCTGTGTGCCCTGCTGCCTGTCACCGCCGCTGCTGCAGGTTCGAGGTCCCTCCGCCTCGGTAGTCGGGTACTGCCTTAATTGTTAACTGTTATTTTGTCCTTTTCCTGTCTCATTTGTCTCACTTGGTGTCTACCTGTGTATTAATTGTTAACTGTCTTTTTTGCTGACTCTTGTCCCATTTTTCTCATTTGTTTTTTGCCTGTTTCCCTCGTTTCCCCCTTTTTTTTGTGCCCCCTTTTCCTTCTGTATCCCTGCTTCGCCGTCCGCTGCGGCCCCGCCCCCCCCTGCTGCCCATTGGCCACCCGCTTCCGCCTCCCAGCTGCTCCTCCCTCCCACCTCCCCTCATATGGCGGCCCCCGGTGCACCGAAGGCAAGCCCGACCGCGCCCAGCACCAAAACCCCTGGCCGGCGTGGACGCCACGACGCCCGTCTCCGCTACGATGCCAGCACCCTCCACGCACTCAACGCCGGACGATCACATGCCTGCTTCCTGGCCGCCCAGAATTGCACCTAAGGACCCTTCTCCTGCTGGAACTGCAGCTTCACCAGCATCCGACCCGCCATCCCACCAACCAGGACAGGACGCAACCACCTCAGATGCATACCCCTGAACACCCACTCCGCACGCAAACACGCCGTCGAACTCTGAAACCTGCAGAGTCCGCACCAATGGAGTAGGAGGGGGAATCCCCATCATCCACAAGTCCACCCTCAAGGTCTCTACCAACTCCGACGTCACCCTCAGCACAGCCGAACAGCTGCACTTCCAGAACCACACTGATCCCAAAAACACCCTTTTCGGAGACCTGAACTTCCACCTTGAGAACAACAACGACACCAACTCCACCACCCTGATCGACAACCTCGCCAACCTTGGGCTCAGACAGCTCGTGGTTCACCGCGGACCTAATGGGAGTTAGAGCGAGCCATAATGCAAGATGGACATTGAAAAGATCTATCCTATTAGACCCAGACGTGTCCATCCTTTTAAAAAAAACAACTATGGTGTTTTTCCTGGATAATGCCCGCTCAGCCTCCATTGGAGTAATTTCCGATATCTTTAAGGCATATGTAGGAGGAGTTTTACAAAGCCAGCTCATCTATAATAATAAGGTTAATAGAGCTGAATCGAGAAGATTGGAGGAAAGAGTGAGGACGCTCGAGGCTAAGTTACAGCAAATGGCAGGGAACAACCGAAATAGAGAGAATACATTGAACCAGTTGGAAGAAGCTAGACTATATTATAAGAGCAATCTAGAGGCAAAATGTCGAGAGCAGTGGACAACTGGACGCACACAACAATTTGAGCATGGAGAGAAGGCTGGAGCATCGTTAGCATGGAAGTCGAGGGCTAAGAGGTCACCAAATTAAATTAGATAAATGATCATGAATTATATACGGAAGAAGTGCGTCCAGATGAGGGTAGCCTAAATAAATTGCTGAGTAGTGTAGGACTCCTAGTGCTCACAACAGAGGGTAGGAAGAGTATGGATTCCCCAATCATCAAGGGAGAAATCAGAGAGCAGCTTTTGCGTAAAAAGAATGGGAAGGCAGCGGGTCCAGATGCACTACCGGTTGAGGTATATAAATTAATCATAGACTAAATAGTCCCAGAAATGAAGTCACTATTTAATTCAATCTATAAGGGGGAAGGACGGCCCCCAAGCTCATGGAGGGAGGCCACAATTTCTCTGATCCTAAAACCGGCAAAGGATCAGAGGAAGGCTGACTCATATCAGCCAATCTCCTTGTTATATGTAGATTATAACATTTTTACTGGCATCTTGGCAGGGAGATTGGCAAAGTTGGCCCCTCAATTGATCCACACAGATCAAAAGGGTTTTGTCCAGAAAAGACAAATTCAAGAACTTACATTGTCATTAATCGGGACTATAGATCTTGCAATTACGTGTTCAATCCCCTTGGCGGTGATCTCTATTGACGCCGCCAAGGCATTTGATCATATTAGTTGGACATTCCTCTGGGCAGTTTTGGAATCAATGGGCTTCAGCACTGGTTCTATCATGGCATTCCGAAGGCGCTATGAGAGCCCCACGGCCAAAATCCACCTAAATGGTTCCCTGACGAGGAGCTTCAATATTCAAAGAGGAACGAGGCAGGCCTGCCCCTTGTCGCCCTTCCTGATTGACATATATAGAGAACCGTTGGCGCATCTTTTGAGAAAAGATGACCAGGTAGTTCCTATTCACTCACTTCCCCGTTTTAGCAAAATAGTATTATACGCAGACGATTTGTTAATCTATACCTCTGATCCAGCCTGAACGTTATCTAGGGTGGAGCAGCTGACAAAGGAATTTGGTGCAGTATCCAGATACTTAGTAAACATCTCCAAGACAGAGGTAATGTGCTGGAACTTGGAGGATTGGGGAGGCAAAGTGTGTGCAGAGATAGAATACTTAGGGATTGTCATAGTCAACCAAATTGATGAAATCCCATTGTATTATTTAATTGTATTCCACTTAAATTACCCAAGGACGCAATCGACAAAATGATCAGCTTTATTTGGGCATCCCGTGGAGTAAGGCTGGCTTTGAAAAAGCTACGGCGTCGCCTTAAGAAGGTCGGGTTGGCCCTGCCAGACCTTAGCCTTTACTGTATGGCATTTTAATTTTAAAACTTCTGTATGCTTATGGGGGAGATAGACTCTTCCACTTGGGGAACATTACTGGGGGAAATGATTAACGAGTTTGGACCAGCAGCTTTTCTATATAAATTTGGAGCCCAAAAAGTTTTCAAAAACATACGGTTGAAGGTTTTAAAGACCGCACTTGAGTCTTTGGTGTGGGGGTGAGAAAGATGTTAAACATCGGGTATTACTCAGAATTTGCCCCAATTTGGGAATCCCCAGGGACACCGGAATGCCTGAAGAACGGGTGAGCCTTCACCTGAAGCTGGCAGGAGTATCTAAGTGGGGAGACTTGATATCGGCAGAAGGTCTTCTACCCTGGGGGGGGTTGAGCGTGAAAACAGGCAATAGATTATCTAGATTTAAAAACATTCAGCTTACGTTATGGCTCTCAACAGTCTCCTGGAAGATATGAGGGCTATGGGATTTTGAGGTGCTCCTCCAGGAAGTTAATCCAAAAAGCAAAGAAGTCACAAAGTGGTATTGGCAATTCCTGGAGGCTGAGGAAAAGAAACTGGTGGCTCCTCATGTGATCTGGTTGGATGTACTCCAGGAAGAGAATATACAATCTCTATGGCCGGACTCACTAAAGTTGTTATATTCAATAGTCACACCTGCAAACTTTAAACAACATCATTTTTTGGTCATCAGTAGGCTGTATTGGGGGGCGTGGCTTGGAGCGCGATGAAGGAAGACGTGCTCGGGTAGAGCTCCTGCTTGAGCTCCCCTCTCCCGGGCCGCTTCTCCGACACAGTTCTCATGAACCAGCCGAAAACAGCTGGCGGACCCGCATCTGACCCCCGCCCATCCATTGACCGACTGCGGGGCAGATCAGACACCGGGGCCCGCACCGGCACCCACTAGAGCGCTGTGGCCGGCATTGTTGCCCCGCCCCTGGGATCCCCAATTAGGCGAGAGCGGGGCTCTGGTGCTGCGGCTATGCCTAACTTTGCGGCCTGTACGCTGCCTGGCCGGAACTTGTGGAGCCTGCGGGAGGGACCTGCGTGGCCACCTGTGCTGCTGGCCAGACTCAGATACATCATTGGACCCTCCCCGCCTGAAGCCCCCTGCCGACGACTGAGGTGGAGAGTCGCGGGAGGCTGAGACCCCGGGCGGGGCCGAGGCTTGGAGAGTCGGGCGGAGGGACGACGTGAGAAGCGGAGACCAGCGCGATTGCACCGGGGGCCCCTCGGAGACGACGTCTGGACATACTGGGGCGCTGCCCGGGTGTCGCCGGTGAGTGGCTGAGGCGGGGTGCGACCTGGATACGGGCGGCGGTCCCCCCACACATACAATAGCCACATATCGTCTGGGGCCCTGGGCCTGAACAAGCAGTCTGCCTACACCCTAGCTGGGCCCTGCACGAACTGGGGGCCGGGACAGTGTGATACCCCCCCCAATCCACAAATCCCCAACGGCTGCGGCGCCTCCCTCCTGAGCCACGGTGTGGGTGCTGCACCTTGACCGCGACCACCGCGCGGCGATGCAAGAGAGGACCAGTGGGCCCCTGCGATTGAGGGCCGTCCGGGTTCACGCCACTACAGAGGGACCACGCTGCGCGCCCCTCTCTCTCCCCCCCTCCAGGCCAATACAACGGTTCTGTGCAGACTGCAACGCACGGCGCAGTGACCCAAGACGCAGGAGGGGCCACATCTGGCGGGGGGAATCCTGCCCACCATCCGCCATCATTAAATAGAATTGCAGGGAACTGGCGCTCCCGCTGCCGCCACGCCTGCGAAGACACCACGCCGCAGGCTGCCCAGGGGGAGAAGACTTGGAAGCTGAACAACGGGAACTTCTAGAGGTGAGCCGAAGACCACCATCTGGAGACAAACATCTCCTTCCAACCTTACTCCTTCACTTTCACCACAGACCCTGAGAGTCGTCGTGCCAAAATGGTCGCTGCATACTAACGCAGTCGACCCTCACTGCCCGTACACTTGCTTTATGAATGCCGCGAGGGGGCTGCTCATACTAACTCCCGCATAAGCCAGCACACTTGCGAACGCATCCATAGGGTGCCCTTCTCGCCGACTCTACCTTGCTGAAGTGCCCTGCTGTGGCTTTTGTTCCTGGACCTACTGCCTGGCCGCTGCCTGACGCCGGTGTACACACGCTCTGGTACGCCCGGCCCACATCAGCGCCACCTGAACCACCGCACGCTTGACCACCTGAACTTTGGGGCTCGGCATTGAGACACCCCTCGCGGTCATTGCAGGACACCCTCACCACCCACCCAACTCGCCTAACCGCCTGCAGGTGCCTGCTGATGCTTACGACGACCTCACAGCCACAGTGTTCTACGGACTGAGAGGTGTCACTGTGGCTACCCCCCCTGGGGACTGCTGACTTGGAGCGGGGCTCTGAGCTGACCCACTCGTTTGCGGGCCGAGCGCAGCTGCCACGCCTGGCCCATGTCTGGAGGAGTGAAGACACGGACCGGAACCGGAGGTACAGCACCAAAGAGGAAGCTCTCCAAGACGGCGTCCAAGATGGATGCGGAGCTGGTGACATCCAAGCTGGACAATGTGTTAGCCGTCATGGAGCGACTAGAGGAATCCCTGCAACAGACTAGCACCTCTCTTGAGTCCAACATAGACAGCGTGGCGATCGACCTGACTCACCTTAAAGCCGACCATAAGAAGCTTCAAGAACGCACTACAACCTTGGAGGGGGCGGTGACATCGCTGGAACCCATGATGAGCCAAGCGGACAAGCACATCCGAGACCTGCTCAACCGGGTGGACTTTTTAGAAGAGCGCGCAGAGGATGCGGGCACGGAGAAACAACATCCGGCTTGTTGGCATCCCGGAGAAATGGGAAGGGATGGATCCCACTCGACGGGTAGAGGACTGGCTACGCGAACTGCTGCCTGAGGACACACTGTCGCCCCACTTTGTGGTGGAACGTGCTCACCAGGTGCCCACGTGGCCCCTCCCCCCTGGCTCCAACCCCAGACCTCTCCTCTTTGGTATCCTGAAATACAGAGACCGAGACACGATCCTACGGGAAACCAGGAAGCTTGGTGACATTCAGATAGACAACGCCACGGTAATGTTTTTTCCAGACTACACCATACAGGTGCAAAGACAGCGCCACTCCTTCCTGGCGGTGAAGAGACGACTGCGGCAGGCAGACCTCAAATACTCGCTGCTCTTCCCTGCAAAGCTGAGGGTGGTGGCGAAGGACAAAACGCACTTTTTCACCAGCCCTGAGGAGGTGGAGGCCTGGCTTGATGGAGGGGTAACTGAAGCGCCTAGGAGGGCGAACGGAACCACCACGACCTCGCGTATACGCGGATCAAGGCGACGCCGCAGAACACCAACGCCCACCCGCACCCAGGAAATGCCGACCCGCTCTCCACCTACAGACCTGATCCTACAGGAACAACAGGATGCGCTTCGCAGGGTCACAGAAATTAGAAGCTCTCGGGCCCCGTCTTCTGCCCGAATGCCAGCCCGACCACATTCCCAAGTGATGATGAGGCGATCTACGGCCTACCGAACTCCCAGCACTCTGCGGACCCCCCGGACGTCACACCACAGACAGTAGATCTTCTCGGCTAAAAGTGATTTGGAAGACTTTCTCCCCCGCGACGCGGGGCTGGTGCGGCTATGCAGCTGTCACTCCGGCTAGCCCTGAAGTAAACGAACTGCAGACCTGCCTGGTGCGAGGATTTCCAAGCTCTGAGTCGAGAACCGTCAGGACGCAGTGAGTAACATTTTGTCATGTACACACGACCCTGTCTGCCACCTTGACGGGCCCGACGCCTCAGCTATTGTCACACGCCTGCCAGGGACCTCTGCACTGGCCTCTCTGGAGACGGGGACCCTATGGGAACCCTTCCCCCGCTCTCTGGCATCGGGAGGCTTTCTTTGCACCACACATGGCGGGTGGACTTATGGGTCTACCGCCGGCCACGGCTACTCCTCGCTGGCCCGGGAGAGGCGGCACTCCTCTCATGAACGATACTGACATTCGAACTCTGGTTGCATAAGCCACTTACCACCCCCTAGAACTGTATAGTTTACTTTAGCTCATTTGAGTGTTTGGACGGCGACATGTTGTTCAGCCGACCTTTTGGCATTATCTATCATGTTGCCTTTTCTTGGCTTTATATGTTCCCTTTCTCCCCTACCCTTTCACGCCATGGGGAGTCATTGCATAATGTGCTAGCAGCTAGAAATGGTCTGAGGGCGGGGATGGGATTGAGGGACTGGCGGGGTGCCAGGTCAGAGGGACTGGACTTGACAGACGAATGCAGGACTTCCACGAGCAGTGACCATGGTTGAAATCCGGATATGTACCTGGAATGTCAGAGGCATGCACACACCGACCAGGCGGTATCAGATCTACTCTTATTTAAAACGCCATAAGATAAATGTAGCGCTGCTCCAGGAGACACATTTGAACAGGGTGGAGGTGCGAGCGCTGCATCACAGGTGGCGTGGGCAGCTCTATGCCACGGACTACTCTTCATATGCACGCGGCGCCCTAATATGGGTCCGTCCTGGGACCCCCTGGGCGATCACAGACACATACACAGACCCCGGATGCAGATTCGTGGTGGCGCAGGGTAGGCTGGATGGGCAACAGGTGGTATTGGTCTCCCTCTATTCACCGAACACTGATCAAGGTGGCTTTCTGGCGCGCCTCTCTGCGACGATGGCGACCTGGCATGCAACCCCGTGGATACTGGGGGGTGATTACAATTGTGTATTAGACACGACACTAGACCACTCCTCCCCACCCCCAGCTGGTTCACCGACACATGGTGCCATGAAGGCACTGCTTGGCTGGGCCGCACAGTGGGATCTCCATGACGCTTGGCGTTCGCACAACCCTGCAACCCGAGTGTATTCCTATTATTCGGGCGCACACAATTTACACGTACGGTTGGACAGATTCATGGTGTCCACTGAACTCCTCCCACTTGTTACAGACACGCGATACATGGGGCGCACCCACTCGGACCACAACCCACACTTTTTGACTATTACCTGGGAGCGCCCACACCCACCCATTCCCACCTGGCGACTCCAACCGGCGCTATTGCTGGACGCGGCTTTCCGCGACTCCCTCCTCACACAAACTGCCCAATACTTTGAGGAAAACTCTGGCACAGCATCCTCTCCCCAAATTGAGTGGGACGCCTTCAAAGTCGTGATTCGTGGCCACTGTTTGGGGACATATGAGGCATCAGCTAGAGGGCGACTTAACGCGACTGGAGACTGACCTTCTCGATCGGGAACGGGAAGCAGTCGATGGCACTGCTGACCCGTTGACAGAGGCCCACGCGGAGCATGTGCGCCTCCTGGAGCGGCTACGCAACCTCAACTACGCTGCACACTCGGCGCGGACGCACCACCTGAGCGATAGGCCCGGCAAATTATTGGCCTGGCTGATTTCGCAGGAAGACCGAGCGACTCCAGTGGCGGCGCTACGCATCGACGGGGGGGTCTAATATACTCACAGCGCCACATCCATGAGGCTTTCTTGACTTACTACGATGCCCTCTATCGCTCCCGGCTTAGCGATCCCCGCCCTGACATAACGGAATACCTTTCCCCCCTCCAGATGCCTGAGGAACTCCGCGACGCCATATTTAACCTATCCAACGGTAAATCCACCGGCCCTGATGGGCTGCCGGCTGAATTTTACAAGGCTGGCTCGGACATCCTTATTCCGGTACTCCTAAAAATGTACGCTGCGGCGGCGGAAGACTCCTCTCTCCCTCCCACGCTAAACGAAGCCAATCTGATCTCCATCCCTAAGCCCGGCAGGGATGCCACACGGGTGGGTTCTTATCGCCTCCTGGCCCTCCTGAATACGGACTATAAAATACTGGCCTCCACTCTGGCTCGGAGACTGGCCCCCTTGGTCCCCCTCCTAGTACACCATGACCAGAACGGCTTTGTTCCGGCGCGCCACACCTCCTATAACATCAGTCGCCTGTTCCGTGTGCAGGAATATGCTGTTCGACACTGGCCTCGTGCGGGGTGCCTGGTGTTGGGCCTCGAGAAGGCATTCGATTCTGTAGAGTGGCCGTATCTGAAGGCGGTAATGGAGAAGTACAAACTGGGAGGCGGCTATAAGAACATGGTTAACCTGCTGTACTGCAGGCCGACGGTCCGCACCGGTCAAATGCTATCTGATGCCATGCACGTACGAAGGGGTACTAGACAGGGCTGCCACCTGTCACCCCTGCTGTTCTCATTGGCCATGGAACCCCTGGCTACGATCCTCAGGGCGCAGGGACAAGAATGGGGAATCCCATTGGCAGATGGGCTCCATGTGATCTCGCTATACGCAGACGACCTGCTATTGTATGTCAAAGATCTGACCTGTGTCCCGGAGTCTCTTACAGATATTTTCCGGGCTTTTGAAGTCAGGTCGGGACTGCGGGTTAACTGGTCCAAGTCGGGAGCTTACTCCTTCAGTCCAGACACGCCTGAAAGTGATATCCGTATGGCGGGGAGAGGCTGCAATGGTACCTCACCACGTTCCGTTATCTGGGAATCCATATCTACCGGGACCCGGCTGACATCCTGGAGGGGAACCTACTGCGGGCGATTGCCTCCATCCGTGCCCAGATCGGCTTCTGGAAGACCCTGCCCCTAAATGTGCCTAGTCGTGTGGCGCTGACCAAGATGATAGTCCTGCCAAGGCTATTGTACTACTTCGCCAACATTCCGACGTATGTCCCCAATAAAATATTCCAGGAACTGGAGGTCATGCTCCGTGGTCTTGTCTGGAACGCGGGCCGACCCCGAGTGGCGCTGGCTAAACTGTACATGACCACTGAATCGGGAGGCCTGGCGATTCCCAACATGGAGCTATACTACCTAGCGGCGCAGTTGCAATGGGTGTTGGGATGGCTCTGCGGCAAGAACCTGGGGGATACTGCCTCGGATACTGCTGTTTGGACCCAGACACAAGTTTGCACACTGTTCAATCCTATGACTCGCTCCCCTGCCCCTCACAATTGCACCTAGCGGTGGCACGCAGATGCTTTCTCTGATGCCTACGGCTTACCCATGCAACGAAACCGTATGCCCCGATACTACCTCTACTGGGTACTCCCGGAACGGCGGGAACACTGACAGAAACCCTCTTGGCCGGCTGGACAAGAGCTGGGGTGGAAACACTGGGTGACCTCTATGCGGATGGCGCGTTACTTTCTTTCGCGGAGCTCACCGATAGCACGGAACTCCCAGCTGGACAGTTTCTATTACATGCGTCCCTTATCCATACACTAACCGCCTCCTGGGGCGACGTATCGGAGGAACTGCCGATACACTATTTTATGCAATATCTGCATGTCATGGGCAACGGCTCACATATCATACATTGGCTAGCGCAGGCCTTGCTGCTACACACGCAACCTTCCACACTACCGCTCAGAGAAAAGTGGTCAACTGACAGAGGGAGGGATTGGACTGACAAAGAATGGGCGATGATACTGGCTGGGCCAACCAATGTCCCACGCAACCCCCGTTTCAAAATCATCCAATTCTATATTTTACACCGAGCCTACCTCACACCCGATAAAATAAACAGATACTTCTCGACCACAGACACTGCCTGCCAACGATGTTCTTTGATAGGGGCGGATCTCCTACACATGCTCTGGCACTGTCCTGCCATACAAACATACTGGGACGAGGTCACGACACTGCTCACGCAGTGCACGGAGGACCATGTACCGCGGACGTGGGAAGCCTGTATTCTAGGGCTCTACAAGCGCACAAAGCTCAACAAAGTGCAGGCAAGGTTCTGGGATATGGGCCTAATCACAGCTAAGCGCTTGCTTACCAAACACTGGAAAGCCAATACCCCGCCCCACACCCGACATTGGCACACATCCTTCACCAAATGGGCACGGCAGAAACTACGGTGCTCCTTCGAGAGGAAACAGCGGGGCTCCGGAAATTCCCTATTGCGCAGCTCTGGGACGATCTCATTATGTTCTTTCAACAGGCCTGTCAGGAGCAAGGGATAACCTGAGCTGACATAACCCTATCCCACCGCGGCAACGGGGGGCGCCACGGAAAGTCACCACACTCACCCCCCCTCCCCCTTTTTTCCCCTCTTGCCGACACGCTGCCCCAGCGGCTGCTAGCGCTCCTCTCTTTTACCACATAACACATGCTTACACAACGCCACACCCACGCTCGTGCCCCCGTTCCTACCCGCTTACGGAGCACGCCCTGTCACAGACGACGGACCGACGCCTCTGTCACGACACGCGGCGTCTCCCACGCAACAGATCCTAACCCTGTCCCTCTGGGGAAGATCCTTCCACTAGCTGCACTTCCGAGACATCGCATGTGAGCCTCCACTTGGACCCCCCCACACCCCAGCGGTTGTCCCACCGCATCCTGCCCCAGACCTGAGAACCCCATGCCATGGCTGCGATTACCTCCCCCCTAACGCACCGACGGACGCTGTTGTTCCTTTCCCTTCCTTCCCTAGTTCTCCCACCACTGTGTTGGTTCCGGTAATTGTTTACTTAATGGTCACGTTCCCTGACCAAGCCCTTTATTGTTGCTGATGGAGACACTCTACACGCCGTGACAATGTCGCGGAATGACACGTAATGGTTGATACACTGCACTCCCATTGCCAAGACATATCACAACCCACTGCTTACACAGGATGAGGGCCACACACGAGATACTTACTCTCTGACACCGGGCGACCGACTCTGCATGCGGACCCCCCACCTATGGAACCTGTTCACACGCCACGGGTATTGAAGGGTTCAATATACACTAGGCCAACAGACGCCTGTGACTCCGCTGTGGTAACCACAACCTGGCGTCGTCAAATATATGCGGCTATTACTTTGCATTAGTGAGCTATACCACTACATACCTGTCCACAGCATAGTGACATCGCAAGCACAGGTTTCTCGGTACTTCTGCTCCCAGTCCACACACTACCTGGTAGTTGTTACTGCTTTTTGTTTTCCTCGTGGACTTAGACTACAGCTCATATGATGCAGATGCCAGAAATGCAATGAAGTGTTCACACCAACAAAAAAGACAAAACCTACAGACCTAATTGTCATTGTGCTGTGTATTGAACGATGTTTCCATGGTTTTTTTTCCTGAACTACGCCACCGGACCCCAGGGTTGCTGGCTAAGTGTCAACTTACTAGTATTTCCTTCGACTGTTCTTCTCTGCTACCAGCCCCTGAGGATTACGGGCTTTGTGCCATATGCAAATGTGTTTTCTTCTCTTTTTGAATAATAAAGGTCTATTAAAAATAAAAAATAAATAAAAAATCAGTAGGCTGTATTGCACCCCCCAAAGAGTGGCTAAGTTGGTATTGCAGCCTGTTCCCAGATGCAAATTCCCAAAAGCCAACGATCTACACATCTTTTTTACATGTCCAGGGATAAAGGAATACTGGAAGGCTGCAGAAACCACTATAAGGGGTATCCTTGAGGAACCTATAGTCTTGACAGATGTTTTAGTACTCCTAGGGGTTGACAACACTACTTATAACACCCTGAACAGCAAGCAAAGGGCCCGTGGTTTTCTACCTATTGCTTTTAGCTAGACAAGAGATCTTTAAACGCTGGTCCGACTCTGTTCCCCCACGTCCTACAGTGTGGCTAAAAGTGGCCAAGTGGACCAGCTATATGGATGTCAAATGTAACCCACGAAGATCGGTGGAGGTATGGGAGGACTTTATTAAGTTGGCCAGATAGCCACCATAGTATTATGCAAGGCTGTGGCGGAACAAGAAAAATCTTTCCATAGTCCCATGATTACACCAGGTCATGGTACTTGGGGGTGGTCCCCCCTCGATGTGACCTGAGCGTTGGAAGCTTGGGGCGAGTGAATGCAACGGACCACGAGACGGATAGAGGGTGCCAAAATGGTCCAAGATTTGCAGATGCCATGGTGATATGAGGACCATGGCACAATGTCCTTTAAACACTTTATAAGAGTTAAAGTAACTGAAAAAACACAATCTAACTGGGCACACGAAGCGCAGGCAAAACAAATATCTGGTTTCAAAGTCAATATAAAAAATAAAAACACCAAAAAGCACACCTGAGATCTGTTTTGTCACTGTAGAGAAAGGAACGATTTTGAGACATAGTTGAACAATGTGCACAGGACTTGTGCAGCCACTCAAAGTGAGCGGAGGCAGTGGGCTGGCCTAATGTCTCATGTTGTAAGTTGTGGCGACCGAAGCAAAACGTGAATGCCAGTTTAACAGACCAAAGGATAAAGCCCACTGACCAAAACCCCTCAATGTATGTATATTTTGTGTGAATTTCTTTGAGGAAAACAACAGTCTGGTGAGGCAGCTGAAGCTGTCTCAAAGGATAGATCTAAACATGATAGAAGAACAAGTTACTTTCCTTCGGTAACAATGTATCTATAAGAGACATATATTAGTTATAGATTCCTTGCCGCTCATTGTCCTAGCCTTGCCTTTGCCTGCCATGCCCGATTTGGAGGACACCGGAGGGACCTTGCTGATACAGTTCACGGCCCCCGCTCCGCGGGAGCCGTTCACGGGGGTCTGACTTTGAAATTACCCACACCGAGGGACTGCGAGGACCAGCAGGCTATTCCACCCACAGCTGCAGCCTCTTCCCTCGGTGTCCACGCCTCTGCCTGCTTCCTTATTAACTTTTTGCGGTCCCCGCTCTGCGGGTGCCGCTCATTGTCCTTTGTCCTAGCCTTGCCTTTGCCTGCCGTGCCTGATTTGGAGGACACCGGAGGGACCTTGCTGATACAGTTCACGGCCCCCGCTCCGCGGGAGCCGTTCACGGGGGTCTGACTTTGAAATTACCCACACCGAGGGACTGCGAGTACCAGCAGGCTATTCCACCCACAGCTGCAGCCTCTTCCCTCGGTGTCCACGCCTCTGCCTGCTTCCTTATTAACTTTTTGCGGCCCCCGCTCTGCGGGTGCCGCTCATTGTCCTAGCCTTGCCTTTGCCTGCCGTGCCTGATTTGGAGGACACCGGAGGGACCTTGCTGATACAGTTCACGGCCCCCGCTCTGTGGGTGCCGTTCATGGGGCTCTGACTTGGAAACTACCCACACCGAGGGACTGCGAGGACCAGAAGGCTATTCCACCCACAGCTGCAGCCTCTTCACTTGGTGTCCACGCCCCCAGCTGGAATGCTTATAATCACCTCTTTCATCCCGCGACGCGGGACGCCCGCCGAGCTAAGCGCGGGCAAAGGGCGGGCCGTCTAAGGCCGTTCGAGGCCGGGCCGGGCCCCCCCTCTTTGACCTGCAGTGTTCTGTTGAATCTTTATTTTATGATCCTATTCCATCTTATTTTTAAAGTGATATTGTATGTCTCTCATTCTTGTGCTATAGTCTTAAATAACCTGTTATTATGTCTTTATGGTCTGGGAAGGAGAGAAATGTAACCCTTTCATCTTCAGGAGCGGTGGTTACTGGTACCCTGGATCAATTTTTTAAACGGGCTACTATAATTATTGAAAAAGAAATAGCCCTTACTGAGAAGCGCTTGTCCCTGGATCTTCTAACGGGGACGCGATCGTCCTTAGGTCCAATTGGGTCAGTGGTCTCTCCCGACCCTCTCAGACAACTAGATCCTTTAGTTACCAATGTTTGTAGCGCAAGCCCATTACCGGCAGCCGCCGACAACGTAGCCGGCTGCTCCATTTTAGATTTATCTACAACCAGCACAATCCCTAGTAGTTCCAATGCAAAAGTAATACATTCTCCTTTGATAAATAGATTATCCCCGGTAGCTCAGAACCAGGGGCAACCAGCAATGCCTATACCTAACAAAAGGGAAAGAGGGAGTGGTCCTTTGAAGGGGGGTTTGGCAAAAATTCAAAAGAAAAATAGTAATTTCCTGGTCCAACCAGTCGTTGCTCAGCCCCCTAGCCCAGTTAGGGCTCCATTAGAAGCTACCGAACAATCCCCCTTTTGTGGTTTAGATGATGCTGGGTTTTTGGGTAAAATAGAAATTTTGTTTAAATCGTTGATGTTACCCCTTCTGGAGAGAACTAGGATGATCAATAGCAAATTAGATCAAATTGAGAAACAAGTTGTAACAAATTCAATTACATTGGATAATTTGGTTAGAGGCATAGATAGCATTAAGGTCCCAGACACTACTTTTAAAGGTTTGGGTTTTGGAAATGGCCCTAGGGCGGCCTTACAAACTACTATTGCCAAGCCTAATACCCAGCCTGACAAATCAAGTCTGGAGAACCCGTCAGTAGGTAAAAATCCCCCGGGTATCACAAGGGCTGGGGGTATGGTGATAGGCGTGGTGCCTAAAACGCAGACTGCACCACGTGTACTAGATGTAGGTAGAAAGTTTACTGGTCATACCCCGCTGGAGAAGGAGGCTTGTAAACAGCGTCTCCTTTGCATAAACCTCCCCCAGAGTCCGCGCCATATACGATCATACTAGTGGGAGTACGAGCATTAGGGGAGGAGAAACCGGAATCGCATAGGGAGTTGAATAATAAGGTAATCCACTGGCTCAACAAGAATAGAACTCTTCCTCCCTCTTCCAACACATAGATACTAGGAGTTGGAAGGGTGAGCTGGGTGGGACACAGCCCTAAGGACTTAGAGGGAGACTGTGTTGTTGTGAACTTTAGGGATCCCTGGGTGGTGGACTACATCCAAAGAGCTCCTAGGTTTGGTAGAGTGGGTGACGTTCAATCATTGGGCCTTGATTATTTTTATCCACGTTTAAACCGTGGTCCATTTAACCCCCCGTTTAAATCGCGTCGAGGTAGACCCTATGGCCCAAATTCATCCGACCGGATGGTGCATCATCTCCCCCTGTTTAATAGGTTTGACCCTCTTACAGATTTAGATGGGGTGGACTGACTCATGAGTGATTCTGGTGGTAATGTTCTGTCCAAGCAATCCGGAAGCTTCCACTTGGAGGAGGGTTCTTTGGAGGATGATGCAGTATTTGGAGGCGCCACCGTACCCTGTGACATCATAGTGAAGGCTCGGGTGGATCGGGAGGTTAGTGTTGGAATGGGAAGGCCTCCCCTGGTCGCCCCCGCAGTGAGCCCCCAGGCAGAGAATCGTTATTGGAGGTTGAGCGGTCTCCAGGGTTCAATCAGGGTGTGCCAGCTCAATCTCAGCTGGCTAGTCAGGTCGCTCCTCTAAAAATAGTCTCATGGAATATTGCAGGGCTGAAAAGCAAAGTAGCAATAGGTGAGTGGGCAGACTTTGTGGATACTCAAGATATTTTAATTTTCCAGGAGAGTTGGGCCATCGACCCTATTCATCGTCTGGGCTATCTTAATTTTTATAAACTCGCAATTAGGACCAGCATGGGTAGAGCATCAGGTGGCCTAACTATCTGGGTGAGGCAGTCTCTCAGATATAGGCCCACAGAGGTGATTGTATATAACCCAGATATTCTTGGGATAAAGCTAACCAGGCCTAACCATCAGGAGATTCTTATTGTCAATGTCTACGCCCGTGGCCTCCCCGGAGGGCGGAGTCCGGTGATTATTATTAATGAGCTTGACTCTCTACTTAACTCTATGGGGAGGGACAAGTTCGTAGTTGTGGCGGGGGACCTCAACTGTACCTTTGAGCCCCTTATGGGGGACGGGGAGGATTTTTATGCAGAAGAAGATAAGATCTGGAATGTCCCATCTCTTGAATTGAAACCAATAAAGAAAGGGACTGAGGCTACACTACACTGGTTGGGATTCTGCCTCGAGTGGGGGCTGAGAGCAGCTAACGGCCAATCACTTTCCGATAAAAACGGTAAGGCTACTTTCGACAATGGCATTAGAATGAGTCGAATCGATTATATCCTAATTAAAGCTGAGTGTTGGTCTTCCTTGGAGGATATGTTCGTTTTTGGCCCGTCCGGAGAGCGATCACAATCCATTGGTTCTCAGTTTAAAGCTTGAAAGTAGCCCAGTGAGTACCAGAGTCACCGAGTGTCTTTCAGCAGAGGCCATTCTAACAAACGATAGGCGTAGGGTGCGGTGGAGCAGGGTAGTAGAAGACCCCACAGTTTTGGACAGGACTTCTTATGAAGTCTCAACCACATTGCATGCCATTCAGCTACTGGCCGATTCCTCAGACAATCTGGCGTACATAAGTGTACTCCACGAGCAGCTTTTTAGCACTCTGAAAGCCCTTTTTTCCACAAACACCAAGCCAGGGGAAACATTGGCTTCAAAATCTGGGCATAAATGGTATAATAAAAAGTGCCGTCAGGCACATAGCTCCCTGGTTAAAGCGTTAAAAACCTGTGTTAGTGCAGACATTAGGATGGCAAGGCTTGAGTACAAAAAGATCCAGAGAGAGGCTAAGTTAGAATGGGACGATCGACACTGGCAGGACCTTTATGAGGCCAGCAGGTCTAGTAACCAGACTAAGTTTTGGCAGATTGTCAAATGGGGAAGAATTTCGGAACTGCAAACCCCATCAAATTATGTAGCAGCGGATGACTGGGTTGAATATTTTGAGTCCCAGTTTAGGGGCCCCGAAATAGACACTGCTTGTGGCCCCGCCGTGAGTGCCCTATTGTTAAGGATGCCGTTTCCTCATCCAGGATTTGAGAATAAAGATGCAGAGATCGCATTGGGTCTGGTAAAAGCCGGTAAGGCGCCAGGCATGGATTGTATTCCGGCAGATTTTATAAAGTATGACACTTACTTTGTTTCAGCAGCAGTCCTGTTCTGGGGCCAGAGGCACAGCGGCTTCTATTTTAACTTTGTACCAGCGCTCCGAGCACCAAGCCCACATCTCGCCGCACCCGCTTCGCGGGTGCCTCTTCGACGGGACGAGTGAACACCAACACAGCGGGGCATCTCTTGTGGCGGTAAGGCGGCAGTGGGCGCGAGGCGTCAGCGGGGCTGCGAGTGTGCGGGGACTTCATTTCCCAGAAGTCCCTGCAAGACCAAGGAAGAGCTTCCGGTCCGCTCTCCCTGCTGGCCCGCCCCCCCCACGAGGCTTTTTAGAGGCGACCCAGTCCTCTGACGGGTGGGACACTTACTTTGTTTCAGCAGCAGTCCTGTTCTGGGGCCAGAGGCACAGCGGCTTCTATTTTAACTTTGTACCAGCGCTCCGAGCACCAAGCCCACATCTCGCCGCACCCGCTTCGCGGGTGCCGCTTCGACGGGAGGAGTGAACACCAACTCAGCGGGGCATCTCTTGTGGCGGTAAGGCGGCAGTGGGCGCGAGGCGTCAGCGGGGCTGCGAGTGTGCGGGGACTTCATTTCCCAGAAGTCCCTGCAAGACCAAGGAAGAGCTTCCGGTCCGCTCTCCCTGCTGGCCCGCCCCCCGCCCCCCCCCACGAGGCTTTTTAGAGGCGACACAGTCCTCTGACGGGTGGGACACTTACTTTGTTTCAGCAGCAGTCCTGTTCTGGGGCCAGAGGCACAGCGGCTTCTATTTTAACTTTGTACCAGCGCTCCGAGGACCAAGCCCACATCTCGCCGCACCCGCTTCGCGGGTGCCGCTTCGACGGGCGGAGTGAACACCAACTCAGCGGGGCATCTCTTGTGGCGGTAAGGCGGCAGTGGGCGCGAGGCGTCAGGTGGGCTGCGAGTGTGCGGGGACTTCATTTCCCAGAAGTCCCTGCAAGACCAAGGAAGAGCTTCCGGTCCGCTCTCCCTGCTGGCCCGCCCCCCACGCCCCCTATATCATAGTCTCCGCTTCCCGCAGCGCGGGACGCAGCCCGGGCAAAGACAGGGCAAAGACTGGGCCGTTTGAGGCCGTGCAAAGACTGGGCCGTTTGAGGCCGTGCAAAGACTGGGCCGTTTGAGGCCGTTCGAGGACGGCCGAGGACTGGACTGGCCTACCCTTTTTCGCCCATTCTGCTATATCGTTAAATTGTGGTTGGTGTTGCTATTAATATTTATAATCCATAGGTGGCCTTATTTAGGTTTTTATTGTGTATAAATATGTCTGTTAGGATAACCCGTAGCAAGACTGGTAAGGGAAACACTTCAATCAGTGGTCCAATGGATGATTTTATCACTCGTACCAACTTGGCCATTGATGAGGAAATTTCTAAATTGCAGACTCGTGTTTCTCTTGAGTTGGCAGCCGCTAGAAGATTATCGGAGGTAATTACTGTTTCAAAAAAATCTTCACTGGGGCATATAGCTACTGCTGTTACCCCGGAGCGACCCGCCACTCTTAAGTCATTAGTCCTGCAGGCAGAGGTTCACCAGGCTCCAACTCTACAACTTGCCTCCCAGGTCCTAGGGCCAGTTGTTGATGCTGGTGATATGATTCCACCTGTATTGTCCCCTGTGAAGAATGTTAGTTTTAATTTTTCTATCCCAGCAACTCCAAAATCTTTCGCTGACACGCAGGTCACTAGCTCTAATTTCCCCGACCCAGTAATTTTTAACTCATCCGGAATTAATTTAAATTCGGGTAATTTCCCAAAAAGGAAAAAGACATCCCGGTATACCTATTACCGGAAGAAGGCAAGAGTTGCGGTGGCACAGAAATTAAAACCGCTCCCTGTACCAATCCCCAATATAACTGAAGGGATTATCCTTAAGGAACAGACACATCTAGAAGGTGCTAAAGGGGGGTTAGTTCCCACTCAAACCACAACTACACTCCAAGAGGGGGGCGCAACTGTTGAGGGCCAGGAAGGGAAGGACGGGGAATTTATAGGCATAGTTTGGGAAACACTCAAGAAACTCCTTTCCCCTCTTGCTCATAGACTCTCATCCATCGAAAACAGTTTGTTGGAGATGGAGAAAAGCATTATTGCTTTGGCCACTCTTGGCCTGAGAAGTCTAGAAAACCAGGGCATTGGGGTAGAGGATTCGATTTCACAGGTATCTTCTTCTCTTCCTCCACCTGTATTACCACCGGAACGTCCGGTTCCGAAACCACGAACTGTGGGTGTGAACCAAACTGCTGCATCCGTTAAACCTGTTGTCCCCTCCCGTTCTTGTTCTGTACCCACCCTAAACTCTATTGTAGTCCCTCCTGCTAAACCATGCCCCACAGAATCTCGCCAACAGTATTCCCAGGGTACTTCTGTAAAGAATAATTTTAGAGGGGGTTACATTGATCTTCCCCCAGAGGCAAATGATTACGTGGTCGTTTTGACGGGTGTTTCTCAGCTTGAAAATGGCCATTACGAGAACCATTGGTCCCTGAAGAACAAGACCATGCACTGGCTCAATGCGAACCGTGCAATTCCTAATGGTAGGAAGAGCAGAGTGCTGATGGTGCGTCGTGTTCCCTGGGTGGGCCCCACAAAGAAATCTGTGGTTGGAGACTGTATAGTGGTGACCTTTGAGGACCCACATACAGCACGTTATATTTGTTCTTGCCCCAATGGTGAAGGTTCCCGTGTTATCCCTAGACTTTTGTCTTTTTTCTACCCTCCACCCCCTAAAAAACCACGGGACGATGGTTGGTCCCTGGTACAGCGCCATCCTTGGAGGATCTATCCCTCCAATTACCAAGATCCCTTTATGTGCTGGAATGGTCCACCCACCCAGAATAGGTTCGGTAGCCTCGAGGAGGTAGACTGACTTATAATGCAACCAACGTCCAATGTAGTAGCAACGGCCTCTGCAACTCAGATTGCAGGGCCTCTTGTAAGTCCCCCCGTAATGTCTGATCACAATCTCGGACATATGGAAAGCCATTCAACTTTGACCTTAGCACGTACTGATAATGTTGAGGACTGCGCTGGTGCTAAGACCAGTATTTTATCTGGGGTACCGACTACTGATGAAGAGATAAGGATAGATGACCCACACCAAGATAGTGTAGCCCCCCCCTTGGCACCAATGCTTCTCACCGCCGAATCTGAATCCTCTGGCAGTGAGTCAGTCCCACAGCTGTTTTTCTTGTCATGGAATATCGCTGGAGTGGGCAAAAATCTGAAAGACCCAGAATGGGCAGATTATGTCGACTCCAGTGACTTCTGCTTACTACAAGAAACTTGGGTATTGGATATCCCGCACAGGATGGGATACAAAACCTTTGGCATCGAGGCCACCCAGTCCGATAGGGGAAGGCCATGTGGGGGATTGATCATATGGCTTAAAATCACCCTAGCCATAAGAGTTGATCTCATAGATACAGGAACCCCTGATATTCTGGCTTTAAAAATTGTATCAACTGAAGGGGGCGAATACTATATTAATAATGTCTATAACAGACCTGCAGGGCATTCCAAGGTCTCGACCACCTTGGAAATCCTGGATACCTTTTTGAAAAGGGTGGTGGGCGAAGTCCCTGTGATATTGGGGGGCGACCTGAATTGTAACTTCGAACCGATCCTTGGGATTTCCGATGTTTTTCAAGATGAGGATCAAGCATATAATATCCCCCAGCTTGAGACCTCGAACTATGTCCCGTGTACCACTCTGGCGGTTCAATTACTGAGGCTAACAGTTGATCACGGCCTTAGAGCGTGCAATGGTCGTTTTCCCTCAGATCTTACAAAACAACCTACCTTTGGGAAATCAAAAAGCAGACTAGATTTTATCTTTGTTTCTTTAACTATTTGGCATTTTATGATTGATTTTAAAGTATCATTAAGGGTCGAGAGTGATCATTTTCCTCTGGAACTTTTTATTGATCCACACATAATCAGAGACACCCACGGCCCCGCCTTAAGTGAGGTAGTTGCTGATGATCAATGTGAGCATGCACATACAATTAATAATAATAGACGTGCTTTAAAATGGCCGCATCTTTTAAGTGAGGGTAAGACCCTGGCTGCAGTTTACTCATTATTTGATAGGACTTTTACACCCCTAGTAGGACAACCCTTGTCTACTGATAATTGCGACCACTTTGTTGAGCTACATAAGGTTTTCTTTGATGAATTAAGAATCCATATGTCCAAATTGCCGAGGAAGAAACAGCAAAATGTACGCGTGGGATGCCACGGAAAACTTTGGTATGATCATGCTTGTAAAATGGCTAAGAGGAAGCTCCTAAATGCGATTAGAAGTAAATCCCAAGATGATGTTAGACTCGCCAGGGAGGAGTATAAGCGAGTCCAAAGGGTATCGCAGAAAACATGGGAAGAGTCAATTTGGGCTGACATGTTGTTTGCTGCAAAACATAACGATAATGTTGGCTTTTGGAGGTTGGTTGCAAATGGGGGGCGTGCTGGTAGACCTGTGAAGGACTCGTTCATTGATGAAATGACATGGGTGACGCATTTTTCCAATTTGTACAAGCCATATGATAATGGTAAGGAGGAGGAGCTCCCATGTTCACTTCCACTACCTGTATGTCTTGATTTTACTTTGGAAGAAACATATAGGGCAATTAGTGAATTAAAAAATAACAAAGCTCCCGGCCCAGATAAAATATCGGGTGACCTCTATAAACACGTACCTGAAGTTTGGGCTCCCTATATCAATCGTTTGTTTAATGCTCTGTCCGTAAGTTGTAATTTTCCTGATAGTTGGCGTGCAGCAGAAGTTGTCCCGATCTTTAAAAAGGGAAAAAGATCTGTTCCCTCTAATTATAGACCTATTAGTTTAATGGACATACTGCAAAAACTCTATGCTAAGCATCTACTATTTAGGATAAATGACTGGTTGGAGGAGTCGGCTATACTTTCCAAATTTCAGACAGGCTTTAGGTCTAAGACCAGCACGATAGACCAGGTCTTTAGATTTTGCTGTCTGTTTTGGAAGTATGTTCACATTAGGAAAGGTCATTTGTATGTAGCCTTTATTGATTTGAGGGCGGCATTCGACCTTGTTCCTCGCAATCTGCTCTGGAGATCGCTAAACACAGCCGGTCTGCCAGAAAGTCTCTTGGTCCACATTATCGAGTTGCACGCTAGAAATCACGCAAACATCAGATGGGGTCCGAAAGGTGAACTGACGCGAGATATCCCGATTAAGCGTGGTGTCCGACAGGGATGCGTCCTGGCCCCCACCCTGTTTTCTATTTTTGTTAATGATGTGCCTGATTATCTTAATGCTTGCAACAATGATTCACCACAGCTGAATGGAGAGAGAGTGCCTGCGTTGCTCTTCGCGGATGATACCATCTTAATATCCCAAACAAAGAAGGGCCTCCAGGCACTCTTAAACTCCTTCAGCAGCTACTGTGTGACCAAAGGGCTAGAAATAAATGTTGATAAAACAAAATGTATGGCTTTAAATCCTATTAGACCGGACAGAGGGAACCTGACCCTGAATGGGGAAACTTTAGGTACTGTGGAGAACTTTACTTATCTGGGGGTAGTACTCGATTCTAAGTTAACATGGAAGGCTCAAATCGAGAAAAGTAAGGTGTCATATGCCCATAATGCAAAACCTATAATCTGTAGATTGAATGCTAGTACAAGTAAAAGTATAACTCCTGTACTTGAACTCTTCAAATTTAAAATTCAATCTGCCGCCTTATATGGGGCTGAGATATGGGGACCTTGGGCCAGGGAGAGTTTCCAAGGCCTTGATAACAAATTTATGAGAACAATTGTAAAGGTCCCAACCAGTACACCACTAATACCTCTCCAGCTCGATCTGAATTTCAAACGAACCGACCACCTAACTATCATAAGACCATTAATGTTCTGGATAAGGATTTGGTCCACTCCAGAACTGATAGATTACAGGAATGGTCTTCAAGAAGTATTGAATTTAGATTCTTTCAATTCCCTTCGGTGGTTCGGGCATGTTAAAAAATGGTTCGATAATCTGGGTTTGTGTTCGTTCTGGGAAAACCCAGAGAATTTACCAGCCTCTGCTAAAACCATGGTAAAAAGAGCATATTGGTGCTTTATGAACAACAGACATGCTCATGAAAGTAGAATCGGCACCTTAACTAAACATTTTTTATCCTTCAAAAGTGAACCGTGTTTTGAATCCTTCTTGGACGAAATAGAGCCTCCTGTTGCCAAGACCCTCTTCCTGAAGTTTAGGTATGGGAACCTCATGCTGAATTCCAACATCGAGCGTTGGACAAATAAAAAACTGGATTGTCCTAATAGTACAAGTGAGAGATGTCCTATGTGCTCAGATTTATGCAAGGAGAATGAGGTCCATATGTTGTTTATATGCAAAGCATATCTGAAAGCTCGAAAAAGATGGCTCAAACCTATGTGTGTTCTCTTAGGAACCAGATCTTGTTTCACAGCATACAGGATCTTAAAAACAAATACTGCACAGTTCATTGTATTCAGTATCAGTAGGTTTCTTCACTCGGTTTTTATTGTCCGAAAGAAATTGGGACAGGTGCTTTGAAGCTGGATTGATTTTAAATATTGAACTTTGCTGCTAAAAATTGTACTTCCCTGCTAAATGAATGATGCTTATGATTCAATTGGTGAAAATTAATTTTGCACCTTATTATTGAAATTATTGTTCTAAATGATTTGATGCACGTATATTGTTATGATATATGAGTTAATGAATGTATATATGTGTGTCTTTTATGGCCGTTGGCCGAAATAAAGAAATAAATAAATAAAGTATGATCCAGCAAATTGGGTGCCGTATATTACCATACTAGCGAATGCAATTGCGAATGGGGCTCCGATTCCGGATTCTTGGCGGGGGGCCGAAATATTACCTATATTTAAAAAGGGGGACCATTCGCCCCGGGGAACGATCGCCCCATTAGCCTAATAGATGCAATCCAGAAAATTATAGCTAGGATGGTGTTGGCTAAAATCCAGGTTTGGATGGATGTAGAGAATATTTGATCCCCCATGACGGCTGGTTTTAGACCCTGTGTCAGTACGATCGACCAGGTGTTCAGATTTATACTTATTTACTGGAAGGTGGTGTCCCTGGGTGGAGGATCAATTTATGCTGCGTTTGTAGACCTACAGTCTGCATTCGATCTTGTCCCCAGAATCAAGCTATGGGATGCCCTGGGATCCATGGGTATGCTGAACGACCTATTGGACTTGATAATTAGACAGCACGAGGCAAATTTTGCGCAGGTTAGATGGGGTAGGCAGGGGCAGGTTACACAGAGATTCCCAGTGACCCATGGTGTCCGTCAGGGGTGTGTACTCGCACCAACTCTGTTTTTATTATTTATCAACAGAGTAGTGCAGTATTTTGCGGACACACCAACAGATGCCCCTGTTCTAGGTGGCATAAAGTTCCCTCTTCTCATCTTTGCAGATGACACCCTTATTTTATCCAAAACTCAAAAGGGGCTTCAAATTGCACTTAATAAATTTGAGGAGTTTTGTAAGCATAATGATTTCGGGTCAATGTGAGCAAGACCAAATTTATGGTGCTAACGAAAAATAGGCCGTTGGCGGGCCACGTTAGCATGAATGGCACTGGGTTAGAGCAGGTGGAAGTGATGACCTACCTAGGGGTGGTTTTAGAAAATAGGCTTAGATGGAAACCGCAGATTGATGTACTCTCCTTGAAATGCGCCCATCGGCTGGGTGTCTTATCAAGGAACAAAGAACCTCATTAATAAAAATGATTGGTCCATCACTTAAAATATATAATGCTAAAATGAGTTCTGCAATTTTGTATGGTGCGGACCTTTGGGGTTTTTCGGATTTGTCACCGCTGGTCAGAGTACAAAACAAATTTCTTCGCAATCTTGTTGGTTTGCCCCAATCTACCCCTATGAAACCTTTGCTACTCGACTTGGGTTGTCAATCCATTGAAGAAGCTGCTCGGTTTAAAACTGTTGCTTTGTGGAGGAGGATTTGGTCAACTCCGGCACTTGCACCCTTTGCACGGTAAATTCAAGATCTTAATCAATAGTGGGTTCTGGTAATCTCCCCTGGTTTAAGAATGTAAAATCCATATTGGAGAACATGGGCCTTAGCCAGCTATGGCTGGCCCCTGGAAAAAATGTATTTCCTCCAAAAAGGGTATTTAAGGAACTGTACTGGCGGCCCAAAGAAATCAGCTCATCGTCCAGTCTGACTCTGCCTCTCTGTCTGGTAGGTTTCTGGTTCACAAGCTCGACCCATCGCTAGAAGATTATTGGGATGTTATCACCAAGAGTAGTGATAGGAAGCTCTACCACCAGTTCAGAGTTGGGTTGTTACCACTGCGATCCTTGACTAATAAATGGCGGGCCAGTCTAAGGACACTTGTCCTTGTTGTAGAGACCAGAAAGAGTCACTTGGCCATGTATTCTTTATCTGCCCAGCCTACCAAGCTCCCCGGAGAAAATGGTTAAAACCAATTTGCATTAACCTAAGAACACGGGTGGGACAGGAGGCCCTATGGCTGCTGATGACGAATACATCTGCCCCTGTTGCCATAGCTGTAGCAAAATTTCTGGGTTGGACATGGATCATTAGAGCAAGGCACCCGTCTGATACATGTTAGTTGATTAACTGATTGTTTTCATCTTAATGTATTTTTGGTACGTCTTTAAATAAAATTTAATCATGTTTTAACTATTTTACCAAGTACTCTGGATGTTTGGTTTAATTTATTATTTGGTATGAAATGTGTTCTGAAATTAATGGCTAACAAAGTTTTAATGTGTTTTTACTAAATAGGGCTTTTTTATTGTAATTAGTTAGAACACAGTGTTTTACGATGTCTTTTATGATGAAATATATGGAAATAAAGACGTTGAACTGAACTGATTCCTTAGCTTAGAATTACCCTCAGGCGTCAGACTGGATCCGCAGAACCTTCCTCTTAGTAGTACCCCTGTATGTCGGTAGGTGGCGTAGGTCGACTTCGCATCCGTCACTGCTGTCGTGGTCGCAGGGTAGACATTGCGGTGCCTACTTAGATGCCGCCCCTGCGCGCTGACATCAGTTCTGACACAACTTTCCACACTAGAAGCACAGACCCTTGACAGACACTGACCACTGGTGCGCCACACTAGGGCCCTGCAAGGGAGTCCCTTCTCTAGAAGTCCGTTCACAGAGCGGGGAGGATGGGTGGGGCGGTAAGGAATCTATAACTAATATACGTCTCTTTCAGATATATAGTTTCCGAAGCTAAGTAACATGTTTATCTGAAAGAGACAATTAGTTATAGATTTCTTACCTTAGAATAGATACCTCAGCAGTACCATCCCCGGAGGAGGGACTGCAAAGGAAGTTCAAACCAAAAAGATCTGGAGGACAGAACGAGCAAAGCAGCTGTCCCTCTTGACTTGACTATCTAGGAAGTAGTGTCTGGTGAACGTGTGCATAGAAGCCCAAGTGGCCTCCTGGCAGATGTCAATGATTGGGACTCCACAAGACAAAGCAGTGGTTGCTGCCGTAGCTCTAGTGGAATGAGCTTGCAGACCCACTGGAGGTTCCTTTTTAGCTAAAGTGTAACAAATCTTGATATAAAGGACGCCGCACCAAGAGATGGCACACTTTTGCACAGCCCGATCTTTCTGGGCACCCACATACCCAATGAAAAATTGATCGTCCACCCGATAATCTTTTGTGAGATCTAGGTAAAAAGACAACTTATGTTTCGGGTCCAGATGGTGGAGTCTCTCCTCCTCCTCCTTGGAAGGGTGCATAGGCGGGAAAAAGGTGGGCAGAGTAATAGTCTGTCCAAAGTGAAAAGGAGTGACAACTTTAGGTAGGAACGAGGGCCTAGTTCGAAGCACCACTTTGTCCGGAAGGACCGAGAAGAAAGGGGGCTTAGAAGAAGGAGCCTGAAGCTTACTCACTCTGCGAGCAGAGATGATGGCGACAAGAAAGGCAATCTTCAGGGTGAGAAGCCTAAGAAGATGCTCAAAGGGAGCACACATAAGGTAAGTCAAGACAAGGTTCAAGTTCCACTGATGAATTATGAAACAAGATGGAGAAAAGAGATTAATAATGCCTTTAAAGAACCTACTTACAATAGGGGACTTGAACAAAGAGGGCTGATCTGGGAGCCTAAGAAAAGCAGAAATGGCTTCCAGGTAGCCCTTAAGAGTGCCAAGAGTGGAGCTCTGCTGGGCCAAAGAGAAAAGAAACAAAATAACCTCAGAAAGAGCGGCAGAAATGGGATCCACAGCCTTTGCTGTGCACCATGCCACAAACTTTTTCTATCTACAGGCGTATACCGTCTTAGTGGAGGGAAGCCTGGCTGTCAAGAGGACATACAGATTTCGGAGGAAGGTCAAAAGCGGTCAACTGTCACTGCTCAATCTCCACGCAAGGAGGTGGAGGCTGGATAGGTTCGGGTGGAGGACCGTCTCCTGCTACTCCAACAGAAGATCCTCCCGAAGGGGCAGTCTGATCGGAGGATCTCTAGCCATGCGCGGGGACCAGACTCTTCATGCCCAGTCATGTGCCACAAGAATGACTTGGGCCCAGTTGCGCTTGATCTTCTTCAGCACTCGGGCAGAAGTGGTACAGGCGGAAAGGCGTACAGGAGGCCGCAACTCCACTCGTGACGAAAAGTGTCGCTGAGCGAGTGCCGCCTTTGAAACCCTTTTGAAAAACAACAGTGGTCCCAAACAAAAGTAATAATGAAAGAATAGAATATAGACAGAGTCAATCTATATTTACAGGACAGACATGTCCAGCCGGACAGGGGTCTTCCAGAGATTTTACTCAGTATTTATGTATTGAAGTCACATAGAGAATACCTTCCAACAATCAACCAAAGTGGACAGCAAGCCTGTGTCCAGTACTAACAGAGCGAGTACAAGTGGTGATGTAGACAGCAGAGAAGGGCTTTGTAAGGCAAACCAACGTTACTCTATAAACAGTACAATTGTACAGAGTATAACATAAATGCACTAGACATTTCAGTAGTAATCACATTTCAGTTCAAGTGCATAAAAGGTCGACGGCGTTTCGGACCCCTATAAAATATCAGGGACCATCATCAGGACAATTACAATGAAAAGCCTTAAATTAATTAAGCCTCTAAATGCCGGGTCGCCTCATGAAGGAGAGGCTGGCTCCTCAGGCAAACGATACAGCCGCGAGCCCAGAGTCGGGTTGCGGGAGCCGCGGACAAGGTATTTTCCGTCGGCTGGCCAGGATACCGGATTAGTCGGCTTGAGTGATTTCCTGGCCTTTGAAACCCTAACGCGCAAAACTGCTGACATTTCGCGTTCTCTCCGGTGGTGAACAGGTCTAACCATGGCTCTCCCCACTGCTGAAAGAGACCTTGCACCACCTCTGAGTGAAGACGCCATTTGTGATCCACCAGGCACTGACGGCTGAGTTGGTCTTTGCCCTGGTTTTCAGAGAACCTGACAGGTGTAGAACCATCAGGGTCATGTCTAAAGGTGAGGAGGGTCATGTCTAAAGGTGAGGAGCCTCCTGACAAAGGGTCCACAACCCACCCCACCCTGTTTGTTGCAGTACCACATGGTGTCTGTGAACACCTGCACTGCCTTCTTCTTTCGGGAAGGAAGGAATGCCTTCAGTGCCAAGCAAATCGCCCAGAGCTCGAACAGGTTAATATGAAGCCCAGACTCTGCTGGAGACCAGACTCCTCTGATCTCCATCCCTGCCAAGTGGCCGCCCCATTCCAGGAGTGATGCATTGGTCACTACCGTAAGTTCTGGTTGGGGAAGGGAGAGGGATCTTCTTCTGACTGAGATCTGGACGTAGTCTGAAAGATTTCCCTGATGCTGCACGCACTGGAACTTCAGTTCCCAATGCATAGCCTGCATATGCCATCTGGCATGATCCATCAGCAGGAGGCTATGAGGCCCAGCAGCCTCAGGGTCATTGTCACCAAAATCCGGGACAAAGGCTGAAACTTCGGTATCATTGCCCGAATATCCCAGACTCGCTGTTTGGTTTGATAGGCCCGAACTGCATTGTGTCCAGAACAGCTCCAATGAAAGGGAGCGACTGAGAGGGTGTCAGGTGTGACTTCCGTATGTTGATAGTGAACCCCAGCAAATGCAGGAGGTCTGTCATAGTCTGGAGGTGGGAGACAACAGTCTGGGCGAACCCGCCTTCAACAGCCAGTTGTCAAGATAGGGGTAAACTGGGACCCCTGATCTGCGCAGATGAGCTGAGATTAATGCTTGGCAGCACCAAGTTTGGTTTAATGGCGCCCTACCCCACTCTTTGTTAGTCTCAAGGTTAGGTCCTTTGTCCATTTCAGGCGCTACCTGGCCTGTTTTGGCTGGATTTACACCGCATCCTCGACATGGAGCGGTTCCCGTTGCAGATTTACGGCTGCTACATACAGTCGCAATTAGTGTAATTAGGCCGTTAGTGCAATACATTACCCGCAATCTCCCGGGCGGGGCCCCAGGTGTTGCGGCGCTTCCAGCCGGACCAAGCTGTATGAAGCTTAGTCCTGTTATGGTTAATGCAGTGATGGGCAAGCGTCCACAGGATAAGGATGATATGCCTTTCTGGCTTGCCGAGAAATGTGACCAGCTGGAAGCAGTATTTCGTAACATGACTCCTGTTGAAAAACACAGGATTCTGACAATTAGTTTGCCTAAAGACTTGATACCAGAGGCTGGTGACTGTGAGGCTTGGGGAAGGATTTTTGCGGCGGTGTATACGAGGTGCTTTGGCACTCCGTCAATGACCGTCCTACCCTCGGTCATTAAACGTGTCCAAGATGAGCACGGACCTGAGGCAGCGGTTGAATTGGTTATGCGGCTAAGCGGCAGTTTTGACGTAGTTTCCTTTCTCGTACTTGCGAATGTCAAGGGAGATGCAGTAAGCTTTCAGGTGTCTAATGCTTTGCAGGCTGTTCCCGATGCCGATAAACCCCGCCAGTTACCGAGAATTATTACGGTGGCTTATAAGACCGTGGCCCATAATAGTTTAAGTGTCAAGCCCTTCTCTACGAAAGAGAAAAAACAACCCCAAGGGCAGAAGTCGAAGCAGACGACCAGCCCAAGGCTAAGAAGCAAAATTGTCCGAAAAAACAAAAACAGGGTAAACAACAGCAATAGAAACAGGGGTCACGTTCTGCATCACCAGTGCCTGCACCTATAGAACGTGTTTATGACTTGCGCGATCTCGCGACGATAAAATCTCCTGATCGTTTTCAGGTTTCTGAACAACGCTCTCCCCGTTCTTTTCAGGACACATCGGCCTCATCGACCGTTAATGGAGGAGGCGGCAGAGGTCGGGATGGCCAGCAGGGACACGGCCAGCCCTGCCCGAAAGACAGTAAAGGCAAGCAGGGCGTTTCGACACCAAAAAGACCCCAGTTTCAGAAGAAAAAGGTTGCCGCTTTAACAGCGAGTTATGCCACAGATAGTGAGAACACAGCTTCGTAATCTGACATGGGCGCTGACATTATTGGACAGTGCGGCAGAGATTACCATAGTGCGGGAGGCCCTGCGTCCACTACTGAAGGTGACAGCGACTGACCAGTATGTTGTTGTGGAAACAGCTGATACCTGAGTAGCTCCCCCTGATGGACTTTATAACATTGTCCTTTTAATTGAAGGTGACATACAACGTATACCTTAAAAGGGGTATTTTGGGAAAATCTTAGGACTACCTATGACATTTTGTTAGCGGAGGCTGACTGGCCCCCACCTTTTGTTCTCGCAGCTCCGAGAGGGGAGGAGGTGATCCTCACTAGTTTCGCACACTGTCTCAAAGGAGCATGCGCTGAATTTTGCAGAAGAGTGGGCTAAAGCTCTTGCGCCGGCTCTGTACCGTACACACTGTGGTGGCAATACATTTTCTCCACACCACGAGATTCCCTTACGGTCTATGCCACAGCCTCAGCCTCAATATCCCATCCGACGCGAAGCTAAGGCTTCTGTTGCGGAAATCCTTGAACAATTGGAATCAAAGTGTAATTGAAACTTGTGTGTCACCGATGAATAACCCTCTTTTTACTGTGACCAAGCCTGACGGATTGTACAGTTTGGTATTGGATTACCGGCATTTGTACTCGCATTGCCGTACCTGTGCAGTACAGAATACCCACGGCTCTGCCTTAGTGGATAGTCTTGAGCGTAAACGGTTTAAAACCACGCTGGACATATCCAACGTTTTTTTTGCCCTCCATTTGGATGGTCTGAGCTCCAAATGGAGCAGTTTTACATGTGGCGGTATACAACGCCACTTTAAACGTTTACCCATGGGTATAAGCATAGTCCTTGTGTGTTTGCCGCCCGCATTGTCTCTCTCTTGGCCAGAGGTGACCCAGATGCGTGTTCGTATGTGGATGACATTTATCTCACAGACGACGAAATTTGGGCGCATCTGTGTCATGTTGACCGCATAATTTGTAGCTTTGCGTACTTCGGTTACAAATGTAACTTTGCAAAGTCTCACATTGCAGAGTACACAGTGTTGTTCCTGGGCTACGAGCTCAACCATGAAGGTTGAGGATTGGCTCCTCACTTCTTGGAGAAATGCGCACAACTGCGCGCTCCTACAACTCTGAAAAAGTTATAGTCCTTGCTGGAATTTTTGAATTTCGGGCGTACATACATTCCTAAATATACCCAGCGTATCTAGCCTTTGATACAACCTACTTTTACCAAATCTTGCTGGCTGCCAGAACATACAGCTATTTTGCAATCTTTGCAGGCTGATCTACTAGAATCTAAATTCTTACTGACACGTGATAACCACACCAACCTGGTGATAAGAATCCTCCCTGGGGTGGTGGGTTTCACTTACCTTACTTTTAACGAAGGTGACACGGTACCTATTGCTTACAAGTCACACTTGTACACTTCGGCTGAAATGCGGTTTTCCTCTGTGGAAAAAGTTTTGACAGCAGTGCAAATGGCGATTCTCAAGGAACGTGCACTGTTGCAGGGAAAACGCATGTTGGTTGTTACCCCGTATCCTGTATTGGAAGCAGTGACAAAAGCCAGTGTATCAAATTCTAAAGCTTTGCACCCACGGTGGATACAATGGGCTGCGTCCCTGACGTCTCCGGATGTCACGTTTGTTTTTGATGCCTCCTTACAGTCACAAGAGTTTTTGCAGTATGAGTTTGTTCATCCTGTGCCATTGACTATGCAGCCTTTGGAGGATTTCCATTGTATCATTTACACTGATGTTCAGCGCAGGTTGCGCATGGGTCTAAGCACGCATACGTTTCAGCTTGCGCCATTGAGGTAGGTGCCATGGTGAATAATGAATTCAAGTCCAGGGTCGTGCACACGCAGACTTTAGGGGACTGCACCGCACAATTGGCAGAGCTTCGTGCTCTGATGCTTGCATTGGAGTACGCTGATCCTAGTGGATTGACTCTTATTGTGAGGGATTCTTACTACTGTGTCCAGTCTCACAACGAAAACCTGTTCTTTTGGATTCAGAATGATTTTCGTAATTCCAAGAGTAGCACAATAAAACATAAAATGATCTGGGTCCGAGTGGCTGAGCTTAAAGAGCAGTTGCCACTCGTGTATATAATTCATACTCTCTGTCATCAGCGCGTGGGAGTTAACGCTGTTGGCAATTCTTTGGCCGATGCGGCCGCAAAATCAGCAGTATCGACATATTTGGTTGCGGCAGTTACACGTTCCAAAAGTAAGATTGATGATGAAATCTTGGCAGCCGTTGCTGCGACTGAGAAGGGAAGTAAATATCCTAAGGGGTTCCCTTCAAAGTATTCATACCACTTAAGTCCTGATAAAGTTCCTTAGGTGAAAATACCTGTCGTTGGTGAAAGGTTAATTCCCAACGCGGACCGCAGGTCCTCATTGATTACAGCTGCCCATGAAGGTGTTGCGTCTGCGCATGCGGGTGTTTCGGCTACTGTATCTCCGCTACAAAAACGTTTCTGGTGGCGGGGACTGTACAAACAGATGCGTGATTATGTCCTTCAATGTGACATTTGCCAGCAGATTAAACCTTCAACTGCTGCGCGTCCGCCCCAGACACAGTTGTACATTTCTAATAAACCACTTGGTTGTGTTTACTTAGATCACTGCGGTCCTTTTACTTCTGATACTGCGTATAAGTACATATTAGTAGCAGTTGATTCATGCACACGCTTTGTGTGGTTGTGGCCACACTGCAGCGCTGATTCGCGAACTGTCATAAGAGACTTGCGTGTCTTTGTAGGGATTTTTGCCTGTGGTACCTTCCATTCGGATCAGGGTCCTGCTTTCGCCTCTAAGGCGTATAAGGATGCCATGGCTTCGTTGGGGGTCCAAGTCAAGTTTTCGTCTCCATACAAACCTGTGGGTAATAGTGTTGTGGAACGAATGAACCGTGATTTAAAGCAGTCTTTGACAGCTAGGGTTATAGGCACTGGCAGGAACTGGCTGGCCCACCTCAGTAGCGTGCAGCGTGCCCTAATTAATCTCCCTAGAAGGTCTCTGGGTGGGCGGACCCCATACGAAATGCTCTTTGGTATCAAGATGTTCGTACCGGACCTTGGCGGTCTAGACCAAGCGGCTGTTGCTGCCTCCTTTGACGTAGATGAACATTGCAATGTTTTACAGGATCTACAAAAGACGAGAGACAGTCTTGCAAAGGAACATTTGCCCTGCACAACTGAAGCTGCGTTGCAGATTCCAGTAGTTGGCTGGCTACCCCAAGTTGGAGAATTGGTTCGAGAGAAGATCGAAAACAAGAAATAATTTGGTCCCTCTAATATCGCTCTGGTTCCAGTGCTTGGAGTGAAGGGCACAAGTTCAGTCATTTTACCACCACTTCCAGGTCGTAAAGAAAACAGGTATATCTCCATTGACTATGTCAAGATACACAGAGTGGCCGATTCATCTTAGTATGACACCGGCAGTCTCATGTCCTTCGATTTTGAGAAATTCTGTTTTGGCCCCGGCTTCCGATCCAGTGCCTGACGTTGCCCTCGAGATGCCTGCAATTTCTAGTCCTTTATTAAGTACACTGCCTGGTACTCAACTTGATGAAACTGGCTACACTTACCCAACTGACTTATCGATGCCTGATTTGCAAACTCGCTTGGCTACAGAATCCAGATTTTCATTTGACACTGATTCACAAACATCGGGGAAACCTTCAAAGGTCTCTGTTTTGGCTAAATTGTTTTTAAAAAAATGTTTGATTCCCCCTTGGACCTACATTTGGTTGGTGCTTTTTTCAGTTTGTGGTGTATTTTTTTCGGCTTGTCAATGGTCACTATGTCGAAGAGAGAACATGCATTCGACATATCAATGGAACATTGGCTCCCCATTCTTCATCACACAGATTGAAGAGGGACCTGGCTTTTGTTAACATCAGTGCTTGGCCTGTCTTAGACGGGATTGTATGGGATGCTGTTCGATTTCAAATTCATGGGCCCACTGAGGTTATAAATGTCCCTAATGTTCTTAGAGTTTCTATGGGGATGTAATTAAACAAAATATACGTTCTGATGATTGGGATGTTCAGGCCGTAGAAGCCTTGTTTTCTGATTTGAAGTATTATGCTGCCTTTGATGCTGAAGATTTGTATTTAGAATCTGCTAATCACGGTGATTTGTATTGTTACCAACATTTTGGCACTCACTACCTGCATAAAGCTAATACCAGGAGAAACACTGTGAATTATACACAATGGGAACATTGTCCAGCGCCTATACAAGGCAGTTCAGCTACCTTTTTGAAAAGGTTCACTTATTTTACCGATTTTAATCAGTCAAATCCCAATGCATTTTATTTTAAGATGACTGAAAAGTCCACATCCAAGGTTAGACTTTCCGATACTAAATTATTGAATTCTAAGTCCTTTCTAGACCAGTTAGCTATTGGGGGCTACGAGTTGTGGAAGGATACCACTTGACCTTAAATTTGTTTGGGGTTCTAAAACCTGGCAAGTGCAAGGCACTGAGGCTTTTCACCGTGCATACCTCATCCCGAACCATATGTTGTTCTTGAATTCTACAATTTCACAGACAACATGCTGTGGATTGGCTACTACTAAAAAACGTAATGCTCCTTCTTTTCCTGACTTAGAGCAATATTCCGGTTGAAACAATGCCACTAAATTTTCGATCAGAGAGTTACAAACTCTGTTTCTAAATTCTTCCTTTAACATATCCAGTTTGGATCCCAAGGGTTGGTTGCTCTGGCACAGAAGTGCTGATTCTTGCCAGCATCGTTTTCTGGGTTTGGCTCAAGGCTTTACACAGGTCAGGGTGGATCCCCGTTTTGGAAATGGCCATTCTGTTACTACGTATTCTGTAGGCAAATTATGTCAGAATTGGCTCAAACATTCCACTTTGATGTCAGTTAAGCTACATTTATCTAAACTGACTGACGATGTTGATCTGAATGATTTTATAAAGGGCCCGGCTAACGGCAGAACTAAAAGATGGATATATGCTATTTACAACGAAGTCTGGAAAACGTCCCAGATTGAGGCGGCTACCCGCATTAGAGCTATTGATCAGGCTAATTTAGAAAAAGTGCTAACAGTTGTAGATAACAGCATTAATATGCTTTCTTCCCGCATTTACACATTAGACAATATTGTATCATCTGTTGTTGATATTGTGCAGGATGAAGTGTCTGTTTTGTACCATGGTCAAAATCAATTGCGTTCCATCATGCAGTTTGCATGGACTTTGCAAACCTTAAAAGCTGGCAAAGTGCCATGGCATTGCATGAACACATCATCATTGTTTGCCCCATTTAATTTGACTGATAAGCAGTGCTTGCTGTCAATGAAAGATGCTTCCTTTTCTATGTTACACATTGAGAGGTTGGAACCATTACCGTTTTCTGTGGCAGAGGCCAATTCAGCAACGTGGCTTATCCACGGGTTAATAACTCTCCCGTTCCCTCTATTTAAGTTCGAGGGGTGTATAAGGTACTTCGCAATTGGTAGATAGGAACCTCTTGGAAGTGGATATCTCCATGAAGCTTGGTCGCTTCCATTTACCTATAGATGCCTTAGGGAGGGTAAGGAAGTTTATTTGAATGGTGAAGATTGCACTGAAACACCAGATCACTCATTGATGTGTAGACATATCCAATGACATGGCTCTTGTAACCAGAATGAGCCAAATTTAGCCTGTATTTTGAAAGGTACACTTGTGCCTGCTATCGCACCCACATTCACATTACTGGCAAACGGGAGTTATTTACTTTTAAATAATGAAGATTGTTGTGGGTTAGTAGCAGGAATTGCTTATGTGGTTACCGTCAGTGAACGTGTAGTTTGCTGTAAGAATGTAATGTATCCTCCCCCGCATGGGAAGCTTGATGTTTCCATCTGGCCCACGATTCTGACCTTGAAAGCAGAGTTCAACAAGATGAGTCGCATAAGAGCTCTATTGTCCCAGAAAGAAGTTGCCCTCACATCTGCTCGTTAGACATTCGTCCTTCACGTGGCAAACACCCGCACAGAGGTGCATGCTTTATTAAATACTGATTTGCTCTTGCATTTCGGTGAGTTAATTCACACTATCTTTAATGCATCCTCCACCACGGGGTTGGCCCACTTTTTTTTAAGTTGTAAGCAGTGGCCTTGTAACTTCTTTTCAAACTATATTCGGTGTCTTCTCAGCCTATTTGGTGGATTTCCCTTGCTGCTGGCTCTAGCTGCAGGCGTTCTTTTACTGTTTTGTTTAATTCAAAATGGATGCACGTCCTGTGTTTCAAGAAGAGCTGTCACGACTGGTGCTGTTTCGCAACAGAATGCTTGAGTACTATGGAGCGCTGCCTCTTGCTACTTTGAATGCGGCTTATGGATTATCGTTTCGATTTTCCTACTTTACATGTGTCCAGCCTGTCTTTCATTGCCTGAGTTGCGATTTCGACTGGGCCCTGGATTTGTGTCTCTGCAATACGCTGTCTCCCGATGTGGATCATAAACAGCTTATGAGCCCCTTAGTTGCTCATGACTTGCTTTGTTCTGACGGAGGGATTATGGCCTTTGCAGCGATGCATGGAGTTCTGGGTTGTTGGAATGTGTTCGCAGCGGCGCAAGATTTCTTGGCACATAGCTTCATTGACAACCCACCGAGTTGTCCTCTGATGGTGCTAAAGGCTCCGGTAATTGAAGAACATGTATGTTCTTTCCCATTGTTAAATTGGATGGCTGCACTATTTTCGGATGGGAACAGTGACTTCCTGTTGGAGGCTGTTGCTGCATATTTTGCATATTCATTGTTAGGATGAGATATGTCATTGCTTCTCTCTCCCATAACCGAGGTCATTTATTGGACATCGAATATTTTTTATTTTTTCCAGCCTCTACAAAATGTTTCTTTGCCCCAGACCTATTGACTTTGCTAAGGCCAATGCTTTCTTCTATTGGGTTTGAATTGTTATCTGACCATGAGGTTTTTGGAATGATTTTTTTCTTTTTCCCTTGTGCAAATTCGAGACTGTTTTTGACTGTCGTTCTTGAACTCTGCATTCCAAAATTTGCCCCGTATATTATCTTATCTTATCCGTGCTCGGATCAAGGGAGGGTGTCATGGAGATAGGCTTTGCCTTCACTCTGTGTTAAGTTAGCATGAGCTTATAAGACGTTTTAAATGCCATTTTTCCTTTTAGCTGCTTCTGCACACAGCACATATTGTTATTAATGCTTTGAGCCTAGTAGAATATTTTGCTTCACACGAGAATAATATGTTTTCCTATTGTATCAGCTTTGCTTGGTAAGCTATGTCTGAACAGTGAGTGCCGAGGCCTTCAAGGTTATTTCAACACAGTGGTTGTCGTTCGGTCTGATCAGCGCACGTCCTAGACATAACATATGTGCAGCTGTGGCCAACTCTGGTTTTGGCGCGTTTAATAATGCACTGCGCAGAGCATGCATACACACTTGATGAATATTCGCATGCAGAGAGCTGGTGTAGAAGATGATGTGATCCCTTTCTACTAAGACCAGAGGGCCGCCCTTCTAAAACCCAAAGAGGCCTTCTGTAGATATAATATAATATACTAGCAAGGGAGGGTAAGACTGAGGTGCCATTTAGCCTTCTTCCCTTTAGCATTTTAACATGCTTTCTCCCTTTGTATTTTATGGACTAGTAACTATGCTGATAACCTTGTTGCTTATAATATGTTTGCTTGTATTAGCTAAGATACTGCGCTTGAGAACACTGCATTAGAAATAAATATTTCAAACTTGCACGTGTCTTCATTTACTCCTCGTTTTGGACTGGTATGATAGTATAATGAAAGAGTGTTCATGTGTTCTACGTTACCTGAGGTGTTCTAAGTCCATGTTCTCGGTTGTCTAATCATTGGGGTATGGAAGAACCAATGAGACACTGATTGCTAGTCTGGTAGGGGATTTTGGGTACTAAGGTGAGTTTTGGTACACCCTAATTCACTGAGGTTCCAAGTCTCTATGCACAGTTCTGTGTAGGAGCAGAATCCCTGAGACACCACTGACGGGCCTGAAAGTTCAGACTAGGAGGGTTTGGGGGCTGATACAGGGGAGTAAGGGTGGACTGGCCCGCCCGATGGATCCCTGGCCCTCGTTGCTGGGTCCCATGTCTGCGTCCACACAGAAGCTGGGCAGCTTGCCTGGCCCGGTGGCTGGACTAGGCCGAATGTGGTGGGTGGCCCCTTCCGTACCCACAAAAGGGGTGAAATACAGACTGTGGTGGATGGGAGGATGCAGCAAGGCCCAAGGATCTGGCCATAGCTCGAGAATCCTTAAAGCGCTCCAGCGCTGAGTCTGCCTTGTCACCAATAAGGCGATGACCTTCAAAGGGCCTGTCCAGCAGAGTTGACTGAACATCCCCAGAAGACCCTGACGTTCTCAACCAGGCATAACGTCGAAGGGCTACCGACGTGGCAATCGTTCTGCCCAGTGAATCGGTGGTGACCAGTCCACATCAGACTGTGAATTTTGCTGCGTTACTCCCGTCTACCAGGGCTTGGGGGAGAGCGGCCCGGGCCTCCTGCGGGCACTGAGGCAGCACCTGCGCAACCATATCGGTATTGGCCCAAGAAGCAGACAGTATTCATGGACCACAGTGCCAAGCTGGTGGAAGAGAACATGCACTTCCCAAAATGATCCAGCTTCTTGGATTCCCTGTCCGGAGGTTCAGAAGGGAATGCACCCTTGGAAGAAGAAGCTTGGACCACCAAGCTCTCGGGGAAAAGGTGTTGGGTGGGGAAAATGGGATCGCCCAGAGCCGGGCGGCGGGCAGTCATCCGTTCCACAGGAGCCCCTGTGCTGGCCTTGGACCAATTGCCCAGAAGGACATCTGTGAGGGCTTCATTGAAGGGCAAGAGGGGTTCAGAGGAAGTTGCTGCTGGTTGAAGCACCTCTGTCAGAAGGTTAGTCCTGACTGCCACTGTAGGAACTTCAGGCCCAACGCCTCGGCTGCCCTACGCACCACCACTGCATAGGACACTCCCTCCTCCGTGGCCACGGTAGGGGGAGAAAGCATGCCAAAGTCTGGTGAGATATCCAGACCACTGGCGTCACCCAATTCCTCTCTCCATACCGGTTCATCTAGCTGGTCTGTCAAAGGGTCCAGCGACCCCTCCCAGTCCTTACCACCACCCTCCGGGCTATAAAGAACACCTGGCATGAACAAGGGAACCAAAGCACCCGCCGGTGTCCGATTTGACATCGGCCAACGTTGGTCCGGCTCCGGGTCCATCTTGGGGAAGGTTGAGAAAGGTCGACCTGCGTCGATTCAGATCCAGGCTGGATCCCCAGGGGCCCTCCGGAGCCGCCGGCATCTAAGGGCCGGATCATACATGTTTCTGTTGATAGTAAGATGAAGCATAGCATTCATTCTGTGATCACACAGTTTCTGGTTGATAGTAACATGAAGTATAAAATTCATTCTGTGATCATGCATGTTTTCATGTTGATAGTAACAAGAAGCATAGCATTCATTCTATGATAATACATGTTTCTGTTGTTAGTAAGAGGAAGCATAGCATTCATTCTGTGATCATACGTGTTTCTGTTGCTAGTAAGAGGAAGCATAACATTCATTCTATGATACTGCATGTTTCTGTTGTTATTAAGAGGAAGCATAGCATTCATTCTTTGATCAATCAGTTTCTGGTTGATAGTAACATTAAGCATAACATTAATTCTGTGATCATTCAAGTTTTCTGTTGATGGTAACAGGAAGCATAACATTATTTCTGTGATTGTGCTTGTTTTCTGGCTGATAGTAACAGGAAGCATAACATTCATTCTATAATCATGCATGTTTCTATTGCTAGTAAGAGGAAGCATAACATTCATTCTATGATCATGCATGTTTCTGTAGCTAGTAAGAGGAAGCTTAACATTAATTCTGTGATCACAGTTTCTGGTTGATAGTAACATTAAGCATAACATTAATTCTGTGATCATTCATGTTTTCTGGTTGATAGTACCAAGAAGCATAACATTCAATCCATGATAATGCAGGTTTCTGTTAGTAGGAGGAAGCATAACATTCATTCTGTGATCATGTATGTATATTTTACCCATTCACGCATCACCTTCCTCTCTTCTCTCATTTTTTCTTTCCTTGTGTTCCCTTTCCTTTGTCTTTTCCTCTCTCCCTCAGTTGTCCCATATCCTTTCTCGTCTATTTATATCTTACTCTTGTCTCGCCAACCTCCTCTTCTTCTTCCTATTCTCTCTTTCCACACCGCCCTTTCTCTTACGTCTGTATCTTGGTTTGACTTCTGTATCTTCAGTCTCCTTCCTCTTTCCACAACATCCATTTTTTGGCCCTTCCTCTTCTTTCCTATTCTATTTGCTTGTCTTTATCTCCTCCTTTTCTTTAACCTTTTCCTCCCTTTTCCTTCTTTCCAGTTTGTTCATTCATTTCCTCTCTCTTCTCTCATTTCTCTTTTCTGTCCTTAGTAGTAACTACATCTTGCATGCCCCTACCCCAAGAGTAAACTGTGCCAGGGCCCAGGCTGGCTGTGTTTACAGGATGCAGAGCAGACGACTTGAGGTGGGCACCCAACACCTCCTCCCTGGGGCCTCTGTATCACTGGTAGCTGTGCCCCTCATCCAAGATGGACGCTGCAGTAGAAAGACTGGCCCGCACCACTGAATCCTGTTTTTAATCATATTTCCCAATTTTGTTTTACAGAGAGGTGCAAGTGGATGATCTCAGGACCGCCATCACAGCTGTGGATCACTATATAGACTTTCCGCTCATGGAGACCTACATTGCCAAAGCCTTCAAAGTGCCGGCGGAGCAATTGGATGTGGCTTTTCCCTTGCCACTGGAGAAGATCATGCAACACCTGGAGGCAGAAGACATCAGGAGGGCAGAGCCACCCAGAGCGCAATTGTCCGAATCCATGGCATCCATTTATTAGACCCGTGTATGCCTTACACAGATCTTGTAGCAGCTGACAGTGCATATATAAAACACAATAATTTGGGCTGTTTGTGGCTGGCAATTTCGATACAACAAATATTTCTCTCACTTGAAACGGTTCCACTCTATTTGAATTTTAGCTGCAATGATGGGTAGCTAATTTCTGTTTCAGACTTTTGGTTACCGCAGCAGGAGCTATAAATATGAGCCGTGAGAATTGTTCTTCTACAAGCATTCATCAATCCTAGGATTTAAAACAGATGCTCTTCTCCAAAGAGAGGCCAGTCCCGATTATGTACACACGTACTGGTGGCCTTGATGACTCAAGTTTAGGATGAGGTTGTCAAGTCTTTTTTCATAGTCCTGGGCCTGCACAACCTAGTAGATATGGGCAGTTCACCTTTGCTATCTAATTCTTTCTTTGGTGGTGTGTAAATTGAGTGGATGTTCCTGAAAGCAATCACTGGCGCCCTTAGAAAATGCCTTTGTAGGGGCACCAATGATCCAACGATAATGGACCCTTACTTCTTCTCCAAGATATGGTTGAGGTAGATTGGCAGCACGGGACAGGGAAACTTGCACTGCCAAAGATGTGTCACCAGTTCTCCAAACCCAATTAGGGTCTAAAAGCACATACATTATTTGAAATGAGACATCAGTTAGAAAAGTGACTTTAATCGGTCTCTGTAAAGGAAAGATGGACCAGTATCCCAAAAGGGACTATTTTAGAATCAGCTGTACTGGGATAAACATACAGTGTATGTATATCTCATTACAGATGGTGCTAAAATAGAGCCTTTTGGGATAGAGGTTGAAGAGCAGAGGGGCGTGGTATGAACCTCGTAGGATCTCATTATTCACGTGGTATTGCCTATGGATGCTTGAAGAGCACAGGAGCGAGAAGTGATCCTTGTGCTATTGCATTATTTAGGTAGTATCACCTATGAATGCTTGAAGAGCACAGGAGAGAGAAGTATCCTTGTGGTATCTCATCTGAATGCTTGAAAAGCACAGGAGCGAGGCGTGAACCTTGTGGTACGTTATTATTCCGGTAGTATCAGCAATGAATGGTTGAAGAGCACAGGAGCGAGGCGTGAACCTTGTGGTACGTTATTATTCCGGTAGTATCAGCAATGAATGGTTGAAGAGCACAGGAGCGAGGCGTGAACCTTGTGGTATCTCATTATTCACATACTATCACCTAAGAATGCTTGAAAAGCACAGGAGGGAGGCGTGAACCTCGTGGTATCTCATTAGTAATGTAGTTTCACCTATGGATGTTTAAATAGCACAGAAGTGAGAAGTAATCCTTGTGGTGCCTCATTATTCAGGTAGTATCACCCATGAATGCCTGAAGAGCACAGGAGAGAGAAGTGACCCTTGTGCTATCTCACTATTCAGTTAGTATCAGCATTGAATGCTTCAGAAGCACAGGAGCAAGGCGTGAAACTTGTAGTATCTCATTATTCATGTAATATCCCCTGTGAATGGTTGAAGAGCACAGAAGTGAGAAGTGATCCCTTCTGGTAACTCATTCATGTGCTATCATCTATGAATGTTTGAAGAGCACATGAGAGGTGTCAAACTCATGGTACCTCGTTATTCACGTAGTATCGCCTAAGAATGCTCGAAGAGCACAGCAGCGAGGCGTGAACCCCGTGGTGTCTCATTCACTTACTATCATCTATGAATGCTTGAAGAGCACAGGTGAGAGGTGTCAAACTAATGGTACCTCGTTATTCACGTGGTATCACCTAAGAACGCTTCAAGAGCACAGCAGCGAGGCGTGAACCATGTGGTACCTCATTATTCAGGTAGTATCACCTATGAATTCTAGAAGAGCACAGGAGTGAGGACTGATACTCGTGATATCTCGTTATTCATGTAATATCACCTATGAATGCCTAAAAAGCACGGGAGCGAGGTGTAAACCTTGTGGTATATAATTCAGGTAGAATCGCCCATGAATGCTTGAAGAGCACAGCGGTGAGAAGTAATCCTCCTGATATCTCATTATTCACGTAGTATCACCTGTGAAAGCTTAAAGAGCACAGGAGCAAGAAAACAACCTCTTACTATCTCATTCAGGTTGTATCTATGAATGTTGGAAGAGCACAGGAGAGCGGCGTGAACCTTGTGGTACATCATTATTCAGGTAGTCTCAACTATGAATGCTTCAAGAGCACAGGAGGGAGAAGTGATCCTCGTGGTACCTCACTATTCAGGTAGTCTCAGCTGTGAATGCTTCAAGAGTACAGGAGAGAGGCGTGAACCTTGTGGTACTTCACTATTCAGGTAGTATCAGCTGTGAATGTTTCAAGAGTACAGGAGAGAGGCGTGAACCTTGTGGTACCTCACTATTCAGGTAGTATCAGAGCACAGGAGAGAGGCGTGAACCTTGTGGTACTTCACTATTCAGGTAGTCTCAACTATGAATGCTTCAAGAGCACAGGAGGGAGAAGTGATCCTCGTGGTACCTCACTATTCAGGTAGTCTCAGCTGTGAATGCTTCAAGAGTACAGGAGAGAGGCGTGAACCTTGTGGTACTTCACTATTCAGGTAGTATCAGCTGTGAATGTTTCAAGAGTACAGGAGAGAGGCGTGAACCTTGTGGTACCTCACTATTCAGGTAGTATCAGAGCACAGGAGAGAGGCGTGAACCTTGTGGTACTTCACTATTCAGGTAGTATCAGCTGTGAATGCTTCAAGAGTACAGGAGAGAGGCGTGAACCTTGTGGTACTTCACTATTCAGGTAGTATCAGCTGTGAATGTTTGAAGAGCAGAGGAGTGAGAAGTGATCCTCGTGGTACCTCACTATTCAGGTATTCTCAGCTGTGAATGCTTCAAGAGTACAGGAGAGAGGCGTGAACCTTGTGGTACTTCACTATTCAGGTAGTATCAGCTGTGAATGTTTGAAGAGCAGAGGAGTGAGAAGTGATCCTCGTGGTACCTCACTATTCAGGTATTCTCAGCTGTGAATGCTTCAAGAGTACAGGAGAGAGGCGTGAACCTTGTGGTACTTCACTATTCAGGTAGTATCAGAGCACAGGAGAGAGGCGTAAACCTCGTGGTACCTCACTATTCAGGTAGTATCAGAGCACATGAGAGGAGCGTAAACCTCGTGGTACCTCACTATTCAGGTAGTATCAGAGCACAGGAGAGAGGCGTAAACCTCATGGTACCTCACTATTCAGGTAGTCTCAGCTATGAATGCTTCAAGAGCACAGGAGGGAGGCGTGAACCTTGTGGTACCTCACTATTCAGGTAGTATCAGAGCACAGGAGAGAGGCGTGAACCTTGTGGTACTTCATTATTCAGGTAGTATCAGCTATGAATGCTTCAAGAGCACAGGAGAGAGGCGTAAACCTCGTGGTACCTCACTATTCAGGTAGTATCAGAGCACAGGAGAGAGGTGTAAACCTCGTGGTACCTCACTATTCAGATAGTATCAGAGCACAGGAGAGAGGCGTGAACCTCGTGGTACCTCACTATTCAGGTAGTATCAGAGCATATGAGAGGAGCGTAAACCTCGTGGTACCTCACTATTCAGGTAGTATCAGAGCACAGGAGAGAGGCGTAAACCTCATGGTACCTCACTATTCAGGTAGTATCAGAGCACAGGAGAGGAGCGTAAACCTCGTGGTACCTCACTATTCAGGTAGTATCAGAGCACAGGAGAGAGGCGTAAACCTCATGGTACCTCACTATTCAGGTAGTATCAGAGCACAGGAGAGAGGCGTGAACCTCGTGGTACCTCACTATTCAGGTAGTCTCAGCTATGAATGTTTGAAGAGCAGAAGAGTGAGAAGTGATCCTCGTGGTACTTCACTATGCTGGTAATATTAGCTATGAATGCTTCAAGAGCACAGGAGAGAGGCGTGAACCTTGTGGTACTTCACTATTCAGGTAGTCTCAGCTATGAATGCTTCAAGAGCACAGGAGAGAGGCGTGAACCTCGTGGTACCTCACTATTCAGGTAGTCTCAGCTATGAATGCTTCAAGAGCACAGGAGAGAGGCGTGAACCTCGTGGTACCTCACTATTCAGGTAGTCTCAGCTATGAATGCTTCAAGGGCACAGGAGAGAGGCGTGAACCTCGTGGTACCTCACTATTCAGGTAGTATCAGAGCACAGGAGAGAGGCGCGTAAACCTCATGGTACCTCACTATTCAGGTAGTATCAGAGCACAGGAGAGGAGCGTAAACCTCGTGGTACCTCACTATTCAGGTAGTCTCAGCTATGAATGCTTCAAGAGCACAGGAGGGAGGCGTGAACCTTGTGGTACCTCACTATTCAGGTAGTATCAGAGCACAGGAGAGAGGCGTGAACCTTGTGGTACTTCATTATTCAGGTAGTATCAGCTATGAATGCTTCAAGAGCACAGGAGAGAGGCGTAAACCTCGTGGTACCTCACTATTCAGGTAGTATCAGAGCACAGGAGAGAGGTGTAAACCTCGTGGTACCTCACTATTCAGATAGTATCAGAGCACAGGAGAGAGGCGTGAACCTCGTGGTACCTCACTATTCAGGTAGTATCAGAGCATATGAGAGGAGCGTAAACCTCGTGGTACCTCACTATTCAGGTAGTATCAGAGCACAGGAGAGAGGCGTAAACCTCATGGTACCTCACTATTCAGGTAGTATCAGAGCACAGGAGAGGAGCGTAAACCTCGTGGTACCTCACTATTCAGGTAGTATCAGAGCACAGGAGAGAGGCGTAAACCTCATGGTACCTCACTATTCAGGTAGTATCAGAGCACAGGAGAGAGGCGTGAACCTCGTGGTACCTCACTATTCAGGTAGTCTCAGCTATGAATGTTTGAAGAGCAGAAGAGTGAGAAGTGATCCTCGTGGTACTTCACTATGCAGGTAATATTAGCTATGAATGCTTCAAGAGCACAGGAGAGAGGCGTGAACCTTGTGGTACTTCACTATTCAGGTAGTCTCAGCTATGAATGCTTCAAGAGCACAGGAGAGAGGCGTGAACCTCGTGGTACCTCACTATTCAGGTAGTCTCAGCTATGAATGCTTCAAGAGCACAGGAGAGAGGCGTGAACCTCGTGGTACCTCACTATTCAGGTAGTCTCAGCTATGAATGCTTCAAGGGCACAGGAGAGAGGCGTGAACCTCGTGGTACCTCACTATTCAGGTAGTATCAGCTGTGAATGCTTCAAGAGCACAGGAGAGAGGTGCAAACCTCGTGGTACCTCACTATTCAGGTAGTATCAGCTGTGAATGCTTCAAGAGCACAGGAGAGAGGCGTGAACCTCGTGGTACCTCACTATTCAGGTAGTCTCAACTATGAATGCTTCAAGAGCACAGGAGAGAGGCGTGAACCTCGTGGTACCTCACTATTCAGGTAGTATCAGAGCACAGGAGAGAGGCGTAAACCTCATGGTACCTCACTATTCAGGTAGTATCAGAGCACAGGAGAGGAGCGTAAACCTCGTGGTACCTCACTATTCAGGTAGTCTCAGCTATGAATGCTTCAAGAGCACAGGAGAGAGGCGCGAACCTCGTGGTACCTCACTATTCAGGTAGTATCAGAGCACAGGAGAGAGGCGTGAACCTCGTGGTACCTCACTATTCAGGTAGTCTCAGCTATGAATGCTTCAAGAGCACAGGAGAGAGGCGTGAACCTCGTGGTACCTCACTATTCAGGTAGTATCAGCTGTGAATGCTTCAAGAGCACAGGAGAGAGGTGCAAACCTCGTGGTACCTCACTATTCAGGTAGTATCAGCTGTGAATGCTTCAAGAGCACAGGAGAGAGGCGTGAACCTTGTGGTACCTCACTATTCAGGTAGTATCAGAGCACAGGAGAGAGGCGTGAACCTCGTGGTACCTCACTATTCAGGTAGTATCAGAGCACAGGATAGAGGCGTGAACCTCGTGGTACCTCACTATTCAGGTAGTCTCAGCTATGAATGCTTCAAGAGCACAGGAGAGAGGCGCGAACCTCGTGGTACCTCACTATTCAGGTAGTATCAGAGCACAGGAGAGAGGCGTGAACCTCCTGGTACCTCACTATTCAGGTAGTCTCAGCTATGAATGCTTCAAGAGCACAGGAGGGAGGCGTGAACCTTGTGGTACTTCATTATTCAGGTAGTCTCAGCTATGAATGCTTCAAGAGCACAGGAGGGAGGCGTGAACCTTGTGGTACTTCATTATTCAGGTAGTATCAGCTATGAATGCTTCAAGAGCACAGGAGAGAGGCGTAAACCTCGTGGTACCTCACTATTCAGGTAGTATCAGAGCACAGGAGAGAGGTGTGAACCTCGTGGTACCTCACTATTCAGGTAGTATCAGAGCACAGGATAGAGGCGTGAACCTCGTGGTACCTCACTATTCAGGTAGTCTCAGCTATGAATGCTTCAAGAGCACAGGAGAGAGGCGCGAACCTCGTAGTACCTCACTATTCAGGTAGTATCAGAGCACAGGAGAGAGGCGTGAACCTCGTGGTACCTCACTATTCAGGTAGTCTCAGCTATGAATGCTTCAAGAGCACAGGAGGGAGGCGTGAACCTTGTGGTACTTCATTATTCAGGTAGTATCAGCTATGAATGCTTCAAGAGCACAGGAGAGAGGCGTAAACATCGTGGTACCTCACTATTCAGGTAGTATCAGAGCACAGGAGAGAGGTGTAAACCTCGTGGTACCTCACTATTCAGGTAGTATCAGAGCACCGGAGAGAGGCGTGAACCTTGTGGTACTTCACTATTGAGGTAGTTTCAGCTACGAATGCTTCAAGAGCACAGGAGAGAGGCGTGAACCTCGTGGTACCTCACTATTCAGGTAGTCTCAGCTATGAATGCTTCAAGAGCACAGGAGAGAGGCGCGAAGCTCGTGGTACCTCACTATTCAGGTAGTATCAGCTATGAATGCTTCAAGAGCACAGGAGGGAGGCGTGAACCTTGTGGTAATTCACTATTCAGGTAGTATCAGCTATGAATGCTTCAAGAGCACAGGAGAGAGGCGTGAACCTTGTGGTACCTCACTATTCAGGTAGTATCAGAGCACAGGAGAGAGGCGTGAACCTAGAGGTACTTCACTATTCAGGTAGTATCAGCTATGAATGCTTCAAGAGCACAGGAGAGAGGCGTGAACCTTGTGGTACCTCACTATTCAGGTAGTATCAGAGCACAGGAGAGAGGCGTGAATCTTGTGGTACTTCACTATTCAGGTAGTATCAGCTATGAATGCTTCAAGAGCACAGGAGAGAGGCGTGAACCTTGTGGTACCTCACTATTCAGGTAGTATCAGAGCACAGGAGAGAGGCGTGAACCTTGTGGTACCTCACTATTCAGGTAGTATCAGAGCACAGGAGAGAGGCGTGAACCTTGTGGTACTTCACTATTCAGGTAGTATCAGCTATGAATGCTTCAAGAGCACAGGAGAGAGGCGTGAACCTTGTGGTACCGCACTATTCAGGTAGTCTCAACTATGAATGCTTCAAGAGCACAGGAGGGAGGCGTGAACCTTGTGGTACTTCACTATTCAGGTAGTATCACCAATGAATGCTTAAAGAGCATAGGACCGAGGAGTGAACTCGTAGTATCTCATTATTCACTTACTATCACCTATTAATGCTTGACAAGCGCAGGAGTGGCTTGTGATCCTTGGGGCACCTCACTGGTCATATAATATCACCAATGGATGCTTGAAGAGCACAGGAGTGAGGACTGATCTTTGTGGCACCTCTCTGGTCATATTATATCGCCAATGGATGCTTGAGAGCACAAGATGGAACACGAACAACCCCAGACCGAGTGGCTTTTGGTCGCTGTGCGACTGGATCCAAGCTGCACCCGATGAGCCCTAATATGGTTTAAACTGGTCTGGGTTTGCTTGCGGTTCCATCTGGACGGTACGTGGACTGGCAGTATGAGATGGACTGTTCCCATGAGGAACATGGGCAGTACTGATTGGAGTGACGCGGGCCTCTGCTAGAGTCGCACAGTGGACGAGAAACGATGGGTTGGAAGGCTACCCAGGGCGAGTACCAGTGAATTAGACTATATGCAAGCTTTCCTCCCATCAACCTTTTACGATTTTACCTCACTATTCACTTAACATCACACATGAATGCTTGAAGAGCACATGTGCAAGGAGTGATCCTGGTTTAACACACTATTTACATTCCAGCAATCTGTGACATATATCCCTCAGCTAACCCTTATTCAAGTTGACAAGGAATATCCAATCTGTTGGGATATTATGTACAATGGTGTATATTTCATGGTTAATAGGCAGATACAAATATAACGCAATTCTTTCCAATGATTCATTCAGATGATAAATTTCAGAAACTTTTGGCGTGCATGGTATACAAATGATATGGATAATGAGAATAATCTGTACCTGTGTGGAATGTACACGTCGCGAAATCATAAAAAACTCTAATAAGCAATGCAACACCTACAGCGACTGAGTGCGGACTTCTGCAACAAACATTCACAAAGGACATTTTAGGCTTTCCCCTGATAATCATCAATGATCTGCAACTACATTCCCATCCACGCCGACAATCAGGCACACTTCTCCACTCCAAGAAGGATCTGAAAACTCATCTCTTTAAGCAACCCTGCTATCCTTGTGTAACACTCCCTGACTGCTTCTGTAGAGGTCGCCGTCTGCCATGGCCTGGTCCCTTTACCGGCCAATCTTTAAATTCTCTCTCCTACAATGTTCCTAATCTCGCCCGCTCCCTGTACAAGTCTCCAATGATTTGTAGTGATGTTTAGGGCCCCATAGGCATCCCTATACAACACCTATATATAGATAATCAAGATTTGTAGTCCTTATATCAACCTCCTAAGACTGAAAAATGGAGTTAAGCTGGTGTGAACTGGACCCATGAATCACAGCTACAGTGAGCTATCTTTCCAACCTCCCATAACCGCCCACTAGGTAGGTATATCTGATTGGATCCAAGTGAAATGGCACTTGGGGTTCAGCAGGTACTGGAGGAGACCCCAGTTTTGGAGAGACAAACCTAACGGAAAGGAGGAGACCTCTGGTGGGGTCCTACAACTAGAGAAGGATCAAGTTACGTTTATGGTAACTGTTACTCCTAATATATAGGATCTTACCCTTGATCAGTTTGTGGAACCCATGAAGTGTAGCAATAAATGATCCTTGACAGTAACTGTCTAGAAAGGGCGGTCTTAGCAGCTTCTTTGCGGTATCCAAAGTTACAAGGAAATGGTCAGTAGAATGCTAATCCTCGATTCTCTCCAGACAAAAGTGCAAAGCAAGCCTGATATAGAGATTGTGTAATTTGTCCTCAGCCAAGAATGTACAGCGACAAGGAAAAACATTTCAGAAGACCATCTTCTCATTCCGCTGAGCGGAATCCACAGACCTACTCTATGGAACACCCTGAGAGGTTCTGCATGTATATGGTGTGAGGATCACTCACTGTGGCGGTGCTGACTTACCCGTTCCCAGATCATGGCGTGGTTCATCTACATGTGCCCGGACTCAGAAAGTGCTTGGAGGGGAAAAAAACTGGAAAATGACATGGGCTAGAGGTAGAAATAGAGGCTAGACTACAGAGGGACAGAGAGAGAGAGAGAGAAGGAAGATTAGCAGGTAAATAGGCAGATGAACGGGAGATAAAAAGAAACAGGAAAAATCACTATTTGGCAGGGAGGACACACAAGAAGAGCACTGCAGGATGCCAATGCAAATGTAAGCAACAAGACCTTCGAGGGCTCCAACACCCACATGGAGCACGCAACCACGTAGGATTGCAATACTGCTGAAACCAGCTTAGCTACCATGAATCCAGAGAATGACAAACCGCAGAAGACTTGCGAATCCGGAACCACTGTTTGTAGAGAAAGATGGTTCCAGTGTAGTGGACAAGGAAGAGACTGGGATGGAAGACTGATGGAGCCCCCTTCCTAGGGAGGAAGCCTGCTAACCTGCCACAGTCCAGGAGGACTATGGTTAGCCTTGACACAAGCGCTGCATAGCGCTAAATAGAGAATTGATAACAGCGTAAAATAGAGGAAAACCTACACTTGTCCCTAAATACCACAACAGACGTGATACTAGGATTGTAGCATACCCAAAAGTAAGGACATTTACAGGGTAAAGAAAGAAAAGAACACAAAGTCAAAAGTAATAGAGGTAGAGAAAAGCAACAAAATATATTTGGGACCTAAAACTTACCTGGTGCTTTCTTCTGAGGGTTGTCATTCGTGGGAGGAGAGCCACATGCAGAGAAGACACCCATTGCTGAGGAAAAGGAAAAAATGGGATTACGTGAGAGACATATGTACATAATTCTCTGGGAACTTAGACTTTATTAGTGTCCCCTTATTTTTGTTTCATGACAAGAAGAATTAAATACATTTTGCTGTAACAAGGCTTTTTAAGTTAGCTTTTGTGTTTAATCCCACGGCTTCACTTACATGCTAGGCCAATGTTATGGCCACAAAGAAAAACGTCTTTGATTAATGCAGCCTCTGATTACATGAGACCAATGCCTCAAGCGGCGAATGCATTAGCCTAGAATATTGCCAGAGAATGTGAGGCATAAGAAAGAAGTGCATATGGCCCATCCCCTGTCTCTTGATGGTCTCATTGGCTGTGGAGAAGGACTCCTAGTCTGTTTGAGTACAAGCCAGTGGTTGTGCCATACATTTTGCAGGTGCCCACCTACAGCTGTGCCCCTAGAGCATAAAAAGGCATGCCACCATCCACCTAGAGGGTTTTTGCCATATGCTAGTACTTGGAGAGAGAATTTCTACCATTTACTAGGAAGGGACACCTTTCTGCACAAAAATAAACTTGAGAGGCTTTTTCCGCTTTATATGTGTGCCACATAATGCATCACACATAGAAGGAGGAAACAAGCATTGGCAATGCTAATAGGCCAATTATGTGCGAGAGTTAGAGCTGTTGTCTTTTACCTATGTGTTTTGGTTTGGAGTGGACTGGATTTATGTGGTGTGGTGTGTAATTATGTGGGTTGGATTGGAATTGTTAGTTGTGGAATTGCATGGTGTGGAATGGTGTGGAGTGAATTTGTGTAGTGAAATTATGTGGTATGATGGATAGATAGAGGGTGAGAGCTGCACAGAATAGATAGGCAGAAAGACAGAGAGGCATCGCTAGTTTGTGCACAAAGTGGTGAATGAACTCCAGATAGAGGAGCAGAAAGAGTGTGTGAGAAAGAGAGAAAGAAGGGGAAAGCAGGTGACAGACACATAAAGAGTGAATGACTCTGTACCCAAAAGACACCCCAAGAAGAGGAGGAGAGAGTGCTACTGAGGAATGGAAATCTTGAAAAGGCACGGGAAAGAAACTGTGCTCGAAGACCTGAAGTCAACCACATGAAAGAGTGCGTGAAAGAGAGGGGTGAGGAGTGAGAGAGAGAGAGAGGGGGACTGGTTGCTCTTCCCAAAGAATCCTTATTAATCTCAAAGTAAGGCAGATGTTCAGAGAGGCAATGACCACCCATCAGCTGACGGTGGAGCACCAAGGATGGGCACCGGACCTAGAGAGATAAGAAGGACTGGTGAAAATATATGTTAAGGGGTAGAAAAATAAGATAAGGAAAAGCGTGGAAGAGAAAAAAAAGATGGCACAAGTGAGTAGAAGATAAAAATAAAAATAAACGGAAGGTTGACCAATGATGGCATGTCTGTTTTGCTGCAGTAGGAAAAAATGCAAATAAAAACGTTTGTAAAAAATAAATAAATAAACAAGGCCTCACACAGGAAGGCTTGTGAGGCCTTCCATGAGTGCTTGATTGCGGGTGTTGGTCGGTGTTATGGCTAGGGTGACCAAAGCTGTTGTTTTCAGAGCTGTAACACAGCATCTCGACCAACCATCGGTGCTGCTGTGTTCACTACAGGCGTCAGCTGCTGCTGAGCACAAATACGAGGAGCCCAGCATGTTGGTCCCTGCAAAGCAGCAACCGAAAGGGGCATTTTTGGGGAAGGGATGGTTTCATTGGTGGCAAAAGGGAAGGCCTACAAGAAGGAGTGGGCAAGAGACTGACGTGACATACAGCAAACAAAGCACACACACAAAGTGGCGACTATTAGTAGTAAGCCCTACATAAAGACGATTATACATTCTCCTGACATCAAAGTTTCTGGTAAAACATTGATAATATACAGAACCTATTACTACTTAGCATTAACTAAAGTCCTTTGACTGTGTTGGCATTTGTAGTCTTTGGCACTGGTGTCCTACCATTAACAAGTAATTAAAGACCCCAAACTGACCATCACACACAGTCTAAGGTAAAAATACTTTTTCTATCAGTCATTAATGTCCTTTTATCATTTTGGCATTTGCAATGAATGAGATGCGTGACCTTCCATGTGGCCATGCTCTTTACAATGCCAGCCACATAGTCTATGGCACAGATGTGCTTATACTGTCAGTCTTTTGATGCCCTCACACTGTCCAGCACATGCAGGATGCCCATTAATTACCACTGACCGTGGTGCCCTTATAACTCCCGGAGATGCAGTTTACGCCTCTCTGGCCTGTACCTGGAACAGTTCAGTAATACTCATGGTGACTACACATGGAATAAGGCGCCCTGTTCTGGCTGTGGTATCTGCAGTTTTGTGTTCAGTTATGGCGAGCACACATGGAGTATATAGTCCAGCTGTGGTGTCCACTCGTGGATTACGGAGCCTAGTACTGTTGCATACACCCGAGTACCAAAAAGCCTAGATTTGGGTGTCACTGTCGCAGCCGTGTCCAGGCCCACTGACCGTACACGGAGTAAGGAATCTAGATCTTGATGTTACATCTGCAGTCTTGTGTCCATTTGTATCAAGCACACAGAGTATGGAGTCCAGTTGTGATGTGCACACATGTAGCAAGGTGCCTGGTTCTTGACACTGCATATGCTGTCTTGGGTCCATTTCTAGTGTGCACAGATAGACTATGGATTCAAGTTCTGTGAATTTGTAATTTACTGGTATGAACTCTCAATAAAAAAAGGAAAAGAAATAACAAGCATTGAAAATGCAATAGGTCTCGCAATAGAAAAGTTTAAGATTTTGGTGTGGTAAATGTAAATATTTTTTAATTTTTGTTTATGTTTTACAAATTATAAAAGTATTAATTTTGTTATTTGAAATGCCAATAGCTATACATTTAGCAAATGTTACATCTATGGCATTAGTAAAGGTACATGTTTAGTTTTCCCCTGTCTTACATGTATTGATCTGACAAATCACAATCTTTTAAAAATGTTATAAATAATACGTTTGCAATGCAATAGGGCTCGCATTAGTAAAGTTAGGGGTATTAGTATTGTAAATGACAAATTTTTTATTTATGTTTTTGTTTTGAAAATAACGAAATTAATAACTTTGTCATTTACAATGCCAATAGTGTTAACTTTTGCAAACGTGACACCTATAGCATTTGTAATGCAATATGTGTTGTATTTACATGACTTAGATGTATTAATATTAAAAATAACAATGGGTTGTATTTTTTCCAATATTTAATACTTAAATAAAAGTTATTGTCATTTCTAATTGCAATAGCTTAAACTTTTGCAAATAACTTTTTGGAAGATTATGTTTAGTGTATTTTATTGTGATGAAAATACAAGAACAGAAGTGAAATATTAACATTTTTTTGTGACATTTGTAATAAAGTTTGAAACATTGAGAGAACATATTTGAATCAGTTGTTGTTGAATGGTTGCACAGATTGATGCTGTGGTGGCTCTGAATGATGTTGTGGCGGCGACGAGTGATGCTGTGGCGTTCAGTGATGCTGTGGTAGCGCATAGTGGGTGAGGGATGGAGTGTGGGCGAGGGATGCAGTGTGGGGCGGGGGAGGGAAGGAGTGTGGGGCAGGGGAGGGATGGAGTGTGGGGCGGGGGAGGGATGGAGTGTGGGGCGGGGGAGGGATGGAGTGTGGGGCGGGGGAGGGATGGAGTGTGGGGCGGAGGAGGGATGGGGTGTGGGGCGGGGGAGGGATGGAGTGTGGGGCGGGGGAGGGATGGAGTGTGGGGCGGGGAGGGATGGATGGAGTCGGGGGATGGATGGATGGAGTGGGGGGATGGATGGATGGAGTGGGGGTATGGATGGATGGAGTGGGGGGATGGATGGATGGATGGATGGAGTGGGGGGATGGATGGATGGATGGAGTGAGATGGATGGATGGAGTGGGGGGGATGGATGGATGGAGTGGGATGGATGGATGGATGGAGTGGGGTGGATGGATGGATGGGGTGTGGAAAAGTAAATTTTGCCATGTTCTGTGTCCCTACGCCCCATCCATCATATGTTATGTATGCATGACCAATATGCATATGTTATTCCCCATTTCTGATTAATGACGCAATTACAGTTGTGTCCACCTCTAATATGTTAGTTTCCAGTCCTCGTGAATACTACGAATATCAGGCCTATGTAAAATAATGTTGCCACGTTTCTCAGTGTGCACGTTATTCCATTATAAAGTCCCCGTTTCTAGGCCTCAAAAGGGCCCGGACCCTGGATTCAGCTCCTGTCTCCTGAAAGCCTCGCTGAGGAGCGATACAGCCCCCACCTGTATCCTCGACCTTTCACTTACTTCCTGCCTCGCACTGCCCGGTGCAGCCCGGCCCTGCCTCTAAGTCTGCCAAAAGTATGTTATAGTTCCAGCTATCAGTTCAGTCCTCCTCCTTTGCATTCCTAAGCTACTGAATTGCATCAATAGTTTCCGTCGTTGTCTAGCCTTCTCGTCTCCCTGTTAGAGAAATACTGTATTTAATGGTCATTTAGTATTCTTCATCACGCATTTCATGTAGAATAATGCATGGTCCAGTCTTAGAATCAAGTTAGCCTCTCCCCTCATGACTTCTAGTTTATATCAACATGTTCCCTAAACATTAGATACCAGATAGGGTTTAGGTACATGTCGCTCCGACCCTCCAGACTCTAGTCTCTGCTCCTAGCACAGAGTTCGTAGCCCCCAGCTTCTCCTAGTAACACGTCATTGCCAGTTTTCGCGCACCATTAGGTTAGAGGTCCCGGCTCCTTAGGTAGCCCCCTCCTATGTGTCCGCCCATTCATGACATATTCTGTTACGTTTTACTTCACATGTCTAAGTAAACTCCCAGTTACACCTCTTTTTACTGTTATCTCTCGCGACTGCTACACGTCATGCCTTCTGCTCCACCCACTGCTACGCCTACTGCAATGTAATGCTATGTGTTTGCGTTATGTATATAAATGAATGTCTTGTTATTGAATGTTAGCGAGCTCATCCCAGACCAAGCCCCGGCAGCTGCCGGGCCTCTTTTCCCCTGTCATCCTGTTCCTATGCAGGTTGTCCTGATCCTGTCCTTATGCTGTAATAAACCTACAGAAACTCCTACTACCTCGAATCTTGACTCTTATTTATTGAGCTATCTGTTATTCATTCATTCATCCAAAAATAGGGTATTATTTATTTATTTACCACATAATGGCGCCCGAAAAGGGACCTGCCCTTTCCCCACGCGTCGGTGAAGCCACGCCGACCCCCTGACCCTCTGCAGTCGTGACGGAACCATACCGTGCACCTGGCAGATATTTCTGCTTCAAGTATCCCTCAGGCCCACGGAGGAGACGGAGGAGGCGGTCCAGCATCCGAACGAGACGGTGGAGGAACGCGGCGAGTCCCGACCAGAGCCCAAGCCGAGAGTCCAAGGTCCGAGGTATCCGGAGGTCCACCCGTAACTGAAGTCCGAAGTCCAAAGTTCGTCGTCGTAGTCCAGTCCCGTCCGAGGCCTTCCGTTCCGTGCTGCCCGGTGAGTACCATTGCTGGGGTAGTGTCTAGACAGGGTCAGTCTAAATTGACTCTGGTCCGTGGGTTGGTGGTACCCAAGCTCACAAACGAAGTGTTCACCTAGGTGGATACGGGTCTTGATGTGTTCCTTTATGGGACCGGTATGTTCCGTACTGTTATAGCAGTGCATCCAGTAACTCTAGTCTGTTCCGTTCTCGAGAATTCTGTTCTGTTTTCAGTATTTTCAGGTAGTATTCTGTTCGAACTGTTATTTATAATGTTGTTTAATGTATTTCCAATGTCGTGGTATGCCTGAATTGTTTCCCCAATTGTTATTGTTTTTCGTGTATTGTATTGTGTTCCGATTCAAGTTTAGAATGCCGCTCTTTTCCAAGTTACGTCAGTTAAAAACTAGAAAGGGTCTGCTGGAAGCAGCAGTTCCTGTTCCGCCTAGGGACAGTCCAGGTCACTTTATGTATCAGAAACATGGCATAAGCGCCATATTGTATCTAGATTTATGGGTAGAGTATACCAAACAGTTAGAAGAAAAGTATAGATGGCCCGTATCGGGTACATGGGATGCCGAATGTATCATGCGAGTAGAAGAAGCATTATGGAAAAAGAAAGCCAGACAGTCACAGAAAGATGCCATCGAGTTATGGCGTAAGGAAGCTCATAAAAGAACGGAAAAGGAAGTCAGAAAGTCAGAGTTAAGTAGAGAATCCCAAGAACGAACCCAAGAAAGAGAATTAATCGAGATAGGTGAACAAGTTAAAGCCGAACAGTCAGACAGACAGAGGCATGCCCTTATTAAGGGTATGTATCCTCTCCTTGCCGAAGGCTCGCCAAAAGCGACCCCAGAGGCACCCAGTAATTTCCCGCCACCATTAGTTCCGACCAAGCTACGTCACAAACCGACCGCTGCTGATATTTTTATTTCGTCCTATTTGGACGACACAGTCCCAGAATATGCAAATCCTGTTCGCGCTCCGCTAGTCCCTGTAAATCAGGCACTTCCCGTTCCTCCAGACACCGGAGTACCTGTTACGGTACCCCCGGGTCAGCCTGCCATACAAGTTCAGCCCACGTTACAATTACCGACCCTGCAAGCACGAAGAATGTCAGTCGACGATTCTAGTCTAGGGGCCGCAGGAGGAGGTCCTCCTCAAACCCCGCCGCCACACAAACGTTTATCAGCACTCGAATTACATGCTCAAGCATCACAGCGTACTCCTAAAAGTAATAAGTCTGTTACAGAAATCAGACAAGCCCTTGCCGAATGTGTTTATGATCCAGTTCCAGGCGAATATAATATGGTTTTATATTCCGTACGCGTAAGAAGGGTGACCGAGTATCTAGTCACCTTACCAAATATGAAAGAAGATCTAGACAGAATATATCGTTTCATCCGTACAGGGGATGATCCAGAAAGTATTGGCGAGATCATGTCTCAAAGGAAAGCCGAGATTCAGCTCATGATATTAAAGTTCCTGATCAATTGTCTAATAAGAGAACAAGATTACCCGTCTAAAGATCCCGCCGAAATGAGAATCCTGACAAGGTGGAGTGATAATATAGCCGAGGGTAAGCACAAGACCATTAGTGCCATGGAAAGTATGTACAAGAAAATTCGTAAAGAAATAGTAAGGTTACACGAACAGCGTAAAGCAGCACAAGTAAGTGAAAAAGAAAGTATCTCTGATCCTGAAGAGGAAGACGAGAATCCCGCCAGAATAGCGTATGTAGGGAAATCCAGATTTCCAGATCGCCATTTACGTCTAGAACCCAAGTCTATTTTTCATCATCCAGCACCAGAACGAGAGCCTTGTTCTCTAGAACAAGTATTTCAAGCTACCGATCACATTCTGAAATCACGAGTCGGTTATAGCGAGTTAAGCACCATGCATGAACAAGAATTAGCCCGATCAGCAGTCCGATGGATTACTGATTCTACCACTTTTCCAGACGAAATAGTGGCACAAATGTTTCTGAAACTGCCCCCAGCCGAGCAACGACTGGTGGGTATGTATATGATCCAGCACCTCATTACTCAGTATGAGGGTCAACACTCTGATCCAGGCCCGTTACACGATATCCTGAACGAGTTACTCCAGTACAGATGGAGAGGTCTAGGTACCGATTTAATTAGTGTTATTCTAGAACAGCGTCACAAGTATAGAACGTTCCTGAACCCGCATTTTGTTCACGTCTCACCCCCAGAAAGTAAACCATTCTACATAGACAGACAGAATCCGTTACGAGAAGTCCACCCAGTCCAAGGGACGGGTGGCGAAATGCAACGAGTGTTTGTATACACTCCGATTTCAAAGATGGAACTCCTCGAAATGAAAAAGCTAATTCCCTGTCATGACAAAGATCCAGCAGGGTTCCATAGAGAATTAAAAGACATGCTCCGTATGGGAGAATACACGTACCCAGATGTCATTAAAATGTTAAAGGTTCTGCTACCCGCAGGGGTGTATGAAAAGTTAAAGGAAAAAGAATGGGAGGTGGGAGAGAAAAAGATCGATTGGACAGCTCTAGAAGCTGAAGACAAGGCACGAGTACCAGGTACCGGTCTTGGAGATAAATGTAAAGAATTACCAGAATTATTGATTCAAGTTTTACCCAGATTATTGACAACTAGAAAAGAAGACTGGGATGCCATCTCAGCCTGTAAACAGAAACAAGATGAAGACATTAGTGATTTTTATTCTAGATTTGAGAAATGTTTCAGTATTAATAGTGGTCTCAAGACAAGTAGTGAGTCATACCCTCATCTTTTCGTTACCAAATTAGTCGAGAATTCAAGTCCACAAATTAAAAACCGAGTTTTGAAAGTCGAAAGCACCTGGCAAGCAAATACTCCGTCCCAGATGCTCCAGATGCTCCAGTATCACCAGAATAGAATTAGAGAAGAGCAAGAACACGAAAGAAAACGTATGAAAGACACGAAAATGAAAGTGCTAGTTGCACAATCTATTCCTCAAGACAGTCAGAAGAGGGGTCCGATTCAAGCCAGTCATCCTGCGGCTCCCGTTAAAGGGAACTGCAATTATTGTAAACAGCCAGGTCATTTTATAAACGAGTGTGCAGTTCTGAAACATAACATAGCTACTGGTAAGACTAAAGAAAGACCACGTCCGACAAGAACAAGTTTCACAGATTCATCAGTCACAGAATGCACCACAGACAGTTACAGTACCGCAGCCTATTGCTGCAACACAGCACGTTACATCGCAGATGTACCAGTATGCACAGTCCGAGTATCCAGAATACCAGTCATATTCATGAAACAGCCTAGAGAGGGAGGTGGGCTTGCCTCTCATCGAGATACCTGTAGACCAAGAAGGTCCCTATGTACACAGTCAAGTATTAGGGAAAGACAGAAAGTTTCTGATCGATACAGGGGCAAGTAGGACCACAATTAGTCACGCCGAAGTTCCAGGGGCTCCGCTCTCAGGCTCAAGAAATGTTTCCCTTGGATTTTCAGGAAAACCCATAGTTAATGAAATATCTCAGCCAGTTACTCTAGAAGTAGGTCCATTGTCCCGTACTACTGATCTGTTACTTACTGAGGCATGTCCAGAAAATCTGTTAGGTATTAAGACACTGAAAGAGTTAGGTGCAGTTATTTGCTGTTCCCCAGAGGGAATACGTCTGTTCCTACGTGACTTTAAGGGTCACTATGTATTACGAGATTTTGATTCCAGATTGTCTAATGTTCCGCAGCATTTATGGGCGCAAGGTCCAACTGATGTAGGTTACATGCAAATCACACCCTATCGTGTGACTCTCAAACCAGGTATAGTGTTGCCCCGAATCCGACAGTACAGATTGCCACCTGTGGCTGTAGCAGCCTTATCCAAAATTATTGACGAGCTCATGGCTCAAGGAGTAGTTGTAGAAACTGACTCCAATGTATGCAATTCTCCGATCATTCCAGTCATGAAACGTACTGATCCAAATGCACCCCCAGTATATCGATTAGTGATTGATTTACGAGAGCTTAATAAATGTATTATTCCTCAGTATCCAGTTGTTCCAGACATTTCTTCCCTGTTAACTGCCATTGATTCCGAAGCCATGTTTTTCACTGTTATTGACCTCAAGAATGCATTTTTTAGTGTTCCAATTCATCCAGACAGCCAGTTTCTTTTCGGATTTTGTTTAAATGGAAGGAGCTATATGTTTACACGCGCTCCTCAAGGTTTCACAGAAAGCCCTAGTATTTACAGTCAAGCACTCAAGAGACAACTAGACAATATTCACATGCCAACTGGCACTGCCCTGCTCCAGTATGTCGATGATCTACTGATCACAGCCCGTTCTGAACGTGCTTGCGAGCGAGCATCACTTACAGTTCTGTATTTTCTAGCCGAGATGGGGCACAAGGTGTCACCTTCAAAGCTTCAATTCTGTGTCCAGCAAGTGGTATACTTAGGACACTTGCTGTCCAAGAGGGGTAGGCAGTTGACACCCGACCGTATCCAGTTAATAGCGAATCTTCTCCAGCCCAGAACCCAGAAGGAGGTACGTGCTTTTATCGGCCTTACTTCTTATTGTAGACAATGGATTCCCCAGTATGCATTTCTAGCCAAGCCACTGATACAGTTAACGACACAGGAGGCAGCCGTATCGACTGTCCTCCCTTGGACATCTGAACATACACTTAGTTTCAACGAGTTAAAGAAAGCCCTATGCCAAGCTCCAGTTCTAGCTACACCGAACTACAGTAAGCCTTTTACACTTTTCGTTACAGAACGCGAAGGTACAGCATTATCTGTTCTCACACAAGATCAAGCAGGTCAATACAAGCCCTGTGCTTATTTTTCAAGCACATTAGATCCAGTCGCCCAGGCGTTGCCTGCGTGCCTCAAGTCAGTTGCAGCCACAGCACTAGCTATCAGACAAAGTGATTCCATAGTTTTAGGACATTCCCTGACGGTACAAGTTCCACATTCAGTAGAAGTTCTTTTAAACCGAACACAAACTCAGCACTTGACAATTGCACGTTTAACAGGTTATGAATTGACACTGTTCCAGCCACACATAGAAATTAGACGCTGCAATGTCCTGAATCCTGCTACACTGTTACCATCAGTTAATTCAAATCCAGACACACATGACTGTGTGGAAGTAGTTAACGTTACGACAAAGCCAAGACAAGACCTGACAGACATTCCGTTACCAGATCCTGACCTGACACTTTATGTGGATGGTTCATGTATGAGAACTAGTACAGGAGAACTAGTCGCCGCATATGCAGTGACTACTGACACTGAAGTTATTGAAACACACCGTATTGATACCCTGTCCGCTCAAGCAGCAGAGCTAGTTGCTCTGACACAAGCCTGTATACACGCCAAGAACCTGAAGGTTAATGTTTACACAGATTCACGTTACGCATTCGGAGTTGTACACGACTTCGGAGTGCTCTGGCAGGAGAGAGGTTTTATGACTTCTCATGGAACCAAGATTCAGCATGGTCTCCTTATTCAAGCTCTGTTAGACGCCATACATTTACCGACATCTATTGCTATCATGAAGTGCAAAGCACATACGAAAGTTACTGACATTATTTCCCAAGGTAATGATCTAGCAGACCGCACAGCCAAGCTTACAGCACAGACACCAGACATTCCAGTAAACATGACACATACTCCAGATCTGATTACATGCATGACAGTTAAGGACCCTACACAAGATGTCATAGATATTCAGTTACATGCTACTCCCGATGAAATCAAGAAATGGTCTGTACAAGGAGGGGTCCAGACAGATCAAGGATGGTTAACAAAGGGTAGAGCCACATGGTTTCTCCCCGATTCTATGGTTCAAGTTATTATCAATACCGCACATAGTCCAGCACATTTAGGAGAAAAAGCTATGTTAGACAGTATCCAGAACATTTGGTTCAACAAGCATTTACGAGCTGCAGCCAAGCAGAAAGTCCGTACCTGTATGATATGTTGCCAGTTTAATCCAGGTAAAAGTGTCCCGGTGGAACAAGGTGGTTTCCAGCCCCCTGACCACCCTTTTGAGGTCCTCCAGATGGATTATATTCAGATGGAGCGATGTCGAGGTTTCAAGTATGTCCTTGTAGTTGTATGCGCTTTGTCCAGGTGGACAGAAGCATATCCAGTCCCAGATTACACAGCCGCGACCACTGCCAAGCAGCTGGTTCGTGAATTCTTCCCTAGATACGGACTCCCTAGAGTCGTATATTCTGACAACGGCCAGCCATTCTCATCCGAACTCATGAAACACGTTTCCCTGTTGTTAGGGTACCAGTGGAAGTTCCATTGTGTACGCCATCCAGAAGCAGCTGGACTAGTCGAAAGACATAATCAGACTCTGAAAATCCGTATAGCAAAAATCTGTAAAGACAAGGGTGTGGACTGGTTAGTAGCTTTGCCAGTCGCTCTATTTTACATGCGTATGGTCGCACATTCCAGATCAGGTCTGTCCCCGTATGAGGTCGTATTCGGCCGCCCCCCTAACATGTGGGGTACTCCTAGACCCCGAAGTATTACCGATGTTTCATGTAATATGCTGACAGATTACCTAGCTTCCTTGATGTCTGCCCTCAACTCATGTCGTTCACAGGTTGCCGCCGCATTTCCAGACAATACAGAGGTGGCACCGCACGAGATCGTTCCAGGATCTTTGGTGATGGTCCGCAATTTTGACAGATCAAGTCCGCTGGAACCACGTTGGAAGGAGCCACGTCAGGTCCTCTTGACCACCCGAACTGCCGTCAAGTTAGAAGGCAGGAAGGGGTGGGTCCACCTCTCTCATGTAAAACTTTTCAAAGGACCAAAGCCAGATTTCAAAGACATTGCCAAGAACATTTCCCCGGATTCGAAGGATTGCCAGAACATTGTTTTAAAGGACTGTCCCGCACCAGACTTTATTACAACCCCTCCCTTGGTAGAGAAAACTCCGCAACAGGAGTATAAGTTAAAGCTCAGGTCTAATAAGTCAGCCAGTTTGATTGTATAAGTCCTCCCCTAGGTGAAACGGTTAGACTGTTTCTGACATGTATAAAATAGACCCCCATAGTGAGAGAGTCAGTCGAAGTTCATTTCAATGCATCGTTTTTCTGAGTTTCATACTATTCATCAGCATAATGATTTCCTGCACCAGTTATGCTTTCTATCTGTGTTTTCCAGTTCCTCATGTAAATATGTCTGCTCATGCTACAGTAGAGCACACGTTTAGTGATCTGCCTCCTCACGAATATTCATACCGCCTCGCCATGCGTAATAACACATTCATCCGTATGTTACATTATTCACACCAGACCAGCAATGCCACTAATTGTTGGGTGTGTGGTCGACTCCCCCCTTTCCAGACATCGAAGGGAGTTCTGCCACTGTTTCCTTATCCATTTTCACACAATGGTTCGTGTGGAGCATGGTCCACGCTAACGTCATCCTCAACAGATATGTCTTTTCTTAAACAGTACATGTTTCCCAGACAAGCAAGGTTTCCCCCATAGAACAGGTTTAGATCTAGAAAATGAAGTATATAATTTAGGAAATTATTCGTCGAATTTCATGGTTCTGAATGTTCAGTCTGATACTACTCCAGATTCACCCGCTATTTCAGTACTACCAGTCAAAGGCGAATTATGTGTCCGTAGTTATGGTTCTGTACATATAGGTCATAGTGAATGTACTACTGTTATCCAGTATAGTGACAGTAGGAAATCTATTTTTAAAGCTTCACGTCATTCTTATTTTGTTTGTGGTCAAACTGCATATGTCCGTCTGCCCCTCGATTGGGAGGGAACCTGTTACATTGCTTTCCTACTGCCACCTGTTTTTTTAGCCCCACCTGATTATCATAGGAATTCTTTCTTAGTACACACTAGACACAAGAGAAATCTCCCGATTGTCGATTATACTGAAACCGCCGCAGAGCAATTCATTGATATAGATAAAGGTGTTTTCCCTTATTTAGGTACAGTTGTAAATAGTAAGTTAATTCGTAGGTTAACAAGAACCCTTGAAGCTGTAGTAGATGAGACTGCCTCTGCTCTAGGTAACTTAACTGAAGAACAATCCTTTATGAGAATTGTCGTTTTACAGAATCGTCTCGTCCTTGACGTCATACTGGCCGATAGGGGCGGGGCCTGTAGAATTCTCGGATCCAGTTGTTGCATTTTCATTCCAAATAACGCGCCGTCTGTTTATTCAGCTATAACCAGACTCCATAAAATTGCCCATCTGTTACATCAAGATCCAGGCACCTGGACATGGTCCGGTTGGTTCTGGAATGTAATTTCCGCATGGGGATGGAAAGTCCTGTCCTTTCTAGGTATTGCAGTAGCGATCATATTTAGCTGCTGCCTCTGTATACAATGTGGCCCTGCGATTTGCAGCATGTGTGCTACCTCTTGTATTCCTAGTCCCAAGCCCCGTTCTAAATCCCGTTCCAAGACAATTCGAGACGAGCAAATGGTACTGTATGAAATGATAGACGGTATCATGAATATTGATGTTTCCTGATGGAAACGTAGTGACAAGGAGGGAATGTGGAAAAGTAAATTTTGCCATGTTCTGTGTCCCTACGCCCCATCCATCATATGTTATGTATGCATGACCAATATGCATATGTTATTCCCCATTTCTGATTAATGACGCAATTACAGTTGTGTCCACCTCTAATATGTTAGTTTCCAGTCCTCGTGAATACTACGAATATCAGGCCTATGTAAAATAATGTTGCCACGTTTCTCAGTGTGCACGTTATTCCATTATAAAGTCCCCGTTTCTAGGCCTCAAAAGGGCCCGGACCCTGGATTCAGCTCCTGTCTCCTGAAAGCCTCGCTGAGGAGCGATACAGCCCCCACCTGTATCCTCGACCTTTCACTTACTTCCTGCCTCGCACTGCCCGGTGCAGCCCGGCCCTGCCTCTAAGTCTGCCAAAAGTATGTTATAGTTCCAGCTATCAGTTCAGTCCTCCTCCTTTGCATTCCTAAGCTACTGAATTGCATCAATAGTTTCCGTCGTTGTCTAGCCTTCTCGTCTCCCTGTTAGAGAAATACTGTATTTAATGGTCATTTAGTATTCTTCATCACGCATTTCATGTAGAATAATGCATGGTCCAGTCTTAGAATCAAGTTAGCCTCTCCCCTCATGACTTCTAGTTTATATCAACATGTTCCCTAAACATTAGATACCAGATAGGGTTTAGGTACATGTCGCTCCGACCCTCCAGACTCTAGTCTCTGCTCCTAGCACAGAGTTCGTAGCCCCCAGCTTCTCCTAGTAACACGTCATTGCCAGTTTTCGCGCACCATTAGGTTAGAGGTCCCGGCTCCTTAGGTAGCCCCCTCCTATGTGTCCGCCCATTCATGACATATTCTGTTACGTTTTACTTCACATGTCTAAGTAAACTCCCAGTTACACCTCTTTTTACTGTTATCTCTCGCGACTGCTACACGTCATGCCTTCTGCTCCACCCACTGCTACGCCTACTGCAATGTAATGCTATGTGTTTGCGTTATGTATATAAATGAATGTCTTGTTATTGAATGTTAGCGAGCTCATCCCAGACCAAGCCCCGGCAGCTGCCGGGCCTCTTTTCCCCTGTCATCCTGTTCCTATGCAGGTTGTCCTGATCCTGTCCTTATGCTGTAATAAACCTACAGAAACTCCTACTACCTCGAATCTTGACTCTTATTTATTGAGCTATCTGTTATTCATTCATTCATCCAAAAATAGGGTATTATTTATTTATTTACCACAGGGGTGGGATGGATGGATGGATGGATGGAGTGGGGGGATGGATGGATGGAGTGAGATGGATGGATGGAGTGGGGGGATGGATGGATGGAGTGGGGGGATGGATGGATGGATGGATTGGGGGGATGGATGGATGGATGGAGTGGGGTGGATAGATGGATGGATAGAGTGGGATGGATGGATGGGTGGAGTGGGATGGATGGATGGAGTGGGATGGATGGATGGATGGATGGAGTGGGATGGATGATGGATGGTTGGAGTGGGGGGATGGATGGATGGATGGAGTGGGGGGGTGGATGGATGGATGGAGTGGGGGGGGTGGATGGATGGATGGAGTGGGGGATGGATGGATGGAGTGGGATGGATAGATGGAGTGGGGGGATGGATGGATGGAGTGGGGGGATGGATGGATGGATGGATGGATAGAGTGGGGGGATGGATGGATAGAGTGGAGTGGGGGGATGGATGGATGGAGTGGGGGGATGGATGGATGGATGGATGGATAGAGTGGGGGGATGGATGGATAGAGTGGGGGGATGGATGGATGGAGTGGGGGGATGGATGGATGATGGATGGAGTGGGGGGTGGATGGATGGAGTGGGATGGATGGGTGGAGTGGGATGGATGGAGTGGGGGGGTGGATGAAATGGGGGGGATGGATGGATGGAGTGGGGGGGATGGATGGATGGATGGATGGAGTGGGGGAGCCGAAGGCAAGAAAAAAACGAGTGCAATCAGGGGAGCAGAAGGCAAGAAAATGAGTGCCTTCAGAGGAGCAGAAGGCACGAAAAACGAGTACAATCAGAGGAGAAGAAGGCACAAAAAATAGAAGAAATGGAGAAGCATGGGGAGTGGGCAGGAAAGAGATGGGGGTGAGAGGATAAAGAGTTGGATAGAAGGACCAGGAGAAAAGGATGGAAGGTGGTGAAAGGAGGGTGGATGAGATAAGGGCGAGGATGTAGGTGGAAGAGACAGACTCAAAAGAGATGGGAGTGGAAAGAGACTATAGAGGAAAAGGAGGCTGGAGAGGAGAGGAGCAAGAAAGAGATCAGGGGGGAGGGGGCAGGGAGGCCAGAGGAGCTGTGAAGCATCCAGACTGTCCTGAAGAAAATAAGGTGCGAGGTCGAGGTGAGGCCAGAAAGAGATGAGAAGGGCGGATGGAGAGGGGAGAGAGGAGGTGAACATATGGCGGTGGGAACGGAAACATGCTAGAAATGACGAGCAGGGAGAGAATAAAACAGATGTGGGGAAGAGAAGGGGTTTACGCAGGAAGAGGGGAAGTAGGACGCTGCAAGGCGAGGAAAGAACATCGTAAGATGAGAAAGAGGGGTGGGGAGAACAGAAGGAGATGAGGACGGATAAGCATAGGGAGAGAAAATAAAGAAAATGAGGCAAGAGTGGAGAAGATAACGAGATACAGAAGAGACGATGGCGGAGGGGACGAAAACAATGAGATAAGGATGAGAGGATGGGAAGGAGGCTGGAGAAGTGAAGGGCATGGAGGGCGGGAGAAGGGTGAGGGAGCGAGCATAGGAAGGAGGAGGGAAAAAGATTCTGAGGGAATAGTGGAGGGGAGAAGAGAAAGGAGAAGCAGAGGGAAGAGAGACAAGAATGAAATGTGGATGCGTAAGAAGGGTAGGAAAGAAAGAGTGACGGGTGAGGACTCTAGGGTGGAATATTGTAAGAAATGGGAGGCAAAGAGAAGTGATGTGAAGAAAATGGATGAGAGAACATTATAAAAGAGAGTGCTGCTCTAGAGGGTACACGAGGAGAGTGAGGACAGGGCATGCAAAGAATGCACCTGAAGATGCTTACAGATGGTGAGAGGGAGCAAAGGGAGGGCTGGGGAAATAATGATGTGGAAGAAGTGAGGCGTAGCCAGAGATTGGGGGCGGGGGGGGGGGTAGAGGAGTAGGTGCAATGGAATGGTGAGGGGAAGTGGCATAGCGGAAGGAGTGAAGGAGCACGAGAGACTGCGCAGAGAGGTCAAGAGAGTGACGTGTGTGGTGGTGTGCATCAGGAGGCACTGGGACAAAGGCAGTCAGAGAACAAGTGAAAAGAGACAGGCCACGTGGAGTAAGAGACAGCAAAGTGGAGAGGGTGGTCACAGGATTAGAAGCAGCCCAGGTAGAAATGTGGGGAAAGAAGTGAGCCGCGGAAGGACTGCATGGTGCACGCGGGAAGGAGGGGAGGAACAAGGGAGGGGAAGGACACCTTCGGGTAATGTTTGCGCTATATAAAAGCGCATTAAATAAATAAGTAAATGAAGTCCGCTTTAGGAATTGTAAAATTCCTGGAGTCCAGTTTGTTTTGCTCTCTGCCGTCAAGTATTTTCAGTAGAGCAAGGAGTACGATTACAAACATGAACATTACGAACCTCCTGGAAAGTAAAGATACTTGCTTTGGCTGCAATAAATGTGCTGGTTTGTAGAGAGGATTCCTGTAAACAACAAGCTCTTGGCATTGCTGTGATTAGGGGGGGGCGGAGAAATGCGGCTCGGGAGCAAATGGGGGGAGGGGGCAGGGAGGCCAGAGGAGCTGTGAAGCATCCAGACTGTCCTGAAGAAAATAAGGTGCGAGGTGAGGCCAGAAAGAGATGAGAAGGGCGGATGGAGAGGGGGGAGAGGAGGTGAACATATGGCGGTGGGGACGGAAACATGCTAGAAATGACGAGCAGGGAGAGAATACAAGCCTTTCACCGTAACACGGCTGGCAGGGGAGGGGGCGGAGAGGGGAGAGGTGCGACACGGCAGTAGGAGGAGGAGGGGGGAGGAGAGTAGGGGAGGCACGGCCTAGCGGCAGGCAGGCAGGGGAGGAGAGGAGGAGGGGGGAGGAGAGTAGGGGAGGCACGGCCTAGCGGCCGTGCAATCAAGTAGTGAGGGGGCGGAGCTGGGGGAGGCTGTGAGAGAGAGTAGGCAAGGCAGGCGGCTGGGGGCATGTGCACGCGCTTTTAAGCTCAATGCACATGCGCATTGAGCTTAAAAGTCACGGGCACTGCAAGGAATCGCCACGATTCCTTGCAAGTTAGATAAAGTCTGGATGAGCCCCTATAGTCTCGCTTGCTCGATGCGCATGCGCATCGACAGGCGAGACCTAAAAAGGAAAAAAAAAAAGGATTCAAGTTCTGCTGAGCACCCGTGGAGTTTGAGTACACTTTTTTTTTTAAACATACTTTATTGATTTTACCACGCCCCGCGCGTGATTTTTGATACAATCGGTACATAATCAACAGTAGTGAACGTAGTAACATGAGCATCTCTGTGTGTATAGGTTACATTCGGAACAGAAATGCAAACCAATGTGAAATCGCAGTTATTTTAGTACCTTCACAATACTGTGAATCTATTGCAGGCAAATATCAAACAAGGTCAGTATAAACACTAAACAACCCCAGTCAACCCTCCCTCCCATCTGGCTCACCCCCAGCCAGGCTCATTCGAGCCAGGAGCCCAACTTTATCCACTTGGCTTCTTCTTGATGAGGCCCCAACAAAATGAGTGCAGCGCCCTTAATTGGACCCTGCACTGAGCGGGGCACTGGTCACGACTGCATGCCTGAGGGGAAACATATGCCCAATGTGTGTTATCGTACTAAGTGGTCAATTGCTTTGAATGCCTCCAACATCAGATCCCAGTCCATGGAGATCAGTGTTTTCCGCAATCCCTTATATTCCTCCCTCCTGATGACTGCACTCTCTGCCCTACCCCACCAGATTGCTTCCTCATGCCAGTTGTGTACTGTTGGGGGGAAAGGCCGATTTCCACCTCATGGTGATGGAGCGCTTTGCTACGAATAGAGCTAGGTCAGCGAATAGGAGCTGTACTTTGTGTCTTAGGATGACAATACAGCACCAGTATGCACTGCTCCATTGTGTCCCAGCTAGGGATCCCTGTTATGGTTTCTAATACAAGTGCAATCTTGGCCCAGAAACCCACTAGGCGTGGACACGTTCACAACATGTGTAGTATAGCAGCGTTATCTGCATGGCATCTTGGGCAACATACCTGTGCTCTGGATACATGCGGTTTAATCGGTGCGGGGTGAGGTAGGCCCTGTGGAGGATCATGTATTGTATAAACTTTAATTTGGCATTACGGGACTCCCTCTTAGGGTATTCCAGGAGAGAGGCCCAATCCTTGTCCCTTAGGCCCTTACCCAGATCTCTAGCCCATTTCTCTCTAAGTTTAGCAAGGGGGGTCTCCAGTACACATGAATTATATAGTCCAGTTCTAATGAGGACACGAGTACAAAGCCCAGTTCTGGATGCCACACCTGCAGCCATGTCCAGTTATAGCGATAACACAAGGAGTACATAGAGCTGTTTTGGTGAGCGCACATGGGTTATTGCGCCTAGTTCTGGTGCGTACACATGGAGTACAAAGACCAGTAATGGATGTCACAACTGTAGTCTTGTGTCCAATTCTGGTGAGCACACAGAGTAAGAAGTCCAGTTTTGCTGAGTGCCAGGGTTTTAAGTGGGATGAAAAACCTTGGGGGGTCTCCCATAGGGGCGTAGCGGATGTAATTAAGGGTGTGGCTTAAAACACTTAAGCTAAAAATCTGTACTTAACATAGTGTGCCGCCTGACTGATATTTTGCTGCTTCTGTCCATTCATCCAGATATATAACACATCAAGTAACATTACACCTACAGCAAGCCAGAACTATTGGCTTTGTCAAAGGTTGTAAGTTACATAAGATAAATAAGTCACAACTATAACTTCATTTTTTTTAAAAAGACCTTTATTGTCCAACATACAGTGTACACAGCATTATAGCTTACAACCCAGCCGGGCCAGCTGCATATAAAGCACCTCGTAGTACATAAAGTAAATGAACACAGCTGAAAGTCCGGCAACCCTGGGGTCCGGCAGCGTATACTAGTACTACACGTTACACCATAGCATGTATACATTTAGTGTCTGGTAATTGCGTGGTCTATGGGTTTTCCTGTATGGAGTCAGTGGATCAAAGTGGATGCGCCTAATCTACCCTCATCAGTGGCAGTGGTGGTAGCCGTGCCTGTCACGTCTAATGTGCGTCAATTGTGATTGTCTTTGTGCGGGTCGGCATTCAGACGGGCTAGGCGTTATATGAAGGAGCGTTGAGGGTATTTGGCGACTAAGCGCATTTGGGGCGTGTAACTTCCTGGTGTACCTATTCCGGTGGAAAAAGTTGTTCTGCACCTCAGTGCCCAGGCGAGGTGCCCGAGCTTCAGTTGTCACACCCGAGGGTGTCCCGTGGCACAGAATGATGTAAAGTATGAAGTCGTATGTGTACGGACATGGTCTAGGGTAAGATGAAACCAAATCAACAACTAACTACGAAACAGGGACATGGACGATACAGGAGGCGGGTATGGGCAGGTATGTGTAGAGTTTGCCATAGCGTCGAGGGAGTGGGAATCCGAGTCAGCTTGTCAGTCGTGTCTCGCGGGGTAGGCAGGCGGGGGGCCGGGGTTCGGGACGGGCAAATCGGTTGTGTAGTGGAGTCATTAGGAGGGGGCGGGCCCATGAGCGGTCGGCGGGTGTGGCATTCCGGTGCGGGGCTCGGGCTCCTTCGCAGTGTCTCATGTGACGGTGCGTATCCGGGAGTGAGGCAGGTGATCGTTAGTGTGAGACAGGAGAGAACAAGTTAGACAGTGTGCTGAGCCTGACGGCGACAGGAAGGTGTGTGATACAGCATGTGCGTTTATTAAGGTGCCGTATCGGAGAGTAGGGGTGGCAGCACGGGGTCCTTCACGTAATTCCCTGTTCCGTACATTTCTGCAGGAAGGAGTGCAGTATGTCCTCCCATTGTTGTGCGATGGGGAATTTTCTGAGCCTAGCTGTCTCTTCCCGCTTCAGGACAGAGCTCTCAGCCCGTGCCCAGTTTGTCAGCGACAGACACCAGTGTCGGAGGTGTGGGGGTGTGGCTGCCTTCCATCTCTTGGTAAGTAGTCTTTTGGCTGTGATAAGTCCAAGATCCCAGTATCTAGTCTGGACCCTATTTAGGTGCGTGCGCTTATACAAACCCAGTATACAGGCTTCCCACGTGTGCGGTACCTGTTCCCTAGTGCAATGTCGGAGTATCATGGTCACTCCGTCCCAGTACTGCTGGAGGGCAGGACAGAGCCAGAGCATGTGGAGGAGATCCGCGCCTATGAGAGAGCAGCGGCCGCAGGCAGTGTCTGTCACTGAAAAGTATTTATTTATCTTGTCAGGGGTGAGATATGCGCGGTGCAGTATATAAAATTGTATGATTTTAAAGCGAGGACTGCGGGGGATGTTCACCGGACCAGCCAGGATCATAGCCCACTCTTTGTCTGTCCAGTCCCGCCCTCTGTCTGTCGCCCATTTTTCCCTTAAGTGCACAGTCGCCGGTAGTGTATGTAGGAGGAGTGCTTGTGTTAGCCAATGAATAATGTGAGTGCCGCTGCTCATGACATGTAAGTACTGTATGAAGTGGTGTATTGGCGGCTCACTAGACATGTCCCCCCAAGCGGTGGTCAACGCGTGGACGAGGGATGCATGTGTTAGGAACTGTCCAGCCGGGAGGGACGCATCCTCTACTAGGGCTGCAAAGGGCAGGAGGGCGCCGTCGGAGTAAAGGTCGCCCATCGTGTCAACTCCCGCGGTGCTCCAGCTATCTAACTGTGCAGCGGTCAGGGTCCCCGCAGTCGTCGGGGTGCCTAACAGCGGCAATATCGGCGCATATGGCGTCGTTGTCCGTGTCAGACGTAGGCAGCGGAGGAAGCATTTGCGTGCCACTGCAAGCAGTAGTTGCGGTGGTCGGGGAGTCCGAGTCAGTGGATGGAACAGTATTTGAACCTGGAACAGGGACCAAACGGTGGTATCTATAGCCGTGTCGCTCAGGTTCTTACCGCCTAGCCAGCTTGACGCCCACTGCATTTGTGCTGCCAGGTAATATAATTCCATGTTTGGAACTGCGAGTCCGCCCTCCGCAGTGGGCATGTAGAGTTTCATCAATGCAACCCGAGGTCGACCTTTGTTCCAGATCAGGTTTCGTAGCAGAACTTCGAGATCCCGGAACACCCGAGTAGGTACATATGTGGGTATGTTCGCAAAATAGTATAACAGCCGCGGCAGTACTATCATTTTAGCTAATGCTATGCGACTAGGGACATTGAGCGGTAGTGTGTTCCAGAACCCCACCTGTGCCCTGGTAGAGGCGATCGCCCTCATCAGATTGCCTTCCAAGATGTCCATTGGGTCTCGGTAGATGTGTATCCCAAGATACCTGAACGTGCTGGGGTACCACTGCAATCTCCCACCCCCGATGTGTATGTCACATTCGGGAACGTCCGGGCTAAAGGAGTAGGCCCCCGATTTGGCCCAGTTTACTCGTAATCCCGACATTTCCTCAAAGATGTCGAAGATGGTAGTGAGGGATTCTGGGACGTTGTTGAGGTCCTTGACGTATAAGAGTAGGTCGTCAGCATATAGCGACACTACATGCAGTCCGTCCGCCAATGGTATTCCCCAGTCAGCTCCCTGCGACCGGAGCATCATGGCCAGGGGCTCCACTGCCAGGGAGAACAGCAGGGGCGACAGTGGGCAACCCTGTCTGGTTCCCCTCTGCACTCGAATGGGGTCAGAGAGCAATGCCCCAGTGCGGACTCGGACTGTTGGCTTACGGTATAAGAGGGCGACCATCATCAGATAGTCATCCCCTAGCTCAAACTTCTCCAACACCGCTCGCAGGTAGGGCCATTCCACCGAGTCAAAAGCCTTCTCCAGGTCAAGTACAAGGCACCCTGCTCGTGGCCATTGTCTCGTGGCGTATTCCTGCAAGCGAAATAGCCGTCTGATATTGTGGGATGTGTGTCTCGTCGGTACAAACCCATTTTGGTCTTGATGCACCAACGCAGGGACTATAGGGGCCAGCCTGCGGGCCAGTGCGGAGGCAAGAATCTTGTAGTCAGTATTCAAAAGTGCGAGAGGGCGGTAAGAGCCCATCTGCGCGCCATCTCTGCCAGGCTTGAGTAAGGAGACAAGCGTCGCTTCATTAAGGGTAGGGGGCAGGGTGAAGTCATCGACAGCCGCAGAGTACATCTTCACCAGGTGTGGGATCAGGATGTCAGAGGCGGCCTTATAGAACTCGGCCGGCAAGCCGTACGGTCCCGGAGTCTTGCCGTTCGAGAGGTTAAATATGGTGTCGCGGAGTTCCTCGGGATCCAGTGGTGCTCCGAGGTCATCCTGTTGTGCCGCCGTCAGGGTAGGTAAGTGTATGTCAGAGAGATAGTCCATAATGGCAGGCAATAGGACACGGAGTCGAGAGCGGTATAGGCGGTTAAGGGTAGGGGGCAGGGTGAAGTCATCGACAGCCGCAGAGTACATCTTCACCAGGTGTGGGATCAGGATGTCAGAGGCGGCCTTATAGAACTCGGCCGGCAAGCCGTACGGTCCCGGAGTCTTGCCGTTCGAGAGGTTAAATATGGTGTCGCGGAGTTCCTCGGGATCCAGTGGTGCTCCGAGGTCATCCTGTTGTGCCGCCGTCAGGGTAGGTAAGTGTATGTCAGAGAGATAGTCCATAATGGCAGGCAATAGGACACGGAGTCGAGAGCGGTATAGGCCTGTGTAATGATCCGTGAATGCCTCGTGTATTTGGCGCTGAGAGTATAATGACCTGCCATCACCGGCTTGTATGGTCGATATCGGAGCCGATCGGTCTTCCCGTGCGATCAGCCAGGTCAGCAATCTTCCCGGTCTGTCACCCTGTCTGTGGATCCGAGCAGAGTGCGCCGCAAAGTTGACGCTTTTCAGACGGTCTAGTAGGCGGTCAAGTTCCGCCTTGGCTGCAGTCAGTCGGGCGTTCAAACCTCCCCCCATGGGGCCTTCGAGGTCTAGTAGTTCCAATTCCAGTCGTGTCAGGTCTCGCTCAATTTGGCGTCTCATGTGTCCCTGTGTTCCCAGGCAGAGCCCCCGTGTCACCACTTTGAAAGCATCCCACTCGGTTTGGGGAGAGGACGCCGTGCCAGTGTTTAGTTCAAAGTATTGAGCTGATTGCGTAAGCAAGGAGTCTCGGAATGTCGCGTCAAGCAAGAGGTCTGGTTGGAGGCGCCAGGTGGGAATGGGAGGATGCGGGGCGTCCCATGCAACAGTCAGTGTGTGAGGGTTATGATCTGAGTGGGTGCGGCCCATGTATTGGGAATCTAGGATCAGCGGAAGGAGGTCAGGGGAAACCATGTATCTGTCCAGGCGGACATGTAGTGCGTGCGCGCCTGACCAATAGGAATACGTGCGTGTCGTGGGGTTGCGGGTCCTCCATGCGTCCTGTAGGCGCCATTGTTGGGCCCAGGTGTGGAGAGCCTTCGTCGTGACGAGTGTCTGAGCGTTAGGTGGGGGAATGTGGAAAAGTAAATTTTGCCATGTTCTGTGTCCCTACGCGTCCTCCATCATATGTTATGTGTGCATGATTAATATGCATATGTTATTCCCCATGTTCGATTAAAGACGCAATTATAGTTGTGTCCACCTTTAGTATGTCAGTTTCCAGTTCTCGTGAATACTACGAATATCAGGCCTATGTAAAGCTACGTTGCCACGTTTCTCAGTGTGCACGTTATTCCATTGTAAAGTCCCCGTTTCTAGGCCTCAAAAGGGCCTGGACACCAGATTCAGCTCCTGTCCCCTGAAGCCTCGCTGAGGAGCGATACAGCCCCCACCTGTATCCTCGACCCTTCACTTACTTCCTGCCTCGCAGTGCCCGGCTCAGCTTGGCTCTGCCTCTGAGTCTGCCAAGAGTATGTTATGATTCGAGTTATCAGTACAGCCCTCCTTCTCTGCATTCCTAAGCTACTGAATCGCATCAATAGTTACCGTCATAGTCTAGCTTTTACGTCTCCATGTAAGAGAAATACTGCATTTAATGGTCATTTAATATTCTTCATCACGCACTACATGTAGAATAATGCATGCTCCAGTCTTAGAGTCTGTTAGCTTTTCCCCTCCTGACTTCTAGTTTATATCAACATGTTCTCTAAACATCAGATACTAGATACTGCTTAGGTACATGTCGCCCTGACTCTCCAGACTTCAGTCTCTGCTCCTAGCACAGAGTTCATAGCCCCCAGCTTCTCCTAGTAACACGTCATTGCCAGATTGCGCGCACCATCAGGTTAGAGGTCCCGGCTCCTTAGGTAGCCCCCTCCATGGTTTCCACCCCATTCATGACATATTCTGTTACGTTTGCATCACATGTCTATGTATACGCCCTGTTACACCTACTTTCACCCTTATCTTTCGCGACTGCTACGCGTCACGCCTCTTGCTCCACCCACTGCTACGCCTATTGCGATGTAATGCTATGTGTTTGCGCTATGTATATATGCTCATGTACTATTATTAAAAGGTTATCCGTTCCCTTGTCCCGATCCTGTCCCCGGCGGCTGCCATCCTATTCCCGTGCAGGTCGTCCTGTTCCTGTCCTTATGCTATATTAAACCTGCAAAACTCCTACTACCTCGAATCTTGACTCTTATTTATTGAGCTATCTGTTATTCATTTATGCATTCAAAAATAGGGTATTATTTATTTATTTACCACATAATGGCGCCCGAATAGGGACTTGCCCTTTCCCCACGCGTCGGTGAAGCCACGCCGACCCCCTGACCCTCTGCAGTCGTGACGGAACTTTTCTGCGCACCGGCAGATATTTCTGCTTCAAGTATCCCTCAGGCCCACGGAGGAGACGGAGGAGGCGGTCCAGCATCCAGACGAGACGGTGGAGGAATGCGGCGAGTCCCGACCAGAGCCCAAGCCGAGAGTCCAAGGTCCGAGGTATCCGGAGGCCCACCCGTAACTGAAGTCCGAAGTTCGTCGTCCGTCGTCGTAGCAGTCCAGTCCAGTCCGAGGCCTTCCGTTCTTGCTGCCCGGTGAGTACCGTTACTGGGGTGGTATCTAGACAGGGTCAATCTAAATTGTCTCTGGTCTGTGGGTTGGTGGTACACAGACTCACAAACGAAGTGTCCACTCCGGTGGATACGGGTCCTGACGTGTCTCTGTATGAGACCGGTAAGTTTCGTACTGTTTCAGCAGTGCATCTAGTTTCTGTTCTAGTCAGTTCTGTTCTCGAGAAAATTCATGTATTCTGTTTTCCGTATTCCAGGTAGTATTCTGTTCGAACTGTTATTCTGAATGTTCTTCATGTATTTTAATGTCGTGGAATGAGTGTGAAGTAGTTATCGTGTTTATTGTGTATCGTATTGTGTCCAGATTATAGTTCAGTCATGCCGCTCTTTTCGAAACTGCGTCAGTTGAGAACTAGAAAGGGTCTGCTGGAAGCAGCAGTTCCTGTCCCGCCTAGGGACAGTCCAGGTCATTTTATGTATCAGAAGCATGGCATAAGCGCCATATTGTATCTAGATTTATGGGTCGAGTATACCAAACAGTTAGAGGAAAAGTATAGATGGCCTGTGTCAGGCACATGGGATGCCGAGTGCATCATGAGAGTAGAAGAAGCATTATGGAAAAAGAAAGCCAGACAGTCACAGAAAGATGCCATCGAGTTATGGCGCAAAGAATCTCATAAAAGAACCGAAAAAGAAATCAGAAAGTCAGAATTAAGTAGAGAATCCTTGGAACGAGCCCAAGAAAGGGAATTAATCGAGATTGGTGAACGAGTTAAAACCAGTCAGACAGACAGAGGCATGCTCTTATTAAGGGTATGTATCCTCTTCTTGCCGAGGGCCTGCCAAAAGCGACCCCGGAGGCATCCAGTAACTTTCCGCCACCATTAGTTCCGACCAAGCTACGTCACAAACCGACCGCTGCTGATATTTTTATTTCGTCCTATTTGGACGACACAGTCCCAGAATATGCAAATCCTGTTCGCGCTCCGCCAGTCCCTGTAAATCAGGCACTTCCCGTTCCTCCAGACACCGGGGTACCCCTTGCAGTACCTGCTATGGCCCCCCCGGTCCAGCCCGCCATACCAGTTCAGCCCGCATTTCAATTTCCTGCCACACTAGTACGAAGAGGATCAGTTGACGATTCTAGTTTAGGGGCCGCAGGAGGAGGTCCTCCTCAGACCCCGCCGCCACATAAGCGTTTAACGTCAGCCGAATTACATGCACAAGCGTCACAGCGTACGCCCAGACATCAGACTGTAGCAGAAATAAGAAAAGCCCTTAATGAATGCGGCTATGATCCAGTTCCAGGCGAAGATAATATGGTTTTATATTCATTCCGCGTAAGAAAGGTGGCCGAGTATCTAGTCACCCTACCGAATATGAAAGAAGACCTAGACAGAATATATCGTTTCATCCGTACAGGGGATGATCCAGAAAGCATTAGCGAGGCCATGTCTCAAAGGAAAGCCGAGATCCAGCTCATGATATTAAAGTTTCTGATTAACTGTCTAATAAGAGAACAAGATTACCCGTCTAAGGATCCGGCCGAAATGAAAATCCTGACAAGGTGGAGTGATAATATAGCCGAGGGTAAGCACAAGACCGTCGGTGCTATGGAGAGTATGTACAAGAAAATCCGTAAAGAAATAATAAAGTTACACGAACAGCGTAAAGCAGCACAAGTAAGCGAGAAAGAAAGTAACTCTGATACTGAAGAGTTAGACGACGAGAATTCCGCCAGAATAGCGTATGTAGGAAAATCTAGATTTCCAGATCGCCATTTACGCCTAGAACACAAGTCAACCTTCCATCATCCAGCACCAGAACAAGGTTCTCTAGAACAAGTGTTTCAAGCTACCGATCACATTCTGAAATCACGAATCGGTTACAGTGAGTTAAGTACTATGCATGAACAAGAACTAGCCCGATCAGCAGTCCGATGGACCACTGATTCTACCACTTTTCCAGACGAAATAGTGGCACAAATGTTTCTGAAAATGCCCCCAGCCGAGCAACGACTGGCGGGTATGTATATGATTCAGCACCTCATTACATTGTATGAGGGTCAGCACTCTGATCCAGGCCCGTTACATGATATCCTGAACGAGTTACTCCAGTATAGATGGAAAGGTTTAGGTACCGATTTAATTAGTGTCATTCTAGAACAGCGTCACAAATATAGAACGTTTTTGAACCCGCATTTTGTTCATGTCTCACCCCCAGAAAGTAAACCATTTTACATGGAGAGACAGAATCCGTTACGAGAAGTCCACCCAGTTAGAGGAACGGGTGGCGAACTAGAACGAGTGTTTGTTTACACCCCGATTACAAAGATGGAACTCTTAGAGATGAAAAAATTAATCCCCTGTCATGATAAAGATCCAGCAGGGTTCCATCGAGAATTAAAAGACATGCTCCGTATGGGAGAATACACGTATCCAGACATAATTAAAATGTTAAAGGTTCTGCTGCCCGCAGGGGTGTATGAAAAGCTCAAGGAAAAAGAATGGGAGGTGGGAGAGAAAAAGATCGATTGGGCAGTTCTAGAAGCTGAAGATAAGGCACGAGTACCAGGTACCGGTCTTGGAGCGAAATGTAAAGAATTACCTGAATTATTGATTCAAGTTTTACCCAGATTGTTAACAACGAAAAAGGAAGACTGGGATGCAATCTCAGCCTGTAAACAGAAGCAAGACGAAGACATTAGTGATTTTTATTCTAGATTTGAGAAATGTTTTAGCATCAACAGTGGCCTCAAGACAAGTAGTGAGTCATACCCTCACCTTTTTGTTACTAAATTAGTCGAGAATTCAAGTCCACAAATTAAAAATCGAGTTTTGAAAGTCGAAAGCACTTGGCAAGCTAATACCCCGTCCCAGATGTTACAGATGCTCCAATACCACCAGAATAGAATCAGAGAAGAGCAAGAACACGAGAGAAAACGTATGAAAGACACGAAAATGAAAGTACTAGTTGCACAATCTGTTCCTCAAGACAGTCAGAAGAGGGGTCCGAATCAAGCCAGTCATCCGGCAGCTCCCGTTAAAGGGAACTGCAATTATTGTAAACAGCCAGGTCATTTTATAAATGAGTGTGCAGTTCTGAAACACAACATAGCTACTGGTAAGACTAAAGAAAGACCACGTCCGCCTAGACAAGAACAAGTTTTACAGATTCCTCAGCCACAGAATGCACCACAGACAGTTACAGCACCGCAGCCCATCGCTGCAACACAGCATGTTACACAGCAAATGTATCAGTATGCACAGTCTGAGTATCCAGAGTATCAGCCATATTCATGAAACAGCCTAGAGAGGGAGGTAGGCTTGCCTCTCATCGAGATACCTGTAGATCAAGAAGGTCCCTATGTTCACAGTCAAGTATTAGGGAAAGACAGAAAGTTTTTGATTGATACAGGGGCAAGTAGGACCACAATTAGCCACGCCGAAGTTCCAGGGGCTCCGCTCTCAGGCTCAAGAAATGTTTCCCTTGGATTTTCAGGAAAACCCATTGTAAATGAAATATCAAAGCCAGTTACTCTAGAAGTAGGTCCATTGTCCCGTACTACTGATCTGTTACTTACTAAGTCATGTCCAGAGAATCTATTAGGTATTAAAACACTGAAAGAGTTAGGTGCAGTTATATGCTGTTCCCCAGAGGGAATACGATTGTTCCTGCGTGACTTTAAGGGTCACTATGTATTACGAGATTTTGATCTCAGATTGTCCAATGTTCCGCAGCATCTATGGGCGCAAGGTCCAACTGATGTTGGTTATATGCAAATCACACCCCATCGTGTGACTCTCAAGCCAGGTGTAGTGTTACCACGAATCAGACAGTACAGATTGCCACCTGAGGCTGTAGCAGCCTTATCCAAAATTATTGACGAGCTCATCGCTCAAGGAGTGGTTGTAGAAACTGACTCCAATGTATGCAATTCTCCGATCATTCCTGTTATGAAACGTACTGATCCAAATGCACCCCCAGTATATCGATTAGTGATTGACCTACGAGAGCTTAATAAATGTATTATTCCCCAGTACCCAGTTGTCCCAGATATATCTTCCCTATTGACAGCCATTGATTCAGAAGCCTCATTTTTTACAGTCATAGACCTCAAGAATGCATTTTTCAGTGTTCCCATTCATCCAGACAGCCAGTTCCTTTTCGGATTTTGTTTAAATGGAAGGAGCTATATGTTCACACGAGCTCCTCAAGGTTTCACAGAAAGTCCTAGTATTTACAGTCAAGCACTTAAGAGACAACTAGACAACATTCACATGCCAACTGACACTGCCCTGCTCCAGTATGTCGATGATCTACTGGTCACAGCCCGTTCTGAACGTGCTTGCGAGCGAGCATCCCTCACAGTTCTGTATTTCCTAGCCGAGATGGGGCACAAGGTGTCCCCTTCGAAGCTTCAATTCTGTGTCCAGCAAGTGGTCTACTTAGGACACTTACTGTCCAAGAGGGGTAGGCAGTTGACACCAGACCGTATCCAGTTAATAGCGAGTCTTCCTCAGCCCAAGACCCAGAAGGAGGTACGTGCTTTTATCGGCCTCACTTCTTACTGCCGACAATGGATTCCTCAGTATGCATTTCTAGCCAAGCCACTGATACAGTTAACGACACAGGAGGCAGCCGTATCGACTGTCCTCCCTTGGACATCTGAACATACACTTAGTTTTAATGAGTTAAAGAAAGCCCTATGTCAAGCTCCAGTTCTAGCTACACCGAACTACAGTAAGCCTTTTACACTTTTCGTCACTGAACGTGAAGGTACAGCATTATCTGTTCTCACAGAAGATCAAGCAGGACAATACAAGCCTTGTGCTTATTTTTCGAGCACATTAGATCCTGTAGCCCAGGCTCTGCCTGCGTGCCTCAAGTCAGTTGCAGCCACAGCACTAGCTATCAGACAAAGTGATTCCATAGTATTAGGACACTCCCTGACAGTACAAGTTCCACACTCCGTGGAAGTTCTTTTAAATCGAACACAGACTCAGCACTTGACAATTGCACGTTTAACAGGTTATGAATTGACACTGTTCCAGCCACACATAGAAATCAGACGCTGCAACATCCTGAACCCTGCTACACTGTTACCATCAGTTACTTTACGTCCGGACACACACGACTGTGTGGAAGTAGTTAATATTACGACAAAGCCAAGACAAGATCTGACAGATATTCCGTTACCAGATCCCGACCTGACACTTTATGTGGATGGTTCATGTATGAGAACAAGTACAGGAGAACTAGTCGCCGCGTATGCAGTGACTACTGATACTGAAGTTATTGAGACACACCGTATTGACACTCTGTCCGCTCAAGCAGCAGAGCTAGTTGCTCTGACGCAAGCCTGCATACACGCTAAGAACCGGAAAGTTAATATCTACACAGATTCACGCTATGCATTCGGAGTTGTACACGACTTTGGAGTGCTCTGGCAGGAGAGAGGTTTCATGACTTCTCATGGAACCAAGATTCAGTATGGTCTCCTTATTCAAGCTCTGTTAGATGCAATACATTTACCGACATCCATTGCTATCATGAAATGCAAAGCACACACGAAAGTTACTGACATTATTTCCCAGGGTAACGATCTAGCAGATCGCACAGCCAAGCTTACAGCACAGACTCCAGACATTCCAGTTAACATGACACATACTCCAGATCCGACTACATGTATGACAGTTAAGGACCCTACTCAAGATGTCATAGATATCCAGTTACATGCTACTCCCGAAGAAATCAAGAAATGGTCCGAACAAGGAGGGGTCCAGACAGATCAAGGATGGGTGACGAAGGGTAGAGCCACATGGTTTCTCCCCGACTCTATGGTTCAAGTCATTATCAATACCGCACATAGTCCAGCACATTTAGGAGAAAAAGCTATGTTAGACAGTATCCAGAACATTTGGTTCAACAAGCATTTACGAGCTGCAGCCAAGCAGAAAGTCCGTACCTGTATGATATGTTGTCAGTTTAATCCAGGTAAAAGTGTCCCGGTGGAACAAGGGGGATTCCAACCTCCTGACCACCCTTTTGAAGTCCTCCAGATGGATTATATTCAGATGGAGCGATGTCGAGGTTTCAAGTATGTCCTTGTAGTTGTATGCGCTTTGTCCAGGTGGACAGAAGCATATCCAGTCCCAGATTACACAGCCGCGACCACTGTCAAGCAGTTGGTTCGTGAGTTCTTCCCCCGTTATGGACTCCCTAGGGTCGTATATTCTGATAACGGCCAGCCATTCTCCTCAGAGTTAATGAAGCATGTTTCCCTTTTGTTAGGGTACCAGTGGAAGTTCCATTGTGTACGCCACCCTGAAGCAGCAGGTCTCGTAGAGAGACATAACCAGACCCTGAAAATCCGCATCGCCAAAGTATGTAAAGAGAAAGGTGTGGACTGGCTAGTAGCTCTGCCAGTCGCTTTGTTCTATATGCGCATGGTCGCACATTCCAGATCAGGTCTGTCCCCGTATGAGGTCGTTTTCGGCCGCCCCCCTAACATGTGGGGTACACCCAGACCCCGAAGTATTACCGATGTTTCAAGTAATATGCTGACAGATTACCTAGCTTCCTTGATGTCTGCCCTCAACTCTTGTCGTTCACAGGTCGCCGCCGCATTTCCAGACAATACCGAGGTGGCACCGCATGAAATCGTTCCAGGATCCATGGTCTTGGTTCGCAATTTTGACCGCTCAAGTCCGCTGGAGCCACGCTGGAAGGAGCCCCGACAGGTCCTCCTCGCCACCCGTACAGCCGTGAAGTTGGAGGGACGCAAAGGCTGGGTGCACCTTTCGCACGTAAAGAAATTTTATGGACTGAAACCCGTCTCAAAGAACATTTCCCAGGATTTGAAGGATTGCCAAAGTACTATTCTCAAGGACTGTCCCGCAAAGAACAATGATACTGCACCCTCCCCGTTAGAGAAAACTCCGCAACAGGAGTATAAGTTGAAACTCCGGTCTAGTAAAATAAGTCAGCCAGTTTGATTGTCTAAGTCCTCCCCTAGGTGAAACGGTTAGACTGTTTCTGACATGTATAAAATAGACCCCCATAGTGAGAGAGTTAGTCAAAACTCAATCCGATGTATCGTTTTTCTATGTTTCATATTATTTCTCAGCATTATGATTTCCTGCACCAGTTATGCATTTTACCTGTATCTTCCAGTTCCTCATGTAAATACGTCTTCTAATGTTACAGTAGAGCACACGTTTGGTGATCTGCCTCCTCATGAACTCTCTTACCGCCTCGCTATGCGAAATAATTCTTTCATCCGCATGTTACATTATTCACACCAGACCAGCAATGCCACTAATTGTTGGGTGTGTGGTCGACTCCCCCCTTTCCAGACACCGAAGGGAGTTCTGCCACTCTTTCCTTATCCATTTTCACATAATGGTTCGTGTGGAGCATGGTCCACGTTAACGTCATCCTCAACAGATATGTCTTTTCTTAACAGTACATGTTTTCCAGACAAGCAAGGTCTCCCCCACAGAACCGGGTTAGATCTAGAAAATGAAGTGTATAATTTAGGTAATTATTCTTCGAATTTCATGGTCCTGAATGTTCAGTCTGATACTACCCCAGACTTACCTGCAATTTCAGTACTACCAGTCAAAGGCGAATTATGTGTCCGAAATAATGGTTCTACACACGTAGGACATAGTGATTGTACTACTATTGTCAAGTATAGTGACAGTGGGAAATCTATTTTCAAAGCTTCACGTCATTCATATTTTATTTGTGGTCAAACCGCATATGTTCGTCTGCCCCTCGATTGGGAGGGAACCTGTTACATTGCCTTCCTACTGCCACCGGTTTTTCTAGCCCCACCCGACTACCATAGGAATTCCCACCTAGTACATACTAGACACAAGAGAAACCTCCCGATTGTCGATTATACTGAAACTACTCTAGAACAATATATAGATATCAATAAAGGTGTCTTCCCTTATTTAGGTACAGTTGTGAATAGTAAACTGATACGTAGGTTAACCAGAACCCTTGAAGCAGTAGTAATTGAGACTACTTCTGCTCTAAGTAATTTAACCGAAGAACAATCCTTTATGAGAATTGTCGTGCTCCAGAATCGTCTCGTCCTTGACGTCATATTGGCCGATAGGGGCGGGGCCTGTAGAGTCATCGGATCTAGTTGCTGCATTTTCATTCCAAATAACGCGCCGTCTGTTTATTCAGCTATAACCAGACTCCATAAAATTGCCCATCTGTTACACCAAAATCCAGGCACCTGGACATGGTCCGGTTGGTTCTGGAATATAATTTCCGCCTGGGGATGGAAAGTCTTGTCCTTTCTAGGTATCGCAGTAGCGATCATATTTAGCTGCTGCCTCTGTATACAATGTGGCCCTGCGATTTGCGGCATTTGTGCTACATCATGTATTCCTAGTCCCAAGCTCCGTTCTAAATCCCGTTCCAAGAAAATTCGAGACGAGCAAATGATACTGTATGAAATGATAGATGGTATCATGAATATTGATGTTTCCTGAAGGAAACGTAGTGACAAGGAGGGAATGTGGAAAAGTAAATTTTGCCATGTTCTGTGTCCCTACGCGTCCTCCATCATATGTTATGTGTGCATGATTAATATGCATATGTTATTCCCCATGTTCGATTAAAGACGCAATTATAGTTGTGTCCACCTTTAGTATGTCAGTTTCCAGTTCTCGTGAATACTACGAATATCAGGCCTATGTAAAGCTACGTTGCCACGTTTCTCAGTGTGCACGTTATTCCATTGTAAAGTCCCCGTTTCTAGGCCTCAAAAGGGCCTGGACACCAGATTCAGCTCCTGTCCCCTGAAGCCTCGCTGAGGAGCGATACAGCCCCCACCTGTATCCTCGACCCTTCCCTTACTTCCTGCCTCGCAGTGCCCGGCTCAGCTTGGCTCTGCCTCTGAGTCTGCCAAGAGTATGTTATGATTCGAGTTATCAGTACAGCCCTCCTTCTCTGCATTCCTAAGCTACTGAATCGCATCAATAGTTACCGTCATAGTCTAGCTTTTACGTCTCCATGTAAGAGAAATACTGCATTTAATGGTCATTTAATATTCTTCATCACGCACTACATGTAGGATAATGCATGCTCCAGTCTTAGAGTCTGTTAGCTTTTCCCCTCCTGACTTCTAGTTTATATCAACATGTTCTCTAAACATCAGATACTAGATACTGCTTAGGTACATGTCGCCCTGACTCTCCAGACTTCAGTCTCTGCTCCTAGCACAGAGTTCATAGCCCCCAGCTTCTCCTAGTAACACGTCATTGCCAGTTTGCGCGCACCATCAGGTTAGAGGTCCCGGCTCCTTAGGTAGCCCCCTCCATGGTTTCCACCCCATTCATGACATATTCTGTTACGTTTGCATCACATGTCTATGTATACGCCCTGTTACACCTACTTTCACCCTTATCTTTCGCGACTGCTACGCGTCACGCCTCTTGCTCCACCCACTGCTACGCCTATTGCGATGTAATGCTATGTGTTTGCGCTATGTATATATGCTCATGTACTATTATTAAAAGGTTATCCGTTCCCTTGTCCCGATCCTGTCCCCGGCGGCTGCCATCCTATTCCCGTGCAGGTCGTCCTGTTCCTGTCCTTATGCTATATTAAACCTGCAAAACTCCTACTACCTCGAATCTTGACTCTTATTTATTGAGCTATCTGTTATTCATTTATGCATTCAAAAATAGGGTATTATTTATTTATTTACCACAGGAGCAGTGGACCTGTCTAAGTGTATGTCCAGGACACAATTATAGTCTCCTCCAAGGATCCACGGAAGCCCATGCCAGGGCGCCAGCGCCGTGGAGAGGCTGTCGAGGAAGCTACCTTGCTCAGTGTTTGGGGAGTATATGGAGGCAAGTACTACCGGGTGTCCATCAAGTCTGCCTCTCGCTATCACGTACCGGCCTCCTGCGTCTATCTGTGTATCCATGCTTGCCCAAGGAGTACCTGGCCTTATCCAAATGAGCACCCCACGGGCATAAGAGGAGTACTCTGTGGCATAGATTTGTCCGCGCCATCTCCTGCGCAGCGCGTGAACCTCAGCCTTGTTTAGATGTGTTTCCTGTAATAAAACTACATGGAATTTATGGCGACGTATATATGAGTATATTTGGTAACGTCTCGATGGTGTGTGTATTCCTCTCACATTCCATGTGCAGATCTTAATCTCAGCCATAATCACTATCTCGGTACGAGGTATCCGCCTCCCCTGTCACCCAACCCTCAGGCAACCGCTTCCACAAGGTTCCCCGTCTCCCCTCCTCACCCCCCGCAGACACATAAACCGACATTTCTATCAAGGGCATAGTCAGTTCTCCGATGTGGGGAAGGAGGAATGTAACTGGGTTCACAAACAGTGCTAAACAGCAGCAAATACCAAAAGGTCGGCAACGGAACATGTCGCCGTCCAAACGCGCCAGTAGGGCGAAATATTAACGTTCAAGTCTAGGGGGCAGTTCGAGCTAGGTATCAACAAGGCAGTTCTTCAATGTCCAATCAAGTGAGAGCGATTCGTCTGTTGCCCTTCCCCGGACCACAAACTATTCCCACCATGCAGTCTAGTGCGGCATCCAATTAGGCCATGGCTTCACCTGAGGTTTAGCCCCCGGGTGGCTGTGCATATGTTAGTGTGGGAAGCAAACTGTATTCCCCGAGTGTGTGGGGGAAAAGGCCCGTCCACGTGGTCTGGACGGTTGACAGAACAATCCCTTCCCCACCTTGCCCTTTCAGCGTCCATACCTCTGGGTGAGTACTCACTGCGCTAGGGCTTCTCCGTCTGTTCCCAGGGCGGCGAGGGGCGTCTCCAGCTGCAGCCGCATCCGCTGCATCCCATTGATTGTTCGTCTATGAGTCTCGCCTCCGCCGCCCCGGTGCCATCTGTTGGTTGCATATGCCGCGTTTCAATGGGGCAAGTCAGCCGTTTGTGGCGTGACCTCCGGAAGTTCCACCGATAGTTGAGAGTCTGGAATTCCGTAGATGGCTTCATCATCGCTTTGAGCCATCTGTGGGCTGGTGGCTTGAGCATTGTCAGAGGTTGGTGAAGCGCTTAGTTGGGAGACCCTTCGGAGAGCGTCCCGTTGTGCCTGGAGCATTTGATCCAGCGGTGGGGAGTGGCGAGTCGTGTCGTCTGGGCGTTCGTTCGTGTGGCCTCTGTTCCTGCGTCTGCGCCGCGGTCCGCGTCCCCGGGGTCGCATCTCAGGATGTTGCGCATTCCTCGGCGCCGTATCCGTCCCTCTATCGAGCCAGTCGCTCACCTCCACTGGGTTGTCAAAGAAGTAGGTTTTGTCTCGCGCCACTACCCTCAATTTTGCGGGGAAGAGTAGGGAGTACTTGAGGCCTGCCTCCCGTAGCCGACGCTTCACCTCCAGGAAATCATGGCGTTGACGTTGTACTTGTATGGTGTAGTCCGGGAAAAACATCACAGTGGTGTTATCAATCCGTACCTCCCCGAGCCGCCTGGTCTCCCTTAAGATAGCGTCTCTGTCACGGTAGTTCAGGACCTTGAAGAGTAGCGGCCTCGGGTTTGAGCCGGTAGTGTGAGGTCTCGTGGGCACACGATGCGCTCGCTCTACCACAAACTGTGGCGAAAGTGTGTCCTCAGGTAATATCTCACGTATCCAGTCTTCCACACGCTGAGTCGGTCTGGCGACTTCCCATTTTTCCGGGACTCCGACGAGCCTGATGTTCTTGCGTCTCGCCCTCCCTTCCGCATCCTCTGCACGGTCTTCCAGGAATTCTACCCTGTTCAGGAGATCCTGTACTTGCTTGTCAGTTTGTGAGACTTTGGGGCCAAGTTCGTTTACCGTGCCCTCCAGTATCTTGGTGCGATCAGCCAATTTCTTGTGGTTGTCTCTCAGGTGGGTTAGGTCTATGGCAACACTGTCTATCTTTGACTCCAGGGACGTCCTGGTCTGTTGGAGGGACTGTTCCAGGCGTTCCATGGCAGCGAGCACGTTATCCAACCGCTATGCGACTTGGTCAGCCGCCATTTTGCGTAATGTCTTGTCAGATTTTCCCTTCGGCGGGGCTCCTCCTGTATCAGTGCGGGTTCTCACTCCTCCGGACATGTGCGAGGTGGCTCCACCGGCGGTAAAGCCCGGGGCCGGGGTGACCGTTGTTCCCAGGGTCAGCTGTGTCATCAGGGCACAGGGGGGTGCTCCCAGCGTCCGTATCCGCGGGGCAGCGCAGCTTGTCCTCAGTGCGTGTCTGACGTGAGGGGTGAGTCAGTGCAGCGGTGTGCTGCAGTAGGCAGCCAAATCCTATCTCAGGGATTGTGTGGCACCCGTTGTTAGCCGAGCCCCCAGGTGAGCCCGACCCCACAGGTGCAGGGGCCTCAGGTCCTGTCTAGGCCAGTAGGAGGGTCAGCCTGTAGTTCGTGGTTGCTGGGGAGTCCGGGGACATCAAGCGCGGCCAATGTTCACCGTCGACTGACCGCGTAGAGCAGTGTCGCTGTGACCCTGTGGTCCCCAAAGAACATTCAGTGCTGCAGTCGTTCCGGGCCCACAGTGTCCACCTCATGCAGTTTCGCGCCTCCTGAGGGCTGGGGTCGTGCCTCAAAGTCCCGCAGCCAACCGGCACCGTGCCTCGCAGGTCTGCCTACTGTGCTAGGACGTAGAGGGGGAGGTGGGGGGCCCCAATTCAGTAATGTCCTCCTCCCCCACGCAGGTCGTCCAGTGAGGAGGCGCTGAGCCCGGCGTGGTGTGAGCACCGTCAACACGTGGGTGCAGCCGGTGTGGGCCGGTCGCCGCGGACATCAACTCCTCTGTGCGGCCCCGGGTGTACCCATGGAGGGAGTGCCAGTGGGTGGGGGGCCGCAGTGTTCTCCCTGGTTTAGGCGGGCAGGGCCCTCTTACCTCCGCACCTGGCCTGCTCTCCCAGCGCCGGTCTCACCTCCACAAGCGCTCGGGCTACCGGCCCGCCCGCCGCACCATAGGTCCGGGCGTCGTCCACTTTGCTGTTGTGTGCCGCCGGGTAACTACTGGCCGGGTCTCCCGTGCCCGTTCCGTTGCGAGGGGATAGGGGCTATCGCCAGTGAGCTCAGGCAATCTTCGGGTCTCGGGCCTGGAGCGCGGCCGTCACAACTATAACTTCATAGTATATAATATTGAAAATGCTTCCCTTCTTGTGGGCAAGGTTGTGCATAAGGCTAGAGCTGCCGACTTTTGAACTGAGAAAAGCAGGTTCGAGCCTCACATCGGCTCAACATCCTGTGATTCAAAAAATGAATAAGTGCTCATGTAATGTATTCGGTGCTCTCACGTTTGCGCTATATACTACTGAAAAATGTGTCTCTTTGAAGCTAAATCAAAAGCAGTGACGGATGGTACTATAGCAGAGTTAAGCTGTTTTTTCCCCCCAACCTGAAGGAAAAAAATGGAGAGCCGATAGGGACCCATCACGGCAGCACCTGCTTTTAAGAATTGCCGGTGAGAACTGTCAGGACCTGGCCCACTTAAAGCCCTGCTGAGCATACATGGAGTATGGAGTCCAGTTTTGCTAAGCACACATGGAGTCCAGTTTTGCTGAGCACACATGGAGTAGGAGTCCAGTTCTGATGAGCTCACATGGAGTATGGAGTCCAGTTTTGCTGAGCACACATGAAGTATGGAGTCCAGTTTTGCGGAGCACACATGGAGTATGGAGTCCTGGAGTATGGAGTACAGTTTTACATGGAGTATGGAGTACAGTTTTGCGGAGCAAACATGGAGTATGGAGTCCTGGAGTATGGAGTACAGTTTTACATGGAGTATGGAGTCCAGTTTTGCTGAGCACACATGGAGTCCAGTTTTGCTGAGCAAACATTAAGTATGGAGTCCAGTTTTGCTGAGCACATATGGAGTCTGGTTTTGCTGAGCACGCATAGAGTCCAGTCCTGAATGTGACATCTGCAAACTTGTGCCCATGTCCGGTGACCACATGTGAAGAAAGGACTAGGGTTTTCACGCATCTTGGTTTTCCTGGCAGTTTACTGTAAATGTTCAGGTTTCGGAGAGGGAATTCCATGCAAAACTTCACGTGATCCGATATAGAATCCTGCAGCACACGCCAAGAGACCATTTGAGTGAATTAGATGCTGTGCTTTAAAATTGTATACTATTCTCCCTCTGTAACACACAAATACTCATATTGGCACCTTAGTGCCACACTGCCCTCCGATCTGGGGATCCATCTCCAGAAGGGATACTAGAGACAGTTCAAACCAAGTCTAACAAGAGACTGAACAATAGACACCTTAGGAAAAACAGCGCATCAAAATTGGTAAAGAGAAGAAAGGTGCTATAGATCGGGGTATTTTTAGGTCTCGCCTGAGCCAGCGCATGCGCTGCCCTGATGAGACATTTAGTGAGTGGGCTTTAAAAATCTGACCACAGCTATTTGTGTGGCCTGGAGCGTGCGGTTACGCGCACAGTTACGAGCAGAGGCGCCATCTGGCTTTCCCCTCTCGTCATGGCTCATTAAGTGCATCACTTGCGGGCACCCTTACAGCCCGCGATCGAGATCACTTTCACTTTGACGGCCGCCGGGCCGCATCACTTTAACACCCGATGCTTGTTTTTAACATGGCACCTGCTACACTCGCAACCACGCACGCACAGGGTGCTGCACATTCTTTAAACATGCTTGCTTCACTCACAGTCATGCACATACTGGGTGCTGCACTTTTTCACCATTGCTCGCCCACCTCCTATTTTTAATAATGCTAAGTGTATGCTTGTTTTTTTTGTTGCTAATCGCAGGCGCTGTTTACATGCAAACCCTGTGCTTGGATTCACTTCACTAGAGCACACGCTGCATTCCCCCACACACAGTGCCGCTGTGGACACACCTCACTAAGAAGAGCCCCAATCCCCTTCCTGCTCCATTAAGGAGCCCTGCCCCTCCCTTTGTTGGCCTCGCTCTGCTTTCACTGCCTCTCTTTTCTTTCCTGCCTGTTTCTTGAAAAAGGAATTGTGAGGGATGCAAGTGTATAACATCCAAATATTTTAATCGGACAGTTGCCTTTATCTGCTTACATTAGCATACTTTAATTTTTCAGACGTTGCACAAAGTTACGTTGTCCAATTTAAAAGGACGTTTCACGCAGTATATTTCTACAATGGTATAGGTTTTTAGAGAGAGGTGTTAAGTGACTGCGAAAGCCCCTGCCATTAGACCTCCCCTCAACCCTACCAACCGCCCGCCACCTCCTCTTTGCCACAGCCTCACGCCCCTTGGACACCCCTTCAACTCATGCAGAGTGAAGACCTCTGATCCACAAGCACGTTCCACTGGATCGGACAGAAGACCGTACTCCTGCCCCAGTGCAGGGACATGAGTTTGACCCCGTGGTCACAGGCTTGGCTACTGTTGTGTTCCCGGCCTCAGTCTATAATCCTTGTGTGGTAGAGGAAGAATGTTCAATTTATTTGGGTAACAATCTGATATATCTCACAGCACCCAGCTCAAACAAGTGCCTAGAGGCCATTCTGTTTGAACTGCTGATAACTGAGCAGCTCTCATCACTACCGATTTCTTAAAGGCTCCGAGAGGCCTTTCAGCTTGCCTGACACTCAGTACCTCTGTCCGGTAAGCAGTCCGGTAGGGGAGAGGATGTGACCTAACGGCTAGAGCCGTTGAACTTGAAGCTGGGGAGCTGGCTTTGAGTCTCGGCAAGGACGCTCAACATCCTGTGATTCTGGGAAAATCCCCGTGCCCAACAACAACAAAAATGAATGTGCAGCTGGTGCTTCGGGTCAAGTTGGAGATATATAAAACTCCGTAAAAATATTAAAATTCTCTCCCTGTCACCAACACACAATTCGTTCCTGCCCGTAGAGGACATTCAGTTTCAGGGCTAATTAATCAGTGACTCTCGTAGCACGCATTTCACTTAAGCGTCAAGAGGCCTTTCGATATGCAGTGCTAATCATTTGGTACTTCTTAACATCATACGCTTACCATACAAGTGCCTACGGTGCATTGAGACTGCACTGCAAATCAATCACTACCTTCTCACCAACATCCTGTTCATGCAGGCGCCTAGAGGCCATGCAGTATGCATGCTAATAATTAGTTATCAGCATCACACAATCATCTTCCAAGTGCTTACAGTACCATGAGCGAGACCTCTCACCAGAACCCTGTTCATACAATCGCCTAGAGGCCATTCCATATGCAGCGTTAACAGCAATGCAAGCTGAATGACCTCTAGGTGCTTGCATTCCCCCACACACACAGTGCTGCTGTTGACACACACCTCACTAAGCACTACACCAGTTACAATAGGACAGTTGCCTTTATCTGCTCACATTAGCAAACTTTAATTTTTCAGATGTTGCACGAAGTTACTTTGTCCAATTTAAAAGGACGGTTCACGCAGAATATTTCTACAAAGGTATAGGTTTTTAGAGAGAGGTGTTAAGTGACTGCGAAAGCCCCTGCTATTAGACCTCCCCCAACCCTATCACCAGCCCGACCCCTCCTCTTTGCCACAGCCTCACGCCCCTTGGACACCCCTCCAACTCTGTTGTCATGCTCCATTAGAGTACATGTTCTAAAAGGGCATCTTCCCTCCTCCCTGTCCTTACTTGCACCCGCCTCACACACCACTTCCACATAAAGGCTGCTCCCACCCACTCGTTGACCCCATCAGAGCACTTCAAATGCTTGCATTTTTCAATGGTTTAAAATAAATATTTCATAGTGCTGAAGCACAAGTTACTACTTGTGTAACGATATATCTGTAAGAGACATTAGTTAGTGTTAGATTCCTTACCTTAGAATATCCCCAGGCGTCAGACTGGATCCGGAAACTTTTGCGTAGCAATACCCCTGCGCGTCGGTAGGCGTCGTCCGCGGCTTCGCGTCCGTCGTCGTTCACGCCGGAATGACGTCGCCGGAGTACTTAGACGCCGCCCTCGCGCGCTGACGTCAGTTCTGATACACAGCTTTTCCGCACCAGATGCGTAGAGCCATGATAGAACCAACACTGGTGCTATGAAACTAGGGCCCTGAAAGGGGATGACCTTAACCCTAGATATCGGTTCGCAGAACGGGGAGGATGGGTGGGTCGGTAAGGAATCTATCACTAACTAATGTCTCTTACAGATATATCGTTACACAAGTAGTAACTTGTGCATCTGAAAGAGACACGTTAGTGATAGATTCCTTACCTTAGAATAGATACCCCAGCAATACCAACTCCGGTGGTGGGTCTGCGAACCAATAATCACACCAGAAAGTCCTGGAGGACGGAACAGCCAAAGAAGCCATCCCTCCGGACTTGACTGTCCAGGCAGTAGTGTCTCGCGAACGTGTGCAGCGAGGCCCACGTAGCTGCCTGACAAATGTCCTGCAAGGGGACTCCTCGGCCCAGGGCAGTAGTAGTCGCCGTGGCCCGAGTGGAGTGGGCCCTCAGCCCAACAGGAGGTTCCTTTTTAGCCAAAGAGTAACACGCCTGGATGCACAATACGATCCACCGAGAGATGGTCCGCTTGTGCCCCGCCCGTCCTTTCTTAGCGCCCACGTAACCAACAAAGAGTTGGTCATCCACCCGGAACTGGCGTGTGCGATCAAGGTAGAAGGAGAGCGCACGTTTTGGGTCCAGACGGTGGAGCGTCTCTTCCTCTTTCGAGGGATGCGGAGGCGGAAAGAAGGTGGGCAAGGTGATGGACTGCCCGATGTGAAAGGCTGTGACTACCTTGGGCAGGAAAGAGGGCAACACAATCTTGTCCGATGGACAGAAAGGAAAGGAGGTTTGGAAGAAAGAGCCTGGAGCTCACTCACTCTCCTGGCAGAGGTGATGGCAACCAGGAAAGCAGTCTTCAGAGTAAGAAGGCGAAGAGGACAGTTATGAAGTGGCTCAAAGGGAGCGCACATCAGAAAAGTAAGTACGAGGTTCAAGTCCCACTGAGCCATCATGAAAGGAACAAGAGGGAACATGTGTGTGATGCCCTTCAAAAACCTATTTACAATAAGGGACTTGAACAAAGATGGTTGATCAGGTAGCCTTAAGAAGGCGGAAAGGGCAGAAAGGTAGCCCTTGATAGTGCCCAGAGCAGAGCCCTGCTGGGACAGAGAAAGAAGGAAGAGGAGAATCTCAGAAAAGGGGGCAGAGAGTGGATCCACAGCCTTTGCTGTGCACCATGCCACAAATCTGTTCCACCGGCAGGCGTATACCGACTTTGTGGAGGGACGCCTGGCTGCCAGAATGACATTACAGACTTCAGGAGGCAAGTCAAATGGCCTCAACTGTCGCCGCTCAATCTCCAAGCTTGGAGGTGGAGACTGGACAGGTTCGGGTGGAGGACGGTCCCCTGCTGCTGAGACAGAAGGTCCTCCTGAAGAGGCAGACGAATCGGGAGATCGACAGACATGCTGAGTAGCTCTGGATACCAAAATCTTCATGCCCAGTCTGGAGCCACAAGGATAACCTCGGCCCGGTCGCACCTGATCTTCTTCAGCACTCTGGGCAGAAGTGGTATAGGCGGAAAGGCATATAACAGACCGCAACTCCACTCGCGACAAAAAGCGTATCCGAGCGAGTGCCGCCTTGGACATTCAACGCGCAGAACTGATGACATTGCGCGTTCTCTTCTGTGGTGAATAGATCTAACCAATGCTCTCCCCACTGCTGAAAGAGGCCTTGCGCCACGTCCGAGTTCAGACGCCATTCGTGATCCATCATGCACCGACGGCTGAGTTTGTCCGCCCTGGCGTTCAGAGAACCTGCCAGGTGTTGAACCACCAGGGTCACGCCCTGATGTTCCAGCCACTGCCAGAGGCGTAGAGCCTGTTTGTTGCAGTACCACATGGCGGTGGTGTTGTCCGTGAACACCTGCACTACACTCCCCCGGTCAGAGGGGAGGAATGCCTTCAGTGGAAGTCGGATCGCCCGTAGCTCCAGAAGGTTAATGTGAAGCTGGGACTCTGCCGGAGACCAGAGGCCTCTGATCTCTGCCTCTCTCATGTGGCCCCCCCAGCCCTGGAGAGACGCGTCTGTCACAACTACGTGCTCCGGTTGGGGTAGGGAGAGGGATCTGCCGCTGACCCAATCGCGGTCCGTGAGCCACCACTGCAACTGTCTTGCAGTGCCCTCGGAGATCAAGACATGGTCGGACAAGTTGCCCTGATGCTGGGCCCACTGAAACTTCAGGTCCCACTGCAGAGCCCGCATCCGCCACCTGGTGTGATGCACCAGAAGGATGCAGGAGGCTATCAGCCCTAGAAGCCGCAGCGTCAACCTGACCGAGACTCGGGATAAAGGCTGAAAGATCAGAATCAGAGCCTGAATATCCCGAACCCGCTGTTCGGGAGGATAAACCCGAAACTGCACCGAGTCTAGAACCGCTCCGATGAAGAGGAGCTTCTGAGAGGGACACAGGTGTGACTTCGGCACATTGATGGAGAACCCCAGCAGGTGCAGGAGGTTGGCCGTAGTCTGAAGGTGGCTGACGACTGTCTGGGGCGAACTCGCCTTCAACAACCAGTCGTCGAGGTAGGGGAACACTGAAACCCCTAACCTGCGCAGAAGAGCTGCGACCACCGCCATCTCTTTTGTGAACACACCCGTGGGTCGCTGGTAAGGCCGAAGGGGAGCACGGTAAACTGAAAGTGCTCGTGGCCTACCGTGAACCGCAGGTAATGCCGGTGGGCCGGCAGGACGGGGATGTGGAAATAGGAGTCCTGCAAGTCCAACGCTACCATCCAGTCTCCGGGGTCCAGGGCAGCTAAGACCTGAGCCAAAGTCAGCATCTTGAACTTCTCCTTCCAGAAGAAGCCGTTGACGTTCCGTAGGTCCAAGATAGGGCATAGGCCCCCTTTGCCCTTCTTGGGTACCAGAAAGTAGTGGGAGTAACAACCACACCCTACTTCTGGCCCAGGAACGCGCTCGATGGCCCCCTTGGCAAAGAAGGCCGCAACTTCCTCTTGCATAAGTTGCAAGTGATCCCCCGACACGCGGTGGTATTGCGGTGGCATGGCTGGAGGGGTCATCTCGAAGGGGAGGGAGTAGCCCCTTCGGACGATTTGCAGCACCCACATGTCTGACGTGACAGTGCGCCAGTGGAAGTGGTGATGGTGAACCCTGCCCCCCACTGGCGTCACATGGGCCTGAAAGCATGGACTAGGAGGGTTTTGAGGCGGATGCTGCAGGGGGAAGTGTGGACTGGCCTCACCGTTGTCCCCGACTACCGCCACAGCGGTTTCCACGGCCGCCACCGCGCTGTGTATTAGTCTGCGGTGCGTGGCTGGCAGCATGTGTGGGGGTGCCCCTTCCTTGGCCACGAAAGGAGCGAAAGGCACCCATTTGCTGGCGTAGGGCCGAGAGGCCCAAGGACTTGGCCGTAGCCCTGGAGTCCTTAAAATGCTCAAGCGCATGGTCTGCCTTGTCGCCAAAGAGGCGACGGCTATCAAACGGCATGTCCAGAAGGGTGGCCTGGACATCAGCCGAAAAGTTGGCGGTCCTCAACCAGGCGTGGCGTCGAACCACCACCGTCGTTTCCATCGCTCTGCCCAGTGAGTCCGTGGTATCCAGCCCACACCGGATGGAATAGCGGGCCACATCTCGACCCTCTGCAAGGGCTTGGGCGAGTTTAGTCCGGGCCTCCTCCGGACATTGTGGCAGCAAGTCCGTGACCGTGTCCCACAGAGTGTGGGTGTTGGGGCCCAAGAGGCAAGCGGTATTGACTGACCGCAGTCCAAAACTCAGGGACGAGAACACCTTCTTACCAAATTGTTCGTACCTCTTGGATTCCCGATCGGGCGGAGACGTTGGGAATGCGGTCTGGGAAGTAGAGGCCTGGACAACCAGGCTCTCGGGGTTGGGTGGGTGGACAAGAAGCAAGGGTCGCCCGAAGCCGGGCGGTAGCGTCTGGCCACGTTCCTATCTACAGGCTGACCTGTAGCGGGCTTGGACCAAGTGCCTAAAAGAACGTCACACAAGGCCTCATTAAATGGCAACAGAGGCTCAGTCGACCTTGCCTGCGGTTTAAGGACCTCAGTGAGGAGGTTAGTCCTTACGGCTGCAACGGGGAGCTCTAGGCCCAATGCCTTGGCCGCCCCGCGTCAACACTACACTGTAGGCAGCCCCCTCCTCCGTAGCCACGGTTGGAGGGGAGACAAAACCAGTGTCTGACTAAGTGTCCAGTCCACTGGCATCCCCAAGCTCACATGTCCAGTCCTGTTGAGACTGGCACTCCTGTGCCAGAGGGTCCACAGACCCCTCCCAATCTCCCTCGTTACCCATCACCTGAAATTCAGGTTCAACGGATGGGGCCGGTTCGTGGAAGTAAAAGTCTCCATACGACGTCGAGAGCGGCGCCAGCGCCGGAACCGAATCAAGGGTAGGATTGGGGACGGCGATGCCGGGGGCGACACCCTAGGGGCCGGCGTCAGTGAGGTCGTGAGGTCGACCGGCGACGACCCGGATCCGGAACCGGATCCAGTGGGGGCCTGCGGCGCCGTGACCGAAGTCGCCGGTGCCGTAGCAACCGGCGGCGCCAGGGCCGAAGCACCCGATGGTGCCAGGGCCGAAGCACCCGACGGCGTCAGAGCCGAAGCACCCGACCCGCTAGGCCCCCCAGCCGGGACCGCTGGGCCCGAAGGCGCCACGGAGCCCGGGGGAAGAGGGAGAGACCTCATGGTCATGAGGTACCGCTCGACCTCCTCTGGCGTCGCATCATGCCCAGGGACCGGAACATATGGGGCAAGTTGCGATGCCTGCGACTCCGACGGAGCCGCATGGGTGGTGTCACCCGAATCCCTGGCCGCGTCGCGTGAGCGTCGGGGTGGGTAGGAAGAACGATGACGCCTTTCCGACCTCTCATGCCTCTTACCTAAGGACCGGGAACCTGAAGACCGATGCCGACTCTCGGAGCTACGAGGGCTCCGACCCCACGACCGGTCCCTTGACCTCCTGTGGGACCGGGCCTTGAACGGCGCGGGGCCGACTGCCGGAGCTCAAGCCGCTTGCGGGACCGCTCCCGCCTAGCCTTAGACGTCAGAGCCCGGCAGTCGGAGCAGGTTCGGTCGTCGTGGTCGAGGCCTAGACACTGGCGATGGGGGTCGGTAACCGACATCAGTCGGTTACACTTGGAGCAGGGTTTGAACCCGGGCATCCCTACCGGCAACTTAGGAGTCGAGCAACTCGAGAAAAACTGATCAAAAGATCAAAAAAGTTTAGTCAAAAAGTGACTACGGGGTAGAGCTTCTCCGGATCTGCGCTAGCTGGCGTGGAAAAAAGAAGAACTGACGTCAGCGCGAGAGGGCGGCGTCTAAGTACTCCGGCGACGTCATTCCGGCGCTAACGACGCCGACGACGGACGACGCCTACCGACGCGCAGGGGTATTGCTACGCAAAAGTTTCCGGATCCAGTCTGACGCCTGGGGATATTCTAAGGTAAGGAATCTATCACTAACGTGTCTCTTTCAGATTTCTTATATCAGGGTACTACCAAACGCTTTTATGTAATTTATGTATGCTAAATGAAACCGTGAATTGTTCTAATTGTTATATGTTTATGTATATCTTGTCAAGGAAAAACAATACAAATATATTTTTAAAAAAAAGATATATATATTTCATTGCAGCCATCTCACAGGGACGAGACAAGAGTCTGTGCGTGTGTATGTGCGCGTGCATGCCTGAGTGTGCACATTTGCATAGGTATGTAGGAGTGCCTGTGTGTGCTTATATATCTGCATGCGTGTGTGTAAATGTATCTGCTCTTGGTAGTGCTGTATATGTATGTGCATACTTGCTATATGCATTTCTATGTGCATGTGTGTGTCTGTGTTTGTATGTGCTCCTACTATGTGTGCATGAGTGTGCATATGTATGCTTTTGTGGTTGCATCAATCAGTGTATGCGGCTGCAGGTGACTGTTTCCAAATGTGTGCCTGTCTATCTGTGCATGCATGTTTCTATAGTTCTGTGCTTGCACGTTTGTGTTTGTCTATCTGTGCAACTATGTTTACATTTAAGAGTTTTTTTAAAATGTACATAAAAGACCCAGGGGGTGAGTGAAAGTGCTTTGCCGGGTCTGGTGGCTCAGTGGACTAATGCGTCCATTGCAGGGGCCTGTGTTCGACCTCAGGGTCACAGGTTCAAATCCCGGCGGGTCCACTCAGCCTTTCATCCATCTGAGGTCGATAAAATGAGTACCATTGAGTTGGGTAACAATGAACATCTGTTATTCAGCGCCAAGAGACCTCTGGGTGAACGTGCGCTTTACAAATACACATGTTATGTTATGTTTACTAAGAACAATATCTAACACTTATAAGGTCCCAAAGGCGAGATCTATTGGCTATGCCAATGCTTATTGAACAGTGAGGTGGAGGCAACAGGATGGAGAGAGAACTGGGGACAGGGCTGAAGCAGTGATGGGGCAGAAGCAGTGACAGGCCACAGTAGTGGCGAGGCAGAAGTAACATGAGAATCGATTTTTTCACAGAAGGGCTTATTGGAAAACAGCCTGAATGTAACAAATAAAATTAGACTTTTGCAGCAAATAAACCCAAAAGTCAGACACTTCTTGGTAGCAACAGTATATAGTGAAGTGAGCGGGGGAAAGCCGGATACGCGTCGGGGCAGTAAACTCGCTGGCAGGACACAGGCACCCTGGGTTGGCGCAGCGGTACTTACCTTAGCCGGCCGTCATCAGCATGGAAGGGGTTAAAGGCCACTTTCCTCTCAGTCCCCGGTCCCTTCTCTCATCCTCTCCCTGGGCATCCAGCAGCACTTGAAACGTGCTGTAGAATGCTTCTGACAAGGCCTGTAGGAGGATGGCAGCCAAGAACAGGAAAGGATGCCTGCATGCCCTGGGGCAAGCTGGCCTGTCCCATTCAAAGAGGCCGGGCAGACAGAAGGACAATGCAGATCTGCAAGGGGCAGGCCCCCAATACACACATTGTACACGGTGTACACACCCACATGCAGAGACACACACCGATGCAGAAAAGCACATACACAAACACACACACACACACTGATAAAGGGGAGAACATACACACGAACACGGGTTCAGGAAGCACATACACAGAGGAGAGAAGCGCACATACACATTGGTACAAGGAAGCAGACAGAGTGATACAGGTAAGCACAATTTACATAGAAGTGAACACACGCAAACAAAGACACTGATAAATGGAAGCACAAAAGCACACACCGATACAATTAGGCAGACACACACACACACATCGATCTAGGGAAGCACAATCACTAACACAATTCCACGTACGTCTACAAAGAAGCACACAAACATACAAACTAGATTAAATTGAAGCACACATAAAATCATATATGCAAATGGCCAGTGTCAGAAACAAACACTCGTACAAGAAAGCACACACACACACTGCACTACGATTTCACCCAGGCTTGCTTAGCACTCACCTATCCATCTGCACGCACCCTCAACCCCTCTCTCTCTCCCTTACTTACACACACACACACACACCCACCCACCCACCCACACCCACACGTGTTCTCATACTTGCCACTGTACAGCGCAGCATAAACACTACTGCGATATGAAAAATACAGACCAGTTGATTACAAATATGAAAAGTAGACCAGCTTTCTTTCAAAAAGTATCACAAGGACGTTATGACCCTAAAAAATGACTGGGCTCTAATCGACTTTTTTTATTTCTAATTCGCTTACCTGAAAACTTTTGTTTTCTTAATACATTACACAATTATTGTTACAGAATGTTTAAAAACACTTTTCCATTGTATTATGAGAATGTATTGCTTATTTTGGCATGTGCAATTCTGTTTACTGTTTGACAACACTTTGGTAGAAAGACACAAATGGGTAGTAATAGATAATCTGTTGGATGTAAACGTGGTGAAGCCGGTTTATGACGATATTGATGGCATATCTTTTACTATAGTTACTGTAGTGCTTGAGTCAGGTACGCAGGATAGGTTTCAGGTAGTTTTATTCAAGATGGTACAATAAACCCAATCAAGACCCACCAGGAGCAGGCAGCATGCTGCTCAGCCAACTGTGAAGATGTGACTCCTAACATTCTGTAGAATGACATCACAGCAAGGTTCCACAGAGAGAGCAAGAAAAACTTTGGATTCAAGATACAACAGTTACCCCTGAGGAAAGGCACCTGTGCCCGAAATGCACTATATTGTCCTGTGAGGAACAGTGAATTGCAGCATGTTCGAGGAAAGCCATCTGGCACCTGTTGAAACATAAGAGAAAAATGGTGCAAAAAATTATGATTACAAATGGACAAAAAATAGAACCAAGTTGAGAAAAGGAAGAAGATGGCTGAATGTGTTTGACTGTGGGTTTACTGGGCTGTGCCTCCTGGCGCTTCAGGGGCCAGAGGTGGCTGAAGCTTGCTTGGAGTTAAAAGGGAAACCATAAAGTTGCAGTGAATGGATGCATTCTCGTAATTTAAAACAGTTGACGGAAAAAGTAAAAAAATGCGTAATGACAATAACATAACATGTCTATTTGTAAAGCATACTGTTGTGATGTTATTTCGCGCCCTTCTTCTTTCTTTACCCCTTTCCTGCTGTTCAGCCTTGTTGGGTATGGAATGCGATGACTGCATAGAATGTTGGGTGCTTGAGGTTAGGCAGTTGGTGTCAGCAGGCTGAGCAGTAAGGATATACTGCTCCTGGTGGGGCCTACTTTATAGCCTAATTACCATCTTGGCTTATCTAAGCTTCCTGTAACTGAACTACAAATAAAGAAATACCTGGAACCTACAACCTGAAGATTATTACTTTGTAACATATTCGTTTAGCTCTTGGGGCACCTGGGTGTCGGGAAGGAGCTGTTTATTGTATTCCAGCTCAACTGTACTCATTTAATTTTATTTATCTATAATGATGAAAGGTTGAGTTGACCCACCGGGATTTTAACCTGTGGTCAGGAGGGCAAAAAGCCCTGTGGCGTGGATGCAGTAACCCACTGAGAAACTAAATGACGTGGCTAAAAAAATAATGAAGAATAAACATTTTGTGGGGAGGTAGAAATCAATTATCAATCCCACTCCTTACTCCTCTACAATCCTCCATAATACAAACCCCATGATTGAATACACGAGTAGTTTCTAGGCGCTACCAAATGGCACAGCGCACGTCTGTCAGAGGTTGAAATATCCCGACTTACCAACATCTGGGTTGCATTTTTTTTTGCTCAGACTCCACAATTCAGGCATAAGGTTTTACCCCACAAAACACAGACCTGAAAAAAAATCATTCACACACACCCATAAACCCAGAGCTCTTAACCAAACAACTCTTCGCTTTGATCACCCAAAATCAGTCAGTTGTAAGCTGTTATGAGCTTGTTTCAACACCAATATGACTGCTATGTGCTGTGTCTGTCCTTGGGACAGTGTGTGCATTTAAGAAGGGGAAGCTGCACCAGTGGGGGAGCAACTGCTTGGGGTTATGTCAGTTTATTTCCTGCTCAACGTATGCGCTACTTCCCTCCCTGTTGTTTGCACTTAGTTGACTCGTTGGTAAGGGGGGGGGAATGAAATGCATACATGGGGCAGAGGCCCAGGAAGGAGTGTCCGGTCTTTCGCCGACGAGCACCCTTACGTCAGGCAGAACCCAACATGGGCCTGCCTCATTAACAAAACAAGAACACGTAGCCCAGCGGAATGAGCAGGGGCTTTGAGTGGCGCTTTGATGTATAGGACGTTGCTCTGAATATTTAATAAAATCGCGCTCAAGGAAAAAAGGGTAAATTCCATCTCCAGGAGCGGTTGTGCTGCTCAAAAAGAAGCCGCAGGTGTGCTGATCCAACATGTTGGCTACAAAAGCAATTCAATGAAAAAAGTTGGTTTACATAAGCATTCATGCATGGATGAGACGCAAGGGGAGTTGGGGTGGGCAAGCAGCGACCTGGGAGGGGTGTGGGGGGGGGGGGGTGTTGAGACACAAATAGGAAATGCCGCGGGTGGGAGGTGGTAGGGAGACGGCACCGCGAGCTGAGTCAAAAGAAAAAGTCGTGCACCAAAATGAACTAAATGGCCAGAAGTTAACTTATCCATGTAACAGGATCAGTCCCCAGGATGGGAACAAAACAGCTAAAAGGTGGGACAAATGTAAAGCGTTTACCAATGAAACCAAAGGAATTTTCAAAGGCAGGCCAAGGACTGAGTAAAAGTGATGGGCGTGAACCCACAGAAGTAGATACAGGATGCTGAGAGACAGCGCATGCGCGCTGCCTAGACTCGACCTAAAAACAAGGAGAAATAAAGATACATTCCTCCTCGTTACGCATCTCCTGGGAAAGCGTTTTTTTCTGGATCATTCCCAGGTTTAGAAAGTCTTAAAATGTGTCAAAAAACATGGGAGTTGCGTGGGAACACACATGCAACGCCTACACTGGGCAGAGTAACCCAACGCAGCGATTTGTGCTGCGTTGCATTACTCCATATTTGCAGAGCCACTCAAAGTGGCTTTATATATATCAGTTAAGGTATGTCGCTCTTATACCATGTTGCATGGTGCAAGAGTGACACAAATCGGGTCATAAAAATGGCCACTTAACGTATGATGAACAGTGTACATACAGAGGACCATTCTCGCCCACCTATATGGCTGTCTCAGTCTTGTCACTCATTAAATGGACTGCTCTACTCCCTTCCTCCCCTCTTTAAAAGGGAAGGCTTAAATAGGCTAAATTCCAGAATAACCCTGAAGCCCCAATTCCTTTTGGCGGGCACCAATGTAAATTTAGGATAGTTTACAGAGAACACTCAATTACAACGTCTGCTGAGGATTAGGTATAGGCGAGAGTCTGCGTTCCTCTTGAAGCTTTGTAATTGACAGTTGGCCAAGTAGGGGTAGTATTGTACCTTCTACTGTAGCAGAAAAGCAGCATTCATGCCAGTATCTTAATAAACACACTGGAGGTGTAAATGACAGAATGGCAGTGTTCTGTACTGGTAGAGTTGATTTCGCATCATAAAATTGAGCCATTTTATCTGTTCCTACACAGTGTCAAAATAGTTTATTTCAGATACACAGTATCCATAAACTAAGTTGAGACTTTACACGGTCCACAAACGCAACGCAAATATAAAAATTCAGAAATTTCCAATAAACTGTATGAGGAACATAGAAGTGACCCGCAGATCCACCTAACCGCAGTCAATCATCATTCTAAAAAGCTGCCAGCATCTTAGCCAGAGTCACATCTTGGGTTTTTGTAGAGGGTGCAAAGGGTTTAGATCATAAAGATCTAAAATTGGCTGGAGTCCACTAGAGTTGTTCCTTACTGTGTGGACATGCATAGCTGCCAAGAGTTTCCATGGCAAATGTCTCACTTTTTCCGCCCTGGCCATTTAACTGACATCACATTATATTCTGGCACTTGAAATATAGCAGTTAACATTATAACTATGGGCTCAAAAACCCCAGCAGTAAAGTCCAGTGGGGTAAAAAGCCAGGATTAGCTAAAGGTGTCACTCAAAGGAATGATGCATCTTGTAACTATGAATTTTGTTGGTACGTGGAAAGTCTTGTGTTGTTTTCACCATTATTCTATGTGCACAATGACAGCACTTGTTACACAGGTCACTATACCTTGCACTGAATTCTTAAATCGTGGGATGTTTGGCAGGCAATAAAAAGTAGTCTCCGTAATAAAGCACTCTTGTGTAAAGAACTTGGGGAGAGTCCTGCTGAATAGATTAGAGACTTGGCTGGAGGAAAAAGGAATATTTTGAGATATTCAGTACAGGTTTAAACACGGGTTGGAACAGTAAAGCAATCTCTGACCCTCTACTTGTTAGCTAGTACATATGTATATACGAAGAAGTCCCCTGTGTACCTGGCTTTGATGGACCTTATTTCAGCAATTGACAATGCTGATAGATCAAAACTATGGGGATAATGTTAGAGATGAGGATTGAGGGTTCATTTATTAACTTATTGGGGGAGATGCTCTTGGAAGTCTCAGCTAGGATCCATTATGACCAAAATGGAGAATTAACTGAATCATTGTACATAAATTTGATTTTTTCCCACTAAGGGTCATTATTGGTCCCATTTTTATTCTCTCTTTATATAAATCACTTAGAGAACTTTCTTCTGCAGCAAGGAGGAGACTTCCCCCAGGTTGATATAAGATCTATGCATGTACGGCTTTATGCACATAACACAGTACTACTGACCAGAACTCCAAAAAGGCTGCAAAAATTATTTGATTCTAGTAATTTGTTGATGGGTAATCTAGGGCTGTCAACAAACCTGTCCAAATTGTACGTGATGAGATGTGGCCCAAAAATGTCTAAACCAAGGACATACCATATTAGTGGCTCTTGATTGAACACTCTTACCTTTTTTTAATTTTCTAGGGATCACTTTCAATATCATTTTAGCATGGGACAATGCAATTAAAGCCGGAAAACATCAATTCAACAGAGCAATCAAACATTTTTTAGATTTGTTGCTAGATTGTGCCAAAAACCTCCTCCCCAGATGTTCAAGTTGTGTAAATCTAAATGTCAATCAATATCGAATATTCTTTATTCGACCAATACATCTAAATGTATCTTAGTGGAGTCTTATAGGGCAGGATATTGGGTAACCAACTCATGTAAAATTCAGACGACCAAACGGCAATTTTTGAAGAGGTTACTGGCCACCTCAAAGCCATGCTCTGTTTTTATATTTCACAAGATACTGGGGGTACCATACATAGAGGATGTTTTAAAGCTTAAACCTTTGCTTCTATTGGTGGCTGTGTGGGACAAGCCAGGAGTGGGTTTAACTATAATGAAGGACTTACTGTCATTAGACAAAGGCCTTGCAATCCTGTGGCTACATTACTTAGAATTCTTTTAATAATTTGGCGCTGGGAGAATTTTTACACTAATCTAGATCTATTAAATCAATCATCTAGCGATATATTGAAAAAACATACATGGATAATTTGCAGAGGGTTCGTTGCATGTCAGAGTCTAGTAAGTAGACACATGCCATTATTTCCACCTCTTGTGTCACCAAGCCTCACCTTAGGTAGATGAGGAGTACCCCAGCAAGGTTTTACTTGACTCGTTTCAGGCTTATTCTAGTTTACCATCTAGTAATGGACCAGTCAGATGATCACAGGTACAAAATGGGTATTCCATGTTGCTGTGATAAAATCATGGCACAGATCACACTGGCCTTCATTTTACTCTGTGAATTTGATGTAGTTCCGAGGAAGACATACTTGTTACCAATTCTCCGGGCAGCCAACTTGAGACTATGACACAAGGCCCTGATCATTTTACCGGCACTTCCATCATCATTTATTGCAGCACTGAATGTGTCATTTATTAAAGTTGCTACTAAGATCCGGAAAAGATCTGCTTGTGACATAACTTGTAGATTGCTTTGAATATCGTAACGGTAATAAATACCTTTTTAAGCTAATTCTGTTGTTATAATGTACCGTAATGTGTGTATTTTTCAATGGCCATCCCGACAATGTAATATTTCAGTGTTCCATGACACAAAGTGTGCAAGAAATGCGATTTAGATTATGTTATGACCAAAGCACACTGTATTTTTTTGACTCCTAGATTTATATATGCCTGATAAAGAAATATTTTCCATTAAATACTATGCGTCTCCAAAGGAATAACTGTTGATACCCGCGATTACTATATTTTATAAATGTTTAAATAAACTATAAATTGTAGTATTGACTGACTATGCATTATAGTTAGGCTCTCACTAGGAGACATTAAGACTGTTTTTAAATGTAATTTATGGAAGTTTAATATTTGTATTTTATTTTGTACTATATAATCTGCTCTCTTTTATGGGCGGAATTGGCCGAATAAAGATATATTTGATTTCACTCTAATCAGTTTTCTTTCCAAGCACCTAAGGCATCATCATCAGCATACTGAAAAGGGGGACTCGATCTGATCCCCGAGTTTTGATCAGGATGCATCACACTTGATCCTTTTAAAAACATCAAGTGTTATGCTTCCTTTCTCTTATTTTCCCATTGCCTACACAGAAAGCCAAGCAATGTGGCGATCGTATAACTGTGAGATGACAATATTAGCCATTGTTTACTTTACTATTGTAACCCCTACCTCTTCTTATTTCTTAAAAATAGACGTAAACCATAAAAACATCATGAAAACCTTTTGTTAAAGAAAGGGTGTTGGAGTATAGCCTTGTCAAACACCTTTAGAGATACCTAGGGTCCTATTACAATCTCGGTTGGAGGCTTTCTGACCGAGATTGTCTGTTTCAATTCTGACTGGCTGATTACAATACAGACGGTCGGAATGGTAACTGGCTGGTCATTATGGCTGGATTCCGACAGGCTCAAGGAGCCCGTCGTCCTGTAGGAACCGGCCGTAATCCATAGGTACGCTGTTTTACACACTCCGGATTACGATTTACGGTTTCCCACAGGCTTTCTATGCAGGCTTTCAGACATGGAAAGCCTGTAGGTAAGTGTGTTTGGGAGCCCCTAGCAGTACCCCTTTCTGTTTGCGGCCTCCGGTTGGGGGCCGAGGGGGCACCCATGTTGCAGCCTTTTTGATCCCTGCACCATGTGACAGGCATTTTGAGGTGCCTGCCACAGGGTGCAGGGATTAACACAATCTCCCATTTCTCTATGGGAGCTTGTGTTATAGCTGGTTTACGGCCGTAACACAAGTTCCCATAGAGAAATGGGAGCATGCGACGGTGCCATGTGGGGTCGCATCATTATAGCAGTGTCGGAACCGCCGGCCAAAGATTGGTCGGCCCGAGACCACGACAGTGTCGGGCGGACTCAAGTTCGCCTGACATCGTAATTGAGCCCCAAATATCTTGGTTGCATCGCCACCTGCAAAGGCGTAAACATGCTATTTAAATGTCATAATCTGATAAATTCGACTTGGCCCAGATCAAACCCCATACATTTCATAGTTTCAATTAAACTGGTCAGTCTACAACATCAAGAGCACTTTTCAAATCGAGAAATACCTGGCAAATGGTCCTTTTTAAGCTAGGCATATTGCATAATAAGTGACTGAAGGTAGAATGCTTGGTCTGTTGTCACCACACCCTTGCATAACCCAGTCTGACAAGTAGTCAGAACCCTTGGTCGTCCGCTCCTTCTTGGAGCCTCTGGAGGACCAGTCTCCCTCACATTATCCTGAGACTCTTTAAAAGTGACCCAGAAGAGTAATTTCTCTGGTCAGGATCATACTTGTAAAGATCCCCAACACTTTGTCCAAACTTGGCATTTTTCCCAATTTCAAAGAGGCTAATACTCTATCGACCTCTGAGTAGCTGAATAAGTCTACTCAGCAAGGGCTTCAACATTAGGAACACTTGACCGGTATTCGGTGCCTTTAAGTGTAGCAACAAAGCCACTTCTCAAACCCTGGAACCCCAAAGTCTCCAAAGGCCTGGACCATCTTTTTTCTGTATAACATTATAAAAGGACACTAGAGATCATTGTTTTTTAATCATTGAGTTACCATTTACTTGTTTTCAAGTTAGGTATAAAGTCTGTGCCTATGTTCACCGCTTCCAGCTCACAAGACTGACACTGGTTTAGGTAGATTTACCAGACAAGCAGTGGATCATCGTCACTTTCGACCCTTAATACTACCTAACAGTCATTTAGCACTGACCGATGTTCAATGCTTACTAATATATATCAATCAAAATTTCCCTGGCTGCGCAGTGGAAAATGGATTTCTGTTTTAATGGGGAGTACATTTATCCTATTGACTAAAGGGCATATTTATGAGAGGCTTGTGTCACGTTTGCACCACGCAAAGTAGTTCATGCATGACGCAAGCCTCTAAGTCACATTTATGAAGCCCTGGAGTAAGGCAATGCAGCACAAATCACAGCGTTGCCTTACTCTGTGCAAGGGAGGTCTTCTGGTGGGTGTTCCCATGCAACTCCCATGGTTTTTGATGCATTCCGTGGAAATGTGCCAAAATCGTACCCCTCCCCAGGGGGTGTTTTTTTGGAGGCAATCCCTAGTTACGTGTGGACCTTTTACAGCTTCCTCAAGATATGTTGCCATCATGTCAATGGTTGTTTTACTCAGAAACAAAAGCAGGAGGCTTCGGGCTACTTTCTTATTTTTTTTACTAGGGTGTCCATACCGTGAATCCTGAATTTGTTGATGTGTTAACGAGTTAACTTTGAAATATGATGTGAATGAAATTAAACAAATTGCATGTGTATCATCTAAAGACCCATCAGGCTCCCTGATAAAGTTGACCAACCTAAGGCCTCTTGATGTATGCTGTAGGAATTATATTGAGATACCGCAGTTGGTTCATTAGTAGATAGGCCTGCACATTGGGGAACTGGTCGCTCAACTGCAGATCAAGGCCTAGATCTAATGTGTGCTCAGTTACAGGGCTCCTCAGCCACTCTTTGTTCTGGCTCTCTTGTGTAGACAGCTTCTGGTCTTCAGATTGAGTTGTTTGGCATGAAAGGTACCTTAGGGTCTTAGGCCTTGTTCTAGTGTTTCACTAACGAGAGGAATGAATGACTTTAGGATTCATAGATTTTGTGGAAAAAAAGCTGTGTGGTCAGGTCTAAATTAATGTCTACTTTTTCAGTTTTATCCTTATTCACACTTATGGCTTTATCATCCAGACAGCAAGCTTTCTATTGTGTATATATCCGGGGGGGGGGGGGGGGGAGGGGGGGCAGTTCTTTGCTGCGTAAGCTCTGGCCAAATGGTGACATTCTTCAGAGCTTTGGACTTGGATTTTTACTTCCCTGGAAAATTCTGTCTAGCTAAAGAATACGTCATGCTCAAATCTCAAGGCCTTGGATGTTAAATTTTGTATTTACTATGCCTGTTCTTGACCTTTTTGTAGCCTGTTTCCGCAGTTTCTTTAGCACAGCATTTCTATTATGGAGCAACAATTGAGTGACCTGTTTTCTTCCACTGAGTGTTTCACTTTTTAAAAGTTGGGATAGGAGGGACTAATTTACTAATATTTACCTTAGACTGTAAGAGCCATCCTTCATTTCAGCGATGATATTGGTACATGGTATGGTGCTTTTAATGGATTATTACAGAATCCGTATTTTTACCAACATGTTTGATAGGAGAAGAATTTATACTGTGGGTTCCATAGCTCATGACAGATCAGTTCATCCTTACTGAGTGGTGCAGTTAACAGAGAGAATGATGCAGTGGCGTAACGAAACTTGAGGGGGCCCCCCTGCAAAGTGCATGGAGGGGGCCCCCAGTGCTCTGGACCCAGTCAGGAGCTCTCGGGCCAGGGCCAGACTGGGAACCCAAAGCAGCCCTGGAATATTTTGTCAGACCAGTCCCTCTATGCTCTATGGTATGTAGCAAGCCGGCTTGACTCTTGCAAGTGGGCTTGGGGGGTCGGGGGTGGTTCTCCCCTAATAATGTTTTTTTTAATGGCAAAAGTGGTGCATTATACAACATATTCTTTATTTTATATTCAATGTATTACCTTTTAAAACATAGTAAATGATGACCTTACAGTGCACCGGGATACCCAGTCATACCCACGTCTTACAAGGAACACAGAAAATAGACCAGAGAAGCACCACTAAATTTGTATTGCTTTTATTGCACGTTTTACATCAAAGGTAACTGCTTTATCTGTAATGTTTGGCACCTGAGGGCAGAATGTGCGTGGTCGACAGAAGCCACATGGAAGTCTGGCTCATTTTGGTCTCGAGGTTCCGACCAAGAAGAGCCAGAGCAATCATCTGCATGGAGGGTCCGATCTAGCTGCTGTGCCGGAGCTGGTCAAGGCCCATCACCCAACTGGAAGGAGGATATCAGGAGGGAGGAAACAGGCCAGGTTGAGCCTACCTCCCACAAAGCCCCACTTGGAAAGCAGCCTGCGCAACTGAAGGCTGTCAGACACTGAAAACATTCCAATAGAAGCAACGCTTTATCACCACCTCTCCCACAGAAGAGAAATACAGAACCCTCAAAGAGGAAGAATGCAAAGAGGTTCTGGGTCCACTCCCTGCTCGGGTGGAAATATGCCTCAGAGGAGCTGGCACTACCCACGAAGACTGAGGCGATGCAGCTGGAAAACTGCCAGATGGTGCCCTTCACCCACCCAAGACAGCTGGCTGTATAAACGTTCTTGAGCCCACCCCCTTCCCTCGTGTGTCTTTGTGCACTTAAGTAGACCTATATCTGCTTGCAGCACTCTTTAAATCAGCAATGGTATGCCGTATCGCAGCTCGGTAACAAAACACAATATAAAAACATAACAACGTAACACATAAAAAAAACTTGGCACACCATACTATTGAACAACATAACATATCAAGCAATTTCATTATACCATAAGCTAACATACATGACAAAGCAGCTCTTATAAGATGGTCCAATTCTTACAATGTTGCTATCGTAGTTTTATGTTTAATATAACCTTTAAGTTAAAACAGCAGAATCACAGATTTTTAACATTTTCAAAATCATCTTTAGAGTTGCACTTTCAAACAATCTACTACACTCTGTCTTGTGTTAAAAACAACAATGGTGCAACCTCAGACAGGGCTTGTCTGAGGTATGCACTCAAATATGGAGTCCTGCCCCTTATAGGGTCATCCAAGAAATCAATCATCCAAAAGCCCTGCCAAGCTAACTAACACATAAGTCAGCCTCACCCATGCAACCCATGGCATTACAGTCAGGATTTTGAAAAAAACAGCTTTTCTGAAATATTGTCACGTTTTTTTTATCTAATAAGATGTCAATAAAATTCATCTTACTACTATGTTTCTTACTATTATGACCACATTCTCAATACTTTCAGCCAGTGTAAAACTAGATCATAAATATGCCCATCCACACTTCCTGTCAATGGCATGGGCAGCACTGGCAATGTGGTGTCAAGAACACACACATGCTGGAGAAGTATCTCTTTGTAATAAATATCACAGTCAATGGTGGTGTGAAGAAGTAAATGCTCATACAGGTCAAGATAAGCTCATTTATTAAGATGAAAATAATATAAGATCCCATCCACAGGAGACATTAGCATCAACTGTCTCTTTGACTCAGCAAAGGATTACATCAGAAACATTATAGAGTGTACACTTAACATTCTACTAACCACAGCAAGAAACTAATTGGAAATGAGAAGGATACCACACACCTTCCCCCGAACCTTAAAACAAAAACACAATAAATATACATTGTTTCAGCACTACAAACAAAAAATAATACATAAGAAGGTTATTTCAAAACATAATCACGAAGGGTTGTAGGAACTCTAGTCACACAAGAACTTTTCCTTTCAGGAATATCAACACCAGATTGACCACTGCTGTTAGTCGAACAGGGAGAATTGAGTGTGCTTTTGAATACCAACCCAGAAATGGGAGCAATGCGATTTAGAATCCATATACGCCCATCACTTAGTTTGACAGCATTACGAAAGAGTTTGGTAACATGAAAAGGAGAAGAGAACTTTGACCCAGAGGACTTAAAAGGGAGACAAACTCTCACACGATCACCAACAGAAAAATTCGGGTGAGCAGCAGCATGTCTGATGTCAAAGTTTAGCTTCCTATTAGTGGGCTTAACCTGCTGTCTGTCCAACCCCAAGGTTTTGTCCGAACTCAAGGCTTCAACACCTAAGTTTCTCATCCAAGACTGAAACATGTATGTGTTCGGCGTACGACCCCTAAATAAGACGAAAGGTATCTCACCAGTGGTGGAATGCGGTGTGATTCTATAAACCATAACTCTTTCAACCAAATTCGCTTTCCAATCTGTACCTTGTTCTTTAGACACCTGAATAGATTCTTTGAGTACACGGTTAAACCTCTCTACCATCCCGTTACATTACGGATGATAAAGAGAGCATCGCTTGTGTTTTATACCCTTATTGATTAGTAAGTCTTCCATCTCTTTTGACACAAACTGGACTCCATTATCCGTAAGGAGAGACTCAGGAGATCCCTCTCTACAGAAAACGTCTTGTAAAAATTTGGTAATACTCTTGGTTTCACTGCTTTGAGTGAGTTTAACCTCTGGCCATCTTGAGAACATGTCGATCAGGACCAACACGTAAAATTGACCACTTTTGTTAAAAACAGGTCCTAAATATCTAGAGCTACATCTTGCCAACAGCGCGTGGGAACTTCTCTTATAATCATCGGTTGCACTCTTGTTTTACAAACTTTGTCAGAAGTATTGCACTCAACACAATCTCTTAACATACGCTCGACAAAGATGTTTATTCCTGGCCACCAGAAATGTAAGCGCACCCTTTCTTTTGTCTTTGATATTCTCTGATGTCCTTGATGAGCTAATTGAACAATCTTCAATCTGATAGAAGAAGGTGGAACAAGTCTGGTGCCTCTCCAAAGTAAATTCTCTCTCACAGAAAGTTTGTTCTTTACATTCCAAAACTTCTTAGCATTCCCATTTAAGTTGTTAAGACAAGGTCAACCTGTAAGAACTAAATTGAAAATTTCTTGCAAGTCAGCATCCTTACTCATAGCATCTCTCCAATCAGCTTCTGGAATAACACTTTCAACAATCTCGCACACTTTAAACTCATCTACCTCCCATGAATCTTCACAATGTAAGGGAGTTTGCGCATCATGCTCAGGTACCAACCTGGAAAGACAGTCAGCAACTTTGTTATAAACCCCAGGTATATACTTCACTACAAAGTCAAAATCCTGGAGAGCAATTACCCATTTACAAATTCGAGAAGAAATTGCATCAAGACAGAAGACATCCTTCAAAGGCTTGTGATCCGTATGAACAGTGAAAGGATTGCCCCACAGAAACTTTTTTAACTTTATGATAGCTCAAAAGATACATAAAGCCTCCTTCTCGATTACTGAGTAAAGCAACTCTGGACCAACAAGAGCCCTGGAAAGAAACAATATAGTAACTTCTTTGCCATCCCTCATTTGTTTGAGAACAGCACCCAGGCCACGAGAGCTTGCATCAGTGACAAGTATGGAGTTAAAAGAAATATCAAAACTTTGAAGAGAGGGAGCCGAATTAAGAGCTTGTTTCACACATTCATACTCATTTTGGCACTGCTGTGACCATGTAAACTTTACTCCCTTTTTTAAAAGAGATCTCATATTAAAAGTTTTGCATGCGAAACGCGGTATGAATCTATTACAATATTCCGCCATGCCTAAGAAAGGGACCTGCTCTTCTCTAGACCCTTGGGTAGCGAGTTCACTTATAGTCTTAATCAACAGATCTTTTGGTTTGACTCCAACAGCTGTCAGACAGTGGCCCAGATAATCAATTTCCGAGAGGTTAAATTTGCACTTATTCTCTCTAAGTGTCAAACCTCTCTCTGCAAAACGTTCAAGAACAGACCTTACCCTGAAATTGTGTTCTTCTTGAGACGATCCATGAACCAGTACATCGTCTTGATATATTTTAACTCCTTCGATACCCCTTAGGACATCCTCCATGACCCTTTAAAAGACGGAAGCCGCGGAAATCAATCCGAAGGGCAAGCATGTGAATTTGAAGGACCTGAAAGGAGTTATAAAGGATGTAAGATTCATGGACTTCTCATCAATCCTGACTTGGTGATAGGCTGCCCTAAGATCCAGGGAAGAAAATACACACGCATCACCAGGTTGAGTTAGCATCGTTTTGATGTTGGGTAGAGGGTATCTATCAGCTACACCTCCCGATTGAGGGCCCGAAGGTCCACATAGAAACAAATCTCACCTGAAGCCTTACGTGCCAGAACTACTGGAGCCAACCATTGACTCTCTTCAGTCTCGATAATGATACCTTCTTTTTTAAGTTTCTCCAATTCGGAGCGCATAGGTTCTTGCATAGCTAAAGGTACATTACGTACTTTACATGTAACAGGAATGGCATCTGGTTTCATTGTAATGTTGTGAACGTAGCCTGAAAGACAACCCAGCTTATTACTAAAAACTTGCTTGAATTCAGAACGCCAGTCAGGATGCGATTGACCACACAACACTGAGTTCAACACATTAGGATCAAGGAGCGTTTCTTTGTTTGATGAAACAGAACTTGGTAAACTACCTTCTGTGGTATGGGGATTTAAATCAGATCTAATGTCTCTGAGGACAATACAGGGATTCCCACCAGGAACTAAAGACACAGCCAAATCAGCTTGGTGGAACCAACTGAGTATACTATCACCCCTGCAAGAGATGTAGATTTTACCCGCAGTCAGTCTTCCTGTATACTCAATTTCGCCATTAAAATAACCAAAAAGTTTGATTGGTTGACCACCGTAAGCCAATGGTCTTATATCAGGCTTAAACACTTTCACATTTGCAAGAAAATTTTTATCAATGAAAACTTTAGGTATCAGGGTAATTTTTGCCCCAGAATCAAAAAGCATTTTGACTTTCACAATTATTGATGGAAACATTATCTACAGCCCCTTTACACTTTTTATCCCTTGGTAAGGAAATTTCACCACAATGTAATGTGTCAGAATCAGAATCACTATCCTCTTCAAGTGATACCACTTTAACACGTCTATTTTTCTTATTAACTTGTGACCTGCAAGCCTTTGTAAAGTGTCCGACTTTGCCACAGTTTAGACATTTTGAGGACAAAGGCGGACAGGTTTTGTCATTGGCAAGTTGATTCAGAAGCATTACAACGAAAACATTTGATTCTTGCACCACTTGTGGGTTTGAAGAGGTTGGAAGAAGAAGCAGTCGGATTATGTTGTTTCTTAGTAGATTTAGATGTTGATTTATGAACAGATTGTTTCTTTGTAACAAAGCACTTTTTCTTCAGGAATAGTTTTCTCTTTCTTAAAAACGTCAACACAAGCGAGTGAATGTTCTAACCTCTAGGCTATGGTAATTACTTCATTCAAATCTGGATCATCCTTTTGCCAGAGTTCGTCTTTTATTTTTTCTATGATGCATCCTAGCATGAACTGATTGCGGATTATCTCCTCCAAGGCACCTTCAAATTTGCAAGTTGATGCCAATTTACGCAAGACAGTCACATAAGTTTCAACAGATTCTTCCTCTTTTTGTGTGCGCCTGCCAAAGTAATACCTTTCCAAGATGTTACTCACTCTTGGAAGATAGTGTTTATCAAGTTTTTCAAGATTTATTTCAAATTCGTTGAGATTGTCAGACTCTTCAGCAGTCAAATCTGGGAGATGTTCAAACACCTCTTGGCGTTCTGAGCCTAGACAATGCATCAACAAGGCAGACTTCCTTTCTGCACTAAGAGATGTTCCGCACACTCTTGCATAGTTAAGAAATACTTTCTTCCATTTGGACCAGCGAATGGGAGGGTCACCAGGCTTTGAAAGAAAGAACGGAGCAGCAGTGACGTTTTGCATAGTTAGGTAAGAGATGTCCTTGAGTTGTAGTTACCAACTTGTGTAGACCAAGTAAAAGTGCAACGAAGAAGTACAATTGAGGAAAAAAAAAATATGCAACAATATGAGTAAAAGTATAGAAGTATAATCTGAAAATGTTCCAGGTATTTAAGTTTATAGTGCTGTGTGTGCCAGCGAGAACTGTCAGAATTGACACACTTTGTTTATCAAAGTCCCATAGAACTTATGAAGATGCACCTACTTACAAATGTTCCCGGTATTTAACTTTATAATGCTGTGTGTGTGTCAGCGAAAACTAAAAGAATTGACACACTTTATTTATGAAAGTCAAAAGGCTTAAGATGGTCTCACTATCTACAAAGCTGTGTGTGTCAGCGATGCAAAGGTATTCATGTAATGATGACACACAAAATAAACAAAATGAGTAAAACAAGCTGTGTGTGTCAGCGTGTTGTGTTTTCCTTGTAAAGTCAAACGATGTACTCATCACTGTGCAGCGCGGACAAAGACCATTTATTTTATATGAAGTGTATATGCCAGCGTGGCAGAGTAGATGTTTTTAATTTGTTATAAGTGTGTTTACCACGCTTGGTCATGATGAGAACACCAGCGTGAAAGAATTGCCCTTCTCTTTCGCCGGCGCGTGTTGGCAAATGTGATAAGGTTGCTTGAGTGTGGGCGGAGAGAGCCCGGTGGATGACGTAGGTCTGTAAGCAACAGTGGTTGACAAGGCACAGACGCACAGAACGTGGTGACGTCTGAAGTTAAGGTGCGCGCTGACGGTGCTGAATCACGAGAAGAAAACAAACAATGCGCGAGTCACAGGTAAGCGTCAACTTTAAAAAAAAAAATGCCAGTACCGTAAGCGTGACGGCGTTGATGCTAGAAATGTCACCAAAATAAGTTTGAAAGTTCACAAGTTTCAAGCGCTGTCTCATCAATCAGCACAATGTCATTTAAGTGAAATTTCTTTCGAAACATAAAAAGAATTACGCGCAGAGGCAGGCGAACTTAATGCAGAAAAGCTTCGCTTGTAAGGGAAGGAGTCATTCCAGGATATTTCGCTTAAGCCAGAAAGGAAAACGTAGATCATGAAGCTCCTACTGCTTTTTAAAAACAGTTTCTGGCGCTAAATACCTTTTAATCCAGAAAGGTTTGTGTTGGGATCTTGGGATGTTAAAGCCGCATCAAACCTGATGATGATGAAAACAGGAGCAGTAGCTTGAATCCTCACCAGTCCTAGTCGCCAGTGTGAAGTAGTAAATGCTCATACAGGTCAAGATAAGCTCCTTTATTAAGATGAAGGTAATATCAGATCCCATCCACAGGAGACATTAGCATCAACTGTCTCTTGGACTCAGCAAAGGATTACATCAGAAACATTCTAGAGTGTACACTTAACATTCTACTAACCACGGCAAGAAACAAATTGGAAATGAGAAGGATACCAAGGTGGCTTGGGTATTTGAACTGACATATTACTAACCTGGTAGCAAACTATAGCATCCTTAGTCAGTTGTTCTCAAAATGGCTACATTGTGTATTTTTTAATCCTTAGCACATTAGCAATGACAAGAACCACTTCAAGACTGTGTTATGACGGAAAGGCAGACATTGTGCTGTAAAAAGTACAGCGATACAAAAGGGGATGATGGACGGAGCGTTTGAACAAATCAAACACTCACCCCCAGTCAACTGATCTGAGTTTAATCCATCTCCATTCTTTAGTTCACTCAGCCACCCCAGTTCAGACATGGCTATATGCAAATCAGTCTGACCCTGTGCCTTATGGGAACAGTCCAGCCCGAACTGCCAAGCCATGTCTTCCCTGGACCGGAAACAAGCATCTTGGGACCGGTTTCGGATTCATAATCCTCATCAGCCAGGCTATCTTGAATCCAGTGGCCAAATGAACAAGGGACTCACGTCTGAGCATACCCTGCCACACTTAGGGCGAACAAAGCGATACAAAAGGGGATGATGGACGGAGCGTTAAAACGATACAAAAGGGGATGATGGACGGAGCGTTCAAAGCGATACAAAAGGGGATGATGGACGGAGCGTTGAAAAAAGTACAGGGGCATACAAGGTAGGTCCAGGAGAGCCAGGGCCTTGCCAAACATTTAGGATTTCCAAATAGAAGACATCCACATAAATGATTCTAAATTGCATTTGTTTACATAGCGCATGGATAGCTGAATATCTTGCATGGATCCGGTTCTCCTAGACCTATGTTGGACACCCCTGAGAGACTCAACGTTTGCATTTTTGTCAGAGGAGACACAGAATGAAAAAGTAGCAAGAGTAGCTTTGTATTTCAAGTGGCGCTGAATTTTAACAAGCGTAGATTTTAGAGCTGATAGTTCTAAAAGCAAATCGGCTACAGTACCAATTGACGAACCATGGACAGATGCACAGATAACACAGGTTAAAAAGATGCTTGGCTACCAGGGTAGTGCAGCCCAAGCCGATAAAAAAGCAATTAGTGGAGGTGGCAGCCTACACAAAAGTTAGTGGAAAATGCTGGTGGTGCTTTTCTGCCTGCAGATACATTTTTTTGTGTAATCTAAGTATATTTGTTCATTTCAGAGTCAAAGAGGGGAGGGGAGATATATCTTGAACAACGTTTCGAAGGTTATCTATTTTTTATTTAATCAAAACAATGTCCACAGTTTTGTTAAACAATTAATTGTTCCAGCAGTCTGACAAAGGCAGATAACAATTAGCAAAGGTGCCGAGGGCGTGTGGTGTGGACAGGCAGGAGAGCAGAGTTGCAGAGACTTGTTCTGGACAGGTAGACTGGCTCACAGGAGTTGGCTCCTGAACACTGAACCGTCAACACTGGCGTGGCACTTGGTTATAGTGCGGCTGGGTCTCGGATTAAGGCTCATGGTCTCATACTGTATAGAAGAGCTGCAGAAGTGCAGAAGCAGGGGCCTCTACCCCAGGTTCATCCTCCACCTTAGCTATAGAAAATACAGTTAGATGATCTAGCCAGTGCCAAATCAGTGAAAGGATGTAGCAGACAGGCTCTCACCACTACAGGCACACATCAATGGCTGAAATAGCAAATACATCCAACTCATACAGTGCATGTTGCACTCATTGAATAGTGGTTTCATCTGAATCTGTATTCAGCTTGATGTTATGGCCTATGACACAGTGATGTTACTCAAAAAGTAAAACATACTAAGACGACTTTCTTCAAACTGCCGCCCTTTGCAGCACGTCTCTTATTATCCTGAAAGGCATTAAGTCTTTCTGGAAGAAGATCGCATGCCAACTGCTGCGACAACATAAGACGCCGGCCCACTTTGTGTGGCCTCCGCCAAACAATGATGTACATATTAGCAAGTTTAATTTATATTTCAAGGAGGAAACTGCAGGTGATTAGGCTGCATCTGAATTCTCCCCTGGCCTTAAAAGTGTGCTTGTCATGCTTAACCGGTCTAACTTGGTGCTGATGCGCGCTAAACTCCTCCATGTAAGTAAATGGGACTGCTGACCTTTTGCTGTTATGATGACACATGTCCCAGCCGTCCTGGGTCTCACCCTTGCCTTGCTGTGCGTACCCATTCACTAGCCCGACTCAAGAACTTCTACTGAGGTACACTACTAAACACCTTTCATCCTGCAACTCCAACATGCGCAATGACCTGTTTCAGGGTCAGACCGGCGCTCCGCTCCAGGTTGTGCCATGTGCTCTCGCGTGAGTGAGTGCAGAGCGACATTGTCTTTCTTTTATTTCCGTGATAACGGACTTGGAAACAAAACAGGGGCAACACAGTTTAGTTTAACCCCAGTGCTGCTACTTTTAAAGCTGGCATTTAGGCCGAGCCAAACATCTTTGATGGGTTGGGTGGCCTGATGTAATATAGATCCCCAATAAGAAAATCGCCCCCCGCCCTGTAACAAAACCGGCCCCAGGAAACCCCAGGTACTGCCAGTCTGTGCCTGTCTCAAGGCAGGGGCCCGCTGCAGGTGCACAGTGCCAGAGGGGGCCCCCTGGAGCTCGGGCCTCCCGCGCTGTAGTGGCTGTGGGGGCTATTCTTATGCCCCTGCCATTAAGCACAGTGACAATTAACTGGCACACTTATTTATTCCGCAACGCTCCAAACACCAATTAGTTGAGCCAAGGAACAAATACAAGGGAATAGAGTGGAGGGGGCAAACAAAAATGAACAATCAAGGTAACATAATGAAAGATGTATTGCAGTGCATGAGTTAGAATCATAGTTAGAGCAAACACTTTCATAAAGAGGTGGCAGCTGTATGAGAGGAGGAGACTGCCAGGAGAGAGTGACCATAATTGACGAGAAACAATACAGGAGGAAAGAAGCAACAAAAAAATAAGAGCGGTCAAACAGCAGAGAAACAGCAGGCCATAATGGATGTATATGAGGAAAGAGAGACTGAAAGAGAGACTGAAAGAGGATACAGTCAAGGAAAGAGAAAGAAAATGAGATTGAGAAGGACAGTCATAACAAAAAGTGGGTAGAGAGAGTCAGTGAGTAATGGAGGATAACTCTTAAACAATGTGTATGAGAGAGAGAGTAAGTGAAAGAGTTAGGGATAAAGAGAGAGAAAGACTACTTAGAAAGTCAGGACAGTTGGCAAAGAGATAAAGGAATGAGTGTGAGAAACAGGTCAGAGAGCTAAGGGCAGAAAGGAGGGACATTTATGGGAAAGAAAAGAAAACAAGAAAGGAAAAAAACAGAGAAAGAAACAAAAGAGCTAGAAAGAGAATGGGGATATGGAGGGTCAAGAGTGACCACCTCTGAGCAGATGTTGTCTAGAGAGTAAGATTACCTAAAATGAGGGTCATTCACAGTGCATGAAGGGGACTATATGGAAGAATAAGGCACAGAGAACATTACATCATAGTGGAAGCTAGAGAGAGGGGAGGAAAGAAAGCAGGATGAAAACTACACGTTAGGAGATAGCGGAGATCAAGTAACCCACATAATCAAAAGTGAGGCAACCAACAGGGAAAAAGAGGGATTTTGTGTTGTGCGTAGAAATTTGCAAGGTGATGGGAAGACACTAGAAATAAGTACATTGAATTCAGCGTGACTATGGTATTTTAAATGTTTGCTTTATTCTGAGTAGCAGAGCTGTGAGAGCTTTGACACAAGTTTTCAGAGCTTTCCTACAACTTGAAAAGCATACGTTTTAAGGAAGTGCAGTGCACCAATTTTAGTGCAGTTTGAAAAATAGAAAAGCTGTCCCATCTTTCTCACCCAGCTTAAATAATTATGGAGGAAAAACATACATGTAAAAGGAGCCATGTCCACTATTCCAATGACCATTGGGATAGAGCTGCAGGACAGGGCTCTGAGCATTAGGGCCACCCTGCTACAATACCTAGACACTGACAGTCTGAGCCGACAGCGCCACTGCCAGAGTCACAGGATCTGAACCGGACTTGGTTCTCGTCTCCATCCTCCGACCAGAGCAACACAAGTGCAATCCACATCTGCGGTAAATGTAATTCTGCTTCAGGTTGGAAATGCAGGTGCATTTACTTGGTCAGATCTCACTTTGGGGGCGGGGCAGAACCTGCCACTGAAAAGCAAGACCAAGCAATGCAAGGAGTCACTCATATCCAGATTCCATACGCTGCCAGGCATTGTCAAAACAGTTGCCTTGGTTCAGTACTTGCAGGGGCCCCAGGGGGTGTTTTTTTAAGTCTGGTGTGACCGGATGATGAGGCATAATGAATGCTATGGTATCGGCCCAGTACGCCCAGGGCCTGTCAGTTACTCCATGCCTCCCTTTATTACATCAAGGTAGAAAGAAAAGGGCTGTTGGTGGACTCACCTGTTTGGGGGACTCCAGCTAGTCCAGCGCTGGCCTCACTACTTCTTTAAGCCCCAGGAATCACAGCCCTTCAGCAGTTGAAGGATGCCAACATGGCCGGGGAGAAGGCGGCTGCAGGACGCATGAGACCCTTTTGCTCTCTGCTGCTTGCCACCTCTGTAGTCTGACTCTGATAATGGACTCTCACTGAGGGTGCAGGCTGGATGTGGGAGGGTCCACAGACAATCACTGAATCCTGCTTTAGTCATCCTTCCAGGCCTTCTGCAAGAGCCCTTGACCCACTCCTGCAATTATAAAAACCCTGGCCTGGCGTTCTGTAGAATCAGTGGCTTTCTAAAATGCAACAATAAAGTGTTACTTACATTTCTTCAGGGCAGTGTCAACTTATTGCACTCTGCACAAAGAAAAGAGCACGTTGCTGTCTGCTGAATATCAGGACAAGCAAGGTGCATGGCTGAGGGGTCCAGGGGACTCCTGCACGAGGGGTGGAGGGTGGGGGGGGTTAAGCCTCTTTGCGTGCACACACATTTAAACACATAGTTCGATCACCTGTTTCACCCTCTCAGCATTGCTTCTTCCTTTGAACTGCCTTCTTACCTTTTCCTTCCCTGCTCTGACCACTGTTTCTTTCTTTTCCCAGTGCTCAGATTCACTGATAAATCCTGGGGTGCCTCTCATTCCAGGCCTCTGTACACCAGAAAGAAAAAAAAGCTGTAAATTGCAACTGTTTCTTTTTTGTGTGGAGACCTTTCAGAACCCTGCTACCTGCCCTGCTGCGCATTGCTCAGGCCTGTGCTTCAGCATTCTCCTCAGTGTGGGGGCCCCTTCAAGTGTAGGGAAGCCTGCAGGTATACACTTTCTCAGGCCCAAGTCAGCTCTGTGCTTCCTCAGAGGAGCAGAGCCCTGTGGAGAATGTTCTCTCTGGGGCCCCCACCCCCATCCCTATTCCCGGGCCTGGCTCGCGGCTCTGACTGAAAAGAAACATTGTAACTTTTTAAGTTGTTTCTCTTCAGTCAGCGTGAGGAGCTCAGAGCAGGCTGCAGACTGCACCTGCTTTAAGGGAGAGAGGCTTGCTTTAGCGCAAGCCTCTCTCACAGCTCTCACCAAAGAGCTGACGGGCCCCCTTTATTTACTGAAGAGTGGGGCCCACCCGCACCGCGGGGGCTGCGGGGATGTTTGTTACGCCCTTGGAATGATGGATGGAAATGATATTGGAATTACTAGAAGTAGAAGGTGTGGGGGACTTTCAGGTCAAGTTTGATTACTGCATGTAAGATAGTGGTTAAAGTCATGAATGATCCACTACTAACAGCTGCTTCTGCAGTTATCTGACCAACATTTCCTCAGCCGCTTGGATCAAGGCCATTTTAGTTGGAATTGGAGGTTCAAGCAATAGAGGAACGTTAATGAAGATTTTTAACAGCACAGGAGTCGGTTCAATCCTAAATGAATGAGGCATGCAGCGTAATAATGCGTGGTTAGGCTAGACAGACAGCGATGAATTGGGGTGTATACTATCAGGGGTAGAAGTGGAAATGGACACATTTTCAGTAAAGTTCTTGATTGACTGCGTGGACAGAAAGAAGAGGCATTTGGTAGAATATATTCGAAACCTAATCTCGGTTAGGCGTTGTTGCTTGCCAGATTCACATTGGCTGGCAATAAAGATTATGCTAAACATTTGCAGATAAGGGAAGATGGTTTCTAGCAGTGAATAAGATTTTGTTGAACGTTGGAACGATAGATAATAAATGTCATGGTTCAAACCCCATATCTTCTCAACATTAGTAGTTGTCTCCTTTCCCTCTCCTAATAGCTGGGGTTCTCACCTTATTACTTAAAGTGCAGATTTGTCACTCTCCCTGGCCTGCTTCTGTCTTCTAGGGCTGTGATAGTTCTTTAAGGCCGAGTTTGTTATTTGGATCATAGTACTAATTTACTATGCATTTTCATAATTGTTTTGTACAAAAAATTGCAAGGCTACAATGCACCTGGCTCAAACCACATAGCAATCAAGACATACTTCACCTGCACAAACGTAACAGAATCTAAATGTCAACAATCAAAAAAGCTAAAAAAAATATATAATTACTATTCAGACAGAATTCAAATGCTAAATGTGCAAATAAAGAGTGTTATAAAATTCTTACAGGATTTCTTTTTTTAATTTGTATATTCATATTTTCAGTATAAAACATACAGCGTTACAACTGCAGTATCATCACATCTTATACATTACATTTCCAAGAAAGTCGTCATAGCACTATATCACCAACAGCGTCTGCTTTGTATATATGGTGTGGTTACATTTCAGGGCGGGTCCAGCAACTCTGGTGGTCCCCTGGCAAATGAGCTGCTAAGTATGTCGTAAATGGGGCCCATATATTCTTAGGTCTCGATGCTACTGGTAATTTTTCTCCATCTTTGTCTAATTTGTCTTTGCAATACGTCACATCTACAAGCCATTGATCGAATGCTGGTGCCAGTGTCCCTCCCAAATTTTGAGCTATTTTCCGCTTTGCTAGTAACAGAGTGATCACTATTAATTTACAGCTCGAGGGTTGTAGATCTGTGATAAGAACTAAAATACAAATGTGTGGGGTGCAGTCCACTGGTTCCATTACCATATCGTATAGTGCCTGAGTGACTTGTACCCAAAAACGTTGCAACTTCTCACATCTCCTGGCCAGATGCATAAAATCAGCATTATGCGTAATCAAGAGAGAGAGGTAGGACCAGAAAGCTAGTCCATGTCCCCGGTTAATATATGATTAAATCAAAAAGAGACTAGCTCAAGTTACTTTAGGGGAGGGGGAAGACTCTGGTATGTTTTGTCACGGAGTGTGAACACCCAGCAGGTGTGTTCAAAAAGCCCTCACCCACCAACCTAGTTGGTGGCATGCTTCATCATCGGGCCCAGCCTCTACACCAGCCTCCCACAAGATGCCACTCTCCAAGTACTCCATGACATCCTTATGGCTACTAACTGGGAATACCACACGCCAAGAGCCTTTATACTGTCATGCGCAACCTTGGCACTCAAAGAAAACTTCTTTGAGTACGACGGCACTCTCTACTTACAGACCAACGGGACATCGATGGGCAGTGTCTTCGCTCCAAGCGTGGCGGGACTATACGTCCACCACTTTGAAGAGTGTCATATAACTACAGACACCAACCCCTACATCAACCACATCCTGAGTTGGCGCAGGTATATAGACGATATTCTAGTGGTCTGGCAAGGTTCCCACTCCGACCTGGACGAATTCATGACATGGCTTAACAACAGGGACCCCTACCTCAAGTTCACCAGCACGGCCAGCAACAGCCATCTCCCTTTTCTAGACCTGGATATCAGAGCCAAAGATGGCACTCTGACCACCACCACGTACTATAAACCGACAGCAAGGAACTCATTGCTTGACTTTACCAGTTTCCACCCACGCCCCCTCAGAGAGAACCTGCCCTATGGACAGTTCTTGCGTATACGCAGGAACTGCACGAACATCTCTGACTATAAAAAACAGGCCATGGACTTGACCAACAAGCTGTCACAACGGGGCTATCCAAGACCAATCATCAACAAAACACAAAAAAGAGCAAGAAACCAAAATCGGGAGGCCCTCCTCGAGACTGTCACCAAAGTCCAAGACAACCCACCCATCACCTGCGTTACGACCTATAACACAGCATCGAATGAGGTGTCGAAAATTATAAAAAAACATTGGAAAATCATCACTTCAGGACAGAGGAAATGGGACCTTCCAAGATTCGCATACAAGCGAAACTCTAATCTAAAAGACCGCCTTGTCAATACCCGTCCCAGACCACCACCCCCACCTGCCACCAACACCCTCCGCAACATATGGGGCCTCCCCAATGTCAGCGGGCACTATCCGTGCAATGACTGCAGCGTGTGCCACCTCACCTCTCACACCAAAACCTTGGATTTGGAACCAAACAAGATGTGGACCCAGCGTAGCCACACTAACTGCAACTCCCGCAATGTCATCTACTTAATTACATGTAGATGTGGACTCCGGTACATTGGGATGACCACACGGAAAATAAAAACCCGCATAACCGAACACCGCAGTACCATCAGATGCAAAAAGAACATAAGCAAGATGACCAACCATTTCATCACCGAAGGCCACACACCCAATGACCTATCATGGACGGTGATAGAGCAGATCACCTCAGGCACTGTGGACAATGACCAAAAACTACTGCAGGCAGAACAAAGGTGGATCTACCGCCTTTCCACATCCACCCAGGGATTGAATGATGCCATCCCGTGGAATTCCCTGACCCGCCAGTGATCACCCTACCCCCACCATCAAACTACATATGTTTGGGCGCAGTATCACTGGAACGACTACGTCCTCTAAGCAGTCTATTTCTTGAAATTGCCAAAGATTGTCCCCCATTTAATCATAATGGATTTGTTTAAATGTTTTTTATATGCCCCACGTCCACTCAATGGACGAAACGAAACAATTTGCATGCCTCAGGTCCACTCAATGGACGAAATCAAGTGTGCCCGGTGAACAACACACCGCGCATGCGCGGGCGATCACCCGTCATACGCCGCACATGCGCAGACCAGCCCGGTCACAATGCGCATGCGCGAACAACTCACACTACCCTCCAGGCTGTTCCCCGGAGGAGCATGCACTTGGACCTATTGCGCATGCGCTAATTATAGACGCGAGCGCCTGGGTGGCTCCCCAGTGGCCCATAACGATGCCTCCCAGCGCGACAGGGCGCTAGAGCGCGCACGCACCTAAGGCGCCCATACTTACTCCAGGCAGCATGACTCAGGCTTGTGAGTCTTTTCACCATTGCCCTCCACAACACAGGTGCACTTAATTAGACCAATTAACAAGACTACTTAAGACCTGGGAAAACACTCATTCCCCACCGGTATGCGAAGGAGGCACTACAGGTCCAGAGCAGGCTCAACCCAGAAGTACTGTGAGTATGAGAAACCACCACCACGACTCCTGGTAAGCGCTATTTTCTTTCCTAACAGGTCTCCCTAATCAGCTTGGTAAATGTTTGTCCCCCCAGGGTCAAGCCTTTGCCACCTCCCAACCTTGAGGTCAGACTGAGCAAATAACTTGCGTAAGAATCCCTCCTTGCGCCGCATTTCACAAATGCACCCTGTTTTACTCCGTCTCTTAAATCACCTCACTCTCGAGTTATCAGTGCGATTCCCACTGTGATGGTACCACCAATACCATCACACCATAGCCGCCTATAGCCCACCAGCACTCGCTATAGTGACGGCATCAGATGTGCGTAAAACTGTACATCCTAATGACTCTACCTTCTCCCTGTGTGTTTTTGTTTTGTCCTTCCATGTTATGTGTACAGGTGGTCTTGAGAAGGGAATCCCCCTCTCACACGTAGATACACTTTAGGGCGTGTAGACACATAGTCTCCCCTACACCCCCACTAGGTAATTTGCACTCACTTATTTTAGGTCCTGAAGAAAGCCAGTCTAGTCATAAGGCACTGGCTGAAACATGTTGACCCATTGGATGTGAGAGGTCGTAACTCGCCCCTTACATCCCCTTGCCTTATTTTTAACCGCTGACGGAGGCCCAGGTATTAAAGTCTAATTTTACCTACGGGTACTGGGACCACCGTTCAGCCGTTTTAACATCACTTCCTTAACTATCTTCACCGCACACTCAGTAAAATACCAGCTCCGCTGTAGTCAGGCGTTGAAGCACACCCGGGGCACGCTAGGTGCCACTGGGTGGGCCCGATGATGAAGCATGCCACCAACTAGGTTGGTGGGTGAGGGCTTTTTGAACACACCTGCTGGGTGTTCACACTCCGTGACAAAACATACCAGAGTCTTCCCCCTCCCCTAAAGTAACTTGAGCTAGTCTCTTTTTGATTTAATCATAAAATCAGCATTAGGCATGCCACAGAGCAAACAGACGTCGACAGCCCATACCTGTGTAGATGGAGTGGGGTGTAGTATAATTGCTGTAAATATTTGAAATATATAATTCATAGATTGCAATTAGGCACTACTCGACCAATGAGTGCGCAACAATATTCCCAGTCTTTTAGTGAGAGCGAAGGGTCCAATACTTTATTCCATTGGTTTATATGTCTGATCTGGGTGGGAGGAGTCTCTTTCTGCGCAGTGTTGTACAATTTAGTTATTAACCTTTCGCGTGAACTGCTGCTAAGCATGGCCTGTATCGGTCCTAATGCAGGTGGTGCCGCTGGATACTGTGGGTATAGTGCTTTCAGTGCCTTGCGGCGCTAGTGATAGGTAAATACTAGAAGGGGGTACTATGGTGGTTTAGTAAAACTGCTTCCAGGGATATGAATTTACCCTCCGGGTGAGCATCCCCATCGTTACCAATCTAACCCCTTCTAGAATGTCTAGCGCTCCAGACTCCTGTGTGACGAAAATGGCTGGGTTTTCAACAGTGGCACGTCTGGGGCATACAGTGGTACCCTCCGCTCCAATAATGCCAGCTGTTACCAGGCTTTTATAGTACTATTGATTGTATTAATTTCCAACCTAGTAATCTCCGGCCATGTATGTGGCAGAATTGCCGCAAGTGGTGTGGGATGTGCATCATCTGCTTCAATCGCTAAACAGATAGTGAGGAAATACCAGTAGTGAGAAAAGTATACCTGCACGCATAAGTAATGTAGGTGTATGTCTGGGGCACAAAATCCTCCCTGTGCACGGGGCTGTTTGCCCAGCCAATCAAGCATGGTCAGGTGTGAACGTAAACTATTAAAGAAGGCTTTGGTTAGGATGATGGGTACATTGACAAACAAATATAGGAAGCGAGGTAGTACGATAATTTTCCTAATCGCCACTCTGCCAGCTACTGACAGAGTAAGTCTCATCCACGGTGCCACCTGTTCCTCTAGAATGGAGATTGGCTGGCCATAATTTTCCCTAAGAACAGTCTTGAGATCCACACCCCCAAATACTTGACCAGTTCCACACTCCACTCAAGAGGGAAGTCACGAGCACGTGGCACAGTGCTTGGCATCAGGGGGACTATGGTTGATCTAACCCAGTTAATACTGTGGACAGATTATATCTCATACTTTATGTATTCACATATCAGAGGGGCCAGCTGTGTGTCAGGGCTGCGGATGTATTTTACACGCAAGGGGCTCCAATGCTATCGCAAATAATAAGGGACAGCCTTGCCGTGTGACCTGCATATCTGTGTCAGGGTGGATGTATTATTAGTCATGCACACTCTAGCCACCGGGTCTGTATACAGCAAGCGTAACCACTGTGTGAATGCTTGGGGCAACCCCATACAGTGAAGTACAAAAACATATAGTCCTTTTGTATGGAATCATAGGCTTTTGCTGCATCAAGAAGCACAGCCACCACTTTGAGGGAGGGGTCCGGTTGATGTAGGACTGAAAATACTGTCCGCTTGTTATGTGAGGTGGGCCGGTCAGGAACAAATCCCGACTGATCAGGTAGTATCAGTGGGGGAAGAAGCGGCTGCAGTCTGGTTGCTATGATTTTTGGTAGCATTTTGGTATCTATATTCAAAAGTGATAGCTGCCTGTATGAGTCACATCAATTGGGACTCTTGCACAGCTTTAAGAGTTTAATACCATTTTGTAAATCTAAATGCACAAAAGGAACTCATCCCATTACTCTAGAATTTATAGAAATATAGGCAAATCATTACACAACCAAAGCAGACATGTTGAACTGCTATTTAAAACACAGGAAATCCATCAGCGCCAACCCATTTCCAACAATCCCTTCCAAGAGTAGGCTAATTAAGCGTCTGCATTCCTTCAAAAAAATATCACATTTATGGATCTTGTCAAATCAAGCAGGCCAACCGTCTGCCCTTCTGACCTTGCTCACCACAAATCTTCAATAACATTCTTTTAACTACCTCTGTTGCCCAACCAGTAAGAAAAATCCTCAATATTTCTTCAGCATATGATAAGTGAGAACCAAGTTAAGGTCCCACTGTGGAATGATGAAAAGTGAGGGGAAAACAAATGCGTAAGCCCCTTCAGGAATCTATGTACAATAGGGGACTTGAATAGTGACGGTTGATCTGGCAAACGTAGAAAAGACGAAAGGGCCAATAGGTAACCTTTCCGGTGCCCAGAGCAGAGTCCTGTTGGGTAAGAGAGAGAATGAAAAGAAGAATGTCAGAGAGGGAGGCAGACAGGGGGTCAACAGAACGTTCTGTACAATATTTACAATACTTTTGCCATTGGCAGGCGTAAGCCAACTTAGTGGAGGGACGTCTGGCTGCCAGAATAACTTCACATACTTCAGGAGGAAGGTAAAAAGCTGTTAACAGTTGAAGCTCAATCCCAAACGCAAGGAGGCGGGCTGGACAGGTTTGGGTGGAGGACCCTCCCCTGCTGCTACTACAGAAGATCCTCTGGAAGGGGCAACCTGACCGGAGGATCGATACTCATCTGCAGAAGCTTGGGATACCAAACCCTCCTTGCCCAGTCCAGAGCCAAAAGAATCACTTGGACCTGGTCCTGCCTGATCTTCTTGAGCACTCTGGACAGGAGTGGTACGGGTGGAAAGGTGTACAGGAGTCCTGAGCTTCACTTCAGACAAAAAGCGTCGCTGAACGAGAGTCGACTTGGAAACTCCAACGAGCAAAACTGCTGACATTGCGCTTTTTCTTCGGAGGCAAACACATCTAACAAAGGCACTCCCCACTGTTGAAGGAGACCTTGTGCCACCTCCGGATGGAGACTTTCCTGATCCGCTAGCAACAGACAGATGAGTACGTCAGCACTGGTGTTCAGTGAACCAGCCAGGTGTTGAACCACCAGAGACATGCCCTGTGGTTCCAGCCAAGTCCAAGACAGATGGTCTCCTGACAAAGGGTCCATGACCACACCCGCCTTGTTTGTTGCAGTACCACATGGCAGTAGTGTTGCCTGTGAACACTTGAACTAGCCTCCCCTTGTGAAATGGTAAGAAGGCTTTCAATGCTAATCAAATTGCACGAAGCTCTAACAAGTTGATGTGGAGCCCAGCTTTTGCCAGAGACCAGAGTCCCCTGATCCCCACCCCTCCCATATGGCCACCGCACCCCAGAAGTGACTTATCTGTCGCTACTGTGAGATCAGGTTGGGAAAGGGAGACAGGTCTGCCTCTAACCCAATCTCTGTTTGTCAACTACCACTGCAGATCTTTCGCAATTCCTTCCGAGATCTGTATCAGGTTGGTGAGGTTTCCCCTGATGCTGCACCCTTTGGAACTTCAGGTCCTAATGCAGGACCAGCATGTGGCATGATTCACTAGCAGGATGCAGGAGGCCATGAGGCCCAGCAGCCTCAGAGTCAGTCTCATCGAAATCCAGGACACAGGCTGAAACATTGGCATCATAGCCTGAATATCCTGGACTTGCCGCTGGGGAGGATAGGCAAGAAACTGCAACGTGTCCAAAACAGCACCTATGAAAAGGAGCATCTGAGGGCGAGTCATGTGTTACTTAATCATATTGATAGTGAACTCCAGCGAATGCAGGAGGTTCAACATAGACTGGATGTGGGAGATGACTGCCTGGGTCGTGCCCGCCTTCAACAGCCAGTTGTCGAGATAGGGGAAGACCGACACCCCTGATCGCCAGAGCTGAGGTACGACCACCGCCATCTCCTTGGTGAAAACCCTAGGGGCACTGGTGAGGCCGAAGGGGAGCATGTTAAACAGAAAATGCTGTGGTCCACTGTAAACCGCATGTAGAGGCGAAGGGGAAGGCAGAACGGGGATATGAAAATAGGCATCCTGCAAGTCCAATGCCACCATACAGTCTCCCAGGTCCAGGGCAGGCAGAACCTGAGCAAGAGTGAGCATCTCGAACTTCTCTTTTCTGATGAAGTAGTTGAGAGCTCTGAGGTCGCGGATCGGACTAAGGCCTCCGTCCTTTTTAGAGACCAGAATAAGTGGGAATAACAATCACAGCCTATTTCTGACACAGAAACCCTCTCTATAGCTCCCTTGGCCAAGAGAGTCTTGACTTCCTCTTGAAGCAAAGGCAGGTGATCCTTCATCAGCCGACTGTATGTTGGAGGCATGGAAGGAGGGGTAGTCTTGAAGGAGAAGTAGTAGCCCCTTCGGACTATCTGCAAACCCTACCTGTCTGAGGTTATATCCCACAAGCGGTGGAGGTGATGGCATATCCTGCCACCAACTGGACGCCCATGATCTTGGAGGATCTGACTAGGAAGGTTTGGCGGCAGAGGAGGGGGGGGGTTTGTGGCTTGAATTAACTTCTAGCTGCCCGACCCACGGCCGCACAGAGGTTGTGGAACTTGTGCCGTCCTCTGGCTATGGCAGGGTTGGCGCAGTTGGAAACCCCTTCTGTAGCCATGAAAGGAGCAAAAGGCGGGACATGGGGATACTAAGAGGCCCAAGGACTTGCCTGCAACTCCTTGAAGCTCTCTAGCGCTGCGTCCGCCCAATCTCCGAAGAGACGAGAGCCATCATGATGGAAAGTAACGGCCCAAGAGGCATGCAGTGTTTACCGACCATAATACTGCGTAGGGGAATGAGCCACGGGAAGTAAAGGCCTGGACCAATAAGCTCTCGGGTTGGGATGAGAGGAGAGGAGAGGAAAGCTGGGTCGCTTGATGTAGGACAGTGGCAGGTGATGGTTCTATTCACAGAAGTCCCTGTGCTGGGCTTGGACCAGGTTCACAGAAGAACGTCTGTTAAGGCCTGGTTAAATGGTAACAAGGGTTCCGCAGTGGAGACACCAGGTTGCAGGAATTCCGTCAAGACATTGGTCTTGACTGCCACAGTAGAAAGCTGCAGATCCAAGCCCTTAGCAGCCCTATGCACCACAATAATGAAGGAAGCCCCCTTCTCCGTAGCCAGGTTAGGAGGAGAGACCATGCCAGGCTCTAGAGATGTATCCAAGCCATTGGCATCACCCATTTCTTTCCTTGTACCAGTCTATTTCCTCTGTACAAAGCGGGACTTTTAAGGGGTCCTACAGCCCCTCCCATTTCTCATCAAATCCTAGCACCTCTGAAAAAGGTTGAGGATACAACATGAGGGTTCAAGGGTTCTGTCTGTGCCTGCCTTGGCGCCAGTGGATGCCTCTGTGTCGTCCGAAGTTAGGATGGGGATGGCGCCAGCGAGGGTCTTCGCATCAGACGCGGGGTCGGGAAAGGTTGAGTAGGTACGACTGGTGCTGGTCCGGATCCCTTAGGAGCCCTTATCGCCAGAGCCAATGGCGCGGAACCCAGAGGAACTCCTTTCGCCGAGCCTGTGGGCCAGAGGGCGAGCCAGCTGGGTCAGGCCACCAAACTAGCGCACATGGCGCCTATATAGATGATGCGGACGTCATGGCGACTAACACGACGTCACGCAAAGTCGACCGATGCCACCTATTGGTGCACATGGGTACTGCTAAGAAAAGCCTTACGGATCCATCCTAATGCCTGGAAGTTCTAAGGTAAGAAATCTGCGGCTAGATGTCTCTATCAGATAATTTATCAAAGTGCGCCTGATGGAAAGTTGATTGCCTTTCCATAAACACCTCTTTCACCTGTGCCCTCCTTCTTGCTTCTACAGTCTCAGGATTAAAGTAGAGTTCCGTGAGGCCTAAATCTATTAAACCATTTTAACATTTATTTATTTACTTATTTAAGTGTTTTATAAAGCGCTAGCTAGATTAATCCAACTTACATTTCTTGAAGAGATGAAAAAAAGTTCAAAATGGTATATTATGTTCCTGATTCCCCTCATTCCAACATTATGTGGCCAATTGTTTCAAACAGGCACATATATTCCTACATGTTAAAACAAAATTAGGTGGCTAAGCCTAGGCAGGATCCCTCGCCTCCCCTTCAGTGTGCGCCCTACTTTGTTTTTTGAATTTACATACTCCCTTGACATTTCAGAATTTAACAACATAAATGTCTTTTCAACAGTACCAAACCTTAGTAGCCCAGAACCATAAATAACATTTTGTTCGTAGGAGAGCAACCTTTTAATGAAGGTGTAGACCAAAGGCCATTTCACAGCACAGCAGATGTCAAGTACTGGAAAGCTCCTGAAGTAGTAGCTGAAAAAGTAGCCTTTGCCTTGGTGGAATGCACTTTTATACCCTCAGGTGGATCCTTCATGATTAGGACATTGCAAAACTTAATGCAGAGAGCAATCCAGTTGCAACAAGTTATATTTTGGACTGCTTTATTTTTTTTGTGTCCCACAAACCAAGGAACAATTGATCATCAAAGCAATGTTAAGTCCATTTGAAAACTGGCAGTACGTTATTTCTGTGTGATGCAGCCTCTTACCTTCCTTGGTAGAATGCGGCGAAGAACAGAATGTAGGCAGGATAAGGGAATATTAGTCATGAAACAGGCAACCTACCTTAGGCAAAGGAAAGATACCTGCATTAAAACAACAGTTCTTCTGGGAAGAGCGGGGTGAACAGAAGATAAAACAAAGGGGCCTGCAGCTCGCTAACATGAAGGGATAGCAACAATAAAGACAACCTACAAAGTAAAAGACTGCAAAGCGCAGATTTGCATTCGCTCAAATAAATCCTGATTAATAAAAAACTGAGAGCTAAATTCTGGCGCATTGGAGCTCGAAGAATGGAGAATAAATGGGCCAGTCACTTCAAAAACCTCATCACAACAGGTGACTTGGACAGCTAAGACTGATCTGGTAAACAAAGAAAAGCTGCTAAGGCAGACATGGTACATTTTTGTGGGTCTTGATGGGTTAAATAAAGGGGAAATATTTAAAGGATGCAAGAGCTACCCTTACGTGAAAATAGATGTTGCCGAGAGATGGTGTAAAGCAGCGATCAAAGGCACTCACATTTCTCCACTCAATATCCATGCAAATAGGTGGGCTGGAAAGAATAGGTGAAACACCAGCCCAGCTCCCCAATTGTAACAGGAGGTTCTCTGTGAGCTAAGAGGAGAAGGACAAACAGTGAGGAAAAGCAGCTCCAAATACCAAACCCTCTCTGCACTGGCTGGTGCAATCAGGATCACTTGAGCCTGTTTCTGCCTCAGCTTCCTCTGGACACAAGGATTCATGGGAATAGGATGAAATGTAATGAAGACGCAAATCATGCAGTACACACAAAAATTATTCCCCATGGCTCCTTCAGGTGGAAAATGCAGGTCACAGAACAGCAGATGCTGATCATTTTCCCGGGTGAACAGACCCACCTTAGGCACGCCTCAGAAGGTGAGGATCAAATGAAACAACTCCAGCTGGAGATGTCACTCATAAGCCACAAGATGACACCTGTTCTGCTTGTTTTTCCTCATTTTGAGAGCTCCTGCCACAGGACTCGAAGACAGCGAGCCACCGAGAGCATTAGCTCAATACCACAAGCACCTCCAGTCACAGAGGACAATAGCCCACGCAGGCATGTTTGTTGGCACAACACAGGGAGGATTCACCAAGTCTCTTTATCGTCCATATGACCACCATAGCTGAGAGAAGAAGCTACTGTGGCTACTGCCAGCAGAGGGCAGAAGGGTCCCTGAACGTCAGATGGTCCTGCACCAGTAACCATGAGTAACAGTTTTGGAAAAGATCAGGATTTTTTTTTTAATGGATTACCAGTGCTGGGCCCACTGAAAATGGAGGCTTCGTTCAATCGACTATATGTGCCACCTCACGTGCAGGATAAGCAGAATGCAGGAGACCAGGGCTCCCAGCACTCGCAGAACTGTCAAAGCAGAAAGGTGAACCCTGCTCTGAAACATAAGAATCGTAATCTGAATGGCAGGCTTGTTTTCATAGTTATCATACCATAAACTACCCCCAATGAAAAGTAAACACTTGGGGGGTCTGGAGGTGGGACTTGGGCTAACTGATCGAAAACCAAGATTGAAGAGCAAAGATGCTCTGGAGTAATTCTACAACAGCTGTGGCAAGCCACGTTTTAACAGCCAGTCATCAAGGTACAGGAGTGCATGTATCTCTGACACCCGCAAGTGAGCAGCAACCACTAATACCTTCAATATGGCCACTGGGCCGATGTAAAGCCAAGAGGGGGCATTGCACTTCTTTGGGACAAAAAGGTATCAGGAGTCACTGCGTTGCCCAGGCTTAGCTCCTCCTTGAGAAGGAATTGAGCTTCAATAGCTGACTTGGGATTGCATACAAGGTGTGGGAACACAAGGTAACTGAAAAGGGATGTGCCATTTTTTCTCCACAGTCAGGAAGACCCAATAATCTTATGTAATTGCCTACCAAAGCACAAAAAAATTAGATGTGTTTTCCAATTGAACGCTTGTGTTTGTCTAAGGAAGAACTAAAGTGCATTGAGGTTGGGGTGGAGAAAGCCCATTGATGATGGTGCCTGCCCTGGGCACCCCCTCAGCCCCTGAAACCAGAACAAAATATGGCTTAGCTGTTTAAATGGCTGCAAGGGCTGCCTTGAACGACAGGGCTGGCTCTCAAAAATCCTCATCTATGTATGTAGTGCTCGGGGCGTGGCCAAGCAGGCTCCGATGGCGGACGCGATCTGCTGAGGCTCCGCGACGGGGCAGACAAGCAGGCGCCACCACATCGTCAATTCCGGCACCTAGACACATCCACGGGTGTCGGAACAACAGCTGCGGGTGGCGGTACCACTGGCCTCCTGAATGCGGTGGATCCCGTGCTGCGAACTGGAATTCCTTTCCCCCGGGTCCCGGCCTGAGGTCAAAATGGCGGCCGCCTACACCGGCTAGGGATTGCTGCTGGGACCGGAGCCCCACAAGGATATCTCCTAGCCCGAGAAGACCCAGCGAATACCCCGGGGACCAGCCGGACGAGGTGACGCTCCCTCGCCGGGAGCCACCCCACGCCAGCTGTCTCGCCTGCTGCGAACTACAGAGGGGAGGACACGGCGCCAGAAGTACCGCGCACTCACCGACAGCCGGGGGCACAAACTGAGTGTAGCTGCTGTTCTGGGCAGTGTCCGGCGTGAAATACCCAGGGGACGTTTCGTGGGAGCCCCTCGCCCCTGTGTCTTCACTTCACTTGGGCCTCATTCTTCGCGCCGATTCTGCCTGACCCCAACATGGCGCCGATGTGACGAGGCGTTCCGGATGATGCCAGAAGACCAGGAAGATTCCCCCGGGAGGTGCGCAGGCGACGCCGTGGGAGGTGAGAGGCGGGGGTTGGATCCGGTCGCGCCATTTCTAACAAGGCGCAAACCCCCCCCAGCCCTCTACCATATCATTCTCTGCCTGACTTTAACATGGCGGCCGCTAAGGAACATTGGGCCCGGTGTACATACTGAAGCACTGCCCACGGCAACAGTAGACTGGGACCTACAACAATATCGGCGCCCCCCCTGAAAGCTGCACCGCCAGAGTTTGACAGTGCTGCCGCGGGTGCCTGGGGTCCCTGTGAATGCCACGCCTGGCGAGGTCCATCACGAAAGACTGCAGGGGAGATACTCGGTGAGCCCGGGTACCACGCACCATAGGTACTAGGACGTCGGAAAATATCCAGACGGAGCGTGATTGTCACCAAAGGCGCCCATTACAAGTGTTGCTGGCGGCTCAGCGGGGGGGGGGGGTCCGCTGGGACGGGGGCGACCTACGGAGACACTACACCCCCTACATCAAACGGTCGACAACGAAGGGAACTGGACCGCATGGGGGCTCCAAGCCGATTGCACCCCAGCCGAGGACAGCAATCTGCTCAAAGGATCGCACCCCAACCTTGAACATGGGGAAACCCAGAGCTTCACAACAGACGATTGTCCCAGAAACTGCACCGGAAAAACAGCCGCACACTCATACACTGGACACGCTATCCACAACCCAACCGGATCCAACCATCTCGGACAAGTTGGACCAAGTGCTAGCGGCCATGGAACTCTCCAGTGTTTCCATGGAGGAACGGCTCGGCACCCTAACCACAGATATCAGTCTCATCAGAGATGATCATAGAAAGCTGGCCGACAAAGTAAAGGATGGCGAGAAGTCACTAGCAGAACTGCAACCCACCGTTCATGCGCACCAAAAAACGCTCAGATCTGTGCTAGACCGCCTAATCACCGTGGAAGAACGCATGGACAATTTGAAGGGGCGCTCACGACGCTGCAACATTCGCGTTCTGGGCCTTCCGGAGGGAGTCGAAGGGGCGCATCCACTCGAATACATGGAAGCCTGGGTTACATCTTTCACCCCAACCACGGATCGCACGGCTTTGTTCTCAATAGAACGAGCCCACCGAGTGCCGGCACGTAGACCTCCAACCGGAGGCCCACCCCGACCGATGCTCGCTAAATTTCTACACTTTCAGGACCGAGATGCGGTGCTCAGGGCCGTCAGAAATGCAGGCCCTTTACAGGTTGAGAATAAACACATCATGGTGTTTCCTGACTATGCACGGGCGATTCAGAAACAAAGGTCATCGTTCCTGGACGTTTAACGCCGACTACGGGCCAACAACATACAATACTCATTACTCTTTCCAGCCGCCTAAAAGCCATCCACACCGGGACCACCCACCTCTTCTCTACTGCTGAAGAAGCATGCAACTGGGCAGATCACCACTGCATGCGGTGCTCCATAGAAGAAGCCATGCGGGAGTGGACACAACAAGCACCACGCACTAGACGGCGTAATCGCCGACAATCACAATCACGGATGCATAGACGGCAGGGAAAGAATGAGTTAACAGAACATCGCATCCTGGAATCCCCGGATCTGGAACAAATCATACAGGAGCGACGCAAAGCCTTACAGGCGGTAACTGACTTAGGGACTAATCCGCCAGGGGAAGACACGGACGGTGCCCCCCACCTTTTCTCATCGGAAGGAGAAGACAATAGTGATGAGACTCAATCACACCACCAACTGCCGAGACTGTACGCTGATGATCCCACGAGATAGCGACCAGCGATATCCAGTGAGGTCGGCTGACGCTGATCGCCATGCTCCGGTGGAGCACACCTGCAGCACACACCACAACACGTATGATGTTTCACAGCCCGGTTGACGAACATTGATCCTACACATGCCCTACCGGGACTTAACCTCACAGATGCGCACTGCCGCCCCCATGTATTGTTTGTTTACTCTCTAGTTCGAGAGTCAGTTTGGACGCATCGGCCCTGTCGATGGGTCCCAGGTATTGGGACAGTTTCCCACCCCTGTTTATGGTTCTACTGACATGTTTCACTCTAACCCTTTACCCCCCCAGCACGCCAACAGCAGGGTAGTCGTCACACTAGGGTGGATGTCACCAACTTCTATGTCTGACAACCGCAAGGCCAGGCATTGCCAGAGTCCATAGCACAACCACTTCCTGTCGTACCTAAGGGCACAGATCGTGATCACCATACACCCAAATGCAGAGCGCAGACATACGTATCATCACCTTAAATACACGAGGCCTTCACACGCCCCGCAAACGGTACGCAACTTACTCTTACATTAAGCGCCAACGCTCACAAATAGCGTTTCTCCAGGAGACTCACGGCACCAGAAATTAGCAAACTACGGTCCAGATGGCGCGGCACCATATGTGCCACGCCCTATTCTGCATACGCACATGGTGCGCTTGTCTGGGTCCGCCCGGGCACCCCCTTTCAGGAGCTTCGGAGAGTGGTGGACAAGGAGGGTAGATTTGCACTGCTGGAAGGGCTCTTAGATGGACAATCCATTCTATTGGGGAGCACATATGCCCCGAACACTGACCAAGACAGGTTCTGGGACTCCCTTACTGGGGTTTTAGCTCAATTTGCATCTATCCCATGGATCCTAGGAGGCGACTACAACTGCGCGCTCAACATCACACTAGACAGATCCCACCCACCGCCACCTCATTCCCCTGCACTGAAGCAGACGGAGCGCTTTCACAGTTGGGTTATACACTGGGCGCTAATAGACGCTTGGAGAGCACACCACCCTCAGTCTCGTCTATACTCGTTCCATTCCATTCCACAACCTGCGGGTCCGATTAGACAGATTCTTGTGTTCCCCATCACTGATTCCCAAAATACAACACACGGATTACCTAGGCCGCGTAATTTCGGATCATGAGGCACACATTTTACGCATTCATTGGAGACCCCCTCACCCTCCGATGCCCACGTGGCGTCTCCCACGCGACTGCCTGACGGACCAAGTGTTCAAATACGACCACGAACAATGCATCCAGGAATACTTCACCAACAACGCAGGGACAGCCACTTCCACACTGGTTGAATGGGATGCATTCAAGATAGTGACTCGGGGGGCATGCATTCAACAAATAGTAGGGGTTAAGCGCACGCTAGAACGCACACTCACCCCTACAGAACTCAAATTGGCTACCCTCACAAAATGAGAAGATGCAAATGCTGCAACAGCAAGGCATACAGAAAGAGATAAAACTGGCACATTACCAGCTTGGTTAGCAAAACAGGACACAGACACAAAACCCATTACTGAGATAATAGATCCTTCCGGTAACCTAGTTCGGTCCCAAATGGACATCATAAATGCATTCCAGGGCTATTACACTGTGATTTACCGCACCCCGCCACAGCTCCAACAGGGGAGATAGACTACTTCCTAGACCCGTTACCTATCCCACACATCACAGCATCGGAGAAGGCCACACTTGACGCCAAGATCACACCGACGGACGTCACCCATGCGATCCGTGCGCTAGCGCGAAACAAGGCACGGGGCCTAGACGGTCTGCCTCTCGAATACTACAGCATCTTCTCCTCCCTGCTAGTCCCTCGCCTCGTTGAGATGATCGCGGTCGCACTCAAGAGGGAGAAACTGCCCAGCTCCCTCCGGGGGTCGGTCATAGTCACGTTCCTTAAACCACACCGTGATCCACAGCAACTGTCTTCTTATCGCCCTATCACGCTCCTCTCGGCAGACTGCAAAATACTAGGGAAAACCCTAGCGGATAGATATGAACAAATTCTGCGGCCCCTAGTCCACCCGGATCAGTGCGGGTTTGTACCAGGCAGGAATACGTCCCAAAACATACGTTGTTTGTTTCACATTCAGGACCAAGCGGAAAAGACACATCCTAATGCGGGATGCTTAATCTTGGACCTCGAAAAGGCCTTTGATACTCTCACTTGGCCATAGCTCTTCACTGTGCTGCAACGAGCAGGGATAGGTCCGACCCTCCTCGCATATACACGACTGCTTTACACCAAGCTCACATCTCGTATTCGACTGGGCCGATACATATCTTCACCATTCGCGGTGGAGAGGGGGAAAAGACAAGGGTGCCCATTGTTGCCCTTGATCTTTGCCCTGGCAGTAGAACTGCTGGCGATCCGACTACGGCAGGAGGGAATTGGATGGGGTATCCCCATAGCGGACACCGTCCATAGCGTCTCCATGTACGCGGACGACCTCCTCCTGTACATCAGGGATATCTCCATGGACCTCACACCTATCTGGACGACCCTCACGGAGTTTGCGGAGGCGTCCGATCTTAAAGTAAACTGGGACAAATCTGCGCTCTACCCGTTACACCCAGACCTAGTGCCGCAGGAGGTTCGACTCCGCATACAGGACCTACCTTGGAGCACACACGCCCCCCGTTATCTCGGCGTCCGCCTGTACCACTCCCCTACTGACATATATGAGGGCAACCACCGCAACATGTTGGCCGGTATTAGGTCAGCAGTGGGATTCTGGAAGAACCTTCCGCTGGCCCGATAGGTCGTATGGCCTTAGCTAAGATGATCATCGTCCCCCGCCTACTTTACCATTTCACCAACTTACCGGTAATCCCACGGAAAGCCTTTTTTCGAGAACTAGACTCGCTCCACCGTTCGCTCATTTGGGGGACAAATAGATACCGGATAGCCCTTGCTAAATTGCAATTGCCCACCACACAAGGGGGCCTAGGTGCCCCCTCCTTTGAATCATACTTCCTGGTAACGCAGTTACAATTGCTCTCGTATTGGACAGCAGGTAGGCACACAGGAGAAACGTGCACGGCCCAAGGCCCGATCCCTACCCCGGAACTCCGTCGTCTACTGCTTCCAGGAACCAAACCTCGACGGACATACGCGTTGCAGGTGTCGGTGGCCCGTCGATGTATGCTACGAATCCACCGCATGTCGGCGGAGACGCCACATTATTCTCCGCGGCTACCGCTGGTAGGTTGGCCTATGCGGGAGAAATACTTTACGGCAACCATGCTCCGTATGTGGACGGACCGCGATATAACAGAGGCGGAAGCGCTGTTCGCAGAAGAGCAGCTCAGATCATGCAACCAGCTCACAGAGGACTATGACCGACCCCCGGGACAATTCCTAACCCACTGACAACTCATCGAACCTTTTCGGCCACACTCAGACCTTTCCATAGGTGAGCCCGCAACACACCCACTCATTCACACCATTCTCTATATGGGCACAGGCCGACACCTAGTGACATGGCTATATAAATCCATACGAGAACTTACACATAAACCATTGCTTGCTCTCCAAGCCCAATGGGAGGACGAGTTTGAACGTCAACTACATGACCGGGAGTGGGAGAGGGCCCTAGAGTTTCCCAAAAAAGTGTCAAGGAACGCACGTTTTAAAAACATACAGTTTTACGTCCTGCATAGAGCGTATCAAACACCAGCACGCCTACAGCGATTCTACCCGGACACCCGATTTCTCTGCCCTAGATGCCATTCACCAGATGCCCACTTTCACCATATGTTCTGGAGCTGCCCCACCCTACGACCATTCTGGTCCGTAGTCCTTAAGACACTTGAGAACTCACAGGTCTTACGGACATACAGTCCTGGGAGGCAGTCGCCCTCGGAATATTCCGAAGACCAAAAACCCACAAAGTGCCAGTCCGATCGTATCACTAAAAACACTACTAGCTAAAAGAAGCATTGCCATGAACTGGTGAGCCCCACTGGGTCCCCCGATATAGGCGTGGGTGGGAGCGGTTAAAAAGTGGGCAGCTGCAGAAGAGGGGACGCTCAGGGAGGAGGAGGTTAAAGGACTGCGGAAACGCCCCATATCCCTGGAATGGGCCCAATTATTACACCAGTTCCATCACCTACGAACGCCCACTGACTCGACACATCTCAACACACCGTACCAGACCTGGACGCACGCACCCCAGACGAGAGTACGTGCGGCCCCACCCTCACCTCCTAGACCAGCACGCGAGGCACACTACTTTCCGCGGGGCACTGTACGGCATACTGTGACTGGCTCCATCGCCCGAAGAATTGCCCCCACCTAATGCCCTAATGTCTACACACTATAGCTGAACCGACACGGACACCCTGCCCGACGCACACAATCCTGCTCCCCCCCAATGCATCTCCAGTTTATTCTCCCCAGTTCTCCCAGATATCACCTTACAGGGAAGATATGCAGACTATAACGACAGGCACCTCCTCTAGGTACAGACTGTATGCCCTATCACCGAATAAGTGACACCACTGTCGACCAAATGAATATAATGAGATGTAAAGTAATTGTTTTGAAAAAAGGCTAATACAAAAATATATTTTTTTTAAATCTATGTATGTAGTGCTCCAGAGATGTGTTCCCCCAAACCTTGATAAGTCTAGAGCCTTTGAATAGAATGTCCATCCAGTTCACCTGGATATCAACAGCAAAACTGGTTTATACTGTATATTAATGAGATTAGCCCTTTTTTATCCACCATCATCCCCGATGTCCCAAAGGTAAATGGTGCCTCATTCCTTCACTGCTATATGCGGATGACAGTGCTGATGGCCCACACCCCAAAAGCACTGCATATATTGGTGCACTCATTTGTCCAATTTATGGCTGCTCTTGACTTGCAAATACATTTTTTAAAGTCATATATTATGGCTTGTGGCCCGAGGCGTATTCAGCTTTCAACTTTGCTGTTGGTTCAAATTGTTTACAAAGCACAAGTACTTTTTCTTATTTAGGGGTCACATTCGAATAAACTGGTTCCTTGGCACTTAATATCACTCATTGCAGGTTGAAGCTATCCAGGGCAGTAGGCGCCCTTCTTAGTCTACTTAAGCCCCCTGGGGGGGAGGGCAGTTTCTCCCTTGATACAGATTTACGCAATTTCATGTGTCCCCTTTGCAACATATGGGGCTGAGATATGGGGCAGTGCAAATTGTGAAGCCATTCAGGTGGAGGAAAATCGCTTTTGCAGAAAACCCTTTCTGCCCCTTTTATCCTCCTCCCACCTCATTTATCATGAAGAGCTGGGTTTGACTTATATAGGCGATCACATTAGACCTCGCCCCCCTGGTTATCTATCTGTTGAACTGAGGAGGCGTCTCTTACTAGGGACATTATTAAAGCTTGTCTTGCATATGACAAAGGCCTTACTATTCCATGGATAGCACATGTGAAGAAAATCTTTCATAAGATTTGGATGGCTCCCGTTTTTTCTGAGCCTGGTTCTAGTGGTAGTATAAACATAAAGCATGTGCTAATGTTATTATCTATGCAAAAAGAACAATTGATGGACAGATTGCAGAACAATGTCATACATTCACCCCAGAACAGAGATCTGGGCCTAAATCCATCGTTTTTATGCTCACCATGCCATTCCAGTTTGGACCCAGTCATATGCAAATCAGTCTTGACTCGAACTGTCAGGCTAGGTCCTCCCTGGACTAGAAACACACATCCTTGGGAACTACCCCTCCTATTAACTCCAGTAAGTACCACATAGCAGCATTGATAAGTTGTCAAAGCAGGCCATGCCCCCTTTGCCCACCAGTCTGTAAACACGCTCTCCGGCGTGTTCTTGGAAGGGGATTATAGTCCCCTTCGATGCAGGGGGTCCTTAGAGGCCAACTAGCCTACCCGTAAGCCCCATATAGTGGGGCGCAGACAAGCAAGGAGACGGTGCCAAGAAGCGAGGGTGAGGCAGAGCTCGCAGATAGAGGTTGGGCAAGGGGCCGGACTAGATGAGAATAAAGCAGTCAGCCACCCCGCCTCCAACAATAACACCATTATTAATTTAGCAGGCATCGATCTTTCAGCGGCAGAGAAACAACTCTTATCATTGGGTTTATCTTATTGCCCGGAGTCCAATGTCAGTTACACCCAAACTCGTGCTGACATATATAGGTTCATACGGAAACTAGAACTTAAAAAGTTCCATCAACAACGGGGCGCCCAGGGTGGTGTAGAGGAGGCAGCAATATCACTGAACCCTGGGATGCAAGGCCTTGTAGGGGCAGATTATGAACTGTTATATGACATGCAAAAATTGGAGCAAGGTGTAGTGGATCAAAGGGATTTCTCCTACTCATCCCATGAGACATCCGTGTTGAGGGAAGAAAATATTGAGTCAACACCAATACATGGGACTAATGTCAAGCTCAAACCCCCTTCGAACAAAAATCAAAGTTTGTACCCATCATGGCACGGGATTCAATAGATGTTTTTTATGAACAATTGATAGCACAAGTAAAAAGACTCGATATTGCCACCAAGAATTCAAAAAGGAAAATCACAAATCATGAGAGAAACTACTGGCAGCTGGTTAACAAACTAAAAGAAAATCACCAAATTATAGTGAGAAACTCTGACAAAGGAGGCAATTTGGTGTTATGGCCTTTACAAGATTATCTGGCGGAGGCATACAGTCAGCTGAATAACATTGAATGCTACAGAAAAGTTCCAATGACTAAATACAAGGAAACTCAGGAGGCTTTGTTCGCACAATTATTGGCTTGGAAAAGTGTTGGGCTACTCAATTGGGAAGAATTTAAATATCTTAAGAAAGAACACCCAATTGTCCCGGTAATATATTTTATACCCAAAGTTCATAAAAATATGGACAAACCACCGGGACATCCCATCATTGCAGCGTGCGATGGCCTGTTGGAAAACCTGTCAAGGTACATAGACTTCTTCTTGCAAGACTTTGTCAGAGGTTTGAAATCGTATGTACAAGATACGAGAGACTTTCTGAGAAAAAAACAAAATATCAAGTGGAAGTCTACCTATTTACTGTTAGCACTCGATGTATCCAGCTTATATACATGTATTAAGAACATGAGTATGAGAGCAATCAAGTATTTCTTGTTGAACAGGCCTATAACTTATTCGCAACACTCCAATATGCTGCTCAAAATGTTACTATTCTGTTTGGAAAACAATTTTTTTTCTTATTTGATGGCAGGATGTTCCAGCAGACTCAGGGAGTTGCCAGGGGGGCCAGCTTCTCCCCCAGTTATGCCTGTTTATTTATGGGCTGGTGGGAGGAGCTGGTCCTCTGGCAACAACATGAGCAGGTCTACAAAACACCTCTCAGAATATATAGACACCTTTCTGAGAGGATTTGTTTACAATCTGCCCTCTTTTGTGGAAGACACAAAGTTTATATTAAACATACTCAATGACATGAAATGGGAAGATGGGATGCTACTAGCTACGCTTGATGTAGTGTCCCTATACTCGAATATTGACCATGACCAGGGAATACAAGCACTAGATTTTTTTCTGAGCAAAAGATCTGCAGAGTTCTTTGATCACTCACAGATGTTACTTAAAATGACTAAGCTAGTGCTGAAGAACAATGTTTTTCTCTTTGACGGAGTATGGTACCGTGAACAACTTGGGACCGCGATGGGGGCCAGATTTGCTTCGTCTTTTGCTAACCTCTTTATGGGGTGGTACGAGGCGGAGCGAATCTGGGGCCCCAGCAATGGTGAATGGATCCAGTATATACACTACTGGGGTCGATTCATCGACGACTGCCTCTTAATATGGACAGGATCGGTAGAACAATTAAAGGGCTTTTTTGACTACCTTAATGATAATTCTTACAACTTGCAGTTCACAACTCAATATGACTCTAAGAAAATTACATTTTTAGATATTGAGCTATTTGTTGAGGATGGTCATCTAAAGAGTAAAATGTTTAGAAAACCTACCAGCTGCAATGCTATACTTCACGCCAAGAGTTGTCACCCTAAAAGTCAACTGAAAGGTATACCATATGGTGAAATGATTAGAGCCAGACGAAATTGCTCTGAAGACAGAGACTTTCAGAATAATCTGAAAGATATGTCAGTACGCTTCAATAGAAGAGGATATGAGAAAGAAGTAATAGGTACAGCAATCTCAAAAGTCAAAAAATTAAAACGAGAAGATCTGTTAAAAGTCAAAACAGACAAAGTCACCTCAGACACCGAGACCAAAATAAGACTAATAACACATAGTACAGATAGTACTAAGCTGTACACTATCTTGAAGAAGCACTGGCCACTCTTGATGTTAGAACAAGACATATCACCATATATTACCAAACATCCTTCTATAACATATAGAAAAGGGCTGACACTTGCTAATATACTGAGTCCAAGCTACCCTAAAAAACCAGTAAACAAGGACTGGTTATCCAAATTTAAAGGATTTCACAAATGTGGGAAATGCCCTTCATGTCGATGGGCAAAGAAAAAAGTTGTCAGCTTCAATTACAATGGGACAGGTGAAATAACCATAGAAAAATTTATAAACTGTGACACAACTTTTGTTGTGTATGTAATTGCATGCAGTTGTGGAAAGATATACGTTGGGAGTACTAAAAGAAGGCTCAGAGATCGGATGTCCGAACACTTTAGAGCAATAAAACAGGGGGACACCCGATATCCAACTTCAGCTCATCTGATCAGAAACTCTACAGATGAGGCCAAACATATTTTCAGCTATCATGGAATTGATCACATTGAACCTGATCCCAGAGGAGGAAACAGGGTACTTACCCTCAGGAGGAAAGAAGTGACTTGGCTAATTAAACTAAAAGCTGTAGAACTGGGTTTAAATGTTGACCATGAATATGAATTTTTTCTAGGAAATGACTAAATATCTGCATAACGAATGTTAATACATATTGACATATCGACTGTTAAGATGTAAGAATAATAATTTTGTATGAATGTTTATTATTGTATATTAATGAGATGATTACTTAGAGTGAGACCTATGGACCTTCCAATAGAATAGAATAAGGAGTATGAATAGACCATCTAAGAACTTGAGAATGTTAATTTTGGAGATTACAATTAAATGTACATTTTTTTTCTGTTAATAACACTCCTTAAATGTAAAGTATTGATAACATGCTATACACAACAATCTGGAATTTCAATATAACCTGCTTAAATGTTATGAGTATGTAGAATATCTTGATCTTGCCCTACACCTCTCATCTTAATCTCCTACAATCATGATTTTCACTTTCTATTTAAAATAAGTGACATGGTGTTGGGACCCGAAGCATAGGCTCTCTCACATAGCTATAGACTACAAAATTGTTTATAATGACACTCAATGGCCTGATACATGCCTATGTTTTATACAACCTATTCTTAGCTCTAATTTTCACACAGTTGTGAGAAGTTTATCTAGTATCCACTTTTGATAAAATTATAATACAACAAACTATCGTTATATTACTATTCCCTATCAGAGCGAAGTTAACGTTATAATTCTAATCCATTTGGTACTATACTGGAGACATTTCAAAATGGCGGACCTTTTTAATACTTAGAAGGATGACATATAATAATACTACGAAAAAATATATATCACATAGCGAGTCTGGAAGAGGGGATAGTTCTCCCAATGAATAAATTAGATATCAGACAGAGATTTGAGCATTACCGAATCTTAGACTCGACCTATAACGAATAATAAGATTAGTGATACTGACGACGGGTAAACCGATTATTATAAATAAACTATCTTTCGCAATACATGCTAACCTCACAGCATTTTTAACATATGAGAATGAAATATCAAACTCGATATTACAATACTTTACGGCGTACTTTACTAAGATTCCTTGCATATTGTAAACTTTGGACCCCTCTTGAGGCGAAATAGCCGGGAGGTAGTTGGACTGCACATTTTACTGAGATTGTGTCACGGTTTGCCACGCTGCGCCTACGGACTACAACTCCCAGGAGGCTCTGGAGTAGGAGGAGCCAACAGTATTTAGGCGTCTGGGATGCAGACGAGAGTTGTACGCGATTCCCTTTGGAACTTGTTCCTGGTTGCCTTGTTGGTTCGTTTTGTTCCTGGATTCATCCTGTCTACAGCGTTCTCGGCTGAGGCGCTGGTCGTTTGTTCTCGGAGGGGGCGGCTGCTTTCTGCCGGGTTTGGGAAGGATTCCGGTGTTCTTTACCGCCTGCGGCTGCGGCGGTCTCTGCCTACGAGCGTTCTCGGCTGAGATGCTCAGTCATCATTTACGGAGGAGGGGCGGCTGCCTCTCTTCGAGTAGGAAAAGGTTTTGGAACTCTTCGCCTGCGGCTGCGGCGGACTCTGCTTGCAAGCGTTCTCGGCTGAGACGCTGTTCCACCATCACTGAAGCGGGCGGCTTCTTCCCTTTTCCGAACTCCTACAGAGAGAGATAAGTAACTGTGCTTTACGAGTGCTTGCTGATTTGTTTTGGAACCGGAACCAAGCTAGCACTTCTGGTTTCTGTTTATTTTGGAACATTTGAACTGACCTGTTCCTTGTGGAGTTCTCAGTCATCCTTGGGCTGCTTATTGACTGTGGAACTTTGGTTGCTTCTTTAACCTTCAATAATCGGTTACTGGAGAGGGCTTATTTTAGTTGGTGAAAAGGAAGTGGGACTGGTATGTATGGTGCATTTGCGGTGATACCAGGGTTCTATTTGCATCAACAAGGAATAATTCTGTTTGTGTCTTTCTGATTGTTAGGTATAAGGATAGAGACGTATCTATCACATACTTCCAAGAGAGGGGGTTGCATCCAGTGGAGTAACTGGGGTAGGTGTTCCACTAGCGAGAATAAATGAGAGTAGTCATAGTACTGTGCTATAACGTTGTGTTTTGTTTCTTCTCGTTTCAGTGGTCCCTTCCGTTCCAGCCCCTTCCCTTACCTTTCCCTCGCCTGATTTCCTAGAGGCTCTGTGTACTGTTGTCAGAGTTTCGGGCAGTCAGGAGGTGGACCCCTTTGAGCATCGCCCTGATCCTGTGGAGGCCGATCGTGACAGAATCACGTACCCAAGTAGTGGACTCCACCCGGTCAGGGGTTGCTGAAAGGATGGCCTCATTAGATGATGTATTGCAGGCCTTGGTTTTGGTCCAACAGGAATTGGCTACGTCTAAGGCAGAAACAGCTGCGTTAAAAGACAGGCTGGATAGGCAAGGCAGAAACCCTTTTGATGCTTCAGCAGGAGTTCCCCAAATACAGGTGTCGGTTCCTCCACCTATACCCTTGGCCAGTCCTGAGAGGTATTCGGGAGATCCCTTGAAAATACAGACCTTCCTGACACAAATTACCCTGCATTTCTCTTGTAGACCGGCCTCCTTTCCTACTAATCTGTCGAGGGTGGCATTCGCTATCTCGTATCTTACGGGGGATGCTGCCAATTGGGCGGTTCCTTTAGTGAAAAATGACGATCCGTTGTTGGCAGATTGGGATGACTTTAGAAAAGAATTAGAGAGAGTGTTTGACAGACGTGCAACCACTTTAAGCGCTGATCGTGAGTTGCTGAGATTGAGGCAGGGAAGGAGCGACTTAGTAAACTACATGACTACCTTTAATAGGCTTGTTGTAGAAACGGCATGGCCAGAAGAAAAAAGGATGGCGCTCTATTATCAGGGATTGAACGAGGACATTAAGGATGTCCTTGCTCAAATCGACCCTCAACCTACTACATGTACTGATCTCATTAACCTTACGTTGCGATTAGATCATCGTATGTCTGAAAGAGGTGGGGAACGGAAGAGAAGTGACAGAGCAGGAGGTGGGATGGCTCAAGTTGGTCAAGACAAACCCAAAGACAGTGTGGTAGAACCAATGGATATAGGGGCCATTCGTCCTCCCCTGTCTAAATCAGAAAGGGAGGTCAGACGAGCGCAGGGTCTCTGCATGTACTGCGGAAAAAAGGGACATTATGTTAAGGATTGCACAATTAAACCAAAGAAAAGGCCTCGTTTCTATGCAGGTAAACAGGTGGCGGTTATGTCCCCGGCATTACCTCCTGAGGCACAGGCAGACCCTAAGAGATTAGATAGGGCGGGCATCGCTCAACAGGAGTGGAAAATCCCTTCCTTGGAGGTTGCTTTATGTAATAACACCGAATCGCATGTAGTGGTTTCCATGCTCTTCGGTAAGGGGCCTCATCAAAGCCAGGCGTGGTGTATGATTGATTCAGGGGCAACTGGCAATTTTATCGATAGTGGGTTGGTGGATAGGTTGGTATTGAAGAAAGTGCCAACTCCTCAGCCTGAAACCGTTCTGGCGGTGGATGGCACTCCGCTCAAATCAGGGCCGGTAGTGGAACATACTGAGGTTTTGGAGTTGACTATGCCTGGGTATCCGCTGAAACATGTGGAGGACATCGTGTTGAACATAATTGAGGCTCCTCAATATGAGGTAATTTTGGGAATGCCGTGGTTATGGCACCATAATCCGACGATGGATTGGAAGAAGAAAACATTGCTGTTTAACTCAGAGTATTGCACTACACAATGTATGAAAGCACAAGACTCTCATACGGTGTCCTTGGCCCAGGCCTATCAGATCGCTACTGCGGCGGAAAAGGAGGTGGTCTTGCCGGGAGAATATGCAGGGTATGAGGACGTGTTCAGTGAGGTGAAGGCAGAGGTCCTTCCGCCTCATCGTGAATACGATTGTCGGATCGACCTGATGGAGGGGGCGGTGGTGCCCTCGTGTAGGGTGTACGCCTTGTCTGAGTCCGAGACCGCTCATTTGAAGACCTATTTGGATCATTTTTGTTCTATTGGTTTTATACGTCCATCACGGTCACCAGCAGCTTCTCCTCTGTTTTTTATTTCCAAAGCAAATGGAGAATTGCGTACCTGTATCGATTATAGGCAGCTGAACAAGGTCACAGTGAGAAACAGATACCCGCTTCCACTCATTCCCGTCCTGCTGGATCAGGTGAGAGAGGCAACCATTTACACTCGGTTAGACCTCCGTGGTGCCTATCATCTGGTGCGGATTCGGGCTGGGAATGAGTGGAAAACGGCTTTTAAAACTCGTTTTGGGTTATTCGAATACTTGGTGATGCCGTTCGGGTTGTGCACCGCCCCGGCGGCATTCCAGTATTTCCTGAACGACATCATGAAGGAGTACATCGATCGATTCGTTGTAATATACATCGATGACATATTGATCTATTCCAAGACGTCTGCTCAGCATGTCAGTCAGGTACTGTTGATTCTCAAAAGGCTACAGGACAATAGATTATACTGTAAACTCAGCAAGTGCGAGTTCAGTGTCACTGAAGTGGAGTTTTTGGGGGTTATACTAACGCCTAGCGGGTTTCGAATGGCAGAGCGAAAGGTGGCAGCTGTGAGTGAATGGCCGACACCAAAGAATGTGAGAGATGTTCAGTGCTTCCTTGGTTTCTCCAATTACTATCGGAGATTCATTGCTCATTTCTCCCAGCTGATCTCTCCAGTAACCCGGTTGTTGAGGAAGGGGGCGTCTTTTTGTTGGACAACGGATGCTATGGAAGCATTCAACCAGTTGAAGGAGGCTTTCTGCTCTGCACCCATCCTAAGACATCCTCAGATGGACGTGCCGTTTGTCGTGGAAGCGGATGCATCGGATATCGCGATAGGGGCAGTGTTGTCACAGAGGGACAAACAAACAGGACAGCTCCATCCTGTGGCTTTTTTGTCTAAAAAACTCACTGCATCTGAAGTAAACTATACCATCGCCGAAAAGGAACTCTTGGCCGTGAAGAAAGCCTTTCAAGAGTGGAGGCATTACTTGTGGGGGGGCCAACATCCGGTAACAGTGTATTCAGACCACAGGAACTTGCAGTTCTTGAAAACCGCCCGGCATTTGTCCCAGAGGCAAATGCGCTGGATGCTATTCTTCTCGGAATATGAGTTTGTAATCACATTTCGTCCTGGTGCGGAGAATCGAAAGGCTGATTCTCTTTCTAGACAAACAGACATGGCTACTCCGTTGCTGGCGGAACCTAGATCCATACTGCCTCCTGAGAAGGTAGTGTGTGCCATTACCGTTGATACGTTTCTGGAGGAGGAGTCCAAGAACCGTTCTCCGTTGCAATGGGAGGAGTGGGCCAAGGTGGATTCGCATCGTTCCCTGCAACATGGCATTCCGCTATATCAGAACCGGCTGTTTCTCCCCACCCTTGCTTTGAGGTTGTTGGCGTTTAACTGGTGTCACAATGCGATGGTGGCTGGTCATCCAGGGCAACAAAAGACTATCAACGCCATGCAACGGCAGTTTTGGTGGGAAGGGATGAATAAGGATGTGAGGAATTGGGTTGACCGTTGTGAAACGTGTGCCCGGGCGAAGAGTGAACAAGCCAAGAGTAAAGGATTGTTAATGCCTCTTCCTACGCCTTCACGCCCATGGCAGGTTATTAGCATGGATTTTGTTGTTGGGCTACCTATGGATAAGGGCAGTAACGCAATACTGGTGGTGATAGACAGTTTCACGAAGATGGGACACTTTATTCCATGTAGGAATCTGCCTACGGCGGCTCAAACAGCGCAACTCATCTTGACGCAGGTGGTGCGGTTACACGGCATCCCGAAGATCATTGTGTCAGACCGGGGGCCTCAGTTTGTGGCTCGGTTTTGGCACATGTGGTGTAAGGCATTGCATATCACTGATGCATTGTCTACCAGTTTCCATCCACAGTCCGATGGTCAGACTGAGAGACTAAACCAGACCCTCAAGAAGTATCTCCGCTGCTACGCGGAGGAAGCAGCTGATTCATGGGTGTCGTTGTTATGGTTGGCGGAACTGTCGTATAACAACGCTTGGCACAGCTCGACGGGAGTTTCGCCATTTCAGGCCAATACTGGTTATCATGCTGATACCCTGCCGTTGACAATCCCTAGTGAGGTGTCGAATCATCCTACGGTGTTGGGTCAGGTGAAGGCTCTTCTGCTGATGCATCGGAAGGTCCACGCTCAACTGGAGAAAGCTAAGTCATCCTACAAGAAATGGGAGGATAAGCGTCGGCGAGTGGGACCGCTGTATTGAGTGGGTGACAGGGTCTGGCTCTCCACCAAGAACATTCGGTTCCGATTCCATAGCATCTTCCATCCGCGGTTCATCGGTCCTTACGAGGTGGTGCGCCAAGTCAATCCTGTGGCCTACAAATTAAAGCTTCCTGCCTCCTTGCGGATACACCCGGTGTTCCACTGCAGCCTTCTGAAACCGGCGAAGTCTGCGCGTCGCAAGGTTGTGCCTCCGGTGCGACGGGATGGGCAGTTGGAGTATGAAGTGAGTAGGATCCTCGATTCCCGCTATCGGCGGGGGAGGCTCTGGTACCTGGTGTCGTGGAAGGGCTACACGGCGGAGGACGATTCGTGGGAACCGAGCTCGGGTATCCATGCCCCGCGTGCGGTGCGCTGTTTCCATGCTCGTTGTCCGGGCAAGCCTGGTGCTAGGAGGCGCTTGGGAGGTGGGCATACTGTCACGGTTTGCCACGCTGCGCCTACGGACTACAACTCCCAGGAGGCTCTGGAGTAGGAGGAGCCAACAGTATTTAGGCGTCTGGGATGCAGACGAGAATTGTACGTGATTCCCTTTGGAACTTGTTCCTGGTTGCCTTGTTGGTTCGTTTTGTTCCTGGATTCATCCTGTCTACAGCGTTCTCGGCTGAGGCGCTGGTCGTTTGTTCTCGGAGGGGGCGGCTGCTCTCTGCCGGGTTTGGGTAGGATTCCGGTGTTCTTTACCGCCTGCGGCTGCGGCGGTCTCTGCCTACGAGCGTTCTCGGCTGAGACGCTCAGTCATCATTTACGGAGGAGGGGCGGCTGCCTCTCTTCGAGTAGGAACAGGACTTTGGAACTCTCCGCCTGCGGCTGCGGCGGACTCTGTCTACGAGCGTTCTCGGCTGAGACGCTCAGTCTTCATTTACGGAGGAGGGGCGGCTGCCTCTCTTCGAGTAGGAAAAGGTTTTGGAACTCTTCGCCTGCGGCTGCGGCGGACTCTGCTTGCAAGCGTTCTCGGCTGAGACGCTGTTCCACCATCACTGAAGCGGGCGGCTTCTTCCCTTTTCCGAACTCCTACAGAGAGAGATAAGTAACTGTGCTTTACGAGTGCTTGCTGATTTGTTTTGGAACCGGAACCAAGCTAGCACTTCTGGTTTCTGTTTATTTTGGAACATTTGAACTGACCTGTTCCTTGTGGAGTTCTCAGTCATCCTTGGGCTGCTTATTGACTGTGGAACTTTGGTTGCTTCTTTAACCTTCAATAATCGGTTACTGGAGAGGGCTTATTTTAGTTGGTGAAAAGGAAGTGGGACTGGTATGTATGGTGCATTTGCGGTGATACCAGGGTTCTATTTGCATCAACAAGGAATAATTCTGTTTGTGTCTTTCTGATTGTTAGGTATAAGGATAGAGACGTATCTATCACATACTTCCAAGAGAGGGGGTTGCATCCAGTGGAGTAACTGGGGTAGGTGTTCCACTAGCGAGAATAAATGAGAGTAGTCATAGTACTGTGCTATAACGTTGTGTTTTGTTTCTTCTCGTTTCAGTGGTCCCTTCCGTTCCAGCCCCTTCCCTTACCTTTCCCTCGCCTGATTTCCTAGAGGCTCTGTGTACTGTTGTCAGAGTTTCGGGCAGTCAGGAGGTGGACCCCTTTGAGCATCGCCCTGATCCTGTGGAGGCCGATCGTGACAGATTGATTGCTGAAAACGAGCATTTTAAAATCGGATTATTTTAATTTACCTACCTCACTTGCACTAGCCTAATATTAGCACAAAATAGAGCGTGAGCCTGCATTTACTCGGTGACAGCCGATTTTCGGGCTGAATACCGATCTCCCACCTGTAAGCTGTGAAAAATACGGCGGACATCTTGGGTAGGGGCGTGAGCCTAACAGCGCTCTAGCCACCACTACATAAGGAGCCCAAGGCAAAGAACGGGAGATTCCTTGCATATTGTAAACTTTGGACCCCTCTTGAGGCGAAATAGCCGGGAGGTAGTTGGACTGCACATTTTACTGAGATTGATTGCTGAAAACGAGCATTTTAAAATCGGATTATTTTAAGTTACCTACCTCACTTGCACTAGCCTAATATTAGCACAAAATAGAGCGTGAGCCTGCATTTACTCGGTGACAGCCGATTTTCGGGCTGAATACCGATCTCTCACCTGTAAGCTGTGAAAAATACGGTGGACATCTTGGGTAGGGGCGTGAGCCTAACAGCGCTCTAGCCACCACTACATAAGGAGCCCCACATTCTCCGCGATAGCGGACGCGAATTGTGGACGCGCCTGCACCAGCGCCGGAGTCACGCCTGAGTCAGCCCGTCTGCGCCCGTCCGCGCCTCGGACGCGCCCAGTGGCCATTACACCTACTCCCCAACCGACTTTACCGGTAGGTGACAGTAACCAGACAATTAGTGCCTCTACTATCACTCCTTATATAAAATATAGCTCAGAACAACTCCAAGCGTTAAGAACGCTTAGACTACCGGACTTCTGCCTATTAGACTTATACAGACACCATAACATCTGTCACGGCTGTTCACTGACAACGAATGCCACTAAAATCAAAAGGCTTGAGACCCAAACCAATGCTACATGTGCGACATCTAACTCTAAAGTATTTACCTTTTTTAGTCTGAACTGTCGCTCTCTGCCAAGACATAAAACAGAAATGTTTAATTTTCTACTGGATGAAGCCCCTGATGCATTGTTCATCACTGAAACCTGGCTTCATGCAAGCTCCGGACCAGATGTGGCCATGGCCCTCCCTGACTCATACGCAATCATACGCCTTGACAGAATTAAAAAAACTGGAGGAGGCATAGCTGTTATTTTTAAAAAAGTATATACCTGTGAGTTTACAAATCTCCCATGTCCAGGGTGTGAAGGCGCCACTTTCAAAATCATACTCTCACCCAACTTTACCTGTTATTTTTAAAAAAGTATATACCTGTGAGTTTACAAATCTCCCATGTCCAGGGTGTGAAGGCGCCACTTTCAAAATCATACTCTCACCCAACTTTACCTTTTCCGGCGCACTCATATATCGTCCACCTGGTGCTGCTTCAAACTGGCTAAACAATATTTCAGAACTTCTAGGCCCGTTCATTATGAATACTACCAATTTTACAGTGATTGGTGATCTGAATCTTCACCTGGACAATGAACATTGCTCTAAAGCTACGGAACTTATCGATGACTTCTTATCCCTCAATTTGATTCTCAAAAATTCTGGCCCTACCCATACTGCTGGTCATCTACTTGACCCAATCTTTTCTAATATTTTGAATTTAAACACCTTCCCATCTTTACCTATTCCCTGGTCCGACCATTTTCCCATCAAATTTTCCTTTCAAACGCCTACAACTAATATCCCTCCTATGGCGATGCCCGTCATGGTGAGAAAATGGAAAAAGCTAGATATTAACATTCTTAATACCCTGCTAGAAGATACAATACCATGTACCATCTCCGGAGTACAAAATCTATCCATCTCTGTTCAATCATGGCTCCTAACAGCCATCGACTCCTGTCTCCCTCAGACTAAGTTAAAAGGCATTTATCAACGTCCTCCCGCTCCGTGGTTCAATGACTCTTTAAAACATGAAAAAACCAAATGTAAGAACGCTGAACGTCAATGGAGAAAGTCCTACTCCTCGGAAGCTAAAAATGAATACAAAAATCAACTAAATCAATATCAAAAGATGTGCAGCAAAGCAAAAGCCAACTTTGTCTGCTTAAAAATTACTGCAGCTTTAAATCAAGCTAAAACACTCTTCAAAACAGTCAAAGAGCTAGCTGGCTCTAACACCTCACCTTCCCCTCCTGATCTAAATAAAACTCAATGCAATAAACTTGCCGCTTTCTTTGTCGACAAAGTTGATAGAATCTATCAAGCCATCCAACCTAATCAGGACAATTATGAGGAAAATCACCTTGACAGTAGTGATGTTAATAGATCAGACAGTGAAGAAACCAATACCGCCATCCCCTCTGATACTACCACCTCCCCTTCTTTGAGTGCTTGGCCTACACTCAACGTTGACACTGTCATCGAACTTCTAAACACCATTAAATCAGGTTCGCCAAAAGACCCTCTACCCTGCTCAATCTTAAAACTACTTAGCAGGAAAGCTTTATCTACCATCACAGACCTTCTAAATAAATCCTTGCTAGAAGAATGTGTTCCACAGGAGTGGAAGCATGCCATGATCCATCCCCTTCTAAAAAAAGCTAATGCTGACCCGAAGGTACCCGCAAACTTCCGACCAATATCTCTCCTGCCTATTTTTGCCAAAATTCTAGAGAAACACGTCCACCGCTGTCTCTCACATTATATAACGACACACGACCTGTTACCTCCCCATCAATCTGGCTTTCGAGCAGGTTTTTCTACAGAAACCACTCTCCTAGGTGTCACTGAAAATATTCGTCAAATGATAGACAAGGGTGAAACAGTGGCACTGGTGCTTTTAGACCTCAGTGCCGCATTTGACACTGTATCACATGCGGTACTAATAAAAACCCTTCGTCTAATGGGTATCTGTGGCCCTGCTTTAAATTGGATCACATCCCTACTTGAAAATAGAACTTTTCAAATTTTTTCAAACTCTTTGTACTCTGATACCTATACTTTTAAACATGGCGTCCCTCAGGGCTCAATTTTAAGCCCATTACCTTTTAATTTATATATGAGCCCTCTTGCACAAATTGCTAAAGACTCTGGATTGATAATGTTTTCATATGCTGATGATTCTCAGCTTCTCTTTTCCCTTCCACCAACAGACAATAATGATCCTTCTATTTTGAGAACAGGGCTTACAAAAATTGCTGGATGGATGAAAAATAACCTCTTAAAATTAAACAGTGAAAAAACTGAACTCATAATCCTAGGAAAAAATAAAGAACTCTGGGGACCCCAACACTGGCCCCCAGAAATGGGCTCTCCTCCTACTCCAACTAACCAGGCCCGTAACCTTGGCTTTGTGGTTGATGACACTCTTAGTATGCACCAGCAGGCCATAAAAACATCAGCCACCTGTTTTGTCATCTTGAAGTGGCTAAAGAAAATATGCTGGATGCTACCAGCTCACACTAAAAGAACTGTCATCAACGCCCTTATAACATCTCGATTGGATTATGCCAATGTATTATACTTAGGGGCCAACAAAGCCACAGTCCGTAAACTACAAACTGTGCCGAATGCTGCTGCAAGACTGTTAGGTAAAATCCCTATTCATGCACCCACCACCAAACTCATACGAGAATTACACTGGTTAAAAATTGAGAGCAGAATCAAGTTCAAATCATTATGCTTCATGCATAAAATCTCAGCAAACAAAGCTCCTAAATATCTGCTAAATCTGGTGCAACGTTATCACCCACCCAGAACGCTGAGATCTGCAACAGCGAATAAATTTGCTGTGCCTAAAATAAGATTGTCACGCATGGGAGGCAGATCCTTTGCCTATCTTGGCCCCTCCCTGTGGAACTCCATGCCACAAGTTCTGCGTTCAGAGGCTAACTACACCAGTTTTAGGAAAGCCATAAAAACCTGGCTGTTCAACATCTAAGTCAGCTGTCCAAACTCACTTTACTGAATCACAAGCGCCGGGAAACCCTTTGTTGGGTAGCTGTTTGCGCTATATAAACTAAATAAATAAAAATAAAAATAAATGGCGCTTAAAGTCTTCAAACAGTACATAAAGGTGAAGTAAGATGGCGCTCAGATAGAACGCCAGACTCGAGATGCGTCCTCCGATGAACTTGATACTGCTTAGGAGGTAAGAAAGCCGGCAGACACGATAGGGAATACTAACTTTTAGATACTAACTAGATAATATTTAAGATTTTATTTTTTTGTAAAACAATTTTTATTGCAGAGGTAACGTGGGTCACAACATGTTTGTACCAGTTCGATCTCATAATCGCTTCCATATCTGTGCTTTCCTCGATTATTTACACAGCCATACAACCCACATCCCGGAGGCTGGGCGGCAGCTAAACACTGATAGATAATATTTAAGATTATCGCTAATATGGAATTTCGTTTCAAATAGGAGACAGACATAGATACCCGAATAGGACTATGGGATAATCGCGGATAATACAATAACCAGGTAAGAGGACTTCGTGATAAAGTGGATACTTTATTGCCATAAACCTTATTTTCAGTTAGAGATGTTAATGACAACTATAATATTTTACATAGGATAATGAAAGCTACAAATAGGATCTGAAGATACGATACAGAGCAGTGTGGAGGAGACTAGGTATTGGGCCACCCGCCATGATCACATTTGTTTACAACTAACCCATCATGAAATATTCACTTTAATCTAACAATATACCATGCAAAATAATATTGAGGTGATACTCTAGACCTACACTAAGGTGCTTCTAATTTATACTTGGTGGCGAGCTTTCTGTAACTTTGCATAGTATTACTATTGAGCACCCATACGGTTTTGGGATGTTTCCCTTAGTACTCTAATAACCTCTACATTACTGTTGTCTAATGGTTGACAAATTTGAATTATTAATTTAGTGGTATTGTCATATTCTGTTTGGGTTGCAGCCCTGAGGAAGTCATTGGTCTTATATGACCAGACGAAACACGTGTTGGCTGCACGACTGCATGGCTATGTGTAGAAAGAAGAATTTCTGAACATTGAAGTCTGTTTCCAATGAAGAAGATAATTGGAAAGAATAAACTGATTCGACACAATTGAACATTGATAACCTGATTTGACTTTTGAGTGCTCGACGAATATTATTGTCTTTTACTGAGCTAACTTGTTAGCACTATAATAGGTCGTGGTAACCGACCAGTTTTTGTTTTGAGCACCACACATACACTGTAATAACTGTACATTCCGTTACTAGCAGTGCGCTCCTTTCTAACAGTTACCAAACCTCTATAGTATATTTATGTTATTTAGAGCAGCCGCAAGGAAACATGAATAGAGATAAGGAGGCCGAAGAACTTTTCAGCAGTTTGATGGCAGGTGGATCTATAGGTACAGCAATTAGACCACCTGATAGTACGAAGAAAGAAAGTCTAAGTGCCAAGTTTAGAAAGTTAGAATCACTGAAACGACAAGAGCTGAACAAATGGTGGGATGCTGCCACTCTCAAACAGTATATTACAATGAACAGAATACCAAGTGGTTTACGTTCGCAGATAATACCTGCATATGAAGACTTAGAACCAGACTTGTACAACATCTGGGAGAAAGAATTAAGCGACAGCTCACGTAACCTTATGAAAATATTGATAGATAACGCAGACAGGAAAATAGCTAAACTTCTTATTGAAATTCAAAAAATAGAAGATGAGATAAAATTAATGAACCTTCCAGAAGCAACTATTAAAAACTACACTGTAATGGATGAGATTTTGAATGAAGTTCAGATTGATATAAAGAGGAGAAAGGCTTGTAAAATTAAACGAGATGAAAATGATTATCGAGCAGGGAGAGTATATACTTATGCCAAAAGATTTGACTACCTTATGAATAAAACTCCCAATATGAGACAAATAGGCTGCACCACACCATTAAGTGAGACAGAAGCATCCTCTAGCAATGTATCCAGTGAGGAGAATGAAGATACGCTAGGTGCTACAGCAACCCCCATAACCACAAAAATTAATTTTTTATAAGAGGTTCAATGGTTACGCAGGGGGAATCGAGACACAGTGAGAAATCGACCTACAATTGCAAGAGGACAAGGAGAGGCAGGAGAGGAAGCGGGAGATCCAGGGTCAAGAATAAAGAGGAGCTTGAGATCTTGGAAACAACAGACCTAGAAAAAGAGGTTGAAGTAAGTGATATTGAAATAATCAACCTATCAGACTTACAATTATCAAATGATATGATTGGTATACTTAAAAAAGGTTTAGGATTCTGTCCAGCTAGGAGGCAAGACTGGGTGATGACCAAAATTGATCTTTTTAAGTTTACTAGAAGATTAAAACTAAAAAAAATCTTTTCAAATACAACAGAGAAACAAACTACACCTGTCAAAAGAGGGCTAAGTAATCTCACAATACAAGAACTGAAAGATACCCAACTCTTACTGTCCCTTACAGAAAATGAAGAGGACCCCATAACAATATTAAAACTAATGGAAGATCTAGATGTAGAACGCTATTTGACGGAAGGCAGCGGGCTAAAGCTACGCTCCAAATGGACTCCTAGACTAGCACAAGGTAACACGATAGATGTGGTTTTTTAAAGCTGTAAGTGCAGATATAGACATAGAATTAGAGCGACAACAACAAAGGTATCTTAATCCTAGAAAGGACAACTTATTACCTGGAGAGAGGAAAGCTCTGAAAGAGCTTATGGATAATAAGGACATTATTATACAAAGAGCTGATAAAGGAGGTAATCTAGTAATAAGGAATATCATTGATTACAAAAGGGACGTCCTTATCCAACTTAATGACACACGTTATTATGTAAGACTAGCGACTAACCCAATGAAAGACCTTATTGAAACCCTTAACAATATGGTGAAAGAATGGTATGACCTATCTTTAATAGATTATGACGAATATCTATATCTCCAAACAACTTATCCAAAATCACCGTGTCTTTATACACTACCTAAGGTCCACAAATGCCGAGACAGACCGCCAGGTAGGCCGATCGTCTCAGGCATTTGTGGACCAACGGAACACCTCTCAGAATATATAGACACCTTTCTGAGAGGATTTGTTTACAATCTGCCCTCTTTTGTGGAAGACACAAAGTTTATATTAAACATACTCAATGACATGAAATGGGAAGATGGGATGCTACTAGCTACGCTTGATGTAGTGTCCCTATACTCGAATATTGACCATGACCAGGGAATACAAGCACTAGATTTTTTTCTGAGCAAAAGATCTGCAGAGTTATTTGATCACTCACAGATGTTACTTAAAATGACTAAGCTAGTGCTGAAGAACAATGTTTTTCTCTTTGACGGAGTATGGTACCGTCAACAACTTGGGACCGCGATGGGGGCCAGATTTGCTCCGTCTTTTGCTAACCTCTTTATGGGGTGGTACGAGGCGGAGCGAATCTGGGGCCCCAGCAATGGTGAATGGATCCAGTATATACACTACTGGGGTCGATTCATCGACGACTGCCTCTTAATATGGACAGGATCGGTAGAACAATTAAAGGGCTTTTTTGACTACCTTAATGATAATTCTTACAACTTGCAGTTCACAACTCAATATGACTCTAAGAAAATCACATTTTTAGATATTGAGCTATTTGTTGAGGATGGTCATCTAAAGAGTAAAATGTTTAGAAAACCTACCAGCTGCAATGCTATACTTCACGCCAAGAGTTGTCACCCTAAAAGTCAACTGAAAGGTATACCATATGGTGAAATGATTAGAGCCAGACGAAATTGCTCTGAAGACAGAGACTTTCAGAATAATCTGAAAGATATGTCAGTACGCTTCAATAGAAGAGGATATGAGAAAGAAGTAATAGGTACAGCAATCTCAAAAGTCAAAAAATTAAAACGAGAAGATCTGTTAAAAGTCAAAACAGACAAAGTCACCTCAGACACCGAGACCAAAATAAGACTAATAACACATTATAGTACTAAGCTGTACACTATCTTAAAGAAGCACTGGCCACTCTTGATGTTAGAACAAGACATATCACCATATATTACCAAACATCCTTCTATAACATATAGAAAAGGGCTGACACTTGCTAATATACTGAGTCCAAGCTACCCTAAAAAACCAGTAACCAAGGACTGGTTATCCAAATTTAAAGGATTTCACAAATGTGGGAAATGCCCTTCGTGTAGATGGGCAAAGAAAAAAGTTGTCAGCTTCAATTACAATGGGACAGGTGAAATAACCATAGAAAATTTATAAACTGTGACACAACTTTTGTTGTGTATGTAATTGCATGCAGTTGTGGAAAGATATACGTTGGGAGTACTAAAAGAAGGCTCAGAGATCGGATGTCCGAACACTTTAGAGCAATAAAACAGGGGGACACCCGATATCCAACTTCAGCTCATCGGATCAGAAACTCTACAGATGAGGCCAAACATATTTTCAGCTATCATGGAATTGATCACATTGAACCTGATCCCAGAGGAGGAAACAGGGTACTTACCCTCAGGAGGAAAGAAGTGACTTGGCTAATTAAACTAAAAGCTGTAGAACTGGGTTTAAATGTTGACCATGAATATGAATTTTTTCTAGGAAATTACTAAATATCTGCATAACGAATGTTAATACATATTGACATATCGACTGTTAAGGTGTAAGAATAATCATTTTGTATGAATGTTTATTATTGTATATTAATGAGATGATTACTTAGAGTGAGACCTATGGACCTTCCAATAGAATAGAATAAGGAGTATGAATAGACCATCTAAGAACTTGAGAATGTTAATTTTGGAGATTACAATTAAATGTACAATTTTTTCTGTTAATAACACTCCTTAAATGTAAAGTATTGATAACATGCTATACACAACAATCTGGAATTTCAATATAACCTGCTTAAATGTTATGACTATGTAGAATATCTTGATCTTGCCCTACATCTCTCATCTTAATCTCCTACAATCATGATTTTCACTTTCTATTTAAAATAAGTGACATGGTGTTGGGACCCGAAGCATAGTCTCTCTCACATAGCTATAGACTACAAAATTGTTTATAATGACACTCAATGGCCTGATACATGCCTATGTTTTATACAACCTATTCTTAGCGCTAATTTTCACACAGTTGTGAGAAGTTTATCTAGTATCCACTTTTGATAAAATTATAATACAACAAACTATCGTTATATTACTATTCCCTATCAGAGCGAAGTTAACTTTATAATTCTAATCCATTTGGTACTATACTGGAGACATTTCAAAATGGCGGACCTTTTTAATACTTAGAAGGATGACATATAATAATACTACGAAAAAATATATATCACATAGCGAGTCTGGAAGACGGGATAGTTCTCCCAATGAATAAATTAGATATCAGACAGAGATTTGAGCATTACCGAATCTTAGACTCGACCTATAACGAATAATAAGATTAGTGATACTGACGACGGCTAAACCGATTATTATAAATAAACTATCTTTCGCAATACATGCTGACCTCACAGCATTTTTAACATATGAGAATGAAATATCAAACTCGATATTACAATACTTTACGGCGTACTTTACTAAGATGGCGCTTAAAGTCTTCAAACAGTACATAAAGGTGAAGTAAGATCGCGCTCAGATAGAACGCCAGACTCGAGATGCGTCCTCCGATGAACTTGATACTGCTTAGGAGGTAAGAAAGCCGGCAGACACGATAGGGAATACTAACTTTTAGATACTAACTAGATAATATTTAAGATTATCGCTAATATGGAATTTCGTTTCAAATAGGAGACAGACATAGATACCCGAATAGGACTATGGGATAATCGCGGATAATACAATAACCAGGTAAGAGGACTTCGTGATAAAGTGGATACTTTATTGCCATAAACCTTATTTTCAGTTAGAGATGTTAATGACAACTATAATATTTTACATAGGATAATGAAAGCTACAAATAGGATCTGAAGATACGATACAGAGCAGTGTGGAGGAGACTAGGTATTGGGCCACCCGCCATGATCACATTTGTTTACAACTAACCCATCATGAAATATTCACTTTAATCTAACAATATACCAGGCAAAATAATATTGAGGTGATACTCTAGACCTACACTAAGGTGCTTCTAATTTATACTTGGTGGCGAGCTTTCTGTAACTTTGCATAGTATTACTATTGAGCACCCATACGGTTTTGGGATGTTTCCCTTAGTACTCTAATAACCTCTACATTACTGTTGTCTAATGGTTGACAAATTTGAATTATTAATTTAGTGGTATTGTCATATTCTGTTTGGGTTGCAGCCCTGAGGAAGTCATTGGTCTTATATGACCAGACGAAACACGTGTTGGCTGCACGACTGCATGGCTATGTGTAGAAAGAAGAATTTCTGAACATTGAAGTCTGTTTCCAATGAAGAAGATAATTGGAAAGAATAAACTGATTCGACACAATGGAACATTGATAACCTGATTTGACTTTTGAGTGCTCGACGAATATTATTGAAGTCTACAATAGGAGTGTGGTAACCTGGCTGCGCTTCATAGATGATTTGTTTATAGTGTGGGACGGGGACTATGAAAGTGCTATGGAATTGATTGACATATTGAAAAATAACAAAGTTAACCTACATTTTACAGCAGATATAAGCAAGGAAATTGTCACATTCCTAGACTTAATGGTCCAGGTTTTTAACAGCGAGTTGATTACTACCCTGTATCGGAAGCCTTCAGCGGGCAATACCCTCCTGCATGCCTCCAGTGCCCATTCGTCTCATTTAATCAAGAGCATCCCGTACAAGGAGATGCTCTGTATTCGACGCATATGCAGTAGAGAGGATGACTGTAATGACAAACAGAGTGAATGAAAAAGTAGGTTTTTGGATAGAGGATATAGCTCAGATGTTATTGAATCCGCGATTGTTAAATCTAAATCGCTGGCTAGACAGGATCTGTTGAAGTACAGGGACAAACAGAGCAGCTCGAATCTACAGGAAGAACCCATAAGACTAATCCTGGTTTTTTGACAACAAGAGAAACAGATCAGGGAGATAGTCAGAAAGACCTGGCCTATTATTAAGGGTGACCCAGTAATAGGGGGGTCACTGCACAGCAAACCGTCAGTGACTTTCCGAAAAGCAAACAGCATGGGTTCATCACTAGTCAGGAGCAACATTGAAACAAAAGGAAAGGGCTCATGGCTTATGGCAAGAAAGGGGTTCTTTAAGTGCTCTGTATGTAAGGCTTGCCAGTACTGTACGAACACTACATGCTACACTACAACATTTGGTCCCGTACAAGGCAAAATTAGTCAACACCTTACATGCAAATCTGATTTTGCAGTTTATGTGCTCACTTGCAGCTGCAATTTAAAATATGTTGGGAGCACAAAACTACCAGCGCATAAAAGAATTCTTCAACACATCTGCACTATTTGCAACAACAATGAGAACTATCCAGTTGCCAGGCATTTTAAACTGTGCCACAATAGCGATCCCAAACATTTGAAATACTATGTAATTGAGGCCATACCACACACAGAAAAGAGGAGGTGACAGGGAGTCTAAATTAAGGAGATTAGAAACCAGTTATATCCTGCAATTTGACTAAGCACCCGAATGGGTTGAACACTACGGAAGATTTGTATACTTTCCTATAACACTGTAAGTTACTCAGCTATGTGGGAAGTTGAGCAATTGTTTATTGATTCCGTATAATGTGCCAAAGATGAGATATAAGATCATTCATGATGCAAAACAGAAGTTCATTTGGTCCACCTGATGTGATGTTTTAACTTATGCAGACGAGCTTTTAGGATAGTGTTATTTATATATTTATAGTATTAAGGATTGATTTTAGAAATCATTAAGGAGAAAGTATAATTTTATACTTCTGGAAATTTGTAGTGGTTTTTATTGAAGGATCAACCTGAAGCACAAGTTACTACTTGTGTAACGATATATCTGTAAGAGACATTAGTTAGTATTAGATTCCTTACCTTAGAATATCCCCAGGCGTCAGACTGGATCCTGAAAATTTTGCGTAGCAGTACCCTTGCGCGTCGGTAGGCGTCGTCTGCGGCTCCGCGTCCGTCGTCGGCGTCGTGGGCGCCGTGATGACGTCGTCGGAGTACTTAGACGCCGCCTCCGCGTGCTGACGTCAGTTCTTAGATACAGCTTTTCCGCGCCAGAAACGCAGAGCTATGCCAAAAACCAACACTGGTGCCAATGAAACTAGGGCCCTGAAGGGGACAACCCTAACCCTAGGTATCGGTTCGCAGAACGGGGAGGATGGGTGGGTCGGTAAGGAATCTAATACTAACTAATGTCTCTTACAGATATATCGTTACACAAGTAGTAACTTGTGCATCTGAAAGAGACACGTTAGTATTAGATTCCTTACCTTAGAATAGATACCCCAGCAATACCAACCCCGGTGGTGGGTCTGCGAACCAATACTCACACCAGAAAGTCCTGGAGGACGGAACGGCCAAAGAAGCCATCCCTCCGGACTTGGCTGTCCAGGCAGTAGTGTCTTGCAAACGTGTGCAGCGATGCCCACGTAGCTGCCTGACAGATGTCTTGTAAGGGCACACCCCTGCCTAGGGCAGTGGTAGTAGCCGTGGCTCGGGTGGAATGAGCACGCAATCCAGCAGGGGGCTCCTTCCTAGCCAAGGAGTAGCAAGCCTGGATACACAAGATTATCCACCGGGAGCTGGTCCTCTTGTGTACCGCTTTCCCCTTCTTAGCGCCCACGTAACCAACAAAGAGTTGGTCATCCACCCGGAACTGGCGTGTGCGATCCAAATAGAATGAGAGCGCACGTTTTGGGTCCAGACGATGGAGCCGCTCTTCCTCTTTAGAGGGATGCGGTGGCGGAAAGAAGGTTGGCAAAGTGATAGACTGCCCGATGTGAAAGGCCGTGACAACCTTGGGCAGGAAAGAAGGACGAGTCCTCAGAACAACCTTGTCCGGATGGACAGAGAGGAAAGCAGGTTTAGAAGATAGAGCCTGGAGCTCACTCACTCTCCTGGTAGAGGTGATGGCAACCAGGAAAGCAGTCTTCAAAGTCAGAAGGCGAAGAGGACAGTTGTGAAGTGGCTCAAAGGGAGCGCACATCAGGAATGTTAAAACCAGGTTCAAGTCCCACTGAGGCATCACAAACGGAACAGGAGGAAACGTGTGAGTGATGCCCTTAAGAAATCTATTCACAATGGGGGACTTGAACAAAGAAGGCTGATCAGGTAGCCTGAGAAAGGCTGAAAGGGCAGAAAGGTAGCCCTTGAGAGTGCCCAGAGCAGAGCCCTGCTGGGCAAGAGAAAGAAGGAAGAGAAGAACCTCAGAAAGAGGGGCAGAAAGAGGATCCACAGCCTTTGCTGTGCACCATGCCACAAATCTGTTCCACCTGCAGGCGTATACCGACTTTGTGGAGGGACGCCTGGCTGCCAGAATGATGTTACAGACTTCAGGAGGCAAGTCAAATGGCCTCAACTGTCGCCGCTCAATCTCCAAGCATGGAGGTGGAGACTGGACAGGTTCGGGTGGAGGACCGTCCCCTGCTGCTGCGACAGAAGGCCCTCCTGAAGAGGCAGACGAACCGGGGGATCGACTGACAGACTGAGTAGCTCTGGATACCAGTACCTTCGAGCCCAGTCCGGAGCCACAAGGATGACTTGGGCCCGGTCGCGCTTGATCTTCTTCAGCACTCTGGGCAGAAGTGGTATAGGCGGAAAGGCGTACAACAGACCGCAACTCCACTCGCGACGAAAAGCGTCTCCGAGCGAGTGCCGCCTTGGAAATTCCAACGCGCAGAACTGATGACATTGCGCGTTCTCTTAGGTGGCGAATAGATCTAACCAAGGCTCTCCCCATCGCTGAAAGAGGCCTTGCGCCACGTCCGAGTTCAGACGCCATTCGTGATCCATCATGCACCGACGGCTGAGCTCGTCCGCCCTGGCGTTCAGAGAACCTGCCAGGTGTTGAGCCACCAGGGTCACGCCCTGGCGTTCCAGCCATTGCCAAAGGCGAAGAGCCTCTTGACAAAGGATCCACGACCCATACCGCCCTGTTTGTTGCAGTACCACATGGCGGTGGTGTTGTCCGTGAACACCTGCACTACTCTCCCCCGGACAGAGGGGAGGAATGCCTTCAGTGCCAGACGAATCGCCCTGAGCTCCAACAGGTTGATGTGGAGCCGGGCCTCCGCCGGAGACCAGAGACCTCTGATCTCCGCCTCTCCAATGTGGCCTCCCCAGCCCTGGAGGGACGCGTCCGTCACAACTACGTGCTCCGGTTGGGGTAGGGAGAGGGATCTGCCGCTGACCCAATCGCGGTCCGTAAGCCACCACTGCAGCTGGCTCGCAGTGCCCTCCGAGATCAGGACGTGGTCGGATAGGTTGCCCTGATGCTGGGCCCACTGAAACTTCAGGTCCCACTGCAGAGCCCGCATCCGCCACCTGGCGTGATGCACCAGGAGGATGCAGGAGGCCATCAGCCCCAGAAGCCGCAGCGTCAACCTGACCGAGACCCGGGATAACGGCTGAAAGATGGGAACCAGAGCCTGAATATCCCGGACCCGCTGTTCGGGCGGATAAACCCGAAATCGCGCCGAGTCCAGAACTGCTCCGATGAAGAGGAGCTTCTGAGAGGGACACAGGTGCGACTTCGGCACATTGATGGAAAACCCCAGCTGGTGCAGGAGGTCTGCCGTCGTCTGGAGGTGGCTGACGACTGTCTGGGGCGAGCCCGCCTTCAACAACCAGTCGTCGAGGTAGGGGAAGACTGAAACCCCTAACCGGCGCAGATGAGCTGCGACCACCGCCATCACTTTCGTGAACACCCGTGGGGCGCTGGTAAGGCCGAAGGGGAGCACGGTAAACTGAAAGTGCTCGTGGCCCACCATGAACCGCAGGTAGCGCCGGTGGGCAGGCAGGACGGGGATATGAAAATAAGCGTCCTGCAAGTCCAACGCTACCATCCAGTCTCCTGGGTCCAGGGCAGTAAGGACCTGAGCCAGTGTCAGCATCTTGAACTTCTCCTTCCGGAGGAAGCCGTTGACGTTCCGTAGGTCCAAGATAGGGCGTAGGCCCCCTTTGCCCTTCTTGGGTACCAGGAAGTAGTGGGAGTAGCAACCACACCCTACTTCTGGTCCAGGAACGCGCTCGATGGCCCCCTTGGCCAAGAGGGCCGTAACTTCCTCCTGCAGAAGTCGCAAGTGATCCCCCGATACACGGTGGTTCTGCCGTGGCATGGCTGGAGGAGTCGCCTCGAAGGGGAGGGAGTAGCCCCTTCGGACGATTTGCAGCACCCACCTGTCCGAAGTGACGGTGCGCCAGTGGAGGTGGTGATGGCGAACCCTGCCTCCAACTGGCGTCACATGGGCCTGAAAGCACGGACTAGGAGGGTTTTGAGGCGGATGCTGCGGGGGAAGGTGTGGACTGTCCCCGCCGTTGCCCCCGAACGCCCGGACGGCGGTTCCCACGGCCGCCACGCGTTGGGTATGGCCCTGCGGTGCGTGGCTGGTGGCGCATGTGGGCGCACCCCTTCCGTGGCCACGAAAGAAGTGATAGGCAGCCGGTTGCTGGCGCTGGCCCGAAAGGCCTAAGGACTTGGCCGTAGCCCTGGAGTCCTTAAAACGCTCAAGCGCATGGTCTGCCTTGTCGCCAAAGAGGCGACGGCCATCGAACGGCATGTCCATAAGCGTGTTCTGGACATCTGCCGAGAAGTTGGCGGACCTCAGCCAGGCGTGGCGTCTGACCGCCACCGTCGTTGCCATCGCTCTGCCTAGCGAGTCGGTGGTATCCAGCCCACACCTAATAGAGTATTTTGCTGCATCCCGGCCCTCCACAAGGGCTTGGCCGAGTTTGGCCCGTACCTCCAACGGACACTCTGGCAGCACTTCCGCGACCTTATCCCACACCGAGTGGGTGTAACGTCCCAAGAGGCAGGCGGTGTTGGAAGACCGCAGGCCGAGGCTCAGGGATGAGAAGATCTTCTTCCCATACTGGTCATACCTCTTGGATTCCCGGTCCGCGGGAGCGGACGGGAATGCGGTCTGGGAATTGGAGGCCTGGATGACCAGGCTCTCGGGGGTGGGGTGGGTAGACAGGAAACATGGGTCGCCCGGGGCTGGGCGGTGGCGTCTGGCCACGTTCCTATCTACGGGCGAACCCGTAGCGGGCTTGGACCAAGTGCCCAGAAGAACGTCGGTCAAGGCCTCATTAAAGGGCAGCAGAGGCTCGGCCGAGCTTGACTGCGGTTTAAGGACCTCAGTGAGGAGGTTAGTCCTCACGGCCGCGACGGGGAGCTCAAGGCCCAAGGCCTTGGCAGCCCTCATCAGCACCACACTATAAGTTGCCCCCTCCTCCGAAGCCACGGTAGGAGGGGAGACAAAACCAGTGTCTGGAGAGGTGTCCAGGCCACTGGCCTCCCCAAGGTCTCCTGTCCAGTCCTCATGAGACTGACACTCTCTGGTCAGAGGGTCCTCAGACCCCTCCCAGTCCTCCTCCTCACCCATCTCCTGAGATTCAGGGTCTTCAATTAATGGGGCCTGTTCATAAAAGTGAAATTCACCAAACGACGTCTGGAGCGGCGCCCATCGGGGCCGTCCCGACGGCTGAACAGGAATGGGGACAGGACCGGGGCCGGCGCCGCCCGGAGCCGGCGGCGACACCTGAGGGTCCGACGCCGGGGAGGTCGTCAGATCCACCGGCGACAACCAGATCCCGAAGAGGGGCCAGCGGCGTCCCGCGGCGCCGGGCCCGAAGGCGCCGGCGGCGTCGGAACAACTGGACCCCTCGGCGCCGGGCCCGAAGGCGCCGGCGGCGTCGGGATAACGGGGACCTGCGGCACCGGGCCCGAAGGCGCCGGCGGCGTCGGGGCCGAAGCACCCGACGGCGTCGGGGCCGGAGCCGCCGACCCGCTAGGGCTCTCAGACGGGTCCGCTGGGCCCTGAGGCGCCGCGGAGCCCGTCGGAGGAGAGAGTTTCCTCATGGCCATGAGGAAGCGCTCGATCTCCTCCTGCGACGCGTTCAGCCCAAGGACCGGAGGGTGTGGAGCCGAACGCGGTGCCCGCGACTCCGACGGAGCCGCGTGGGTGGTGTCACCCGAACCCCCGGCCGCATCGTGCGAGCGTCGGGGGGAGTCCGAGGAGCGATGACGCCGCTTGGACTTCTTGTGCCTCTTACCTGACGACTTCGACCCGGAAGAGTGAGGCCTACTCTCGGAGCTGTGGTGGCTCTGGGCCCGCGACCTGTCCCTCGACCTCCCGTGGGATCGGGACCTCTCACGGCGCGGGACCGACTGCCGGAGTTCGAGGCGCCTACGGGACCGCTCCCGCCTGGCTTTCGAAGAAAGGGCCCGGCAGTCGGAGCAGGCCTTGTCGTCGTGGTCGACGCCCAAACACGACAAACAGACGCGGTGAGGATCCGTGACCGACATCAGCCGATCGCAATCGTCACAATGCTTGAAGCCGGGCATCCCTAAAGGCACCGTTTCGGAGTCGAGAGACTCGAAATAGTAATCAAAAAGGATCAAAAAGTTAGTCAAAAATTGACTAGGGTTACTGCTTTTTCCAGATCTGCGCTTGCTGGCGCGGAAAAAAGAACTGACGTCAGCACGCGGAGGCGGCGTCTAAGTACTCCGACGACGTCATCACGGCGCCGACGACGGACGCGGAGCCACAGACGACGTCTACCGACGCGCAAGGGTACTGCTACGCAAAAATTTCCGGATCCAGTCTGACGCCTGGGGATATTCTAAGGTAAGGAATCTAATACTAACGTGTCTCTTTCAGATATGTAAATGTATGTCCCGGAGCTGTTTTGCACGTTAAAATTTCATAGCAATTTTGCACAATAATGATAGTCACCTTGCCGACTGCCCGAAATTTCTGAGTGTTTTTGAAATCTAATAATGTATTCACTTGAAACAAATTGCACTGATGTTGGTTATACACTTGGATAAACTTTATGGTTTGGACTAGTTGTAAACTCGAGTGTATCATGCATTTATGCTGATATTAAGTGATACATTGAATTTCACAACAAGATTCCTTATGTAAAATTTAGAGGAATTAAGAAGCTTTTTGGTCATAACTCATACTTTTTTTTTTTTTTGTTTTTTTTTTTTTTTTTTTGAAAACCTTTATTGGTCATAAACACATGTAATACAGCTCAGCGCCTACAACCCACATTCCTGGGCCGGCTTCCCCAGTTTCACGTAAGAGGATGGACATGCAGTCTTAATAAGGTCATGGGATGCACACAGCAAGTCGCCTACAACCCAACCGGGCCGGCCGGGTTAGTATGAAACATGGGTCATAGAGAAAATTGCAGGAGATCAACTTGATTACACTGTGGGCTTTGAGCAGCAAAGCAATGAGGTTATTTTTTACATTTAAAACATCATAACAACATAACATTTCCTTGTCCTTCCCCCAGCGACGCCTCCGTATCGGAGCAGTGGAATGATGGAGCGCAGTTGCGCGGGGGGCGCAGGGTCGAAGTCACTATCCTGCATCGGATGCCAGGCAATGCTGGCCGTGTCATTACTGCCGCAATAATGTTGACTCAACCACGGGGAAGGTATTGTGCTCGCTTGCCATGCAGAGTGCGCGATATTGTGTCGTGCTATGGATGTGTTGTAGTGGACGATTGCCTGAATGAGAATATCCGTTCCGAACCAAGTCCGAATAACACAAGAGGTGAGAGGGGGAGAGGAGGACTTTCGTCACCCCGTAATCCCGTCACATCTCGTTCCGTATGTTATGGATCAGGGGGGCGTAACAGTATGCGCTGCGCGTGTTCATTTACGCAGGTCCCAAAGTAAGCCATGTCCAGCAGGGGGTAGCATATGTTAGAGGCGCGTGTTGGGGTAATGCTTTCGAAAGTGTGTGAATGGGCATAGCCCCCGTGTGTGAACGGAGCAGTTATCTCTACAGTCTACCTCTCAATTATCCTCTTCCACAGAATGCTCATCATTGTGTAAGTGAAGTAGGTAAGAGGTAAGAGGGCCCCATAGATCTTTGGGTCGTGATTTAGGTGGTAAGAGGTCGGCATAGTTATGTAATTGTTCTTGCCAGGTAGCCATGCAACTCAACCAATCCTTAAATTTAGGCGCCCTCCCTCTGCCCCATCTGCATGCCACCTGACGTTTGGCCAGGAGGAGGCTCAGTGCAAAAAATTTGCGGTTCGTCTTAACAGCAGGGTGAGCTAGCCCGAGCAGCGCTAACCTAGGACAAGGGTCTATGGATAGTCCGAGCATTTCCGAGAGAGCGTCAAACACTTCCACCCAGTACGTGGCGACTGCTTGGCATCCCCATGCTAGGTGTATAAAATCTGCCCCCGGGATGCCACATCGGAGACATCTATCGTCGCCTTTGAGGCCTAGACGGTGCAATTTTGCCGGCGTGAAATAGAGCCGGTGCAAGAATTTATAATGAATCAGTCGGAGACGGGTGTTTCCGGTTACAGCATGTGTGTGAGAGCAGCTCGTCTCCCACTGCTCGTCCGATATGGGTTCGGGTAGGTCAGCGTCCCAGTCCTGCCGGGCTCTAAAGGAGGGGGGCGAAGGAGCCACCTGGACATGTTTGTACAACATGGAGACTACATGCTTCGGGACCGTGGCCTGGAGCAGGGAGTGCAGAGGCGCCATGATTTCTGGTTCGTCCGGAAAATCGGGTTTGACGGATTTTATGTTTTGTCGGAGGCGGACATAGAGGAAAGTATCCATCATCGTGGGGGTGTTGTCCCCAAATATCTGCACAGCTGTGCGGAAGGCACCCTGCAGGTAAAGATCTCCCCACGTGTTTATAGCGTATTTGGCAAGGAATTTACGCCCCAATTCTTCTCGGGCGATACTCACTCTGGGGTCATTAGCCACCGCCATTAGAGGCGAGTAGGCGAATAGTACTCCCATATGCCCCGCTATGCGCTTCCAGGCTCTGACAGTACAGTCCACAGTAGACGGGTCTCTGTCGGTCATGCTGACCGTAGTGTAGAGATACCCAGAGGGTTTGTCTGGTCTCATATAACCATCCTCAACCGCCAGGTGGGCCATAAATGGAGGGGGATGGAACCAGTACGCCGCAAAATGGCCCTGAGCGCAATCGTAATATTTTCGGAAGTCCGGGACTTCAAACCCTCCCTGGTGGTAAGGTAGCATCAGGGTTTTCAAACTAAGTCTAGCTTGTTTGCCTCCCCAGATCAGTCGCGAGAGCTGGGAGTCGAGGGCCCTAAAGAAGCAGGACCCCGGGCTATAGGGAATATTCGTAAAAAGATACAATAGTTTGGGGAGGACCACCATCTTGATAAGTGATATGCGGCCCGCCATGGATAGAGGAAGATGTAGCCACCGTGTAACGCTGTCTGTCAATTTGTCCAGGACCGTCCCATAGTTAGCTCGGATAAGGTTCTCTCTATTCCTAGTGATTTTGATTCCTAGATATTTTATTTCATCGGATTCCCACACCAGTGGGTAGTCAAGAGGAAATTCCGAGGTCTTGTCAGTCAAGGGGAACATAGCAGATTTCGCCCAGTTGATCTGTATCCCCGCTATAGCCCCAAATTTAGTAATCTCGCGCAATAAGGGATTTAGATTATCTCGTGGATTGTCTACGTAGAGGGTCATGTCATCAGCGTACAGTGCAATCAGAAGTTGCCGTTCCGGGTAGACTAGTGCACGATGTTTATGGTGTTGTCTAAGCTTCGCGGCTAGGGGTTCGATGGCGATAGCGAAGAGTATCGGGGACAGAGGGCAACCCTGTCGGGTACCCCGATAGATCTCAAACGGAGCGGAGCGCGCACCGTTGAGTAGCACCGTAGCTTGGGGTTTATAGTATAACAGCCGAATCCAGTCCAGAAAATTGAAGGGGACTCCCATCCTCTCGAGCAGTGTAAGAAGGTAGTCCCACTCCAGGGAATCGAACGCTTTTGTAGCGTCCAGGAAAATGGCAGCAGCCTCGCACCTGGGGTTAATATCTTGCAGCACTGCTTGCAAGGTACGCAAATTATGGGACGTGGCACGGTTCGGAACGAACCCCGCCTGATCTGGGAGGACGAGTCTTTCCATAAGGAGGTTAAGACGTGTGGCGAGAACTTTAGCTAAAATCTTGCTGTCTGTATTCAATAGTGAGAGGGGCCTGAAGGAATCACAATGTTCGGGTGGTTTACCTGGTTTCAGCAGCGACGTTATTAATGCTTCCCGCATCGTGAGGGGGAGTGAGCCTTCTTCCAATGCCGCATAAAAGACCTGTTTCAGTATGGGTGCTAGTACATGTAAGAAGGATTTATAAAAATCTATCGGAAGGCCGTCCGACCCCGGTGCCTTCCCTGACTTCATGGACATGATGGCATCTTTGATCTCATCAAGTTCAAGCTCATGATGAAGGAATTTTTGCTGGGAAGGTCCCAGCCAGGCAATAGCAGTGTCCTCTAGATATTCCTGCAAATTGAGCGTGTCGTTCCTATGTGAGGTGTAAAGCGAGGTGTAGTGTTCAGTTAACACTTGGAGCTGTGTCACGGTATCGTGGTGCGGTGTGCCATGTTTGTCCAATAAAGTCGGGACATAATTTTGATATCGAGGGGTCCTGACTGCATTGGCCAGCGCCTTGCCAGGCCTGTCTCCCTCACCATATACCCGAGCAGTAAAGGGCTTACCCAGAAATTTGCCTTCCCTATCCGCTGCTTCTGAGTATTCGTTCAGTTTGTCCCTGATCTGAGCATGTACTGCGCCGTCCCAGTCTCCCTTCGCCATTTCTCGCTCCAGCTGACGGAGCTCTAATTCAAGCTTGTGTATGTCTGTTCGCAGCGCCTTGAGAACTCCCCCCCCCTTTGGCGATACAGCTCCCCCTCATTGTCACCTTAAAGGCCTCCCAAACTGTAGTGAGACTAGAAACTGAATTAATATTCCGTTCAAAGAACTCCGTGATTTCCTGCTCTAATTCAGCCGTGAATGCAGTGTCAGTCAGGTGTGCGGGATTTAGGCGCCAGGTTAGGAAAGGGGGAGTAGTGAGGGGAATGGATAGGGAGAGGAGACCCGGTGAGTGGTCCGAGTATGTGCGCGCCAGGTGACTTGCTTTGGTTAACCATGGGGATAGACCTGCTGAGACAAATATATAGTCAAGGCGGGCCCATGTGGAGTGGAACGCAGAGCAATGAGTACCCTGTTTGGCGGTGGGATGCATATGTCGCCACGAATCGACCAGGCGGTGCTCCTTCAGTATTCCTATTAGTGATCTCTGAGTATTAGTATAATGAGAGGCATGTGGGTGCGATCTATCCTGCGCGGGTATGAGGGCCGTGTTGAAATCTCCCCCCAGCACCACGTGATCTATCCCCAAAGCCTGTATTTTCCCCCATAGGGTGAGAAGAGCATCAGGGTCATCCGTGTTAGGACCATAATAACATGCAAACAGTATTGTGTGTGAGTGTAATTTCCCCCATAGCATACAGTAGCGCCCCTCAGCATCTATCTCAGTTCCAGCTGGAATGAAATGTATTCCTCGCTTCACCAGTATTACCACCCCTCTAGCGTAATTAGAATAGGAGGAGAACACCCTGCTCACAGCCCATTTAGAAGCGAATGGAGGGGAGCCGCTAGGCATCAGATGAGTTTCTTGCAGCATAGCTACAGATATCCCGTGTCTGTCTAGATACCCCAGTATTTGTCTTTTTTTCTTTGGGTTGTTCAGCCCCCGTATATTCCAGGAGGCTACTCGGAACTGCGAAGCGGGCAGTGGTTCAGTTACGTCTCCCATATTTCAAACGGAAAAAATGAGCGCCAATCATCCACAACATCCATGCACAAATAACATATGGCAGCAAATATAGGAATCAAAACCAAACTACCTTCTCGGTACGCCCAACTGCTAACGTGGACAACAAACACTTCTGTTCTGCAGGTAATACGCTGGAACATTCCCCCACCCACTCCGGCAACCCCAACTAGCCGGGCATTCTGAACCCACCCAATCCCCATTATCCCTCCCATCCCCCAACTTAAAAACCCTAGAAATGTCACGTATCCCTCCATTCTATCACAAGAAGGGGGGGTTTGGGGCTCGCCCATTGGGGTACCGCACTAGGGGCACCAAACCTGCCATCCACCTCCCTACTCGCACCCACTTGGAACCAGGCAAAGACCCGGTTTCTCGGCGTGGGACGGAGGTGGGCGATCGAGCCTGCCAAATATGTATACCAAGTCAAGCAACATTATCGATATGTATCTCACCGTGGTGTAGGCTTCTAGTCCGTCACCACTTCTTGTCCTCGGAGCGGTCACTGTGAATATGGACTATTCCTGCTGGTTCATAGGCGAAGTGGATCTGGAGCGATGGGATTCAGCGCCTCCTCTGGTTTCGTCCGCCCTGTGGTGCTTAAGAAAGTCCTCCACCTGTTGAGGATTTTGAAAGAAGTGCTGTTTGCCCCCATAGGAAATCTTTAATTTAGCCGGGTACAACATGGCGTATGTCATCTCTCGATCCTGGAGCTTTTTCTTTACCCCTATGAATTTCCTTCTGGCTTCCTGCACTGCCTGGGTGAAGTCCGGGAAAAATGAGAGTGTAGTGTTACCATAACTCACCGTGCCAATCTCTCTCGCTCGTCGGAGCACTGTGTCCCGGTCCCTATAATTGAGGAATCTCGCTATGATGGGGCGAGGTTGGGCACCTGGCGGCGGGCGTGCGGCCAAGGATCTGTGGGCTCGCTCCACTATTAAGTGCGAGGAGAACGACTCCTTACCAAAGAGTTCGACGACCAGATTTTCAATGAACACCTCCATTTTCCCAGTGTTGGTGGATTCCGCAAGGCCCAGGACGCGGATGTTGTTGCGCCTGGACCTGGCTTCTAAATCCTCGTTTTTCTCCGCGATGATTTTTAAGAGCCTGTCCATTTGGGACACCTGCCTGGCGTTCGTGGTGGACCCATCTTCCAGATCTGATATTCTATCTTCTGCTTCCTTGAGTCTGGTGTCGTGCTGTTCCAGTTTGGTAACCACACTGTCCATGCGAGTATTGATCGTGTCAACCTTGGCGTCAATGCTTGTCAGACTCTGTTGCATGGTCAGCAGCAAGGCTTTCCAGTCGTCCCCCGGTGGTCCACGGGCAGGAGGGCTACCTGCGGGTTCGTGCATGGTTCTGGAGGCCCGCTTAGATTCAAACGGTATTTTGGTCTGCTTGGCGTCATTGCGGCCCATGTCGTGACTCGGTGCACGCGCAGCCGGCGTGATAGGAGCAGCCAGTGTATGGCGACGCGAAGTAGCGTCTATGTGACAAGGCGGAGTGGCAGGGCGAGAAAGAACACTTGTGGAGGTGGCACTATGGGCGCAGTGTAGATCAGAGGTGACGTCTTTTGGAATTCTTCGGCTCACGAGCCCAAAGTAGTGAGGCAGGGCTAGTGAACAATGTCTCCCCAGCCACCGGTGCCGCAGGAGAATCAATTAACATTAGCTAAATCCGCCCATCAACACATCAGCCAGGGTCTCCCTGTGCGGACCACAACAGTAGAGCAACCCGAAGAGCAGCCAGGAAAACAGTACCTGTAAGGGGGGCCAGATCTCGTCACGGGCTGCGTCTCATAGCAGAGCAAGTGGTTTTGGGCAGATATCGCCGGCCCTGTGCCGATGTTCAACGTAGCCGGTGGGCAAGGTCACGTAGGCATGCGAAGGATCCGTGAGGCGGCCTCCGCGCCCTGTCAGTGTGCGCTGGGAACGTTGTGCTCTCTGGGCCGGTGTGCTGACAACCTCCAGGCAGTGCACCTCGTGTGTTGAGAGGCAGGAAGGACGCTTCAGGGGAGCAGGCGGGTGCAGAGAGCGTCGTATGAAATGCATGCAGGGTCACTCCAGCAGCATGATCGAGTCCACAGCCCTAAGGGAGCCGGCAGTTAAACCACAGTGCTGTGAGGGCGGCGGGAGGGTCAGAAATAGCAGGTGGGACTAGCGTAGTTTCAGTGCGCTACAGCGCAGGATATATGGCTACTCCCTTCAAGAGTTCAGCTTTGTCCCAGCCTTATCGGCACCTCCACAGTCCCAAAGTAGTGTGGGAAGCGGCTCCAGATAGTGCGTCCTGGCACTGCTCGCCGAAATCTGCTCCGCCGCCAATGGCCGTGTTCGCGCCTTTTTCCGCCGTTAGCGGCCGCCCGCAGTCACTCCCAGGACGCGGCGGTAAGAGGAAGGGCTCACCTTCAATGCATGGAGGCCCCCATGCAGCAAAAGACAGGCGCAGAGGTAGCGGCGGATGATCGTGTGCACCGCAGTTGTTATGTCCGCAGCTCCGGTTAGGCCGCAAATCCCCGGAGTTTCCTGGCCAGTCAGTCCCGGAGCGGCGGGTCACTGGTAGACAGCCCGAGCCGCCTCCGAGCAAATCCGCCGATATCTCCGCTTCCAGGCGGGCGATGACGACGCTGCTGGCACCGCTGAGTGCAGGAAAGCGCTGCGGTCACCACGGTGGGGAAACAGAACTGGTATCCCCGGTCAGGATGGTCAGTAGGATCGGTCAAAGGCTCGATCTGGCGAGAGCCTCACTACAGTGCGGCCATCTTGGTCTGGCGCCACCTAGCGCCCCCTCATAACTCATACTTGGAGATTTTCTTCTATATCTATGTAAAGGTTGCACTGCACTAGCACTTTAAATAGCGAGAGAAAAATGCCATTGGGTTGTCATGTGATCAACAAGTGATCTCCCGAAATGCGTAGTGGTGGCACTGGCGAAATAAAAATATTTGCACATTAAAATCGGGTCCACGCTCGTCTGTTCGTATGCAGAAGTGAAGGAGGGTATTGGAGTGATATATATATGACGCAGGTCTGTCCCAATGCTCCCCGGACAAGCTGCGAGACTCGACAGGGTGATTAATTGCTCAATAATTCATTTATTTTTGGAGTTACCGAACATAACGCATTTCAGCTGGCTACTCAGCCTTTTTCAAACTGACTCACAAAACTTTACGGCCTTACATTAATACGTGCAACATGCTGATGTCACTCTTCAACATAGAAAAAATACTACAATGGCAAGCTGTCGACTTTTCACATTGTGATCAAGGAAGTGTGCAAAAAGGCTGGTTTAAACAGAATAAATACATGAGTAAATTCATAAAGGGACTGCTGTTATTAAACATCTACCGAAATATAGTTATAAAAATAGATTGTACTGGAAATATTAAGAAAATTCATGAGAAAATTAGTTACAAGTTTTTTCCATTAAAAAGATGTTTTTTTGTTTTACAAAGCAAAATTATAATTAATTCATTTCAACAATCTATTTATACAATTTTTTTAATGAATAACCTTATTCCTACAGATGTCCTTCTCATAACAATGTATTTTCTGATTTACCATATATCTGAGGTTTGCTCCTTCACAGCTTGTGGGGTTTATAAAAAAAAATGTCATCTTGATATAATGTAAAGTGCAAAGTGCTAAAGACTTCAGACTTCTTTGAAAGTGTGCCCAAGTGGGCTAAAGTGCTATCACCTGAAGAGCATAGTGGAAACCAAAAAGCACACTATAAAGTTTTTTTTTTTGTTAACTTTATTTTGCATTTAGGCATGAATAGAACAATACACTGGGACAAGTACAATCTTTTGACAGGCAAAGGCAGATAAAACATACATCACTCGTGGCTCCGTCAATGGCGCAATGCAATCATATATAATCCAAAGTGTGTCCCCCAGATCTCAACATTGCTACGATCACAACATTGTCAAGTATTGCTTCACCCAGGCGGTGGATTCCTGCGTGGTATGGGTGTGTAGCAACTGTAGCAACAAGGGGAGAATTCAGCTCCAGACGCAATCGATTAGTAACATTAATCTGGAGACAGTTCAGCCCACCCCAGTTGGGACCATGCCCTGTTCTTTCTGTGCAGGCGGGTCTTGCCGCTGTGACTGTAGATAATCCCTGAAAGGGCCCCAGATATCCTTGGTGCTGGATGTGGGGGGGGATTGTTGTTGCATATAAGTCACTGTTTGTGGTGAAGAATGCCATGCTCCCCAGCCATGCTTTCAATGAGGGTGTTGTTCTGCCCCCCAATCTATGGCAACTTCACTTTTGGCCAGGAGTAAACTAATGGCCACAAACCTACGAGTTGCCTGCGGGAACTGCACAACATATCCCAGCAGGGCTATCTCAGGCAAGGGGGTTATTGGAACCTTGACCATGTCACTCACCATCTTATGTATAGCTACCCAATACGAGTGTATGGTAGGACAGGTCAAAGCGAGATGAGCGAAGTCTGCATTTAGAGCGCAGCATCTTGCACAGTGGTGCGACCTGGTAGGACCTATCCTATGGAGTCTTGAGGGGGTACTATACATCCTACGAAGAAACTTAAAGTGGATTAATTTGTGTAGACTGTTAAGGGACACTTTTTTTCATGACTGCACAGCAAGCGTCCCACTGTTCGTCCGTAATCAGGTTGCCCAAGTCTGTTTCCCAGTCCTTACGTATTTTGTCATCGTTAACACACAATGGCAGCGCATGCTTTATAGAGCTGGGACACTAGATGTACCCCTCTCTCGCTGCCTATCACCGTGGTAAGTGGAAGGAAGGAAGGGGGCTCCAGAGGGTAGTCCGGCAACACAGCACGCTGGGCAGAACGTATTCGTAAAAGAATGAACCTGTCCAGGAATGTTACATCAGGGAACAAGGAGTCGTCGTGGTCTGGGTCAAAAATATGCCTATACGGAAATAAATCGCTCACCTTGGTAATTGCAAATTTAGAGCACGTCTTCTGTATCAGCTTTTTGCTGGTTATGGGTATCCATCTGAGGTTTGGGAGCGGGAGGTCAGAGGAGTGGAGCAACAGCATGTGTGTGACGCGACACAATTGTTCCCACACCCAATTAGTGGTCGATGCAGGTTGGATATCATTGGGGTCTCTAGGCAAACCATTCGGCAATATCGCTGCCAAAGTGTCCGGAGGGACCAAGTAGACTGGTCATAGATATGGAATTCTGGCGTCTGGCTGATACCATGTTTGTGCAAAACTACACTGCGCAGTAAGGTAATATAGTCTTAAATCAGGGACCCCGAACCCACCTCTGTCGCAGGGAAGTGTCAGTACCCGCCAGTTTACCCTGGCGTTCCCGCCACCCCATACTAGTCTAATTAAGTGGGTACGGAGGGTCGAAAAGAATTTATTCGTGAGTGGGATGGGAATATTTTGAAATAAATACAAAAATGTAGGAAGCACTATCATCTTGATGAGCGAAACTCGACCTGCCATGGACAGTGGGAGTTTCAGCCATTTCTCGGTCTGTATCTCTAATTTGGAAATGGCTGTCCCATAATTGCGGCGGATGATCTGTTCTGTGTCGAGGTGGATATGTACGCCTAGATATTTAACCGAGTCAGTATTCCATTCAAGAGGGTACTCCAGGTCCCACTGGACTGTACTGGCAGTGAGAGGAAAAATTACAGATTTGTGCCAGTTAATTCCTAGTCCGGAATGCATGCCAAACCGCAAAATATCCTGGATAAGGGGGTCCAAATTAGTCTGGGGGTTACGAACATATAAGATCGTATCGTCTGCATACAACGAGACCAATAATGGGCCCATAGTAAACTGTAATCCCCTGTGGAGATGCTTCTCATGGAAGTGGATATGAGAGGGTCCATGGCTAAAATGAATAATAGGGGAGACAGTGGGCAGCCCTGTCTAGTGCCGCGTGAAAGTGTGAAGGGAGCGGTCACTGTACCGTTCAGTCCAAGTCTGGCGAGTGGCTGACTATATAGCAGGGCAGTCGTGGCAATGAAACCAAATGGCATCCCCATGCGCTGCATGATGGATAAAATGAAAGGCCATTCAAGGGAGTCAAATGCCTTTTCTGTATCTAATAAAAGAGCCGCTGCAGGGATGTCGGGGCTAATTCTATGTAAAGTATTAAACAGTGTGCGTAGATTGAAGGCTGTCGAACGGTGAGGTATAAGTGGAGAAGCGTGGCTCAGTGGTTAGAGGCGGCAGACCCGGAAGCTGAGATCGACCGTGGACCAGGGTTCGATTCCCCGCCTCGGCGGGTCTTGGGCTCAAAAAATTCCACGGACTCGACAATTCTTGCTCTGGTGCTTACTCAACTCACGGGGTCACACTCTGCGACTCTGGGCAATAGCTTGCTTAATCTCCACTACGGCCCCTCGCGGCGGGATGCCTGGCTTTCGCCTTGTGGACACCCTGCCGGGGTTTCTCACAGGGGAATACCAGGACGGGTTCCCTAAGCAAGCGCCGGGACGCTCACGGGCAGCTGTGCGCTTTACAAGTCCAGCACATTTACATTTACATTTACACATTTATAAACACAGATTGGGCCGGATAAATTATAGACTCCATTAAGAAAGACAGACGGCATGCCAGTGCTTTTGCCAATATTTTATAGTCTAGATTCAACAGCGATAATGGTCGATAGGAACCGCACAACAGGGGGTCCTTGCCAGGTTTGGGAAGTAAAATAATGACCGCCTCACGTAAGGTGGGAGACAGCACTTGTCGCTCAAGGTCTTCTGCATTTATGTCAAGTAAATGGTTTATCATCAAGCCTTTATAGGCCTTACAAAAATCTGCTGTAAAGCCGTCGAGCCCCGGGGCGGAGGAGCTCTTCAGAGCAGAGATGGCCTCATCTATGCTCTCCTCCGAGATAGGTACAGCAAGGAAATCCTGCATGAACTTTTCAAGGTACACCAAAGATACTTCAGACAGATAACTCTCTTTATCTGTTCTATCCTCACCCAATTTGATGGTGTATAAGGTTTTTAAATAGGACACGAATTCCCCCTGAATGTCCAGCGGATCCGTGACACGCTGTCTTGACGCGTTTTTTAAATCAGGGATGTATGCCTTACTGTAGGGAGGTCTAACCATCTGTGCTAGTGTTCGACCTGGCCGTTCACCTTCGCCGTATTTCCTGGCGTTGCAATACTTCCCCATATAAAGTATTTCCCTCTCAGCGATGTCCTTGAATTCTGTGAGCAAGGATAGCCTATGCTGGTCTAATTCGGGACCTGTCGCTTGCGCTGTTCAGTGTCTACTGCCTGTAAATCCTGGTCCAGGATGGCTAACGTGTTGCGCGGGTCTCGCAGTACTCCGGCGTTCTTGGAGATACACACTCCCCTCATGTATGCCTTAAAGCCCTCCCACAACATTGCCACGGTTTCTACAGAGCCAGTGTTAAGGGCAAAGTAGTCCTCTATTGCCTCTCGCAGCCCCATATCGAAAGACTTCGTCCTCCAGCACACGACTGGGGAATCGCCATTGTCGTTCAAAACCCTCAGGGCGCGGGACCTGTAGAGGTAACAACACTGGAGAATGTTCTGAGTATGTACGCGGGAGTGTCTGGACCACACGGCACCAACTGATAAGTTCCGGGGATACCAGCCAGTAATCAAGTCTCGTCCACGTTTCGTGGCAGCTAGTGTAGTGAGTGTAGTCAGTGTGATGTGGAGACTGTGTTCTACCTATGTCAATCAGGGTAAAGTGGTCACAAAGGGAGCTCAGCGCCTTCTGCGCCCGAGGTTTAGGATATGGTGCTCTCGAGGAGGTGTCACGCAATATGTCCTGAACAACATTAAAATCTCCCCCCACTATAAGGGGCACCGGGCCTAACTGTGCCGATCTGGCTAGCAGGGTGTAATAAAAGTACGGGGAGTCATTATTGGGTCCATATAAACAGACCCAAGCAATCCTGTGTCCCATTAAGGTGCCTAATACAGTGACATATCTACCTTCACTGTCGCGCAGTACGGAATTCAAATGGAAGGGAAGTCGCTTATGAATACGTATAGCAGTACCCCTTGCAAAGTTGCCGTAGTGTTCCCCAGTTTGCAGCAAAATGGACCCGATCGTTAGGAGGCAGATGATTTTCCTGGAAGCAGGCTACATCCACCTTGTGACGTAGTAAGTACTGTTTTATCTGCTTCTTTTTGAGAGTATTATTCAGGCAGCGAACGTTCCAGGATGCCAACACCATCTCTGAGGGGCCAGTATTATGCCCTAACCGCGCCATGGCGGCGATGTAAAAAAATGAATAAATAATGACAATCAACCACTTGTACCTGCCCTAGGTCCCAATTTGAGTATCTAAAGACGTCCCAGTGTATCCGAACAATAACCCTCTCTCACCCCCCACCCCCCTCCCAGCTTCCCCGCCCAACCAGAGAGGCAAAATCATTGATATCCAATAACAGTGCAGTACCAATATTTCCTCTGTAGCAGTGAAAAATAAACATAGGTGGAACTTTCTAAAGTCACACAATGATCGTAAGGTGAACACCATGAAGGGTGGTGGCAGTGCCCCCACGATCTCGTGGCAACTGTCATATTATACTAGAAAGTGATCAAATGAAATCTCAACATATTTAAAGTCTCCATGTACAGAATTACCTCATTAACAGTTCAGCCGTGCCCAGACCCGGAGAACAGTTCCATGCTGGTATCCGAACCACTCTTCAGAGGGGATCGTCTGTTGTCCTCTGTTTGGCGCTTTTCATTCTGTTTGTATGCATGGCAGAACTCCTGTACTGCTGTGGGATTGTCAAAAACCGGGCTCTCCCATTCACCTCGACGCATAACCGAGCTGGATAGAGCAGGCCATATTTTAGGCCTAGGTTCCTGAGCGTGGCCTTGACACCTGTGTATTTTCGCCTGGCCTCCTGCACCATAACTGTAAAGTCAGGTTAGAGGGCCAGTTTGGAGCCCTGCCACAGCGTTTCGCCCTTTTCCCGTGCCAAGCGCAGGGCGGTGTCTCGATCCCTGAAATTCATGACGCGTGCGATGATGGGCCTGAGTGGGCATCCAGGGTTGGGCTTCGGACCCAACGATCTATGAGCGCGCTCTATCACAAAGCCTGTAGTGAATGCGTCTCTGCCAAAGAGGTCTATTATAATATTTTCTACTAGGGTGTCCATGCGACCGGTAGCTGTTGATTCTGGAACTCCCAAAATGTGCACGTTGTTTCGGGGACTACGCGCCTCCAAGTCCTCGTTCTTGATCGCGACTTCTTTGAGGATGCTCTCCATTCGGTCAACCCTTTTCAAGGACTGCGCCGTTCCGTCTTCTAAATCAGATGTGCGCGATTCCACCACGTCTAGCCGTCGATCGCAAACTTGGATCTTTGATCCTAAGTCTGCCATGCGTTTATCTAGGGCATCAAAACGTACATCCAGCGCTCTGAACCCTGCCCTCATTTCTTGCAGCAGGGAACCTAGATGGTTGGCATCCTCTTCCGGCGTGGTGTCTTTCTGGCCACCTTCTGCCATGTTGTCAGTGGTGTCTTGGGCCGCTTCAGTAACCTTTTCAAACAGGAGAAGACGCTGCTTGGGGTCTTTGCGGCCCATGCCGTTCCTCCACCTACCAGGTGTCAGGTCAACCCAGACTCAGAGATCACTGGTTATGGCAGCAGAGGAATAGTAAAAGGTTTGCGAGTGGAGTTTAGACAGGATGGATAAGCACACTATAAAGTTCATTAGATTTTTGCAGAAACAATAATATTCATCACCAATTGTTGTACCACTTATTAAAAATTCCCTCACTTGTGTGGTTACCTCATGAACCACAAAAAATCATCTTTTAGCAAAAAATTCCCCAAACCTTTGGTCAGCAGCTGTACCATTAAAAATTATGTCAAGTCTTTCTCTCTTCTAGTTTTTTTTAAAACACTGTTGCTACTTACTATCTTACAAAAATATTTCATACTTGACCATAGGGAATAGGGAGAAGGCCGACTTACAAATGAACATAACGTTTCTCTTTAGTGTTTAGTCCTACAGGCATCTTACTGTTAAAATTTAAAATATATCTAGATTCTAATCTCAGTTGTTGTTCCCTGCTCTCACCTCTGATGTTTGGGGGAATAGAATCAATTACAAAATATGTTAGATTAGACACATCCCACCATGAATTTCTTTAAAGTGGCGGGCCACTGGGTAGCTTTGGTCATTGTTCTTGATAACCCTGATATGTTGCAGTATTCTTAGATGCAGTTTTAGAACAGAACTGTCAACATACATCGACGGACCCAGCTTTGGCGTCTCTTTCGTCAGCCCTTGCACTTGCGATGCAGCTGGCAGCAACGCTGGTGCGTTGCTACTCCCACTGTATTTTTCCATTCCCTGACATTACTGAATAGTGGAACACTAGTCTGTGGGTTTGACGATAGAGAGTGGACGAAATTTAAGGAGCGCATAAGCCGGCATGTGCGATCTGGCATGGAGGAAGCAGAGAAAAGGGTAGTGGCTAATAGGGCTGCACAGTAGGCCCAAAAGGCCATTTATAGTATGGAAGGTGTGTGGAGTGTAATGAAAGATTATAAGCCCTTTGTACAACAGCATGCCCTTAAGCATATGTCTGCTGCTAGGATTAGTCTTTGGGTGCCGTATTTAAAAGATGTAGCACCACAGGATTTGTATGATATTAGAGATCATGTGTACAATACTAATATGGAGCATGGTCTAGTTTTTGGTAGTGTTGCGACATTGGTCGCTCATCGGGGAAGGCTACTCGAGACAAGACCCACCTCGGTAGCTCAGTTTCCGATGTGGGAGGTTCATCCCATCTACCATTCCGAGATACTAGAGCTAAGGGATCAGCATGATGATGTTACTAGGCAAAGGATAAAGGCTCCTTTCCAAGAACAATGGGATTATACTCCATGGAAAAGGAGTGAAGTTTTGTCTCTTAAGACTCAGTTACCTGACCCTTTGAAAAATCTTACCGCTTATTATAAAGAATTGACTGAAGCTGCCTCTTCAACTGTGATGACACTTGCTGATATTGAAATGTTTTTGGTCTACTATTTCCGGTCGATATTTGGAGACAAGTACACACACAGGATCATGTTGCGAAATTGGGTGGTACCTAGGACCAAATTAAAGTATGGGATCAGGAATGGAAGCCAGATGACAAGCCTAGGGCAGAGATACTTGCTTTGCCCGGCCTTATGATTATGTATATGCATTCTCTTATCCCTCCGAGGAAGGGACAAGTTATCGGCTTGTGGTTAGAAGAAAGATGAGTGTCTCTGATTTTTTCCACTCGGTTAGAAGGTGTGTTCCTAGATTATAGTGGACAGGATTTGGCGATTGAAGGTGATGTGTGACTGTTAATAGGGTGGTTTCTAATTTGTTTCCTGTGATTGTGACCCAATTGCAGGCTTCCGAAATTACCTGGTCCACCTCTTCCCCTTCTGTTATTTTGAATATGGCCCAGTACTATGAGCATAGGAAAAATGAGGATAAAGAGAGGACGGAGAAGAAGTGTAAGGATTTGAGGACAAAGGTGTTTTTGTAACAGGCTTCTAGGGGGGACCGGTAGAAGACGTGGTGGTCCAGCCCAACAGTTTAAGTGCAGCAGCGAGCCTTATTGTAAATTGTGAAGGCTTTGTTTAGAAAAAGGGGGGTGGGGGGGAGACTATCGCTAATATCTGTAATGGTATTATCTTTTTCATTCTTAGGCGGACGCCCTCGGATTCTCTTGATGACTATAAAAATGTTTGTTTTGTGATTACCTTGTGTGACATTAATGGAGTAACGAACCCCAGTTTACAGCTGTTACTGACATTCAAGATCTTTTGACTAGGATGCCCGATTCTTCTACTTTCTTTTCTTACTAGAAGAGTATGTTCTTCAGCATTCCAATACATCCTGCTAGTAGATATCTGTTTGGGTTCACTTGGATTTTTGGGTTCACATGGGTTCACCCTCGCTGGTAGAAGTTTTAAGTTCCATCGCGCTTCTCACGGCTATCCCTGTATCTATAATTCGACAGTAAGAAGTATTTGTTGTCGCTCCCCACAGGTAATGTATTGTTTCAGTATGTCAACATTTAGCTCAACATGGCCATAAAGTATCCCTTTCCAAATTTCAATATTGTCGACAGGAGGTCATCTACTTCGGTCACCTACTGTCAAAGGAAGGTAGGAGACTGACTCTGCTGTGCATGGTCCTAATGTGCATGAACGCCTGCTTTGAACGACTGAACGTCAGCAGTCTTTTGAGCAATTAATAACTGCGTTTTGCTTGACTCCAGTATTTGGTATGCTAGATGCTTTGTGTTGTATGTCCATGAGATAGGTGTTTGCGCACTTTTTGTTTTAATGCAAAAGAGTATATAGAGAGATATGCAGCGACTGTGTACTTATTTCTCTGCTATGCTTAATACTGCTGTGCGAGCCCTCACGAGCTGTCTAAGAGCGGTCACGCCTGTGGCTGCCTCGATAAGGCAACGGGCTGGACTCGTACTTGATGCTGACCTCACAGTCATGGTACTCCATTCTGTGGATACACTTTTAAATAAGATAAAGACACAGCACCTCACCAGTGCACGTCTGACAGGTTATGAGCCAACGCTCTATGATTAAATGCTGTGCCACTTTGAACGCAGCCACTTTACTACCCCTCCCTCCTGAGAGTGAAGAGCACCGGGTGGAAGAAGAGAAGAAAGGACGGGTAGACCTGAGTGATGTTCCCTTATCTGACCCCCAAGGGGAACTTTATGTTGATGGCTATTGTTTTAAGTTACCAGATGGCACTACAACTGCTGCGCATGTTATTACTAAGTTCCCTAAACATAGGCCTGAGCTGCAGAGCTTGTTCCCTTAACGCAAGCTCAGTACGCCTTTAGAGTCGCAGGCACCTTAGATGGAGGCTTTTGTCTGCTTTGACATGCCCTCAGAAAGTGTAGCATCTATCGGAAAGTTACTGATGATGAAGGTAAAGGGAGTATTTTTTTGCAGATCAGACAGCTAAGGAAAAGCCTGACAAAAATGAAAAGAATATTTGTGGCTGGTCCCGCTAGGTGGGTCCCTGAAGTCACCATGTTTGAAGATGTGTTCAGTAATGAGGAGGAGATACAGAGTGAGGCCACAATAGAGGTAGCAACGTGACAAAACAGTACAGCACAACTGAACGATGAGGGATGTAGGATTGTTAAATCAGGGTTTCAAAAAATGTCACCAGATGCATATGTTCTCCCTGTAGTCACGATGGCCCATGGCCCAGCCAATATTAGTGCTAAGGGTATTTGTTTTTCATTACTTATGCGAGTTAACTTAAAATGTGGATTCTATTCACCAACAGGTCTGCACGTCCCTGCCATTACACCAGAGGAACGCGGATACGACATTTGGCCTGGAGAATATGGATGCAAACGGATGCGGAGACTAATGACGTGCTAAATGAAGCGGTCCCTCCAGCCATTCGAGCCATTAAAGTGCCGCTGTTTGCCGACCTGTAGTGTAGTTCCTATCATCCCAATAGGCTCTGCGCATTGGAATAATACCTACAATAGTAAAGGCCTAGATCAGACGTTAACTAGGTCTACTACTGTCGATATTAGACTTAAAGTTTTGGGTTTGCCAGCTTAGCTCAGATTTCACTAGAAACTTTCTCGAATGTTCAGGTAGGACTTAACTTCCCTGATTAGACAAGAAGGGATTTAGTTTCTGACAACCATAGAACATGACAACTTTGCTCTCCCCTAATCAAGAGTATAGCTCGAGAGTCGTGTGAACAAAAGGCAATTTATTTTACTCAGTCAGTACGTGCATTCTTAGTCTCATCAGATTGTAGAGAAAAGGAAGAGACGGGCGTGTTCAATAAAAAGGTGTTATTTATTGATCAGTCTCTTTTCTCATACAAGAGAAATGGATCGATATTATTGCAATACTTATAGTTAAGTAAAGTGCATACATTAAAAGCAATAGTATAAAATAATACTGTAAAAACATTGATATGGTTTCTAAGCCATATGTTTAAAATGAATAAAATATATTACATACACATATACATTTGACTAAACGTACTCAACTGGTGTTTCTAAATACGCCTACCCCGTGTACCTGACCTAAGCCTGATGCGTGGGCGGGAATAGAAAGTTACAGTTTAAGTTAAGTTTGTTTTTGCCAAGTGACTAACTTAAGAATTCTCTGTGAGGGGTTATTCAGTTCTGTACCTGGAAGTTAGGATGAATGAGGGATGGTATCTCTCTCTCTGCTCTCGATATTCCAGGCTGCCTGCGAGGGCTACCCGGAAGCGCCGGTGCTGGGTCTCTCGGCAGGAGAAAGCAGCGCGTCTCGTTCTCAGCGCGTCAGGAAGGCGGGGCTGTTGCCAGCGGGGTCTGCTCTGCTCTGGGCTTTGGCAAGTATGGCTGCTCCGTCTCGTCACCACCGTGTGTTTGCATAGGGCAAGATCGGTAATATTTATACCTTTAAGGTGCCGAGATTGACGTAAGGATGGACATAGATACGTCAATAAAGATGTCATACGACCAGGTCGTTAGCACATTCTTTTGCTGAAGTTCTCTGTGAAATCAAAACAATGGCCGCACGGATTTTCCAGGTTGTCATAGGTTTGATTTGTTATGAGAACTCCGTATGCCTTATCAGGGGCTGGAGGAATGTCGCTTGTCTAATTAGATCGCAAGCGTTATGACCTAATCAGATAACACGTTCCTGTGCCGTAGTGTGACTGCGTCAGATAACGGTATCTGCATCATGGGGGTTTTCTGCCTCATGGGCTGACTGCTAGTTAACTTGTTAGTTTGTTTAACCAGAATAGGGTCAGGAATAGGGGGATCGATTCAGAACCTATAGGAATACATGACACCCACTCCACGCTAACTATGGACATATTTACTAATCTAGGCATAGTATAACATAGTACAACATACTATAGAGTAGTGTGTATACCTTACCACCCCAAAATACATAAATGCATTTTGAAACTTTCAAATATACGGAAAAATTGCAGTTATATGTATTGTATGCACTTAAGCTGTAGAATAATGCCAAAGCAATTACGCATTTTCATACATTTATGCTATTTGGTATATGAGAAATTACACATGAAATGGCTCTTAATACAGAAAAAAGGTTCGAGACCATTCCATCACATAATAAAATATTTATGAACATACCAGCGGGCAGCTAATGTCTATAAAGAATACTCAATAATAGAAATCTTAGTTCTCTAGGAATAGTTTCTTACTTTAAGCAGAAGATAAGTGTCCCGAAAAATTGTAAAAAACATTTTGGGGCTGCTGAAAAATTGCTGTCCATGAACTGGAGTAAAAATAGTTCATGTGACTTTGTTTTTAAAGTTGAAGGCCGAATTCAGGGAACGCCGTGTGCGAGTTTGCTCAAAAGTCTCTATTTCTGCTCTGGTGAGAACATCATATCATTTAGGCTTTCGAAAAAACTGTCAACAGTTTCATGGGAAAGTTCCACTAACTCGGAAATAGGTGTAACCATGCATTCGTGCGCATGATTATCTCCATTGACATTCTGATTTGCATTGCTGACAGAAGGTCGTACCTGATCGATGCTGCTTTCATCTTGAACTTCATCACCCATCAATCGTAGTGGTGAAGCTTCCACGAATGCCGTCATCAGGATTGGTAGCCTTTGAGGGCAGCACAAAGCGTGAACCTTTATTGGGCTCAACAATGTTTCTGCATCCATTGGCGCATCCGATTGTAGCGTCAGACAGGTGTCTAACACGCATTCTTCTCCGCATAGCAGACACCTTAATACAGGTAAAACACATCTTTGCCACATTGGTCGAAATGATAGAAACCAAGTCATGTTCAGGTCTCTAAGCCGGGAGAGTCCCAGGATTTTTGATATCCGGTCCCGGTATCCAATGGCTAGGATTGTTTCTTCCCTTGTCGCAAGAGTTTTGTCTGTGACATGGGTTGCCATAACGAAAAATAAGGACCAGGAATAGGATTCCTGCAATTAGTCCTAGGATCAGGGGAAGTCCGCCAAAAATCGAATGGACGAAATCTGGAAAAATACCCAGTATGGCTTTGAATGGTGTTAATGCCATTGAAAATACTGTCTTAAATACCTTTGAGACCCCAGTGGTATCAGAAATATTTAAGATTTCATTAAGGATTTCCGCGAAATGTATGGGGGAATTAGTCGATAACAATGAATGTATCTCTGCAGTCGTCCTTGCGACTTGTAGATCATATGTTTCTTTTGATGACGTGAGCCTTGTAGGCGTCTGAAGAAGCACTGTTTTCATTCTGCTTAAAGTATCTATTCGAATAGAAGTAATTTTCAAATTGGGCCATGCCCTTGCCTCCCTGGCTGGAAAGGAGCTGGGGAACAATGAGCGTCCGCAGCACTTGACCTTCGCAGTCGTAGTTACGAGATAAGGAGTCCCGGGCATAAGACTACAGCATCTGCGGTCTACAATTAGAATGTAACTCCCATTATAGAGTCTTTGAAAGAATGGTTCTATCTCAGTTGCAGGTGCGCCTTGCTGGTGACATGAAAGGTTGTATGAATTCCCTTCACAGGCTCCATGCAAACTAATTCCGTTACACAGAAGCGTGCCGCTTAGTGACATCGCACAATTATTGCCACTAAGAAACACTTTCTGTCCTTTATTACTGACACATGCATGTGAATAGGGCAGGTTCCATGTTGTTTTAATGTACCCCTTTCCCAATTTTTCGTACATGCCAGCCTGTATATATTTTTGGCAGTATTGAAACCTGAAGGTTGAGATTGGAATATTTATTATCCCATGTATTATCCATTCACTGACAGGTCGTTCTGACATTGTCACTGGTAATCTCTCAAGTTTCTCAATGCTCAGGATTGTATAATCAGCACCCTTCTGGGCCATACTGATTTGTCTATCAGTAAGGTTAAAGATTTGGAATAGTGACGTTGTGTTGATTAAACGCCAAGGCACATAGCCTGAACGCAGATTTTGTAACGTCCAGCCAAGCTGTACAATAGAACGCAATTGTGACTGACCGTGTTGTAACAACAGTAAGTCTTGCGATAATATGTCGATTGCTGAAGACACAATGCTGTCCAAAGAAAAAATTCTGGAGGACAGAGTCATTAACCCATTGTCCACTACAGAAAGTGATTTTTCCAAATTAATACGGTCAATTTCCCGTATTCTCTCTGCTGTTTCAATTTGAGTAACCTTCCAGGCCTCATTGTATGCTGCATATACAGAGGCTGCTATGAAACGTTTTTGACGCTGTTTGCGTGGTCCCATAATGAAATCACGCAAGTCAGCACCATAAGTAAGTAAAGTTAGGTGTTGCTTAATTTCTGCCAGTGTGGAAGTTTGTAGCCATTGAAGGCACAATTTGCCCACACTGTAGGTTGTTATTATCCCTGGGTGATGTCTTTGGGGATATCTAGGGTCTGGCCTGGTCATTTTGAACCCCTGTGTTTTGTTCAGGAATCTGTCTTGACAGTTATTTGTATCTGTGGGCCAGATCAACCACTGTTTCCAATTTGGATGTGTTCTGTTTTGGTTTAATATATGGTTTACGTCTATCTCTTCATCTGTATCAGAGCTATTGCTGAACATTGTTGGCTTTGGAATAGACGGTTTATTTAAGTCTTTGATTTTGGCTAAGCCAAGACAGGTGGTTTGTTGGACAGTATCATTTAAAAATATAATTTGTTCTGGGATCATGCAGGCTCTAAACAGTGATTCTATACCCTGTACTTGCCAATCTTTTGTACCCCAAACACTTTTCAATTCAACATTTTTGTCCCAATAATAAAACCAAAAGTATTCATTTTTTCAAAGAATGAATCTGAATATATCAATTTTGTGTTGGTTATCATGGTCTTGGTCCCTGTCTTGTTTGACAATTTGAAATAAAATGTTTCAGCATTACTTGTGTTAAAACCTGAAAAGTATGAATATTTGTCATAGAAGGTTCTTGAGCTTCCTTTCGGAGGCGTTGCACAATGTTCCCATTGATTATAATTTAAAACATTTCTAGGCTGTGCAGATCTATGTAGAAAATGGTTACCATAGTGGTTGTAACAGTACATACTATCATAATTTGTAGAACCCTGCAAATAATCATGTTTGGTAAATTTAGCAGACATTACTAAGTCAGACATCATATTATTAATGCTTTCGAAGTCCCAATCATCAGCAAATGAGTTTGGTTTTACAAAGTCACTCAATGAGATCTTAATTTGGTGTGGATATTTCAGGATTTCCACCGGACCGTGGATTTCGTAGTCAGTGTTGTCCCATGCTACCCCACCCGGTATCGGATTGGCTGTGAAGTTGACTGAAGAAAGTTCTCTTCTCTCGACGTGTGAAGATGCGTGTGGTTTGAGGATCAAGTTGATTTTCTGACTTGCTGTGTCCATTTTAGCATATTTTCCCTCAATGAAGCGTCCCAAAGTTAGTATCATGATGAGCCAAAGTATGAGGATAAATGCACCAAAACCCACCCAAAATTCAATCCATGGAGAAATCAGATATGTTTCTTTTAGTTGTTTCAAAAGTTCTTTAGCTTTATCTTTAAAGGATTTTGATGATGGCTGTGTCTTTGATTCACTGAGGCTTTCAGAGGAATCATCGAAGTTTATGAAGTAGCCGGATGCAGTTCTGTCAATTGTTCCAATTGCTTCAGGATTATTGTTTCTTGCGTTTTCACTCGGTACTTCATTATAGATTGGTGTGTCTCTGCTGAATGTTTTTATTTGGGTTTTCAGAGGTCTTAGTTCTATTGCATTGTTGCATAGTCCTTGTTGTTCTTCTGTAGGCATTTCGAATGTGATGAGCCTCTTCGATAGGACCTCTGTACTGGTAGCAAACCTTGGTGTTCTGCTACTTATTGGGAGTCCACTTGGCCTACTGTTTGTTATCGGCCACATGATTGTGGTTTTACCAGGTCGATGGATACAACTCGGTTCTCCTTTTTACCAGCAAGTGGCGGTAGTACAACTGATCTTGTCCCGTTGACAGACAAGACAGGAACTGCTTTTCTGTAAGAAGGCCCAAATTCCTTCTTTACCGCGATCTTTTCCCTGACTAGATCCCCGACTTTTGGAATCCAGACAGGTCTTGCTGGGACAGGTGGTGGTTCTTCAGTGGTTGTTGGCTGTTGTTTCAACTTTATGTTGCTCAGGTCTTTTCTTGTTTTGTTTAAGTCCTGTAAAATAGCCAAACGGTCTTTGATATCAAAGCTTTTTTCTTTCACCACTGAAGTCTGACTATCAATGTCAGAGATCAACATCCTAGTTCCAAATAATAATTCGTACGCACTGAATCCCTTCAGAGAATTTCTTGGCAAGTTATTTAGACTACGTTGGACACTTATTAGATGTTTGACCCACCCAGGTCCCGAACCTAATATCCTTTCCGTTATAGATTGCTTTATGCCTTGGTTTTTTCTTTACACCATCCCGTATCCCTCAGGAAGGAAGTGAGAAGATTCCCGCTGTGCTATGCTCATTTGGCCATGTTTCCCATCAGGCTGGAGGGCTAGAGTGAAAACAATGGTCAAACGTAGCATGCTCTTAGCGTATATGCCATTTAGACTCGCTAATCTTTGTATAACAGTCCAGACGTCAGCCGAGTGCTGGTGATCTACATTATAAGTGGAAACTAGCCTGTATATGTTAATCGCAAGCCTTGCTTTTTACTGTTGATTTTTTCTGGAGTGAAACGACGAGGTATTACACTGTTTCTCTCCCCACTGCGATCTCTGTTGCAGTTTGGGCAGTTTTTCACAAACATGGTGTGGTGCAGGCTCATGCCTGGCCACCAGTACCTTGATTGTAATTCTTCCAGAGAATCTTTTAGTTTGAGGTGTCTGAGACCCTCGCCCATATGTGCGTCTGCGATTAACAAGTTTCTCCTGTCCATGTTTGGAATCACTCTATCCCCCACTCCAGGGATTCGAGCAAAAGGGACGGAGTTTGCATCGATTATGTATGTATAATTGAGTGGATAGTTGATCGGTAGCGCTGAGCAGTCGCCTTTTGATGACGTTTTCACCGCCAGCACTGTTTCACCGTCAATGTATTTTAATGTACGCTTTTCTCGAACTACGGGAGCCGATTTAGTGGCTGCCGCTGTGGCTGTTTCAGCCAATGAATTCCCTGCAACGTGAACGCCATCACGTTGATGACTCAGTGAGTGTGTCACGTGAGTCTTTGGTAGTTCTTTCTGTAAAAGAGCTACTTGTTCCCATAGCAGTTTCTGCTTTATTGGTGCATCACTGTCATCTTTGTAACCGTTTTGAATCCATGTCTGCAAATCCTTGTTGTATGATTTGACGCAGTAATATGAATCAGACACTATAAGTGTCGGGAATTCGCGATCCGCATTATCTAGCGCCAATTTCAAAGCTAATATCTCAGTTTGTTGTTCTGAATTAGTTTCTACTGAGTGTGTTTTTGTTAATAGAGGTCTTAGTTTACCTCCGCGCCACACTTCTTTTGTAATCTCACATGTGGGGTTGTATGCTTGTTCTCCCCAAACGGAGGGTTGAGCATGTCCGTTTGTATAAATTACACAGGCGTAATGTCGTAAAGGCAGAATGTCGATTGGCAGAGGATATGTTTTTTCATATTCTAAACTTTTTTAATTCTTCTAGTTCTAGAAAATTGTCAGCCAGGCTATATTTGATAATTCATATCCTACGAACAGGACTTTCAGATGGGCAATTCTGGATTTTTTAAAGTTGAATTTGTAACCCTCTGCTGCGAACCCAAGTATTATGGTGTTCACTCTCTTCAAGTGAGTATCCAAGTCATCATCTGTTAAGTATATGTCGTCGACATAAGATAATGCTTCATCATCATATATTTGTAGTAATTCTGTTACTCTCGCTGAGAATACTCCCGGGCTGTTCTTGTACCCCTGGGCTAACCGACAGAATTGTTTTTGAGTGCCATTTATTGAGAATGCAGTTAAATATCTGCTCTCCGGTGCTATGTTTTGACAAAAGAATCCATTAGAGATGTCTAAGGTTGTTTTGTATTTTATGCGCACTATGTTATTCATTAGTGCAGCACTATGTGAGTTTTGCACTGCAAAAGTTTTGCAACATGTGTTATGGTGTCTGTAATCCAAAACTAGACGGTATGAATTGTCTGGTTTGGAGACCGGAAACAAAGGGTTGTTCATTTGTGAGGTGCAAGTTTCAATCACCCCCTGGTATTCTAGCTGATCTAGTATTTCTTTTACCTGTTTTTTAGCTTCTTGCTTAATTGGGTACTGCCTTTGTGCAGCAGGTTGTGATTTTAACTGGATTTTGTGAGGAGGAGAGTCCTCATCCCATCCTACATGATTTTTATATAAAGCAGGAGCTAGAGCCACTGCCCACTTTCTAGCAAGTGTGTATTTTTTATGAATTGGGATATGATTTGAGAAGGCAGGCATAATTATTTCTTCGCCATGAGGGCACTCCCTGACAAACTCTGGTGGCCAGTCTTTTTCAGCTAGAAGGATGTCATAGCCCTTGGAGAGATTATCCCAAAATAGTCCCCTTATTTTTCTAGTCTTATCCCCCTCTATACGCAATGTTATTTCGTATATTTTGTGAGGTTTGCTAACTCTGGTGTCTGCAGTTTCCACTTGAAGGTATTCATTCGTGTCCACTGTCTCCAGATGATTCATAAGGACTTTGCGAGCTATGCTCACTTCTGCTGCGCTGTCTAGCATTGTCTGAGCCCATTCTCCGTTTTTCAGTTGTGTCCTCAGAATTCTCGGCATTGTTAACTATTTTAATGCTGGCTACCTTCTTTTTTGGAAATTGTAATTTCTTTTTTAGCTGAGCAGGTTCCTTGTCTTTGGACTTGGCGTGCTCTTCTCTTTGTTCTGATCGTCCTCTTCTTTCCGATTTCTGCGAGGAAGTCTGAAAAGATTGAGAGGGACGTGTATCAATGTCTTGATATCTATCAGGCTTTTTTATATTATCCCTATTTCTAAGGTTATATCTTTTCCCAGAGGGGTCACTCTGAGGTGACCTGTGTCTTTGGTTCGGAGATTTCTCCCTTCGCCTAGGAGACCTTCCCCTGGACTGGAATTTCTTTTCTTTAGGATTGGATTGTTTGTTTCCATCCCAGTTCTTTTTTGGTGAATTATTATTAAAAAATATTTTTTCAGGACTTTGTCAGTTGCGGTTTTACTGGTATTCCACCTAAACTATCTCTACCTAGTTCCTCATAGGATTTTTCTATGATTCTGGCAATTTCAGCTGGTTGGTCTGCTATATCTGTCTCTTTTAACCTCTGGCGGATTGCCACGTTTGCTGCTTCTCCCTTTATGTTGGCTAATAATATAGCCGAGACCTGCTTGAAGTCTTTTAGTAATTTCATACCAAGAGTTAAGGCAGGTTCTGGACCGTATTCGTCTTGAATTTGTTTTAGCACATCTGGTATTACCGAAATGGATGGAACACCGTGCGTTTTTGTGTAGATGGAAGCAAAGACTGTACCCCAAGTGTCACAGTCCTCAATGTGTGGTGCGATTCCCATTGGAAGACAGATAGTCAGAATCCTGTGTTTTTCTAGCGGGGTGGAAACACCGCCTCTATTTGGGTGATCTTTTGCGCTAGCCAGAATGGTATTTGTTCCCGTTTAGCCGGTACTTTACCTAGGCAGGATTGGATGTTCTGTGGTGTAATTTTATTTGTGTTCCCCTGGTGAGGGGTCAGCTGTGGAATTTTAATTGCTGGCTGAATTGTTGAAGTCCGCATCACATACTGGACTAATTGTCTATGTATTTTTATTAATTGTTTTAGCTGTGTTAAAAGCTCTGGTGCAGGCATTCTTTCGATGTCTGGATGTGGTGTGTATCCGGCTAGGACCGGCCACGTTGCTCCTGGTCTACCTAAAGGACCGAGCCTGGTGATGTGATTATTATGTTTTAGGGCGCCATCAAATAAGAGCAAATGCTCTTGAAATTTGAGTGGTACTTCCACCTCCTCGAAAGGAGTGTACGTTTCAGGAGGTTCCTCTATTTTGTAATAGTGGAAGTACTTTGTTACAGGATTTGCTGCTGGAAAATGTATCCATGAATAGTATACCTCTGTCTGCCGATATTCGTGTGCCTCAATTACGAATATGACTGTACCACCTCTAGGTGTCAGTCCATTTTCTATAAGTTTTATGGTTATAGATTTCCTTTTGATGACCGGGATGAGTATTATCTCCGGGTCTGCGTCTTGCATAGTAGCATCAGCTGCTGCGAGTTCAGTTGCTATTCTAACTGTCTCTCTTTCTTCATCACTGTCCATTTTACCGACAGGATGGTTATTTCTTTTGTTTGCAGATCAGGCTTCTTATGGAAACAAAGGATTAGATGCACAATAATTTGGAACAGTGTATCCTTCAACGTTGACTATACCAAAAACCATACATAGGAGTTCCCTCCTGCGAGGTTTTGGAGGATATAACCTTTCACCCACTCCAGACGTCTTTGGAGTATTATGGGAAAAGGGGTCTGAGTGAGAAAGCACGACTGAGTTACTCTAAATGTCTTACGTTAGTTTTATCGCCCTTTCCAAACGCGTTGGGCGCCATGTAGTGTAGTTCCTATCATCCCAATAGGCTCTGCGCATTGGAATAATACCTACAATAGTAAAGGCCTAGATCAGACGTTAACTAGGTCTACTACTGTCGATATTAGACTTAAAGTTTTGGGTTTGCCAGCTTAGCTCAGAGTTCACTAGAAACTTTCTCGAATGTTCAGGTAGGACTTAACTTCCCTGATTAGACAAGAAGGGATTTAGTTTCTGACAACCATAGAACATGACAACTTTGCTCTCCCCTAATCAAGAGTATATCTCGAGAGTCGTGTGAACAAAAGGCAATTTATTTTACTCAGTCAGTACGTGCATTCTTAGTCTCATCAGATTGTAGAGAAAAGGAAGAGACGGGCGTGTTCAATAAAAAGGTGTTATTTATTGATCAGTCTCTTTTCTCATACAAGAGAAATGGATCGATATTATTGCAATACTTATAGTTAAGTAAAGTGCATACATTAAAAGCAATAGTATAAAATAATACTGTAAAAACATTGATATGGTTTCTAAGCCATATGATGTTTAAAATGAATAAAATATATTACATACACATATACATTTGACTAAACGTACTCAACTGGTGTTTCTAAATACGCCTACCCCGTGTACCTGACCTAAGCCTGATGCGTGGGCGGGAATAGAAAGTTACAGTTTAAGTTAAGTTTGTTTTTGCCAAGTGACTAACTTAAGAATTCTCTGTGAGGGGTTATTCAGTTCTGTACCTGGAAGTTAGGATGAATGAGGGATGGTATCTCTCTCTCTGCTCTCGATATTCCAGGCTGCCTGCGAGGGCTACCCGGAAGCGCCGGTGCTGGGTCTCTCGGCAGGAGAAAGCAGCGCGTCTCGTTCTCAGCGCGTCAGGAAGGCGGGGCTGTTGCCAGCGGGGTCTGCTCTGCTCTGGGCTTCGGCAAGTATGGCTGCTCCGTCTCGTCACCACCGTGTGTTTGCATAGGGCAAGATCGGTAATATTTATACCTTTAAGGTGCCGAGATTGACGTAAGGATGGACATAGATACGTCAATAAAGATGTCATACGACCAGGTCGTTAGCACATTCTTTTGCTGAAGTTCTCTGTGAAATCAAAACAATGGCCGCACGGATTTTCCAGGTTGTCATAGGTTTGATTTGTTATGAGAACTCCGTATGCCTTATCAGGGGCTGGAGGAATGTCGCTTGTCTAATTAGATCGCAAGCGTTATGACCTAATCAGATAACACGTTCCTGTGCCGTAGTGTGACTGCGTCAGATAACGGTATCTGCATCATGGGGGTTTTCTGCCTCATGGGCTGACTGCTAGTTAACTTGTTAGTTTGTTTAACCAGAATAGGGTCAGGAATAGGGGGATCGATTCAGAACCTATAGGAATACATGACAGACCCCTCTGTGCCTGGAGTCACCAGGTACAATTTGTGTCCTAGGCTGAAGAATAGTGCACCAGAAGAGAAGTAAGACTAGTCAGGGATGGACTGTGTAAGTTAGGGTGTACTTTGCTATAGTACCAACTGTGTTAGTGTTGGGTGAAGTGAGACTTGTGCACTGTTCTGACATTGGACAGGATAGATCGAACGTGCTCCATCGGAGGGGGTACATTATCTGTGAAACATGGGATTGATTCATCATGAGCTAGGACTGAGCAAGCTCCACCATCGGTGCACAAGAGCGCCAACGTTGATAAACAATAGGAGCCTACCAGTGAGGCTCAGACAGACACTGGGAACAATTGCCTTTGCTATCAGTTTTATTGCATTCCTTTTCTTGCTTCATAATGCGTCCGGTTGGTCGGCCTATTGATGAGGAGGAGCAGCCATCTGCACCACCGCATCTAGCGCGTGGTTGGTCCATAAAGTGTAAAATAGTTTTCGCATTAATAGTTGTGATTGCATTAATAACCGTACTTGGAATATCCTGGTTTCTGGAGGAAAAGTATCCTGTACATTCCTTGGTTGGTGCCACACTCACTACTCCTGAGCACATCCTGGTTACTTTCGCTTCACTCAAAGAAGAGCATAGGTTGTCATATACAGATAATGTATTCATACAAATGTTCATAATGTCTCCAATACAAATAATTGCTGGGTTTGTGGGTCACTCCCTTCAGTTACTTATAGGAGTGACAACTTGTTGTGCTTGCCATTGTCATATATTGGCAGCTTCGAGGGTTGGTTTCAATTGTTACAACTGGTGTATCTTCAATTCCATCTGTCCGCTTTAAGATACAACATCTACTGATTCTCTCACTGCACATGAATATGTATTTTTTACCAAGGGTTTACCCCCATAGGGCCAGCAGGACAAGGGACTTTAGGGTTACTATCCTCAAAGTCTTGCGTGAACACATACTGTAGAGTAAGGAACAATGTCTGGTTTCAGATGGAAGTGGCTGACTTCCAATGGTTTAACACCTCGGAATACTTTCATTCCTTCCGAAGTCAAACTATTACTGAAAATAAGCCGATGTCTGTAACAGGGGTTAATACAACAGCTAGTTTTTGTGTCCAGGGGGCCGGGGAGATCAAGGTGGGTGAGAGTATATACAATTTTACCTTCAGGCTAAATATGACTAATAGTCAGCCTTTAGTCCTGCCTCATACTGTTTACTTTGTCTGTGGGTCACAAGCTCATGTTTGGCTTGGAAGGGGATGGTCAGGCAGATGTTATCTCTCTTTCCTTCTTACTTCTGTATATGCTGCCCCGTCTAAGTATCTTAAAACTCAACAGTCACAATGTAGACATACGTTCCTGCCCCGAGCCAAAAGGTTTGTTGACACAAAGGATATGCCCCTGTATACACTGTCTCCCAGCTTGTTGCACACATTGTGTCAATGTTCCCATCCCCAACCAGACAGCATCAGTCCATGATATCAATGTTGCGATTATGCTCCAACAGGATATTACCAAATGATGTAGATTGATGAGGGTATCTTTGAATACTGACTATGTACGCACTAGCTTATAGTGATGTTTCATATCCTTGCAATATGTTATCGGATTCTAGATAGTACCATAAAATATATTAGCGAATGCTAAAAGGAGGGTCTGTTGGAAATCAAATGTTTTCCCTATGTTGCTCATGTATGGTTCTATGTTAAGTTTGCATTCGCTGCACCATTTTATGTTTGGCTGCTAGCTTATGCCATGATTGAAACACATTTATCTCTGTGCCTGCTGAAAGCAGCTGTGGTACTTTTCCTTTATCCAATGTTAAGGCCCTTGCTGTACTAAAGAATGGAAAATGCTACTTACCAGTATGCATCTGTTCTTGGCATGTGGAGCTGCAGAATTGCACACTGTGCATAGATCGCCACCTAGTGTTGGGACCGGATGTTTGCAGTTTGTTGTTGTCCTGAAAAGTTCTTTGGAAGTCACGAGGTAGGTGACTCCTCCTTAGGACCACATTGCGCATGGGCATCGGCTCCATCCCCAGATTGTTTTTCGCCATTAGGGAAATGATGGAGCTGTAAAAATCACACCTCCAGATTGAAGAATTAGAAGTTGTTTATTCTGGATATAAGGAAGTCCTCAGCACAGCAGTCTCATCTTCAGCGCTGCCCAACAGTAATCACTTACAGAACCTCTGGGACAATACATTCTATTCCCTGCTTGGACACTCCAGTTCATAAGCCAATCACTGTATAATGTATTTATAACATTCTATTGTTACATTAACTCTACATTTCTCCCCCCTTATCAAAAATTAAAGAAATTAAATTTTGAAGATCATAACATAAAATAACACAGAAAACAAATTCAATGATGAAATTTGAACAACATTTGTATTATTGTATATTGGAAACTTTGCAAACATTTCCGATACTCCAAACTGTCCCATTCTCTAACACCACCACATTTCTCTTTACTTCAATTACCTTTAAGGGAACAGAGAACTTACTGTCCCCTTTTGTCATCACACCACTTTTCCTGGTAACAACCCAATCTCCAACTCTAATATTCGGTATTTTCACACCTTTCCTCAAATTGTAGTACTTTTCAACATTTTTTTGTTTTTCAGAAACAGTTGCCTTAATGGCATGGTGATCTACCCATAAACGATCTTTAGCAACCAACCAATTAGGATTGTCTTTCCTACCTGGCTCTCTCCCTTTGAGAGATACAAAAGGAGAAACACCCGTAATAGCACGAGGAGTAGTTCTATGAGCCCACACCAATTTCTTTAATTCCTCCTTCCAAGACAATCCATTAGCTAATGATAATTGAATGTTATCCATTATAAGATGATTTATCTTCTCTACCATTCCATTAGCTTGTGGTCTATATAAAGCTACTTTTTCATGAGTAACTCCCCATCTTGCCATGAAATCCTTAATTTCCCTCGATACAAATTGTACACCATTGTCTGACACAATGGTTTTTTTGGAACATCTTCTTCTAGAAAAATCTCTTCTAAAGATTCTGTTACAGTTTGTGTGTTAATTGCATTTGTTGTTTTATACACAAACCACTTTGTGTGATAATCTGCAAGAACAAAGATAAATCTATTAGCACCACCTAACTTGTTTATAGGACCCAAAAAATCCATTGCTAACTTTTCCCAAGGTCTAACCGGTAACTCAACACACTTCAGTGGTGGTTCTCTTGATGTTTTTACTTTATCACTGTTTGCACATGCATAACAATGTTTAATCACTTCTTCAACCATGCTATCCAATTTTGGCTACCAATATTCTCCTTTTCGTCATGCTCCTACCAGGATGTCCTTCATGAGCTAATTCGATGATCTGACTCCAACGACTTACTGGAGGTACGATACGATCTCTTCTCATTACTTTGTTGTCATTTATACTCAACTCCTCTTTGATGTTCCAATACTCTTTGATAACCCCATCACAACTTACATAAGTTTCCTATCCATTCCTAATGTATTCTTTTATCTTCACTAGAACTGGATCACTCTCCATTGCAACATCCCATATTTCATTTTTCAATGCTGCACATTCATGAATTTTGCTTTCATCATTCTCATTGGTTTCAAAATCATTAATTTCTGTAATCTCATTTCTCGTAGGGAGACGGGATAGACAATCTGCCACTACATTTTTTAGTCCTTTTAAATATTCTACTTCAAAGTTATATTCTAAGACAGACAACAACCATCTCGAAATTCTGGGAGTGACTCCACCTTCTAGACCTCTTCCTCCCTTGAATAAATGTGTTAGTGGTTTGTGATCTGTCCTGACCTTGAACGGTAGACCCCAAAGAAAATATTTGAAATGTTTGATTCCCCAGCAACATGCAAGGGCTTCTCTTTCAATTGTCGAGTAGCTTTTTTCAGCACCCTGCAGTCTCCTGGAGGCAAATCCAATAATCCTTTCTTTTCCTTCCACAATTTGAGATAGTACTGCTCCTAATCCTACACCACTCGCATCAGTGATTAGATACGTTGTCCCATTAATTTCAAAATGTCCCAATAAAGGAGCCTTCATGATACAATCTTTAACTTGCTCAAATGCATTCTCACACATCTCATTCCATTCAAATGTCACATCCTTTCTGATTTGTAATCTCAAAGGTTCTACAATTTCAGTAAAGTTCTTTACAAACTTCGAACAATACTCAGCTAAGAAAGGACTTCAACTGATCTTTACTCTCTGGCCGTGGTGCTTCCTTTATGCCTTGAACAATGCTCTGTTTAGGTTTTATTCCATACCCTGAAATGGTATGACAGATTCTTTCCTAAATTGGCATTTTTCACGTTTGACAGTCAACCCATAATCTTCTAAACGCTTCATTACTTTATCCAATAGAACATCATGATGATTTTCATCCTTCCCTGCTATCATAATGTCATCTTGAAAATACCAGACATTTTCCAGACCTTCAAATACCTTCGTCATTACCCTCTGAAAGACAGCAGGAGCAGATGCTAAGCCAAAAGGCATCCTCAAATAACGAAATGCCCCTAAGGGAGTGACGAAGGAAGTCAAATGCCTAGAATCCATGTGAAGATTAATCTGATGATAAGTTGACGTCATATCCACAACCGAAAAAAACATTCCCACCAGTCATAGCTGATAGCATTTCTGAAATATTGGGGTGTGGTTGTCTGTCAACCCAAATATTTCGGTTCCAATCTCTTAAGTCAATGCATAATCAAATTTTCCCTCCTTCCTTGGGAGCCACAACAATGGAGCCAACCACTCAGATGATTCTATCGGCTCAATTATACCCTGACTCAAAAGCTTGTCTAATTCCTTTTGCAAAGATTCTTCCATCATAAGGGGTACATTCCGTACTTTGTGCACAATTGGCACAGCATTTCTTAAAAAATAATCTTGTGACAAAATCCTTTGAATAAACCTAACTCATCATTAAGAACTCGTGGACATTTTTTAGTAATGCATTCTTCAAAAGTATCCATAGAATTCACATTGCGATTTTCCGGTATCGACACAATAATGGGATTTTTTGCATTTGGATCTAATTTTATCCCAAGATCTTTTTGGTGGCGTCAACCTAAAAGATTGGATCCATAATTGGTTAGATAGACTCGTCCATAGACTACTTGTTTCATGAATGAAATATTCATCCACTTCATTGCAAGTATGTCAAGTTTCTTACCTCCATACCCCACAGCTTTTATATCATGATCTGACCAATTATCATTTTGCTCACCAGATAATGCATCTTTAGATATCAAAGTGTACATGCTCCCAGAATCAACCAACACTTTTACCTGAAAATCATTTAGATTGATAATACAATGTGGTTTTTCAAGTTTTTCATCTCTTTCCATTTTTGCCCCTTCTGCCATCCCTTCTCTTTTTAAATCAACCTTACAGATACAAGTACATTCTTCTCCATCAATAGGTACAACTACTTCAGTTACTTGTTTGCATGGTGCTTCACTTATACACTTAACACCACTTTGAGTATATCTTGAGCTGCACATTTTAGAAAAGTGTCATTTTCTCCCACAATTACGACAAATAACACCTCTGGCTGCACATTTAAAACTCATAGCAATATGTCCTGGAGCACCACAACGAAAACACTTTATTTCTCTGGTATCTTTTCTTTTGCCGTCATCTATTAAAGTTTTCTTCACTCCCTCAGAGTCTTTCTTTGTGGTGTCATTAGAAGGAGACTTATGAACAAGGCAAATAGGAGACACCTCATTGCTGGCATTCGTAGACTTTGTTTCAGTTTTTAATGAAGTATCAATTTCTTTTAACCATTTCGAAGCATGTTCCATTCCCTTTACTACTTGAATGGTGGCCTCAAGATCAAGATCTTTCATCAACAACTTCTCCCTTACTCTTTTATCATTAGTACATCTTACAATCTGATCTCTAATGAGAGAATCACTCACATTTTCAAATTTACAAGTTAAAGACAACCCACGTAGAGCCCCCACATATGTATCTATATCTTCATCATGTTGTTGTGCTCTTGTGAAAAATGTATTCCGTTCCATGACAATACTAACTTTTGTGATAAATCTCAAATCAAGCATTTTTATAGACATTTCATAAGCATTAATAGGTTGTCCATCCCCAACCCCCAGAGATATTTCTGGTAAATTTTCATATAATCTCCTCCCTTCAACTCCTAGGTGATGTAATAATATAGCTTGACGTCTAACTGGACCATACTTATCTCCTCCAAAAGCTAACATATATGTAAAAAATATTCTCTTCCATTGTTCCCAAGGTATTGGAGGTTAACCTGGAGTAGGTAAAAATTTAGGTGGTGAATCCATGCCCTGGTCAGACATTCTTGCTTCTTTCTTTTGAGGAAAACAAAACAAGAAACTAAAGCAAGAAACTAAAATAAATAATTAATATAATAAATTAACAAAACAGACTAACACAATAAAGTGTACGTCTATAGAATTATAAATATTACATTTCCATGTGTAATTGTAATTCAAAATTATAGGCGTGAAGGTAATTCCGTCGTGTTATTTCATATACTTGAAGTTAGAATAATTTTCCAAAAATAATCTTGTTTTATTCAGACTTGTTGTATGTTATGGAACCAAAAAATATATAGTAATTTCCAATGTTAACTTCAATTCACTGTATATAGTTGTCTTCAGAGTTTATTCCGATGCTCTTAGTGATTTTCCACTTGTGCAAAGCTTCAAAATGAACAAAGGATGTACTCGTTATTTAGTGAGCAGGATCAACAAGCCAAACCTCTATTTGTTGTTTATTTTGTTTTTATCTTCATGCTCCAATCCACTGTTGTAATAATGAAAACTTTTCAATTCACAGCGCTAATGTACTTCATGCTATGATAATAAGTTAATGAAAAGTATCTTGCAGCTTCCATTCAATTATCATCGTAGTGCAGGATAAACGTAACAATTGAATTGAGTTTGTTGACATTAACTTCCCACAGAGGTAATGAATTACGAGCTTGCAGTGTCACAATTAAATGGAGTCAATAAACGTCATCTTCCTCTGTAAATAATGGGAAATGCTGTTATGCCACGTGGCGAATCTCGAGATTGTAATCGTGTTCTGGCTTCCCAAAGAGATAATGAATAACACGTTTCAAGCTTCTATTCAATTATCATCACAGCACGTGGTGAAACTCAAGATTGTACTGGCTTCCCACAGAGATTGTCTCGCACTGAAGCTCCAGAATGCTAACGCGCGCAGACTCCCTACTGGGATAATGGAAGTTTGCTTCACGCTGAAACTCGAGATAATTCACTCGCGCACAGACTTTCACTCGCGCACAGGCTTCCTGGTGAAACAATGGAAGATGCCACGTGAAGAAATCCGGGGCTCTTGTTTACTTTTAAATATTCTCATCCACAACGAAGGAAAATCAATTAAAACGTGGTGGATTCTTTTAAAAACGTGGTGAACGCTGACAATTACTTTACTTCAGTCATCCTTTTAAAGTGCAGTACAATTAAGCAATAAAAACGATCTTACCAGAGTGTAGATCGGTATTAAACAGTGTTTCAGTCCAAGGGTGAGGCAATCCGAAGTCTATCCCTCGCACAGACACAGCCCGTCGCCAAATATGTAAAAATCACACCTCCAGATCGAAGAATTAGAAGTTGTTTATTCTGGATATAAGGGAGTCCTGAGCACAGCAGTCTCATCTTCAGCGCTGCCCAACAGTAATCACTTACAGAACCTCTGGGACAATACATTCTATTCCCTGCTTGGACATTCCAGTTCATAAGCCAATCACTGTATAATGTATTTATATTATTCTATTGTTACATTAACTCTACAGGAGCTTTGCAAGAAAAGGTAGGATGGTCATGTAATTTGAATCTAATTAAAATATTATTGGAACAGACAAGGGTAGCCGGGGAGGCGGGTGGGCGTGTGCAACTCTGCAGCTCTACATGCCAAGAACAGATGCATACTGGTAAGTAGCATTTTCTGTTCAAGGCATATGAGCTGCAGATTGCACACTGTGCATAGATTGTATAGCAGTACCCACTCTTAGAGGCGACCACCCCTATCTGTTGCAGTAGTTTGGAATAATGTTTTGAGAACAGTCTGGCCCACATTAGCTTGTTTTTTTGTTTGCACGTCTACACAATAGTGGTTTGTGAATGTGTGCGGTGTAACCCATGTAGCTGCTCTGCAGATGTCATCTAGGGGAATGTTTCCCAAAAATGCCATTGGAGCCCCTATTTTTCTTGTAGAGTGGGCTTTAGGGGGAACAGATAACGTACGTTTAGCTTTGTGGTAACAAATCTGTATGCATTTGACAATCCATCTTGCTATCCCAGATTTTGAAATGGGATTACCTTTGTGTGGTGGTGAGAAAGACACAAAAAGTTATTTTGTCTTACGAAAAGGTTGAGTTCTTTCTATGTAGTATAGCAATGCTCTTTTGACATCTAATGTGTAAAGAGCTCTTTCTGCTACTGACTGTGGTTGTGAGAAGAAGACGGACAGTTCCACAGATTGATTGAGATGGAATGGAGAAATGACTTTGGGCAGGAATTTTGGATTAGTACGTAGAACTACCTTATTTTGATGCATTTGCAAGAAGGGTTTTTGGATGGTTAGTGCTTGTAGTTCACTAACTCTCTGCAGAGAAGTAATAGCTGCTAGGAAAGCAACTTTCCATGTTAAAAATTGTAATTCACATCTGTGTAAAGGTTCAAAGGGAGGTCCCATTAACCGTGTGAGAACAACATTTAAATTCCACACAGGCGAAGGTGGTACTCTGGGAGGGATTATTCTTTTAAGGCCTTCCATAAAGGCTTTAATGGCAGGCACTCTGAATAGAGATAGATGTTGTCTGTTTTGCAGATATGCTACTATTGCAACAAGATGTAGTCTAATAGACGTATAGGCTAAGTTACATCTTTGGAGATGCAGTAAGTATCCTATGATGTGTTGAATAGACACATTTTGGGGATCAATATTGTTGTTGTGACAATATATCACAAATCGTTTCCACTTGGCTGCATAACATACCCTAGTGGTTGGACGTCTAGCTTCTTTAATGACATTCTTGCAGTCTGGAGGAAGGTTCAGATATCCAAATTCTAGGACTTCAGGAGCCAGATCGCAAGGTTGAGCTGAGCTGGGTCCGGGTGTCTGATCTCTCCACGGTTCTGTGTTAATAGGTGTGGAGACAGGTGCAGTTTTTGGTGCAGTACTACAGACAGTTGTAGCAGTGTGGTGTACCACTGCTGTCTGGCCAACGTTGGAGCAACTAGGATGAGGGTCAGAGAATGCTGCTGTAGTTTGCGTACTACTAGTGGCATTAGTGGTAGAGGTGGAAAAGCGAACGCAAATCTGTTTGACCAATTCATCCATATCGCATTGCCTTTTGACAGTGGGTGTGGATATCTGGCGGCAAAGCTTGGGCATTTTGCGTTTTCATGGGTGGCAAATAGGTCTATTTGAGGTTGTCCCCACATCTGAAAGAATGGTTGAAGAACTTGCATATGAAGGTTCCCACTCGTGGGTCTGTTGCGTTTGACGACTTAACAGATCCGCTATAGTATTTTGTACTCCCGGAACATGCTGGGCAAGGGGGAATATGTTTTGAGGTATAGCCCACCTCCATATGTCCTGTGCTAGTTGAGAGAGTTGCAGGGAGTGTGTGCCTCCCTGCTTCTGTATGTAGTACATTGCTGTCATGTTGTCTGTGTGGACTAACACAGCTTTGCTTGCTACGTGCTTCTGGAAAGCTTTTAGTGCTAGGAATATTGCTAGTAACTCCAGATGATTGATGTGGAGTAATTTTTGTTGCGGTGTCCACCTGCCTTGCATGGTGTGTTTCAGTAGGTGGGCTCCCCAGCCGGAGAGCGATGCGTCCGCAGTCAAGATTATCTGAGGAACTGGCTCTAGGAACTGTCGCCCCTTGGAAAGGTTTTTGGTGTTCCACCACTGCAGAGAGCGATGAGTCCGACCGTCTACCAACACTAGGTCTGTTAAGTGACCTTGAGCCTGGTTCCATTGATGTGATAAGCACTCTTGTAGCGGACGCATCTGAAGTCTTGCATGAGGTACTATGAAGATGCATGAGGCCATCCTCCCTAGGAGTTGCATGGACACTCGTGCTGGGAGGGAGTGTGTTAGCTGAAACTTTGTTAGAAGAGTTTGCATGCTGGCTTTCCTTGCTGGAGTGGGATAGGCTAGCGCTGTTGAGGTGTTTATTGTGGCACCGAGGTACTGTTGTACTTTGGATGGCTGTAGATGAGACTTGGTGTGGTTTATTGTGAACCCCAAGTTGTGGAGCAGTTGGATGGTGGCATGAGTGTGGTCCACGCATTGATTGTATGAGCTGGCTATTATGATCCAGTTGTCGAGTTACGGGAAGACATGGGTGTGCTGTCTTCGTAGATGCGCTGCCACTACTGCTATTGTGTTTATTGTGGCACCGAGGTACTGTTGTACTTTGGATGGCTGTAGATGAGACTTGGTGTGGTTTATTGTGAACCCCCAGTTGTGGAGCAGTTGGATGGTGGCATGAGTGTGTTCCACACATTGATTGTATGAGCTGGCTTTTATGAGCCAGTCGTCGAGGTATGGGAAGACATGGATGTGCTGTCTTCGTAGATGCGCTGCCACTACTGCTAATCACTTGGTGAATACTCTTGGTGCTGTTGTGACTCCGAATGGGAGTACTTTGAATTGATAGTGCTGCCTGTCTATTACAAATCTGAGATACTTCCTGTGAGTCTTGTGAATGGGAATGTGGAAGTATGCATCCTTGAGATCTAGAGTAGCCAGGAAGTCGTTTTGTAGCAGGAGCGGAAGGACTTGTTGGAGTGTGACCATGTGAAAATGGTCTGACTGTATGAATAGGTTTAGCAGTCTGGGGACTAAAATAGGCCTTAGAGAGCCGTCCTTCTTTGGAATCAGAAAATATAGAGAGTAAACCCCCTTGTTTTGTTGGTGCAGAGGAACTGGTTCTATTGCACATTTTTCTAGCAGGGATATTACTTCTTGCTTTAACAGTGATAGATGTTCTTGTGACATTAGAGGCTGTTTGGGTGGTATGTTTGGGGGGGGTAGATGTTAGTTCTAGACAGTAACCTGACTGAATAATTTGTCACACACACCTGTCTGATGTGATGTAGATCCAGGCAGGCAGGAATTGTTGAAGTCTTCCCCCCACAGGAGTGGAATGTTGGGGGGGGAGGGGAGGAAAGTCATTAGGTAGGGGTAGAGGCAGAGCGGGGGTTGTTGTTTTTGCGTCTGCCTTTGTTGTTGTTACCCCTGTAACAGCCCTTAGTTGGTAGCCCTTAGTGAATGTGGATTGACCAGGGGTTTTGTAGGAAGTGGAGGGACTTTGAGGAGTAGCCTCTTGTGTTGCCTCTGTATGATGAGCGCCGAAAGGAACGTCTGGGAGCTTGCTGCTGCAAGGCTCCCATAGATTTTGCTGTATCGGTACCTTTTTTAATTTTCTCTAAAGACATGTCAACATTTGGGCCAAATAAACGTGTCTCATCAAATGGCTGATTAAGGATGGAGTTTTGTACCTCAGGTTTAAAACCTGAAATACGTAGCCAGGCATGTCTGCGTAGTAGGGTGCTGGTGTTGAGTGCCCTTGAGGCGGTATCTGCAGCGTCTAGGGCACAACGAATGGTAGTATTAGTGATATTTTTACCTTCCTGTACAAGTTCGTTAGTCCTATTTTTGTATTTGTCTGGTAGATGCTGCATTATGGACTCTAGTTCATCGTAATGTGCCCTGTCATATCTTGCCAGCAACGCTTGGGTGTTGGCAATGCGCCAGATGTTAGCTGCTTGTGCCGCGGTTCGCTTGCCGGAAGCGTCAAGGAGCTTAGATTCTTTGTCTGGTGGTGAGGCCTCACCTGATGTCTAGGAATTAGCACGTTTACGTGCATTAGACACTACTAGGGAATCTAATTGTGCTGGACCTTTAATATAAACTGGGTCTGCAGGGGCAGCTTTATATTTTTTCTCAATGTGAGGTTTGAGGACCCTAGCCCTGACAGGATCCTTGAAAACCTCTGTTGAGTGCTTGATGACACCTTTCAGAATTGGTAAAATGGCAGTAGACCTTTGTGTGTTATCAAAAGTGTCTAGTAGGAAATCTTCCTCCACTGCATCGGTGTGTAAGTCCACCCCATGATATTGTGCAGCCCTTTGGATTAGTAGGTTAAACCCTATAGTGTCCTCTGGTTGGAAAGGTCTGGAAGGGTATACATCATCTTGTGGGACGTAAGGCACATCAGGGGTGTTGTAATGATCCCATGGATTAGGTGACTGAGGGGGACTATTGGTGCCTGCAGGGTCGTGTGCACCCCCACGTATGTCGTCAGAATCTGTGTCTACATCATCATCTGGGTTAGTAGATGGTGTAGGTGAATGATGTGGTGGAGGAGGTGTAGGAGGAGGAACAATATGGCGAGGTAGTGGAGAAGGGACCCTTAACGGAGAGGATGCAATATCCTTCTTCTTTGGAGGGAGAGGAGGAGCTGGCGCCTAAAGTGGTCTCTTCTTGGAGCGGGGAGTCAATTGTCCGGTTTTAGGATCCTTTACAAGAGTTTTTGGACTGGGATCCGGTGTAAAAAGTTCTTCTGAGTGAGGCAAATCCTTCAGCGTTGAAGTTTTTGGCTCCGTAGGTTTTTTCGGCACCGAGTCGGTAGCTGGTGTCGAGTCTTTGTCTTAGTAGTGTACCCTTTTGCAATGTCTTTTACCGGAACCTGTTTTTTCGGTTCCGGGTGTTTCTTCTGCTCCGACGAGTGTGAATCTGGTGCGTTGGGCAGTTTTTTTACTCGTGTCCGAGTGCGTTGTCGGCATCGATGAGCCGCTGCCAGTCTTTGGCGCAGTGTGCTTAGGTGTCGGAGCAACAGTCGGCGTAATAGAGGAAGATGGCTTCTTTTTCGGTGTCGGTATAGGATTGGCACCGGGAATAGGCTGGCTCGAGCCCGAGCCGCCTGAAGGCTTAGTGGGCTTCTTTGACGGGCCCGAAGGCGGGGCGTGGGAAGCAGTCTCTCGGTGTGCACCCGGGCCCGAAGGTGAGGGTGTGACTGATGCCTTTTTTGAGGGTGTCGAGGAAGGTTTGTGGTCGACGTTCTTACTTACGACCCGTTGAGCTGGAGTGATGTCCTCGACGTCGGTGTCTTCAGCATCCTAGGATCCGATACTCTCTTCGGCGTGCTGGTGTTCTGGCACGTCGACGCCCTCTTCGAAGATGTCGTCGGGGAATCGAAGCTGACGAGCGAGCCATAGTTCTTCGAGCTAGTCGGTCCCGAATGGTTTTATTGGGGTGGAATGAGGCACACGCCGAAAAGTCTTTGGCCTCGAACTCCGGTGAAAGGCAAAGGTTGCACACCTCATGTAGGTCGGTGTGGGGAAACTTCAACCCACATTGAGGACACTTCTTGAATGGTGCTCTTTCCATGAGCCAGAAAGCAAGGCCTAGGTAGGCCCGAAGGCCTTCGTCGACGACGGGAATCGAAGACTTGGAATTGGTAGAGAATCGCGGCGATGTAGCGCGATGGAAACAATACCATTGACTGGGTGAGGATTGCGCGCCAAAGGAAAATCGGTTCCAAACTGGAGCGCAGGAAACACATCCGAGCCCGATGGCGGAAAAAAACTATCTGGGGATGGAGCCGATGCCCATGCGCAATGTGGTCCTAAGGAGGAGTCACCTATCTCGTGACTTCCAAAGAACTTTTCAGGACAACAACAAACTGCAAACATCCGGGACCAACACTAGGTGGCGATCTATGCACAGTGTGCAATCTGCAGCTCATATGCCTCGAACACACTGTTCTTATTAGCGCATACCTTTCCCACTAGATAGAGGCCCGCTCCCACTAGTCTAGCGGTACCCCTTTGTGTAGCTGCCTTCGCTTGGAAATTTCTAGCCTGTACGTGTCTTCATTGGTTCTGAACTGTACATAATGTATCTCCATGTTTGCTGAAGTCAGTCCCTCTGCAGTAATCCCAGGAGGCTGGTCAGACTGGACTTCGCTCGAGTGTACCTGAACAAATATACTTGGTTTTAATTCTCTACTGTCTGACCGACTCTTCATTTGTATGGAAGGCTTAGAGGTGGTCGTGAGTGACCCGGGTGGCCCTAATCGAGTCACTTCCTTAAGGCCACTGCCCTTTTCCGAATCAGGAAACATCTCTATAGTAGCTTTTCGGGGGCAACGGATGCGCCTGCTATAAGAACAAGCATTGGAAATGCAATAGGTCTCGCATTAGGAAAGTTTGAGCTATTGGTCTTATAAATTACATTTTTTTTTATTTATGTATTTGTTAAAATAGCTAAATTAATAGCTCTGTCATTTACAATGCCAATAGTTATAACTTTCGCAAATGTGACACCTATAGCATTTGTAATGCAACATGTTTTTTATTTACGTGACTTAGATGTATTAATATTACAAATAACAATGGCTTTTATTTTTTTGGTTAAATTGTTAAATACTGTATTTAATTTGTAATGGCAATAGCTTAAACTTTTGTAAATAACTTTTGTGAAGATTATATTCAGTGTTTTTTATTGTGACGAAAATCCAAGAACAGAAGTGAAATATTAACATCTTTTTTGTGATTTGTAATAAGGCTTGAAAGCTTGAAAACAGCTTGAAACAGTGTCGCCTGTCGTGAACTGAGGGCTATAACTCACTGTGTAATGCACTATGTAAAGGCGACCACAAAATACAGAAACTGTGAATTGAACTTTACAGGTTTGAAATTTAAATGATTCCTTTCTGAGGCCATACATAAATAATTCATATGTGGGAAAGAAGGGTGGTGGTTGGTGTGGTGTGCATGTATAATAGAGATTATTTGGAATGAATACCGGGAACGCAGCAATTAATTTGAACCGGTGGTTTCCAGGGCTCAGTACGGGCACTTTATTCTCAGTGTCGGCGCTAATGACAGTTCACACATGGTGGCGCTGTCTGTTTAATTACAAGATGAGAGCAACAACAGTATTTAATAATTCAAAATACATTGAAAATGGCAATTGAGACTATTCCATGCCTTTCGTATTGGGAGTCCTGGAATAGTTTGAATTGTTACACTTGTAACATTGCAATGTGTTGTAGTTGTACTGGTACTTTTATTGGCAGTGCAGGCTGCAGTGGCATCCAAAGAAGGGCCCTGACACTTACTTTTTTTTCAAATATAAATTGCGCACTAGTTTCAATAACAATATAGAATTATGCAGAAAAGGAGGCATCTGTGTAAATTTAAGATGATACAGGGGAAGCAGCGAGGAGAGTGCTCTGATTGTGTAAAACAAGCAGCAAGGAGAGAGAGAGAGAGAGAGAGAGAGAAAGAGAGGGAGTGGGGGAGAGAGAAAGAGTGGGAAAGAAAGAAAGAGAGAGTGTGAGAGAGAGAGAGTGGGAGAAAGAGAGAGTGTGAGAGAGAGCCAGTGGGAGAGTGGGAAAGAGAAAAAGAGAGAGAGTGGGAGAGAGAGAGTGGGAGAGAGAGAGAGAGAAAGACAGAGTGGGAGAAAGAGAGTGAGAGAGGGAGAGTGGGAGAGAAAGAAAGATAGAGTTTGGGAGACAGGGAGAGAAAGAGAGAGAGAGAGAGAAAGAGTGGGAGAAAGAGAGAGTGGGAGAAAGAGAGAGAGTGAGAGAAAGAGAGACAGTGGGAGGGAGAAAGAGAGAGAGAGTGGGAGAAAGAGAAAGACAGAGAGTGGGAGAAAGAGAGGGAGAGTGGGTCCGAGAGAAAGAAAGAGAGGTTGGAAGGGAGAGAAAATGAGAGAGTGGGAGAGAGAGAGAAAGAGAGAGGGTGGGAGGGAGAGATCGAGGAAGAGAGAGTGAGAGAGAAAGAGAGAGTGGGAGAGAGAGTGGGAGAAAGAGAGAGAGTGAGAGAGAGAGAGAAAGAGAGAGGGTGGAAGGGAGAGAGCGAGGAAGAGAGTGAGAGAGAAAGAGAGAGAGTGGGAGAGAGAGGAAGAGTGAGAGAGATAGAGAAAGAGAGAAAGAATGAAAGTAAAATAGAAAGGAGAGAGGAGAGACGCAATGAGGGACAGAGAGAGACAAAGGGACAACGAATTTGCGTGAGATAGAGGTAGAAGAGAGAGAGACAGAGTGAGAGATAGAATAGAGAGTACAGAGGAAGATGTTGCTTCTTTGCGCCTGTCTATCACAAAGCATGGGGCCAGATCAGGCCTCAGGAATGGAGTGGCAGTTTTTGCAGTCTGGATGAAATAGCTACGCCTGCACCCTTTGATCGCTGGTGCACGGGAGTATCAGATCTGAGCTGAGACTTTACTCTGGAATATATTTGTTCATTTTGTCCCGGTTTTTAGATCCCGATCTTTACATTCAGATATAATTACAGCAATATTTCATGCACTTTGTCTCCGCACTTCAAGGATAGCAGTGGTGATTTGATGCATCTGATATTTGATGGCACTTTTTATTCAGATGGTTCCAGGAGACGACGTTGGTATTATGTGTGATTTCTTCTAATTTTGAACAGGGGTCGCATCGCACTAATCCCGGTCTCAGAGATGAGGAGAACCTCAGGTATCTGACCGGTGACAAGATCATTCATGAGTGAACTATCAGTTCTGAGACATAGAACAGAAGGAGAGCCAAGATAGCGCTGTTGGTCAGAGTGCACGGGTGCATTTGAACGGCGCTATGCGCAGGGCATGGCCGTGCCTGTGAAAGATGACAAACAGGTGACAAGATCATTCATGAGTGAACTATCGGTTCTGAGACATAGAACAGAAGGAGAGCCAAGATAGCGCTGTTGGTCAGAGTGCACGGGTGCATTTGAACGGCGCTATGCGCAGGGCATGGCCGTGCCTGTGAAAGATGACAAACAAGCAGATCATAGATGGAATCGAAGCTGTACCGAGGTGGGGGCTAAAGGAAACCAAAAGAAGTGAACAGTTGCAAAGGGACAACAAATACAGTCAGATGAAGGGCAGGGCGACAAACAAGAAAGGAAACAAGACGGAGGGCTTTGCTGTGGGGAGGGGGGAGGAGAAATGCACACGGCGGGCAGGGGAGGGGGCGGAGCGGGGAGAGCGGCATGAGGGTGTGAAGCAGCCGGGGCCTTTGAAGTGAAGCTAAGCTTCACTTCAAAGGTGTGGGAGGAGTGTGGCTTTGGGAACAGATGGCGATTTGATGATGTGCACGCGCATTTTAGGTCAATGCGCTTGCGCATTGACCTAAAAGCGCACGGGCACAGCACCAAATCGCCACAGTTAGTTAAACTTTGTTTAAAGCCCTATAGTCTCGCTTCTCTCAATGCGCATGCGCATTGATAGGTCACGAGACCTAAAAAGGACAGACATTCCTCTGAAATCCATTATGGTGCTGAAGGGCTATTGGGCAGGGAGGAAAGAAAAGGTAGGGGATAGCAACTATGAATAATTTGTAAGACTCATCTGTAGGATATGAGTGATGGCCAACCAGGGAGGAAACGTCTGATCCTGCCTCCAACAGGGTGGGCATGAGCCACTGAGAGTCAACTAATGTGGTTTATTGTCTGCTGTATCAAGGGAAGAGGAGTTGCAAGATTGGTGCCCCTGCTGGTCCAAGTATTGTCTGTTGCTTCCATATCTGTGACCCTGAATGGACTGGGTAGCATACTGCATTAACAGTTGTGAAAGATGTCTTTGTCTACATGCCAGTCCGCTTGAGAAGCTTCTACACTTTCAAAAGTGATACAGGAATTGTTTTATAGGAGCCAACAACCCCAAGGAATGCGCTGTAGCTCTACTACAGCTCAGATCCAAAACAGCCATGCCTCTTCTGATAAAGGTTGGGGGCTTCTTCTGGTTTTGCAAAGTAGTATTTCAGGTCATGTTGTCTGTTTTGATCAGCACGACTCGTCAGGCTAACCATGGGAAGAACCACTGCAGGCCCAGCCTTTGGTTCATAGCCTTCAGGATGTTGACATAGAACATCTTCTCAGTCTGACCAGAGGCCTCTTGTTGTCAGTTCTTACATGTGGGCTCCCGCCCTCAACAGATACACCAGTTGTCACTAAGATTGAGTTTGTCAAAGGTTAGAATGGAAGGCTTGTTACTGGATTGATGAAGATTTCTTGCTGTTCAGTGTCAGACCTAATCTGTGAAACAGGCTGATGTAGGTTGTAGAGGTGTTTGCCTCTTTCTTTGATGGCTCTTTGAAGAATCAGTTGTCCAAGAACAGGAATACCTGGTGATTCTGTTGTTGCATGAAGGGAGCAATCAGCACCAGCTACTTTGTGAAAACCCAGGCTGCAAATTGGAGTGCAAAGAGGAGAACCCTGACGTGGCAGTGCTGCACCTTTAGTGAAAATCTGAGATACACATCTTGGTTTTCATTTATGGGGATGTGGACATATTCATACTGAAGACCCAGGGATGACTTTCTAGAGGGTCACTTCCTGAAAATACAGTTTTATTTTCAGGGAATTGATTTACCTCCGAGGTCCAGAATTGGTCTACATTCTTGCGTTTCCTTTATTAAGAAGAACCTGGGGCTGTGTTATGTACAGTGGCCTGGGGGTGCCACAGGGCATATGGTATTAAAGAAGGGGTCGCAAACACAAGAGGGGCCCTTTCTGTAATACTGAAATCTGGAAAGGGTATGTCCTCATTTACATGGGGTCATGGCCCTATTCAAATGAGGGAATAACTTTGCCTCTGCGACTGCGCTCTATTACGGACACAAGCGCAGAGGCAAACAGTTCATTTGCAGGGGGAGCATGTGCAGCCCCTTCAGTCATACTTATAATGCTGGTACACATGTAGCAGTGGCGCTATCTTGAGAGGATATTGTCTCATTTGCATTGGGGCGCAGCCCGGTGTAAATGATAGAATAACTTAAGCTCTGCAGCCTATTACCGACACAAATGATAGAATAACTGCCTCTGTGCTTATCAAGGACGAGGGTACAAAGTAAAACAGACCATTAGGAGGCACACTGACAGTGCTCCACAAAAAAGGTTGCGCATTGTTAGAATGCAGCATGATGGCAACCCTCTGCACGGTCAGAAGGGGTCCAATAGATCCCGCCCCCAGAAATCCCTCTGCAGGTAGGTGCAATGAATTACTGCAACTGTCTTCAGGAGCATCTCAGCCCCCTACACAGTGAAACACAGAGAAGCTTGGAAGCAGCCACTCAGTCTCAATGACTGTGCTGCCCCCAGGGTAGCCGTGAATTCATGGCTGCCCTGGGGCAGCACATTCATGCCAACATTGCACACTGTCCTAGTTTGAATTGCTTCACGCAGAAGGAGAGTTTGCCTGTTCTGTAATAGGGGTCTTGGAGCTGAAACACTGACCTCTTTGGGATTTTGGAAAAGCCTCTACTACTCCTCTTAAGAGGAGGAGTAGAAGTTCCTGCAAGTGTAGATGTTCCTTTTTTGGTGGGTGTTTTGGTATTTTTGGACAAATCTGAGGATCTGCCCTAGGTGCAATATTTGCTGCACTGAATCGGATGTTATGGACTCTCACGCAGGGCCGTAGAGGGAATCCCCCTCCCCTAGCTAGATCAGTTTTGGACAGGGATTGGGGAAAATCAGCAGAGTAATGTCCTCTTCTGGTTACCTTGGGTACATTGCTTGGAAGTACCTTTCTTCCTTTCAGGGGTTCTGCCATAGCCTTGTCTTTGGCCTCTGGTGTTTCCTTAGCCTTGCCAAATCCACCTAATCTGGAGGGGTAATCAATCATCCTTGACCCCTATCCTGGGTGAGGTCTCCTCTGAATGCATGTGATCATCTGGAGCCACAAAATGCAGATGACTAGGGAGCCTTAAACTGCAAAGCTCCATGGGACCAAGCAGAGGCATTTTTGCATTTTGAAGGCCATTATCCATGTGTTTTCTCGACAGCACTTGTTTGCCAAAAAGGAATGTCCCAGAACTGGGATTGTACTTCCGGCCAGGAGAATGTGAAAATCAACAATTATTTTCCTGGGCCCACAGCCCCTGACGGCTGGCAAAATCCTGCTTTAGACATGTCCACGGCCAAAGTTATGAGGGCGCTGATGTATTGCACCCCCCCCCCCCCTTTTTACTATAGCCTTGGCTTCTTTTCTTCTGGGATTAAGTTTTAATGGTGAAATGCCATGCCACATCTGTTGGTTTTAACACCAATGGATGGCTAAAGCAGTTGCAGCTTTGGTAGAAGTTGCTGCCATTGAACTAACACCCTGCCCACGTTATTTAATTTTCAGCAGTCTCTGTCAGCTGGTGCTTTAAGCTAACGTGACCGTTTTTTTTATCGCTTTTGTACTACTGCCACAATGATGGAATTCAGATTAAGATGGTTTCTCAGACAGGGTGGGGTTTAATCAGAAGACCTAAAGTGCTGACTTTTTTCATATTTCTGGTATTCTTCCTTCTCATAAGCCTCCTCCTCAAATTCAGGGACACAGTGTTCAGCCAGTTGCACAGAACTATACTCTATATCTGTGGCATTTGTCTGGCTGTGGATATCCGCTTCAATTTCTAAAATCTGATTGGGCAGTTGAGCAGTCACTTTCAACTGAGTACGTCAGTGGAAATGTCAGTCGTTGTCTGGATGATTGACAAGGTGGTGATCTATGTTGAGGTGTTGGTTGATGTTATTGGGAGTCTACAGTGAAGGAGGGTCTGTCCTTCACAGTGGGATGATAAGCATCCATGGTGTGGTGGTCACTGGTGCCCCCGTCAACAGCTGTGTAGCTGCAATGCTGTAGCTGATAGGGTGCTCTTAGTTGTCATCCTTAACTAACAAACTGTGCTGAGGGGGCACATCATTGCAACATAAACTAGCAATCTGAAACCACAGTTTGTCTTCCAGTGTTGAAAGACAAGCAGCGCTTTGAGGAGGGGGCATGGGATGCATTCACAGGTGGTTGCAGAGTATGACTAAACCTGCATCCATCTGCAGAGGGATGTCTGGGGAGTCCATGGGACCCCCTTTCCCACCTTCAGAGGGCTGTTCTTGGGATGCATACTAACAGTGTGCCACCTCTTTGTGACACATTGTCACGGTGGCTACAAAAGGCATCCATATGATGGTGCGGAGGCAGAAGGTTAGGGTTTCCCTTTTTTGCATATTCTCATGCAAATGAGGGATCGCCCCTCAAGGTAGTGCCAACGCTGGATGTGTGCTGGCACTATCAGTATATTGAAGGGCAGCACACGCATCTGCGGCCTCTTCTGTAATACTAAAGTTCTCAGAGGTGCAGACACCTGCTGCGCCCCAGATGAAGTTGCCTGCTGCTCACTCAGGCGTTTCCGACCATGCATGAGTTCTTTACACTCATGAGTCTTTTGAGACAGTGATTGTCTGTAATGAATTCAAACACTAGATGTTGGCGTTCACATCTGCGCTTGCTACTTAAACCATATATGAAGGGGTGTGGTTTAGATAGTGAGGATGGTGGCCTCACTTTAATGCGACTCCTGCCTCAAGGACCACAAACCCATCATCATCCAATGAAGGTATCCTGGACGAGAAGGGTGTGTGCATAGATGAGTTCCCTGTGTCCTCTGCTGTGACCAAAATCTGGATCTGAGAATCTGGCAAGCAGCCGGCATAAGGATCTGGAGACTCTGCATAACATGTGGGCCGTGAGGCCTACAATGACAGTAGACCTGGTGGATGCAGAAGGCCCTATGATAGCCTAGGTCAGTTTGGCGCTGGAGAGCAAGCCGCCTTCAGTATCTGTGGGGCGGCATGGGCCATTCAATAAAGCAGCCTGTAAACAAGTAGGTGATCTGGCAGGATGGCCTTTCATGGCTTCACTGGGTCCAGGTGCTTCTCATTTAGTATAATAAACATTTCTATGCCGGCAGGCGCCGCCCTACTGCCCTTCTACTGAAGTACAGTCTGTGGGCCTGGGCACATGTGGGGATCGGGCTTGTTCAGGACCAGACGGTAGCATAAAGTACACACCTCAGTGGACCGGAAGCATTAACACTCTTTATGCTCACATGGTGTTACACTGTGCAATGGATGCTCCAAATATATAAGTAAGTTTTCTATGGGCTGCCGCTGGGGGATCCATTGGAGGGGGTGGCTCTTGTTCCCCCGTTGGGGACTGGGCCATGATCCGACCACGACAGGTGCTTCCATGGTTGGGAGGTACGGGGTGTGGGGGGGTGGGGGGAGGGGGGGGTGGGAGGGGGGGAGTTGGGGTTGGGGGGGGGGGAGTTTGTTTGTGCCCGCTTCGCTGCTTACTGATTGCCATGTGTGTTGCCGACTGTGTGCTGGTGCTGTGTGGCTTTTATTTGCTGTATTGTTTAAATGTCCACTGCTGGCGAGGGGGGGAGCTTAGGCCCGGTTACGTTGCGCATCTTGAGCTGGAATGTACGGGGGCTATTGGATAAGGTGAAACGAGGGGCGGTCTTCTAGTATGCTAGGAGGGCGGGGGCGGACGTCCTGTGCCTGCAGGAAACTCATTTGGTTGGTACCAAAGCACTGTGCCTCCAGCGCTCTGGGTTTACGCACGCCTATCACTCCGGGTTTACGAGGGGCTCTAGGGGAGTGGCAGTTCTTATACATCACAGGCTTTCATTTGTACACAAACGCACATGGACAGATACACAGGGCAGATACCTCTTTGTGCAGGGAGAGATCGGTAGCGACACAGTGATTTTCGGTAGCGTGTACGCCCCGCCGCCGCTGCAGTGGTTCTTGGTGGAGCGGATCATGTCCCTCTGGGATGTCATGCCCAATACCCTGTCCATCATCGGGGGTGACTGGAATGACGTGATGGAGAGGGACTGTGATCGATGGCAGGGTGTTGCGGGCGTCCAAGACCCCCCCGGGGGTTGGGGGACCTGCCACCAGACTGCGGACTTTGGCCACGGGCCTTGACTGGGTAGACACCTGGAGGTATAGACATGGGTCCCGCAGGGATTACACGTATTACTCCGCGTCGAGAGACTCCTTTTCCAGACTAGATTATATCTTCCTCCCGAGGGTCTTTGCCCATAGAGTGTTGTCCGCTGAGATCCTGCCGAGGGCGCTCTCTGATCACTCGCCGGTGGCCGTTACTGTTGATACAGGCTCTGCCAGACAGCCGTTTCGGTGGCGTATGTCGGCCTGGCACTTGGTACAGGATGACTACCGGGCGCATCTGACTGCTGAGATAGGTCACTTTCTGTCTGCCAACATAGGCACGGTGGATTCCCCGACTACTCTTTGGGAGGCCCTGAAACCCACATTACGCGGTGTAGATATTTCCTGGTGTGCGGCGGCCCGGAGGGAGAGACGGAAGGACTTAGTGCGGCGAGAGGCGGAAATGAAGGCGTTGGAGCGCAGTGGTCTGGAGGAGGGTGGAGGCCCAGCCAGGCGACAACTGGTACTCGCACAACAGCAAGTCAAGTCAATACAAGCTTTATTCGATTAATTAAAATCATAAAAGCACTTCCTTCACATATAAAAGCAACAATTCATATATTAAAAACAATTCTTATAAAAACAATTCATATATTTACATTGGTTAGAGCATTTCATGGTTAGACTAACGAATGGTAATTATTAGCACATGTCAAGGACTGTTTAACTTCAGTTTTCTAGACTTAACATGCATAGCAGCAACCAAAAAACTTGCAACCCCAAATATTACTCTGATGCTACTCAAGAGTTGTAGGTAACGGAGAGCGGGACGGACTTGTGTAAACCCCGCTTCTCTCAAAATAGGTATTAAAAATAATTTCCTACATTCATCATAATGGCCGCAAAACATAATAAAGTGCATCAGTGTCTGTTCGGAGAAATTGTCACAGCTACAGGGGATAGATGTATCTGATTTTCCCCATACTAGAAAATTCCCCAAGGAATACTGAATGATGTTAAGTCTAAATCTCACAAGGAGATTACTATGGTACGGTCGCGTCACAATGGTCAAATAGGGTTCCAATTTAGGGGTGGTCTGGAGTATGTAATTAGCCCTAACACCCGTTTTTTGGACCTCTATCTCCTCCCGTTCCATCATCACACGTTCCAGAAAATTGTTCTTGATCCACAATACATCACCCTTCTTGATGGTACTCGGGGCAAGGTATAGTTCTGGCCACCCCAATTTAAAAAAGGTGTGTTTGATGTAGGTCCACCATGCAATTTTGTAGACTTTATCCAGTGTCATACAGTCTTTGAGAATAGAATGATTTAAACTAATATCGGGATTCAACCAGGTCTTGGCCCAGCAGGTCAGAGGTGCCAACTGTAATTGGTCACTGATGTAGCCAAGCTCAGTATGGACTGATAGTACTGGGGTTGATTGAGGGACCACTAGTAGAGATCTAAGAAACTTATTTTCCACCACCTGAAGTTTATCTTGTGGCAGATAACCCCAGATGGAGGCACCATACCTTGCTATTGAGAGGCTTTTTGATTTGTAAACTGCCAGCAGTGCTTCTACTGGGCGTGATCCCAAGCGTTTTGCAAAGCTCATCAGAGCAGAAGTTGTTCTGGTGACAGCTAGGCCTTTAGCGTTTAGTTGTGGCCTCCAAGTGCCCCTTTCGTCAAATAAGACGCCCAGGTAGGTGAAAACCGGGACCCTGGAAATTTCTTCACCGTTGCATAGAAACTTTCCAAGCTTTACAGTTTTAGAACATTTCCCTGCAACCATGACGTGTGATTTTTTATTATTTATCTGTAAGTCCAGGGAGGACATAAACACCCCAAAGTCGTCCAAAAGTCTCTGCAGGCCCACCCCGGTGCGAGCGAGCAGTACCGCGTCGTCCGCGTAGAGGAGTACTGGCACCATGTACTCCCCCACACGTGGGACGTCAGAAGCGGACCCTTTCACAGTTGATTCGAGGGAATTTATATATAGAGTGAATAGGAGGGGTGCCAAGATGCACCCTTGCCTTACTCCTCGTTTTGATCTAAAGAAACTAGTGGTTCTACCCTCACTATTGGTTCTAATAGTGGCCCGCAGATCTTGATGCAGAGCCGCTAGGTAGTTTACCAAAGGGGGGGGGGGGGGGGGGGGTCAATCCCTATATTAATTAGAATTGCCCAAAGTTTGGCACGATTGACTAGATCAAAGGCCGACGATAAGTCCATAAAGGCCATATATAACAAACCCTCCTTAGCCAAGGTGTATTTGCTAATTAACATGTGGAGGTTAAGGCATTGATCGGGAGTACCCCTTCTGGCCCTGAACCCATATTGTAATTCGGAAAGGACCCTCCTCTCTTCCAAGTGTTCGCCTAGTCTCTGCAGAATGACTCTGCCCAAGATTTTAACGGCAGAGTCAATCAGCGAGATCGGCATATAACAGGCAGGGTCAGATCTTAGACCTTTTTTAAAGACGGGTATTATAGATGATGTTGCCCAAGATGGCGGGAACCCCGAGGTTATTGTGGAGTTGAAGACGTTTGTAAGTATCTTAGTCCATAATTCCAGTGGGGTCCTAAAAAGGTCTGCGGGCACACCGTCCTGGCCCGGAGCCTTGTTTTTCGTCATCTCTACAATGGCCTTTTGTACCTCCACTTCCTTGAATCACAGAAGGGATTCTACGCCATTTTCTGTAGGGTCCACCATTGATGTATACTCTTCTGCGCTATTATATATTTTACTAAAGTGAGCGACCCATATCTCATCGGGGATCACAGAGTCCATCACCGAATTATTTGTATCAGAAAAGTAAGGGTGGTTAATTACAGCCCAGAATTTAGAGCTATCTTTCAGTACATCAGTTGACATGAGGTGTTCCCATGCCTCCTCTTTTATACATTTTTTACGGTTAGCCAAGGCAAGTTTATACTTTTTTCTAAATACGGCCACCATTTCCCTATTTCTTGGTTTTTGTTTTAGGGCATGCATTAATTCTTTATGGGCTTTAGAACATGAGTCATCGAACCACCTTGGTTGGTCCGGACCATCCCTTTTCTTATTACATTTCAAGTCAAGTCTTACTTGAGTACAAATAGTGGTGAAGGAATCTATGACCTCTTTACCATCTGCCAAATTATCTAAACATATTGCCATGTCCTCTTTTACTTTGTGCTCTAGGTCCTTAATAAAAGTGTCTGGTACCACCTTAGCCCTATTAAGCCTCCCCCCTGATCTTTGGGAATAAGTTTATCAAGATTACACTCCTCGTTTACCTTCTGGTTGTCTTTATCCTCCCCCCTGTGTATGGTCAGAACCAGGGGGTTGTGGTCACTGAAGGCCGAGATTGTGACCTCAATGGAGGAGCACACCTGAGCTACACCAGGGGAAACGAAAAAATAATCAATTACAGTCTCTGCCTCTCTACCTACAAAGGTCGGGCCCTCTCCACCCCTCCACTTCCCTCAATTTCATAGAGGTTAGTATTTGCAAGAAATTCTTCTAGCAACTCACCCTGGGGTGAGTGTTTGAAGTGTGTGCAGATTGAGCCAGGTGGGCCTATGTTGTGTTTGGCCAGACAATTCCAAACACAGGGATGAATATTAAAATCTCCCATTAAGATTATCTCGAATGTAGCATTTTGTGTTGACTTGTAATGTTCTAGGTAAGAAGCCAGTGTATTTAAATGCAAATTGTGTGTATCCTTCACTGGCGCGTTATAAAAGTTCAGAAATAAAATCTTAGAGTATTTGGGGCGACTCCATTCTAGTCCTTGTAGGCTTGCTGAAAGAAACCCCAAGTTTGTAAATGAGCCTGGTAGTCTAAGTGAGGTTAAAATACATAGACCACCTTTAGGTCTTTCTCCCTGGCCTGGGGTGGCTTTGACTTGAAAACTACAGTAACCATCTAAGTGAAAAAGTTCACTTGTGTCCCAAGTCTCTTGTAGAGCGATGATCTCATGTTGTGCCACAAAGTGTAACCATCTATCATCTTTTATTTTTTTACCCAACCCCGCCACGTTCCAACTAATTATTTTGAACGAGGGATGGGGTAACAATTGATTTTCCGGGACAATGTTTGAAATGATGTCAGTTTCTGTGGATAGTTGTCAATCGTTTGTATCCAGACTTGATAAGGCAGAATATCTATTTGTTAATATTAATTCAGGATTAGAGCCTGCGCCAATCTTGTCAGTCGTGGCTATTTTTACTGCCCTCAGTGATGCCTGTTGAGATTGGTAGGAGTAGCGTATGGTGTTATTAACATTCAGAGTAGGATAGTGAGTCCTAGGGACTATAGGCCGATGTGCTACAGATTGTAGAGAATTGGGTGGCGGATAGAAGTAACCCAGAGGAAGTGGCCTTATGCCCTGTCCATCTAGGTCTGAGCCATCCCATAGCAGAGTGTCTACAATATTTGCTCTATTTAAGTTGACAACTACACAGTCTCCTGGGATGGTCTTTTTCATTTTCCCCACCCACTCAACCCTTCTAGCCGTAATGATGCTCTGGGCAATATCAATACTCCCACTACTAAACTGTGAGCACCACCTTTTAGTTCTGTCCAAGAGTTCTTTCTCGGTTTCCACAGCGCCATTTTTAAGGGATGCGATTCCTGATAGAATTACTACTAATGGAGCAGCTTGTGGGGGAAGATGCAGAATGGATAATTTTGGGGTACGGTAATTGGGGGTATGACAATCTTTGTGTGGGGAACTTGAGTGTCTAACCTCATCAGGTATGAGATGTCGTTGAACCCCCAGTGTGGGATCCAACCTCTTGTACTGATATGTAGAGACCCCCAAGTTAATCTGCATATCCTCACCCAGGGTGGGCTCCGTGTCCATAACCTGACTAGACCCCCTAGTTTGGTTAGCAGATATGGGATTAACATAGGTGGAACCTATAAGGTGAAGCCTTACATCCTTCAGGAAGTTATCAATGTTTTCGCATTTCTTTACTATATTTGCGACACAAGCATTCAGGGAGTCCACAATGTCCTTGCCAATGTTCACAAAAATAGGCTCCAAGTGGGATTCAATTAGTTCCTCCAACAGTTCCGAAACATTTGTTGGTAACCCGGGCAAGGCTCCAGGCCCCAACGGCTTCCCTAGTGAATTTTTTCGGCGGTTCTTAGTCCAGTTGGGTCCCCATTTCCGACCGGTGGTGGAGGAGGCATGTGATAGCGGGTCGCTCCCCCTGGACTGGCGGCATGTGGAGGTGGTGGTATTTCTAAAACCTGGGAGACCCCTGAAGTGTCACGCGTCATACCGTCCCATTTCCCTCTTGAACACGGAGGCCAAGATCCTAGCTAAGGCCTTGGCCACCAGGCTCAAGCCGTACATTATGGACCTGGTCCACCCAGACCAGGCGGGGTTCATGCCACAGCGGTCCACTCGTCACAATATCAGGAGGGCCCAGGTCACAATTTCGGCCTGGAGGTGCTTGGGGGAGCAGGCAGAGCTATTCCTGGCTGACATGGACAGGGCGTTCGACTCACTGAGCTGGACATATTTGTTTTCCCTCTTGGGACGTCTCATTCTCGGCACGCGCTTCCTGGCGTACGTTCGGTTGCTCTACACGGACCTCACGGCCTCAGTGCGCGTAGGTGGAGCGGTTTCCAGTCCGTTTCCGGTCCGGGGGGGGGGGGGGGGGAAACGCGACAGGGCTGCCCTCTTTCCCTGTATTTATTTGCGCTCGCTATGGAGCCTCTCGCTGCGTATAGACGCCCAACTTGCAGGGTTCAGATGGTCGGCGGGCCTCACAGATAAAATTGCGCTGTACGCCGATGAAGTGCTGTTCTTTCTTACGGACTTGCCTCGCTCCAGCCCACGACTCCTGCGCATTCTGCAGATCTTTGGTGAAACCTCGGGCCTTTACATGAACCCGAGCAAATCCACGCTGTGGCTGGTAGGTGGTCCGTAGAGCGTGGGGGATTGGACATCTGGCCTCCAGCTGACTACTGAGGGGGTGAAATACTTAGGAGTCTTCCTATCCGAGGATGCTGCCGTCTCCCGCGAGCGCAACCTTACTCCGGTGTGGGACCGCACTCGGGAGGACATGAAGGGGTGGGCCAAGATGCCATTTACCATTCAGGGCCGGTCTGCCATCTTTAAAATGGTGGCGCTCCCGCACCTGGTATACCAACTACAGAACCACCCGCACGCGATCTCGCCCTGCTGGTTTTGGCACCTTAACTCGGCCTTGAGTGGGTTCTTATGGGAGGGGGGCATGGCACGGGTAGCCCTGCGGACATGCTTTCTCTTGACGTACACGGGGGACTTGCCACATCGGACGTCCTCTCGTATTACCAAGCGGCGCACCTTCTAGTACTGAATGACTGGTGGTACGGCAGTAGAGGGGATCTGGCATACGCGGTGGAGCGGTACTTGATGGGCTCGGCGTCCCTGCGTACGCTCTTGTATTCCGCACCGCTTCGGAGGTCCCTCCCCCCGGCCACGCAGGTGGTCTTTCAGGTGTGGAAGCAGGCCTTGCGTAGAATGGGCTGGTGGAATGTCCTCACTCAGGAAACCCCGCTGTGGCGCAACGGTCGTCTACCTCAGATGGATGCCTTAACGGGCTTCCGGGGATGGGATGCCATCGGCATCTCTACCCTGGGCGATGTCATGTCAGGGTGTGTTCTTAAATCGTTTGAAACTCTACAGAAGGACTTCGGCATGCCCCGCACCCAGTTTTTCAAATTTCTCCAATTTCGCTACGCTTTAACACCATACCTGGCGGGTCTGGAGCATCTCCCTGAATCCATTCGCTGGAAGCTAAAATATTTATGGGGGAACTGCCAGACAAGAAGCTGTCACGCATATACCAGACGCTAGTGCGACATTGTTCCTCTGACCTGACACGACTTAGGGCCGCATGGGAACAGGACGTCGGTGATCTGGATGAGGAGGATTGGGTGGAGGCCTTAGAGAGTCCTAGGGGTGCGGCAATCTCTACTCGCCTGCGACTTATTCAATTCAGATATTTGCACCACACATACTTTACTAGACAGCGTCTGTGGAGGGCGGGTATGGTGGCATCCCCTGACTGTCTTCGGTGTGGGTCGGAGGCGGGCACGTTGCTACACACGGTCTGGGAGTGCTTAGCGCTACGGAGATTCTGGAATGGGGTGTTCCGATGCCTGAATGAGGTTTTGGCCTGGGAGCTCCAGAGGGATCCTAAGTTTGTCCTATTGCATGTTATGGCAGGGGTTGGGGGCAACAGGTATAAGCACCATCTCCTGCTGCTCGGCTTAACGCTGGCGAAACGAGACATTGCAAAGGCGTGGAAAGCGCCCAAGGCCCCGTCATTGGCTGCCTGGAAGAATGGGATGGACTTCTGTATGGGCTTAGAGAAACCGGTCTTTCTGACCAGGGGCTGTCCCCGAAAGCACTACAAAATATGGAACCAGTGGGCAGACTACCATGGTCTGGACTTGGATCCCCCACCTGCAGAAGGGGTCCTAATGTCTCCTTGAAGGGTTGAACTGTATGGTACCACGGTTGGTGGCTAGAGTACATGGCATGCTGTTTATATGGTCGCTAAGCTGTGTATAGAGCAAGTAGCGGTGCATGGGGGGTGGGATTGGGTGGGAAGGGAGTTGCGACTATTATTTAGTTACTTTCCTTTTATTGTGTTATTGTATATCTATGCATACGAACACTGCTGAAGCTGTACTGACAAATTGATGATGGCAGTAGACTCTGGAAGACAGAGCTTTGCATAATATGTGTGTTCAGTCAATAAAATCTGTTTAAAAAAATATATATATATATATAAGTCAGAGACAAACATTAAAATGCAACAAAAAAAACCCTCATCCCCTCATCTCAGAAAAGTTAGAGTCCTTGCTTACTGTCTGATGGAGCATTATTTCTACTGACATACTGTACTTCAGCACCCACTTAGCATATTAATACTACACGTGCAGCCAGAAGGGCATCCCTTTGGCAGGTGGTTTGTGAGGCTGCTGATCGTACATGTGCTGGTTGCTTGTGCCATGGTCGTTCTATTCCTTTTTTGAGGAAAAGGGGAGGCCTATGAGGGTCTCAAGGCGGGCCCAGCACTGCAACACAACAAAGTTATGCCACAGAGTTGTGGGAGGTGAACAGCCTTTGATACCCACTACACCTTGAACAAAGGACAGAGGTTAGAGGAATGCTGATTAGGGCCTAGTTACCATCTCTAGCCAGATCCCATGCAGGACGTCACTCTAAAAGAAAACATGCAGAAGCAAACAGGAGCCCAGTTTTGGTAGACCAGGCAGAGACAACAGACTAGTAGGACCACACCCTCGAAGCCAAGATCAATGTGATGGCAGGGGACCTGGGAGTCTTGAGAGATGACCAACGCAAACTTGTGTAAAGAGTAGCTTGTACTAAAAATATGCTCCAGATGCTCAATCCACAGACCACAAACATGTTGCAGACACAATAAGTCCTCACTGAAAACGTGATGATCATGGAAGACCAGGCAAAAGATGCAGAAGGCAGGGCCAGAAGGAGCAACATCAGAGTGGTAGGACTACTGGTAGGAGCAGAGGGAAAGGACAGATTGTCTTTCATAGCAAACTGGCTATCTAATCAAGTAGCCCCTCAACATTTACCCACTTTTTTTTCTGGAGCGACCCGGGAGAGTCTTGGCAAGGTATTTGCCCCTAGACCTATTGAGGCTAAGCTACTGCACTTTTGTGACTGAATTCGAATTCTAACAACAGACAGCAAGGAAAGCAGGACACTTCATGATAGAAGACAAGGTCTTCAACTTTTGTGTTAACACTAATGCAGTTCAAAGTCAAAGAGCCTCGTTCACAGATGCCAAGTGGAGGTGGAGAAATTGGACTGAAATATGCACTTCCTTTTCCAGCTAAACTCAAGATCATCCATGGCCAGAAGTCCCTGTTCTTTTGAGAACCCGAAGCAGCTTGGGATTGGGTAGAGAAGCAGAACTCTACAACAGATAAGTTATTTACCTTGGGCATGATCTAGCCCCAGATTTCTTACCTTTGAACTTCCAGGCGTCAGGCTGGATCTGGAAGATTTCGATAGCAGTACCCCCATGCGCCGACAGGAGGTGTCGATTGACTCCACCTGACGTCATAGGCGTCGGGATCATCGTCATTGTGACGGCCGGGCCATCTATATGGGTGCGATCCAGGCACGCTGATGTCAGTACATTTCAGAACTGTCCACCCCAGAAGCACGGAGCCATGAAGTAACTGACTGTGGTTTGTCAAAAAATAACTAGGGCTCTTAAGAGGAAATAGCCCTAGCACTAAACCAATGCACAGTGCGGGAAGGATGGGTAGGTTGGTAAGGAATCTGTGGCTAGATCATGTCTCTACCAGAAAAGGCATTACCGAAGGTAAGTAACTTATCCATTTGATAGAGACATCTAGCCGCAGATTCCTTACCTTAGAATAGATACCCCAGCAATACCAACCCCGGTGGTGGATCTGCAAACCAATAATCACACCAGAAAGTCCTGGAGGACAAAACGGCCAAAGAAGCCATCCCTCCGGACTTGGCTGTCCAGGCAGTAGTGTCTCGCAAAAGTGTGCAGCGAGGCCCACGTAGCTGCCTGACAAATGTCCTGCAAGGGCACTCCTCGGCCCAGGGCAGTCGTAGTCGCCGTGGCCCGAGTGGAATTAGCCCTCAGCCCAACAGGGGGTTCCTTCTTAGCCAAGGAGTAACACGCCTGGATGCACAAGATGATCCACCGAGAGATGGTCCTCTTGTGCACCGCCCGTCCCTTCTTAGCACCCACGTAACCAACAAAGAGTTGGTCATCCACCCGGAATTGGCGTGTGCGATCCAGATAGTAAGAGAGCGCACGTTTTGGGTCCAGACGGTAGAGCCTCTCTTCCTCTTTCAAGGGATGCGGAGGCGGAAAGAAGGTGGGCAAGGTGATGGACTGCCCGATGTGGAAGGCCGTGACAACCTTGGGCAGGAAAGAGGGTCTCGTCCGCAACACAACCAATGTTAGAATTGGGGGTCCATACTTGGTAGGGCCACGGCCTCTGACCAACTAGGGACCCTCTCCTCTAGTCAAGGCAAGGTGGATGTACGTTAGTAGATAATCCCTGCTCACCCCCTTGGTAGCTTGGCAGAGCAGACAGGCTTATCTACAGGGCAATGTGTAAAGTATTTGCACCAGCACCTTCAGTAATTATAATGGAGACCACAAACGGACACCACACAGGTCTGATATAAAAAATAATATTTTTATATATTGTTAGGCAGACTTAAAACGGACATAAACCAACATAAAATAGGCTTCTTGAAACAAAAGTATTCTTCTTATGGAAAGTGTTCTTAAAACATAAAATGAGTCTGTTGCAAAAGATTGGGCAACTCAGAATGCACCCCGAGCAGTCTTTGGATGAAAAGGAATGCCCCGTTCTTCATGGGGACCCTGGGCGCGGGGGTGCGTAGGCATACAATGCCCCCATGAAATGTACCTCGTGACGGTTACCCTGGTGATGGTCCAAACAATGACTTCCTCTTAGCCCGGTACCGCACTTCACCCTGATGCCGGTACGGGCTTCCCAGGAGGGCTCGCCGATCGATTCCTTCAGTGCCGGCTGGCGCCAGCCATCCACGCACTACTCGTACCCCTCTCCTCCCAGGTGGACACGCGCTCGTCCAAAGCCCACACTCGAGCGTTACCTGGGGGGGAACAGCAGGCAGGTCGGCTCCCGGCTTCCTGGTGACACGCAGCTTGGGCCAGACGCGCTGGGCCAATCCCAGCGCGGCTCTCGGATGACGCGGCGGGCCGCCAACCAACCGCAGCGCGGCTTTCTGATGACGCGGCGGGCCGCCAGCCAACCGCAGCGCGGCTCCAGGGAATCCCAGCGGTGAGGTCAGAGCCCGCCGTCCAATCCCAGCGCGGCGATTTGGGCGAGCCTCCCCTCTTCTTCTCGGCTCCCGGTGCCTCGCAGATCTCGGTGCTGGGGGCCCCGGGGGATGCTGGGTTTTCTCGGGCAGAGTCAGGGGCCCACGGCGCTCCTGTTTAGTGGCAGGAGGGCGGCCTCCTGGGCTCTGGCGCGGCTTCCTGAAGTTTGAGCTTGGGGAGAGAGGATACGAGCCCGCGAGCTTCCGCAGCACCCTCTCTCTCGGCAAATGCAAGTCACCAACACAGCATTCCCCCGCACACAGCCAGGAGGGGGGGGGAAAGGCGATGACCACGGCAGAGTTTCTTGGTCCCTGGACTCTGGGGCCAGGAGGCTAGCTCTTCTTCTAGCCCTTGGAGAGTTCTTCTCAGCAGGAGGGGGACAAAGCACACAGCACAGTCCCAATGGCCCCTCTTAGGCAGGACAAGACAAGACAGCAGGTCAGCTTCCAGACACACAGCAATGGCAGCACTGTTCCTGGGGTCTTCTTACGGTGTCCTCTTCAGCAGGGACGCTCCTCTTCAGTCAGAAGTAGTCTGCCTCAAATGTACACGGGTCTTTCCTTTATACAGAAAATTGTCTTTGAGGTTTTGTGATTTAAGCACGGGTCGCCCTTGTCCAGACTCTGGCGGCAGGAGTCTCTCGGTCCTGGGGAATCTTTCCCTTTGAAGCAGGGAGGCAGGGACATCCGTCACCCAGCAGACAGGGGAGCCGGTATCGCAAAGGCAGGGCACAGCCCAGCACCACTACTCCCCCTAACCTTTATGGGCAGCCAGCTATCATCCCACTGCTGGAGCTTTCCCAGACCCTGCACACTCCCTCTAACTCGCACACCCAGGCAGGCCCACAGGCAGACTGGACAAGGAATTAGCCACTTTCCAAAAGTGTTATTTTCAGACACCACATTTAAAAACCACCCATGCTAACAGATGTATTATGGATTTCTGAATCCAGAGAAACCAGGTTTGGATTTCCTATCTTATTCCTGGGGGAAGATAGGCAGGCACCCATGGGCCCCCAACCCCCCTCATTCTGTCCTATGGGCAAGGTAGCCTTGCTACAGTGAAAAACGAATTTGGCAGTAATCCACTACTGCAGCATGTCCCTTTCATCTGTACAGGCCCTACTAGGAGCACTTGCACTTTGGCACTGATCAGCAGTGGCAAAGTGACCAAAGCATCTAAACCAGCAAAACGTAATCTAGCATAGAGTCAAAAACATAGGAGGTAGAGATCAAAAAGTCAGGGGAAACTACGCCAAGGATGCCAGGTCTAACAGTCATCCACCCGGAATTGGCGTGTGCGATCCAGATAGTAAGAGAGTGCACGTTTTGGGTCCAGACGGTGGAGCCTCTCTTCTTCTTTCAAGGGATGCGGAGGCGGAAAGAAGGTGGGCAAGGTGATGGACTGCCCGATGTGGAAGGCCGTGACAACCTTGGGCAGGAAAGAGGGTCTCGTCCGCAACACAACCTTGTCCGGATGGACAGAGAGGAAAGGAGGTGTGGAAGAAAGAGCCTGGAGCTCATTCACTCTCCTGGCAGAGGTGATGGCAACCAGGAAATCAGTCTTCAAAGTAAGAAGACGGAGAGGACAGTTATGGAGCGGCTCAAAGGGAGCACACATTAGGTAAGTAAGAACAAGGTTCAAGTCCCACTGGGGCATCATGAAAGGAACAGGAGGAAACGCGTGTGATGCCCTTCAAAAACCTATTTACATTTGGGGACTTGAACAAAGATGGCTGATCAGGTAGCCTTAAGAAGGCGGAAAGGGCAGAAAGGTAGCCCTTGATAGTGCCCAGAGCAGAGCCCTGCTGGGCTAGAGAAAGAAGGAAGAGGAGAACCTCAGAAAGGGGGGTAGAGAGTGGATCCACAGCCTTTGCTGTGCACCATGCCACAAATCTGTTCCACCTGCAGGTGTATACCGACTTTGTGGAGGGACGCCTGGCTGCCAGAATGACATTACAGACTTCAGGAGGCAAGTCAAATGGCCTCAAATGTCGCCGCCCAATCTCCAAGCTTGTAGGTGGAGACTCGACAGGTTCGGGTGGAGGACCGTCCCCTGCTGCTGCGACAGAAGGTCCTCCTGAAGAGGCAGACGAATGGGGAGATCGACAGACATGCTGAGTAGCTCTGGATACCAATATCTTCGTGCCCAGTCCGGAGCCAAAAGGATAACCTGGGCCCGGTCGCGCCAGATCTTCTTCAGCACTCTGGGCAGAAGTGATATAGGCGGAAAGGCGTACAATAGACCGCAACTCCACTCGCGACGAAAAGCGTCTCCGAGCGAGTGCCGCCTTGGAAATTCCAACGCGCAAAACTGATGACATTGCGCGTTCTCTTCTGTGGCGAATAGATCTAACCAAGGCTCTCCCCACTGCTGAAAGAGACCTTGCGCCACTTCTGAGTTCAGACGCCATTCGTGATCCATCATGCACCGACGGCTGAGTTCGTCCACCCTGGCGTTCAGAGAACCTGCCAGGTGTTGAACCACCAGGGTCACACCCTGATGTTCCAGCCACTGCCAGAGGCGCAGAACCTCCTGGCATAGGGTCCACGACCCCACCCCACCCTGTTTGTTGCAGTACCACATGGCGGTGGTGTTGTCCGTGAACACCTGCACTACACTCCCCCTGACAGAGGGGAGGAGTGCCTTCAGTGCGACTCTGATCGCCCGCAGCTCCAGAAGGTTGATGTGGAGCTGGGACGCCGCCGGAGACCAGAGGCCTCTGATCTCCGCCTCTCCCATGTGGCCCCCCCAGCCCTGGAGGGACGCGTCCGTCACAACTACGTGCTCCGGTTGGGGTAGGGAGAGGGATCTGCCACTGACCCAATCGCGGTCCGTGAGCCACCACCGCAACTGTCTTGCAGTGCCCTCTGAGATCAAGACATGATCAGACAAGTTGCCCTGATGCTGGGCCCACTGAATCTTCAGGTCCCACTGCAGAGCCCGCATCCGCCACCGGGCGTGATGCACCAGAAGGATGCAGGAGGCCATCAGCCCCAGAAGCCGCACCGTCAACCTGACCGAGACCCGGGATAAAAACTGAAAGATCGGAATCAGAGCCTGAATATCCCGAACCCGCTGATCGGGAGGATAAACCCGAAACTGCGGCGAGTCTAGAACCACTCCGATGAAGAGGAGCTTCTGGGAGGGACACAGGTGTGACTTCGGCACATTGATGGAGAACCCCAGCAGGTGCAGGAGATCGGTCGTAGTCTGTAGGTGGCTGACGACTGTCTGGGGCGAGCCCGCCTTCAACAACCAGTCGTCGAGGTAGGGGAAGACTGACACCCCTAACCTGCGCAGATGAGCTGCGACCACCGCCATCACTTTCGTGAACACCCGTGGGGCGCTGGTAAGGCCGAAGGGGAGCACGGTAAACTGAAAGTGCTCGCGGCCTACCATGAACAGCAGGTAACGCCGGTGGGCCGGCAGGACAGGGATGTGAAAATAAGCGTCCTGCAAGTCCAACGCTACCATCCAGTCTCCGGGGTCCAGGGCAGCTAAGAACTTAGCCAAAGTAAGCATCTTGAACTTCTCCTTCCGGAGGAAGCCGTTGACGTTCCGTAGGTCCAAGATAGGGCGTAGGTCCCCTTTTCCCTTCTTGGGTACCAGAAAGTAGTGGGAGTAACAACCACACCCTACTTCTGGCCCAGGAACGCGCTCGATGGCCCCCTTGGCCAAGAGGGCCGTAACTTCCTCTTGCAGAAGTTGCAAGTGATCCCCTGACACGCGGTGGAATTGCGGTGGCATGGCTGGAGGGGTCGTCTCGAAGGGGAGGGAGTAGCCCCTGCGGACGATTTGCAGCACCCACCTGTCAGACGTGACGGTGCGTCAGTGGAAGAGGTGATGGCGAACCCTGCCCCCCACTGGCGTCACATGGGCCTGAAAGCATGGACTAGGAGGGTTTTTAGGCAGGTGCTGCAGGGGAATGTGTGGACTGGCCTCGCCGTTGCCCCCGACCGCCACCACGGCCGTTTCCACGGCCGCCACCGCGCTGTGTAGCAGTCTGCGGTGCGTGGCTGGCAGCACGTGTGGTAGCACCCCTTCCTTGGCCACGAAAGGAGCGAAAGGCACCTGTTTGCTGGCGTGGGGCCTTGAGGCCCAAGGACTGGGCCGTAGCCCTGGAGTCCTTAAAACGCTCAAGCGCATGGTCTGCCTTGTCGCCAAATAGGCGACGGCCATCAAACGGCATGTCTAGGAGTGTGGCCTGGACATCGGCCGAAAAGTTGGCGGATCTCAACCAGGCGTGGCATCAAACGGCCACCGTCGTTGCCATCACTCTGCCCAGTCAGCCCGTGGTATCCAGCCCACACCGGATGGAATAGCGCTCTGCATCTCGACCCTCCGCAAGGGCTTGGGCGAGTTTAGCCCGGGCCTCCTCTGCACATTGTGGCTGCACGTCCGCGACCGTGTCCCACAGGGTGTGGGTGTAGCGGCCCAAGAGGCATGCGGTATTGACAGACCGCAGTCCCAAGCTCAGGGAAGAGAACACTTTCTTTCTGAATTGTTCGTACCTCTTGGATTCCCGATCGGGCAGAGCCGTCGGGAATGTGGTCTGGGAAGTGGAGGCCTGGATGACCAGGCTCTCGGGGGTGGGATGGGTGGACAAAAAGCAAGGGTCGCCCGGGGCTGGGCGGTAGGGTCTGGCCACGTTCCTAACCACAGGCTGACCTGTGGCGGGTTGGACCAAGTGCCCACAAGAACGTCACACAAGGCCTCATTTAACAGCAGGAAATGCTCATCGGAGCATGCTTGTGGTTTAAGGACCTCAGTGAGGAGGTTAGTCCTCACGGCCGCGACGGGGAGCGTCAGGCCCAAGGCCTTAGCTGCCCGCGTCAACACTACACTGTAGGCAGCCCCCTCCTCCGTAGCCACGGTGGGAGGGGAGACAAATCCAGTGTCTGGCAAAGTGTCAATTCCACTGGCCTCCCCAAGCTCATATGTCCAGTCCTGTAGGCGGCGCCGGGGGTGACACCCGCAGGGCCGGCGCCGGTGAGGTCGTGAGGCCGGAACCGGATCCAGTGGGGGCCTGCGGTGCCGGGACCGAAGCACCCGACGGCGTCAGAGCCGAAGCGCCCGACCCGCTAGGCCCTCCAGCCGGGACCGTTGGGCCCATAGGCGCCGCGGGACCCGGCGGAGGAGGGAGGGACCTCAAGGCCATGAGGTACCGCTCGACCTCCTCTGGCGTTGCACCGTGCCCAGGGACCGGAAGGTGTGGGGCAGGTGGCGACGCCCGCGACTCAGTCGGAACCGTGTGGGTGGTGTCACCCGAACCCCCGGCCGAGTCGCGCGAGCGCCTGGGTGGGTCGGAGGAACGATGACGTCTCTCCGACCTCTCATGCCTCTTACCTGAGGACCTGGATCCTGTAGACCGATGCAGACTCTCGGAGCTTCGACGGCTCCGACCCCGTGACCCTCGACCTCCTGTGGGACCGGGACCTGGAACGGCACGGGCCGACTGCCGGAGCTCCAGTCGCTTGCGGGACCGCTCCCGCCTAGCCTTAGACGTCAGGGCCCGGCAGTCGGAGCAGGTGCGGTCGTCGTGGTCGAGGCCTTGACATTGAAGGCACCGGCGATGGGGGTCGGTAACCGACATCAGTCGGCTGCACTTGGACCAGGGTTTGAACCCGGGCATCCCTACCAGCACCACGGGAGTCGAAGACTCGAGTAGAAAATGATCAAAAAGATCAAAAAGGTTAGTCAAAAAATGACTAATGGGTAGAGTTTCTCCGGATCTGCGCTAGCTGGCGTGGAAAAAAGAAGAACTGACGTAAGCGCACGCGGGCGGCGTCTACGTACTCCGACGACGTCATTCCGGCGCTAATGATGCGGACGACTGACGCGGAGCCGCGGACGACGCCTGCCGGCGCGCAGGGGTATTGCTACGCAAAAAGTTCCCGATCCAGTCTGACGCCTGGGGATATTCTAAGGTAAGGAATCTATCACTAACGTGTCTCTTTTAGATTGTCCAGGCAGTAGTGTTTGGTGATCATGTAGCTGCCTGACCGATGTCATTCAGGGAGACTCCCTGTCCCAAAACAGTGGTGGCTGCCGTCGCCCTGGTGGAATTGGCATGCAGTCTCACTGGAGGCTCCTTCTGTGCCAAATAATAGAAAGCTTTGATGCACAGAACGACCCACCTGGAGATGGTATGTTTGTGCACAGCCCGACCTTTCTTAGCGCCAAGTAACCAACAAAGAGCTGGTCGTCCACCCGGAATTGTTTGGTGCGATCCAAGTCGAAGGAAAGCGCACGTTCTGGATCAAGACGTTGGAGCCTCTCTTCCTCTTTTGAAAGATGCGGAGGCAGAAAGAAGGTGGGCAAAGTAATGGTTTGGCCAATGTGGAAAGAAGTAACCACCTGGGGAAGAAAGGAAGGTCTACTTATAAGGACGACTTTGTCTGGATGGACAGCCAGAAAGGGAGGCTTGGAAGAAAGAGCTTGTAGCTCACACCTTACGTGCAGAGGTGATGGCCACCAGAAAGGCAATTTTCAATGTGAGAAGTCTGAGAGGACAGTTATGTAGCGGCTCTAAAGGAGCGCACATGAGGTAGGTAAGAACCAAGTTCAAGTCCCACTGAGGCATTATGAAGGGAACAGGAGGAAAAAGATGAGTAATGCCCTTATGGAATCTATTTACAACAGGGGACTTGAAAAGAGAAGGCTGATCAGTAAGCCTAAGGAAGGCTGAAATGGCCGAGAGGTAGCCCTTTAGAGTGCTTTAGAGAGTCCAGAGCAGAGCCCTGCTCGGCCAAAGAAAGGAGGAACATCAGAACCTCAGTAAGAGTGGCGAAAAGGGGATCCACAGCCTTTGCTTTGCACCATGCCACAAATGTGTTCCATCTGCAGGCGTATACGGTCTTAGTGGAAGGACGCCTGGCTGCCAAGATAACATCACAGACTTCAGGAGGCAGGTCAAATAACGTCAACTGCCGCCACTCAATCTCCACGCAAGGAGGTGAAGACGGGACAGGTTCGGGCGGAGGGTCGCTGTAAGAAGTTGGCTGGTATATGATGTTCACTATTTTAGTGAACACCTTGCACCAGTCCAAACAAACCTTATGGTGATGGTTGTAAGTCAACCTTATAGACCAGCTATCCTAGTGGTAGCGTGGACAGAACAGTCTTAGGCTAAAAGACTCTTGAGGGCGTGTAAAGCCAGCTGTTTTACCATATGTAACCCCTTGATTATCAAATGAAAGGACACCACACAGGATATATATAAAATATATATGTATTTATTTACGAACACACTCCTCTGAACTCTTTATGAGAACAGAGGCAAAAGCACATCACAAGTTACTTAGTCAGAATACGTTAAGTTGCACAATTTACGGTTAGGCCCTAGGGGCGAAGCAAACCATATACTAAGTAAGTGGTATAAGTACCACGTCATGAGAAAAGGAAAGGCCTAGGGCCTAGAGAATCGCTGGGGCTACACTATCTGAACCTTAGGTTAGGAGTAGGAGGCCCACAGGCGGCGCGTGCAGTGTCTTTACACACACCCGAGAGTCAATGTTAAGTCAATGGGAACTTAAGAGTTAGAAAAAGAAGGATTCAGGACACTTCCGGTCTAGCTAGGAGGAAACAACTAAAAAACTAGACACTTGGATAGTCAATACCCTTGGGAGCACCGAAGTACTCGCGTTACCTCACCCACAGGAAGCGGGTGCATAGGTGTGAAGATGTGTCGGGTTTCGCCGTTGAAGCCTATGGAGACCTGGAGGAAAGATGCTGCAGGCGACCAGGAGGAAGATGTCCGGGTGGATCCAAGGGTGGATCGAGGATGAAGAGGACCTGAAAGCAGAGTCTGGGTCACTAGCCAGTGACCGGGTGGAGCCAGGTAGGAACCAGATGACGTCGAGGAGCAATCAGGTGCTGTCGTGAAGCTTGTCTCTTCAGCCACGCGGACCAGGAGGCGTAGAGGACGACCAGATGATGGAGAGGAGCTGTCCCACGAAGGTTCTCGCAGATGGAGGGGTCGACCGCCGGATTGGAGTCAACAAGCCTTGGCAAAGGCAACCCACGCAGGATTCAAAGAAGGCTTCTGATGCAGACCAGCGAGGTCTGAGGTGCCTCACCTTTGCGGCGTTGGGCAATCATCCTGTCCACAGGAGGCCCTGAATTGGGCCTGGACCATGTGCCCAAAAGGATGTCCGTGAGGGCTTCATTAAACGGCCAAAGAGCTCGCTGCTGGTTGAAGCACCTGTCAGGAGGTTAGTCCTGACTGCCACCGTAGGTAGCTCGAGGTGGAGAGCCTCGGCCGCCCTGCGCAACACCACTGCGTACGGTAGGAGACAACATGTCAAGGTTTTGTGAGGTATACAGACCACTAGCTTCCCCCAGTTCCTGTCTCCAGTCCTGTTCATAAACCAACAGGTTGGTTAAAGGGCCCCAGACCCCTCCCAGTCCTCCTCACCCTCCTCTGGCTGGCAATCTGGTCTCAAAGAGCCAGGGTCGGAGCACAACTTGGGGATCGTGGTTGCACTCCAGGCAGTAGAGGCACACGTGGTGCGGATCCGTCACCGACATCTGTCGATGACAGGAACCGCAAGCCTTGAAGCCGGGCATCCCTTGTGCACCAGAAGTCGATGGACTCAGAAAACGAAGTCTACAAAAGTTGAGAAAAAAATCAGTCTAAAAGTGACTGGTGGTGCCGCTCTCTCTGGATCTTGCTGGTGCGGAAAAAGAAATAACTGACATCAGCGCGCAAGGGCGGAGTCTATGTAGCTACGTAACATTATCCCGGCGACCACTACGCCGATGTCGAACACTGAATTAACCGACGCCACCTTCAGACGCGCAAGGGTACTGCTGACAAAAAACTTTCAGGATCCAGTCTGACGCCTGGGGGTAATTCTAAGGTAAGGAATCTAAAACTAATCAGATATCTGTGAACACTTGAACTAGCCTCCGCTTGAGAGATGGTAAGAAGGCTTTCAGTGCCCATCGGATCGCATGAAGCTCCAACAAGTTGATTTGGAGCTCAGCTACTGCCGGAGAACAGAGTCCCCTTATCTACACCTTCACCTCCACAGGAAGGCAGATTCCAGACACACCCAAAGAATATGTCTACTTTGTCCAAAGCCTAGACCTAAGACAGAAAGCGATACTTATCAATTCATTAATTTTGCATTAACAATATCTAGATGAACTCTAGATGAACTCTCGAAACCTACTGGAAATCCAGTTCTGCCCCCTGCTCCCATATTATCAAATGAAGCTGTGATCTATGGCATTGGGCTGAAGCGGAAGACAAGGCAAGGCGCCGCCTAAAGTATAAACTGGGGTGTGTAGTGGGATTGTTGGGATGAGAAACCAACCTACTGACATCATCATCAAACTAGGACAACAAACCACCATGAATTTTCTTGCACAATAATGACAATGTTTTAAACAATGTTTATCATCTGATTTAACTGTACAACCGAATATTGTTTGTAGCCTAGACAGGGCTTTTATCTGTTATCATTCAAAAGGCTTGCAGTGCCTGTCAAACTGATTTTTGATGGAAGGTGCTCTATTCCAATCAATTAAGACTGTTCTCTTGTCTTCATTTTTTCTTATAAGTTTTTAAATCAATAAGCAAATAAAAAAACATATTTGAATTTCAGCAGTTTGAAATATTTGATAGTATTGAAAAGATATGTGAGGCTTTAATTGCTTAGTATAAAGTACTCAGAAAACATTTTTGCAGTGATTTTTATTATTAAACATTTGAATTATAAATACAAACCAATGGTAACATTTATCTGTGAAACCAATAGTTACAGGACTGTGCTTAATGCACCATGCCCAGTACCAACTTTTCGTTAAATACGTTTTTTGACATTTAATGAAAACTCACTCACAAACTCAATGTTCAGCATCTGGGGGAGTAGTTTGGGGTTTGCCCTGGGGCACAATATGGGCCAGTCGTACATCACCATTTAAGTCCAAAAGTTGCAAAGAGATAGTTACATTGATTTTCTGAACAGAAAACAAGCCTAACGGTTTTACTGAACACTACACATGGTAGACAAGAGCTCGATGGGTAAAACAGCCTTAACGTAACCAATCTAACCACTGTAGTCAGCTTCTCTGATTAACCTCACTTATTCAAAACCAGAACCAAATCTATTCTCTTTACCTCACCTGGGATGAGGTTAGCCTTAACATACAACACTCTGTACTTTTGTTGGAGTTTAGAAACTTTACCTCTAAATTTTTATTATTTGTCATTTGACTGAAATGGAATTATTTTAAGTAAATAGAAATCTAAAATTTCAAGTATGGGGAAATATAGTTTGCCTAGTTCTTTCAGTCCAGTTTTCAAGTTAAAACTTTATATTTTTTGTTCCAAAATATAGCAGGTTGGCTCCTTGCTAGATTTTTATTAAATAGTGTATAAAAATGGGGAACTTCTTTAAATACCTTAAGATGGTCATCAGGAAATTGGACCATGATCCGAATGAAGGTCAGAATTCTGACCACAAACAAAAGCAGGCTGAACACTGGATCTGGTGGCACTGCATTAGCTAGTACAGAATAGACATATGCACCGGGTGACATTATTGCTGTAAAAACACTTCATGTGGTATTTTCACTCTAAGCAAAAGTCAAGCCCAGGGGTACACCTCGGCCATTGTGCACATTTACTGAACACAGCTACTAATTGCACAATTCTCCTCTTTCCGACTATAGGGCTGCGCCAAGAGAAGTCAACAATAAGAACTCAGGCATACAAATGCTCAAAGCTCACATGGTCGAGAAAGCACGAGATGTAAGCTTCACTGCCTGGGCTGGCTAGTCTCTACAGACAGTAGAGGACAGAAATACGCGCACCACACCTACTCCTACTCCTACTCTGCTGTATTTAGCAGTGACAATCACTGACAAAGGGATGGCTCTAGAGTACAGCACCGAGCTGAAAGGAGACAGTTTACAAAAAAGTGCATGAAGAAGCATGTAGACTTTGAGGTGGCTCAAAGCAAGGAGCACATCTACTGCAGGACCACTTTGTTGCCACTTGTAGCCACGGGAATCAGCAGCCTTCTGTATTCCAGTGGCAGATAGCGCTCAATGAGGACAGTCATAGGCATCTCGTCCGTCACCAGGCCTTGTCTGAGAGAGGAAAGAAGAGAAGAAACATGTCAATTCAAGATCTGTTCTTTACCTTGCACTCCTCAGAGCCGAAATCAGGCAAGGAGACGCAATATGGGACATTGCTAGCAAGTGTGAGGCTGTGCTTCTAATTCATTTATTTAAAGACTGAACAACCCCACGCATTTTCTTTATGGTCTTATTGGGTCAAAGCAGCATCATTCAGGAGAGGAGGTGGCCACTGTCAAATGAATGAACTACTCCTCAATTATCCAACTGCCCACATAACCAACCAAGACTGAGGGTTCAGTTAAAAACACTCCCTTAGCACACACTTTATTTCACTTACATGCACCATATACTATCTGAACGGCACTTTTACCTAGAAGGAACGTGTTTTGTATTACTTTTTTATTAATTTAAATTACAACTATACAAAAAATAAGTCTTAGCAGTGAATCATCAACAGACATCAATTTACTACTATTGCCTCTAATTTACACCTGAGGGCAGACGCCATGCAAATATCTCTATGTGCAGTAGCGGATCTGCTATCATTAGAGTCAAATATGGTTAAAAGGATGTTGAATCCTTGCTCACTAGCCAGTGACAAGCTTCACCACAGGGTTTGCTATGGAGTAAGAATCCATTTAAGATGCAAGGCATGTGCTGGGATTGTCAGAGATAGTCAAAAGTTACAGTCAATCTTTCTTCGAAAATTCATTGCTTCTCCATCCTATGCGCAAATATCGCTAAGAATGTGTGATCTACATCTTCTAGCCGTACCCAATTTATACTCCCCAAATCTAACATTGTGTTTGACTGGGTAAATGTAATGTTTGGAACTCTTCTGCCATAAGGTTAAGAAAAACAAAGGGAGTGTGAATTACTAACCATCATTATTGGTATGTGTCAACATGTTTCAGTTTCTATTCAACGCTATAGGGTCAAGCACATTTATCAGGACTTCACATGCTGGTTTTTTTTTATTAGTTTAACGATGACATATGCATATGACCATACAATAAAAAAAGGTGAATATATCATCCAATTTCAATTTATGGCACTGTAGCACAAGTTACTTATCTTCAGTAACAATATATCTGTAAGAAACATTAGTTAGTTAGATTCCTTACCTTAGAATTACCCCCAGACGTCAGACTGGATCCGGAAAGTTTTTTTTCGTCAGCAGTACCTCTGCAAGTCGGAAGGTGGCGTCGGTCGGCTCCGCATCAGTCGTCGGCATCGTGGTCGCCGGGATGACATTGCGGTAGCTACTTAGATGCCGCCCTCGCACACTGATGTCAGTTCCGTACACGACTTTCCACGCCAGAAACGCAGAGCCATGCAAGACACTGACCATTGGTGCACAAAACTAGGGCCCTGAAAGGACATCCTTAACCCTAGAAATCAGTTCGCAGAACGGGGAGGATGGATGGGGCGGTAAGGGATCTATAACTAACTAATATTTCTTACAGATACATCATTACAAAAGGTAGGTAACTTGTGCATCGGAAAGAAACACAATAGTTATAGATTCCTTACCTTAGAATAGATACCCCAGCAATACCAACCCCGGCTGTGGGTCTGAGAACCAAGATCACACCAGAAAGTTCTGGAGAACAGAACGGCCAAATAAGCAGTCTCTCTGGACTTGGCTGTCCAGGCAGTAGTGTTTGGTGAATGTGTGCAGCGATGCCCACGTGGCTGCCTGACAGATGTCATTCAGAGGCACTCCCCCTTTCCAAGGCAATAGTGGCTACCGTCGCCCAGGTGGAGTGAGCGCATAGCCCGACCGGAGGCTCCTTTTTAGCCAGAGAGTAACAAGCTTTAATACATAACACGACCCATTGAGAAATTGCGCGATTGTGTATGGCCCGACCCTTCTTTGCACCCACGTAACCAACAAAAAATTGATCATCCACTCGGAATTGTTATGTGCGATCCAGGTAGAAGGAGAGCGCACGTTTTGGGTAGAGCCTCTCTTCTTCCTTTGAAGGATGTGGAGGCGGTAAGAAGGTGGGCAAAGTAATGGTCTGCCTGATGTGAAAGGCAGTGACCACCTTAGGAAGGAATGATGGAAGGGTCCGAAGAACCACCTTATCCGTATGGACAGATAGAAAAGGAGGTTTCGAAGAAAGAGCCTGGAGCTCACTCACTCTTCTAACAGAGGTGATGGCTACCAGGAAAGCAGTTTCAAGAGTCAGAAGGCGTAAAGGACAGTTATGCAATGGCTCTAAGGGAGCACACATGAGATAGGTTAGCACAAGGTTCAAGTTCCACTGAGGCATAACGAAGGTGATTGGAGGAAACAGATGCGTTAAGCCTTTGACTTGAAAAGAGAAGGCTCATCTGCCGGGGACTTGAAAAGAGAAGGCTCATCTGGCAACTGAAGGAAGGCAGAAATGGCTGAAAGATAGCCCTTGATAGTGCCCAGAGCAGAGCCCTGAGAGAAGAAACAACAGTACTTCAGAAAGAAGGGCAGAAAGGGGATCCACAGCCTTTGCTATGCACCATGCCACAAATTTGGTCCACCTGCAGGCGAATACCGTTTTAGTGGAGGGATGCCTGGCTGACAAGATTACATCACAGACTTCGGGAGGCAGGTCGAAAGACGTCAACTGCCGTCGCTCAATCTCCACACAAGGAGGTGGAGACTGGACAGGTTCGGGTGGAGGACCGTCCCCTGATGCTGCGACAGAGGATTCTCCCAAAGAGGCAGTCTGATCGGAGAATCATTGGCTATGTTGAGCAGCTCGGGATACCACTCTTCGTGCTCAATCCGGAGCCACAAGAATGATTTGAGCCTGGTCGCACCTGATCTTCTTAGGCTCTCAGGGCAGGAGTAGTATAGGCGGAAAGGCGTACAACAGACCACAACTCCACTCGCGACGAAAAGCGCCACCGAGCGAGTGCCGCCTTGGAAATTCCAAAAACAACAGGTGATGGACAGAATGCAGAACAATGTCATACATTCACCCCAGTACAGAGATCTGGGCCTAAATCCATCGTTTTTTTGCTCACCATGCCATTCCAGTTTGAACCCAGCCATATGCAAATCAGTCTTGACCCTGTGCCCCATGGGAACAGTCCAGCCCGAACTGCCAAGCCAGGTCCTCCCTGGACTGGAAACAAGCATCCAAGGACCGGTTTCGGGCTTTCAGCCCTCATCAGCCTGGATAGCTTGATTCCAGTGGCATGGAGAGCACGGGACTCACGTCTGAGCATACCCGTCCCACACGGGGTGACAAATGCAAAAACAACAGGTGAGGGACAGAATGCAGAACAATGTCATACATTCACCCCAGTACAGAGATCTGGGCCTAAATCCATCGTTTTTTTGCTCACCATGCCATTCCAGTTTGAACCCAGCCATATGCAAATCAGTCTTGACCCTGTGCCCCATGGGAACAGTCCAGCCCGAACTGCCAAGCCAGGTCCTCCCTGGACTGGAAACAAGCATCCAAGGACCGGTTTCTGGCTTTCAGCCCTCATCAGCCTGGATAGCTTGATTCCAGTGGCATGGAGAGCACAGGACTCACGTCTGAGCATACCCGTCCCACTCGGGGTGACAAATGCAAAAACAACAGGTGATGGACTGGGGTGGCATGGTGAGCAAAAGAATTATGGATTTAACCCAGATCTCTTGACTGGGGGTGAATGTTTGGATTTGTTCTGCATTCCGTCCATCAATTGTGTGACAGAATCGCTGACATTGCGCATTCTCTTCGGTGGCGAATAGATCTAACCAAGGCTCTCTGCACTGTTGAAAGAGACCTTGCACCACCTCTGAGTGAAAACACCATTCGTGATCCATCATGCACCTGCGGCGGCTGAGTTAGTCTGCCCTGGCGTTCAGAGAACCGGCCAGGTGTTGAACCATTAAAGAAATGCCTTGATGTTACAGCCATGTCCAGAGGCGGAGGGCCTCCTGACAGAGTCCACGACCCCACCCCGCCATGTTTGCAATACCACATGGTGGTGGTGTTGTCCGTGAACACCTGCACCTTGATGGAGAACCCCAGCATATGCAAAGGTCGGCCGTAGTCTGGAGGTGGGAAATGACTGCCTGGGGCAAGCCCGCCTTTAACAGCCAGTCGTCGAGATAGGGAAAGACTAAACCCCTGATTAGCGCAGATGAGCTGCGACCACCGCCATCCCTTTCGTGAAACCCCAGGGGCACTGGTAAGGCCAAAGGGGAGCATGGTAAACTGAAAGTGCTTGTGGCCTACCGTGAACCACAGGTAACGCCAGTGTGCCGGCAGGACGGGATGTGAAAATAAGCTTTCTTCAAGTCCAACGCCACCATCCAGTCTTGCGGTTCGAGGGAAGACAAGACCTGAACCAGAGTCAACATTTTGAACTTCTCCTTCCGGAGGAAGCGATTGACGTCGCTGAGGTCCAAGATAGGACGCAGGCCCTTGTTCTTCTTGGGAACCAGAAAGTTGTGGGAGTAACAACCACAGCATTCTTCTGGGACAGGGACGTGCTCGATGGCTCCCTTTGTCAGGTTTCGCGAGCAACTCCCATGACCCTTTGCTGTAGGGAGGTACTTTACTGGGAAGCGCGCTGAGGCAGATGCATGTAATTCTGTATTCCTGTCTGAGTCTACTGCGTCCGGGATTGCCTTGTCTCGCTGTCTTCCTGGATTCCTGCTGGCGGCTATCTGCGAGGAGTCCTGCTTGCCGACCGGAGCCTACGGATCGGTGAGTCCGGTTAAGCGTGGCTGCGCTTAACAGTAAAACTGAACGCTGTGTGTCGGCCGACCACGCGTTACCGTTCCGAACTTGACCCTGTATCGATGGTGGTTGCTGCGGAGCACAGTAGTTATCTTCTACGTGTTGCCGTGGCGCATTTTATTACTATTTTGAATTTGTTTTCTTGAAAGCAGCGGAGCGCAGTGTGCGTTCTGCCACGCGCTACTGTTTGCTAGTTTTGTCTTCCTTCGTATTTTAACGCGGAGCTAGGTAAGTCGGGCTGGCCACTAGCTACCGTGTTTCTTCCTTTGCTTATTCATGTGAGACTGGTACAGCCGAGTTCAGTAGTGTCGCTACGGGCTACCGTGTGTTTATGAATACTTTTGATCTATAACAGGATGGTCATGACTATTAGGATTATGATGATACAATACTCCTAGAGCTGTTCAGAGTCCTGTGATTCCAACAGCCGTTTTCTTGTTCTTCATCACCTCTGGATGGTACTGAGTGTCAGTACACAGTAGAGAAATCCTTGTTCTCTCGTTTCTTGATTTTGGGCTAATGCCAATTAATTTCTGATACTTTTCTAAGGAACTGCTTTATGACTTGGCATTTTACTGAAAGGAGGTGTGCTTCTGGTGACTTTCAGGTATTCCAACATCCTAGTGAGACCATAATCAGAGTAGCATTGTAAGTTGTATGTGGTGTATAACTGTGTCTCATGTTTATGTCTTTCAGAGCCTATAATCCCCGCAGTTCCTTCCCCTTCCCTTCCCTTTTTATCCCTCGCCTTATGGTTCGAACTCCCTGTTACTAAAGTCGGGGAGCTGGTAACATAAGGAGGTGGACCCCTATATAGCAACGATAGGATCCTGTGGAGCGTAATCCTGACAGAATTACGCGCCCACAAATTGTGCTCCACTCGATCCGGTGGTTGAAGGGGTCATGGCCACGATGGATGATGTTCTCCAGGCGCTAGTTTTAGTGCAGCAGGAACTTATTTCCTCAAAAGCTGAGACAGCTGCCTTGAGGGAGAAAGTGGATAAGTTAGCAAGAAATCCTTTTGATGCCTCTACAGCAGCTCCACAAATACAAGTCACGGTGCCTCCTCCCATTCCCTTGGCAAGTCCTGAAAGATACTCAGGTGATCCATCAAGAACCCAGGTCTTCTTGACACAAATCATGTTGCACTTTTCGTGCAAACCATCATCCTTTCCCACCAATCATTCACGGGTGGCGTTTGCAATTTCGTATTTGAGTGGTGATGCAGCCAATTGGGCAGTACCCCTAGTACGAAATGACGATGCCATATTGTCTGACTGGACGGCGTTTCGTGCAGAGTTCGAGAAAGTCTTTGATAGAAGGGCCACCACCTTTAGTGCAGACAAAGAGCTGTTGGAGTTGAAACAAGGGAGACAGGACTTGGTGTCGTACCTTACAACCTTTAACAGGTTGGTAGCAGAAATGGCATGGCCAGAGGAGAAGCGGATGTCGCTGTATTACCAAGGGCTAAGAGAAGGGTTAAAGGACATTATCGCCCAAATAGATCCACAACCCCTCCCTTGTGTGGACATGATAAATCTTTCCCTAAGGTAGGATGGCAGGCTCACAGAGAGGGGAGGTGAACGTCGTAAGGCAGAGAGGGGCTTCTATCGATCCGAGTACTCCCCACGGAAGGGTGGGAACCTTACAGAGACAGGCAGGGAACCTATGGAGATAGGAGCAGTTAGAGCACTGTTATCCAGGGGGGAACGAGAGAGCCGTAGAACCCTGGGTTTATGCATGTATTGCTGAAAAAATGGTCATTTCGTAAAGGAATGTCCCGTGAAACCCAAGAACACTGGGGGATGGTCAAAAAATAAGAGAGTGGCCGTGTCATCCACTTCTGCTGCAGACACACCACCGTTGGTGGGGGAAGAAACAAAGTGGAAACTCCCTTCCCTCACAGCCTCCATCGTTCAGGACCATGAATCCCACATAGTGCTTCCTATGACCTTAGAAAACCAGGACCAGGTCCATCAAGTGATGGTGATGGTAGATTCAGGAGCCACAGGGAACTTTGTGGATAGCGGTTTGGTTTCTACATTGGCTCTTCATAGGGTACGTAGGGATAAACCCGAAGAAGTGTGGGCTGTGGATGGGAAACCATTGAAGTCAGGTCTCATAACCGAACAGACAGAACGTCTAGTCTTATCTGTGCCTGTAAGCGGAGGTACTCATCGGGAAGAGCTAAGATTGAACATTATAGATGCTGCCCAGTACGAAGTTATTCTGGGTATGCCTTGGCTGAGTTATCACAATCCCACAGTACAGTGGAGGAACAAAACCATACAGTTTTCAGACCCCGGCTGTGAGAATCATATCCTTCAAGATCCAGACACACAGGCGATTGCCTTGTTAAGCTCATACAGAATAGCTACTGCAGCAGAAAAGGTGGTGGTCTTGCCTCAGTGTTATCAGGAGTACAGTGATGTATTTAGTGAGATCATGGCGGAACAACTACCTCCGCACAGAGAGTACGACTGTCGCACTGATTTGGTGGACGGAGCTATAGTACCATCTTGTAGAGTATATGCCTTATCAATCCCTGAAACGAAACACCTGAAAGACTATTTGGAACACTATGTAAACATAGGCTTCATCAGACCATCCTGTTCTCCCGCAGCCTCATCTTTGTTTTTCATCTCAAAGGCCAATGGTGAGTTGAGAGCGTGCGTGGATTACCGCAGGTTGAATAAGATTACCATTCGTAACAGGTATCCCTTACCCCTCATCACTGTGTTGCTGGACCAGGTCCGCAACGCCAAGATCTACACCAGACTCGATCTACGAGGGGCCTACCATTTGGTACGCATCAGGGCAGGGGATGAATGGAAGGCAGCATTTAAGACCCATTACGGCTTGTACGAATACCTGGCGATGTCGTTTGGGCGTTGCAATACCCCTGCTGCATTTCAATTCTTCCTGAATGATGTCCTAAGAGAGTATATAGATGTCTGTGTAGTGGTGTACATCGATGACATCTTGATATATTCAGAAGAGGTAGAAACTCACAACCCTCAGGTCATGCTTGTGCTCCAGAAGTTGAGGGAACACAAATTGTACTGTAAGCTGAGTAAATGTGAGTTTGGGGTGTCGTCTGTTGAGTTCCTGGGGGTTATGCTTCACCCGGATGGGTTGCGTATGTCTGATTGAAAGGTGTTAGCAGTACAGAATTGGCCCACGCCCAAGTCCCTGAAAGAACTACAGAGCTTCTTAGGGTTTGCTAATTATTACAGACGATTTATTTTGCAATTCTCACAATTAGCAGTACCTTTGACACGGTTACTCCGGAAGGGAGTAGTTTTTCTTTGGTCATCAGAAGCTAACAACGCCTTTGAACATCTGAAGGAGGCTTTCACCTCTGCTCCTGTTTTGGCTTACCCTAAACCTGAGTTACCCTTTGTAGTGGAAGCTGATGCTTCTGATGAAGCAATAGGAGCCATTTTATCGTAAAGAGACCAACATACTGGACAACTACATCCGGTAGCATACTTGTCCAGGAAGTTGAACTCTGCTGAAAAGAACTATACCATCTCAGAAAAAGAACTGTTGGCTGTAAAAAGGGCCTTCCAGGAATGGAGACAATATCTTTGGGGGGCCGTGTACCCTATCACGGTATACTCTGATCATCGAAATCTTCAGTTTATGAAGACAACCCGACACCTGACCCAGCGTCAGATGAGATGGATGTTATTCTTTGCAGAGTACGACTTTGTAATAACCTTTAGGCCAGGGTGCGATAACAGGAAGGCGGATGCCTTGTCCAGACAAGAAGAGGAGAACCCCTCGACTGAACCCATTCTTGAATCAACCATAGAACCCTCTAAGGTGGTTTGCGTTTTAAATGCTGAAAGCTTTCTAGACAAGATAAGGAGTGCTAAATCAGCTATACTCTGGGATTCCTGGGCTGCTAAGGAAGGAACACGTGCCATCAAACAGGGTTTACCTTTTGTGAACAGACAGCTATTCCTGCCCTCAATCGTGTTGCAGAAGGAGGCATTTCAGGGGTGTCATTTGTCTCCCTTGGCCGGTCATCAGGGGGTGCTCAAAACCATACACTTGTCCCAAAGACATTTCTGGTGAAAAACACTGAAAAAGGATGTCAACTCTTGGGTAGCGCGATGTGATGTTTGTGCCCGCTCTAAGAACGATTGTGGGAAGAAGAGAGTGAAGCTCATAACGATGCTAACCCCTCGTAAACCATGGCAAAACATTAGTTTAGACTTCATCATCGGTCTCCCACCTGATCAAGGCAAGACTGCGATTTTAGTGGTGGTTGACAGTCTAACTAAACTGGGACATTTCATTCCATGTATTAACCTTCCTACGGCAGGGCAGACCGCGCAGTTGCTTCTCTCTGAGGTCATTCGGCTGTATGGGGTGCCTGAAGTGATCGTTTCAGACAGGGGCCCCCAGTTCGTCGCTAGATTCTGGAAGCACTGGTGCCAAGCCTTGCAGATAAAGTCCTCTCTGTCCACGAGCTTCCATCCGCAAACGGATGGCCAGACCGAAAGGTTAAACCAGACTTTAAAGAAATACCTCCGTTGCTATGCAGCCTCGGCTCAGGACTCTTGGGTATCCTTGTTGTGGATGGCTGAACTGGCAAACAACAACGCATGGCATTGTTCTGTGGGGGTGTCCCCTTTCTATGCTACATACGGGATCGACGCTAACATTCTTCCGGTTTGTCTGCCTGAGAGCGTATCCGAGCAACCCACGGTGTACAGTCGAATGAAGAAGTTGCACGCAGTGCAGCGACAACTCACCAAACACTTGGTCAAGGCCAAGAATGTGTACAAGCGATGGGCGGATGCGCACCGTCGTGATGGTCCTGATTACCAGGTCGGGGATAAGGTGTGGCTCTCGACCAAGAACATTCGGTTCAAATTGCGTAGTGTTTTCCATCCTCGTTTTATTGGGCCCTATGTCATTGTAAGGAAGGTGAATCCTGTGGCATTCAAACTGAGGTTGCCTGCTTCGCTTAGGATACACCCTGTCTTTAATTGCAGCCTCTTGAAGCCTGCGTTGTCCTCAGTACGAAGGGCTTCTCCTCCGGTCCTCATTAATGGTGGCTAAGAGTACGTTGTGAGGTGCATTCGGGACTCTAAGTGGAGGCGTGGTGCTCTGTGGTACCTGGTAGCATGGAAGGGGTATTCGGCTGAGGATGACTCGTGGGTGCCGTGTGACAATGTGCATGCCCCTGCAGCTGTGAGACGCTTTCATGCAAGGTTCCCGGCCAAGCCTGGGCCTAGGAGGCGGTGAGGAGGGGGGCCTACTGTCAGGTTTCACGAGCATGAGCGCCTGCCTGACGTTTAAAACTACAACTCCCATGACCCTTTGCTGTAGGGAGGTACTTTACTGGGAAGCGCGCTGAGGCGGATGCGCGTAATTCTGTATTCCTGTCTGAGTCTATTGCGTCCGGGATTGCCTTGTCTCGCTGTCTTCCTGTATTCCTGCTGGCGGCTATCTGCGAGGAATCCTGCTTCCCGACCGGAGCCTACGGATCGGTGAGTCCGGTTAAGCGCGGCTGTTCTTAACAGTAGAACGGAACGCTGTGTGTCGGCCGAGCACGCGTTACCGTTCCGAACATGACCCTGTATCGTTGGTGGTTGCTGCGGAGCACAGTAGTTATGATACTGCAAGTAAGATATGCTATAAAGAATCATTGGCGCTTTACAAAGCTATGATCGTAAAAGCGAAAAAATCATTTTATTCAGAACAAATCTACAAAGCCAAAAATTCAAGCAAGCAATTATACGAGATCACCAAAACACTGTCAGGCAATGCCCCCGATCTTACTCCTCCTCCATCACAAGCATTGTGTGATGCCTTGGCTAAATTCTTTTTTACTAAGGTGGATGATATATACCAAGCCTTTTCCTCCAAACCACCTACGACGAATGCTACTTCCCCTAGTATACCTCCGGTAAATGTTTTTACCAGTTTTCATGCACTTACATGTGACCACATAAAGACCATTGTCTCAACAATTAAAACAGGATCCGCTCTTGATCCCTGTCCTTTCTCAGTCCTCCCACCAGTGATGGATTCCATCATCCCAGTAATCACACAAGTCTGTAATTCCATACTGTTATCCGGAACTTATCCCAATTCGTTAAAAAACACCTTATTGAAACCCTTATTAAAAAAACCAAGTCTTGACAAAAACGATTTGAAAAACTACAGGCCTATTGCTAGTCTCCCTTTTTAGGTCGAGCAGACGTACTCTCAATGCGTGAGCATTGAGAGTGTCTGTCTCGACAACTATTGTTGCCCGTTAATGGGAATGTGGACACCGATGTGGACGAGCGTTTCCTTCGCAGTTTTCACCGCGGGAGCGCGCGTCTCACCCGCGCATGCGCAGAGTAACTCAGCCATTTTTTTTTTTTTTCCCCCAGCCCCGAACCGAATCAGGTATCAGAGCGCTTTACATATAGGCAGCCCCCACCCCCCACCCCTCTGCATGCGCACACACAGGCGAGCGCATGCACACGCAGGCACACACATACAGGCACACGGCACAGACACTCGCTCACACACACCCCCCTCCCCCACAGTCACACACACGCACTCCAGACACATACACACACGCACACAGCCCGCCCCCCCCCCGCACTCACGCGCGCGCACACATGCTCCCCCCCCCGCTCAGCAACCCACTCACCGGCTTCATTCGTGCGGCGGCTCTCCTCAGCTGCAGGGCCCGGCAGCAGGACTCTTCTTCCCTCCTTGGGCACCCGCAGGGTAGGCTCCTGCCAGCTCCGGTGCTTCAAACGTGGCTCCGGCTCCTGCCAGCTCCGGTGCTATAAACGCGGCTCCCATCGCGGCTCTTCCGTTGGAGGCGGGGTAGGCTCCCGCCCTCCTACTTCCTGTTTCCTGTTGTCGCGCCGGCCTGCCTGACTTCCTGGTCGCAGGCCGGCACAGTGACGGCGGTGATTTGCGGTACTAATTAATTTAGTTATTTATGCATTTTTATATAGCGCGGACTTTACCCGAAGGCGGGATTTATTTCTTTATGTATTTATGCATTTTTATATAGCGCGGACTTCACCCGAAGGCGGTATTTATTTTTTACTTATGTTTATCTGGTTACAATTGGGTTATAGAATTTTGAGTAACCCATGAGTGGTGTTTCTCCACAGCTCCAGGTCTCCTGGAGACGTCTTATATCAAATGATCTTAAGTGGGTTTCTGATTCAGGCTCTAATGCAATCTTGCCTGCTCCTGCGCTGTTCCACGGTGTCAGAGTAATCTTACTGTGGGGCATACAGTAGGCGCTCTTGTTGATAAGTGGATGCTAGGATCGCTTGTGAAAAGCTTCCATTAGCCCGTTGGTGTTTAAGTTACTTGGTGTTACTGTTACCCGTCCCTTTCCTCCCACACGCGTCTGAATTACAGTGCCTTAGACTAGTGTTCCTGACACACATTCTTGACACACAGGTGCACGGGCTGCAGACAAGGCCTTGTGACGCGCTTCGGGAATCCCGACGTGCCTCTGAGCTTGAGGCCTCTTCCACCCCCTGGTGTGCAGTGATTCTATATGTGGAACGTCAGCAGGGATGATGGAGTGGATCAAAGCTTGAGGCTGGTGCGCGTCAGCGCCGTTCCAGGCTCGTGCGTCTTCCTGCTGCGCGCGCTTCGTGAAAGAGGGGAGAGCCGCCTGTATGCTTTCAGAATAATCCATCACTTGATCCATATCACACAGCAAACGTACTGAAAGAAACAACGGCTAGTCTGGACTCAAGAGTCGTCAACAAACCATCTTGTGTTGCTCATTCACATTGAGCCTCAAAAACACCACATAAAATCCGGATCACAGAGCATCATCTCGGCGAGAGCACAGAGCATACCAAGCTACGGAATCACAACCTCAGTGCACGTGACCTCTCTGCTACTGCACAGAACATCTCAGTCATTTTAGGTGGCTTTATAGCCTGTGCGAGCCATATCACGACTGTTGTTCAGGGCTCCTCAACCGACGCAAAAGCCACTGAACAGTTAATCTCTGCAATGTCTGCAACACCTCAATTAGTGCGAAGAACATCCGAGTGGAGCACTAATGAGCGCAGTCAGAGCAGAGAGGGTCTCAAATATTGCACCACATATTTCAAACACTGAACATAGCGTCGCTGCCATTGCAAGAGCCTCTGAACCAAGCACTTGACCTCTTAATTAGCGCTCACATCTCAAGCAGTGCATAAAGCATCTGAGCCAGGACAAGGGGCCTCGCATTCAATACAGCAACTCAACCACCGCACATTGCAGTGCACATGGCATCACAAGGAGTGCACAAGGAACGACAAACAGTGCTCATAGAACCACAAGCAGTGCACATACCACCACAAGCAGTGCACATAGAACCTCAAGCATGGCATCACAAGCAGTGCACAAGGAACCACACACAGTGCTCATAGAACCACAAGCAGTGCACATAGCACCACAAGCAGTGCACATAGAACCTCAAGCAGTGCACATGGTATCACCACAATTCCATTGAGTACTCTAACCTTTAAAAATAGCATCTGAACTATTACACAGGACATTTCACCATTGCACAATTGTAAATGCACGTTGCACTGATAACATGTGCACAAGGCTTCTCACCGTTGCATGGATCTTCCTGATCATCACACAGAGTAGTTAAAGCACAGTGCATAGTTTCTCAGCCAGTGCACAGAACATCTTGACAACTGCACAGATCTGACATTTATTTGCACAAGACTTCTCAACCATTGCACTGAGAATCTTAACCCTTGTACAGTGTCTTCTGATAATGGCACATAGTATTTAAATCATTGCACATAGCGCGTCAGCCGTTGCACGTAACATTACAAGCAGTACACATAGCATAACCACCATTCATGGAGCACTCCAAACTTTACGTAGCATCTGAACTATTACACAGGACATTTGACCACTGCACATATGCAGTTGCACGTTGTACTGATCACCTCAACATGTGCACAGAGCTTCTTAATCATTTCACAGAGGGGTTCAACCATTGCACAGATCTTCCTGATCATCATATCATATTTAAATCACTGCGCTTAGTTTCTCAGCCAATGCACAGAGCATCTTCACAACTGCACAAATCTCACATTTGCATAAGACTTCTCAACCGTTGCACTGAGGATCTCAACCAGTGTACAGCGCCTCCTGATCATGGCTCAGACCATTTCAGTCATTGCAGCTCAGCCAGTGCACAGAGTATCCTTCTCTAACTCCCTGTTCTATTCTCTTCTCCTGTGCTGATCTGCTGCTCTCTTCCACCCGCCTCCTTCTTTAACTCCCTGTTCTTTTCTCCCGTGCTGATCTGCTGCTCTCTTTCACCCGCTTCCTTCTTTAACTCCCTGTTCTCTTCTCCTGTGCTGATCTGCTGCTCTCTTCCACCCCACCACCTTCCTTAACTCCCTGTTCTCTGCTCTTCTCCTGTGCTGATCTGCTGCTCTCTTCCACCCGCCTCCTTCTTTAACTCCCTGTTTTGTTCTCCTATGCTGATCTGCTGCTCTCTTCCACCCGCCCCCTTCTCCAACTCCCTGTTCTCTTCTCCCGTGCTGACCTGCTGTTCCCTTCCACCGCCTCCTCCTCCAACTCCCTGTTCTCTTCTCCTGGGCTGATCTGCTGCTCTCTTCCACCGCCTCCTTCTTTAACTCCCTGTTCTCTTCTGCTGTGCTGATCTGCTGCTCTCTTCCACGTACATCCTTCTGTAACCGCACACACACATACATACAACCACGCACACACACTCATCCACACACATACAACACACAACTACGCACACACACACACAACCACACACATACAACCACACACACACAACCCCACACACACAACCCCACAAACACACAGAACCACACACACACAACCACAAACACAACCACAACAATACACCTACCCACACATACCCACAACCACACCCAACAACACACACAACCACAACCACACACAGACAGCCACACATACAACCTCACACAACCACACACCCAACCACACACCCAACCACACACCCAACCACACACACAACCACACACACAACCACACACACAACCACACACACAACCACACACACAACCACACCCAACCACACACACAGCCACACACACACAACTACACACATCTATCTCCCTCACTCTATCTCTCGCCCTCACTCTATCTCTCGCCCTCACTCTATCTCTCGCACTCACTCTATCTCTCGCCCTCACTCTATCTCTCGCCCTCATTCTATTTATCTATCGCCCTCATTCTATTTATCTATCGCCCTCATTCTATTTATCTATCGCCCTCTCTATCTGTCTATCGCCCTCACTCTAGCTATCTATCGCCCTCCCTCTAGCTATCTATCGCCCTCACTCTATCTATGGCACCACCACAGCATCACTCAGGGGCACCACAGCATCACTCAGGGGCACAACAGCATCACTCAGGGGCACCACAACATCACTATGCGCTACCACAGCTTCACTGATCGCCACAGCATCACTCGTCGCCACAACATCACTCAGCGCCACCAAAGTATCAATCTGTGCAACCATTCAACAACAACTGGTTCAAATATGTTCTCTCAATGTTGCTTTATTACAAATGTCACAAAAAGATGTTAATATTTCACTTCTGTTCTTGGATTTTCATCGCAATAAAATACACTGAACATAATCTTCACAAAAGTTATTTACAAAAGTTTAAGCTATTGCCATTATAAATTACAATAACTTTTATTTAAGTATTAATTATTTTAAAAAATTTAGCCATTGTTATTTGTAATATCAATACATCTAAGTCACATAAATACAAAACATGTTGCATTACAAATGCTATAGGTGCCACATTTGCAAAAGATAAAAGTATTGGCATTGTAAATGACAAAGCTATTAATTTAGCTATTTTCAAAACCAACACATAAATAAAAAATGTGTCATTTACAAGACCAATAGCTCTAACTTTCCTAATGCGAGACCTATTGCATTGCAAATGCTTGTTTAGCTAAAGTCGCTGAAAAGGCCATGAACTCTCAACTATTGGAATACATTGAGAAAAATAGATTGTTGGACGACACACAATTCGGCTTCCGGAAGTATCACGGGACCGAAACGGCCCTGATTAAAGCCGCAGATGACGTCAGGGCAATCCGTGACCAAGGTGGGACAGCAATTCTAGTACTGCTTGATCTATCTGCAGCTTTCGACACGGTCGACCATAAGATCCTGGTCGACCGTTTCGGAAAGCTGGACATCTGTCACTCAGCCAGAGACCTGCTTGCATCTTTTTTGGCTAACAGAACACAAGCGGTCACTTTGGGACCTTTCCAATCTGCTCAACTCTCGTTACCATGCGGGGTTCCCCAAGGCTCATCCCTCAGTCCGACACTTTTTAACATCTATGTGTCGGACCTTGCTAATGTTATCAAAGCATATGGGATGAGCCTAACCTCCTATACGGACGACACGCAGTTGGTACTGGCCATCAAAGGTGATGGAGGACAAGTGGCACAAGACTTTAAAAATGAAATGCTCGAAATAGGAGACTGGATGGCTACAAACTGCCTCAAGCTGAACTCAGAAAAAACTGAGGTAGTTATTTTTGGACCCCTTTTACCAGCTTGGTCATCAAGCTGGTGGCCATCAGCCTTCGGAACACCTCCCAGTCCGACAGCTAAGGTCAGGAACCTGGGAGTCATTTTTGACGAAGGTCTCAATTTTATGGATCACGCAAATAAAGTAGCAACCACTGCCCACTACAAACTTAGAATGATTAGAAAAATCTACCCCTTCCTACCAGAGGCAGCGACTAAAACACTGGTCAGCTCCTTGGTTCTGTCGTCCCTCGATTATTGTAACGGTCTATTCCTTAATGCCCAGGTCAGGGTCACGATGAAGTTACAGTCAATACAGAATGCTGCAGCACGTCTGCTCTCTGGAACGCGTAAATTTGAGGCCATATCCGAAATCATTAAGGAATACCACTGGCTGACAATCCGAAACAGAAAAGTTTAAATCCTTATGTATAGTGTACAAGACATTTAACAATCAAGGACCTCACTTTCTGAAGGATCAATTGAAACCCTACACACCGTGTAGACAGCTTCGTTCCTCCACCTTAAACCAACTAGTGATCCCACGATCCAAAACAGTGTCTTGGGGTGATCGCCGCTTTCTAGTGGCAGCACCCAAATTATGGAACACTCTTCCTCAAAACATCAGGACGAGCCCTTCACTTCTTCAGTTCCGCAAACATTTAAAGACATGGCTGTTCGACCAATAAGACCCATCTATTCCTCACTAGTTTCAACACCAACTCCAAGTATGTGAATTGTTAGCGCCGAGACGCCTGCGGGTATTCGTTCGCGCTCTATAAATGTCAAAAATAAAATAAATAAATTAAAATAAATCTGCTACGTGTTGCCGTGGCAGATTTGATTACTATTTTGGATTTGATTTCTTGAAAGCAGCGGAGCGCAGTGTGCGTTCTGCCATGCACTACCGTTTGCTAGTTTTGTCTTCCTTTGTGTTTTAACGCGGAGCTAGGTGAGTCGGGCTGGCCACTAGCTACCGTGTTTCTTCCTTTGCTTATTCATGTGAGACTGGTACAGCGGAGTTCAGTAGTGTCGCTACGGGCTACCGTGTGTTTATGAATACTTTTGATCTATGTAAGTATCAATGGGGGCTAGCTAGCTTTAAAGGGAAGGTAAAGGGTGACTCAGGTACGTCAGACAATACAAGGAAAAAAGCAATATTTTCCTTTGAAAGCCCTCACCCACCGACCTGGTCGGTGGCATGCTTCATCATCGGGCCCACCACAGTGGCACCGAATGTGCCCCGGGTGTGCTGCAACGCCAGGAGACTGCGGAGCTGGTATATTGCTGCGTGTGCAGTGAGGGAGTGAGATGTGAAAGATTAAAAAGCTATACAAGCGGTCCCAGCACCCGAGGGTTAACAAGTATTTAATAAACTGGGCCTCCGTTAGCTGTTTAAAAAGGCGAATGGACAAAGTGGAGTGATTAATGATCTCCCATGTCCAGTGTGGTCTACATGTTTCTGCCAGTGCCTTTTCTATTATAAGCTGGCTTTCCTCAGGACCAAAGAGTTAAGTGAAAAAGTGCAATTAAATAATAAATTAATAAACTATATTAAGTGATTGTGTTGTTTGTTGGCTATGTGTCGCGCTCGCTAAGGCGCTGTAGCTGTTAGAGGGGGATTCCCTCAAGCTTTTTCTGTTATTTCTTTGTAAAAAGCCTCATGGGTCGCCTGGCAGAGAAAGAGACCGAGTAGTTCGGTCAGGTTCCTCCTTGGACCTATTCGTCCTTCTGCGGCGCCCGGTGTGCCGCAGAAGGACGAATAGGTCCAAGGAGGAACCTGACCGAACTACTCGGTCTCTTTCTCTGCCAGGCGACCCATGAGGCTTTTTACAAAGAAATAACAGAAAAAGCTTGAGGGAATCCCCCTCTAACAGCTACAGCGCCTTAGCGAGCGCGACACATAGCCAACAAACAACACAATCACTTAATATAGTCTATTAATTTATTATTTAATTGCACTTTTTCACTTAACTCTTTGGTCCTGAGGAAAGCCAGCTTATAATAGAAAAGGCACTGGCAGAAACATGTAGACCACACTGGACATGGGAGATCATTAATCACTCCACTTTGTCCATTCGCCTTTTTAAACAGCTAACGGAGGCCCAGTTTATTAAATACTTGTTAACCCTCGGGTGCTGGGACCGCTTGTATAGCTTTTTAATCTTTCACATCTCACTCCCTCACTGCACACGCAGCAATATACCAGCTCCGCAGTCTCCTGGCGTTGCAGCACACCCGGGGCACATTCGGTGCCACTGTGGTGGGCCCGATGATGAAGCATGCCACCGACCAGGTCGGTGGGTGAGGGCTTTCAAAGGAAAATATTGCTTTTTTCCTTGTATTGTCTGACGTACCTGAGTCACCCTTTACCTTCCCTTTAAAGCTAGCTAGCCCCCATTGATACTTACATATAAACACAGGGGATACGGGCTAGCTTACCTAGTCCTCTCTCTCTCTTTGATCTGAATAATACTTTTGATCTATAACAGGATGGTCATGACTCTATTAGGATTAGGAAGATACAATACTCCTAGAGCTGTTTAGAGTCCTGTGATTCCAACAGCCGTTTTCTTGTTCTTCATCACCTCTGGATGGTACTGAGTGTCAGTACACAGTAGAGAAATCCTTGTTCTCTCGTTTCTTGATTTTGGGCTAATGCAAATTAATTTCTGATACTTTTCCAAGGAACTGTTTCAGTTTCATACGTCTTTATTTCGGATATTACATCATAAAAGACATCAATTAAAATACGTACATGATTCATAAAAATTCAGTTCATAACAATTAATCCAACATATTTAAGAAATTTCCCCTAGTGTCCTCTAAAACATCAAGGGTTCAATAAAACAGAATTAAACAAATTCGAAAAGACGTTCTAGAAGAAATATTAATCTTCATCACATTAAATAACAATTGTTAATCCTCATCTGATTAAATAGCAATCTGATTAAATAACAATTGGGTGCCTAGCTCTGATAATCCATGCCCACCCCAAAAATTTGGCAACGCCTATGGTCACCCACTCTGAGGTATTAGATCTTAATACCCAGAGGGCTTCCCTACACACCCGTGAATTAATCCTCCTACAAATGGGTTTAAGCCATTTGCACCGCGGGGCAGAGTAGGCAGGGCAGACAAAAAAGAGGAGGCCAATGGATTCCCTTTGCCCGCTACACCAGGGACAGGACTCATTTTGTTGACCACGCCATTTGTATGTAAATGCCCTTACAGGTAGCGTACCAACTCTAAACTGATGATAGAGTTTTCTGTCTAGACTTTTGGTAATGCTATCCCATTATGGCTCTAAGCGGATGTCAACCTTATGAAGCAAAAAAAGACCTGTCAGATTAGTAGACTGAGACAACAAAACATGTTGTTCTTTTACAGTTGCCCAGTATAATAACTTAAATTCTTTTTTCATCGGGAATACGTTGTTTCCCGGGTCTGACCACAATAGACTCAAGCCCATTTTTTGTAGGATGGACCTCACTTCCCGAAAACATGGAAGGTTTCCTGACCCTATGATTGATCTCAGATCCAAAATTTCATTAGCAAATAAGATCACTTCTGGGGTGGACCATATACGTCTCCACAGAGCAACCATCCTGTATCGAGCTAGATCTCTTATGGAGTGACAGCCCATATCTTATAGAAGGGGGATGATAGGCGTGGATTGTGGAAGACTAACCAAACTGCGCAAGAACTTATTTTGAATTTTTACCAAAGGTGCAAGATCCACAAAACTCCATAAATCCGCTCCGTAAAGAATAGCAGAGCTTATTTTTGCATGGTATATTTTTAATGCTGGTAGTATCCTTTTGGTTTGCGAACATCGTTGCTCCTTTACAAGACACCCCGTTAAACGGGCAAATTTTAAACAGAGGGCCTCGATCTGTGCCTTCCATCGCAGCCTATAGTCTATAACCACCCCTAAATAGGTCATAACACCCACTTGTTCTAAGTTGGTGCCATTCATACGGACTTGACTCCGTTGTGGTTTATTTTTCGTTAAGACCATAAATTTCGTCTTGGACACGTTGATCTCGAGATCGTTAATTTTGCAAAAATCCACAAATTTGTTGATTGCGGTCTGTAGCCCCATTTGTGTTTTTGCCAAGATCAACGTGTTGTCAGCGAAAATAAGAAGGGAAAACTTTCTCCCGCCTAAAACTGGTGCATCTGTTGGGGTATCTGCTAGAAACTGCACTACATCATTTATGAAAAGAAGGAACAGGGTTGGTGCCAGGACACAACCCTGCCTTACACCACGGGTCACTGGGAAGGGCTCTGTCACCTGTCCCTGCCTACCCCATCTTACTCTAGCAAAGTTGTTCTCGTGCAGCCTTACTGTTAACTCCAATAGTTCTGGTGGCATTCCCATTTTCCTCAAAGCATCTCTAGGGACAAGGTCGAACGCGGATTTGAGGTCCACGAATGCTGCATAGATAGTACCCCCACCTAAAAGCACAGCCTTCCAATATATCAAATTAAATCTGAACACTTGGTCGACTGTGCTGGTACTTGACCTAAAACCTGCTTGCATCGGGGATAAAATATTTTCTTCACTCATCCATGCCTGAATTTTAGCAAGAAGCATTCTTGCTATAACTTTCTGCAGGGCATCTATAATGCTTATGGTGCGATAATTCCCTGGTAGAGACCGATCTCCTTTTTTATAAACCGGTAGGATTTCGGCCCCTTTCCATGATTCTGGAACCCTAGCCCCATTGGCAATGGCATTAGCTAAAGTCGTTATATATGGTACCCAGTTTTGCTGATCATACTTGAAAAGAACGGCTGGAATGCAGTCCATGCCGGGCGCTTTGCCCGCTTGGACCAAACTTAACGCACTCTCAGCCTCGGTACTTTCAAACATTAAAAGCTTACTTATGGGCTTAGGTATTGATGACAAGCCTCTCTCTACTTCATTTGTTGCCATCACCAGACCACTAAACTGTGTTGAGTAGTGCTCCACCCAATCCTTGGCAGAAACATGATTAGCTGGCGTTTGCGAGTCCTTAGGCCCGCCCCATTTCACAACCTGCCAGAATTTAATCTGGTTGGAGGACAGGCTGGCCTCATACAAATCCAACCAGCGGCGGTCATCCCATGTTTGCTTCGCGATCTTTTGGACCTTCTTATAATTTGACCGTTCCGCTTTAATAGCGGATGTCATCCTAGATTTGATAGCATTAATCAGGGAGCTATGGGCCTGACGACAGGTCTTGTCATACCATTTAGTACCAGAAGAATCTCCACCTATTTTTCCAGATGTCCCTGGCTTCGTAAAGAGGGTTTTTAATTTATCAAACAATTGCTCATGTAAAGAGCAGATCAGCTCAGGTGAGCCTGAGTTTTCAATCACTAACCTGGCCTGTTTTGCCGAAGATGACACTTCGTGGGAAATTATATCAAGGGTGACTGGGTCGTCCAGGACCCTACACCAACGAACCCTATGACAATCGTTAGTGAGGATGGCCTCCGCTGTAATACAATTTGTGGCGTTAAATTTAGCGAATTCCCCTTCAACTTTCAGCTTTAATACCAGGGGGTTATGGTCACTCTCTGGCCTCGCTATGATTACCATATCCTCTACTATTGACCAGAACTCTTGTTTGATTAAAAAATAGTCTATTCTACTAGTACTAAAACCATTATCGAATGTAACCTGACCTGTCTGAATTTGCTCGTCCATTGACTGCCCTAAAGCACCATTCCAGGCACAAACCCAGCCACAGTAGTGCTGCCTCGGTGACCTTTTTGATAGGTTTTATGTCGAGGTAAGGAACATTCCATAATTGATCAACCTCACCATAGCAATCTTCTCCCTTACTAGGCAGGGGTTCAAAAGTGCAATTTAAGTCACCTGCCACTACTATGCACTTATCCCTCCCAATGGAGTCCAATAAGAGATCTAAATCATCTATTATTGCTGGGCTCCGCCCTCCTGGTAAGCCCCTGGCATAGATGTTAATTAAAAATAAATCCTGTTGTTTATCTCTACTCAGTTTTAGACCAAGGATGTCATTATTTTGGGCTATCAGTTCCAGTGGCCTGTAACCTAAGGATTGTTTAATCCAAATTATTAACCCACCTGACGGTCTTCCCTTTTTTCCCTTGATTGCCGGTTTATAAAAATTAAGATAACCTGTACGAAAGACAGGATCTATTGCCCAGCTTTCTTGAAAAACTAAAATATCATACAGATCTATAAATTCCCCCCATTCTGCTCCATCTAATTTCCCCTTCAACCCCGCAATGTTCCATGAAGCTATCGTTAGTGTGGGTTCCTGTCTTGAAGGTTCATTAGGATTTAAGTCTAAAAACCCCCTCACCTATCAACTGCCCACGTGCGGGCACATCTGCCACATTACCACCTTTAGAATCATCTCCTATATATCTCCCCCCCAATACATTCTCTGTGCTATGCAATTTGTGAGTACAACTATCCTCCCCCTTTGTGAAGGAAGAGTTAAGATCCTCTAGACAACTAACTATAATAGAGTCCCTATGATTGTCGGCTGACTCACAAGAGAGTCAGTCGACCCCTTCCAAACCACTGAGCGGTGCATACCGATTCGAAAGTTGGGGGAAGAACGGGGGATGTGTAAATAAAGCAGGTGGATGTCTCCCTCTCAATCTACTGTTGTGGTATGATGGTGTTTGATAGGGAGGGTCACTGGATCTATCTCGTTGTGGATAGAAGTAATGCAACGATAGCGTTTGGACTTCGCCCACTTTTCCAAATATTGGTTTTCTACGAATAAAGTCCACCACCCATTGCTCCCTGAAATTAACAATAATGCAGTCCCCCTCTAAATCCTTTTGACAATGGCCCACCCAGTCTACTCTCCTGACATTAAGGATCTCAGTTTTGGACATTGGTGGGAGAGTTCTATTCTTATTAAGCCAGAAGTTTACTTTATTATGTAGATCCCGATGTGATTCCACTTTCCCCTCCTCCAAGGGGACCACTCCTGTTAGGATAATAGTATAAGGCATTGACTCAGGTGGCAAGTTGACACATGGCAGTTTAGGATGGGATTTTTTCCTGACCAGATTTTCATATTCCAGTGGGCGGGTAGTTTTAACTGGCCTACTAGGGGCATGCTGGGATTTGGATGCTACACCTTCTTTTGGGGATTATCCTTGCCAGTTTTATTCTCAGCCCTGCTTTCCCCCTGCTTTTGCAGTACCTGTTGAGATAGTAGTGGTGCTGGTTTAGTTGGTTGCCCTATCCCTCCAATTTTATTTTTGGGCTGTTTCTGGTTTCCGGAATGGGCAGCACCTATATTATCAGGTAGTTTAGTTAACTTTTTCAAACTAACCATATTGTCTCTCACTAATGACTCCATCTGGTCCATTTTGTCATTTAACAACCTCGTTCGTTCTAATAACGGCAACAGTAGGGATTTTACCACAAATTCTATCTTGCCCAGCAAAGCATCATCTATGTTATTTATCGGGGGATAATTTAAAATATTCGTAGGAGAAGGGGAGATAATTGCAGGAGCTACTGTATCTGATGTTAGTGTTGTGATACTCTTGTTTTTTGGAACCTTCGCAATACCCCCCATTTGTGTTTTCTCTTCCCGTTTCCTTTTACTAGGTTTTAGTTTTTGGGATTCTTCTAAAGATTTGTTTATAGGCTCGGGGCTAGATACTGGACCAGTAATTTCAAAGTCATTGCTTTCGACATCCACCAATTTATTAAAAAGGGAGCTACTCGATGATATATCCAGAGCATTGGCAGCAACATCGGACACCCGACCCACTGATATCTGTTCCGGGTTTACACCGATGTTGTCACTAGGGTCCAGTAGGGATAGTGGAACTGGGGAAACTGCCTGACCTATTTTCCCTAGTGAAGACCGCTTCCCAGTTACCAGGTCAATAGATAGGCGTTTTTCGGCAAGGGCTATTTCTTTTTCCAAAATACAGGTAGTCAGTTTAAAAAAATGGTCAATGGTACCTGTAAACACCCCATTCGATGTAGTAACCTGTACCAGTCTTTCTTTACCAGATCGTAAAGTCATCTTTATAACCAAATAAGCCCCGAATCAATTTCAAAGGGACGACCGTATAAGAAGATAGTAGCGCCAAAACCCACCAAAAAAATAAATAAAAAGAAATTCAACAATCTCCAAAATAACATATATTAGAACAATATATTCCAGGAATCACAAAAGAGGGGTGACCCAACCCAACCTCAGACAACCTCGGACGGCCTCAGACGGCCTCAGACGGCCCGCCCTTTGCCCGCGCACGGTCCCGCGTCGCGGGAAATTGATGGAATTATAAGGAGGCAGGCGGGGGTGTGTCCAGTGCGGGAAGAGGCGGCAGGTGTGGAGCAAATGGCCTGCAGGGCCTCGCAGTCCCACAGAGTCAGCAAATTCGGCCCCAGAGTCCAGTGAACGGCGCCCACGAAGCGGGGGCCGTGAAAGGTCTCTCAGACACCCTCAGACAATATCCTCGTAGTCAAGACTGTCAGCCAGGTGAGCAAACGAAGAAAACGGCACCCGAAGAGCGGGGGCCGTGTAGCAAAGATAAGGAGGCAGGCGGGGGTGTGTCCAGTGCGGGAAGAGGCGGCAGGTGTGGAGCAAATGGCCTGCTGGGCCTCGCAGTCCCACAGAAATATTTACAACAAGGGGTGGTGAGGGACAGAGTCTCTGAATTAAGCAGAATACTCTCACCCAGTCAAAAGATCAGGGCTAGATCCAACACCGTTTTTTAGCTCATTGCACCATCCCAGTTTCAGAACCTGGCTGTATGCAAATTAGTCTGTTCCTGTCCCAGTGCATGATGGGAACAGGGCAAACCAAACTACAAAAGCCAATTCTTACACTGGGAAGGAAACAAGCTTCCGGGGACCGGTTTCTGGCATTACAGCCGTCTTCGGCCCGGCTTGCTTGAATCCTGATGGTGCAATGAGCAAGGGACTCATGTCTGAGTATACCCTTCCACGCTTAGGGTGGACAAAAATATTTACAACAAGGGGTGGTGAGGGACAGAGTCTCTGAATTAAGCAGAATACTCTCACCCAGTCAAAAGATCAGGGCTAGATCCAACACCGTTTTTTAGCTCATTGCACCATCCCAGTTTCAGAACCTGGCTGTATGCAAATTAGTCTGTTCCTGTCCCAGTGCATGATGGGAACAGGGCAAACCAAACTACAAAAGCCAATTCTTACACTGGGAAGGAAACAAGCTTCCGGGGACCGGTTTCTGGCATTACAGCCGTCTTCGGCCCGGCTTGCTTGAATCCTGATGGTGCAATGAGCAAGGGACTCATGTCTGAGTATACCCTTCCACGCTTAGGGTGGACAAAAATATTTACAACAAGGGGTGGTGAGGGACAGAGTCTCTGAATTAAGCAGAATACTCTCACCCAGTCAAAAGATCAGGGCTAGATCCAACACCGTTTTTTAGCTCATTGCACCATTCCAGTTTCAGAACCTGGCTGTATGCAAATTAGTCTGTTCCTGTCCCAGTGCATGATGGGAACAGGGCAAACCAAACTACAAAAGCCAATTCTTACACTGGGAAGGAAACAAGCTTCCGGGGACCGGTTTCTGGCATTACAGCCGTCTTCGGCCCGGCTTGCTTGAATCCTGATGGTGCAATGAGCAAGGGACTCATGTCTGAGTATACCCTTCCACGCTTAGGGTGGACAAAAATATTTACAACAAGGGGTGGTGAGGGACAGAGTCTCTGAATTAAGCAGAATACTCTCACCCAGTCAAAAGATCAGGGCTAGATCCAACACCGTTTTTTAGCTCATTGCACCATCCCAGTTTCAGAACCTGGCTGTATGCAAATTAGTCTGTTCCTGTCCCAGTGCATGATGGGAACAGGGCAAACCAAACTACAAAAGCCAATTCTTACACTGGGAAGGAAACAAGCTTCCGGGGACCGGTTTCTGGCATTACAGCCGTCTTCGGCCCGGCTTGCTTGAATCCTGATGGTGCAATGAGCAAGGGACTCATGTCTGAGTATACCCTTCCACGCTTAGGGTGGACAAAAATATTTACAACAAGGGGTGGTGAGGGACAGAGTCTCTGAATTAAGCAGAATACTCTCACCCAGTCAAAAGATCAGGGCTAGATCCAACACCGTTTTTTTAGCTCATTGCACCATCCCAGTTTCAGAACCTGGCTGTATGCAAATTAGTCTGTTCCTGTCCCAGTGCATGATGGGAACAGGGCAAACCAAACTACAAAAGCCAATTCTTACACTGGGAAGGAAACAAGCTTCCGGGGACCGGTTTCTGGCATTACAGCCCTCTTCGGCCCGGCTTGCTTGAATCCTGATGGTGCAATGAGCAAGGGACTCATGTCTGAGTATACCCTTCCACGCTTAGGGTGGACAAAAATATTTACAACAAGGGGTGGTGAGGGACAGAGTCTCTGAATTAAGCAGAATACTCTCACCCAGTCAAAAGATCAGGGCTAGATCCAACACCGTTTTTTAGCTCATTGCACCATCCCAGTTTCAGAACCTGGCTGTATGCAAATTAGTCTGTTCCTGTCCCAGTGCATGATGGGAACAGGGCAAACCAAACTACAAAAGCCAATTCTTACACTGGGAAGGAAACAAGCTTCCGGGGACCGGTTTCTGGCATTACAGCCGTCTTCGGCCCGGCTTGCTTGAATCCTGATGGTGCAATGAGCAAGGGACTCATGTCTGAGTATACCCTTCCACGCTTAGGGTGGACAAAAATATTTACAACAAGGGGTGGTGAGGGACAGAGTCTCTGAATTAAGCAGAATACTCTCACCCAGTCAAAAGATCAGGGCTAGATCCAACACCGTTTTTTAGCTCATTGCACCATCCCAGTTTCAGAACCTGGCTGTATGCAAATTAGTCTGTTCCTGTCCCAGTGCATGATGGGAACAGGGCAAACCAAACTACAAAAGCCAATTCTTACACTGGGAAGGAAACAAGCTTCCGGGGACCGGTTTCTGGCATTACAGCCGTCTTCGGCCCGGCTTGCTTGAATCCTGATGGTGCAATGAGCAAGGGACTCATGTCTGAGTATACCCTTCCACGCTTAGGGTGGACAAAAATATTTACAACAAGGGGTGGTGAGGGACAGAGTCTCTGAATTAAGCAGAATACTCTCACCCAGTCAAAAGATCAGGGCTAGATCCAACACCGTTTTTTAGCTCATTGCACCATCCCAGTTTCAGAACCTGGCTGTATGCAAATTAGTCTGTTCCTGTCCCAGTGCATGATGGGAACAGGGCAAACCAAACTACAAAAGCCAATTCTTACACTGGGAAGGAAACAAGCTTCCGGGGACCGGTTTCTGGCATTACAGCCGTCTTCGGCCCGGCTTGCTTGAATCCTGATGGTGCAATGAGCAAGGGACTCATGTCTGAGTATACCCTTCCACGCTTAGGGTGGACAAAAATATTTACAACAAGGGGTGGTGAGGGACAGAGTCTCTGAATTAAGCAGAATACTCTCACCCAGTCAAAAGATCAGGGCTAGATCCAACACCGTTTTTAGCTCATTGCACCATCCCAGTTTCAGAACCTGGCTGTATGCAAATTAGTCTGTTCCTGTCCCAGTGCATGATGGGAACAGGGCAAACCAAACTACAAAAGCCAATTCTTACACTGGGAAGGAAACAAGCTTCCGGGGACCGGTTTCTGGCATTACAGCCGTCTTCGGCCCGGCTTGCTTGAATCCTGATGGTGCAATGAGCAAGGGACTCATGTCTGAGTATACCCTTCCACGCTTAGGGTGGACAAAAATATTTACAACAAGGGGTGGTGAGGGACAGAGTCTCTGAATTAAGCAGAATACTCTCACCCAGTCAAAAGATCAGGGCTAGATCCAACACCGTTTTTTAGCTCATTGCACCATCCCAGTTTCAGAACCTGGCTGTATGCAAATTAGTCTGTTCCTGTCCCAGTGCATGATGGGAACAGGGCAAACCAAACTACAAAAGCCAATTCTTACACTGGGAAGGAAACAAGCTTCCGGGGACCGGTTTCTGGCATTACAGCCGTCTTCGGCCCGGCTTGCTTGAATCCTGATGGTGCAATGAGCAAGGGACTCATGTCTGAGTATACCCTTCCACGCTTAGGGTGGACAAAAATATTTACAACAAGGGGTGGTGAGGGACAGAGTCTCTGAATTAAGCAGAATACTCTCACCCAGTCAAAAGATCAGGGCTAGATCCAACACCGTTTTTTAGCTCATTGCACCATCCCAGTTTCAGAACCTGGCTGTATGCAAATTAGTCTGTTCCTGTCCCAGTGCATGATGGGAACAGGGCAAACTAAACTACAAAAGCCAATTCTTACACTGGGAAGGAAACAAGCTTCCGGGGACTGGTTTCTGGCATTACAGCCGTCTTCGGCCCGGCTTGCTTGAATCCTGATGGTGCAATGAGCAAGGGACTCATGTCTGAGTATACCCTTCCACGCTTAGGGTGGACAAAAATATTTACAACAAGGGGTGGTGAGGGACAGAGTCTCTGAATTAAGCAGAATACTCTCACCCAGTCAAAAGATCAGGGCTAGATCCAACACCGTTTTTTAGCTCATTGCACCATCCCAGTTTCAGAACCTGGCTGTATGCAAATTAGTCTGTTCCTGTCCCAGTGCATGATGGGAACAGGGCAAACCAAACTACAAAAGCCAATTCTTACACTGGGAAGGAAACAAGCTTCCGGGGACCGGTTTCTGGCATTACAGCCGTCTTCGGCCCGGCTTGCTTGAATCCTGATGGTGCAATGAGCAAGGGACTCATGTCTGAGTATACCCTTCCACGCTTAGGGTGGACAAAAATATTTACAACAAGGGGTGGTGAGGGACAGAGTCTCTGAATTAAGCAGAATACTCTCACCCAGTCAAAAGATCAGGGCTAGATCCAACACCGTTTTTTAGCTCATTGCACCATCCCAGTTTCAGAACCTGGCTGTATGCAAATTAGTCTGTTCCTGTCCCAGTGCATGATGGGAACAGGGCAAACCAAACTACAAAAGCCAATTCTTACACTGGGAAGGAAACAAGCTTCCGGGGACCGGTTTCTGGCATTACAGCCGTCTTCGGCCCGGCTTGCTTGAATCCTGATGGTGCAATGAGCAAGGGACTCATGTCTGAGTATACCCTTCCACGCTTAGGGTGGACAAAAATATTTACAACAAGGGGTGGTGAGGGACAGAGTCTCTGAATTAAGCAGAATACTCTCACCCAGTCAAAAGATCAGGGCTAGATCCAACACCGTTTTTTAGCTCATTGCACCATCCCAGTTTCAGAACCTGGCTGTATGCAAATTAGTCTGTTCCTGTCCCAGTGCATGATGGGAACAGGGCAAACCAAACTACAAAAGCCAATTCTTACACTGGGAAGGAAACAAGCTTCCGGGGACCGGTTTCTGGCATTACAGCCGTCTTCGGCCCGGCTTGCTTGAATCCTGATGGTGCAATGAGCAAGGGACTCATGTCTGAGTATACCCTTCCACGCTTAGGGTGGACAAAAATATTTACAACAAGGGGTGGTGAGGGACAGAGTCTCTGAATTAAGCAGAATACTCTCACCCAGTCAAAAGATCAGGGCTAGATCCAACACCGTTTTTTAGCTCATTGCACCATCCCAGTTTCAGAACCTGGCTGTATGCAAATTAGTCTGTTCCTGTCCCAGTGCATGATGGGAACAGGGCAAACCAAACTACAAAAGCCAATTCTTACACTGGGAAGGAAACAAGCTTCCGGGGACCGGTTTCTGGCATTACAGCCGTCTTCGGCCCGGCTTGCTTGAATCCCGATGGTGCAATGAGCAAGGGACTCATGTCTGAGTATACCCTTCCACGCTTAGGGTGGACAAAAATATTTACAACAAGGGGTGGTGAGGGACAGTCTCTGAATTAAGCAGAATACTCTCACCCAGTCAAAAGATCAGGGCTAGATCCAACACCGTTTTTTAGCTCATTGCACCATCCCAGTTTCAGAACCTGGCTGTATGCAAATTAGTCTTTTCCTGTCCCAGTGCATGATGGGAACAGGGCAAACCAAACTACAAAAGCCAATTCTTACACTGGGAAGGAAACAAGCTTCCGGGGACCGGTTTCTGGCATTACAGCCGTCTTCGGCCCGGCTTGCTTGAATCCTGATGGTGCAATGAGCAAGGGACTCATGTCTGAGTATACCCTTCCACGCTTAGGGTGGACAAAAATATTTACAACAAGGGGTGGTGAGGGACAGTCTCTCTGAATTAAGCAGAATACTCTCACCCAGTCAAAAGATCAGGGCTAGATCCAACACCGTTTTTTAGCTCATTGCACCATCCCAGTTTCAGAACCTGGCTGTATGCAAATTAGTCTGTTCCTGTCCCAGTGCATGATGGGAACAGGGCAAACCAAACTACAAAAGCCAATTCTTACACTGGGAAGGAAACAAGCTTCCGGGGACCGGTTTCTGGCATTACAGCCGTCTTCGGCCCGGCTTGCTTGAATCCTGATGGTGCAATGAGCAAGGGACTCATGTCTGAGTATACCCTTCCACGCTTAGGGTGGACAAAAATATTTACAACAAGGGGTGGTGAGGGACAGAGTCTCTGAATTAAGCAGAATACTCTCACCCAGTCAAAAGATCAGGGCTAGATCCAACACCGTTTTTTAGCTCATTGCACCATCCCAGTTTCAGAACCTGGCTGTATGCAAATTCGTCTGTTCCTGTCCCAGTGCATGATGGGAACAGGGCAAACCAAACTACAAAAGCCAATTCTTACACTGGGAAGGAAACAAGCTTCCGGGGACCGGTTTCTGGCATTACAGCCGTCTTCGGCCCGGCTTGCTTGAATCCTGATGGTGCAATGAGCAAGGGACTCATGTCTGAGTATACCCTTCCACGCTTAGGGTGGACAAAAATATTTACAACAAGGGGTGGTGAGGGACAGAGTCTCTGAATTAAGCAGAATAGTCTCACCCAGTCAAAAGATCAGGGCTAGATCCAACACCGTTTTTTAGCTCATTGCACCATCCCAGTTTCAGAACCTGGCTGTATGCAAATTAGTCTGTTCCTGTCCCAGTGCATGATGGGAACAGGGCAAACCAAACTACAAAAGCCAATTCTTACACTGGGAAGGAAACAAGCTTCCGGGGACCGGTTTCTGGCATTACAGCCGTCTTCGGCCCGGCTTGCTTGAATCCTGATGGTGCAATGAGCAAGGGACTCATGTCTGAGTATACCCTTCCACGCTTAGGGTGGACAAAAATATTTACAACAAGGGGTGGTGAGGGACAGAGTCTCTGAATTAAGCAGAATACTCTCACCCAGTCAAAAGATCAGGGCTAGATCCAACACCGTTTTTTAGCTCATTGCACCATCCCAGTTTCAGAACCTGGCTGTATGCAAATTAGTCTGTTCCTGTCCCAGTGCATGATGGGAACAGGGCAAACCAAACTACAAAAGCCAATTCTTACACTGGGAAGGAAACAAGCTTCCGGGGACCGGTTTCTGGCATTACAGCCGTCTTCGGCCCGGCTTGCTTGAATCCTGATGGTGCAATGAGCAAGGGACTCATGTCTGAGTATACCCTTCCACGCTTAGGGTGGACAAAAATATTTACAACAAGGGGTGGTGAGGGACAGAGTCTCTGAATTAAGCAGAATACTCTCACCCAGTCAAAAGATCAGGGCTAGATCCAACACCGTTTTTTAGCTCATTGCACCATCCCAGTTTCAGAACCTGGCTGTATGCAAATTAGTCTGTTCCTGTCCCAGTGCATGATGGGAACAGGGCAAACCAAACTACAAAAGCCAATTCTTACACTGGGAAGGAAACAAGCTTCCGGGGACCGGTTTCTGGCATTACAGCCGTCTTCGGCCCGGCTTGCTTGAATCCTGATGGTGCAATGAGCAAGGGACTCATGTCTGAGTATACCCTTCCAGGCTTAGGGTGGACAAAAATATTTACAACAAGGGGTGGTGAGGGACAGTCTCTCTGAATTAAGCAGAATACTCTCACCCAGTCAAAAGATCAGGGCTAGATCCAACACCGTTTTTTAGCTCATTGCACCATCCCAGTTTCAGAACCTGGCTGTATGCAAATTCGTCTGTTCCTGTCCCAGTGCATGATGGGAACAGGGCAAACCAAACTACAAAAGCCAATTCTTACACTGGGAAGGAAACAAGCTTCCGGGGACCGGTTTCTGGCATTACAGCCGTCTTCGGCCCGGCTTGCTTGAATCCTGATGGTGCAATGAGCAAGGGACTCATGTCTGAGTATACCCTTCCACGCTTAGGGTGGACAAAAATATTTACAACAAGGGGTGGTGAGGGACAGAGTCTCTGAATTAAGCAGAATACTCTCACCCAGTCAAAAGATCAGGGCTAGATCCAACACCGTTTTTTAGCTCATTGCACCATCCCAGTTTCAGAACCTGGCTGTATGCAAATTAGTCTGTTCCTGTCCCAGTGCATGATGGGAACAGGGCAAACCAAACTACAAAAGCCAATTCTTACACTGGGAAGGAAACAAGCTTCCGGGGACCGGTTTCTGGCATTACAGCCGTCTTCGGCCCGGCTTGCTTGAATCCTGATGGTGCAATGAGCAAGGGACTCATGTCTGAGTATACCCTTCCACGCTTAGGGTGGACAAAAATATTTACAACAAGGGGTGGTGAGGGACAGAGTCTCTGAATTAAGCAGAATACTCTCACCCAGTCAAAAGATCAGGGCTAGATCCAACACCGTTTTTTAGCTCATTGCACCATCCCAGTTTCAGAACCTGGCTGTATGCAAATTAGTCTGTTCCTGTCCCAGTGCATGATGGGAACAGGGCAAACTAAACTACAAAAGCCAATTCTTACACTGGGAAGGAAACAAGCTTCCGGGGACTGGTTTCTGGCATTACAGCCGTCTTCGGCCCGGCTTGCTTGAATCCTGATGGTGCAATGAGCAAGGGACTCATGTCTGAGTATACCCTTCCACGCTTAGGGTGGACAAAAATATTTACAACAAGGGGTGGTGAGGGACAGAGTCTCTGAATTAAGCAGAATACTCTCACCCAGTCAAAAGATCAGGGCTAGATCCAACACCGTTTTTTAGCTCATTGCACCATCCCAGTTTCAGAACCTGGCTGTATGCAAATTAGTCTGTTCCTGTCCCAGTGCATGATGGGAACAGGGCAAACCAAACTACAAAAGCCAATTCTTACACTGGGAAGGAAACAAGCTTCCGGGGACCGGTTTCTGGCATTACAGCCGTCTTCGGCCCGGCTTGCTTGAATCCTGATGGTGCAATGAGCAAGGGACTCATGTCTGAGTATACCCTTCCACGCTTAGGGTGGACAAAAATATTTACAACAAGGGGTGGTGAGGGACAGAGTCTCTGAATTAAGCAGAATACTCTCACCCAGTCAAAAGATCAGGGCTAGATCCAACACCGTTTTTTAGCTCATTGCACCATCCCAGTTTCAGAACCTGGCTGTATGCAAATTAGTCTGTTCCTGTCCCAGTGCATGATGGGAACAGGGCAAACCAAACTACAAAAGCCAATTCTTACACTGGGAAGGAAACAAGCTTCCGGGGACCGGTTTCTGGCATTACAGCCGTCTTCGGCCCGGCTTGCTTGAATCCTGATGGTGCAATGAGCAAGGGACTCATGTCTGAGTATACCCTTCCACGCTTAGGGTGGACAAAAATATTTACAACAAGGGGTGGTGAGGGACAGAGTCTCTGAATTAAGCAGAATACTCTCACCCAGTCAAAAGATCAGGGCTAGATCCAACACCGTTTTTTAGCTCATTGCACCATCCCAGTTTCAGAACCTGGCTGTATGCAAATTAGTCTGTTCCTGTCCCAGTGCATGATGGGAACAGGGCAAACCAAACTACAAAAGCCAATTCTTACACTGGGAAGGAAACAAGCTTCCGGGGACCGGTTTCTGGCATTACAGCCGTCTTCGGCCCGGCTTGCTTGAATCCTGATGGTGCAATGAGCAAGGGACTCATGTCTGAGTATACCCTTCCACGCTTAGGGTGGACAAAAATATTTACAACAAGGGGTGGTGAGGGACAGAGTCTCTGAATTAAGCAGAATACTCTCACCCAGTCAAAAGATCAGGGCTAGATCCAACACCGTTTTTTAGCTCATTGCACCATCCCAGTTTCAGAACCTGGCTGTATGCAAATTAGTCTGTTCCTGTCCCAGTGCATGATGGGAACAGGGCAAACCAAACTACAAAAGCCAATTCTTACACTGGGAAGGAAACAAGCTTCCGGGGACCGGTTTCTGGCATTACAGCCGTCTTCGGCCCGGCTTGCTTGAATCCCGATGGTGCAATGAGCAAGGGACTCATGTCTGAGTATACCCTTCCACGCTTAGGGTGGACAAAAATATTTACAACAAGGGGTGGTGAGGGACAGTCTCTGAATTAAGCAGAATACTCTCACCCAGTCAAAAGATCAGGGCTAGATCCAACACCGTTTTTTAGCTCATTGCACCATCCCAGTTTCAGAACCTGGCTGTATGCAAATTAGTCTTTTCCTGTCCCAGTGCATGATGGGAACAGGGCAAACCAAACTACAAAAGCCAATTCTTACACTGGGAAGGAAACAAGCTTCCGGGGACCGGTTTCTGGCATTACAGCCGTCTTCGGCCCGGCTTGCTTGAATCCTGATGGTGCAATGAGCAAGGGACTCATGTCTGAGTATACCCTTCCACGCTTAGGGTGGACAAAAATATTTACAACAAGGGGTGGTGAGGGACAGTCTCTCTGAATTAAGCAGAATACTCTCACCCAGTCAAAAGATCAGGGCTAGATCCAACACCGTTTTTTAGCTCATTGCACCATCCCAGTTTCAGAACCTGGCTGTATGCAAATTAGTCTGTTCCTGTCCCAGTGCATGATGGGAACAGGGCAAACCAAACTACAAAAGCCAATTCTTACACTGGGAAGGAAACAAGCTTCCGGGGACCGGTTTCTGGCATTACAGCCGTCTTCGGCCCGGCTTGCTTGAATCCTGATGGTGCAATGAGCAAGGGACTCATGTCTGAGTATACCCTTCCACGCTTAGGGTGGACAAAAATATTTACAACAAGGGGTGGTGAGGGACAGAGTCTCTGAATTAAGCAGAATACTCTCACCCAGTCAAAAGATCAGGGCTAGATCCAACACCGTTTTTTAGCTCATTGCACCATCCCAGTTTCAGAACCTGGCTGTATGCAAATTCGTCTGTTCCTGTCCCAGTGCATGATGGGAACAGGGCAAACCAAACTACAAAAGCCAATTCTTACACTGGGAAGGAAACAAGCTTCCGGGGACCGGTTTCTGGCATTACAGCCGTCTTCGGCCCGGCTTGCTTGAATCCTGATGGTGCAATGAGCAAGGGACTCATGTCTGAGTATACCCTTCCACGCTTAGGGTGGACAAAAATATTTACAACAAGGGGTGGTGAGGGACAGAGTCTCTGAATTAAGCAGAATAGTCTCACCCAGTCAAAAGATCAGGGCTAGATCCAACACCGTTTTTTAGCTCATTGCACCATCCCAGTTTCAGAACCTGGCTGTATGCAAATTAGTCTGTTCCTGTCCCAGTGCATGATGGGAACAGGGCAAACCAAACTACAAAAGCCAATTCTTACACTGGGAAGGAAACAAGCTTCCGGGGACCGGTTTCTGGCATTACAGCCGTCTTCGGCCCGGCTTGCTTGAATCCTGATGGTGCAATGAGCAAGGGACTCATGTCTGAGTATACCCTTCCACGCTTAGGGTGGACAAAAATATTTACAACAAGGGGTGGTGAGGGACAGAGTCTCTGAATTAAGCAGAATACTCTCACCCAGTCAAAAGATCAGGGCTAGATCCAACACCGTTTTTTAGCTCATTGCACCATCCCAGTTTCAGAACCTGGCTGTATGCAAATTAGTCTGTTCCTGTCCCAGTGCATGATGGGAACAGGGCAAACCAAACTACAAAAGCCAATTCTTACACTGGGAAGGAAACAAGCTTCCGGGGACCGGTTTCTGGCATTACAGCCGTCTTCGGCCCGGCTTGCTTGAATCCTGATGGTGCAATGAGCAAGGGACTCATGTCTGAGTATACCCTTCCACGCTTAGGGTGGACAAAAATATTTACAACAAGGGGTGGTGAGGGACAGAGTCTCTGAATTAAGCAGAATACTCTCACCCAGTCAAAAGATCAGGGCTAGATCCAACACCGTTTTTTAGCTCATTGCACCATCCCAGTTTCAGAACCTGGCTGTATGCAAATTAGTCTGTTCCTGTCCCAGTGCATGATGGGAACAGGGCAAACCAAACTACAAAAGCCAATTCTTACACTGGGAAGGAAACAAGCTTCCGGGGACCGGTTTCTGGCATTACAGCCGTCTTCGGCCCGGCTTGCTTGAATCCTGATGGTGCAATGAGCAAGGGACTCATGTCTGAGTATACCCTTCCAGGCTTAGGGTGGACAAAAATATTTACAACAAGGGGTGGTGAGGGACAGTCTCTCTGAATTAAGCAGAATACTCTCACCCAGTCAAAAGATCAGGGCTAGATCCAACACCGTTTTTTAGCTCATTGCACCATCCCAGTTTCAGAACCTGGCTGTATGCAAATTCGTCTGTTCCTGTCCCAGTGCATGATGGGAACAGGGCAAACCAAACTACAAAAGCCAATTCTTACACTGGGAAGGAAACAAGCTTCCGGGGACCGGTTTCTGGCATTACAGCCGTCTTCGGCCCGGCTTGCTTGAATCCTGATGGTGCAATGAGCAAGGGACTCATGTCTGAGTATACCCTTCCACGCTTAGGGTGGACAAAAATATTTACAACAAGGGGTGGTGAGGGACAGAGTCTCTGAATTAAGCAGAATACTCTCACCCAGTCAAAAGATCAGGGCTAGATCCAACACCGTTTTTTAGCTCATTGCACCATCCCAGTTTCAGAACCTGGCTGTATGCAAATTAGTCTGTTCCTGTCCCAGTGCATGATGGGAACAGGGCAAACCAAACTACAAAAGCCAATTCTTACACTGGGAAGGAAACAAGCTTCCGGGGACCGGTTTCTGGCATTACAGCCGTCTTCGGCCCGGCTTGCTTGAATCCTGATGGTGCAATGAGCAAGGGACTCATGTCTGAGTATACCCTTCCACGCTTAGGGTGGACAAAAATATTTACAACAAGGGGTGGTGAGGGACAGAGTCTCTGAATTAAGCAGAATACTCTCACCCAGTCAAAAGATCAGGGCTAGATCCAACACCGTTTTTTAGCTCATTGCACCATCCCAGTTTCAGAACCTGGCTGTATGCAAATTAGTCTGTTCCTGTCCCAGTGCATGATGGGAACAGGGCAAACCAAACTACAAAAGCGTCAGCAAATTCGGCCCCGGAGTCCAGCGAACGGCGCCCGCGAAGCGGGGGACGTGAAAGGTCTCTCAGACAATATCCTCGTAGTCAAGAGAGTCAGCCAGGTGAGCAAACGAAGAAAACGGCACCCGAAGAGTGGGGGCCGTGTAGCAAAGATAAGGAGGCAGGTGGGGGCGTGTCCAGTGTGGGAAGAGGCAGCAGGTGTGGAGCAAATGGCCTGCTGGGCCTCGCAGTCCCACAGAGTCAGCAAATTCAGCCCCGGAGTCCAGTGAACGGCGCCCGCGAAGGAGTCGCTCTGGGCCCCGGAAAGGGAGGGAAGCCCGGAGTCGACTCAACGGGCTCCACGCGCGGAGCAGTGGGAGGGTCACCACTAGCGGGCCTCGTCGGGACTGATGAGGAGAAGTAGAAGAGCGACGATGCTTCTTCGACTTCTTCTTATGCTTAGACTTAGCCGACCACGAATGCGAAGACTTCGATGACTTGTCGGAATGGGGATGGCTACGCGACCGGTCCCTCGACCTCCCTCTCGACCGGGACCTTGAACGTCGCGGAGCCAGCTTTGGGACCGCTCTCGCAAAGCCTTCGGCCTCAAAAACTGACAGTTGGAGCACGACTTGAGGTCGTGGTCGCGCTCCAGGCAAAAGAGGAACACGCGGTGGGGATCCGTCACCGACATCAGCCGGTTACAGGAACCATAGGCCTTAAAACCAGGCATCCTCATGCACCAGTTCAGCGTTCAAAACTCGAAACACGACGCCGACAAAAAGTTGAGAATAACGTAATCAAAACATGACTAAGGTACCGCTCTTTCCGGATCTTCGCTGGCTGGCGCGAAAAAAAAAAAAGATCTGACGTGACAGCGCAAGGGTGGCATCTAAGTAGCTGCCGCAACGTCATCCCGGCGACCATGATGCCAGACATGGAGCCGACCGACGTCACCTTCTGACGCGCAGAGGCACTGCTGACGAAAAAACTTTCCGGATTCAGTCTGAAGCCTGGGGGTAATTCTAGGGTAAGGAATCTATAACTAACGTGTTTCTTTTAGATCAGAGGCCCAGTCAATGCAGGTTAATAGCATGGCTGGCGATGGTACTTGTGTTGGTAATGACAACTGTACTAATAAACTATATTACCTTACGAAAAGGAACTTTTAATGCCCCTTCACTGCTATGTGCCCATGTTTTTTTTCTCAGAAGAATGCTCAAAAGTATAGTTATGTTCACATAGCAAGAGGCTTGTACAGTGAGGTGATGGCCGACCATGCTCCTTTACTTTGTTTGTCATACAATTCAACTGCACTTCAGAGACAAGAGAATTGCATACTTGCAAAAACTCCTAATACAAATCTATAATCAAACAGCTTATACCCAGAGAGGTGGTGGAAGACTGACAATGGTCTGGAACACAAAAAATATATCTATGAGAGACTGAAACAAAAGTTTTTAGATTGACCACATTCTCTTGAAAATTCCTATTGTTTTAAATGACTCCAAGAGAAGTGCCCTGGCGGTACGCACGAAGCAACAAGAACATCGATCTAGTACGAGAAACTTTGCTCTGAAATACTTCAGCCCTTTTGACCTAATCAGGGCTTCTCTCTTGCCACCAAATCAGACAGCAATACTTTAATTTAGTAATGGAACACCTACTTGCAGCACTAATGTGGCATAATAATCCCTTGCTCAATGAGCTTTGATCACCCCCAATACCTTCTTTTTCAGCCAGTGTAAGACATGTTTGGATTCTTACGACAGTCTGTGAAGTCATGAACTGTTATGAGACATCTAATCTCTTCATGGTTCCAAACAAATCCCACACACAGATAAACATGCACTTGTAACTCTTGTATCCATGAAAAACAAGAGAAAAGGTCTCTCTTGGCATCCAGTAGGTGGAACTTCTCATCAACCAAAGAGAAATGAAGGAATAGAAAGAAAAATATAACCAGATGGATATTCAGATAGATGAAACTCAGAAGACACAAAGCGTACAGGATGGATTCACTTGTAGCCAAGTTAAGATCCAATGTAAACTTAGGTAATGGCATTGCAACAAAGCTATTCATCAGCCCTTTCAGACATTATAACTGCAAAGCGTATTGACTGCAACTCCAACAAGCCTGAGGTGTAGGCGGGTTTATGCCAAAGACCATCTCCATCTCGCCCAGGTGGTTTCTCCTGCCCAGTAAGGAAAATTCTACTTACCAGTATGCATCTGTTCTTGGAATGAAGAGCGGCAGATTCTCACACTGAGCATTAGATCGCCACCTGGTGTTGGGCTCGGATGATTGCATGTTGTTGTCATCATGGAAGAAGTCTTTGTAGTCACGAGATAGGTGACGATAGTGCGCATGGGCATTGACTCCATCCTTAGATTGTTTTTCACCATGATGGGAAATTATGGAGATAGTAGAAAGAAAAAAGCGTGTCCATGCGGTATATCTAAGTAAGATAGAACTGGAACAGATACAGGTCCCGGGAGGTGGGTGGGGGTGTGAGAATCTGAAGCTTAACATGCCAAGAACAGATGCGTTCTGGTAAGTAGCATTTCCTGTTAGAGACATATGAGCTGCAGATCTCACACTGAGCATCGATTATTCAGCAGCTTCTCCCCTAGCGGTGTTCACCTGTATCAGTTGCAGTAGTTTGAAAAAGAGTTTTGAGGACAGCTTGGCCAACAGCAGCTTGCTGCTTGGCTTGCACATCAACACAATAGTGTTTAGTGAAGGTATGTGTTGTAGACCATGTTGCTGCCTTGCAGATGCCATCTAGGGGAATGTTCCCTTAGAAAGCCATAGAGGCTCCTAGTTTGCGTGTTGAGTGCGCTCTAGGAGGAATTGTTAATGTAGGTTTTGCTTTTTGATAGCATATTTGTATGCATTTTACAATCCACCTTGCAATTCCAGCTTTAGAGATGGGGTTGCCTTTAAGGGGTGGAGAGAAAGCTACAAACAATTGCTTTATTTTGCGAAAGGATTTAGTTCTATCAATGTAATAGAGAAGGGCTCTTTTCACGTCTAAGGTGTGTAGAGCTCTTTCTGCTACAAAGTCTGGGTTTTGAAAAAACACTGGCAACTCTACTGATTGGTTTAGATGAAATGGAGTAATGACTTTAGGAAGGAATTTGTTCTTAGGACCACTTTGTTACGGTGTAACTGTACAAATGGTTCCTGTATAGTGAAAGCTTGAATCTCACTCACTCTCCTAAGAGAGGTAATAGCAACAAGGAAAGCTGTTTTCCATGTGAGGAATTGCAATTCACATTTGTGTAAAGGTTCAAAAGGGGGTCCCATAAGCCTGCAAAGAACAATGTTTAGGTTCCACACTGGAGAGGGTGGTAACCTAGGAGGAATGATTCTTTTGACTCCTTCCATAAATGCTTTAATTGCAGGCACTCTAAATAATGACAGATGTTGTCTATTTTGTAAGTACGCAGCAATTGCTGCAAGATGTAGACGTATAGATGAATATGCCAGATTACATCTTTGTAAGTGTAGAAGATAGCAGATGATATTCTGGATGGAAGCATCCAGGGGATCAATTTGATTGTTGGTGCAGTAAATGGCAAATCTTTTCCATTTTGCAGCATGGCACGCTCTAGTAGTAGGTCTCCTGGCTTCCTTAATGATATTGATACAGTCTGGTGGCAGGTTAAGGTAATCAAACTCTAAGACTTCAGGAGCCAGATCGCCAGATTCAGTTGACTTGGATCTGGATGTCTGATGTCTCCATGGATCTGCGTAAGCATGGATGGAGTCAGACACAGTCTTTGGTGTGGAACTAAAGATAGTTTATTTATTTTATAATGTTTATATAGCGCAAACTTGATCCCGAAGAATATCAGAGCGCTTTACAATTTGAGGCAAAGGTAACAAATCAGTAGATTAGTCTAACATTGGGAGTCTAATGGGCATTGAATCAAGAATGGTATTAACATACACTGTCTGGAAAATGCGTAAAAAAAGTGAGACCCAAACTATCCCCACTTGGTTCGAATTCCTAGATCTTAATTGTCCAAGGAAACGAGTGCTACAGAGAATAATCTAAGGACTGAAGAGATCCTGGGCTGGAATCTTGATTGCTGGTCCTCCAGAAGGGAGGAGTCATCACCTGAAGTATGTGCATCTTGCTTGAGAGCTAAGGTTTTACATGTGAACTAGGCTATAAAGAGATGGCACAGAGTGTCTGATCATGCAGGAAGAGAATACCAAAGGAAAAGCCAAGCCCATGAGACAGGGTTTTGGGACATTGTCGAAGAAATAGCCTGAACTGGGGAGTGTAACCGGTGCCAACCAGTCTGGAGAGGATTTCTTAGGCTCCATAGAACTTCCCATAGCAAGGGAAGTGAGCATAATTATCATCCACCACCAGTATGTGTCAGCCAGAGCCACAGTAATTTACTTGTCCTCTGCCAGAGGAAGCAGAACTGGTACTGACTTTGTCACAACATCAAGCTTTGCAATTAAAGAGCCAAGACTGCTCTGGGAGAGAGTTCCTATTGGCAAGGGGACCTTGGGGTGTTAGACCTGCACTGCTCCCACCCAGAGCCACCTTACTAAAGCACCAAAGCGGAAAGTCTGAACAGTAAGAGTTGTCACAATGCACTACTGGGAGAAGAATTACTAATCCATGCTCAAGGTGCCAGCTGCAATACGCTTGTGTGTTATTTAATTCATTGGGACAGAAGCACCCTAAAGGACCTTAGTAATGAGACATATACAGACTGGCCTATAAGTTTCAGAACCAGAGAAGCTACTTACAGAGTATTACAGTGAGCTCACACCTGTTCCAGATTCATACCTGAATATTATTATGTGTTTAGAACTCCATAGCACCGATAGATCCAAGTAGCTAAGCGTTGATATGTGATTTACAAAGAAAAGCACTGCGCTGGACAGTACTTATTGTGTCCGAGCAACACAACCTTCCCTCAGAATACCTCCCTCAAAGTACTTTGAGATTCCAGTGCGATAACGGTATATTTGGCACCCAGACTGCAGTTCTGTAGTAGGTCAGGCCCCGGAACATCGGTGGAAAAGGCCCCCACACCAGAGTTTGAGGTCCAGTAATACCAGCTTGCTTGTGGACCCAAAAGAGGTATGTCACCTAGCCACAACTTTAAAATTTCACATTGGATTATAAACTGCTCCATGATTTTTAACTCTCCCTTAGGCAGTTATAGTCTGAAAACTGCTATGCTACAAGCATCTGATGATGCCTTACCTATAATGTGGGTGAGTGTACTGAAGTTAACGGCTTCTGATAAGGTTAACCATCATCTTTTCTCTTAGAAACCCCAGTGCTTACAAAACATCACACTCGGTCTGACTTTCCAAGCCTGTTCTCTAAAAATGTGTCACTCTCCCATGTCAGAAGTTTGTATGCAATACTCCTGCAATGTTTTTGAGAACTATCTGAAAAGATAACATGAGAAAGAAAATATATTTATTTCAACGTGAACGTATCCATAAACTACATTTACTTGCCATAATTCGTCTACGTTTGAGTCCCTGCTGAACATCTTACATTTGAGTTAACATTCTTGAGGTAATATTTAACATCATACATATTACTGATCTCAGCATACTGATAAATGTGAATATGTGTTCAAACTAAAATAGACACAGGAATGCACAATTTGTAAATGTGCCTTCACCTTTACTCTGCGAGGCCCTTTCATACCCTTTGGATCTGTGTTGCAGTTTCTAGCAGTGTTGTGAACCACGGTTGGCATGCCCATGTGGGAGCTACTAAGATCAGTTTGAGAGACTGTTGTCGGAGCTTGCGCACTACTAGTGGTATTAGTGGGAGTGGCGGAAAAGCGTACACAAATCTGCCTGACCAGTTCATCCATATCGCATTGCCTTTGGACAGCGGGTGTGGAAACCTGGCGGCGAAGGTTGGGCATTTCGCGTTTTCATGTGTGGCGAACAGATCTATGTCTGGATGACCCCACTTGTGAAAGAATGGTAGAAGAACTTGCAGATGTAGTTCCCATTCGTGAATCTGTTGTGTCTGTCAACTTAACAGATCGGCTATCTGATTGTGAACTCCTGGAAGGTGTTATGCCAGCAGATATATCTTTTGTGGAATGGCCCATCTCCAAATGTTTTGTGCGAGCTGGGACAGTTGCAGGGAATGTGTGCCTTCTTGTTTTTGTATGTAGTACATGGCTGTCATGTTGTCCGTCCGGATGAGGACAGCTTTGTTTTGTACATGTACTTGGAAGGATTTTAGTGCTAGGAATATTGCTAGCAGCTCTAGGTTATTGGTGTGGAGCACTTTTTGTTGAGTGGTCCATCTTCCCTGAGTTGTATGTTGTAGAAGATGGGCTCCCTATCCTGTCAGAGATGCGTCTGTTGTACGTACTCTCTGTGGAACAGGTTCGAGGAACTGCCGCCCTCTGGACACGTTTTTGGTGTTCCACCATTGCAGAGAGCGATGTGTGCGGCTGTCCACCAACACCAGGTCTGTAAGTTGTCCTTGAGCCTGGTTCCACTGATGTGCTAGACATTCTTGTAATGGACGCATTTGCAGTATTACATATGGTACAATAAAAATGCAAGATGCCATCATGCCTATGAGTTGCATGAACACTCTGGCTGGGAGAGAGTGTTGGTCTTGAAACCTTGTGACTGTTTGAATTCTCTGTATCCTGGCTGGACTGGGATAAGCTAGAGCTGTAGAAGTGTTTATCGTAGCCCCTAGATATTGATGTACATGAGAGGGCTGGAGATGCGACTTGGTGTAGTTGATTGTAAACCCCAAGTTGTGCAATGTTTGAATTGTCTGACGTGAGTTGGACACACTGATTGAATGACTTGGCTTTGATGAGCCAGTCGTCTAGATATGGGAAGATATGGAATGTGTTGTCTTCTGAGATGTGCTGCTACTACTGCTAGCCACTTTGTAAACACTCTTGGTGCAGTTGTGACCCCGAATGGAAGGACTTTGAACAGATAGTGTTGTCCTTCTAGTACAAACCTTAGATACTTCATGTAAGAAGGATGTATGGGAATGTGGAAGTAGGCGACATTGAGATGTAGGGTAGGAAATCGCCTTGTTGCAACAATGGGAGCACTTGTTGTAAAGTGATCATGTTAAAATGATCTGAGTGTATATACAAATTGAGGGGACTGAGGTCGAGAATTGGTCTTAGTGTCCCCTCCTTTTTGGGTATTAGGAAATACACCAAGTAAACCCCTGTCCCTTGATGTTGTAATGGAACTATCTCTATTGCGTCTTCCTGGAGCAATGAGAGAACATCTTGTTTGAGCAGCGTAAGATGTTCTGTGGACATTGGATGCTGTCTGGGTGGTGTATGTGGAGGGGTAGCTGTAAGTTCTAGGCAGTAACCATACTGGATAATCTGTCTTACCCACTTGTCTGTTGTGATGGAATTCCAGACTGGTAGGAACTGTGTTAGTCTCCCCTCTACAGGAGTGGAATGCTGTTGGGGGAGCGGAAGGAAGTCACTGTTTTGTGGTGGGAGAGGTTCGATTGTTGTTATTACCTCAACCTCTTCCCTTGGTGTTGTTTTCTCTGTAGCCTCCTCTATTGGAGGATGTTTGTGTATTGGTTTTAAAGGGAGCTGAATTGTCTGCTCCAGCTTGTTTGGAGCCTCCTCTATAGAAGGAGCGAAGAAAGGAGCCTCTTGTTTGTGGGGACAGCAAAGCTCCCATAGCTTTGGCAGTGGCAGTGTCCTTTTTCATTTTTTCATGTGCTGTGTCTACAGCTGGCCCAAAAAGCTGCTGTTGGTTAAATGGCTGATTTAAGATGATAGTTTGCACTTCTTGCTTAAAGCCTGAAATGCGTAGCCATGCATGGCATCTAAGGAGGACGCTAGTGTTCATCGCTCTAGATGCAGTGTCTGCTGCATCAAGTGCGCACTTGATTGATGCATTGGAATTAGCTTACCCTCTTGGATAAGGTCATTAACTTGTGCTTTATATTGGTCAGGTAGATGCTGTAAAAATGTTCCTAACTGATCATAATGAGCCCTGTCATATCTTGAGAGGAGGGCTTGTGTGTTAGCTATGTGACATGTATTGCTTGCTTGGGCAGCTATTCTTTTGCCTGAAGCGTCTATCATCTTTGATTCTTTAATCAGGAGGTGGCGCTTCACCTGAGGTTTGGAAGTTTGCGCGTTTTCTAGCGTTGGAAACGACTAGGGAATATAAGGGTAGCTGTCCCTTAATGTAGGCAGGATCTCCAGGAGCAGGCCTATATTTCTTTTCTATTCTGGGGTTTATGATCCTAGCATGTACAGGATCTTTAAACACTTCTGGTGCATGCTTAATGACCCCTTTAATCATAGGTAGTATTTGAACTGACTTTTGGGATTGTTCAAAAGTATCTAGTAAAAAATCTTCTTCTGCCACATCTGAGTGCATTGTGACACCATGATAGATGGCAGCTCTATTGAGTAAGTGTCCAATATAATCTTCTGGAGGAGCTTGTTTGGATGGGTATGGATGTGGATCAGGGATATCTGGTACATCCTGTGGGATTATTTATTATTTATTTATTTAGGAGTTTTATATAGCGCTAGCTGGACCCGAGAGTATCAGAACGCTTTACAAAAAGTAAATTATGAGCAAGTATGCAGTACAGAGTATAGTTAAACATGTGGATCAAGCCGAGAACAGGACGAACAAAGGCGCAGTTGTGCGGGCGGGCAAGGAGGATGAAGTTCAAACAGGGCGGGCCCATTGGGTACTCCCAATCAGGTGGATCACTTGGGTAGTTAAAAGGATCATTTGGGTCATCCCCTACCCCCATAATATCATCATCATCAATATGAGGAGGTGTATGTGGTGGTGAAAAATGAGGAAGAGAATTTTGAGGTGAAATAAGTAAAGGAAGAGAAGGTGGGATAGAGGGAGGTATAGGAGAAGAAGGGTGCATAGGCGATGTGGCAGAGTCCTTCTTCACAGGCACTGGAGATGCTGTGTCTAACTTCCTCTTTGTCTGGCACACTAGAAACATGTCCTGTCTTTGGATCAATATAGATCTTTTTCTGTCTAGGATCAGGGTGAAAAAGCTCCTCTTCCTCAGGAACCGCGTTCAGCGCCAATTTTTTCGGTTCCAAGCGTGGTTGTTGCTTTTGTTTATCTTTAGCCTAAAGAGTTGTGGCAGAGTCCTTTGGCATAGGTCTTGGCTCCGAAGATCTTGGCTTTGGAGCCGAAGCTGGTTTCGTCGGCTTGGAAGCGTCGGAAGCAGGCTTTAGTATTTTTGGATCCTTTTTCTCTTTTGGAGTCGACGGTTTCGGAGTGAGTTTCGTAACCAGGTCTTCTTTCGGTTTTGGTGCCGAGGGAGTTGGTGGTATCGGCACGTGCGGTATGCTCGGTCCCGAGCTACCGGAAGGCTTATGGATTATCTTCGGAGCCGGGCTCGAAGGCGTGGCTTCTGAAGTAGTTTTTAGGTCGCGACTGGGCCCCGGGGGCGGAATGTTGACCTTTGCCTTCGATTTTGGTGTTAGGGTTGGGGTAGGGGCAGTAGTACTCACGCGTTGATCCGAAGGTATGAGTCATCGGAGTCGTCTGCCTCAGATACGATTTCGAGATCTTCGGAATCTTCTTCTGGTACATCTAGACCCTCGTTGAAGATGTCCACCGGTTCCAGAGCTGATCTCTGCATGATGTGTTGACGGGCCCTCCGATCCAGAATGGTCTTCTTGGATCAAAAGGATGCGCAGGCTGGACAGCTGTACTAGTCGTGTTCAGGTGATAAGCACAGGTTACAGACCTTGTGATGGTCACTGTGCGGGAATTTTGCTCCACACTGGGGGCATTTCTTGAACTGCGTCCTTTCCATGAGCTGTAGGCCTCACGGCGTGGATAGGCCCAACAGCCCGCGTCGACGACTGGAATCGAGCTGAAGAAGTCGAGTCGATGCTTCTTGATATCGAAAGTTGTTTGGTGAAGTTTAAGTAAGTTTTTACGCGTGAAACTACTTGGAAACTAGATTTTGAACCGGAGCGAAACAGTTACATCCGAACCCAGTGGCGGAAAAAAACAATCTAAGGATGGACTCAATGCCTATGCGCACTATCATCCAAGGGAGGAGTCACCTATCTCGTGACTACAAAGACTTCTTCCAAGACGACAACAACATGCAATCATCCAAGCCCAACACCAGGTGGGGATCTAATGCTCAGTGTGAGATCTGCAGCTCATATGCCTCAAACAGATGTATACATTATCATCGTCAGCTCTGGGTGGGATAAGGAGAGGAGTCTTCTGCTGACCAAATCGCGATCTAACAGCCATCACTGCAAATCTTTTGCAACCTCCTTTCAAAGAGGGAATACCATAGGTCCCCCTGGCACAGTGCCCACTGGGACTTCAGGTCCCACTGCACAGCCCCCAGGTGCTATCTGGCATGGTTGACTAGCAGGATGTAGGAGGCCAACAGTCTCAGCAGCCTCAACGCCATCCTCAGTGAGATCCAGGGCAGAAGCTGAAACATCAGAATCATAACACAAAAGTCCTGGTTTCTCCACTCCGAGGGGGGGGGGGGGGGGGGGGGGGAACTATACTTTATCCAAAATGGCTCCAACTAACGTGAGCATCTAGTGTGATTTTGGCATATTTGTAGTAAACCTCAATGATGTTAGAAGGTTTGCCGTCTGGAGGTGTTTGACAACTGCCTGGGGCGAGCTGACTTTCAACAGACTGTAGTCGATCTAGGGTAAGATTGTTACCCCGACCTCTGAAGGTGTGTAGCAACTAACGCCATCACATTTGTGAACACCGAGTGGCAGTAATGAGGCCAAAAGGTAGCCCTGTGAATTGAAAATGCTCCCACGTTCACTGTGATACCTCCGGTATACCTTTGGGCCTGCAGGATGGAGACATGGAAATAAGCATCCTGCAGGTCCAATGCCACCATCCAACAGTGTCAGGACCGAGACTAGTGTGAGCAACTTGAATTTCTCCTTCTGAAGGAAGGCATTGAGAGGTTGAAGATCGAAAATAGGACAAAGGCATCAGTCCTTCTTAGGCAGGACTAACACCCAATTCCTACTTCCAAGGTTGGAACACTCTTGATGGCCTTTTGGACAAAAGAACCAAAACTTCCTGTTGCAAAACAGACGTGATCCTCCATCAGCCTTCCTGATCGTGGTGGAATATGCAGTGGGGTAGGAAGAAACCTAAGGGCACATCCCAATCAAACATTTGGAGGACCCACTTGTTTGACGTAACGGTTTGCCACCAGTGGAGGAAATACTGGATTCTGCCCAACAGGGTGGCTGTGTGCCATGAAAGACACACTAAAGAGACTTTGTAGCTGCAGCAGCTTATGGGAAGAGGCAGGAGAATGAGCGAGCAGTCTTGGTCCCTGATGGCCTGGGCGTTGCCTTTGCAGTCATTGCCACAAAAGAGCTGGGAGACCTGTTGCACTGGCAGCAGGGTCTGACATTGCTGGAACTTGAAACCCCTATGGTAGGCACTATGCAATCCATCCACTCCAGAGCCATTCCAGACCCTTGCTCCACCATGCCACAAAAAACGACCACAACCCATCAGAGTGGCAATCACCTCGATCCTGAATGCAGCCACATCATCGGTCACCTTGCTGGACATCTGGAAAATCGCCACAGCACTCCTTGACCCCTCTGTGCACCCAGCAATGGTCTCCAATTACAGGCCTATCTCCCTGCAACGTCCCCAGTCAAATTCCTGGAAAAACTTAACATATGTCTCACCGACCATCTCAACAACCACCAACTCCTTGACGCCACACAATTCGGCTTCAGACCCCACCACATCACAGAAACATCCCTCATCGCTGTTTCTGACAACATCCTTTGGACCCTGGACAGAGATGATAAGGCTGCTCTCATCCTACTGGACCTCTAGGAGACATTCAACATGGTATCCTACCTCATCTTCATTGAGGCACCTACACGAGATGTCAATACAAGGAACCACTCTGCACTGGACCTGCTACTTCCACACTGGAAGAATACAGTCAGGTTTTCCCCCTAACTTTCAGACACCTGCAACAACACCTGTGGAGTACCGCAATGATCCTCACTCAGTCCAACCCTCTTTAATGCTTATATAATGCCTCTAGAAAACACCACCTGCAACTACGACATTGGCATCCTATTCTACACCGATAACACCTCATACTCTCCCTCTTGGACAAGACCCCAAGCACCCGGACCAAGTATGCCAACTGCATGACCAAAGTAGCAGACTGCAAGAAGACCAACCGTCTCAAATTTAACACCAACAAGAGGGGAGTACTTCTGATGGCTGGCATAACTCGGAACCACAACCTAGCCCACCATCCCTTGATTTTATCATCAACAGCCAACTCAACGTGACTGCCCAGTTCAACACCATGAAATACAGAGAAACATCTTCAAATGGCTCCCAAACAGCACTTTTTGTTTTAGATTTGTCGCTTTTGACATTGTAGAGTTCAAACAGGTGTTGAGCTGTCCGAACCATGGGCCTTTGTTTCTGATCTTCCTCTTTTTTCTTTCCTTACTGAAAATTCACGATGCCACAAATACAGTGCTTAATCTGTAAAAGAGTAAGTGCTGGGTCCTATAGATTTGCTCAGAAGTACCTGCCTTGTGGTATAGAAGTTTGGGTGCTGAAACAAAGGTTTCTTAGTCTTGATTCCACCTTATTGCAACTCTCATCCACCACCAGATCCTACCTACCACTGTATAATGTTCATTTTCATCCCTACTTTTTACCCATTGTCACTGTTTTTTAATTTTTCCCTCCTTTTGTGTTTTGCTCTCTCTTCCTCTGGGTAAAAGTCTGATGAGGAAAAGTAAGTGCCGGTCCCAAAAATGAGTGCTGGTGGGCCCCACCGGCAGCCACTGGCTCAAATTAAGCACCTCTTAAACATGGTATATAACACCAATCCAATAACAAGGGAGAAGTAAACATCTCACAAGGCTTCCACTCTAACTTTTGCTCTGAAATATTTTCATCAAGTAATTTCTGAAAGAGATATGCTCTAGAGGGTTACAGTTCCAGCCCTTGCTAACTTGTTGGTACACATTTTGAAGGAATGCTTGCGATATATGGCCCAGTGGATAAACTATACTTGGCCTAAATTCAATTGTGCAAAAAAGAAAGCTACTGATTCTGTGTTCTCGTGAGCTGCGAAGGTTAAAAAAGAAACATTCCTGGGCACCTACCTTATCCCATCTCACCTACTGGGTCTTCACCCAAACATACAAAAAGTGATGGGAGGCATGCATGCAATAATTCCAACCATTAGCAGCCGCTTGGCGTTGTATTCCTACTCATCATTCTTTCACCTACAATGCCATTTCAGTTGTTAACCCCCCACATGTAATTCAGTCTTGACCCTGCTCGAATAGAACAACTCCAGGGTGAATTGCCATGCCAGGTCTGAACCAGAACACAAGCAACCCAAGACCAATTTCATCCTGGTTGGGGTTCATCAGTCAGGTATAGCTTGGTTCCAGTATTACAGTGAGCACAAAACCCAAGTCTGGGCATACCCTTGCCACTTAGGGTGCTGCATCAAACTCACAAAATGGTCTATTCTGAGGTGGGAGGATGTTCAATCGAACGACGGTTGACTGCTATCTGAATGATTGCCAGTGGTTAAGACTTATTGCGAGCATTCCTGGCACCACCATTTGTCTGTTTGATGTAATGCCCTAAGGGGCTATGGGTATGCCAAGACGTGGGTCCATGCTCACTGAACCACTTTATCCAAACTACACCTACCTGACGAGCTGAACCTTAGTTCAATGTAACTTTTTTTTTTGTGGAATGACACTGCATTTTATAGAATTGGTTTCTTATAATGATGGCTCCGAAGTGTGTTCCAGGGCAGCTGTCCCAAGCATATTCGCATGTATAGACAAATAAACAAACCAATAAACAAATAAGGCAGGAAAAAAGGGATCCCATCTCTTCTGGCTCAAATAATGGCTGCATGTAAGGCTGTTTTCAGTCTTTTCCAATCACGGACAATAAACTAGAAACTCAAGCCCAAAGATACAAAGCACTAGCTGCGCCTACCCATGACAGACAATTTAATAAATGAAATTCAACGGGACTGTAATGTTGAACTGCCTTTACCATAATGCATCTGGAAGAACTGGTGTGGTTATGCCAAGCAGTGTGCTCCCCTCCACCATGACTGTTTAGTATGAACACATGTAAAAGGCAAAATTAAACAGCTCAAAAAGAAGCAAAGTCAGAAAAATACACACTACGTTAAAGCCTTGAAATGGCAAGAAAAGTAGGTAGGAATATGTTCTGTAAATCCTCTAGAAATGGGAACAATCAGCAACTGAAGAAATCACCCGAGCTATTGAGAGCAGAGTAGTACAAAGCATCTCTTTATATGCTCCAAAGTTAGCCTATTGCTAGTAACGGAAAGGGGTAAACTTCAGAATTGCTGCGACTCTACCAAAGCAACGGAACAAAATGTAACAAATATGCCTCCAAAATCACAACAGGATCTACAAATCATGCATCAAGAATTAAAGAATTCTTTAGAACTCCACATGGCTCTCCAAGACAAAATGCCAGTCGAAGTAACTACACAGGATCCTCTAAATTCTGCAACTCATAGTGCACTATCACAAGAATATCATACACATAAGCCTTATGCAACAGAATCACAAACGAGCCTGAAACCAAAACAAAGAATCTGGAAGACTATGCCAGGAGCAAGCATACCAACATCTAGTCAACAAAAACATGACAAACAAACCACAGGGACAGACAGATGCCAAATTGAAATAACGGGTCAAGGCAAGTGGACCTTTTTGCTGCCTGTCAGACCACTCTCCAGAATAAACCTTTATAGCTATTCTTCTTACCACAGGTGTTTCTCTCTGGCAAAACACACACTCAATAATTCTATAGCCTACCTAATCTTAGTTTTACAGTCAAGAACCTGAAAGTGTCAGATCCATCCAAATTTGACCGGGAAAAACCCCAATAAATAATGGAATTAATTGTCATCAACCAAATCTCTGATACAGTGGAAGGAAACAATACACTCTGAATAACCAACAGTCTTTCACACAGGCAGAATCCACCTTGATCTAAATTTGCGATGATCTCACATTGGTGATGGACAGAAATGAAGTGGCAGCACTATTATAAGCGGACCTACTGTAGTTTTGGAGACCTTTTACCAGCAGTCACTAGTACTGTGAGTAGATACGTTTGACATTCATTGAAGTATCCTAAGCTAAATCTCCTCTCTCCAAGGCATGCACATCAGCTCGCTATTCGGTTTGCATGAAATACTATCATCAAATACCGGGGACTATGCCAAGGCTATGTGAACTCTTTACTACTGTTTAGCCTCTACTTTACAACACTAGCATACCTATACTGTGCTTTCAACTTAGCCTGCAACAGAGCTGACAACACAACACCTAGAACTGAAAACCCTAAGAAGGTGGAACCATCAAGGCTTGAATACTGTCTCTTTGTCATTGATGATGGGATGGGGAATAAACAAATAACAACTTTTGTAAAACTGAGTTTTACCCCTGTGAACACTAGAGAAACTTCCAACCAAGAAACTAGAGACCTCCATCACCTTTAGAGTAAGTAGAAAATTTGGGACTGATTATAAATTCTAACTTGCTTTTGATCCTTCAAGTTAATCCAGTAACAAGCAGCATCTTATATACAACGTAAAAACTCAAAGGCATCTACGCTTGCCTTACAAGAAAATGTTGACACCAATCTTGAGAAAGCACCAAACTTGTTATCCAAGTACTTTACTAGCTTCTGAAGCCATACCCGTTTGACTTTAAGGCGCTTTTAATGGTACACAGAGCGATCTAAAACAAGGGCCCTTTCTTCACCTGAGCGAATTCCCAAAGATACACACAGAACAGAAAACTCTGCTCTAGATTAGCAACTCAACTGTCCAACCTCTTACCCCCGAAAAATCTCACACACACACACACACAAAAAGAACAGCATTGGTCAAGTCTTATTTCCTGAACAAATTGCAAACCTATGTTACAGCCTCTCAGCAAAGGCTACAAACATGGAAACCATCTGAAATTCAGGAAGGATGTAAAGACCTCGCTCTTCCATTATCAATGGCGTAGAAATACACAGATCTCTTTTCCCTATGGAAGCTAAATATTTATTAAATCTTTCCCAACAGAGAACAGAAGCATAAAAAACAGGTTTCCTGGTTGATCTCCCAGGCTGACCACTCAGACAACATGAATCTTGGCCACCTCAAGCTAATTGATGCCATGCTCTGCCCTGGCTGCTAATTATATACGTAAAGGGGTGTATGGTATTAGTAGGAGCTGACTATTAGGTCACAACATACCCGATTTGCAACTTCCTACACTGGTTTGTCTTCTGGTTAGGTTCTTTGTTAGTGGACTGCACATCTGGACTGTGCCATGGAACCCTGGCTGTTGTAGAACAAATCCTGTGGATTGCCCTTCTTTGAAGTTCTTGAGTACTCTCTAATGTGTACTTATTAGGATTGTGTATCGTCTGTGAATGCGAAAAAGATGCACTTCATTACTCTTGGGTGGATGCAAGCGATCTACAATTAAGGTCTGTAACCAGTGTCAGTCAGTCAGAATATCTTTATTCGACTTAATCAAAGTCATACAAAGAAACAAAAACAATAAAACATGACATACAAAGTATACTTAGAATTCCTAGCATCTAAAAAAGCTTCAAGCTCAGTGTACATTATAAATACTATTTACACAATTTAAAAAGGTACATTTGAGTATACATATAAAATCATTACGGTTAGTAATCTCTTAAGGCGGAAAATGGCCAACAGCTTTCACCCTTGCTGCGGCGACTAAAAAATTTGCAAGACTAAATGCTGTACGTGGGTTTGTCATGAGCTGTAGGAAGAGCAGCGCGGGGCGCACCTGTGTGAACCCTGCGTCTTTGAGTATGGGGAGCAAATGTTTTTTCCTCTGCTCATGATATAAACTACAGAACATGACGAAATGCATTGTGTCCTGCACTGAAAAATGATCGCAACTGCAGGGAGCGGCTAGTTCTGGCTTTTGCCAACCCTTGAAAGAACCTAGGTGAAAGTGAATTAGGTTGAACCTAAGTTTAGTTAATAAAAACCTATGGTAAGGGATTGTTACAAAACGGAGGTAGGGGGCCAAATAAGGATCGCTAACAAGTAGATAGTGAGCCCTTACTGCAGGTTTCTGCAACTCAACTATCTCGCGGCATGCTTCCTTCCTTTCTTTAAAGGCTTTTTTTGTGTAAGCTATATCCTGGGCCATGATTTTCTCTGGGCAGCAGAAAAGTTCTGGTCGACCCAGTTCTATGAAGGATTTCCTTAAATAGGCCAGCCAAGGGATTTTACTGTAGTGATCCAAGGATAGAACATCCCTCAAAATTTTGTGGTTTAATGGTAGGTCAGCATTTAGCCACATTTTCAACCACAGGATCAGTGGTGCGGCACTTAAAAGATCCGACAGATATGGCAACCCCACCTCCTTGTGGATGGAATAGGTTGGGGTTGATTGAGGGACAGAGAGGAGAGATCTTATAAATCTATTTTCTACTCTCTGAATGGGGTCAAGGTTGACGTAACCCCACAGAGGAGATCCATATGAGGCGATGGCAACAGGTTTGCTCTTATAAATCTTCAACATCGCTTCCATGGGCCTGGCGCCTAGCTTACCTGCAAAACCCAAGAGTGCGGAGGCAGATCTGGTGACTGCCAGCCTCTTCGCGCTTAACTGTGGGCCCCAGGTACCTTTCTGATCAAACAACACTCCCAGGTAGGGAAATGTGGTTACCTCAGACACGGGGATCCCACTACAAAAGAATGATTTATGTCTTCTCTTCACGCACTCTTGACCCATTACCATTGTGTGGGATTTAGACGCATTGACCTTTAGGTCCAAATTTTCCATAAAGGAACCAAAAGAATTAAGAAGGACCTGCAGGCCAACTCCCGTGCGGGCGATCAACACGGCGTCGTCCGCGTACAGGAGTGCCGGAATATGGGTATCCCCTGCACGTGGAACATCCGTGCCCATGCCCCGCAGGTGCGCTCCCAGGCCATTAATATAGATGGTAAAAAGCGTGGGGGCCAGAATGCAGCCTTGCCTAACCCCTTTCAGGGATCTAAATGAAGGGGTACACCTACCATTGTTAGACACGCGTACAGCTGCAAAAAGCTCCTGGTGCAATGAGGCCATGAACATAACCAGGGCTTTGTCAATTCCCAGATCCAACAGAATCGACCATAATTTGGACCTGTTAACAAGGTCGAATGCAGACGAAAGGTCCATAAAGGCCAAAAACACTGAACCCTCCTTAGCCACTGTGTATTTAGAGATGAGTAGATACAAGTTGATACATTGCTCGATCGTACCTTTACTCTCTCTAAAGCCATATTGAAGTTCGCACAGCCCACCACATCCCTCAACGTTCTCCCTCAACCTAAATAAAAGAACTCTCCCCAGAATTTTTACGGTTGAGTCCAAAAGGGATATAGGCCTGTAAAATGCTGGGTCGTCCCGCTGACCTTTGTTTTTATAAATGGGAACGATGGTGGACTTGGCCCATGAGGCTGGCGCTGAATTATAGTTAACTGCGTTGAACACGTTGGACAACACCCTCGACCACATTTTAGGAGAAAACATGAAAAAGTCGGCCGGAACTCCGTCCGGACCAGGTGCCTTGTGTTTGGTGGTTTCCTTAAGCGCCCTTTCTACCTCTTGGGGATTAAAAACAATAGGGTTTACAGGCCCACTAGGCAGTGGACACCTGCTGATGTCCTCATCGGCTACATCCCCCCCATATACATTTTTGAAAAAAGACAGCCATTTTTCCTCGGTAATCACGCAGTCCATTGGTAAATTATTTTCCTCCGAAAAAAGGGGCTGCTTAATGATTGACCAAAATCTTCTGCTGTCCTTCAGCACCGCCGCTGAGAGAAGGTCATCCCAAGTTTCACGTTTAATGCATTCTTTGCGGCTCCTTACTGCGGTCTTGTAAATTTTCCTTAATCTCACAATTTCCTCTTTAACTCTAGGAACAATTTTTAGAGCCACCAGCAAATCTTTGTGAGCCTTCGAACATGCAGAGTCGAACCAACGCTTATGGCCTTGGGTCCCCTGAAAAGATTTAGCTAGAAGCTCGTTGGAGACCTGTGCACATAGATCCTCATAAGATGATACCATGAGGCTCCCTTGAGTATCTGGGTTCTGACACAGCTCAACTTGGGTTTTAATCTTAGGGAGGCATTTTTTGTAGAAAATTTCTGGGATCACCTTCGCCCATTTTAAACTTCTGTCTTGATCTTTGGTCCTCAGGGGATGTGCTGGTTTTACAGTTGATGGTGCTGCACCCATCAGACTGCCCCACTCCACTTCAAGTAATACTGGGTTGTGATCACTGAAGTGGGTTGCTACCGTACTGTAAGCAGTGGTAGAGGTTAAAATGCCAAGAGAAACAAAAATTTAATCTATCACGGACCCATGCTGACCGCCTGTAAAAGTCGGCGTTCTCGGCCCGAAATTGGGTTCGTAAAGATTATAATTTGCAAGTAGATCTTCGAGCTCCTGGCCCTCTGCCGAATGTTCGAAATGAGGCACTGCTGGAGCGGCATCATCATCTTCACATGCTCCTCTTCCCTTACAGGCTAAATTGCATAGATGTAAATTAAAATCACCTAGTAAAATTGACTCGGATGCGAATGAGATATTCTGTAAGACTGAATTTAAAATACAATCTAAATTGGCAATATTACGACCGTCGTAGACGCAATTGCCAGAATTATAGAAATTAACGAATAAGGTCCTACTAGTTTTGTTGATGGTTCTTTCGACGATCAGTATATTATCAGATTCGGACCTAATCTGCCTGAAACTTCCTTTTAGGTCCAAGGCGAATAAGAGCACCAGGCCACCTTTGGCCCTACCCATTCTACTAGAGACTGCAGGTGTTATGAAGCTAGTATACCCGTCCCACCAGATGTTATTCGATGTGTCCCAAGTTTCTTGAAACGCGATGATATGGAACTTTGAGATAAAGCTGCACCATTCTGGGTCCTGACGCTTGGTGTTTAGGCCTGCCACGTTCCAGCTTATGATCTTACATGCCTCATTGCTGTTCATATGGTTAATGCTACTCGCAGGATCTCCTTCCGCTGTTGCATGAGATAAGAGGGCTCCGCTTATGTTCGCGTGGCAGCAGCACTGTGTCGCCTCTTTAGACATACCCAAGTTAGGGCCAGCCTCGGTCCCTAGTATGATAGTTTGCTGACCTAAGATAGTAGGTAGCTGGGGCTCAGTGACAACATTAGACGTATAAGAGCTATGGAAATCATCGGTACTAAAGCCCTTGCTACGCACAAATGAATTCATCAAACCAGCATTATTTTGGTCAGTTCTTGATTCAAGTCAATCACAAGTATTGAGATCAGCTAAGGGACCAAACCGGTTACCTGTAGCGAGGCCCCAAGCAGACGGGGTGGCTAAGTGAGCCTGACCGGCGTGAGCTATATTCCACAGGGGATGTGGAGTGATTGGGTGGCCCAGAGCCGGGTCCATACTCTGCCACCGTGTAGGCCTAAAGCCTCGTGCCCTATGATCGTAACCTGGAGCTCCATTCCCCCACCAGTTTGTTCCCTGCCCCTGTGGGTGAGCCGGCTGAATAATTCGCTCGTACGGGTGAGTGGGTCTTCCTGACACTTGCTGTGCTACCGGCAAGAACCGATCGTTTACATAACGCGGGCCTGTGGCACCTCCCCAGCTACTATTATTCCTGTACTTGTTAAGCCTGTTGGTGTTAGGCAAGGTAGCGGATTGAGACTCATTATTGAAAAATCTAAGAGTCAGTGGAACTATAGAGCCGTTACGCTTCTGAGGTGGGAAGACATTGTTCAAGATTTCAGGAAGGACCTCGGCGTTAGTAAAATTTATGATAACGCAATCACCTTGGAACTTTTTCTGCTTGCTGCCAATCCAGGGTACCCTCCTAGTCGAGACTATGTCTCCTGCCAGTTTATCAAACCCTTCTTGCGCCATGTACATGTTATTGGAAAGCCAATGTAGGGCTTTATCTTTGAGATCCTGTTTGGATTCTGACTTGTCTTGTGACAGAACTGGAACATTGGCTAGTACCAAGACTACCGGTGAGGCTTCCGCTATGAATTGAACTGGGCTGTCCTCTTGATGACTTGCCACAGTTGCATCAATTGGGATGGTATGAGGGACCCCAGTTGCGGCGTTCTGATCCGGGACAGGTAATGATAACGATGAGGGTGGGTGTAACAACCCTGATTGGGTAGACTGCGTGTTACTGTCAGTGGGAGGGGCCTCCTCGTCCGTGGATATTAAATCTGCGACGAGGGAAGATAAATTCTCTAGCTCCTTGGTCAAGTTACTATGAACTCCACCCAACTTCCTAACTTCAGCAGTTAGTTTGTCCACTTTCCCGATCAGGGGCTTGATGATGGTCTTGATTTTAATGTCCATCATGTCTTGAATCCTGTTGAAGAGATCATCATCGATGATGCGCTTAGACTCAAGGTCGACCTCGTGGTCTGTAAGTTTGCCTAGCCGCCTGGGGGGAGGGGTGGCAGGCTTCTTTCTTCCCATTTGTTTCCCCCCACGTTTTGCAGCTGTTTTCCTACATGCTCTAACAGCACGATTAGGTGGAGACTGATGCTGAGGGCCCTCGTCTATGGCTTCAGTCTGGATGCTTGTCTCTGTAAAAGCATCATCGGCTAAATCGATGAGATCTTCTCTATCCCTAACGTGTTCAGAATCTTCGGTGGCTTCGATGTGATTGGCTGAAGAGATAGAGTCAGAGTCTGCTGGATTAGGTTGTGCGTTCCCTGTCAGGGAATCGGACATGGCAGTGCTTACAATGCTTGTAGAAGGGCTATCTGTAAGCAACACAGGTGATTGGCTTAGGCCCAGGGATTGCCTTCGTTTACTGTTGATACTGGTTACCACTTGAACTAGGTATGAGTCAAGAGTATTCGCAGCCTCAGTAGGGGGTAGAACCAGTTTTTTCCCCATGCTTTGAAATCGTGTTAACCAAAGGCACAAATACACACTCCCCACTGGACTTAAGCCGGGTATCAAGTTAGTCTCAACAGGAAATGCTATAGGCTCTGTGGTAATAGCTGTTGACTATATTAATGGCTGATGTTACCTGGAGTTAACTCCAGCAATAAGAAACCGGAAACAGTACCTCTAATCCACGCTGTAGTTTTCAGGGGGGTGGCCTGCCTGGCCTTTCCGTGCCTCGGAGGGCCCGCCCTTTGCCCGGGCTTAGCCCCGGGCGTCCCGCTTGCGTCCCGCGTAGCTGAGGGCTTCCTGCTTTTACAAGCCCCTCCTGGCGCGTTGGTGACGCGACAGGGAACGCGCCTCCGCCGCAAAGGCTGCCGGGATCTGTAGTCCCGGAGCGGCGGTGGCGTGCCTGGTGTGCGCGGTGGTTTGCTCCCGCTGCGAGCCTCTCCTGCTGCAGTTCTCCTCTGAAAGGTGGGTGTCTGCTCTCGTGCGTGCTCCGCTGACCACTGTAGGAATGGTGCTCCCCCCGCTTCACCGAGGGCTTCCTGCTTTTACAAGCCCCTCCTGGCGCGTTGGTGACGCGACAGGGAACGCGCCTCCGCCGCAAAGGCTGCCGGGATCTGTAGTCCCGGAGCGGCGGTGGCGTGCCTGGTGTGCGCGGTGGTTTGCTCCCGCTGCGAGCCTCTCCTGCTGCAGTTCTCCTCTGAAAGGTGGGTGTCTGCTCTCGTGCGTGCTCCGCTGACCACTGTAGGAACTGTAACCAGTGCATCTCAGTGAGTCCCTCTCTCGACCCTCTTTGATCTCCATAGGATGGCAAGATTTTTTAGAAAAAAGGTACATTCTATAAGCATATGAGTGGGACTACAATTTTGCCATGGGAATAAAATAAATGAATCAACAGCAGTCGCCAACATGGAGAACACAAGACATTAAACCAAACTTTTACACAGTATCAGCTGCCTTAATTAAATTGTTCTCTTAAACTGGTGCACATGAACACAAGTCTGCCTTTGTGGTTAATTTCACTCTTTGAAAAAAAGAAATTTGCAGAAATCTAAAGAGATAAATATGGAAAAAACAGAACTGTCCAGGCAAATCCAGGACATCTGGTTACCCTACCCATACAGCATTTACTCTGCCAGCCGAGAATCAATTCACCTCGGTGACTCGCTTCTCTGTCACTCATGAGTAGCCGAAAAAATAATTATCATAGCTGCATTACTCTGGTGTATGGATGTGAGTCGCTCATTTTCACCCCTGGATGGACTTAAGAACATGCACTACGGGTACCTGATTCCAGAACATTTCCGTTGGTCAGTATCTTGTAGTCACTTAGTGGACCCAATGCACAAGTTACTACTTGTGTAACGATATATCTGTAAGAGACATTAGTTAGTGATAGATTCCTTACCTTAGAATATCACCAGGCGTCAGACTGGATCCGGAAATTTTTGCGTAGCAATACCCCTGCGCGCCGGAAGGCGTCGTCTGCGGCTCCGCGCCCGTCGTCGGCATCGTTAGCGCCGGAATGACGTCGGAGTACTTAGACGCCGCCCATGCGCGCTGACGTCAGTTCTGATACACAGCTTTTCCGCGCCAGATACGCAGAGCCATGATAGAACCAACACTGGTGCCATGAAACTAGGGCCCTGAAAGGGGATGACCTTAACCCTAGATATCGGTTCGCAGAATGGGGAGATGGATGGGTCGGTAAGGAATCTATCACTAACTAATGTCTCTTACAGATATATCGTTACACAAGTAGTAACTTGTGCATCTGAAAGAGACACGTTAATGATAGATTCCTTACCTTAGAATAGATACCCCAGCAATACCAACCCCGGTGGTGGGTCTGCGAACCAATAATCACACCAGAAAGTCCTGGAGGACGGAACGGCCAAAGAAGCCATCCCTCCGGACTTGACTGACCAGGCAGTAGTGTCTTGCAAACGTGTGCAGCGAGGCCCACGTAGCTGCCTGGCAAATGTCCTGCAAGGGCATTCCCCGGCCCAGGGCAGTTGTAGTCACCGTGGCCAGAGTGGAATGAGCCCTCAATCCAACAGGGGGCTCCTTCTTAGCCAAGGAGTAACATGCCTGGATACACAAGATGATCCCCTGGGAGATGGTGCGCTTGTGCACCGCCTTTCCCTTCTTAGCGCCCACGTAACCAACAAAGAGTTGATCAACCCGGAACTGGCGTGTGCGATCCAAGTAGTAAGAGAGCGCACGTTTTGGGTCCAGACGGTGGAGCCTCTCATCCTCTTTCGAGGGAGGCGGAAAGAAGGTGGGCAAAGTAATGGACTGCCCGATGTGGAAGGCCGTTACAACCTTGGGCAGGAAAGAAGGTCTTGTCCGCAACACAACCTTGTCCGGATGAACAGAGAGGAAAGGAGGTGTGGAAGAAAGAGCCTGGAGCTCACTCACTCTCCTGGCAGAGGTGATGGCCACCAGGAAGGCAGACTTCAAAGTAAGAAGACGGAGAGGACAGTTATGGAGCGGCTCAAAGGGAGCACACATCAGGTAAGTAAGAACAAGGTTCAAGTCCCACTGGGGCATCACGAAAGGAACAGGAGGGAACATGTGTGTGATGCCCTTTAAAAACCTATTTACAATAGGGGACTTGAACAAAGAAGGCTGATCAGGTAGCCTTAAGAAGGCGGAAAGGGCAGAAAGGTACCCCTTGACAGTGCCCAGAGCAGATCCCTGCTGGGCAAGAGAAAGAAGGAAGAGGAGAACCTCAGAGAGGGGTGCAGAGAGAGGGTCCACAGCCTTTGCTGTGCACCATGCCACAAATCTGTTCCACCTGCAGGCGTATACTGACTCTGTGGAGGGACGCCTGGCTGCCAGAATGACATTACAGACTTCAGGAGGCAAGTCAAATGGCCTCAACTGCCGCCGCTCAATCTCCAAGTTTTTAGGTGGAGACTGGACAGGTTCGGGTGGAGGACCGTCCCCTGCTGCTGCGACAGAAGGTCCTCCCGAAGAGGCAGACAAATCGGGGGGATCTACTGACATGCTGAGTAGCTCGGGCTACCAGTATCTTCGTGCCCAGTCCGGAGCCACAAGGATAACCTGGGCCCAGTCGCGCCTGATCTTCTTCAGCACTCTGGGCAGAAGTGGTATAGGCGGAAAGGCGTACAATAGACCGCAACTCCACTCGCGACGAAAAGCGTCTCCGAGCGAGTGCCGCCTTGGAAATTCCAACGCGCAGAACTGATGACATTGCGCGTTCTCTTCGGTGGCGAATAGATCTAACCAAGGCTCTCCCCACTGCTGAAAGAGGCCTTGCGCCACGTCCGAGCTCAGACGCCATTCGTGATCCATCATGCACCGACGGCTGAGTTAGTCCGCCCTGGCATTCAGAGAACCTGCCAGGTGATGAACCACCAGGGTCACGCCCTGACGTTCCAGCCACTGCCAGAGGCGCAGAGCCTCCTGGCATAGGGTCCACGACCTCACCCCGCCCTGTTTGTTGCAGTACCACATGGCGGTGGTGTTGTCCGTGAACACCTGCACTACACTCCCCCGGACAGAGGGGAGGAATGCCTTCAGTGCTAGAAGAATCACCCGCAGCTCCAGAAGGTTGATATGGAGCTGGGACTCCGCCGGAGACCAGAGGCCTCTGATCTCCACCTCTCCCATATGGCCACCCCAGCCCTGGAGGGACGCGTCCGTCACAACTACGTGCTCCGGGTGGGGTAGGGAGAGGGATCTGCCACTGACCCAATCGCGGTCCGTGAGCCACCACTGCAACTGTCTTGCAGTGCCCTCCGAGATCAAGACGTGATCGGACAAGTTGCCCTGATGCTGGGCCCACTGAAACTTCAGGTCCCACTGCAGAGCCTGCATCCGCCACCGGGCGTGATGCACCAGAAGGATGCAGGAGGCCATCAGCCCCAGAAGCCGCAGCGTCAACCTGACCGAGACTCGGGATAAAGGCTAAAAGATCGGAATCAGAGCCTGAATATCCCGAACCCGCTGTCGGGAGGATAAACCCGAAACTGCGCCGAGTCGAGAACGGCTCCGATGAAGAGGAGCTTCTGAGAGGGACACAGGTGCGACTTCGGCACATTGATGGAGAACCCCAGCAAGTGCAGGAGGTCGGCTGTAGTCTGGAGGTGGCTGACGACTGTCTGGGGCGAGCCCGCCTTCAACAACCAGTCGTCGAGGTAGGGGAAGACGGACACCCCTAACCTGCGCAGATGAGCTGCGACCACCGCCATCACCTTCGTGAACACCCGTGGGGCGCTGGTAAGGCCGAAGGGGAGCACGGTAAACCGAAAGTGCTCGTGGCCTACCGTGAACCGCAGGTAACGCCGGTGGACCGGCAGGACGGGGATGTGAAAATAAGCGTCCTGCAAGTCCAACGCTACCATCCAGTCTCCGGGGTCCAGGGCAGCTAAGACCCGAGCCAAAGTCAGCATCTTGAACTTCTCCTTCCGGAGGAAGCCGTTGACGTTCCGTAGGTCCAAGATAGGGCGTAGGCCCCCTTTGACCTTCTTGGGTACCAGAAAGTACTCAGAGGCCCAGGAACGCGCTCGATGGCCCCCTTGGCCAAGAGGGCCGTGACTTCCTCTTGCAGAAGTTGCAAGTGATCCCCCGACACGCGGTGGAATTGCGGTGGCATGGCTGGAGGGGTCGCCTTGAAGGGGAGGAGTAGCCCCTTCGGACGATTTGCAGCACCCACCTGTCCGACGTGACAGTGCGCCAGTGGAAGAGGTGATGGCGAACCCTGCCCCCCAGTGGCGTCACATGGGCCTGAAAACACGGACTAGGAAGGTTTTTAGGCAGGTGCTGCGGAGGGAGGTGTGGACTGGCCTCGCCGTTGTCCCCGACCGCCGCCACAGCGGTTTCCAGGGCCGCCACCGCGCTTTTGAACATTCTGCGGTGCATGGCTGGCAGCACGTGTGGGGACGCCCCTTCCGTGGCCACGAAAAGAGCGAAAGGCACCCGATTGATGGCGCATGGCCGAGAGGCCTAAGGACTTGGCCGTAGCCCTGGAGTCCTTAAAACGCTCCAGCGCATGGTCTGCCTTGTCGCCAAAGAGGCGACGGCCATCGAACGGCATGTCCAGAAGAGTGGCCTGGACATCGGCCGAAAAGTTGGCTGACCACAACCAGGCGTGGCGTCAAACCGCCACTGTCGTTGCCATAGCCCTGCCCAGTGAGTCTGTGGTATCCAGCCCACACCGGATGGAATATCGCGCTGCATCTCGGCCCTCCACAAGGGCTTGGGCGAGTTTAGCCCGGACCTCCTCCGGGCATTGTGGCAGCACGTCCGCAACCGTGTCCCACAGGGTGTGGGTGTAGCGGCCCAAGAGACACGCGGTATTGACAGACCGCAGCCCCAAACTCAGGGACGCGAACACTTTCTTCCCGAATTGTTCATGTCTCTTGGATTCCCGATCGGGTGGAGCCGTCGGGAATGCGGCCTGGGAAGTGGAGGCCTGGATAACCAGGCTCTCGGGGGTGGGATGGGTGGACAAAAAGCAGGGGTCGCCCGGAGCCGGGCGGTAGCGTCTGGCCACCTTCCTATGCACAGGCGGACCTGTGGCGGGCTTGGACCAAGTGCCCACAAGAACGTCACACAAGGCCTCGTTAAACGGCAGCAGAGGCTCCCTGGAGCTTGCCTGCGGTTTAAGGACCTCAGTGAGGAGGTTAGTCCTCACGGCCGCGACGGGGAGCTCAAGGTTTAAGGCCTTGGCCGCCCTCGTCAACACTACACTGTAAGCAGCCCCCTCCTCCATAGCCACGGTGGGAGGGGAGACAAATCCAGTGTCTGGCGAAGTGTCAATAAAACTGGCCTCCCCAAGCTCATATGTTCAGTCCTCTTGAGACTGGCACTCCAGTGCCAGAGGGTCCTCAGACCCCTCCCAATCACCCTCGTCACCCGCCTCCTGTAAAACAGGGTCAACAGACGGGGCCTCCTCATGGAAATAAAAATCTCCAAAGGCCGTCGGAAGCGGCGCCCAGCGGCGCCGCTCCGGCGCCAGAGTCGGACCGAAGGGAAGATTGGGGACGGCGTCCACCGTGGGCGACACCCGCGGGGCCGGCGCCGGTGAGGTCGACCGGCAACGACCCGGATCCGGAAGCGGATCCGGTGAGGTCCTGCGGCGCGGGACCGACGTCGCCGGCGGCGCCGGGGCCGAAGCACCCGACGGCGTGGGGGCCGAAGCACGCGACCCGCTAGGGCCTCCAGCCGGGACCGTTGGGCCCGGAGGCGCCACAGTGCCCGGCGGAGGAGGGAGGGACCTCATGGCCATGAGGTACCGCTCGATCTCCTCAGGCGACGCGCCGTGCCCAGGGACCCGAAGGTGTGGGGCAGGAGGCGGCGCTTGCGACTCAGTCGGAGCCGTGTGGGTGGTGTCACCCGAACCCCCGGCCGCATCGAGCGAGCGTCGGGGTGGGTCGGAGGAACGATGACGTCTCTCCGACCTCTCATGCCTCTTACCTGAGGACTTGGATCCTGACGACCGATGTCCACTCCCGGAGCTGCGATCGGTCCCTCGACCTCCCGTGGGACCGGGACCTGGAACGGCGCGGGGACGACTGCCGGAGCTCGAGTCGCTTGCGGGACCGCGCCTGCCTAGCTTTAGACGTCAGGGCCTGGCAGTCGGAGCAGGTGCGGTCGTCGTGGTCGAGGCCTAAACACTTCAGGCACCGGCAATGGGGGTCCGTAACCAGTCAGTCGCACTTCGAACAGGGTTTGAACCCGGGCATCCCTACCGGCACCGTTGGAGTCGAAGACTCGAGTAGATAAATGATCAAAAAGATCAAAAAGTTTAGTCAAAAAATGACTTAGGGGTAGAGCTTCTCCGGATCTGCGCTAGCTGGCGCGGAAAAAAGAAGAACTGACGTCAGCGCGCATGGGCGGCGTCTAAGTACTCCGACGACGCAGACGACGGACGCGGAGCCGCGGATGACGCCTGCCGGCGCGCAGGGGTATTGCTACGCAAACATTTCCGGATCCAGTCTGACTCCTGGGGATATTCTAAGGTAAGGAATCTATCACTAACGTGTCTTTCAGATACAGCTGTATACAGTGCATGCCTGTGGGTAGCTTATCTGTTTGTGCAAGAGAGATTATATAGAGCAAATTCCATGACTGTGTATGCTGTATCTCCTTAGTCCTTCCCGAGTTAACGTTTTAGAAAGCCGCTCTGTCAGACAACCACAAGTTAAGTAACCTCTACCCTGTTACTAGGTAGGTCGCCCCCCTCAGCCGACGCTCAGCCCCCTGTGCTGCCCCAGATGTTGTATTCTGCGTCACTGTTTATCTCTGCATTGTATTGCATTGTATTGTATTTTGTATCGTTGCTCGTTTTCCCCTGCTGCTCGTTTTTCCCACCTCCATCAACCCCCTTTTGGGCCCCTGTGTACTTGTCCGTTGCCCTGACTTTCCGATCGTTTCACCCTCTGTATTCCCCCCTCCCCCTGCCCCCTTTTTTCCTTCTGGGACACTTTCCAGTTGCTTGAGTTCCTCCGGCCCTGCCCCCTCTTCACCCACTCGCCGCTTCCCGCCGCCCACTCCCGCATCCCAGCTGCTCCTCCCTCCCTCTGCCCCTCATATGGAGGCCGCGCGGTGGTGAAGGGAGCGACCCATGACCCTGCTACCAGGTAGGTCACCCCCCTCAGCCCCCTGTGCTGCTCCAGGTGTTGTATTCTGCGTCACTGTTTATCTCTGCATTGTATTTTGTATCGTTGCTCGTTTTCCCCTGCTGCTCGTTTATCCCACCTCCGTCAACCCCCTTTTGTGCCCCTGTGTACTTGCCCTGTGCCCCTGACTTGCAGATTGTTTCACCCTCTGTATTCCCCCCTCCCCCTGTGCCCCCTTTTTGCCTTCTGTGACACTTTCCCGCCGATTGCGTTCCTGCGGCCCCGCCCCCTCTTCACCCACTCACCGCTTCCCGCCGCCCCGCTCCCGCCTCCCAGCTGCTCCTCCCTGCCTCTGCTCCTCATATGGAGGCCGCGCAGCGGGCGCGCCAAAGGCAAGCCCATCTGCGCCCGTCCGCGCTTGGACCACGCCCAGCGCCAGAACCCCTGGCCCCCGCCGAGGCCAAGCGACCCGTCTGAGGTACAACACCGCCGCCCTCTGCGCACTCAACACCGGCCAACCACCCGCCTGCTATCGAGCCACCCCGAAGCGCACCCACAGACCGTTCACCTGCCAAGCATGCACATTCACCTGCCTCCGAACCTGCTCCCCTCCCTCCAGGCCAGGCAACGACAACAACCACCTCAAGTGCATCCTACTCAGCACCCGCCCTGTCCACAAACACGCCATTGAACTCTGGGACCTCCTCGACACAACAGCGCCAGACGTCGCCTTCCTCACGGAAACTTGGATGAACGCCTCCTCAGCCCCTGACATCGCCATAGCCATCACGGAGGCTACAAGATCACCCGGAAGGACCGCATCAACCAAACCGGAGGAGGAATCGCCATCATCTACAGAAACACCATCAGCGTCACTACCAACTCCGAAGGCACCCTCACTGTTGCCGAACACCTACATTTCCAGATCCACACCGACCCCAAAACCACCCTCAGAGGAACCCTCATCTACAGACCCCCAAGCCCACGCACACAATTCAGTGAAGCCATCGCCGACTTCATCAGCCCGCACGCCCTCGTCTCGCCAGACTACATCCTCCTAGTGGACCTGAACTTCCACCAGGAGAACAACAACACCACCACCACCTCCTTGCTCGACAACCTCGGACTCAAGCAACTGGTTAACACCCCCACCCACCGCGCCGGCCACACGCTCGACCCCATCTTCTCCACCAGCGGCCAAGTCACCTTCAGCCACTCCACCGGACTACACTGGACCGACCACAGCTGCATCCACTTAACCTTCAAGAAGACGACATCCCACCACCGCCCGCAACAGATCCCCCGCAGATGCTGGAGCAAAGTAACAACCGACCAGCTAACCACAGCACTGAGCCAGAACCCACCCACCGACACTACTGACACTGACGCCGCAGCCCACAACCTCACACAGAGGATCACCAAATGCGCCGACACCCTTGCACCACTGAAAACCCCCCCAGGCAAGCTCGGCAACAGGAAAGCCACATGGTTCACAGACAACCTTAAAGATTCGAAGAAATCCTGCCGAAACCCCGAGAAAGCCTGGTGCCACGAACAAACGACAGAAAACCTGACAGACCTCAAGAACGCCATGCGCAAACACCACCAGCTGATCCGCACCGCTAAAAGGACATCATTCAAAAAACGGCTGGACAACAACACACACAACGGCAAGGAACTCTTCAGCATCGTAAAAGAGCTCTCCAGCCCCAGCGCCAGCAACAGCGACATCACACCGTCGCAAGACCTCTGTCACTCCCTCGCCACATTCTTCCACCGCAAGATCGCCGTTATACACGACAGCTTCGGCACCCAGACCCCGCCTCCAGCCACCGAACCAACGCCTCCTACAACCACCCTCATCGCCTGGACTCCCATCAGCACTGAAGACACCACCCACGTAATGAACACCATCCACTTCGGCTCACCCTCCGACCCATGCCCTCACCACATCTTCAACAAAGCTTCACATCAGCCACCTTCCCAAAGAGCTGGAAACACGCAGAAATAAACGCCCTACTGAAGAAACCCACAGCGGACCCCAAAGACCTCAAGAACTTCCGCCCCATCTTTCTTCTCCCCTTCCCGAAAAAAGTAATCGAAAAGACCGTCAACAGACAGCTGACTGCATTCCTCGAGGCAAACGGCTCCCTCGACCCATCCCAGTCCGGATTCCGAGCTAACCACAGCACCGAAACAGCACTCATCGCAGCCACCGACGACATCAGAACCCTGCTTGACAACGGGAAAACTGCCGCTCTCATCCTCCTAGACCTCTCAGCCGCCTCCGACACCGTCTGCCACCACACACTAATAACCCGCCTCCACAACACTGGGATCCATGGAAAAGCCCTAGACTGGATCACCTCATTCTTCTCCGTCAAAACCCAGCGAGTCCGCTTCCCTCCCTTCCGCTCCGCGGCCACCGAAATCATCTGCGGCGTAACCCAAGGCTCCTCGCTCAGCCCTACCCTCTTCAACATCTACATGAGCCCCCTCGCCGCCATCGCACGCAAACACAACCTCAACATCATCTCCTACGCCGACGACACCCAGCTGATACTCTCCCTCACCAAAGAAGGAATGAGACATCGCGGAATGGATGAAACTCAGCCGTCTCAAACTGAACTCAGACAAGATGGAGGTCCTCATCCTAGGACCATCCCCATCCGCCTGGGACGACTCCTGGTGGCCCACAGCGCTGGGCACCGCACAGACACCCACGGACCACGCACACAACCTGGGATTCTTCCTGGACTCCTCCTGGACTCCTCCCTCACGATGACCAAGCAGGTCAACGCCATCTCATCCACATGCTTCAACACCCTACGCATGCTCCGAAAGATCTTCCGGTGGATCCCCACTGGAACCAGAAAGGCGGTCACCCAGGCCCTTGTCATCAGCCGACTGGACTACGGGAACGCCCTCTATGCTGGAACCACTGCCAAACTACAGAAAAGACTTCAGCGCAAACAGAACGCATCCGCGCGCCTCATCCTCGACATCCCTCGCCACAGCCACAACTCTGCCCACCTGAGAGACCTGCACTGGCTCCCCGTCAACAAGAGGATCACGTTCAGGCTCCTCACCCACGCACACAAAGCCCTCCACAACATGGGCCCAGAATACCTCAACAACCGTCTCAATTTGTACGCGCCAACCCACCAGTTCTGCTCCACCAGCCTCGCCCACGCCGCCGTCCCACGGATTCGCACAACCACCACCTGAGGAAGATCATTCTCTTACCTGGCTGCCAAGACGTGGACCTCCCTCCCCGCCCACCTACGACTGACCCAGGACCACTTCACCTTCAGGAAACACCTCAAGACCTTGCTCTTCGAGCAGTAGCAGCAGCACCCCCCTCCCTCCTTTCAGCGCCTTGAGACCCTCAAGGGTGAGTAGCGCGCTCTATAAATGCTTTGATTGATTGATTGAGTGTTCTTTCCACCACTACATGCCTAAGTGCAGTGACCCCAGACACGAAAAGAGCATTACTTTGGTGAATCATACATGACATCAAAAGGTGTTCCACCTAGGTAACACTGCAACTAAGCACTCCCCCTATGTGTAGCAGGCCACCTGTCCACTAATGTGCTTCGATTCCTAACCAAGTGTACAAAGTGCTATACAAATGGAACTACAATACAATACCTTAACTTGAGATTTGGGATAAGTGAGTCTATGAAACATACTAAAGCTGGAGAACCATAGCTAAAATTGAGTAACATTATTTTTTAGCATTGATCTATTCTATGGAGATTAACTTGCTTGAATTATGACTTCAAAAGAAGTTATAACAAATGGCGAACGAGGGCTGAGGCAGAAATGAACAACCGCACCTGTGAAAAAACAAGTCTGGGGAAGTGATACTGGTGCAGGTTGCTGATTTGCAAATGTATTAAAGGAATGCCTGCAAAAAGTGCTGATGAAATAATCGTACCTCTAATAGTGTCTCCACTTTGTGCCATGGTAACCTGTCGGAGGAACGCACGGGGTAAACCACCAAGCATTCCCACTTAAATCTGTCTTTGTTGGAACGACAAATGGAAACGAATAGTTGGTCAGATTGCTACAAAGCATTTTGTTTTGCTAATCGAGAACTTCAAAGATCTTTTAGGAGTGCCATAGGTGACGGGTGTGGAAAGAACGTAAGAGATGCAGCTGATACATTTGGTTTAAAATGTGAATTTGCACTATTACCTTTGTTTTTATAGAACGTGAGAAATGGTACTTTGATAGAGAACACTTGCATTTCTCCTACTTGCCTGACCAAAGCAGTGGCCACTATGAACACACGATCCAGATTAGCCTTGTGAATGGGCTCATCAAGGTTTCCTATTAGTGCTCCTATGAGTGTGTTGAGCTCCCCTGATGGAAGGCATCTTGGTACATTTAGCAAGGTTTGAAACAACACTCAAAATCATTCACCGCACTAAAGAGTGAATGTTTATCAAGAGATCATAACTATATAGAGATTACAGTTCTAATGAATAGTTTAGGTCTGCTTCTCCGTGGAGCAAGAGCTGTGATGGAATTTCATACTTAGGAAAAACATAAAAATGTTTAGTGAAATGGTTGAATACATCTCAGCCACTGGCATTCCATCTCACAGTTTTTCATCCTCAAGGCCTCTCCAGTGTTTCTGCTGGAGGGGTTTTGGGCTAGACAGTTCAACTGCAGCAGAACCAAGTATGATTTGCATATGGCCAATCTCTGTTGTGAGGGGCGTAGTGAGAAATCAAATAATTTAACTTGAGTGACTTTCAGAAATTACTAATGGATGAGATTCATTCAAGAATTCTATTCCTGACTTTTCCTTGTCTAAGAGCAACACTGAATAAAGTCTCTATTCTTTTGTCATGTATTTAATTTTAACAAAGTGCTTGTTAGGAGGGGTCTCAAGATTTCCTCCGAAAGATCGTTCAAATGTCATTGGTGTTCCTTTCTGGGAGTTCTGACCAGAGATTTTTGGAGGAATTAAGTGAATGACCAATCAAATTAGGTCGAGAACGCAGCGATCGGAACTGATGTTTTGCGGACTTGAATTAACCCCTCAGACCTGATCACAGCAGTATGGGATGAGAAGGGTTAACGCAGATAGTCAAGTTTGTAACAAACTCCACCTGAAAAGCCTCCTATTCCTTTTTATTGCGCTATTGGGCTTTGTCGTTGTGCTCTAGTTTACTTCCTGTAGGAAAGGTTCTAGCTACAGTATCCCTTACTGTCTCTTGGTCAAAATGTAGCCGCAGTGTAGATGTAGTTGCTTATTTGTATGTAGTGTTGTAGATATAGTTGCTTATTTGTATGTAGTGTTGTCTATCAGTTCAGTATGATTGGTGTTGCTGAAGAGTGCAGCAGCATCCATTTTAATTGCCTGCAGCGCCTCATCAACCTATTAATAAAAAATCCTGGGTGTATCAAACTGTTTATTCAAAATTTGTGATCACACCTCCAGGTAGAGCAATGTATTATGAAGCCAGCAGTATTTGCTCAGTACCACTCACTGATCTTTAACTGGAAACTTGTGTTAGTGTTATCCATTGAGGAATCTATTCAGGCATTGGCCAGCACACTGCAATCATCTGTTAACTTGTCCAAAAAGAATACTAGGCTGTGACGAAAAGCGTCTCCGAGCGAGTGCCGCTGCCTTGGAAATTCCAACGCGCAGAACTGATGACATTGCGCGTTCTCTTCGGTGGCGAATAGATCTAACCAAGGCTCTCCCCATTGCTGAAAGAGGCCTTGCGCCACGTCCGAGTTCAGACGCCATTCGTGATCCATCAAGCACCGACGGCTGAGTTCGTCCGCCCTGGCATTCAGAGAACCTGCCAGGTGTTGAACCACCAGGGTCACGCCCTGATGTTCCAGCCACTGCCAGAGGCGCAGAGCCTCCTGGCATAGGGTCCACGACCCCACCCCGCCCTGTTTGTTGCAGTACCACATGGCGGTGGTGTTGTCCGTGAACACCTGCACTACACTCCCCCGGACAGAGGGGAGGAATGCCTTCAGCGCTAGACGAATCGCCCGTAACTCCAACAGGTTGATGTGGAGCCGGGCCTCCGCCGGAGACCAGATTCCTCTGATCTCCGCCTCTCCCATGTGGCCACCCCAGCCCTGGAGGGACGCGTCCGTCACAACTACGTGCTCCGGGTGGGGTAGGGAGAGGGATCGGCCACTGACCCAATCGCGGTCCGTGAGCCACCACTGCAACTGTCTTGCAGTGCCCTCCGAGATCAAGACGTGATCGGACAGGTTGCCCTGATGCTGTGCCCACTGAAACTTCAGGTCCTACTGCAGAGCCCGCATCCGCCACCGGGCGTGACGCACCAGGAGGATGCAGGAGGCCATCAGCCCCAGAAGCCGCAGCGTCAACCTGACCGAGACTCGGGATAAAGGCCGAAAAATGGGAATCAGAGCCTGAATATCCCGAACCCGCTGTTCGGGAGGATAAACCCGAAACTGCGCCGAGTCTAGAACCGCTCCGATGAAGAGGAGCTTCTGAGAGGGACACAGGTGCGACTTCGGCACATTGATGGAGAACCCCAGCAAATGCAGGAGGTCGGCCGTAGTCTGGAGGTGGCTGACGACTGTCTGGGGCGAGCCCGCCTTCAACAACCAGTCGTTGAGGTAGGGGAAGACTGACACCCCTAACCTGCGCAGATGAGCTGCGACCACCGCCATCACCTTCGTGAACACCCGTGGGGCGCTGGTAAGGCCAAAGGGGAGCACGGTAAACTGAAAGTGCTCGTGGCCTACCGTGAACCGCAGGTAACGCCGGTGGGCCGGCAGGACGGGGATGTGAAAATAAGCGTCCTGCAAGTCCAACGCTACCATCCAGTATCCGGGGTCCAGGGCAGCTAAGACCTGAGCCAAAGTCAGCATCTTGAACTTCTCTTGACGGAGGAAGCTGTTGACGTTCCGTAGGTCCAAGATCGGGCGCAGGCCCCCCTTGCCCTTCTTGGGCACCAGAAAGTAGTGGGAGTAACATCCACACCCTACTTCTGGCCCAGGAACGCGCTCGATGGCCCCCTTGGCCAAGAGGGCCGTGACTTCCTCTTGCAGAAGTTGCAAGTGATCCCCCGACACGCGGTGGAATTGCGGTGGAATGGCTGGAGGGGTCGCCTCGAAGGGGAGGGAGTAGCCCCTTTGGACGATTTGCAGCACCCACCTGTCCGATGTGACAGTGCGCCAGTGGAAGTGGTGATGGCGAACCCTGCCTCCCACAGGCGTCACATGGGCCTGAAAGCTCGGACTAGGAAGGCTTGGAGGCAGGTGCTGCGGAGGGAGGTGTGGACTGGCCTCGCCACTGACCCCGACCGCCGCCGCCACGGCGGTTTCCACGGCCGCCACCGCGCTGGGTATTCTGCGGTGCGTGGCTGACAGCACGTGTGGGGACGCCCCTCCCGAGGCCACGAAAGGAGCGAAAGGCACCCGATTGCTGGCGCGTGGCCGAGAGGCCTAAGGACTTGGCCGTAGCCCTGGAGTCCTTAAAGCGCTCCAGCGCATGGTCTGCCTTGTCGCCAAAAAGGCGACGGCCATCGAACGGCATATCCAGGAGGGTGGCCTGGACATCGGCCGAGAAATTGGCGGACCTCAAACAGGCGTGGCGGCGAACCGCCACCGTCGTTCCCATCGCCCTGCCCAGTCAGTCCGTGGTACCCAGCCCACACCGGATAGAGTATTGCGCCGCATCTCGACCCTCCACAAGGGCTTGGGCGAGTTTAGCCCGGACCTCCTCCGGGCATTGTGGCAGCACGTCCGCGACCGTGTCCCACAGGGTGTGGGTGTAGCGGCCCAAGAGACACGCGGTATTGACAGACCGCAGTCCCAAACTCAGGGACGAGAACACTTTCTTCCCGAACTGTTCGTATCTCTTGGATTCCCGATCGGGCGGGGCCGTCGGGAATGCGGTCTGGGAAGTGGAGGCCTGGATAACCAGGCTCTCGGGGGTGGGATGGGTGGACAAAAAGCAAGGGTCCTCCGGAGCCGGGCGGTAGCGTCTGGCCACGTTCCTATCCACAGGCAGACCCGTGGCGGGCTTGGACCAAGCGCCCAGAAGAACGTCACATAAGGCTTCATTAAAAGGCAGCAGAGGCTCACTGGAGCTTGCCTGCGGTTTAAGAACCTCAGTGAGGTTAGTCCTCACGGCCGCAACGGGGACCTGAAGGCCCAAGGCCTTGGCCGCCCTCGTTAACACTACACTATAAGCAGCCCCCTCCTCCGTAGCCACGGTGGGAGGGGAGACAAATCCAGTGTCTGGCGAAGTGTCAATACCACTGGCCTCCCCAAGCTCATATGTCCAGTCCTCTTGAGACTGGCACTCCTGTGCCAGAGGGTCCTCAGACCCCTCCCAATCACCTCCGTCACCAGTCTCCTGTAACTCAGAGTCAACAGACTGGGCCTCCTCATGGAAATAAAAATCTCCAAAGGCCGTCGGACCAGAGGGAAGATCGGGGACGGCGCCCGCAACGGGCGCTGGGGACGACACCCTTGGGGCCGGCGCCGGTGAGGTCGACTGGCGACGACCCGGATCCGGAAGCGGGTCCGGTGAGGTCCTGCGGCGTCGGGGCCGAAGCGCCCGACCTGCTAGGGCCTCTGGCCGGGACCGCTGGGCCCGAAGGCGCCGCGGGGCCCGGCCGAGGAGGGGGGACTTCATGGCCATGAGGTACCGCTGGATCTCCTCCGGCGTCGCGCCGTGCCCAGGGACCCAAAGGTGTGGGGCAGGCGGCGACGCTTGCGACTCTCTCGGAGCCGCGTGGGCGGTGTCGCCCGAACCCCCGGCCGCATCGTGCGAGCGTTGGGGCGGGTCGGAGGAGCGATGATGCCGCTCCGACCTCTCATGTCTCTTACCTCAGGACTTGGATCCCGACGACCGATGTCCACTCCCGGAGCTGCGAGGACTCCGACCCCGTGACCGGTCCCTTGACCTCCCGTGGGACCGGGACCTGGAACGGCGCGGGCCGACTGCCGGAGCTCGAGCCGCTTGCGGGACCGCTCCCGCCTAGCCTTCGACGTCAGGGCCCGGCAGTCGGAGCAGGTGCGGTCGTCGTGGTCGAGGCCTAAGCACTTCAGGCACCGGCGATGGGGGTCCGTGACCGACATCAGTCAGTCGCACTTCGAACAGGGCTTGAACCCGGGCATCCCTACCGGCACCGTTGGAGTCGAAGACTCGAGTAGAAAAATGATCAAAAAGATCAAAAGTTTTAGTCAAAAAATGACTAGGGGTAGAGCTTCTCCGGATCTGCGCTAGCTGGCGCGGAAAAAAGAAGAACTGACGTCAGCGCGCATGGGCGGCGTCTAAGTACTCCGACGATGTCATTCCCGCGCTAACGACGCCGACGACGGACGCGGAGCCGCAGACGACGCCTACCGACGCGCAGGGGTATTGCTATGCAAAAATTTCCGGATCCAGTCTGACGCCTGGGGATATTCTAAGGTAAGGAATCTATCACTAACGTGTCTCTTTCAGATAAAAGTTGCACAAATATGGATAGGCCCTGGTGGCCCCTAAAACCATATACTAAAATAGTGGTATAAGAACCACGTAACAAACAATGGTAAGGCCTAGGGCCTTGGGAATCGCTGGGGCTGCACTGGACCAAAAGCAGTTAGGGAGCAGGTGGCCCACAGGATGCGGGTGCAGTGTCTAAATGCACACGCGTGCACCTATAGAAGTCAATGGGTGCGTAAAGTTAGAAAGTTGCAGATTTGGAAGTCTTCCGACTGGACTAGAACATAACCACTTAAAACTAGGACACTAGGGATGTAAATCTCTACAGGAGCACCGAAGTACTCGCGTTACCTCACCCACAGGAAGCGGGTGCAAAGGTGTCAAAGTGTGTCGGGTTTCGTCGTGGAGTTCTATGGAGCCTTGGAGAAAAGATGCTGCAGGCGACCAGGAGAGAAGAGTCCGGTTGGATCCAAGGGTGGATCGATGATGTAGAGTACCTGAAAGCAGAGGGGACAGAGTCTGGGTCACTAGCCAGTGACCAGGAAGGAACCAGGCGATGTCGGGTTGCGATCAGGTGATGTCGTGAAGCTTGTCTCCGCTGCCACGTGGACCAGGAGGTGTCGTCGACGACTAGGTGCTGGACAAGGACTGTCCCACGAAGGCTCTCGCTGTCGGCGGTGTCGGTTCTCGATTCGGAGTCAACAGGCCTTGGCAAATGCAACCTACGCAGGAATCGAAGATGGCTTCTGGATGAGACCAGCAAGGTCTGATGGGCTGCTCCTTTTCAGGGGAGCAAGGGCCAGTCAGGAGCAACCAGACCAGCGTAGAAAATTCGAAGGTTCGTCGTCACAGAGGCCACTAGCCAACGGGCAAGTGACCGGACAGACGCGTCGAGCAGAAAAATGCAAAAGGGCCCCACGCAGCACTCGGTGAGTGTGGAGAGGTGATCTTTGGTGCAAAGGATGCTCAGGGCTGGGGCTTCTCAATCCCCAATGCAGAGCTTCGAGGGTGCCTCAGGAGCTGCACGTAAAGCACTTCGCTGGCTTTCCAAGATGGCCGGTCCCACGTCTCTCGTCGCCTCCACGGGTCTCAGCTTTGCTGTGGCTGTGGATCGGGCTGTTGGATGTCTGGAAGTCCGGTTCTTGTCAGGCTCTGTCGTTCGAGCTCCGGCGGGAGCAACGATAAAGCAAACCGTTGAGCGCTTGATGGTGCCTGCTTGCACAGGTTGGTCAGTCCTTGACCACAAGGGAGATTCTTCAGTCTTCTACGTCGAGTAGGATGTCGAAGGGTCCAGAGTTTCGTATCAGAGTTTCAGTAAGGATTATCTAAAGTCCTCGGACACAGCTACCTTTATTCCAAATCAAGGGGCTGGATTACCTGCTAGGTCCCTCCTATGGGTGAGACCCAGAAAGGGGGTGGTTACACCCCTTTCCCTTTGTCCAGTTTCGCGCCAGAGCTGGGGCTGGCGTGCCCCAGCACCGGTTTGAACTGGCCTATGCATGGGACACCTTGTGTGCCCCAGGCAGTGTCTAGTTTCAATAACCCCTCCCTGCCCCAATCCACTATCTCCTGTCTGGGGTGGTGCTAGCACCTCCCTGTGACAGGAAACCTATTGTCCAGGCTCCCCCTGCCGGAGCTTCGTCCAGCAGCAGGAGGCCAGACTTGTGTATGTGGCAGCAGCATCCATTTTGTGATGCTGAGGCTCTGGTTAACTTTAACCGGGATTAATGTTAGTAACATGTCTTCTCCCTCTAGAAGGGTAGAATTCTACCCCCGTCGCCGGAATTGGCGAAGGGGTTGTATTCCAAAGCGTATGACACCTTACACGACATGTTTTGATAAAGCCAAACCAAAGTTAGCATCTGACCGCGAGGTACATAATGCACTTAAGAGTATATGGTATGGCATTATCCTAGAACAGCTATAAGGACATGGTTCCGAAAGCTGCAGACAGGCTCAGCTCATGCTAGAGCACCATCTCACATAAAACCAAGCACTCTGCCTTCAGGATTGTTAAGACCTGCCATAGGAGTGACTTATAGGTGCATATGTGTCCAGATATAGGTTTAGACATAGGAATACTATATCCAAGCAAGGGGTGATTACACGACCTTGCCCCAGCTGAGTGATCAGCCAGTTGTGTCAGTTTGGATGGCCAGCCAGGGGTGACAAAAGATAAGCTGCAGCCCCTGGTAGGCCTTGGATGCACCTATGCCCTGGGTACCTATAGTACACTATACAGGGGCTCATAAGGTGACCCAATATCCAATTAGGTATGTACCTAAGGTACATGGAGTCCATTTTACAGAGAGAGCAGATAGCCTGGGGCCCTGATTAGCAGGTTCCCAGGCCAACTAAGTCGAAAACCAGCTAAACACAAGGCAAACATCTGGGGTAACCATAGTCAGGTATCCACCCTCCTACAATAACCTACATAAGGACACGGCCAATATCCTACTGACTTTCACCACATTCTACTCGACATCATACTCCACTAGAGGGCAGCAGGCTACCTCCTTGGATACATATTTGGAAGATGTGGCGGTGAGGTGGCTCGGAAGGCACAAAGGGAGTTCCTGGCGGTGGAGCTCGAGGAGGATGAGATTAGAGCAGCAGTAATGCAGCTTTGATGTGGCAAGGCACCCAGCTCCGATGGCCTGCCGGACGATTTTTAAAAGTCATATGTAGATTACTGGGTCCCAATACTTAAGAAGGTATACGACGAAGCTAGGGAGGAGGGAATCCTTCCTCAGTCCATGAGAGAAACGACCATAGTCTCACTATTAAAGAATGGGAAGCCTGGGGATAGGCGAGTGTCATATCGACCATTATCCCTTATAAATTGTGATAAGATTTTAGTCATGGTGCTCGCAAATAGGCTAAGCCTCCTTATGAGCTCTCTAGTACTGTCTGATCAGGCGTGGTTCATTACGGGGCGCTCAACGTCACATAATCTGCGTACTCTATTTTATTGCTACAGAATGTAGACCCGGACATAGAAGCGGTAGCTGTCTTTTTAGACTCCACAAAGGCGTTTGATTAAATGGAATGGGGTACTTCCTTGGCGTGCTAGTACGGATGGGATTCCACTCTGGTTTCCTCTCCTGGATAACGCTACTGTACCAGCAGCCACAGGCCAGGGTGTCGGTGAATGGTGGGTGTTCCGCCCCATTTTCAGTATCACGAGGGACGAAACAGAGGTGCCCGTTATTGCCTCTATTATTTGTGTTGGCTATAGAGCCACTAGCAGCGAGGATCTGTCAAAAATATCGGGAACATGCAATACGGATATTTTGATATCCCTTTATGTGGATGATATTACTTTATATGTCCGGAATCCACAGATTAGCCTAAACCGCATATTACGGGAATTTACTGCTTTTGGAAGGATCTCAGGAATTACAATGAACTGGGCAAAGATGCAAATATTTCACTAACCAAAGCCACTTGCCCGTACCCTCTGGATTAACCTATAGAATGGATCCAGGCAGAGGTAAAGTATTTAGGAATAACTATCACTAGGGATATGACAGAATTGATATGGGCCAATTACGGTCATGCCCTGACGTACCTGATAACGCGTTGGTTCGAGCTGCCTTTCTCTATGGTGGGATGCATATCATTGAACAACATGATAATACTGCCCAAACTGCTGTACCTGTTTCTAAACATACTATACAGCCTGGGTCGAAATTAGAAAGAAAAAAAATGCTCTAATCACAACTGATGAGGCAGGCGTGGGGAGGGAGACAAACAAGGCTCAAATGGGACACAATAACTCGCCCCTTTTCATAGAGTGGCTTGGAGGCAACGGACATGATACTATATGATATATGTGCACAGGCACACTTTGCCACATACTGATTTCATCCTTTCCAAAACATGCCGCACCTAGCAATTGAGCAGGGATTTATGGGGCCTATCCCACTAGCGAGATTCATTGCACATAGACCTAGGGTCAGGGAGTTGGATCCCACCACTGTAGACTGCACTAATGCGGCATGGAGGGACATTGCTGCTAGACTTGAAATACTGATGCTATATTCACCAAGTCTGCAACTTTCACAGTATCCGGACCTTGAGGAAACATGAGAAGTGGTTTGTCAGCGAAAGCTGCAAAACTTCACAATGGACACAAGGGGGAGACCTCTACAACAATGGACTTTTTAAAATTAAGGAACAATTCTTTCACCACAGTGAACCTACATCCATGGAGCTGTTCATGTACGTGAGACTCCGCCAGAGCGTTAAGGCCATCACACGTGATTTCCGTCGAGAGCCACCAACACTGGGCCCACTACACACAATTTTACAGTGCGCTTCCCCGTTTCACATAATCTCCCTGCTATAGCACCACACGCAGGCATCTTTGACACAGGCCCCAGCTGCCTCTAGGACTTGATGGGAGGCATATCCCTCTCAGATAAACAGTGGACATATAGTGTAATCAGACTGGAAACATACCTACTATTAGCCGCTTGAGGATAATACATTACAAGTTTCTCCACCATTTGTATTACAACCCAGCTAAGATGCTTAGGTTTCAGAGTCTGGCAGATAATACATGTGACAGGTGTGGGAACGCAGACTTCCTGCACTTAGCGTGGGAATGTGTACCTATCATGGCATACTGGCGGCAGATCCTGGCGGTGCTCGGAGAGATGTTAGGGACCTCGCTGCTGATGTCCTCCATTATGGCCGTGCTGGGATATACTGAAGAAATTGAAGCTGCTTATAGGAAATTTACTGCACTAAGGAGAAGGGTGGCTTGTAGGTGGGGGCGGGGCAGAGCACCAAAATTTAAGGGCTGGAACCAGGACCTTCTAATGTGGCAGGAATAACCTCTCATATATGCCGAGCTCCTCCCGCCTACCTCTGGCCAAGAGATATATGGGATTCTCTACAAATGTATGTATTAACACACACGCCTTCGAAGAGTGGGGAGAACATGCAGAGCTATTGTGAGGTAAGACAGCAGGAGGAGAGGAGGGAGGGCATGTGGGACATGTCTTGAGAATTAAGGGGCCATCTCCCTGTGTCAGGCAGAGTTATTCTTCAAATATGGCATGTCCTGTTCGACCATTGCATAACGACGTTGATGCAGATTTCTTATTGTTGTTTTATCATGAGACTTCAATAAATAAACTTAATAAAAAAATAAAAAATAAAAAAAAATCACACAAGGGTCCATCCCCATTTGAATAACAGGCATTGGTTTCCCAGTAATACTGGTAATAATTGGAGTAAAATACTCGTGATTGGCTATCCACCACATAGCCCTCTGCTGTTGTTTGATGGTGCAGCACTGATATGTTAAGCAACGGAGATTGGAAGCACCTGACTACTTGGCACTTAGTATAGTGGGGAATTGAACAACTTTAAGTAGGTATGTGGGACCCGACTGTGTAGCAACCTTAACTTAATTTTTTTGGGGTTAAAGACAGTTAGTGGCTAGTTTGCTTTGTAAGATGTTATGGTTTTTATATTGAAACTTATTTCTTTAGTGACAAAAAGAATACCTGTTAAAAAAATATATAGAGTGATATTGGTCAACTATATGTAATTTTTTTTTTTTTTTTACTGACCAGTTATTTTACTTTGTTTTGTCATACTCACAGCAAAGAGGATCCCACTTACCGTCTCATCAGCAGTTCAACATCTGATGCTTCCACAGTGGTCCTTCCAGCATGGGCAGCGAAGGCCTCCAGATCAGCACTCAGCTGCTCAAAGTAGCTGCTCACGCTATGTATACAAACAGAGTAAAGATAAGTTTGCCAACAAAAGACAATTCAGAGTCCTTCTAGGCACAGCAATATAACAAAGAACATTTACTCATTACAAATGACTACCTACAATTTTGAGTAAAACTGGAGGGTAGCATGGTAGTGGAAAACAGACTCAATATCCTGAGTGCTAGCCTCAAACATATAAGAACAGCAAAGAAACGAAGACTTTTTTTAACTTTATTTTTCATTTTGATCACACTATGAGCATCACATTCAACAATTCTCGCAGTCATAGAAAAATAACCAGTTGCCAAGGTACAGTAGTGGTAGAATGCCTAATGTTACCTGCCAATCAGAGCCAAGGTTTACCATATGTCCAGTCTATAACGGAAATCTGTGCCAAGCTTGCAAAGGGTTTTTACTGCCCGTAGCCGACAGTCTTCAAGCGTAGGTATACATGTCAAGGTTAGCATTAAAACACATTCAGTACTTTCCCCCACTTTTCCACCCCACACCAGTAGGCACTACTCCACTAATCAGTTGTGTTGGCAGGTCTTTTTGCTGGGAGGCCAGAAAAATCTTCAACGGGCCCAAAACATCCCTAGGTCGAGAGGAGGATAGTTGTGGCATATTCATTGCTGTGTGTATTGCCAGTGACCATGCTGTGCAGCCAGCTCTGTATGGTAGGGACTGATTTACTACCCCAGTGGAGCGCTCTCTCTCTTTTGGCCAATAAGAAACTAATAGCCTCGAATTTCCGCAGTTTTTTTAGGGAAGTTGACCATGTACCCTAGGAAGAAACAAACAGACTTCATATTTTTCTAGGATTTAAGGAAGTAGGATGTTAATGTAGGTGCATGATGGCAAAGTGCACTTTTGGCAAAAGTGAAACCGGGAGCCATCTAAGTAAGCATTGTTATGAAAAATCATAAGGGGGTGGGAGAGCTGGTAGAGTAATCCGAATGAGTAACAGGCCTGCACAGAAGTGCAGAGCTGTAGCTTTTTATGCTACCATTGCTTAATTACCGTACCGTGAAGAACCAGACTCATTTACGGTGCTCAATGTGAATGGTGGACTCAACAACTTGACTAAGGCGCAATGGGGAACTTAAGGAGCGAAGTAGGCATGATATCAAAGCACAGACCACTGCGGGAAGGCAAGATTGTTTTCATAATTGATGAGAACCAGGTCATAAGAGCTATACGTGGGGGTTTGTCTTAGGTGATGTTATATGTGGGATGGATTTAGTGAAAGGAGGTTGGCGGAAGCGAGGCTGGTCTCTGCTCCTTTGCAGGATTTCATCTCCATCCCTTGATGTCACTAGAATATAGTGTAATGAAGTGCTGGAAAAGCCGAGCGATCTCTTTAAAGACCCATTTGGAATGCAAGTATTGGAGAAATCAAGACGCCCCAGGACACCTTTGAATACACGGTCACAGACTTATGGCTGCCTCAATAAAGAATTATAACGGGGTAATGAAGACCAGAACTGTTGAGTACTCTTCAAGGTTTGGAAAAACACAACTACTGGAAATGTGGAAGGTGCAGAATGTGGAGTTTAGGACAGGTTCCATTACAGACATAAAAAGAGATGCCAAGGGCTCAGCAATGGAATAGCAAGGAATACTGCATGTCAGTACTGGACTGTCAGGCAAGAGACAGCAGGGACCGCAGATTAGTACTGAAGATCGGCTACGGTTGAACAACAAAGAAGCAAAGATGCATTCGACTGCCACCAAAAGGGTGCAGTATACTAAGTGTGACGATAAAACAGCCCAAAATTCAGTAAGTCTAAGGGTCATGGCAGAAAAAGGTCTTTGAGTCAAAAATGTATTGAAGGAGGGCCCTGCAGGTCAGTACTGACTGGTACTGGCAGATTAGGACACAGGGTGCCAACCCCATATGAGCAGAAATGGAAGCTTCAGATCACATTGCTGGAAAGACAGGAAGGAGTTGGAGGACAGCACTGAAGAGCGTTTACAGAGCAGTGTTCAGGCCGCCTTTTATTGTCAAATACTGCACAATACTCCGTTACATTCATGTACTAGAAAAAGTACATGTAAGTAGGCCAGTGGTTAATTTGTACCCCAAAAAAAGTGCCGGGGCTCTTGTCAGGAGGCAGCTTCTACCAGCCCATTTCTCGTGTTAGCGCCGCCTACAACAGAAGCCACAAAACCCTACAAGTGGGGGGACAGGATGTGGTGTAATGGCCAGAACTGCCGACCTCGGAGCTGGGGATCCAGGTTCCAGTCTCGGCATCAGCAACATCCTGTGCTTCTCCCCGAATCACTTCATCTTCCTGTGCCTACCAAAAATGAATGCATCCTTAATTGGTGCTCAAGCGCCGGTGCTGAAGATAAGTGCCGGTGCTGAGCACCAGAAACCACCGGCTCAAATTAAACACTGAAGTAGGATCACATCAATTAGTGCATTCTGGTAAGCTCCAAGGCCCGTCTTATAGGTGATTTCAAGCATTCATAAATCTCACAATTTTTATTTAGAAGTAACCTTGAGAATTTCCTACTACACGCACTGCTACAACAATCTCTACATGTCATTCAAATGCACCATAACACGGATTCTCTGTTATTCCCAGTGCCTACACATAAACTCTGTCAGTGGGACAGAAAAACGTTAATTTTTACAAATAACTGAAAAAATCTCAGAATCTGGAACTCTCCACTAACATTCATCCAGATCCAAATTACTGCCTTGCAGGTCTTTCGTTGACCATTTTTAAAATATGGATTATTGAGAATAAAAGGCAATTCATTACAGCTGATTTACTTAACCATTACCCTTTAAAATGGAGAATCAGTAATAACGAGCTTAGGTATCGCTTATGGATAGCTTTGAACTGTATTGTTGAAGATCTACTGTGGCCAATAACAATATTTACAGTTGGATTTAGGCCAGCCCATTGCTTACCATCTTTGGCTTTCATGGCAATCTAATTTGCTTACTTCTTATCTCTCCTTTCTAATGTGTGTCCCCAGGAGAACCCTTCCTTACCATGCTCTTGAACAGATGACTTGGATCATTCCAATGTCCACATCCTGGGACTGCTTTTTTCATTTCTTTGTTAACTTCAGGTGACTGCATGTATCTTTTTGCTATCTCCTTCGTTTGGTGTGTCCCACCTCAAATAGCCTCCCATTGTGTGTTCCTGTTGTCCCCTCCAGCCTCATTTTTTGAAAAACATTTTTTTCACTTCATTTTTCGCCCCACATCCTCAGGTTTCTCCCTTGCTCACCTGCACCCACCAGCCACTCTTTTGTTGCTTTTTTATTTACCGCTCCAATATTGGTGCCCACTATCTTGGAACAGTGAATAAAAAGAATAACAAAATTATGGCTGCGCCATGGCCTCATACCTCATCAATCTGTTGCGCCAGAATCATGACGCATATGCTTGCATCCATGATGATGCATGTGCATGGAAACTCCATTGCGCTTCCGTTTTGTTTCCAGACGATTCTCCACAGCATTAGCAAAAGCAATTTTCTATGTGCAAAATGCATTGGCAAAGCCAATAGGCAATGAAAAGGGAAGATCTATTGGCTTTGCCAATTTTTGATTGATTTTAAGGCTTGTCCTAAGCTCTCTATTAACTAGTGTTTTGATGCGAGAATATATTGACCTCCAAGGAATGAAAGGCAGATCTCGACAGCCTGGGATTTAAACTCCTAACCTGATAATAATACACAGTTGTGAACAGGGAACATTAAGTCACTGCGCTGACATGTACACTCAAACTTGAATCTGGGCATACATAAAATAAAACTAAGGATAAGTGACATGACCTACGCATTTAGGGATTGGTTAAAGCCTCTTAGTTTCTTAATTCTTTTAATGAAGCCAGAATAATGATTTTGAAGCTGCTTGAAAAACATCTACATATAAAAGTAATAGCTCTGAAAATACATTAAAAAGGGGCATGCTCATTTTAAGGACATTTATCCTGCTAAACATTAAGCAGGGATTGCTAAACTGGTCAAGATGTTGACTAGTTTCTTTAAGTGGCGGACAAACATTATTTTACTAAAAGCAAGATGGGTCTGTGGATTTTAATACTAAGATATCAGCCACACGATTATATTTTGAGGGACTGAGAGGTCAACAACTCCATCAGTAAGAATTGAGATTTATGAAAACAATGTCCCATATTTCTGTATAGTCGTATAAACTGAAGCAAGGGATTGGGACTGATTTGTAATGAAAAACACATTTTATCTGCGGGACTGCTATGAGATGCTCCAAATGTACTATTCGTTTTTTTGTTTTTAGTAGAGGTGTTCAAAGTATTGGCAAAATGTGCAGGTAGAAATGCAGACCTCTGGTGCATGCATCTTTAGATAGCAATGGGATACAAAGCTTTACCATTCACAGTATTCGTAATAAGTCCCACATATAGGTTTTTAGTGGACTGCAAAAACAGTAGTTTAAAGTATACACTTCTTCACATTAAAACACTGCTAACAGACCAAACCTAATGTCTTCTCTGCAACCAAAGCAGCAGTTCGGGACATCTTATCCTGCTGAAGAAGCGGATAGCTAAGTTAAGGTGGTTGGCGATGCTGTAATTGGTGGTAAAGCCACCTGTCACTCAATGGCCATAACTAGGGAAGTCAGGATGCTATGAAGGATTTTTCTTCTTCCATTTGGAAGAACATGAGACGTAGGATGGGCACATAGTACACCCCAACTTTGTGAGTGTGGAGATCTTCGTCTTCATAGCAAGTGGTATGGGCAAGACAGACAGGGCCCATCATCAGATGTAGGCAGGGTTCCCTTTCCAAGCAGGGCATAAACTGGTGCAGACCTGGTGCAGAAATGATAGAATTACTGAGCCTGGTGCTCTCCTACTGTGGAATGTTTTTCTTGATGTTCAGCTGGAATGTCATGGCCAAGGTACAATATGTGCATGTTGACATTTCCATGGCTTCTGTGGTAAGGATGTCTCATCAATATGAAGTTACTCCCAAATGAAAATACAGACTCCCACCCCACACATACATGAAGAAGCAATCTGGACTTCAATGCTTTCAAGGTGTCGGCCTTTTTTTCTTTCATCACGAGACAATCTCATTACCTCAGAGCGTACTCTTCAGAAATTTGATTTGCATTTCCGTTTTGTTTTTTTATATTTTATTTTTGCATTTCAAGAAAAATACATACAACATTGCATTTCCATTTTGTCCCTCATTTGAACTGTTACGTTTCAATTAAATAATCAATGGAACCAACTTTTTTAGTATATAAAACATTTATCATTCTATGTATAACAACCTCCCCCCCCCCGCACACCTTTTGCTTCCTGTTATCACTGCTCATATGCATATATTCTGTACTAATATACTTCTTTTGCAGTTTGGGGGGAGTGCTTAATGCGTGGTAGTTGTAAGGAAGGACAAATAATATGTTTGTAGTTCATAATCCAGGAGGCCTTCCAGTCAATATGTTCAAGTCTAAAAAGGAAATATGTTGTCCACAATGGAGCAAATTAGAGGAAAAGTAGGAGCTTCGAGGCAGCTGCACATGCTGTCAAGTGACTAATTCACATTTTCATTTGTGCACCGGAGAGTTGGTGGTGACCATGACAAAAGTGAGATGCGCTTTGGGGACTTGTCGCATCTCATTTGACTGAGCTGACACGCATTTGTGAAGGATGCGACAACAGAGACCACTGCAGGCTGAGGGGGAAGTTTGCTGGTAAAGTGGTTTATGAACTTTGAATACCAACACATGAAGTTCAATGGTGATGGATCACTGAAATTTAAAAGGGCAGTTGGTACAAGTTACGTAGGTATAAATGACAGGGAATAAAGTGAGGGGAAATAAACGATTCACCTGGAAACCGTGAGAGAGAAAACTACAAGGAAACATGAACGAAGAACTTACCTCTTTTCCACCACTTCGTACGCATCTTTCGACACTTTCATCTTGGCGTAATGGGCAAATGTCTGCTTGATAAAACTACTTGGCAAATGAGGCTCATTTTTCTGCAATACGTTTTTCTTAGGTGCACACTTGGCAACGGGCTGCTTTTTCGTCACCCTTGTGGAAGGAGAGAGGCAGGTTAATATTACAGTACCCCACAGCACAGGTCCTCAGTTGGAGGTGAAAAATATTTTCAGATTTTAATTCAGTAAATCATTTTCAACTGCATGTATTTTCGCCGTCAGGGAAAGGCATGGTGCTTCCAGGCACTCTTTCCTCTGACTCCTGTGTTTCAGATTTTTTTTTTTAAAAAGGCCGTATTTAGCAAGCCTGCCTATGACGAATGGTTTGTCACTGTGCACTCATGTATTATTACTGCACGAACTCTGGACTTATATTCACGCTTTTGTATTTTACAGGGACTGATTCAAAAATATTTAAGGGCTGCACAGTTGAACAGAACAAGAAGGTGGTGAACCAACGGAGTCAATGTATTCGTTACTGAACTGCACAAAAAGTGACAACACAAATCAATGTTTTGCATTGAGTGATTGCTTAGCTACTGTGAAACATCAGGAACGAAAATGTATACCTTTCTCAGTAAATAAATAGCTGCCCATTTTGGAATAAAGCACTCATTTTGCACCTCAACTTCGGTGGTCTGTACCTGATTTCCGCGCGTCCCTTCGCGCCTCAGGATTGTGGATCGAGATATATATATATTCACTGAAAAAACCATATGTTTCACACCAGTTATAGTTAGGTGGAAATTTTACTCGCATAAAACCATTGAAATTCCCACGTTATAGTTAGTTGGACTCACTATAACTTGCGCGTGCAATGCACTGCTGATGACGTCACATATTACATCACTCATGACATGGTCAGTGACATCACTCATGACATCACTGATGACATCTAATGCTTCAGGGCGTTTTGTGTCTCAATAATATATATATATATATATATATATATATATATATATATATATATATATATATATATATATATTTTTTTTTTTCCAACAGTTCCGAAAAGCCCAGGCAAACCAAGGATAAACGAAAATTAGAATGGAACCACCAACTCCGTGCTGATCTTTCAGTGCGTTTTATTCGTGCAAAAATAAAAGCCCACAAGTCGCCATGACGCGTTTCACCTCAGCCGAGGCTTGATCTATATATATATATATAAAATTTCTATGGAAAAATGAAACCCCTCATTTTGTTCCTTTTCAAATTAAATGTATTAAGTGTTACCACTTTATTCCAATCAAGATGACTTCAGGTGTGCCATACTTTTGTCATAAGTAAGACTGTTAGCGTTCTAGTTGTTCTTTAGAACACTCTGGGACATTCTGTCATTGGGCTATAGTTGGGCTACATCTGGCTGATATTTGGGCTACATTTGTTTTTTTTTGTCTCTGGTGGCCATCTTTGGGCTACATTGGGCTACATTTGGGCTCTAACATATATATAGCCCAATGTAGCCCAATATATATTTTTTCAAAGTTAATGTTCGGAAAAACCACTGGAGCATATATCTTGAGACATAGCAAAGGCACATCGGGGTACCAGTTCCTACAATTTTGCCAAGTTTGGTGGAAATCCATTCAGCCGTTCGGGCTAAAAGTTAGTCCAACCGCCCTATGGAAATTAACATGGGGAAAACACGTTTTGGGACCCCCCTTTTATCTCGGCCCCCGCTTGACGGATCCCCCCGAAACTTTCAGGGAAGGAGCGCAGCGAGGCAAAGTTAAGGAAAATTACAGGCAGATCCCTCATTCGGCGCCAAAGTTATTCCCAATAGAATGTTGCGGATTTCCTATGGAAAACGATCCTAACTATAACTACCTACTGGAGACAACACACCACAGGAAAGTGCCGCCAAATCTTGCCCTGTTGTTTTACTCTGCAGCCCGAATCCCCTGATGAAGTTGTTTAACGAAACGCGTTGGGAAGGGACCTCTACTTTTAGCGGACTGAAGTGCTGTCTCACGCTGCTGTGCACGAAATAAACGTACTTTGGCAGATACTTTCCTGTGGTGTGTTGTCTCCTCAACAGGCATCTTCTGGTGAGATATATATATATATATATATATATATATATATATATTACCTACTGGCGATAGCCAGTAGGTATATATAGTTAGGATTGTTTTCCATAGGGAAATCGCAACATTCTATTGGGAATAACTTTGGCGCCAGTTGAGGGATCTGCCTGTAATTTTCCTCAACTTTGCCTCGCTGCGCTCCGCTCCTTCCCTGAAAGTTTCGGAGGGATTCGTCAAGCGGAGGCCGAGATAAAAGGGGGGTCCCAAAACGTGTTTTCCCCATGTTAATTTCCATAGGGCGGTTGGACTCACTTTTAGCCCGAACGGCTGAATGGTTTTCCACCAAACTTGGCAAAATTGTAGGGACTGGTAGCCCGATATGCCTTTGCTATGTCTCAAGATATGTGCTCCAGTGGATTTTGAGTAATTTAGGTTAAAAAAATATATATATCTATAGCAGCTTACCTGTGAGCTTACCCGTACGCTTACGGTACGCGCACGTACGCGTACCGTACGCGTACCTCTAGTGCGCGAGCTGCATTCTGATTGGCTGCCAATGTCTGTCAACACTCCAAAACAGAAACTGTTGGCAGCCATCTTGTGCCTCGGTAGACTGAGGCACAGGAAAGCAGAAAAACAAACGTGTAGAACTCAAAAAGGGGGCAGGGTAGAAGCACTCTGACCCCCTAGGCCTGCTCAGGGGGTCCCACAAGGACCCCCAAGGCAAAAAAAAAAATAAAAAATTTTTAAAAAAAAGTCGCGGGGTACGCGCGACAAAAAAAAGTATTTTTTTTTGCCCTGAGCAGTCCTTGTGGGACCCCCTGAGCAGGCCTAGGGGGTCAGGGTGCTTCTACTCTGGCCCCTTTGCGAGTTTCACACCTTTGTTTCACTGCTTTCTTGTGCCTTGGTTCTAACAAGGCACAAGATGGCTGCCAACACTTCCTGGTTTTGAGTGTTGACAGACAGTGGCAGCCAATCAGCATGCCTTCCCGAGAAAGCTGTATGCTCATTGGCTGTCAACACTTCTAACCAGGAAGTGTTGGCATCCATCTTGGGTCTTAGTAGACTGAGGCACAAGAAAGCAGAAAAACAAATGTGTAGAACAAAAAAAGGGGGCAGGGTAGAAACACCCTGACCCCCTAGGGCTGCTCAGGTCGTCCCACTAGGATATTAATATATTTAAACATTATCCGCTAATAGAATTAGCATTTAAAAAACCTTGCAAATTCACTGAAAAAAATATAGGTTTAAGGCCTTTTATAGTTAGAAATTAGCATTTAAAAAACCTTTGAAATTCACTGAAAGAACCATAGGTTTCAGGCCCTATATAGTTAGGAATTAGCATTAAAAAAACGTTTGAATATATAAAAACGTTATCCGCTAATAGAATTAGAATTTAAAAACCTTGTGAATTCAATGAAAAAACCATAGGTTTCAGGCCTGATATAGTTAGGAATTAGCATTTAAAAAACCTTTGAAATTCACTGAAAAAACCATAGGTTTCAGGCTTTATATAGTTAGGAATTAGCATTTAAAAAAACTTTGCAAATTCACTGAAAAAACCATAGGTTTCAGGCCTTATATAGTTAGGAATTAGCATTTAAAAAACCTTGCAAATTCACTGAAAAAACCATAGGTTTCAGGCCCTATATAGTTAGGAATTAGCATTTAAAAAACCTTGCAAATTCACTGAAAAAACCATAGGTTTCAGGCCTTATATAGTTAGGAATTAGCATTTAAAAAACCTTTGAAATTCACTCAAAAAAACTATACGTTTTAGTGGTGTTATAGTTAGCTGGACATTTTACTCATACAAAACCATTGAAATTGCTCCTATATAGTTAGTTGTACTAACTATATTTCGCGCACCCGCAATCCACTGCTGCTGTTGTCACATATTAGATCATTCATGACATGGTCAGTGACATCACTGATGACATCTCAAATCACATCACTGATGACATCATCCACGTGACAATCACATACACCTTTTCATACACTATTACAATTTTTCATCACTCTTTGTAAAATACAGAGTATCATATTTAAATCCATTGTCACAGCAATACAAGTTGAATATGCTACTTACCAGTATGCATCTGTTCTTGGCATGTAGGGCTGCTAACATTCATATCTTTTGCATAGATCGCCGCCTAGTGTTGGGTCCGGATGATCGCACATTGTTGTCCTGGAAGAGTCTTCGAAGTATCCTGAGATAGGTGGCTCCTCCCCTGGACTACAGTGCGCATGGGCATCGGCTCCATCCCCAGATTGTTTTTAGCCATTGTGGCAGAAGATGGAGTGAAAAGTGTAAAGGATGTCCATGCTAATGATTGAATACAAGAGTATATCTGCAGCTGCGACAGGCACCGGGGAGGAGGGTGGGCGATATGAATGTTAGCAGCCCTACATGCCAAGAACAGATGCATACTGGTAAGTAGCATATTCAGTTCGAGGCATGTGGGCTGCTAAATTCATATCTTTTGCATAGAATACATAGCAGTCCCTCCGTTAGCGGCGGTTGCCTGTGCCAGCTGCAGAAACCTGAAAGAGTGTTTTGAGAACAGCCTGTCCTACAGCAGCTTGCTGCTTGGAATGCACATCAACACAGTAGTGTTTTGTAAAGGTATGTGGTGTAACCCACGTGGCTGCTCTGCAAATGTCTTCTAAAGGAATGTTCCCCAGGAAAGCCATGGATGCCCCCAATTTGCGCGTGGAGTGCGCTCTTGGGGGTATTGTTAAAGTACGCTTTGCTTTTTGATAACAGATTTGAATGCACTTAACAATCCACCTGGCTATTCCTGCTTTGGAAATAGGGTTGCCTTTGTGCTGTGGTGAGAAGGCAACAAAAAGTTGTTTTGTTTTCCTAAAGTGTTGTGTTCTGTCAATATAGTACATCAACGCTCTCCTAACATCCAATGTATGGAGCATTCTTTCTGCTACTGTTTGTGGGTTTTGAAAGAATGCGGGCAGGTCAATAGTTTGGTTGAGATGAAACTGTGACACCACCTTTGGAAGGAATTTGGGGTTAGTGCGTAGTACTACCCTATTTGGATGAATCTGTATGAATGGCTCTTGGATTGTGAGCGCTTGCAGCTCACTGACACGTCTCAGTGACGTAATAGCAATTAGAAAAGCCACTTTCCATGTGAGGAATTGTAGTTCACACGAGTGCAGTGGCTCAAAAGGTGGGCCCATCAGCCTGGTGAGGACCACATTGAGGTTCCATACCGGAGCTGGTGGTGTCCTTGGGGGAATGACTCGTTTCAGACCCTCTAGGAAGGCTTCAATGGCAGGCACCCTGAAGACAGAGAGATGTTGCCTGTTCTGAAGATAAGCCGCTATGGCGGATAGATGTATCCGAATGGAAGTGTACGCTAGATTGCACTTGTAAAGATGTAACAGATAGCAGATGATGTTAGGTATAGAGGCATCTAGCGGGTTTATGTTATTGGCTGCACAGTGAATGACGAAACGCTTCCATTTTGCGGCATAGCATGCTCTGGTAGTGGGCTTTCTTGCCTCTTTGATGATGTCCATGCATTCCGGAGGTAAGTGAAGGTAGCCAAACTCTAGGACCTCAGGAGCCAGATCGCCAGGTTGAGCTGTTGCGGATCTGGATGCTGAATGTCGCCATGGTTCTGCGTCAAGAGCCTGGGTGTTAGCCGCAGCCTTTGATGCGGCACCACTGAGAGTTCTAGAAACGTGGTGTACCATGGTTGGCGTGCCCACGTTGGAGCAACTAGGATGAGTGTCATCGAGTGCTGCCGTAGCTTTCTTGCCACCAGCGGTATGAGAGGTGCTGGGGGAAAAGCGTATGCAAATTTGCCTGACCAGTTCATCCATATCGCATTCCCCTGCGACTGTGGGTGAGGGAACCTGGCGGCAAAGTGTTGGCATTTTGCGTTTTCCCTTGTGGCAAACAGGTCTATCTCTGGATGCCCCCACTGCTGGAAGTATGGGTGGAGTATTGATGGATGTAACTCCCACTCGTGCATTTGATGGCTGTATCTGCTGAGCAGATCCGCCATCTGATTGTCCTTGCCCGGGAGGTGTTCTGCCATGAGGAAAATGTTCCTCTGAATGGCCCACTTCCACATGCTCTGAGCCAGATGAGACAGCTGTGGCGAGTGGGTGCCTCCCTGCTTTTGAATGTAGTACATCGCCGTCATGTTGTCCGTCCGGACTAACACTACCTTGTTGCACAGGTTTACATTGAAGGACTTGAGCGCCATGAAGATTGCCATCAGTTCTAGATAGTTGATGTGCATCTTATGTTGCTGCGTCGTCCATAGTCCCTGCACAGTGTAATTGAGCACATGAGCTCCCCATCCGTGGAGAGATGCGTCCGTTGTCAAGATAATCTGTGGCACTGGCTCCTGGAACGGTCGGCCCTTGCAAAGGTTGTGTGGATTCCACCAATGCAGAGAGTTGTATGCCCGACCGGTAACCAACACTAGGTCTGTCAGTTGTCCCCGAGCCTGTGTCCACTGATTTGCTAAACATTCTTGGAGCGGACGCATGTGCAACCTTGCGTGTGGGACTATGAAGATGCAGGAGGCCATCATGCCTATCAACTGCATGAACACTCTCGCTGGAAGGGAGTGTTGTGGTCTGAACTTTTGGATCAGAGACTGGATGCTGTCTATCCTGACCTTGTTTGGCTGAGCCATAGCAGTCAGGGTATTGATTGTTGCACCCAGAAACTGCCGCACATGTGCTGGTTGAAGGTGCGATTTTGGGTAGTTCAACGAGAAGCCCAGGCTGTGAAGGAGGTGAATGGTGGTCGACATGTCCGCGGCGCACTGGTGTTCCGACTTCGCTTGAACGAGCCAGTCGTCCAGGTAGGGGTAGACATGTATGTTCTGCCTCCTGAGATGCGCCGCTACCATCGCCAGACACTTTGTAAACACTCTGGGGGCGGTGGTCACTCCGAAGGGTAGGACTTTGAACTGATAATGCCTGCCTTGGATGGTGAACCTGAGATACTTTCTGTGGGACGGGTGTAGTGGTATGTGGAAATAAGCATCCTTGAGGTCTAAGGTTGCTAGGAAGTCCCCTTGGTTTAGCAAGGGAAGAATCTGTTGCAGTGTAAGCATATGGAAATGCTCTGACAGAATATACAGGTAGAGGTGGCGCAGATCCAGAATGGGTCTGAGGGATCCGTCCTTCTTTGGAATAAGGAAGTACAGGGAATAGACTCCTGTGCCTTCCTCTTCCACAGGCACGAGCTCGATTGCGCCTTTTTGCAGCATCACCACTACTTCTTGCTGCAATAAGTGCAAGTGCTCTGCGGACATAGGACGTTGCCGTGGTGGAATGTTGGGTGGAGTGGACGTTAACTCTAGACAATAACCGTACTGGATAAGTTGCCGCACCCACCTGTCTGTGGTGATGTTTGTCCAGACTGGCAGGAACTGCTGGAGTCTCCCCCCGACAGGTGTTAGATGGTCGGGGGGCAGTGACAGGGAGTCACTGTTTGTTTGGGGCAGAGCAACGGGAGTTGTTGTTGCCTCTGCCACGTCCCCTGGTGCTGTTTCCTCGATAACCCCCCTTATTCTGCTTGGGGTACGAGGACTGTGCTCCACCTTTAGTGAACTGTGATTGTTGACCCATCTGTCCTCGGGTAACATCACGTGCACCTGAGCGACGAAAAGTGTTCCCCCTGAACTGTTGCGACTGAAGGGCCCCCATAGACTTCGCTGTTTCGTTGTCTTTTTTAATTTTTTCGAGGGTGGTGTCAACATCAGGACCAAACAATCTATCAGGATTGACGGGCTGGTTTAGTATGGTCGTTTGAATGTCTGGTTTAAACCCTGATATGCGTAGCCACGCTTGTCGCCTTAGCATAACGCTAGTGTTAACTGCCGTAGCTGCTGTGTCTGCTGCATCAAGTGCACACTTTATTGCTGCGTTGGAGATGAGTTTTCCCTCTTCTATGAGCAGTTTAGTACCCTCCTGAAACTGCGTAGGCAGGTGTTGAACTAGTTGCTCTAGGGTGTCGTAATGCGCCCTGTCATAGCGTGCCAATAGCGCCTGTGTGTTGGCTATGAGCCAGAAATTGGCAGCTTGTGCAGCTACTCTTTTGCCCCCTGCCTCAAGCACTTTAGACTCCTTGTCTGGGGGAGGAGCGTCACCCGTCGTCTGAGAGTTCGCACGTTTGCGGGCATTGGCGACCACAAGAGAGTCCAGAGGCAACTGTCCCCGAATATATGCTGGGTCTGCAGGTGCTGGTCTGTATTTCTTCTCGATGCGTGGGTTGACCACTCGCGCTCTAGTTGGCTCCTTAAAGATTTCCGCAGCATGTTTAAGGACACCCTTGAGCATAGGAAGTGTTTTTACTGTTCTTTCGGAGAAGTGTCAAATAGAAAATCTTCCTCCACTGGGTCAGCATGCATGTCGACGTCATGATTAGCAGCTGCCCGTTCAATAAGTGCATGAAATCCTGCAGCATCCTCTGTGGGGGATGCACGTGCACTGAAAAACTGTGGGTCCTGCCCCAACTGCTGGTGTCCATGGTCACCTGTGTCATCATATGAATCCTGTTGTGCATCAGGGTCATTGATGGGGAAATTGTATTGGTCATCTTGTCCCCCTTCCTCTCCCCCAGAGTGGTCAGGGGAAGGTGTTGGACTCCTCCTAGGCGGAGGCAGGAGAGGTTCAACCAGGCTAGGAATGTCCTGTGCAAGCCTTTTCTTCTTAAGTGGAATAACATAGGAATCCACTGGCTGTGAAGTGATTTTCCTTTTATAAAGGGTCAACTTGCCCGTGTCCGCGTCGATGTAACGCTCAGATTCGTCTTCTGAGTCGTGTTGTCGACCCAAAATCACGCTTGACGTTGAAGAGTCTGATGTCTTCGGCGCCGTCTTTGGTGCAAAGGCTTTGGGAGTCTCCTTTGGTGGCAGAATGTATAGAAGCTTGGCAGCAGGCTTCGTAGGTACGTCCATCGGCTTCTGTGGCGCCGACGCGGGAGCCGACGGCGCCAAGGCCTTCTCACGAATTCTTTGCAGTGAACCTGCAATGTGAGATGCGCCACTCACCAAGGCACCTGGCGCCGACGAGGTCGCCGATGGTCCTTGGCCTCCGACGTTCTGTGGGTCCTTAGGAGGCTTAGACTTCGATGCCGCTTTAGACACGGAGTCCTTGGACTTATGAGCAGAACCTCCGCTCTTGGATGCGAGGGACTCCACCGACGGTGCCCCTGTCGGCACCGGATGTTTGTCAACGACTTTAGTGGACTTCGTTGGTGCCGACCCGGTCGACCCCTGACGGATGACCGTCTTAGAGGTGGCGTCCCCCACCGATGACTTCGGCACTGTCGAGTCGACAGTCTTCTTCGACTTCTGTGGCCCGGAGGTCAACGGAGCCGATGATGTAGTTGGCTTTTGCGTTTTGGATGGAACGTCCGCCATCTTAGGTGCACTCGAATCCGGCAGTTTCGGTTTCGATTTTCCGTCGGCCATTTTAGGCGCCGTGGATACCGAAGGTTTCGGTTTCGATATGGGCTTCGTAGCCGCCGCAGATATGTCCGTGGCCGGGCCTGAAGGCGGGGCCGTGGCTTGCGGTGCAGGGTCTTGGGTGAGGCCGAGTGGCGAACCCGTGACCTGAGCCTGATCTGTGTAACTTTCGGGGCATAGCTCATCCCCTGAGCTATCTTCCGCGGCCCCATAAACTTCGTCGTCCCCTACCTCGTCGACGTATTCAAGGCCTTGGTCCAAGACCCCGTCGCCCTCTTCGGGATGATCGGCTCCGACCTCCGACGCGGGCGGGGAGATCTGAAGAGGATGGCGCAGGCTCTCCTCTTCCTGGTCGTCGAAGATGTTATCGGGGGCTGGGGCCGCTCGCTGGGCCTCAAGGCGCACTGCGCGCCGAAGCTTGAGCGTCTTCTTTGACCTGAACTTGGAGCAGGCCATGCAGTTCTCCTCGTTATGGTCGGGCGAGAGGCATTTATTACAGACCGGGTGTACGTCGATATGTGGGTACTTGGACCCACAGACGGGACAGTATTTAAACGGGCTCCGGTCCATGTTGAAAAGTCGTGGTCTTGCTGCGATGAGGAGGCCTCGATTTCCGGAGAGTTAAATCGACTCCGCAGATTCCGACTCAAAGAGACGGGAGAAACTCGAGACCGTACGCCAAACAATACCGACGTAACGAAGGCCTTTTGGCCTTAAAGAGTAAGTTTTTTCTCGGTTCCGACAGAGAGACGTCGAGACCGCATCCGAACCCAATGGCGGAAAAAAATAATCTGGGGATGGAGCCGATGCCCATGCGCACTGTATTCCAGGGGAGGAGCCACCTATCTCAGGATACTTCGAAGACTCTTCCAGGACAACAATGTGCGATCATCCGGACCCAACACTAGGCGGCGATCTATGCAAAAGATATGAATTTAGCAGCCCACATGCCTCGAACATCTAAAAATCCACTCAGTGATTCATAGATGAATACACACATCTAATCACTTACCTATGGATTCACTCATACATGCTGTCAATGAACAATAGAACACTATCAAAAATACTTATACATCTATATCGACATTAAACAACAGCACGCATCCTATTCACATATGAAGACATCATACTCACTTATGCAAACAATGGATCATACCTACATATTTACTTATCAAAACACTTATACAAACACCACTTCTTCTATTCATTTAGATAGTAAGTCATACTTAGTGAATTATAGAATCATTATTACAAGTATACAGTTATCCATACAGTCACTCACACAATCATTGTGTCTTATGTATACTTATTTATATACAACAACTGACACATACACTGCCTTTTATTTTTCTAGTTTGTTGGACCCGTACCTTTGAGAAATATATTTGCTTATCACCACACCCATAAAGAGATTCCCTCACCCAAACTGTTAGAACATGTAGTTTTAACTTCATATATCTACTGAATCAACTATTCACACATCTTTGGACAGTCACACACCCCCACCGAACCACACACACTTTCACACTCCCATGCAAATACTCAGTTAACTAATCAATAACTAATATAGACTTTCACATAGCTAGTAACCAACTGTAGAATCAGTTTACACAACAACTGACAAAGTGATACAGATACTCACACAGTTTAGTCACTATCCACTATATTTAGTGAGACATTATAAATTGGTCAAGTAAACAGTCAATTACACTGCTACTAAATCCTCCATCCAAATATTTATTTATATATATCCACTCATTCTTCAATGCAAATTGCTATATATATAATGCATATTTAAATAACGAAGCAAACCACATTCACTGGATGATGTCATCAGTGATGTCATCAGTGATGTCACTGACCATGTCATGAATGATCTAATATGTGACATCATCAGCAGTGGATTGCGGGTGCGCGAAATATAGTTAGTACAACTAACTATATAGGAGCAATTTCAATGGTTTTGTATGAGTAAAATGTCCAGCTAACTATAACACCACTAAAACTTATAGTTTTTTGAGTGAATATATATATATATATATATCAAAGTCTAAACAGGAAGCCCCAAATTGAAGCAAAGCCACACGAAGTTCAGATCAGCACGTTTATTTGCATCCATTTCACTGCTCGCTCCTTGACAGCTTTCAGAGCAATCTTTGAACATGAAAAGCCTGACGCGTTTCAGGAAATAATCCTTTCATCAGAGGCAATGTTCACGAAGGGCTGGAAGAGCAGTTTCTGGCCGCGTCTGCTCATATAATCACTGGCACCTGCTTCAATTTGGGGCTTCCTGTTTCATATATATATATATATATATATATATATATATATATATATATATATATATGAAATCCAATCCTTCGTTACAACCATGCACAAAGGCGCTGACTCCGTGGGATTCCGTCAAAGAGGAATTTATTCAACACACGATGATGGCTAACGCGTTTCGGCGGACATATATATATATATATATATATATATATTAAATTACCTACTGGCGGTTGCCAGTAGGTAGTTATAGTTAAACCTAGTTTCCATAGGAAAAGCATTTTTTGATTTGCTAATAACTTTGGCGGCGTTTGACGAATCTTTGCGAAATTCTAAAAAAAATAGTTATCCAGGTCAGCTCCTATCCTGAAACTTTGGGGGTGATTCATAAAGCGGGGGCTGAGAAAAAAGGGGGGGCCCAAAACACGTTTTCCCCATGCTACAGCCCGAACTGCTGAACGGAATTACTCCAAATTTGGCAAAAAGATAGAGCTTGGTTCAGAAAGCAATCTTTTTTTTAAATGGTGTAAATCCGTTCAGTAGTTTTTGAGAAATTCAAAAAATAAGAGTAAAAAAATCAATTTCCCGTAGGAAACTTTGGGCAAGGCTACAGCCGAAACTACTGAACGGAATTACCCCAGATTTGTCAAAAAGGTAGTGCTTGGATCAGAAAGCGACCTTTTTTTAAATGGTGTAAATCTATTCAGTAGTTGCTGAGAAATTAGAAAAATAAAAGTTTCGATATCTGGGCGGGGCCTAAGTCCCGAGCACGATCTTCACTGTGATTGGCTGCTAACTAAGTATGGGAGGTCCGTGAATTCACGCGAAAGCGAATTCGCGGTCCTCGAATTTGTTCGGACTTTATTTTGGCATGTTCGCAGGTTTGTTTTTCAGCGCGGTTACCGAAAACTTACCCATGCGGTCGTTTTTGGGCGCGGCCATCTTGTTCGTGGGAGGAAAACAACTTGGCAAACTCAGAATCAAGGTAAGTCAACGCATTGCGCGCGAGATTCTATTTTAGAAGCACGAACAAGCAAAAAAAATTTGCGAATTGCGGATTGTTTGGCAATTTCGTGTGATTCGCGGATCGCGAAGTTGCCAAAAATCCGCACATTTCGCGAGCGGAACAAATTTTCAGCCCATGCTTACTGCCAACACTCCAAACCAGGAAGTGTTGGCAGCCATCTTGTGACTCTGTAGAAGCGAGTCACCAGAAAACAGAGAAACAAAGGTATAAAACAAGAGAAAGGGGCAGGGTAGAAACACCCTGACCCACTAGGCCTGCTCAGGGGGTCCCAGAAGGACCCCCAGGGCCAAAAGAAGCATTAAAATAAAAAACAAATTTGGCGCACTTAGCGTTGCGGTCGCGGGCTCCTGTATTTTATTTTAATGATGCCCCTGGATGGACTAGGTTCCGGCGGCCTTTCTTAATAAATAATAGCAGGGACTCGCTGGGGCTGCAGGGCCCGCTGGGGTCCCCGCAGCCAAGGGGTTTCACTCATGTTGGAAGGGCGGTTGCACGGCCCCCCTCCTGGAGCCCTCCATGTGCTTATAACTTTGGCGTTGTTTGACGAATCTTTATGACATTTTCCCAAAGATTTCTCTTTTTTGATCAGCTCCTATCTTGAAAGTTTGGGGCGATTGGTCATGGGGGGGGCGGAGAAAAAAGGGGGTCCCAAAACGTGTTCTCATTGCATTTTCCATAGGAAACTTAAGACAAGGCTACAGGTCAAACTGCTGAACGGAATTACGCCATATTTGGCAGGGAGAAAGGTCTTGGTCCAGAAAGCGCGCTTTTGTTGAAATGGTGTAAATCCGTTCAGTAGTTTTTGAGATATTAAAGGAAAAAAATATATCTGGGCGGAGCCTAACTCCCGAGCACGAGCTTGCCTCTGATTGACAGCTAACACTTCACACTAGGAAGTGTACTCTGATTGGCTGCTAACACTTCAAACCGGGAAATGTTAGCAGCCATCTTGTGCCTCGCATCGAGTGAAAATATGAAAGAAAGGTCCCGGGGTCAATTTAATATACCGGAGCTCTGTCTGTGCGAGATAACCCTTTCACGCTCCCTCTGTCCAACGATGCCACTTTCCAGCTATGCCTTTAGAAGCCAGTCCTTCAGCTCGCAGCACACTACCTTTGTGAGCTAGTACTCTGCTGTGCCTCTACCTCTGCGAGCTACTACGCTGCCGTTCCTTTGGGAGCGGAGCTGTGCGAAAAACTGCGATAGCATAGGAACAGTGTGTTCAAAAAGAACAAAATCGTTGAAAAAGCACCCAGTACCCGGAGGAACTGAAAGGAGCTCAGAGTATGTGCTGTGAGCAGGAGCCCAATAAAATGCCAAGCTGTGCCCAACCTCGAGGGGGTACAACTGCGGCACGAAAGATATGACAAGCCAGGCACAGCTTGTCACCACAGGAGTGAAATTAAAGAACCACAATATTGAAGCAACATGTTGCAAGACAAGTGACTAGAAGTGAACGACCACTAGAAGGAGTAGTTTCTTACCTGTAACTCCAGTTCTGTAGTAGGGGTATCTCTGTTATAGTCATAATCTAGTGAATAGTCCCGCCCATGTGCGGGGACCCCGGAGCAATCGAAATAGTCTCTTAAGTTGTGTAAGAGAGTAGGGTCTGCTATCCTATGGTCACCCCATTTTTTGCTTTTTGCTTCACTGGTTTTCGACTTAATGTGGCTGTGGGCCTGCTAATCAGACCCACAGCCCTGCTGTTCTCTCTCTAAATTCACAACCATGTACTTTAGGTACATTACCAATTGGGATTGGATCACCTTATGAGCCCCTGTACAGTGTGCTATAGGTACCCAGGGCATAGGTGCATCCAAGGCCTACCAGGGGCTGCAGCATATCTTTTGCCACCCCTGGCTGGCCATCCAAACTGAAACAACTGGCTGATCACTCAGCTGGGGCAAGGTCGTGTAATCACCCCTTGCTTAGATATAGTATACCAATGTCTAAACCTATATCTGGACACATATACACCTATAAGTCACTCCTATGGCAGGCCTTAACAATCCTGGAGGTAGAGTGCTTGGTTTGATGTGAAATGGTGCTCTAGCATGAGCTGAGCCTGTCTGCAGCTTTCGGAACCATGTCCTTATAGCTGCTCCAGGGTATTGCCATACCATATACTCTTAAGTGCATTATAATCCTCGCGGTTAGAAGCTATCTTTGCTTTGGCTTTATCGAAACATGTCGTGTAAGGTGTCATACGCTTTGGAAACCTACCCCCTCGCCAGTTCTGGCGACGGGGGTGGCATTCCACCCTTCTAGAGGGAGAAGACATGTTGCTAACAGTACACGCGGTTAAAACTAACCAGAGCCTCAGCATCACAAAATACATGCTGCTGCAACAGACATAAGACTGGCCTCCTGCTGATGACCGAAACTTCGGCAGGGGAGGCCTGGACAAAAGGTTTCCTGTCACAGGGAGGTGCTAGCACCACCCCAGACAGGAGATAGGGTATTGGGGCAGGGAGGGCTGAATGAAACTAGACACTGCCTGGGGCACACAAGGTGTCCCATGCATAGCCCGGTTCAAACCGGTGCTGGGGCACTCCAGCCCCAGCTCTGGCGCGAAACTGGACAAAGGGAAAGGGGTGTAACCACCCCCTTCCTGGGTCCCACCCATAGGAGGGACCTAGCAGGTAGCCCAGTCCCTTGATCTGGAATAAAAGTAGGAGCTGTGTCCACAGACTTTAGATAATCCTGACTGAAACTTTGATACATAACTCTGGACCCTTCGACATCCTACTCGACGTAGAAGACTGAAGAATCTCCCTTGTGGTCAAGGAGTGACCACCCTGCACAAGCAGGCACCATCAGCGCTCAAAGGTTTTCTTTGTTGTTGCTCCCGCCGGAGCTCGAACGACAGAGACCGACAAGAACTGGACTCCCAGACATCCAACAGCCCGATCCACAGCAAAGCTGAGACCCATGGAGGCGACGTGAGACCGGCCATCTTGGAAAGCCAGCGAAGTGCTTCCGGTGCAGCTCCCGAGGCACCCTCGAAGCTGTGCATTGGGGATTGAGAAGCCCCAGCCCCGAGCATCATTTTCACCGAAGATCACCTCTCCACACTCACCGAGTGCTGCGTGGGCCCCTTTTGCATTTTCGTGCTCAACGCGTCTGTCCGGTCACTTGCCGGTTGGCTAGTGGCCTCTGTGACGACGAACCTTCGAATTTACAACGCTGGTCTGATTGCTACAGACTGGCCCTTGCTCCCCTGAAAAGAAGCCCATCAGACCTTGATGGTCTGATCCAGAAGCCAGCTTCGGTTCCTGCGTGGGTTGCATTTGCCAAGGCCTGTTGACTCCAATCCGGAAGCCGACACCGCCGACAGCGAGAGCCTTCGTGGGACAGTCCGTGTCAGACTCCTGGTCATCGTCGATGCCCCCGGGTCCACGTGGCAGCGGAGACAAGCTTCACGACAACTACCTGATTGCGCCCGACATCGCCTGGTTCCTTCCTGGTCACTAGCTAGTGACCCAGACTCTGTCCCCTCTGCTTTCAGGTACTCTACATCTTCGATCCACCCTTGGATCCAACCGGACTCTTCTCTCCTGGCCGCCAGCATCTTTTCCTCCAGGCTCAATAGAACTCCACGAAGAAACCCGACGCACTTTGACACCTATGCACCCGCTTCCTGGGGGTGAAGTAACGCGAGTACTCCGGTGCTCCTGTAGTGGTTTACACCTCTAGTGTCCTAGTTTAAAGTGGTTAAGTTCTAGTCCAGTTGGAAGACTTCCAAAACTGCAACTTTCTAACTTTTACGCACCATTGACTTGCATTGGTGCACGCGTGTGCATTTAGACACTGCATGTGAGAAGTTGGCCTGATGTATGATGTCCACAATTCTGTGGGCACCTTGTATCAGTCCAAACAATCCCTTATGGTGGTGGTTGTAAGTCAACCTTAAAAAGACAAGCTATCCTAGTGGTAGCATGGACTAAGCAGTCTTCAGGCTAAACTCAAGAGGGCATGTGAAGCCAGCTGTTTTACCATATGCAATCCTGTAATATCAAATGAAAGGACACCACACAAGTTATATATTATAAAAATATATGTATTTATCCTCAGAATAATCCCCTGTACTCTTTATGAGTATAGAAGCACAATCGTTTAAACAAAAGCACAATATAACATATGAAAGTTGCACGTTTATGGATGAGGCCAGTGGCCACTCAAACCATATATCAAAAAAGTGGTATAAGTATCACTATTCGATCAGTGGTAAGGCCTAGGGCCTTGGGAATCACTGGGACTACACTGGACTAACAGCAGTTAGGACGGGAGTAGCCCGCGGGATTCGGGTGCAGCGCTAAAAGCACACGCATGCAACAATGCAAAGTCAATGGTACGTTAAAAGTTATCGAGTTACAGTTTTAGGAGTCTTCCGACTGGACTAGAATGACAAAACTTTAGACTTATACACTAGAGGTGTAAACCACTACAGGAGCACTGGAGTTTAAGAGTTAATTCACCCACAGGAAGCGGGTGCACAGGTGCAAAAGCGTGTCGGGTTTCGTCGTGTAGATCTATGGAGCCTGGAGATGAAGATCCTGCAGGCGGCCAGAAGAGAAGAGTCCGGTGTGATCCAAGGGTGGATCGAAGATGTAGAGTACCTGAAAGCAGAGGGGACAGAGTCTGGGTCACTAGCCAGTGACCAGGAAGGAACCAGGAAGGAACCAGGCGATGTCGGGCGCAATCAGGTGCTTGTCGTGAAGCTGGTCTCCGCTGCCACGTGGACTCTGGGGCACCGAGGATGTCCAGGAGTGGATCACGTACTGTCCCACGAAGTCTCTCGCTGTCGGCGGTGTGGGCTTCCGGATCGGAGTTAACAAGCCTTGGCATGGGCAACCCATGCAGGATTCGAAGATCGCTTCTTACTCAAACCAGCAAGGTCAGAGCGGGTGCTCCTTTTCAGGGGAGCGAGGGCCAGTCTGAAGCGACCAGACTAGCAGTGTAAATTCTATGGTTCGTCGGTACTGGGGCCACTAGCCAACGGGCAAGCGACCAGACCAACGCGTCGAGCAGGAAAATGCAAAAGGGCCCCACGCAGCACTCGGTGAGTGTGGAGGGGTGAGCTTCGGTGCAAAAGCTGCTCGGGCTGGGGTTTCTCAAACCCCAATGCACAGCGTCGAGGGAGCCTCGGGAGCTGCACGGTCAGCACTTCGTAGTTTTTCCAAGATGGCCGGCCCCACGCTTCAGGTCGCCTCCACGGGTCTCAAATTCGCTGGGACTGTGGATCGGGCTGTTGGAAGGCAGGAAAGCTTGGTATTGTCGATCTCTGTTGCTCGAGTTCCAGCGGGAACTGCAACAAAGCAAACGGTGAGGCGCTGGATGGTGCCTATTTGCACAGGGTGGTCACTCCTTGACCACAAGGGAGATTCTTCAGTCTTCCACGTCGAGTGGGATGTCGATGGGTCCACAGTTATGTTTCAAAGTTTCAGTCAGGATAATCTGATGTGCATCAGCACAGCTCCTACCTTTATTCCAAATCAAGGGGCTGGATTACCTGCTAGGTCCCTCCTATGGGTGGGACCCAGGAAGGGGGTGGTTACACCCCTTTCCCTTTGTCCAGTTTCACGCCAGAGCTGGGGCTGGAGTGCCCCAGAACCGGAATGACTGGATTTTGCATGGGACACCTTGTGTGCCCCAGGCAGTGTCTAGTTTCTTTCAACCCTCCCTGCTCCAATCCACTATCTCCTGTCTGGGGTGGTGTAGCACCTCCCTGTGACAGGAAACCCTTTGTCCAGGCCTCCCCTGCCAAGTTTCGGTCAGCAGCAGGAGGTCAGACTTGTGTCGGGGCAGCAGCATCCATTTTGTGATGCTGAGGCTCTGGTTAGGATTAACCGCGTTTTAAGTAAAGTAACATGTCTTCTCCCTCTAGAAGGGTCGAATGCTACCCCCGTCGCCAGAACTGGCGAGGGGGTAGTATTCCAAAGTGTATGACACGAAACACGACATGTTTTGATAAAGCCAAACCAAAGTTAGCAATAACCGCGAGGATTATAATGCACTTAAGAGTATATGGTATGGCAATACCCTGGAACAGCAGTAAGGAAATGGTTCAGACCTCTGCAGACAGGCTCAGCTCATGCTAGAGCACCATCTCACATAAAACCAAGCACTCTGCCTCCAGGATTGTTAAGGTCTGCCATAGGAGTGACTGATAGGTATATATCTGTCCAGATATAGGTTTAGATATAGGTATACTATATCTAAGCAAGGGGTGATTACACCACCTTGCCCCAGCTGAGTGATCAGCCAGTTGTGTCGATTTAAGTACCAGCCAGGGGTGGCAAAAGATATGCTGCAGCCCCTGGTAGGCCTTGGATGCACCTATGCCCCGAGCACCTATAGTGCATGGTACAGGGGCTGACGAGGTGTCCAGTACCAAATTGGTGATGTACCTATAGTACATGTCAGTGAATTTAGAGAGAGAACAGCAGGCTGTGGGTTTGATTAGCAGGCCGACAGCCACATTAAGTCGAAAACCAGTAAAGCAAAAAGCAAAAATTGGGGTGACCATAGGATAGCAGACCCTACTCTCCTACACAGCACCTGCATCCTGTGGGCCGCCCCCGTCCTAACTTCTGTTAGTCCAGTGTAGCCCAAGCGATTCTCAAGGCCCGAGGCCTTACCATTGTTCGTGACGTGGTTCTTATACCACTATTTTGGTATATGGTTTTAAGGGCCACCAGGGCCTATCCATATTTGTGCAACTTTTGTATGTTATATGAAGTTCTTTGTTTAACGCTTGTGCTTCTGTCCTCAAAGAGTACAGGGGACTATTCAAGTAATAAATACATATATTTTATAATATATAACTTGAGTGGTGTCCTTTCATTTGGTATTAAAAGGATTGCATATGGTAAAACAGCTGGCTTCACATGCCCTCTTGAGTTAAGCCTAAGACTGCTTATGTCCATGCTACCCCTAGGATAGCTTGTCTCTAAGGTTGACTTACAACCCATCACCATAAGGGTTGTTCGGACTGGTACAAGGTGCTCACTAGAATAGTGAACATCATACACCAGACCAACTTCTCACATTGGTGTGCAGCGGTTGGGATTTGAGCTTGCTGTTGTTTTACCAATTGTAATCTTTGACAATATCATTTGAAAGATCACATCAAGTACCATAGGTACATATAAACAAAGCTTTAAATACTTAGGTTCTACTGAACTTAGTAGTTGTAGACCAAAGGGCTTAGCACACCCTAACTACAACTCACTAGTAAGGTTCTAGTAGGAAAACACTTAGTGTAGGTAGGTGCACACACACACACACACCTCACTAGTCATGTCTGGCACAGGTGAACAGTCCAGTTCTCTCCCTGTGGAAAGTGACCCTCCCAGGGCACCCTCCAGCTATGAAAAACTCAGCTTCAGAGAATTGAGTGCCTTGTGTACCTCAAGGAGGCTGAAAAGGGGTCATAACCCTACCATCCCAATCCTGATACATGTCCTAGAGGCAGCAGATCTTGAGAAGGTTCTTGAAACAGGCCCCTCAGGTAATTCAGGAGAAGGAGTAACCCCCATAGATGATGAGACCATCACCCCAGAAGTCAAGGATGAAGAGATAGATGAGGATGAGTCAGATGATGGAGGGGAGGGCCAGGTTCAGGTCAGAAGGCTTAGCCAGGCTAACCTACGTTTACTTGGGAATGGAGAAGGGATGTACCTTCCCAGGCCTAATAGTAGACTTAATCCAGGCAATAGAAGAGAAAGATCCCCTTCCAGGGAGTCTCTCCTTTCTAATGCCTCAAGGGGTTCTCAAAGGGGAATGACTTCCCCTCAGAGAAAAGAGCATGAGGCTAGGATGAGAGCTGTCCAACTTCAGATAGAGAAAGAGGAAACAGCTCTGGCCCAAGCTAAACTTGCTTTAGCAAGGGAAAGAAAATTGTGTGGATTAGGTTCCACTGGTGGCAGCAATATCCCTAAGGATAAAGACAGGTCCTATGAACATAGAAACCTGAGTAAGATTGTGCCCCCCTACAAAGATGGGGATGACATCCACAAATGAATGACTGCTCTGGAGAGCGCCTGCATGGTACAGCAGGTTCCCCAAGATCAGTGGGCAGCAATCTTGTGGCTCTCCTTTTCATAAAAAGGAAGAGATAAGCTCCTCACTGTTAGCCCTGGGGATGCTAAAAACTACACTGTCCTGAAGAGTGCTCTTATTGATGGGTTTGGCCTAACCACTGAGCAATACAGGTTGTTGTTCATAGATACCCAAAAAGCTCAGACTCAGGACTGGACTGACTTTGTTGATTGTCCTAGTAAGGCTCTGGAAGGTTGGTTACTGGGAAGTAAAGTTACAGACTATACAGGATTGTACAATCTAATAATGAGAGAACAGTCCTTAATAATTGCCAGAACCACTTGTTGCATCAACACCTGATTGACTCAGATCTGACCTCTTCCCCAAGAATTGGGAAAGAAGGCAGACAAATGGGTCAGAACCAGGGTTACGCAGAAACCCCAGAACCATGGAGGTGATCAGAAGAAGGCAGACCAGAAGGGTGGAGATCAAAAACAAAAAGACCATAAGTCTTCTTCAGGCCCCCAAAATACTTCTAATGAGGGGAGTCCCAAAATAGAAAGAAAAAGAAGAAGGGTACTGATCCAAAGAAACCTTGGTGTAATTACTGTAAATCAGCCTCTCACTGGTTTAGTGAGTGCACTAAGAAAGGGACAGCCCCTGCCACTGCAGCCCCTAAGGCACCTGCACCCCCAAGTACAGTCAGCAGTGGCAGCCCCCAAACTAAAGCTATAGTGGGGTTAACCATGGGTACTGAGATGGAGTCTGGCTTAGTCAGAATTCCTACTCAGGCAGTCTTGATCTGTGATGTGGACATGGCTATGTCCACTACTATGAGTCCCAATACTTTGGGCAAGTACAGGCAGACGCCTTTGATTAATGATAAAGTGGCTCAGGCCTACAGGGACACATGTGCCAGTGTCACTATGGTGGCACCTAACTTTGTGGACCCTGGACAAATTGTACTGGGTGATAATTACCTAGTGACCAATGCTAGCAATGTCACTACTACACATAGTGTGGCAATTGTTAATTTCTCCTGGGGAGGGATAACTGGCCTCAAAAGAGTTGTGGTGAGTGCAGACTTCCCAGTTGAATGTCTTTTGGGCAATGATCTAGAGGACTCAGTATGGTCAGAAGTGGAGTATAGGACTCATGCAGAGATGCTAGGTATTTCAGCACATGTCCTTGCTGTAACCAGGTCCCAGGCCAAGAAGTGCCTACCTGAACCTGTGCTGGATCTTGAAACTATAGACCAACCACAACCCAAGAGAAAGAGCAAGAGGGTTAAGGCAGTGCCTTCCCCCTTGCCCCAGGTTGAGGATCAGCCCTCTCAGGAGGATGATTCTGTGATCCAAGAGGAGACTGTCCTGGAAGAGCTTGAACCTGATCAGGTTGAGTTTCTGGGGACAGGGGGACCCTCAAGGGCAGATCCGGGGCAGGCTCAGTTAACTTGTCCTTATCTTGAACCCCTCAGACAGCAGGCTGCTGCTGAGGCTGCTGGGAATGCTCAAGGTACCCATAGAGTGTATTGGGATGATGGGCTCCTTTATTCAGAGGCTAGAGACCCCAAGCCTGGTGCTACCAGGAGGTTGGTTATACCTCTGCAATTTAGGGGCTTCCTTCGAACCTTGGCCCATGAAATTCCTCTAGCAGGACACTTAGGCCAGAACAAGACTTGGGACAGGCTTGTCCCTCACTTTCACTGGCCTCATATGTCAGAAGATGCCAAGGAGTTTTGTCGCTCCTGTGAAACCTGCCAAGCCAGTGGCAAGTCAGGTGGAACCACAAAGCCCCCCCCTTATACCAGCACCTGTGGTGGGAGTACCCTTTGAAAGAGTGGGGATAGACATTGTTGGCCCAATGGACCCCCAAACAGCATCTGGGCACAGATGTATACTGGTGGTAGTGGATCATGCCACCGGGTACCCAGAGGCAATTCCCCTGAGGACCACAACAGCTCCTGTTGTGGCAAGGGCCCTACTTGGAGTTTTCTCCAGAGTGGGCTTTCCAAAGGAGGTACTTTCAGACAGAGGTACCAACTTCATGTCTAAAAGCAATGTGGAAAGAGTGTGGTGTTAACTATAAGTTCACCACACCCTACCATCCACAGTACAATAGGCTTGTTGAAAGGTTCAACAGGACCCTCAAAGGGATAATAAAAGGGTTACCTGAAAAGCTTAGGCGAAGATGGGACATCCTTTTACCCTGCCTTCTGTTTGCTTACAGAGAGGTCCCACAAAAGGGGGTTGGCTACAGTCCTTTTGAGCTTTTGTTTGGGCACCCTGTAAGGGGACCCCTGTGTCTTTTGAAGGAAGGATGGGAGTTACCTCTTAAAAAGCCTAAACTTGACATAGTGGACTATGTACTTGGTCTCCGCTCCAGGATGGCTGAAGACATGGAGAAGGCTTCCAAAAACCTTGAGGCCAGCCAAGAACTCCAGAAAGCTTGGCATGATCAAAAGGCTGTCCTAACTGTGTATCATGCAGGACAGAAGGTGTGGGTGTTGGAGCCAGTGGCCCCAGCAGCCCTCCAAGACAAATGGTCTGGACCCCACACCATAATTGAGAAAAAGGTAGAGGTCACCTACTTGGTGAACCTTGGCACCCCTAGGAGCCCCCACAGGGTGCTCCATGTCAACAGATTGAAGGCATATGTGGACAGGGCAGACGTGGGCTTGCTCATGGCTACAGATGGGGAACAGGAAGAAGAGAGTGACCCTCTCCCAGACCTGTTATCCCAAAACCCTGATGATGGTTCAGTGGATGGAGTAGCCTTGGCAGGCAGCCTCTCTGACCAGCAGCAATGGGACTGCAGACAAGTTCTACAGGCTCACAGACATATGTTTTCATTAACACCTAGTCAGACTAACTGGTGCACCCATGAGGTGGACACTGGTGACAGTCTGCCTGTGAAGAGAAAGATCTACAGGCAACCTGAGCATGTCAGGGATTGTATAAAGACTGAGGTGCAGAAAATGCTTGAACTTGGAGTAATTGAGCCATCAGAAAGCCCCTGGGCCAGCCCAGTAGTCCTTCTACCAAAACCTCACACCCAAGATGGTAAGAGAGAGATGAGGTTCTGTGTGGACTATAGAGGTCTCAATGCTGTCACTAGGACAGATGCTCACCCCATTCCAGGAGCAGGTGAGCTCATTGATAGATTGGCTTCTGCCAAATTTCTGAGCACATTTGATTTGACAGCTGACTATTGGCAAATCAGGTTAGCTGAGGAGTCCAAGGCCAAAACAGCTTTCTCAACCCCTGGAGGTCATTATCAATTTGTGGTGATGCCCTTTGGCTTGAAGAATGCACCTGCCACTTTCCAAAGGTTGGTGAACCAAGTCCTTTCTGGGTTGGATGACTTTTGTGCAGCTTATCTTGATGATATTGCTGTCTTCAGCTCCACCTGGGAGGATTACCTGATCCACCTGAAGAAGGTTTTAGAGGCCCTGCAAAAAGCAGGCCTAACTATCAAGGCCACGAAGTGCCAGATAGGGCAGAGTAAGGTTGTGTACCTGGGCGACCTTGTAGGTGGGGGTCAGGTTCAACCACTGGAGAGTAAGATCCAGACCATACAGGACTAGGCTCCTCCAACCACCCAGACACAGGTTAGAGCTTTCTTGGGCCTGTCTGGGTACTACAGAAAATTTGTCAAGAATTATGGGTCCATTGTGACACCACTCAATGACCTGACATCCAAGAAGATGCCAAAAAAGGTTCAGTGGACAGTTAGCTGTCAAAAGGCATTTGATGACCTGAAGAAGGCCATGTGCTCTGCACCTATCTTAAAGAGTCCTGACTACTCCAAATATTTTATTGTCCAAACAGATGCTTCTGAGTTGGGGGTGGGAGCTGGCTTTCAAAACTTAATGTAGATGGCCAAGACCAGCCCATTGCTTTTATTTACAGAAGGCTGACCCCTAGAGAGAAACGTTGGTCAGCTAATGAGAGGGAGGCCTTTGCTGTGGCTTGGGCCCTGAAGAAGTTGAGACCATACTTGTTTGGCACTCACTTCAAGATTCAGACAGACCATAAGCCCCTCTTGTGGCTAAATCAGATGTAGGGGGGTGCTCGGGTGGTCCATTTCCCTACAGGGGATGGACTTTACAGTGGAGCACAGACCAGGGACTGACCATGGCAATGCAGATGGTCTCTCCAGGTACTTTCACTTAGAACATGAAGACTTATCTGGTCAAGGTTAAGTTTAATGTCCCTGCGTTTGGGTGGGGGGGGTTATGTAGGAGAGTAGGGTCTGCTATCCTATGGTCACCCCATTTTTTGCTTTTTGCTTCACTGGTTTTCGACTTAATGTGGCTGTGGGCCTGCTAATCAGACCCACAGCCCTGCTGTTCTCTCTCATAATTTCACACCATGTACTTTAGGTACATCACAAATTGGGATTTGGGTCACTCTTGTGAGTCCCTGTACAGTGTACCATAGGTACCCAGGGCATAGGTGCACCCAAGACCTACTAGGGGCTGCAGCATATCTTATGCCACCCCTGGCTGGCCATCCAAACTGACACAACGGGCTGCTCACTCAGCTGGGGCAAGGTCGTGTAATCACCCCTTGCTTAGGTATAGTATTCCTATACCTACCATTATATATAGACACATATGCACCTATAAGTCACTCCTTTGGCAGACCTTAACAATCCTGAGGGCAGAGTGCTTGGTTTCATGTGAGATGGTGCTCTAGCATGAGCTGAGCCCTTCTGCAGCTTTCGGAACCATGTCCTTATAGCTGGTCTATGATTTAGCAATACCATATACTCTTAAGTGCATTATAATCCTCGCGGTTATTGCTAACTTTGGTTTGGCTTTATCAAAACATGTCGTGTAAGGTGTCATACGCTTTGGAATACTACCCCCTCGCCAGTTCTGGTGACGGGGGTAGCATTCCACCCTTCTAGAGGGAGAAGACATGTTGTTCCTACTAATCCCGGTTAAAGATAACCAGAGCCTCAGCATCACAAAATGGATGCTGCTGCCACAGACACAAGTCTGACCTCCTGCTGCTGGGAGTCCTTCCAGCGAGGGAGGCTTGGACAATAGGTTTCCTGTCTTGGGAGGTGCTAGCACCACCCCAAACAGGCTTTAGTGTATTGGGGCAGGGAGGGCTGAATGAAACTAGACACTGCCTGGGGCACACAAGGTGTCCCATGCATAGTCCAGTTCAAACCGGTGCCGGGGCACTCCAGTCCCAGCTCTTGCCCGAAACTGGAGAAAGGGAAAGGGGTGTAACCACCCCCTTCCTGGGTCCCACCCATAGGAGGGACCTGGCAGTTAATCCAGCCCCTAAATTTGGTATATAGGTAGGAGCTGAGTCCCAAGACTTTAGATTTATCCTGACTGAAACTTGAAACGAAACTCTGGACCTTCGACATTCTACTCGACATAGAAGACTGAAGAATCTCCCTTGTGGTCAAGGAGTGACCACCCTGTGCAAGCAGGCACCATAAAGCGATCCACGGTTTGCTTGGTCGACGCTCCCGCCGGAGCCCGAGCACAGAGCCTGACAAGACCTGGACTTCCAGACTTCCAACAGCCCGATCCACAGTCACAGCAGAGCTGAGACCCGTGGAGGCGACGAGAGACGTGGGACTGGCCATCTTGGAAAGCCAGCCAATTGCTTTCCGTGCAACTTCTGAGGCACCCTCGAAGTTGTGCATTGGGGATTGAGAAGCCCCAGCCCCGAGCACCAACTGCACCGAAGATCAGCCCTCCACACTCCATGAGTTCTGCGTGGGGCCCTTCTGCATTTTCCTGCTCGACGCGTCTGTCCGGTCACTTGCCCGTTGGCTAGAGGCCTCTGTGACGACTAACCTTTTGATTTACACCGCTGGTCTGGTTGCTCCAGACTGGCCCTTGCTTCCCTGAAAAGGAGAAGTCCATCAGACCTTGCTGGTCTGATCCGTAAGCCATTTTTGATTCTTGCGTGGGTTGCCTTTGCCAAGGCTTGTTGACTCCAATCCGGAAGCCGACACCGCCGACAGCGAGAGCCTTTGTGGGACAGTCCGTATCCAGCTCCTGGTCATCGTCGACACCTCCTGGTCCACGTAGCTGCAGAGACAATCTTCACGACATCACCTGATTGCTTCGCGACATCCCCTGGTTCCTTCCTGGTCACTGGCTAGTGACCCAGACTCTGTCCCCTCTGCTTTCAGATACTCTTCATCCTCGATCCGCCCTTGGATCCACCCGGACACTTCTCTCCTGGTCGCCTGCAGCATCTTTCTCCAAGGCTCCATAGGAATCAGCGACGAAACCCGACACACTTTGACACCTATGCACCCGCTTCCTGTGGGTGAGGTAACGCAAGTATTTCGGTACTCCTGTGGGTATTGACTATCCTAGTTTCCTAGTTACAAGTAGCTTTTCCCTAGTCCATCCGGAAGTGTCCTAAAAGAACTAGTTTCCAATTCTTTCATTCCCATTCTAACTCTATGGTAACTAGCGTGCGTGTAAAGACACTGCACGCACATCCCGTGGGCCTCCTACTTCCTATCCTTTGGTAGTACAGTGTAGCACCAGCGATTCCCTAGGCCTATCCTTTGTTCGTGACGTGGTTCTTATACCACTATTTTAGTATATGGTTCGAAGTGCCCCTAGGGCATTACTGTATTTTGTGCAACTTATTGTATTATAATTGAGTATCTTGTTATGTGCTTGTGTCTCTGACCTCATAAAGAGTTCAGAGGATTGTGTTATAAATAAATACATATATATTTTGATATACAACCGGTGTGGTGTCCTTTCACTTGGTATTAAAGGGATTGCATATGGTAAAACAGCTGGCTTCACATGCCCTCTTGAGTTTAGCCTAAGACTGCTTTGTCCATGCTACCACTAGGATAGCTGGTCTATAAGGTTGACTTTACAACCATCACCATAAGGGTTGTTTGGACTGGTGCAAGGTGCTCACTAGAATAGTGAACATCATATACCAGGCCAACTTCTCACATTCGCTGCCCCCCTCAGCAGCACATCTTGGAAAGTCACAATGTCATCCACTGGGGACATTCTCGTTGGGGGGAGAGTCCGACAAAGTGGGAGAATATCTCCTGTCACTGGACGAGTCTGTATACCTGGATCTCAACCTGTCCCTCCGCCGACGATGGCGTCACCTTGTTGAGGATCGACGCCCACTGCGAGAGCAATGCCTCCCTCTGGATCTTGACCTTGGCTTTCTGGGCCCTGCAGAAACCACCGACCCCGGGGGCTGCGGAAGCGGAACAGGTAGTGCTGGAACCACAGGGCTCGGTAGTGGAGGCGACGGAGGAGGAGGATGAAGAGGAGGAGGCGGAGGAAGCTTCGGAAGAGGAGGAGTAGGCGTCCTGGGCCTTGAGGGCGAGTAGGTCCGGGAGTAATCAGCTTCCGGTGACCTAAGGACCAGCCTCTTCTTGCGAGTAGGCCTCGGGGAGGACAGTCTGGAGGCCGACCTCTGTGAGCGCGAGCGCCGGCGCCGCCGCGACCGGTGACTCGCTGATGACGATGAGATGCTCACCACTGAAGCACTAGACACAGTTCTGAGCCTTGACTTCCATTTAGACACCGACTTTTCTCCTCTTGACGTTGATTTTGCTCTCCTCGACGTCGATCTCCTTGACGTCGATCTCCTTGACGTCGATCTCCTTGACGTCTCTCTTCTCGACGTCGACCTTCCTGACGTCAACGAACTCCCAGACGTCGAGTGTCTTCGCCTCAATGGCGATCTTTCTCTCATCGACGTCAATCTTCGCGTCGGCGTTGATGGCGAACGGCAGAGTCGCCTTGACGGCGAGCGCCTGCCTCTTCGGGAGTCATCACGACGTCGATGGTGTGTCCACGCCGGTGAACTCCTCGACGTCGACCTCGTCCGAGGTCTCGACGTCCTACCCCTCGATGCCAAACGACGACGTCGCTTCGAACCAGAGCCCTGGGTCGACGGGGAGCAGATAGTAGTCATACCTCTTGACGCCGACGTCGAAGCCATCGATGTCGACCGGTGCCTTTTCTTGACTGGGGAGCTCCCCAGAGGCTGATGCACGGGCAGAGGATGAAGATAGAGTCCCTCGAGTGAAACACTCAAAACACTGGAAAAGTTCCAAAAATTGAAGATCTACCCAAAAAGGTAGAGCTCAATGCTCCAGGGTCCTGCTAGCAGGAGCCGGAAAAAAGAACTGAAAGTAAAAGGCCTTTGGCTGTGCATCCTGGGATACTGAGTGTCTCTGGAGAGTTCCTTAAAGGCACGGTATCCCTTTTCCAGACACATAATGGCAGCCTACGGGGCTTGTCTGTCCAACCCTTCCTCTCTATCATGACAAAGAATTTTTGTGAAGGGGAGTTTTTCCAGGTGTGAAACTTTACAAAGTGTATAAAATTTAATATTATTTGGCTATCTTTTTCACTTCAAGATGAAGTGCTGGCCAGTGTAGCCTTGTAGTTTTAGGCTGCATTATTTGTCTTTGATTTTCTGCAGTCTATGCAGGACTGCAGAAGAAGAAGACAACGTAAGATACTATTTTGATTGCTTCGGGGACCACGCACATGGGCGGGACTATGCACTAGATTATGACTATACACAGAGATCCCCTACTACAGAAAGTGAACAACACACACCCTCCAGAGATTTAAGGACTGTAGCGCCTAAGAGGAACCCAACCCAACCGACTGCCAGAGAAAGAAGGAGGCATTCGTGTGGGCGGTGGGAGGGAATGAAAAACAGAATAACTCCACGCGTGAGGAACCCAGGTGGAACAACATGAGAAGATAGTAAAAAGTACAGACCTGAACCACCTTAAAAGGTGAATGGAGTGGAGAGCCAGAGGGCTTGAAACCCAAACCACACCCCCTGTGCCAAAGGAAGGTGCGAGAACACGCCACCAACCAAACCCGAGGACGGAGGGGAGTCCGAAGGGTCCCACGCAGAACAACACACCCTAAACCAGAGTGAGGTGCGAAAGCACACCTCCGGAAGACCAAGCCACCAGAAAGTGGGGCTAGGTGGAAAAAACACCCTATGAAAAGGCCTTCGCAGAGCGGGGAGGATGGGCGGGCATTAAGGAATCTACGGCTAGAATATGTCTCTACCAGATATATTGATATCTAAGGTAAGTAACTCTTCCATCTGATAGAGACATCTAGCCACAGATTCCTTAACTTAGAATAGATACCAAAGCTATACCCCATAGGAGGAGGGTCTGCGAGACAACCACCAAATTCCAGGAGAACATATTCGTCCACTCTTGACGAAAAAAGGTGGGAACCGCAATGCCAGGACAACAAGCATCAGACCCATCCCCCACCTTAAGGAGTATGAACAAGGGATGGTAAAGAAACCAAATCCGACAAGGGACGGTGTGAGACCTCTCTCGCCCAGACACAGACGAAAGGAAAACATAACTATAAGTTCCGTGCCAATGTAAGAAACAATGCAGAGAGACCTTCATGAAGGATCCAAGCATCGGGTCCTATAATCCAAGAGGAACGAAGTTCCAGGGGTCAAAACAACATGACAACGGCAGAGCATACCGCCTGAACACACACCACAATGGAAGCCACAAGAAACAGGGGACAGTTGGAAGACTGTCTACCCCTAGAACAGCAGCCGCAGCATGAGGCCCATGGGTGTAAGAAAAAACACATTATTGTGTACTGCCTAGGTCATGTGACAACAGTGGCAGGGCCGAGCCCAGAGCCTAGTGCCAACAGACACAGAGGAGCCACCATTGAGCAAAGCTCAGGAGGTAGGCATGCAGCCAAACAAATTAAAAGGCACCACTGTGAGTGAATAACCTGCAAGGCTATAAACATATAGAGGACACTATCCCGAAGGAAAGAGTAGCAAGAATGTCTGACACTAAGGCAAAAAGACTTGGCATGCGACACCCCAGTGGCGTGTAAAATCCACGATATACCCACAAAGAGACAGGAAAGTCGACATGTACGTGGAGTGACTAATCCCAAAAGGGGAGTCATGCAAGCAGTACCATGGCACCAGTGTGCTGCATAATAGTTAATATTGCAGAGAAAATAACAGGTCCCCGAGGGGGAAAAAATCCTGGTCTCCTGTAAGACAGCGGAAACAGACCAGAAGACCATTCATAAAGGAAAGAAAGTCGGCACAGACAGAAGCCCCGCGCCAAAATCCTACACCGCCAAAGACCAAAACCGTCCACCAAATGGAGAAAGTCGAGAAGAATAGACGCACAGTAATGCAACCTAAAGAAGCACCTGTGCCAGAATGGGAATAAGAACTCACACCCAGAAAAACAGCAGGGGTGGAGCACAGAGGCAGAAAGGCACAGACCAGAGCCACTCCTTGAGAACTAGGAATATGCACAGGACAGGAAGGGACAAACCGGACCCCGTGTCCTTCGGAGACCGTTCCAGGGCTGACCTGCCCTCCCCCAGGGGTGCATGTCCACCAATAGACAGGCAAGATGAGCACAGCGAGGTTGCAGGAACGCGCTAGGGTGACAAAACCCCCTACCGAGGCAGGGATGTATTACGGACCAACCGTAGACAACCAATGGTAACCTTTGGAGAGAAACCAATCCTAAGGAACTCACCAGAGGAGACATCCTACAACAGTAGGAAGAGTCAGCTTGCGCCAAAATTCCTGGGCAAAGAAGAGTAGCAATATAATTGACAACAAATATCCCACATAGGGTAAGGCACAACCCTACAAAAAAAGGGTCCCTCTTGAGACAAGCTCGTAGGCAGAGTCCCGAAATAAAGGTAAGCACAGTTCAACCAGCTGTGCCAGAATAATTAAATAACACGGCTAAGCAGCCACACAACCCAGAACATCTGCTGCCCACAACGGGTAACATAAAATAGATACATATACAGGAGGCGCCTGACCGCCGAAGCAGCATGGGCGTCAAAAAGAGTGACCCCCATTAAATGGTATAGCTTTTTAAGCCGCTCCCGAACATGCTCTGGGAAAAACACCATCACGCCACCACGCGTGGCGCCGTGTGGCAACCGACCTAGCCATAGTACGACCCACAGTGTCCGTGGTGTCCATGGCAGACCGAATTGAAAAGTGCGCCATATCATGGCCATCACTGATTAGGCGGGCCAGATCGGCATGAGAGAACCCGGCAACGAAAGGAGGAACTGGTCAACAACGTCCCAAAGGGCAAATGTAGCCCGAGCAAATAAGCACAACGTGTTGAGGGACCGGAGTTCCAAGCTGGTGGATGCAAACACATCGCAGCCATATGACTCCAAACACAGAGACTCCCGAGTGGGCGCCCTGCTGGAGAATATCCAGCAAAAGCTCAGACGGACTAGAGACTGAGGGCGGCCCCATCCTTAAAATGTCTGCAGTCCTACAAACAGCTCTGACGAACGTCCACTAGCCTCCGTGGCCCCGCGAGGCTTTGACAGCAAATCATCAGTAGGTGATTACGCAAGCTAAACCGGCCAGAGGCTCAGCAACAGGATGAGTAGGCCAATGCTCCACTGGCGCCTGCCCTGGAAGGCAGTGAAATTACTCAGGGGGTGCTGAACCCACCAGGACCACATCCTCCACCACTAAAGCTGGAGACGGTACAGGCGTCAATCGTTGTCGAGGCAATGGCGTCGGAGACCTTTGAAAAGGCCCAAACTGGCAGAGTGGAGCTAGTGTTGGCAACCTCCGAAAAGGCCACGACCGTCCGAGTCGAGCCTGCGACCACCGAAAAGTTCCCGACCCCTCGAGTGGAGCCAGCGACCTCCGAAGAGGCCTCGACTCCTCGAGTGGAGCCGGCGACCTCTGAAATGGTCCCAACCGCTCAGCGTAGACTCATCATTCCCCGAGGGGGAGAGAGAGTATGCCTAAGCGGTGTCGTGCACCGCGCGGCAGCCACCTCCAGCGAGGTCGCAGAGAGCCTCAGAAGGCTGTGCAACAGCGCTATGGAAGGGCTAAATGTTGTGGGATGCCCCTCTGGGCCATGTCCCGACGTTGCGATGACTCTGGTGTCAGAGTCAGGGCACTCGGTTGAAGCCGAGGGTAAACCCGCCGGCAGTGTCCCAACCTGAGTTCCTACTCCCCCTATGGGGCACGGAGGCATGCCACGGAGAGGGGGGGGGGCAAATGCTTACCTGCGACGACTCTAGTGACAGAGTCACAGCACTCAGTTGGAGCCGAGGGTAAACCCGCCGGCGGTGTCCCAACCTGAGTCCCTACGCCCACTGTGGGGCCTCGAGGCGCGCCAGGGAGGGGGGCAATGCTTACCTGAGGTAGGTGAATGACGGCGATGGTGCCGGAACCGGCGCCGCCGCGTGGATGACTCCGCTGGAGAAGGAGACCTGTGCCACAAGGGGCTATTCGGGACATACGGGCAGACATCACCTCCATGCGGCAAACGTCGCACTCCACGGAGTTATGGTACACTCCCAAGCACCATATAAGGAGTTTGTGAGGGTTCGTCGCTGGCATCCGTCGTGAGCAGGACCGGCACGGTTTGAAGCCCACAAAGGGCATCGAACACACTGTTCCTGGACGCAAAAGGCATTGAAAAGGCCTGTAATAAACAATAACAGGCCCGAGGTATTACTTTCCCGGATCCACGTTACGAAGCGGAAAACTGACGTCGGCACGCCAGGAGGGGCTTATATGGCTCCATTGACGTCACTTCCGTGGACAACGTCAGGACGGAGCAGGGAGACGCCGCCTCCCAGCATGCAGGGGTATTGCTGGGGAAAAAAGTTTTCCAGATCCAGTCTGGCGCCTGAGGAGATATTCTAAGTTAAGTAATCTGCGGCTAGATTCTCTATCAGATGTAATAGCGAAGGAGGCCCCACCTGCTTCCTGGCATAAAGCAATACTAATACTGATCCATTAAAAAAGGGGCAAATCCAACCCGAAAAACTACAGGTCAATCTCCCTCCTTGATAGTACGGTAAAACTTATGGGCAGAGTACTATTAAACAAGCTGGAAGCCTGGGAATCGACAAATAACATCTTGATTCCGGCCTGATATGGCTTCAAAAAAAAGTAGAGACACATAAGATCAATGCCTAACCATGTGTCTGTTCATATCAAAGTATACCCATGCTATGCAAGGTAATTTATACATGGCCTTCATGGATGTAAGCACAGCTTTCGACTGTGTAACCCATTCTCATCTATGGAGGATCATGAAGGAAATGGGGGTAGACCAAGGCTTAATTTCTTTTATTTGCCAGCTGTGTGTAAAGGCTGAGGCATGTGTACGGTATGGGCATAAAGGGGAGTGCACTAGATGGTTTTCAATTTACAGGGGTTTCCGTCAAGGATGAGTGCTTGCTCTTTTTCTGTTTTCACTGTATACAAATGGGGTAGAGGCCAAATTATTGGAATTAACCCTAGATGTTCCTAGAATAAATAAGACCCGCATTCTAACATGCAGATGATGCAGTTTTAATTGCACGAACATGAAAGGCCCTCCAGAAACTGCTAGACACCTATGTAAAGTTCATGCAAAGCCTTGACCTACAAACATCTGAGTCAAAGTCCTTTATTTTAGTGGCAAGCCGAAAAGCGAAGAATCCCCACTCCTTTTTCATTTCTGACCGTAAAGTGGTGCAGACGGAGATGTTTTCATATTTAGAGGTGACCTTTGATGATAAACCATTGTCATCTAAGATGGTGATGAATCGAGGGCTTATTCTAGAAAACAGTACTAATGCTATACACTTGTTTTCCAAAAACTTGGCACAAAACATATAGAAATTGCAAAAAAGGTTTGCAGGGCCAAATTCAGCGCCATAGCTTCCTATGGTGCTGGAGTATGGGGCTATGCTAATGTAAAAGCACTACAACCAATAGAAGACTCCTGTTGGAAAACAATGATGATCCTTCCCATCAGTTGCTATACTTTTAAATTACACCTTGAGTTGAATATCCCGTATGTCACTGATCACATAAATGTAGCACCCAACCTCCTCTGGCACTCAATATGGAAAAGGGATCCTGTGATGCTCAATCAACAAATTATCAAAGATTGCTTATTATTGGAAAATACCCAGAGCATTCAATTGTTACCGTCCGTTAAAAAAATAAACTTTATTCATTAGATTTGGGAAGCTTGTTTGAAATATCAGAAAATTGGGCATTATATTAAAAAAAAAACTTGTATACGTTTTTTAAAAATTAGCGAACAGGGCAAGAATGACCAACCAGCACAGCAAATGTATGTTCAGTGAGTATCTGGAGGGGTCCCTACAGGGCGAGGGGGTACAGTCCTACCAGTAATTTGTCACAAACCATCGTCATAGATTTATTTTGTTAAGTTTTAGTCTCAACCTGATTACATACATGTTGGGCTTTCCTACTGGCGCATATTCTATTAACAATCTCCTATGGTGCCCATGTGATGGGTCATCGCCTCAAAATGATTTGCACATCATTTTTTTTTTACTTTTATTGCAATCACTGCGGGAAATGTGTAATTCCAATTATGCATACATTTAATTTTCAGGCAATACCGACCAGCTTTATACTTTTTACGAATGCTGCAAGACCCCTTCACCTGTTTTTGTGTCGCCTCCTTTTTGTGTCTATCATTGAAAACTAGGAAATTGCACATTTGCTAATATGAACTCGATTTTAACTAGCTACTTAGCTTTTATTATTGTTTTTTTACTGTTTTTTTATATTTTTCGCAGCATGCATAATTGTGATGTTTATATGAACTTTTATGATTAATAATGTATTAATCGAATAAAGTAATTTAACTGAACTGAGTGCAATTGGTATTCTGAGTTGGTTCCTTACTTCTAACTTAGCTCAAAGTACGCCTCAGAAAACGCCTTGTGGAAAAGCCTCATTGGCACCACAGTTTACGTACTAGTGTGCAGCTGCTAAAACGTGCTCTAGACCACCTTGGGGAAAGCAGTGATAATTCCATGCAGCTACCTCCAGCAGTGAATACCCTATGCCACTTTGGGAAATAATAGCACTTTGAGACTGCGTTTGTTTAGTGACAGTCCGAGTGAGCTAAGCCCTATTAACTCTGACAGTATTTCAGGAGGCTCTGTTTCGGTGAGAGGGGGTGGGGTGGGGGGGGGGGGACGGGGGGGAGAGGAGATCAGCATGATGGGAGTAAATGGGCACAAAGCAGATTTTCCAAAATTGGCAGTTTCCTATCTGCAGTGCAAAACTGTACTAACCCATTTCTTTCCCAGAGGTGTAGTGACACCTAATGGTCTAAAGAAAGGGGTCTGCAATGTAGTAGTATCTGTAGAACAGCTAAAGTAGCAATTTTTTGTACACTGCTCAAATTCTTACATACACTTCTGGTCTTTGTCTCCTTAAGACCAGTAGGTGGTGATGTTGAGACCTTGGGAGCTGGTCCTTTTGGGACATATTTAGACGCAGCTATTACTCGTCTACCGGTTTGTGCCCCCGTCACCCTACCCCTCGTCTTTCATGCTGTGTCTCTCACCCTCCCCCTCCTCTTTCCCTCCTTTACTCGCTGTCTACTTCCCCTGCTCCTACCCCCGCTTACCTGCTTTTACCCTTACGCATATTGTCCTTATTGCTTGTCTCGACCTAACATGTAACTATGTAGCTATGCTCTAATAACTGTGTTACCTTTGTACCGATGTAACCTGCAACTATGGTCTGAAACTCATGTAAAGCGCTCTGATACCTCCGGGTCTAGCCAGCGCTATATACAACCTTTCAAATAAACTTAAGCATGCACATATCAAAATTGTTGCATTAAGGCATAATATTAGTAAACGTGACAAAGTCCTGTTGCAGATTTGAGGACATTCATTACTTGTTCCTCGGATATGTCCCCATCTGCACATACAGTGGAAATCATATGGGTGGGTAATGCTGGGTCTTAGAGATGAATGCAAAATAAAACTAGGGACATACAAGCTCTACCTGCAAACGTTTAAGGTTTGTTCATTTGATCAAGATGTTTTTGGGGATCTGAGTTGCAGCCCACACCTGTGCAGAGTAAATAACCAGTTTTACTTTTGCACCCATTATCTTGTGGTAGGTGGGTAATCAAATGATGGTTTCCATAACTAGGGAGACAAATTCTCATCTGCTTGCCTGTAAAAGTAGGCCACTTTGAAAAAAAACCAAAAAACTTGCCGCACTTTGATACCTAACAATGAATTAGGCATTATTTATTACTTACTTTGCATTTGGAGGTTTAAGATAGTTTGGGGTTTTCAATGTTGAAGACAACTGAGCTCCTTTCCTCATCTGTCTGCGTAGGAAATCGTTTTTGTCCATTGAGAGTTCTGGCAATGAGATACGTGTTAAAATGATATAGTGATCAAATAGCAACAAAAAATAAATCACATTTCCTATACATTTATCAACTTTGATTCTTACTCCCCATTCACCTAGACCCATGGGATGTTCTAGTCTCAGGCAGAGGTACTGGAATATCCCTTCTGCTGCAAAGAACAAAACTGTCAATGGAGCTCCTTGATCATCTTCAATCAGACAATAAATCACCATTTGGCTAGAAGACTCCCCTGAAAACCAGGGCACATAATCAGTAGCCTATAACGTGGACTGCCATTATACTTACTACTGATGTAGATCTTTCAGTTAAGGAGACACATTTGAGTATCAAAAGGGTTTAACATCTACTACACCAATCAAAATCCACTATATAAATTGAAACTGCCACAGTAAATGCATCTATTTTCCATCTTTGAGGTAGGTTGCTCTGTTTGACTACTATGAGATTCAATTCTCGTGGGAATCCGATGTCCCCAATCAGTCTCCATTGACTAAATTATTCAGCTTAAATTATTTGTATGCCACTTTCCAGTCGGTCCCATTTCAACTACAAGTTTTAGAGTATCTAGAATGTATTCTCTTGTATTCAGGTCTCTCTAAAAGACTGCTTTTAGCTGTCTGTTGTTGTAGTGAGGAAAAGACAAATACTGACAGCTGTCTCTGGGTCAGTCCAGTGCTAACCACTGGTTGGCTTCCTTGTCAGCCTTATTTGCTTACTTCTTATTGAATGGCTTTCTTTCGCTTCTTGCGTCTGTCCCGCCCTGAATTGTAGCTTCTCCACCATCATTTCTGAATGAATGCCTTGCATCTTCCACTGCTTCTATTCAAGGAATGCTTTTCCACTGAAACCCCACCCCTTTTGCTCTGTGTTGCTTCCCCTCCTCCCTCTGGTTGTTTGCTGCTTCTCCCAACCTTACCCTCATGAGCTGTTCAGCTTTCTTGCTTTTTCTTTTCCGTTTCCCCCTACTGAGCTCCCCCATTGTTCCCCCTTGTATACCTACTCGGATGTATGACATTACATTGCATGCCTTTACATTGCATGCCTTTACAACACAAGTATTACAACGCAATGCCTTTACAACGCATAGCGCTTTGGGTGCTGGATAGTGAATAGTTTAATTTACTATTCCAACTCCAGTCCCCGTGGACACTAGGGAAGGTGTTGGATAGTAAATTAAACCTATTCACTACCCATTCCCTATGTTAGAGCGCCCCCCAGAGCAATGCGTTGAAATAGCATGCGTTGTAATAGTTGCGTCGTAAAGGCACTGCGTGGTAAAAGTTGCGTTGTAAGTGTTGTTCACCATACCTACTCTCTTGCTGTTCCATCCTTGTTCCATCCTTGCTCCCCCAGGCTTGTTTACGTAAAAACAAATATCTTTTTTGAAGTGTTAAGCAGTCAGACCAGCAGCAGAGGGAAACGAACTATCCTAATGGGCTTAGCCCTCCCCTTTAATGTTGCGTGGGAGGGAGACACTGCTCCAGAATGTGCCACACTGACCCTTGCCCGAAAAGACGAGCTGCCCCTCCTACCATGACTGGGGGAATTTTAGGATGCAAGTGGATAGGACACACAAATGCAGGACCCCTGCCCCGCTTTGCAGCTGACGAAGAAGTGACACGGAGGCCCCCCTGCAGGGCCCCCGGTTCGTTCGTGTCCTTGTTGACCCTAGGTAGGTGTATGGTCTTTCTCCATAAGGGCTTCCTGCATACTTTCTTGATGTTAATCCGGCCGTCCCGGTCGGGGAGAAGCGACCTGCTGCGTTAGCAGAGCCAGAGCTGACACCTACCTAGGGTCAACAAGGACACGAACGAACCGGGGGCCCTGCAGGGGGGCCTCCGTGTCACTTCTTCGTCAGCTGCAAAGCGGGGCAGTGGTCCTGCATTTGTGTGTCCTATCCACTTGGATTTTATGGGTTCAATTGAACTGAGAATGCACCCACTTGGAAAATACCGGCACTACAAATCCCATAAACGCTGCTGTGATGAAACACGCCCAGTGGGCGGGGACTGTTTAAATTTGTGCGTAATTCAAAGCACTCTCTAGTGACTAGAACCTTAGCCATTGAGAAAGAGAGCTTCGCTCTCGAAACGCGTCCACCCACTTGGAAAATACCGGCACTACAAATCCCATAAACGCTGCTGTGATGAAACACGCCCAGTGGGCGGGGACTGTTTAAATTTGTGCGTAATTCAAAGCACTCTCTAGTGACTAGAACCTTAGCCATTGAGAAAGAGAGCTTCGCTCTCGAAACGCGTCTGGCGAATACTGGTTTGAGGACACTGATGCTGGTAACCTGCTGGCAAGCTGACGAAAATAAAGAAGGAGTTGAATCCATTTCGTGTATGGTCTTTCTCCATAAGGGCTTCCTGCATACTTTCTTGATATATATATATATATATATATATATATATATATATATATACCTGGTGCGGTTCTCCTTTCATTTAGCCATTTAAGAGATTATAATTGGGTAAAACAAGCTGCTTTACACTCCTTCCAGACTTAGCCTGAAGGCTACACTCCATAGCTACCACTAGGATAGCTTTCAATAAAGGTTGTCTTAATCCTATCAATAAGGGTTGTTTGAAATGGTACAAGGTGCCCACTATAACTAATGAACAGCATATGCCAGGCCAATTTCTCACATATTCCTCTCATGTAATAATTCCTACCCACTGATTCGCACACATATGATTAATTGTCTCTGTGTACTGTGTGTGGGATGTAAAGTGCTCTGACACGCTATACTGGCATTAGAGGTGCTATAAAACAAAAGAAATACATGTGAGAGAGTGGTGACCGTCCTGACTCCGTCAGTAGCGGTCGCTCCCCTCGCTCCCTGGCTCCTGCAGATATCGTAGCGCTTCATTTGTTTGCATTGACTGGTGATATAACTTGTACAGCGCTCCGTCCTGACCATCTGTAATTGCCGCTTTGCCTCATCAGAGCGTAACGCGATTGTGTTAGCATATTGCAGCGCTTGTGTACTAGCGTAGCGCTTTAACAGGCTCTCACTGCGCTCCTCCGTTCTAACTGCCTGATTGTGCCTGCGCCTCTACCCACCCCAACCTCGTCCGGTTCCCTTTCGTGATTACAGCCATATTGTTGTTGTTGTGACTTCCAGCCCGCCCCTCCACCACGCTCCCGCCTCCCAGCTGACCCTCCCTCCCACAGGAAAGGTTAGATCGTTCTCATTGTCCAAAGCGCTGTGACCGTCCTGACTCCGTCAGTAGCGGTCGCTCCCCTCGCTCCCTGGCTCCTGCAGATATCGTAGCGCTTCATTTACTACTTTGACCGGACTGGTATCGTAGCGCTTCATTTGTTTGCATTGACTGGTGATATAACTTGTACAGCGCTCCGTCCTGACCATCTGTAATTGCCGCTTTGCCTCATCAGAGCGTAACGCGGTTGTGTTAGCATATTGCAGCGCTTGTGTACTAGCGTAGCGCTTTAACAGGCTCTCACTGCGCTCCTCCGTTCTAACTGTGCCTGATTGTGCCTGCGCCTCTACCCACCCCCCAACCTCGTCCGGTTCCCTTTCGTGATTACAGCCATATTGTTGTTGTTGTGACTTCCAGCCCGCCCCTCCACCACGCTCCCGCCTCCCAGCTGACCCTCCCTCGCCCCTCCCCCTCCACTATCCACTTATGACAGATGCTTTTGCGCGCAGCGTTAACGCGCAGCGGATGCGCCCCATGCGCGCCGAAGGTGCGCCAAAGGTAAGCCCGTCTATGCCTGTCCGCGCCTGGACCGCGCCCAGCGCCAGACCCCCTGTCCCTCACAATACCCACTCCATTCTCGTATCGTATGACGCAGCTACCCTCCTTGCCCTTAACCCCGGACGCACCCCACAATGCTGTGATGCTGCCCCAGGACACACCCACGGACCCTTCACCTGTCACTCCTGCAAGTTCGCCTACAACAGGACCCTCACCAAACCCACTACCTCCAAACAGAGCTCCGACTCTAACCATCTGAAGTGCATCCTGCTGAACACCCGCTCGGTCCACAGACACGCCACTGAACTCTGGGATCTACTCGACACCACTTCGCCCGACGTCGCCTTCATTACAGAAACCTGGATGAACGCGTCATCCGCCCCCGACATCGCCATAGCCATCCCGGATACTTACAAGATCATCCGAAAAGACCGCACCAACCAAACAGGAGGTGGCATAGCCATAGTCCATAAAAACACCATCCGAATCACGACCAGCTCAGACGATAACCTCGCAATCGCGAACACCTCCACTTCCAGATCCACACAGACCCCAGGACCACACTTAGAGGCACCCTCATCTACAGACCACCAGGATCCCGCACACAATTCAACGAAGAAATCACTGATTTCATCAGCCCACACGCCCTCCCCTCCGAAGACTACATTCTTCTGGGAGACCTCAACTTCCACTTGGAAAACAAAAACGACAGAAACACCACCACACTCCTGGACTACCTGAACAACCTCGGACTGAAACAACTTGTTGACACCCCCACCCACCTTGCCGGACACACGCTTGACCCTATCTTCACCTCCAGCAAACACATCTCCTTCGATCACACCACAGCTCTCCACTGAACGGACCACAGCTGTGTCCACTCAGTTACAAAAAGACCTCGACCCACAACCCCCCACAACCTTTTCCTCGAAGAAATTGGAACAAAATCACCACTGACCGACTCTTCACCTCGCTCAACCAAAACCCTCCTGCCATGTCAGCAGACCCAAACCAAGCCGCCACCAAACTCACACAATGGATCACCCACAGCGCTAACGAATTAGCACCCTTGAAAAACAACCAGATCAAACATGGTAGCAAAAAGGCACCCTGGTTCAACGACAACCTTAAGAAATCCAAGAAGTTATGCCGTACTCTCGAGAAAACCTGGAGGAAAAACCCCACCACTGACAACCAGACCACCTTCAAAGACGCCACCCGCAGACATCACCAATTGATCCGATCCACCAAGAAATCAGCATTCAAGGATCGACTTAACAACAACGCCCACAACAGCAAGGAACTATTCAACATCGTCAAAGAATTTACCAACCCCACCGCCGGCACCAACGACATCACTCCCTCACAAAACCTCTGCGACTCCTTATCCTCTTTCTTCCACAACAAAATCGCCGACATACATAACAGCTTTGAAAACCAGCCCGAAGAACAGTCCACTCCACCCACCTTCGAACCAAAACAACACCCTCACAACCTTTGCGCCTGGAACCCAATCACTACTGAAGACACCATCCGCCTGATGAACTCCATCCACTCAGGATCGCCAACCGACCCATGCCCTCACCACATTTTCAACAAAGCAGACTCCATCATCGCACCCCATCAACTCCGCCACCTTCCCAGATAGCTGGAAACAAGCCGAACTCAGCGCCCTTCTAAAGAAACCCACAGCAGACCCCTCTGAACTCAAGAACTACCGCCCCATCTCACTCCTCCCATTCCCTGCCAAAGTCATTGAGAAAGCCGTCAACAGACAGCTCGCAGCCTTCCTCGAAGCCAACAATTCCCTCGACCCCTCACAGTCCGGCTTCCGAGCCAAACACAGCACCGAAACCGCCCTCATCGCTGCTACAGACGACATCCGAACGCTACTACAACGGAGAAACAGTTGCCCTCATCCTACTTGACCTCTCGGCCGCCTTCGACACAGTCTGTCACAGCACCCTCATCCATCGCCTCAACAACGTCGGAATACAAGGAAAAGCTTTGGACTGGATCATTTCGTTCCTTGCCGGAAGAACCCAGAGAGTCCGCCCCCCCCCATTCAAATCAGAAGCCACCAAAGTCATATGCGGTGTACCACAAGGATCATCACTCAGCCCCACCCTCTTCAATGTTTACATGAGTCCCCTCGCATCCATCGCGCGACAACACAACCTCAACATCATTTCCTACGCAGACGACACCCAAATGATCCTCTCCCTCACCAAAGACCCATACACCGCCAAAACAAATCTACACGAAGGTATGAAAGAAGTAGCCGAATGGATGAAGAACAGCCGTCTAAAACTAAACTCTGACAAAACGGAAGTTCTCATCTTAGGATCATCACCCTCTGCCTGGGACGACTCATGGTGGCCATCGGCTCTGGGCACAGCACCCATACCTACAGATCATGCACGTAACTTGGGCTTCATCCTAGACTCCTCCCTCTCGATGACCAGACAAGTCAACGCCGTCTCATCATCATGCTTCAACATCCTTCGCATGCTCAAAAAAATCTTCCGTTGGATCCCAACTGAAACAACAAAGACAGTCACCCACGCTCTGGTCACTAGCCGACTGGATTATGGAAATACCCTCTACGCCGGAACCACAGCCAAACTACAGAAAAAACTCCAACGCATCCAAAACGCCTCAGCCAGACTCATATTGGACATCCCCCGTCAAGCTCACATTTTCGGTCACCTGAAAGACCTCCACTGGCTTCCCGTCAACAAGAGAATAACGTTCTGCCTCCTCACCCACGCACACAAGGCCCTATACGACCTAGGACCCGAATGCCTCAACACACGACTGTCCTTCTACACACCCACCAGCCAACTACGATCATCCAATCTAGCCCTCGCCGCAATTCCGCGCATCCATAGGTCCACCATGGGAGGAAGATCCTTCTCCTATTTAGCGGCCAAAACTTGGAATTCTCTCCCCACTCACCTCCGCCTTACACAGAACCACCTCTCCTTCAGAAAACAACTAAAACCTGGTTATTTGATAAGTAATGCACCCCCCCCCCCCCCTCAAACGCCTTGAGACCCTCTGGGTGAGTAGTGCGCTATACAAATATCTGAACTTGAACTTGTAATTAAGACTTGAGCAGCACTGATAAAGGGTGGTAGGGAGGGAATGCATAGCAAAGGAGGTCATTGGGGGGCACCAACAAACCTTGTCGCACTGGGTGCCATCAGCGCTAAAGCCGGCAATGCCGCTCACCACCGGTATACGTAGCTTTAGGGGAGCGCCACAGGCAGGGCAGCACTAAACCAGTTCTCAAAGAGTGGCATGAGAAGCCCAAGTGACTCTGACACACCATCCAGGGTAAGGTGGATTGTTTGAAGTTGAAGAAATGTTTTTTTAAGTGGCATGGCTGCGGGCACGGATCTCCGCATGCTAATGGGCTGCACGGCAATGCTCCCAGTGAAATGTACTCTTTTAGGTAGAAACACATCGTAAAGAGGCTCTACAATACCAGGGCAATACCCTGGAATATAACCACAAACCTGCAGCACAATCACATTGTGAAATAAGCCTCCTGGGCTAATTTCTGATAAAAAATAATCTGCGGAATCCATTAGATCGGTTTGTTATATGCTACATATTTTATAATCTTTGACTGAAGCTGCCAATGTGACTATTTTGTTCTTATTATTTCGTATGATACATCAATGATTTCTTCAGATCCTAAAAACCTCAGTTTAGTTGGGTAAATGTACATGAAGTACACTTCATTTTATCAAAAAGTAAGGCACATTTACCTTCACTAAGTGCGCCATCCTCATCCGTGCTTTGCTCCCCATCCTCATCTTCCATGACATCATTTTGATCCATTGATGTCCTGCTCTTGGAAGCCGTGAGTCTGTGTGCTTTGGAGAACTCTCCCACTTTAGCAGCGCTCTTCTGAATATATGAAGTCAAATCTGGACTGGAGCGCTTGTTCAGACCAATCGAGGTAGGTCGTATAGAATGGGAAGGTATCCGAGACCCTGTTTAGAAGTCAACAGAAGGTTTATTACTGCAAGATAGGTTTGCTGCACCTTTAAATCAAGGGGGTCTTACATTAGTAAACAGCTTACATTTGTTTCAACAGTGAATCATTTGAAGAGGCCCAGAATTGTTGAGAATGCCGGTACTATCAAAATCAGCATTATCAATTCAAACAGGTCTGGAATATAACTGGAAGTGCCTTTTTTACTGCTGGTGCGTTTATGTGCTCAATAACTCAACATACATGTGCTCTGTCCCCCATTCTGGTACTCGTGAACCATTCATCTATCCAAGGACTTGTTCTTAAAATCACCCTCACTATTCCAAAATGAAACACACACCAACTGATCAAGCTTACTAAATAAATTAGGATACTTAAAGTATAAAAATGAAAAATGCCATCACCTAAACATGATGAGAATATGCCTGCAATAAAATATAAGTGAACAAATAAAAAAATAGTAGCAGGCAGTCATCCTGGAAAGGTGCTGTGAATAGCTGCCACATTTAAATGCAATGCGTCGACATTTGGTCCTCCTAAAATGGAAAACTAAATGGATCTCCAGCCCTTAGCACTGAAGCACACTCCTTTTCAAGAAGATGCACACATGTGAGCAGGTGAAATGGCATTACTCAATGGGAAAAGGAGATAATGTCAGAAGTGAGTGACTCGTTCTCCCATGCTGCAAGGATCCGGAAGGAAAAAGTTGACATTCCAACAGTTCAATGGCCAGTGGAGGGATGGAACTTGGAGGAGGAGGGGCGCATAGCAGTTGTCTTGCTGCTGTGTTCTACACTACCTTGAGTCACCTGAGAAGGTACTTTGAGACGCCTGGATGACTGTTCACTGGACCAAGGACGGGAAACATCGTAGGATTTCTTTAAGCCATCTCAAGATACCAGAGCACCCATGACTCATTGATAGATTATCAGCCAGCCAGACTCCCACATTCTTGACTAGAAGAGCCGGATTGGTAAAGTACCCATCACATGTGGCCACAGATATGGATCCCCACAGGTAGAAAAGGTTGCACAGCAACAGGACTGCAGTATTTTATCCATTTAACTTCAAAGATTTAGTGTTCAGTCAGGAGCAGACTTGTTTGAGGCAGATATTCAGTGCCTCTGTGATATGGTTCTTCTCCTCCGGATGACAGGGAGACAACAATCTGAGTATCATCGGCATAAGACCGGAAGGTGAGGCTGCACATTTCTATAATGTCCACAAGTAGACATACGTACATGTTGAAGAGGGATGAGCAAAGAGGCCTGAGGCACCCCAAATTGTAAAAAGGTGTGGCTTAGAACGATGCTGGTGGGTGGGAGTGTGGAAGACACGGTCCTAGAGGAATGAGCTCAGTCAGGACAGAGCTGTATCTTTCACCCCCACAGCTGCTAACCTTTACAGAAGAATGTTATGGTTCACTGTGCTGAACGCTGCACTGAGATCTAGCAGGATCTGTGCGGCAGTGCCACAGTTGTCAAGTTGTTGTCTTAGATATTCTGTTTCGGCCAGTAAGGCGTACTTTGACCAGCTCTAAAGCCTGATTGTGAGAGATGGAGCAGGCCATTATGCTCCGTTTACATTGTGAGTGGTTTGTTCACGTGTTTTTCTAGGGCTTTAAACTGGGTGGGCAAGAGGGAGATTGGTCTGTAGTTGGCTTAGATGGAGGTGTCCAGACTTGTTTTTTTGAATGTGGGCCTGATCATCACGTTTCCATGCCCTTTAGATGATACCTTCTGAAAGTGAGGTATTAAAAAACCGTGTGAGAAGGTCCACTGATGATGATTTAAAATGTGCCAAACACTGAAGGGGAGGGATAAGGTGAAGAGCAGTCCACAAAGAGAAATTAACTATAATCTCCTGGAACATAGCAGGAATAAGCAAAATCAGTGGCAATGAAAACTTGAAGCAGTTTCTGGAAACTGCCAACATACTCTGCCTCCAAGAGACCTGGGCCCTGTCCAGCACCGCATTGGCAGGGTAGTACGAACACTTTATTTCAGCCATAAAAAAGAACCAATTTGCCGACGGGACGGTGGTCAATCAGTTTTTATAAAGCACGAACGTGGCATGAAAATGAATATACATCCTACGCCTCTTCTAATAATTAACTGCTACATCAATCCGGCCCAGCTTACTGCAAAAGAGAAGTTGGATGGGCTGCTGGGGAGACTAGAAGACCTCTTGTGTAAATATAAATCTCACCAGGTTATCCTAGCGGGGGATTTCAATCTGAGGGACTTGGACATTATCAAACCCCCTCCCCTGAGTTCCGGCAGGGCTGCACCCTTGTTCAACTTTATCAGCAACCATAAGCGAACCTCAACTCATGCATTGAAAAAAGCCCACTCGAACACATGGGACCCTCCTCCCACCTTCAGAGACAGCTCAAGAATTGGCTACATCATGGTCAGCGAAGCATTGGCGGCCAGACAGATTGAATGACTTTGAAGTTGAAGATAGGACGGAAAGCGATCATCAGCCACTGAGAGCGGTCTTCCTGATGACAGTTCCGACAGCTTTACATTATCAAACCATCGGAGCATCAAGAGGGGACAAAAAACACAGTGTCTTGAGGAGGATCAAAAGGTCGGACAAGATAGGCAATAGGTTACAAACATGGCTGGAAGAAAAACAGGAAGGCAATTTGCCCACGACGCTATCACCCATAAAGGCCTGGGAAGATATCGTGGAGGACCTACAAGTAAAGCTTGGGAACCTCCAGACAAAACACTCCAGGCCCGAAGGACAACCAAGAGGGGGCAGCGTAGGGCCAAACAAAGACATACAAGTCTGCAAACGCCTCCTGCGTAAGGCCCTAGTAAAAAAGAAAAGAGGGGGCGGCGTTTCAGAGGGACCGTTGGTCGCCTCACTGAGGGCAGCACTAAGAAAGAAAACGTGGGAACATAAAAACACGAGCACGAAAGGGAATGGCTAAAACTCTTCGCCCTGATAAAACTGAAGAACCCAGCCCACATGTGGAGACCCATAAATCAACTGAGCAGCAGAGGAATCTCAAGAGAGAACGGAGTAGCAGAAAAGGACTGGCGGATTTATGTCAAACAGTTTTACGCAACCGCCCCTGCCCATAAAGTCAGCCCAGAAGGGGCCAATGGCAGGGAGGGCTCAGACCGGCAAATAAACAACATTCCAGGAGACATGAAAGTCAGCCAATTTAACTGGCCTGAGGGTAATAGAACGCCGGCCGAAACAAATGGCGAAACATCAGCCCAGCTAAATCCCCATAGGGTCAGTAAGATCATCAAGAACATAAAGAACAATGGGGTCCCCAATCCAAATGGAATTCCAGCACCGGTCTTTAAAAAGGCCCCCCGACTTCTGGGCAGCATTGCTAACATTGCTAACGCTGGATCCCTGACCGAAACCAGGAAGACGGTCACCCAGGCACTCGTCACCAGCCGACTGGACTACGGAAACACCCTCTACGCCGGAACCACAGCCAAGCTACAGAAAAGACTCCAGCTCATACAGAACGCCTCCGCCCGACTCATCCTGGACATCCCCCGACGCAGCCACATCTCCGGCCACCTGAGGAACCTGCACTGGCTCCCCGTCAGCAAGAGGATCACGTTCAGGCTCCTCACCCACGCACACAAGTCTCTCCACGACCTGGGCCCCAAGTACCTCAACGACCGACTGACCTTCTACACGCCCACCCGTCAACTACGTTCAACTAGCCTCGCCCTCGCCGCCGTACCACGCATCCGAAGAGCCAACGCCGGAGGCAGATCCTTCTCCTACCTGGCGGCCAAGACATGGAACTCCCTCCCCATCCACCTTCGGCTGACCTAGGACCATCTCGCCTTCAGGAGACAACTCAAGACCTGGCTGTTCGAGCAATAGCAGACCCCTTCCCCAAGCGCCTTGAGACCCTTCCGGGTGAGTAGTGCGCTATACAAATGGTATGATTGATTGATTAACTCCTTTATACAACCATACATTCCAATCATCAACATCCCGCAATTCCTGGAGGGGTTCCATTTTGGTCCCTATTTTCATAAAAGGAGACCGCTTAAAAGCCTCAAATTACAGGCTTATTGCCCTGCTTGACCGTGAAGCCAAGGCTTACGCCCGCCTTCTACTAAGGGACTTGGAGGGGTGGGCAGAAGAGAATAGCATTATACCATCCTATCAAACTGGCTTCAGGTCACACGCATCGACCATTGATAACGTATTGGCATTGGCCTACTTATCCACCCAGGCTACCATGAAGACCCACCCTCCACTCTTCTGCTGCTTCATGGATTACAGCACAGCCTTCGACAAAGTGGTTCGCAGAAGACTATGGTGGAAGCTAGATAACTGGGGGCATTCCACCGAACCTACTGAAGACAAAAAGATCGCTCTACGAAGACACCTGGGTAAGAGTTAAAACTAGAGCCAGCACAGTGTCCTCGAAAATTAACACGGAGAACGGGCTGAAACAAGGTTGCGTGTTGGCCCCTATTCTTTTCGATCTATACAAGGCGGATCTGGGGGACGCCTAGTAACACCTAGACTAGGAAACACGAGGCTGACGGTGCTTCAATACGCCGACTATACCGCCATAATGGCTCACACAAAGGTGGGCCTACAAAGAGCCCTAACTGCATTAAATGGCTTTAATTACATCCATAATATGACAGTAAACCAAGGAAAGACCAAAGTTGTAATCTTTGGAACCTGCCATCAGAAAAAGAAAGCACAATGGCATTTGGGAAACTTGCAAATAAAGACAGCGGAGTCATACAACGACCTAGGGGTCTGGCTGATGGATCGGGCAAAGGCAACTGCCCATTTGAAACATCAGAGAACCAAGGCTAACAGGGTCAATGCATACATCTACTCAAGCAACTAAACCATCATCTGATCAGCCCGACTGCCGGCCCAATACTGAAAGTTTTGAAAGTGAAACTGCTACCAGCAATCAGCTATTGCCACCAGGCTTTCACCGGGTCACAGCATGCCTGCCTACACTCAATGCAATCTAAAGATTATAAAACAGTGCTTCAAATTCCAAGGGCAGCAAGGAACGCAAGGCTAAGGCTGGAGCTAGGAGTGGCAAGGCCGGACTTGATGTGCCAGGGTGACATCATAAAACTCTATCTCAGGATTTTAAGGGCCCCAGCTAACCCCTTAAAACACCAATTAAGAGCAATCTTCGAAGAGCCATGTACGGCCTGGCACTCCGCCTTTGATAAAGCAATCAAAACACTGAATATAGTGGAAGAAAGCTTATTGAGGCCGGAGATCCCTCTGAACACATGGAAAAAAGTGATAAACAAACAAGTGTCTGAAATCTCATTTGATCTGGACTGTAAATCCCTCCTTTCAAGCCCACTCTTAGACCCGCTGAATAGATATTACACAGCAGGCAAAGCCCAGGCTTACCTAAGTGACGCTATCACACCATCAGCCCAAAGCAAAATTCTGTTCATGAGGCTAATCACCCTAGGAATTGCGGATTTTAACCCTGCGTGGGCTCGAAGAGGGGAAACCACAAAGTGTAGACTCTGCCCATACAAGAGGGAATCGTGTCTGCACCTTCTATGCTGTTGCCCCAATCTTATCAAGGAACGAAGGCAACTACTGCGTCCGATTTGCAACATCAACGGAACAAAATCTTGTAGCGAAGTGTCAGCTATGTGTTTTTCCAAGCCTAGCACGATGACCCTAGCCAGACTGGGGAATTTATTCACGACATCAGGACTGCCCTAAAATTGGAAAAAGAACAAAATAAAACTCTGGAGAAGTACATTACAAAACCTGCGCAAGGGTGTTGAGGTGGCCTTGACCATGTATTGATGCCTGCCTACACTTCCAGCATCCCCTCCAGGATAGAGCCTCTCATTGTTAATGGATCAGAGGCCAATGGGAATGAATCATAACTCTATAATGTCACCCATAGAACAACACAGGATTCCGGACTGCCACTTAAGCCACACCTCCATAAACACAAACCTTGGGGAAGATTGACTTTGGTGGAATTGGGGAGGGGAGGCAAACTTTTTTAATCAAAATAGGTTTTAAATTTCTGTCATAAACAACACTTACTGTAATGATTTTAATTAATTGTACAGTTAATAAATAATTTCGACACTGAAGGAGAGTAGGGGTCAAGAGGTGAGCCCGACATAATGTAAGATACAGATACTAGAGTCGGAACCAGGGAGTCGGAAACAGCATGGGGACCCGGTGGCGAGTTACACTCTACCGTGAAGGAGGTGGGGGAGCAACAGAACTGTCTGTCAAGTTTTGTCAGATGTAGAGGAGAAAGTGGCTTGAATATCTACAACATTTTGTTTAGATAAAAGGGGCTAGCTCGTCACACAGATTTTGAGAGAGGGACAACCTGGGCAGTATTTGCAGGATCAGAAATTTTATGTGAAAATGCGTTTTCAAGCAGTTTTGGAATGCACTAATTTGAACATAGAAGTAGGAGGATCTAGCTGCATACAAGCATTTGTGGTAGTCTTTAGTATTCTATTGAGTTATGTTTCATCCCAAACCAGTTCTTGGTACACAGGGATTAGATACCTCAGTATCTAATCCCTTCAGTGACTCTGATAAGTGAATAATAAAAAGCAGCCCAGCCACCATCAACAGCACACGTCCTACCTGGATACAGGCTGGATTTGTTCAAGTTGATCTGAAAGCATGCATAAGTTCATAAATCATTTAAAACCTGCATTACCTGTGACCCCGGAGTATTCAGGGTCTAGCAGATGTAGAAGTTCAGCAGCATATACTGAGGCCTTTACAACAAAAACAATGATTCAGCACTCCAATAAGTGTACAGATTAATATTTTCCACAAACATGGACAAGATGAAGAGAAGTGCATCAACTCAGCAGGTTCTTGTTTCTTTGTTTCTTTAATGACGAAAATGTTCTTATTAAAATCGACCGCAGCCAACGCGTTTCGACCCGAAAGTGTCTTCTTCAGGGCAAAGCTAGTGACAATGTTCAATAGCAGTTCATTAAGATCTTTCTCCATAATTTAATTCGGTCCCTCACTCTATCTAGGAGTGTCAGTTGGACCTCTTGTTTTTGTAAACAGACCAACAAGGTGAGTATTTCCTGTTTGAGTTACTTCTTATAGAGCTATTTCAAGTGGGACATGTCGTTGGGGACACTGGACATTACCTTTTTGGATAGTGAGATAGGTGCATTTGTAATTACCCTATAACCCATGTTGTTTTGTGTCATATACAGAGGCCTTATTTGCCATGCCTGTGGCCCAGCTGATCTCAATGCCTGCTCTTATGAGAGTCGCCAGAGGTGTGACAGCCATACATATGCATATTTGTTCTTTAAAACAAATTTTATTGTCAAATTGCACAGACGTTGCAGGGCTCTGTACCCCAGAGGCCACTGCAGTATCAGTTTATACATTTGCAAGACAGCAACTGACCTTTTTGTAAAACAAAGCAACCAAAATACTTGACAGAGTATCTATTAGGATTTTGGACCCTCCCTCCCCAACTTACCCCCCCCCCCCCCCGAGTGGCACAACGACCACTGAGACGAGTCCACAAGCTGATAATATAGGATTAACAGAAATAATAAACGAGAAAACAGAACAGAAGTAAGAGCCAGTCTTAGCACACACACACCCCAGGCTACCCCCTAGCCCCCCTGTGCCAGTCCCAACCTCCCCGCCCCTACCCTCATTCCACTGGAAGATCGTCTGCAGCAATCGGTGGCTCCTGCCACAAACCCCTATAGTCCGCCCACCGCTTCCATATTTTGTAGTGCATACGCGGACATCCCCAGGCCACACAGGTTGGCTGTTCCAGTCCCATGCAGAAGTCAAGGGCATTTTTCCAGGCTGGCCACCGAGGGGGCCCATGCATCCTTCCACATCCTGGCTATATCACGTTTCGGCAATGTGAGGCCCTGCTGCATAACATGCGTTTATAAACATTGCCCCCAATCCCTTCCATCACATGCAGCATGGCGAACTGTGGTGTGCGTGGGAGTGTCCACCCTAAAACCTCCGATAGACAGGAGAATACCCCCCTCCAGAATCGATCCAGTGATGGACATTTCCAAACAGTGTGCAGGAATGTGCCCTCCTCCCCGCCACACCAGAGGCACTCCGGGGAGGCAATCAATCCCGCCCGCCACAGTCAAACCCGAGTAAAATAAACCCGGTGGAGGTACTTAAATTGAATGAGGCGGAGACACATTGCTATGGCTGCTCCCCGGGGGGTGGTTAGGGCCTCCCTCCAGTCTTCTTCCTCCAGCGTACCCACATCCTCCTCCCACACCCCCGTAACTTCTCAAGCGTAGGAGCACTGTGAGTGACCAGGGACTAATATATCCGCAAGATCTTCTTGGTCTCCAGATTCCCCATGAAAACCTTTGCGTACAATGGACTCAACTCGGGGAGAGAGTCAAGGCCCTCCAGACTGGGGGAAAGCGCATGGCGGAGCTGGAGGTACCGATAGAACTGAGACCGGGGCATACAAAATTCCACCTGCAGATCCCGAAAGGACTTAAGGGACCCATCCGCACGACATCCCCCAGGGTGGAAATACCTATGGCATCCCATCCCCGAAAGCCCTGCAAGGCCGCTAGGTCAGGCAGGCGTCCATTGTGCCACAGAGTAGTTTTTCCAGTTAGGGTATTCCACCACCCCATTCGTCTTAGTGACTGCCGGCAAATTTGAAATACTACCTTTGTCACTGGTGGTAGCGTACCAAGCAGCGTCGCTGAGTAGAGAATTGTGTGGAGGGTGTGAGGCCCCATAAGGTGTCGCTCTAAAGCGTAGGCCGGATACCCCTGTCCCCATACCACCACTTGTTAAGAACTAACAGGTTCGAGGCCTGGTAGTACGAAAGAATATCTGAGGTTGCCAGACCTCCACAGTAGGTGGAGAGAAAGCACGTACGCACCGCTACACGCACCGGCCTCCCTCCCCAGGAACTGCCCCAGCACAGAATTCACCAGCCGGAACCATCTAGACGCGATCGGGTACGGGTGATTCCGTAGCTGGTATAGCAGGCGGGGGAGCGCAACCATCTTGAAGTTCGCCGATCTGCCATAAATTGTTAAGGGCATACGTGACCAGGTCTTAATATCCGTACGAACGCGCTCCCAGACCAGTGCCAAGTTCTGCTCCCAAGATACGGCCGGCACATCCGACAGAAATACACCCAGGTATTTGAGACCTCCCACCACCGCCTGCAGCGCGGATGCCCACTCTCACCGAGCTCCCAAGACCCACACCGTGGACATACGGGGGTTCATGTACAGCCCGGCCGTTTCCCCGAATACTGGCATGATCCTCAGGATTCATGGCCTGACCTATCCAATGCAGTTAGAAAAAAGAGAACATCATCCGCATACAATCCAATCCTGTCAGATCGGCCGGGAGCCCACTCAAATCCCCTAAGCTGTGCGTCGACACGCACTCAGGCCGCTAATGACTCCATGGCTAGGGCGAATAAATATAGCGACAAGGGGAACCCTTGTCTGGTGCCTCGTCGGATAGGCCACACGTACCAACGCTGTCAGATCGGTATAAAGGAGCATTATATACGACAAAAAGCGGGGGCCATCTTCTGCACCTGCTCATCCTTTTTTGCCCCTGAAGCTTGATAAAAAGATCATCCAAACAACGGTCTTTTGAGACATCCAAGTAAAACTCAACTTTCTTCGAGGGGTGAGGTAGCGCAAAGAAAGGCAGCAATGTGATTGACTGACCAAGATGGAAAGGTGTCATGCCTTTTGGAAGGAAGGCAACCATGGCTCTCAGCACCACCATATTAACATAACGGAAAATGAGTCCCCCATTTAGACACTACCGCTGACCAAGCAGCCATTAGTTGTCCCACTCACCTCCAAGGGCTCAACTTATGAAACACTGTGTGCTCTTTTAACCCCTTGCCTGCTCATGACGGAACCACGCCATCATGAGCCAAGGGTGGCGTGTGCTCATGACGGCGTGGTTTTGTCATGCGGCTGCCGCTCCTCTCATGCGGCATTAATTCCCTGCCTGTGCGGGCGAATTAATGAGTGGGCGGGGCTGTTACGGAACCACGCCGTCATGAGCACAGGCCGCCTGTGACTCATGACGGCGTGGTTCCGTCACGAGCTTGGCGGCGCAGCTCTCACCCCACACCCGCAGCCAAATTAGCGTTGCGGCCAAGGGGTTAAATGCCGATCTTTAATCAAACATAGGTTTGAACTTGCTGATTTTTTTTAATAAACAGTTTTTATTGAGCAAAAAAGAAAATACATGGTACATTGCTTTGACAAATCGATAGATGGGTCCATTGTGAAAACATAGCGAATACAACGTACATATTGCGATTTGGGTACAATCCACCACCCCAGACAAATGCAAATAACATAACTGTCAGGCAGCAATACGCACCCGGGCTCAATCATTCGTATTAGGAGTCTCCATCCTTTTGTTAACATACTATGGAGCCAGCATGCCGTTCTCATCAGGGTGGGAGTGTGGCGTCAAATCCGGAGACCTCCAGCATGAGGCGTCGGTCTCGCTGTAGTTCAATGGTAGAGGATACACATAGGTCACCTCTATATTTGTACCACCTCCCCCACTTGTGGTCCCACTTTTTTGGGCACCCGCTGTGTTTGAAAACATCTTTTTCGTCAATCATTGCCCTATCCATGTCTATCACCCAGTACCTCCGGTCTGGGACTGTCTTGGCTCCCCATCTCTGCGCAATATTGCGTTTCCCCGAGTGCCCACCCGGTTGAAGCCCACGTCTGTTCTGCTTGTGTAAGATCTGTGGAGTCCCACATGCTGAGTAGATATAGCAGGGGGGTAGCCTTTAGAGATTTATCACATGCCCTCTCCATCTGCTTCATTATGTTCCCCCAATATGTTTGAACTTTGGGGCATTCCCACAATATGTGTAAGAAGGTGCCTGGTAGTTACAGCGCCGGAGGCACAGAGGGTCAGGTCGTCTTCCCATTTTAAACAGTGTACGTGTGTCAAAATAAACGCGATGTAGGATTTTCAGTTGTACCAAACGCAGGCGCAAGGGAATGGCCACCTCTCTTGGGGACGCTAGGGCATCACGCCAGTCTTCATCATCAATCTCTCCCAGGTTCACTCCCCAGCGGTGGAGCAGTTGGGTCATGGGGTCAGTCCAATTATTTAGAAGCTTCTTGTACGTGAGGGATATGGCATTTGAAGGCATCAGGTTGAGTAGCAGTCTATCCTCCAGCAGGGTGGATGCAGCCAAGGGTCCATCCTTAGGTAGGGTAGCGGCTACCGCGTGGCTGATCTGTAAATATCTATAAGCCTCTGTATGAGCTAAGTGTTATTTGGCCTGCATCCCCTCAAATGTTGCTAGCTTACCTTTCACCCACATGTCTCCCACCGACGAGATCCCTATCATGTGCCCTGGGCATTGACTAAGTTGGCCCAACATGTCGGGCTCCCAGAGTGGGGTGGCCTTAGTGAGTATGTTATTCCAACCACATTTCTTGTTGACCCCATGCCAGATCTCTACTGTACGAGCCGTGGGCCCAGTGAGGTGAAGTGCGCGTGGGTTTGTGTATAGGGCCCAGTTATAACCGCCCCTACCCAAAAGCCAGAGGTCCGTGAGAAAGTTTGGGTCGTCGTGCTTCCCATGTGCCCACATATTGATGGCGATTAATTGGGAAGCTTGGTAGTATAGTTTTTATATCAGGTAATGCTATGCCCCAGTCATACCAGCCCATCGTCAATTTATTGATGGCAATTCCAGGGGCACATCCCTCCCAGAGTAGTTCTCGCACTGTGGTCTCCAACCCCGTAAAATAAGCGGCGGGAATCGGGTAGGGGGAGTTCTGGAACACATACAGAAAGCGCGGTAGCGCCAGCATTTCAAAAAGGGCAGCAAGTCCCAATAGAGTAAGGAGAAGAGACTGCAAGTGCTTAACGTCAGAACGGAGGCAGGTCGATGGTGGGAGTAGGTTAGATTCATGGAACAGGGTCGGGTCTGGGGTAATAAAAATGCAGTTATTTAAAACCCTGTGAAGCCACTGGTATGTCGTATCCCCTCGGGTTACGCAGTGGATCACCCCAAAGTACATACAACTGTGACTTAGATCAATTGATCGTGTAACCAGAATGGGCTCCGAATACCCGGAAAATATTTAGGGCTTTGTTGAGAGACCGCGTGGGTGAGGCTAGGTATAGGAGGATTTCGTCCGCGTATAGGGAAATACGATCTTCGTGATCGTCAATCCATTTCAGCCTTCTTATCATCGGATGACCCCTGATCCAAACCGCCAAAGGTTCAAGAACCGGTGCAAAAGGAGGGCTGACAGGGGGAAACCCTGACTAGTACCCAGTCTTAGTGGAAACGCTTTTTATTCCAAGTCTGTTTTATTTTGAAAGTTAACACTCAAGGCAGGGCCATACAAACAGCGTTAAGCCTACAACCCCATATCAGGGCCGCCCGCAAAAGAAAACGACATTTAGAGCATAGGTTTTGCGCACAGAAACAGACTTACACAGCGCCTTGCCTCCGGCCGCGTGGCATGACAAAAGCTGCGGTATCTATGTGGCACATTAGTAACCCAAATCACAGAGCCATTGGGAATGGACTAACAGGCAACTAGCCCAACACTCAAGGGCGGCCCAACGGGGCTCAGTGAACATGTAGAGAGTTCGAAGACAGAGAGGAGGAGAGAAGAAAGTGAAAGAGAGATAGGAGAGATGAGAAGTAGAGAAGAGACCGTGAGGATGGGGCGTGGGTGCGTCGTGAAGGGGGCCAACAGGGAGGGGACATCCCATGTAGCTCCAGCGCCATGCAAGATGCCTAAGAGATTAGCCTGTTGGGATCCGAAGGGGCGATAGCGTCGTCAAAGAGGCGCAGGGTTCTGAGCTTGGTAGGCATGTGGCGCGTGTGTTCGATTGAGCAGTGGTAGCGCACTAGGGGCTGCCAGACCGCCCCAAACGCGTGTCGCGTGCATGCAGTCGCGCTGTAAGAAGTTCCATCGCTAGGACGTGCCAAAGCCGTACAAACCAGGCTGCTATGGGTGGAGCTTCGGGTCTCTTCCAGTATAGGGCTACAAGCTGCTTGGATGCCCCCAGCATTTGGAGCGTCAGGATCCAGTCGCTGCGGGTGAGCGCCTTAAGGGTGGCAGGTCTAATACCAAGTAGAATTGTGCTTACGGCTTCAGGTAGGGGGAATCCCAGAACCTCCCTAATGTGGCTGAGAACCTCCTTCCAAAAGACGTTCAGGATCGGGCACGCCCACCATATATGGATGAAATCCTCGGATGCAGACTGACAACTCCAGCACTTAGGGGAGACCGCGGGGAACATCTTATGGAGCCGTAGGGGCGTGTAGTACCATTGGGTCAGGAGTTTGTAGGCATTTTCCCTTTGCGGGATGCTCTGGTATATCTTGGGGATATCCCTCCAGAGCCTGTCCCACTGTAAAGGTTCAATGTCTGCGTCCACCGCCAGCTGCCACTGGCGCTGATACGGGTGAGAGGGCACAGACAGTGGATGTTGCAGGATGTGGTAGATCTGAGAGATTAGCCCCTTTAATCCCCCAAGGGAACGCGCCAATTTTTCGAAAGGGGTGAAATCTCATGTGGCTGCCTGGCACATATCCCCTTCAGAGACCCAATGTCGCAGCTGCGCATATTGTAATCTTGCCTCTGGCGGCACGCGGAACTCCTCCCGACAGTGGTCAAAGGTTTTAAGTGTACCCCCGTCATAGAGTGCTTTACACATTGCCTCAGAGTTTAGCCTTACTGCTCGTGCCAAGCTACCAAGGGGGTGAGCAGGGGTTATCTTGGCGTGTGACTCCATTGCCCTGACTAGTGGTTTCTGCCTGGCTTTGGCGTCAGCCTTAGCCTACCAGAAATTGCCAGTTCTAACAGAGGCCCAGTAATAGTGCACCAGGTCGGGGCAGGCTAAACACCCCCCTATCCCGCGGTGCCATGAGGACCTTCTGAGAGAAGCGGGACCGTTTTCCGCCCCATATGAAGGACGTGAATTCGCGTTGTAAACTCCGTATACAGTGAAGCGGGATCGGGGTGGGAAGACATTGAAACACGTATAAGATTTTGGGAAGGATCGACATCTTAACAGCATTAAGTCTACCCAACCATGACAACATCAGGGGCTTCCACTAGGACTGCTTTCCGGCATTCCCGCCAGTTCACCGACGACCATGCGTCCAAAGAGGGGGTCAGAAGAAGACCCAGATATCGGATATGGTGTTCGGCCCACTGGTAAGGCGCTGCATCCCTCAAAGAGGGTATCTCCTCTTTCGGTATGGTAAGATTAAGGGCCCAAGACTTATGATTGATCTTGAGGCCAGAGGCCCTCTCATAAAGACAGAGCACCCTATGCAGGGCCTGGAGAGACTCCCACAGACGCGTAAGAGTAAGTATCAGGTTGTCCGCAAACAATGCCACCTTATTGTCCCGCCCGCAGTGTACGACTCCATGGATGTCCGGCTCCCGGCGTATCATCTCCGCAAGGGGCTCTACTGCGAGAGCAAACAGCAGGGGTGAGAGGGGGCACCCCTGTCTTGAGCCCCTGTGGATAGGCAGCGATGGTGTTAGGCGGCCATTGACCCGGATCCTGGCCTGTGGCCCTACATACGGGGCCATGATCCTTGTAATCATCTTCAGGCCCAGACCAAATTTGTGAAGTACCGCCTTGAGGAAGGTCCAGACCACCCAGTCGAATGCCTTCTCCGCATCCAACTATAGGAGGCAGGCCGGGATTTTCCAGTGGTGCACCTTCCCCACGAGATGCGCAAGCCTGCGCACGTTATCCGCTCCCTGTCGGTCACGAATGAACCCGGCCTGATCAGGGTTCACAAGCCCCGGCATATAAGGGTCTAGGCGTTTGGCAAGGAGTTTGGTATATATTTGAAGGTCAGAATTCAATAGAGCTATAGGACGATAAGATGTACACTGTGCGGGGTCCTTCCCAGGTTTCGGTATCAACACGATCTCCGCCATACCCATGTCGGGGGAAGGTCCCTCATTGTCCGTAAAAGAGTTGAACAGTCTCAGAAGGTAGGGCCTAAGCTGGAACTGGAATGTGCGATAGAAAGACAAGTCTTCCAGCTCCGCCGCACACACCGGATGCAGCGGTGTCCCTTCATAGTTGTCATGGACAGCCGCGATTGCGTCTGCCGGGACGGTCTCCTTCCGGTACAGGGCGGTATAGTAGCCCGAGACAACCCTGGACCCGTCCGGAAGCTGGACATTCGCTATGTGGGTCTTAGCCGCACGTGCTCGCAACCTTCCCGCCAGCAGGCGCCCCTTGTCTCCTCCCTCAAAATATCTCTGCTTCAGTGCCAGCAAAGAGTGCTCGGCCTTGTTAGTGCGTAGAAGCCTAAGCTGTCCCCTGAGGTTAGCCAGCCTCCTTCTGGACTCCAGTGTCGGACGTTCCCGATCCCGTAGCTCAGCACTCTTAATGTCCTTCGTCAGGTCAGTTTCCAACTTGCAGGCCTCGCGCCTCAGCGCTATTGTTAGGGAGGTGATGTGACCGCGGATCATGGCCTTGAAGGCATCCCATATCACTGGGAAGGGCGTCTCCGGGATGTCATTGCAAAGAAAGTAAGAATCTATAGCCTCCCGAATGCTTTCAACATCCCCGGCGTCTCAGAGGATGCTCGGTGGCATAGACCAACGTGTCTCACCGGGTGGGGCAAGCGGTCGGGTCCTGTAAGAAGCTCGACATGAGAACCACTAAGCCAAGCACAAAAAGAGAGACTCAACTGCTTCGAAAAACAAACAAAATCCAGAGAAAAGGACAAGCGTCCTGAAAGGGGCCAGAAGCATTTCAGTCTCACAGACAGACATATACCCACTGAGCGCAAGGAAAGCCCAAGGACCAATCCGAGATGAGGATTGGTATTGGGTAGCAAGGACCATCAATACAAGGCCTGAGAAGAAATGACAAAGCTCGCAACAAGACAATCCAAAAAACCATCAATTAAGAATTTGTTCCTGGAACATAAACGGCTTAGGAAATAAAGCAGACGACGCTCAGCTTCTACTTTACCTCCAGAAATTTGACATAATTGCCCTTCAAGAGACCTGGTCGGATGAGCCGTACCAAATACAGGACTTTAAAGCACACCACATACCAGCTTCAAGAAATGCCAAATATGGCCATTCAAAAGGTGGCCAAACAACATACACCTCAATAAAGAGCATAAATGAAATAAAGAGTAAAGACGCTACACAGTCAGGTAACAACATCATAAAAACAATAGTGCTGGAACTAGGGGTAAAAGATCAAAACCAAAAGCTAATACTGCTAAACGTATATATGTTCACCCCCGGGAAAAAAAAGCCGGGATGAAACTACTAATTGCAGAAGTAACAAAGATACTGTCAGAGGAGTCAACAACCAATCTCTTAGTAACAGGGGACTTTAATATGTACTTAGGCGGGCCCCAGCTAAGGGACTCACTCCTAGAAGAACATTTTAACATATAGGGAATCCCCCAACAGGTGGCCAGCAAATGGGGAAAACAAAGCAGATTGTCAAGAGACAGCCTGAAAGATTTGGAACATCTCAACCTTGTAGCTCTAAACGGCCGTTTCATAAACGACATCCCATCGGCAGCCACTTTTCACAACACAACGGCAAGCTCCACAATAGACCTCACATTCTCATCTCTACAACTGTTTGGCAAAATTCTGGACTTTCGAATAGGAACAACCACAGCCAGCGACCACCTACCGCAAGAGATCACTCTTGACACCTATGGGGCCGCGGCCACCTTACCAGTAGCTAATGTGGGATTATCATACTTGGTTATACAAAAAAGGATAAAATGCAAAACGCATAACTTAGAAGGTTTCGAAAAATAAGCGAAAAAACTGTGGGAAAAAAGCATAGAGTCCCGGACAGATAATCCAAGCCGATGGGAATCATTCACCAGCAGCCTTGGAACTGCCCAAACAAGCTCAAAAACGTCCCTTAAAAACTTGGAAAATCAAAACCAACCAAGCTCCAAAAAGAGATCTCGCAACAAGGAAGAGGAAGATAAGAAAATAAAACGGAACATAAACTTAAAGATCCATAAGAAAAACATCAACAAACTACTGAGGCAACTACACCGAGAAGGTCCGAACAAAGAAGTCCAAAAGGAACTGCAAAAACAAAAATCCATCAAGAAGAAATTAATCTGGAACCTGAAAAGGGAGGCAGAGGAAGACCTATGGGCAAAGCTGCTCCATGATGCAAAAGGAATTAACACCAGTGGAAGATTCTGGAAGACAGTGAATGACCTCCAGGATTCCAGAAAACCCAGCATAAACTCACATATCACCGAAGAAGCCTGGTCTGAATTTTTATGGCTCCATTTCAATACAACAACAAATAAATATGCCAAGAAGCCATCAGAACTCAACAGAAAAACCTTAGACTACATACAACAAACAGAGCCAACTTCAATGTGCTTCTCAGAAAAACAAATCATAAGCAGGATAGCAAAAGGGAAGACAGAGGGGGCACCAGGCCCCAATGGAATTCCTCCCATTTTGTACAAACGAAATCCGGAATATTGGGCAGCAGCCCTATTGCCACTATTCAAACAGATTTCCGAAACGGGAACAATTCCAGACTCATGGAAAGGCTCAATAATAGCTCCCATTCATAAGAAAGGCAGCAAAAATGAACCAAAAAATTATAGACGTGTTGCCTTAATTGACAATGAGGCCAAATACTATGCTGGTCTATTACTAGAGGAGCTCACAGAATGGGTAAATGAAAATGCAGTAATCCCCATCACCCAAACAGGCTTTCGGAAAAAACTAGGAACAACAACAAACATTCTGGCCCTAACTCTGCTAATTGAATCCGCCAAACTCGCCAGTTTACCCCTCTATATATGCTTCATTGACTTCACTTCGGCTTTCGACAACATCAACAGAAAATTACTATGGGAGAAGCTTGCCAACAGGAAAATGCCGACAACTTTACTATCACAACTGGTGCTATTACATACGGACACATGGGTACAAATCAAGCTAGGCTCAGGAGACTGCCTGTCAAGAAAAGTACAGACAACCAAGGGCCTCAAACAAGGGTGTGTTCTAGCCCCGACCCTTTTCAATATTTTTATTTTGGATCTTTCTCCAATGCTAGACGAATGCAATCCTCATGCCCCAAAACTAGGAGGACTTATTGTCTCAAACTTGATGTATGCCGATGACATCGTGCTCATTAGCCGGACGCCGATAGGGCTACAACACCTAATCAACACAACATACACCCATGCAGCCACGAACGGCCTCAGCATAAACCTCTCCAAAACAAAAGCCATGAGAGTAAATGAGAAATCGGCCACATCTGAATTTCTCTGGCAAATGGGAGGCCTAACAGTGGAAACCGTGGACGAGTACAAATACCTGGGTGTAATTGTTGACAGAAAAGGGACATTCCTCCCTCAGAAGGAAGCAATATCAAGGAGAGGTACCACAATATCAGCTGCACTGAGAAACCTTAAAAAGAAAGTATCTGGCCGCAGTTTCACTCCACTCTTACAAATAATCCAAGCAAAACTAACACCGGCTATCACCTATGGAAGTGAATGCCTCCGAGGAAGGGACGCACAGATACTGAACAAAACAACAGCCAGGGCAATGCGAATGTTATTTAATCTGCCCAAATACACCTCTCAAGCACAGATAAGACTCGAATTTGGCCTGAGAAACCAAGTAACAGAAAGAATGGGGGCCTATGCCAAAAGTTGGCACAAAATACGAGGAGCCGATGCCTCATCCATGGATTATCATCTCTGGAACGAGCTATCAGGGAGAAACAAGAGTGCTGCCGCAACTTATCTAAAGCACTCCATAGAAACTTTGGAGCTACAAGAAGCCTGGAAGAGCAATATCTTACATAATTTGTTCAAACAACTAGCAAATAAATCCGTAAGGACCATGTCTCTAATAGAGGACAAAGCTGCATTAACGAAAAGGGCACACGGTTGGACCGTCATCCAAAACTACACCAGCAGCTCATGCCAAAGCTACTTAGGAGCCGGTTTTACACGGTCTACAAAGGAGAAATTTATACAACTAAGGCTGGGCATCCTCCCATCTCAAATCCATCTTCCCTCGTGGAAACGGCCACAAATGCCATCAAGTTGCCGATTATGTGGGGACACAAAAGAGGACATCCTTCACTTAATATGAATCTGCAAAGGTCTGGACAAGGAGCGCCGACAACATCTAAAGCCAACCCTAAAGAAACTGGGAATAAGGACATGCCGGCAGGCAGTCAAAGCATGCTTTGATGGAAAAAACATCCAATTAGCAAGTCATCTGGTAAAATTCCTGGAAAAAGCTGGTAAGAAGCAGAACGACAGAAGGGAGAGCCCGGAAGACACTAAGCCACACAACATTTAACTCCGACTACCGCCCCAGCAAGCCTCTACCACAAACTCAAGCCACAATCACCACGGACGGATTACGAACTCCAAAGATTCTGTAAAGGCTGCAGGGAGTCTGCGAGCTTGCCTTTTATTCTTTTATTCTCTTCCTGTTCACATAATGACTTAGCATTTAGATAATCGAAAGCCTAATCGCCTTCCAACATATATTTTTTTTAGCTCAAGTAAGTTCTTAGAACATTTTAAAGTTTATTTAACTGAAATGTTTGATAGTAATATTTTACTAGACAAAAGTTTTATTTTAAGTTCACCTACATGTAAATATGCTGATTGCAATGGTTTTAATTAACTGAGCAATAAAGAATTCTACTCCATGAGCGTGATCGGACAGTGATATATCTAATATGGAGGCCCCCAGTGTATCCCGTACCAGATCGAGTGAAGTAAACAAGAAGTCTATGCGGGAGTATGACCGGTGGGCATGTGAGTAAAAGGAATAGTTCCTCAGCCCCGGGCAATGGTAGCGCCACGCATCAATTAACCCTAGCTCTGCAATCTGCGTGCGTAGCGCAGAGGACATTGCTCCGGTGCCGCTGAATGAAGCATCACTACGGTTCATATCCGGATCCCAGACTAGATTAAAGTCCCCCCCAATATCAAGGACGGGTCACCACATGAAATCTGCTCCCGCAGAAGCGTCTGGAGGTACCTGTCCTGCATCTGGTTGGGCGCGTATATGTTACATAGGGTAAACTGACGCCTCCCCAAGTGCACCTTGACTTTAAGAGAACGCCCATCTCCACCCCGGAAGGGCTTTGTGTCCCCCCGCCTGAAGCCAGCCCTGCACAATATGGCCACTCCCGCTGTTTTAGTGCCAGCAGCAGCCTAAAACTGAAGAGGGTACTTAGGATGTGCCATGCGCTTCGTGTCTGGCTGCAGCAAGTTGGTTTCCTGGAGGAATATGATATCCGGGTGTTGCTGGAGAAGGTAGCGCCATACCTGCCTACGCTTATTGGGGGGAGTTTAAGCCCTTAACGTTAAGTGTTAGGACTTTTAAAGGTCTGGGGATGTTCACAGCCATATCGCGCAGCAATCAGGGTTCACCCACGCTTCCTACTCCCACCATTATGAGGGAAAGGATATAGGGGCAGCATCCCCCTTCCCCACCTGCCCAGAAGATTGCAGCCGCCCGGTCCCCACCCCTTCGCACACGAGAAGAAGAGAGAGAAGAAAGAGAGCCAGAAAGGAAATAGAAAAGGAGGAGGGGAATAGAAGTTCCATAGGCGACCATGCAGGCCTGTCAACAAAAGAGGTCAACATAGGCCAACAGGGCCAAAGCATACTGTCCCAGTCACAGGGCGTCCTCTACCCAAGGGTTCAGACGCACTCAGAGATGTCACTCCCTAGGGAACAGTTTGGGGGGTACCTACAGGAATCACTGGAGCTAAGAACCCCGGAGCCCCAGCACCCCTACCGCCCAGACAGGAGCTAGAGTGTACTATGCGTACATCCAGGCATGATTTACCTAACCCCGTGAACGGAAGGGCCACAAGAATTCCACCATGGAGCAGCGACGGCGGTGGTGGACAGTAGTCCAAGCCGGAACTCTCTACTGACGCTGTGGACGAGCAGGGCTATGCGCCGGCGACTCCGGTAACTTAAACAGTTGTGCTGCTTCCCGAAAGGACCTTACTACTCTGCGTTTATCCTCCCAGCGGAAGATGAAGTCAAATGGATGGCCCTATTGGTAAGAAATGTTCAGGCCCGCAGCTTCTCCGTCACCGGCCTGAAAGCACTCCTTCTGCGCAGGGTGTTGGGCGCCAAGTCTTGAAAGATTTGGATTTTGTGGCCATCATAGCTAAGATCCGGTTTGTCTCTTGCCGCCTTAAGGATAGCCTCCTTCTCGGTAAAGAAGTGCACTCGCGTCAGAATGTCCGGGAGGAGGCCCGGCCTCCCCGCGGGCCCGGACACCCGATGAGCTCGGTCCAAAGCCGGCGGAGAGGCGTCCTCATCTCCCCAAACCTTGTGGAGGAGTTGTGCCACATAGGTCATTATGTCCTTTCCCTCCGCTTCGAGATGAACCGCCCAAATGCGGAGGTTATTCCGGCGGCTTCTGTTTTCAAGGTCCTCCTGCTTGACTTGTAACTATGTTTTGCTCCTCCAGCGCCGCCAGACGTTGCCACAGTTGCTCTTGGTCCCCGGTACGAGCATCCACTATTTTCTCGAGTCCGTCGACCCGATCTACCAGATCAGTGACCTCTTTCCGCAGTTCCTTGATGCAAGAGTGCACCTCGGAGCGCAGGGAGCCTATCTCCGTCTTGAGCTCGGACATGAAGGAGGCCATGAAGGTCTGGGTCACCGGCGGCGAATCCTCAGTGGCCTGCGAGGATCCCTCAGCAGGCGCCGTCGCTCCAGCCTTGCCCCACATAGCCACAACCGGGTTGTCCCTGGACATCGTCGTCGAATCCGCCCGACTCCCCTCAGACCGCGTAATTTCCAAACCTGCGGCTGCGGTCAGTCAGCGCGCCCCGCACTGATCGATCGGGGTGCACCCCAGAGGGGGAGGGGGACAAAGAAAGAGGGGGAGAGGGGGGGGGGGAACGCACCAGCCCGTGTCTTCACCTGTCGCTCAATCCAGGACACAGCTCCCCCACTTCAGCGCACCAGACCTGGCCCCAGGGCGGTCCCACCGCCTTGAAAGGTGCCTCCCCCTCACCGCAGTGCTATATTCCAGGCAGCAAATTACAGGCACAAGATAGCGACACCAACGTCCCTGGATGGCCGCCCAGGTGTCTCCGGCCCCCCAGAAGTACCCGCTCAACAGTCCCTTCTCGCAGCTCAAATGGTAACCACTGAAGCCCGTACCTCCACAGCAATGTCCTCAGGCCTCAGTCCCAAGATGGTAGTCCACGACGATGGCCGGGTCCCCAGTCCCCGGGGCCCCACGGGACCCGCCAAGCGGCACCAGCCTAAGCAGCAGAGACTGCGGCCCTCGAACCCTCCTCAGGTCAGCGCCAGACAACGCGCAGGAGTCACCCAATGGGGAGTCTGACCGCAAAAACAGTCCTCAGGGCCCAGGATGATGTCCAAGCTGCAGCGCAGGGGGAGCAGGAGGCAGGATCCCAGGGGGCAGCGACATGCAGTTTAGGGGCCCCTGGCGCCGGTCAGGGTAGCACGCCCGGCAGTGACCCCCGACCCCACTACTCTGTGTCTGCAGCCGGGGCAGCGCTCCACCGACGCAACCACAGGGCCGGGCCCGCACTCCCCCTCCTGCCGTTCATTCGGGGGAGCTCCGACGGCCCACCTCACTGGTCGCTTCAGCTCCGGCCCCCAGGGCTCCCGTCAAGCGCCGTCTGCTGGACCCTCGCCGTCGCCACCGTTACGCCCCTGGGGCCTCTTCTCCTCCCTCGTGGGCCCATCACTCACTAAGGGCCAGCTGCCGCACTCCACTCTAGGGCAGTCCCCTAGGCCTCGGCGTCTCCTCACACTAGACCGACCCGGCCAGCACACGGGTGGAACCAGGTGGGAATCCGGGCCGCCCCCAGGGTATGAGGCCGCTGCGCTATCAGGGGCACAAAATGGTGGGCACCACCACTGTTCAGGAGCGTGGGCAGCCACCGCCAGCCCGCGGTTCAGCGGCTCACCGTCCTCCACAGGAGTTCTGGACCCCAGGCAAGCCGCGAGCAGCACAGCCGGGCTCCGCCGCTCTCCAGAGGCCTCCCACTGTCTTGGGTGCAGGGCATGGTCGCTCCTCAACCACAGCAGCTCCCTCAGGCCGAGCCGCACCCCTCGTCGGCCACCCAGTCACCCGGCCTCACCGGACCTTGTCTAAGCCGCCGTCGGTGGCGACCCAGTCCCGAGCTCTTCGTCGACCGACCAAGTTCAGTCCTCAGTCCGTAGGCAGCTCGCCGGCGGGATCAGGGTGTGGGCAGCCTCTCCGGCAGGCATCACAAAATGGCAGACGCAGCTGCTCTCGGGGATGCCGGCAGCCACCGCCAGCCCTCAGGACAGCATCCCCGGCAGTTCGCCTCACTCCACAAGTGCCCCCACTCTCAGGGAGCCCCCACCAGTCACTGGGTCTCGACACAACACCCCAATTCCGCCAAGTAAGGCTTATACAGGCGGCAGGGCACCAGAGCTCATGGAAGGCTCATCTCACCGCATCGCCGCCGAAGCCACGCCCCCCGTGGAAACGCTTTTGACACATGGTTATTGACCAGCACCTGCGCAGTCGGTTGAGAGTAAAGGAGTCTAATCCATTTGATGAATTTGGGGCCAAACCCCATCCAGGCCAAAACCGCAAATAAGAACTCCCATTCAATGGTGTCAAAAGCCATTGTTGCGTCAAGTGACAGCAAAATGGCCTCTTCTTTTATTGTGTTGATTCTTCCCAAAACCCCATTCAAAAGGCGTAGGTTTAAGGCAGTGTTGCGGCCTTCCATATACATGCTCAACAGGTGGGGGAGAGCTTGAGTGCCATTGGTTTGAAAAGCTTGATCAGGAGCCCATTAGGTCCCATGGCTTTACCCGAGCACAAATTTTGAAAAGCCTTCTGGACTTCCGTCACCATGTGTAGATAGACAAGCTACCTTAATGGTCGACAAGAGTTCCGGAGCCATGGCGGTCTGTGAATTTTCTGCCGTTGTGTACACCGAGGAAAAATATGCCTCAAATGTGTTAGTGATGTCCAGGGGGTCGGTGAGAAGTTCACCATCTGCCCCTCGAAGCAAATGTATACACCTGGATGCTCGTTCTTTCCTTTCCAACCAGGCCAACATCCTGCCCAAACGCTCGCCGTGTTCGTATATTTTATGTCGAATTGACGTATATCGGGCCGTGGCAGCTTCATGTAGAAGCTGGCGGTAGTCGAATTGAACTATGTCAAGCGAATGCTGAGCCTATGCATCCGGCTTCAAGGCCAAGGCCTTTTCTCTTGCCAGGATATCCTCCTCTAGTTCAATAGTTCAACTATCCGTTTGGCGAGTTCTCTCTTGTGCCTCACCACGAGTGACAGAGCCCTACCCTTTATGACAGCACCATATGCCCCCCAGTTCATGGACGGTGACGAAACTGACCCCACATTTTCGTTGAAGTAATAGTCAGTGTCCTTAAGTAGAGACTCCCTGATATGAGGCACCTTAAATGCCCATGGGTTTATTGTGAGGATGGAGCGACTCTTAGGTTGCCCCACGATTAGTCATCAGAATCGGGGAGTGATCCGAAATTCCACGGGCTAAACATTTGGAGGCCACAAAAAACTGGACATCCTGAGCAAGCGTGAATATATGGTCGATGCGGGACTGGCTATTATGGGTCCCAGAATAATAAGTAAATTGTGTAGTGGTAGGGTTGAGCCAACGCCATACGTCTACCAAGCCCAGTGCGGACGCAAATACGGACAGTTGGGATACCCCTTGGGGGTCACCCCTGGGCTGGAGGCGATCTCGAGATTCATCCATTGCGAGATTAAAGTCGCCGCCCAATACCAGTATGCCTATTGGGAATTCGCGCAGAAGCGCCCCGATATCACGCAGTAACGGTCGTTGAAGGCCTGGTGGGGCTTTTACTGACACAAGGTTGATTACCCGCCCCTCCCACGTAGCAGTGAGTGCCAAATATCGAACCTGGGCATCCACCCAAGTCTTATTCACATTATATGGACATCCCCTACGGAGAAGCACCCCTACCCCTTTTGAGCCCAAGGTGAGCCCTGACTGTCCGACCATACGGTAACCCCATCTATTCAGTGCGCTGCATGAATTGCCAATCAGGTGTGTCTCCTGAATCAATACTATGTCGGGTGTATGTCGTTTAATGTACTGGAGAACTAACCCCCTCTTAATCCTGTCCCCCAAGCCGTTAACATTCCGCGTTAGAGTCTTTAGCACTAGTTTAGTCCCCATAAGTGTATTGAGATTAAGTTAATGTAGTGTCGAAGAGCTGGTGACGGCCGCAGTAAGCGACTACTGTGGCACCTTGGGGAGGAATGTGATGAGTGTGCGTATGAAACCTTCTAATGCAGTGGGCTACCTGACACGGAGCGGGCGGAAACTGAAATCCATGACCACGATAGCTGAAACCAGCCATACAGGTGGCGAGCAGTGGTGAGATAGCAATGCGTGATCAACCTAGTGGACCCTATTATTTGAGACTCAATTAAAAGAAACATTGTACAAGTACCATATACAAAATAAAAAGAACACCCTTCCCTGTGCCCACTCCCACCCCAACGTCATGCTCCCCCCCCTGCATGGCGGGAAAAGAACCTCCCCAACTTGCAGAGTACCTGTCACCCACCCTGAACAGCTCGGGGAACATGAAACAACTCCACTCCCTAGAGCAGTTGTAACTAAAAACGCTGAACCCTCCGGGCAACCAATTTCAAGGTGCTTTAAATAAACAATCACCCTGAACCTGTTTCCGTAATCTGCTAACTAAATCATCTCTCCCATGACAAGTAGCCATCTATATCGGGTCCATGTAAGCACAACTAACCGGACAAAATGCGAAGTTAAGCAATCGAAAAACAATCTTCTACATGTAGAGTGTGAGGAGCCCCTTGACCTCCAATGGTAGACTCTCATACTTGCAGTGTCCCGCACCTCATCCTTCAGGGCTCCGTGATGGTCAACTGTCTGTGATACCTACCGATTTCCTCAGCCGCCAGGGCCTCCACCTCTGCCCGACGACCCATGGGATCTCTTGCCAACAGTTCTCCAGCCCTCAAGTCAATCCCAAGCATCCACGGGCCTAGTGAAGAACCATAGTTTGCCCTCAGATTCAATTCGCAACTTGGCTGGGAACATCATAGCGCACTTGATGTCTTGATCTCGCAAAGCACGCTTCACCTCGTGGAAGCTGCAACGCTGTTTCTGGACCCACAGGGTGAAGTCGGGAAAGAAAGTAACCTTACTATTGTTGATAGCTATTGGCGGGGCCGTCCTTGCAGTCTGTAACATAGCATCTCTGTTGCTGTAATTGAACACCCTTGCCAGGAGAGGCCGGGGTGGCGCCCCAGGCTAAGGTCTGCCTCCGGGGACACAATGCGCATGTTCGATTGAGAAGTAGATGGACAGGCCCCGTGTGGCTGTAGCGGCTGAAGAATCAATTCCTCCATGAAGAGGTCGGCCGCCTGCCCCTCCGCCTTCTCTGGCACACGCAGGGTGCGAAAGTTTTTGCGTCTCATGTGGCCTTCATAGTCATTGAGCTGCAGGGTGAGGGCCGCCTGCACCTTTTGAAATTCAGTCACCTGACTCTTGAGGATGTCTGAGTCTGTTTTCAGTTCTTTCGTGGTTTCCTCTACGCCCCCAACACGATCCATCATTTTCTTCATGTCTGCCCGAATCAGGGCCACCTCTGTGGTCACCGTGGTGATGTCAGCCTCAAGGGAGGGACGTACAGTCGTTATGGCGGACAAGATGTCCTGCAAGATGGGCCTGTATGCTCCTCGGGGGGTAAACAACCTTTACAACGCAACTTTCACCACGCAGTGCCTTTACAACGCAACTTTTACAACGCAAACCATTACAACGCATTGCGCTGGGGGCGCTCTAGGATAGGGAATAGGTTTAATGTACTATCCAACACCTTCCCTACTATCCACGGGGACTGGAGTTGGAATAGTAAATTAAACTATTCACTATCCAGCGCCTAAAAGCACTATGCGCTGTAATGGTATGCGTTGTAAAAACCGCGTTGTAAAAGCATGCGATGTAAAAGCATGCGTTGTAATGTCATACATCCTCCTCGGGGAGGTGTCAGGTGTGGTTCTTGTGCCACGCAAACTTTGAGCTTGGCCTGGACATTCCCTTGACCGCTACGGCTGGTCGCCATCTTGGTGGAGTGAGGCACCTGACGATAGAACAAGATAGGAGGGCAGTTAACTGTACCCCACCGGCTACTCGCCGACGCCTGCAGTGGGTATCAATCCCACACCGGCCTGTCAGGTTCCACCGGTCGTGTGCTACCCCCCAGCTGAGTGGGTTCAGAATCAGGCAGCCCCAAAGCAACGTGTGACCACTAGTGCAGAGATGGGGGAGGGGGGGTCGACCTGTAGTTGAATGATTGTGTTAGGTCCACTCCTATCCCCGCGGGGTGACAGGGCGCCGCTGTGTCTGAAGTCCGCCCCCCTCCGATTGACAAAGGGTCCACAAGCTCAGGTCCGAGGGAGCCACGCAGTCTTGTACCCCCAACTCGTGCTACGATCAAGGATCGGGCATCAATTGACGTGGGCCAGTGCAGACTCACCACTGGTAAAGGAGCCCCTCTGCTCTGTGGTCACCGTGGTAATGCCAGCCTCAAGGGAGGCACGTACAGTCATTATGGCGGACAAGATGTCCTGCAAGATGGGCCCGTGTGCTCCTCGGGGAGGCGTTAGGTGTGGTTCTTGTGCCACGCAAACTTTTCGAGCTTGGCCTGGACATTCCCTCGACCGCTACGGCTAGTCGCCATCTTGGTGGAGTGAGGCGCTTGACTATAGAACAAGACAGGAGGGCAGTAGACTACCCCACCGGCTACTCGCCGACGCCTGCAGTGGGTATCAATCCCACACCGGCCTGTCAGGTTCCACCGGTCGTGTGCTACCACCCAGCTGAGTGGGGTTCAGAATCAGGCAGCCCCAAAGCAACGTGTGACCACTAGTGCAGAGATGGGGGAGGGGGCCGACCTGTAGTTGAATGATTGTGTTAGGTCCACTCCTATCCCCGCGGGGTGACAGGTGGCCGCTGTGTATGAAGTCGGCCCCCCCTCCGATTGACAAAGGGTCCACAAGCTCAGGTCCGAGGGAGCCACGCAGTCTTGTACCCCCCAACTCGTGCTACGATCAAGGAGCGGGCATAAATTGACGGGGGCCAGTGCAGACTCACCACTGGTAAAGGAGCCCCTCTGCTCTCTCTTAAGGCACCCTAGTGGGAAGGTGCCAGGTGCTCCGGAGTGGAGGCCGCAAAGTGCCCTTGTATGCGTGGCAGCTGATCATGGGTCCAGAGATGTTGTCGGTCTTGAAGAGCGGGTCTCCACCTCATTAAAATGTGGTGGCAAGAGCAGGTTCTGCTCCGGTGTTGAACCGTAGCTGATCTGGGCCCTGCGCCCGATTTGCGTTGCACGGCCTTAACGCACGTCGTTGAGTTACGCGCCCGTCCAGACAGTAGGAGGGCACGCGTCCAGCAGCAGGAGCCCTCACAGCAAAGCATCGTCCGCCTCTCCCCACTGGAGCCTCCGATGTTGTCGAGACTTGGCCAAGACGTGGCGCCAGAGGTACGGAGCTGTCAAGCTCAAAGTCAGGCGTTGGTGTCCAGGGCACCCTATGTTATATCGGATATTCCGGGAGTGGCGCGACGGAGCTCGGCTACCGTGCGGCCATCTCCCTCCGCAGTTGGCCATGCGCCCGCTGATTTTATTTTTTAGTCATCAACCTGAGCTGCTTATTAGATGGAGCCTGGGCAGTGCATGCGCTGTTTTGCGAGGCATGCTGTATTCAGGTATGGACTTAAAGCTCCGCCCACTCTACGCCCATCTTTTCAATTGCCTCCGGTTACTGTCCTTTCTAAATGGCTGTTTCTGATTCGTTAAGAGGATTGTTAGTCCCTCCTTAGTAACGCCTTGTCTGCATTTTTAACCTACCATGAGGACTGGACTTTTACTAGTGTTGTTACACGGTCTGTTTTATCTACAGTTTGTGAGCCCTATTTCTTTAATATCTTAAATACCGCGCTTTACTTTAATGGAGGCCACACCTTTCTTTAGACGATAATATTGGGGCGTGGTCAACATTAAAGTGGAAGCGCGGCATGGGGCGCTTTTACAACAACAAAAAAAAGCATTTGTTTGTTTAACATGACAAACAAATGCTTCTTTTGGTAAAAGCGCCCCATACAACGCTTTCACTTTAATGGTGGCCATGCACCTTTCCTTAGACTAGCCACGGTTAAAGAAAGGGGCGTGGCCGCCATTAAAGTCAAAGCGCGGCATGGGGCGCTTTTACAAACAAGCATTTGGAATGCAATAGGTCTTGCATTTGCGAGAGTTTAAGCTATTGGCATAGTAAATGACAATGCCTTTTATTTATGTTTTAAAAACCAAAACATAAATAAAAGGCATTGTCATTTACAATGCCAATAGCTCAAACGTGCATAAATGCGAGACATATTGCACTGCGAAAGCTTGTTATAACAAAACGGGGCAGATGTGTGTTCTAATCCTAACTTTGTAGTTGCTGTCCCCTCAGGATACTCGATTCACAGACTGGACACACCCCTTAAAAGGGTTGGTGGTTTCGCCATTATTTATAACAAATTCTTTATGGCCAAATTTCACACAGCCTCTTCTAAAGACGGCGAAGCATTTGCTTTTGGCATTGAACTCATGAAAAAACAATCATTTAATGGTATGCTCATATATTGCCCGCCAGATTCTAGGAGCATTTAAAACAAGCATTTGCAATGTAATAGGTCTCGCAGTTGTGAGAGTTTGAGCAATTGGCATTGTAAATGGCAATGCCTTTTATTTACATGTTAAGTTTTTAAAACATAAATGAAAGGCATTGTCATTTACAATGCCAATAGTTTAAACTCTCGCAAATGCGAGACCTATTGCATTGCAAACGTTTGTTGTAATATCCACCGAGTTCCTAGTAAACACCTGAAAGTGGTTAATGAAAGCTGTATTGGACGTTAGTAGAGATCCGAAGGTCCTTCTGTATATTATTTTGGGTGATCTGTAGAGGAAGCTGGGCAGACAGTCACAATATGCGAGAAAGGCGTGGGTTTCTCTTTTACAAGCGATTTATTCATTTGACTTCGAGGTGGTCTCTGTAAAGTAGATTGGTGATAAATGAATGCACTGGCTGGTCTCTATTGAGTCTCCATTGATTAGCAGGTGGTGTCTTTGGGGGTAGCTGTGTTGGGTGCTAAATGGTTTCAAAAGACTATTGTGTGCTGTTTAGGTAGATCGCTACAAGATATCTGGGTTGGTTGGAAAGGTGGTGTGGAGGGATGCATGGGTTGCTGTGTGGGAGGGGGGCTGTTGGGACTCACTGGCCTAAGAGAAAACAATGTGATGGTTTGTAAGAACCCTTACCTCCTCCATGGTCACAGCTGCTCTGCCTAATGCTTCCACGCTCTGCACGTCCACTGTGGAGCGGTCCAAACCGCCGACAGCAGCGATTGGATGCCTCAAACACAAAACACTTTACCGAGTCCAGAGCGAGATGCACTCCCATTGGACCCTAAGTCTACGTCGGATCGCCCCAACCGATCACACAACGTAGTCCATAAAAAAGCGTTCCCCATTTGATGGCATCCCCGACTCAAGATGGCTGTTGCGTGACCCGAAAATCAGCAGACGTTCCTCAATGTCGGCTATGCAACATCGCTTGAGCACAGGTAACGTTGTTGCCGGCAGAGCTAGATAATATGTAAGACAGATAGTGACTAGCCAAGGCCAGACGGAGAAAAACTTCTGAAGCGTGTTATCAAGTAAGCCTGTACCAGCACTTCCAGACAACGCCATAGGATGAGAACACTCGCGCTGCTCACGTGCACCAAGGAGCGCTGTTCTGACCTATGTGCCCCTCAGACTGACTTCAACAAGAAAAAAATTCAGTTCACCAGACGCTATGCTAAAGCTCATATGCCTCAACCCTGTACCAGGCTGGCTACACTATCTGCTTCCTTGCTTTAAGTGTACTTCTAAAGCTTAATGTCGAGTATACCTGGCTGTGCCAGGCTGAGCAGTGTTTTAAAGATGCACTCTGGCCCATTACGCTGCACGCAGTACTAAAGCGCGTTTGCTGGCCCAGGAGTGGTGCGTGCAATGTGCGTGTGGTTTGCTATTTTTCTAAGCACACACTCATGCTTGTGCGCACCCCTATGTCAATTTCCTCTCACTCGCCATTGCTGAAGCTGTAGCTGGACCCCAGACACTGCCCGAAAAAAAAAATCGAAAGCCACCGGTCACACTTCCCTGCCAAACCGCCTACGGACAAAGCCTATTGGATCTTAGTGCCAGACGGGCTCCATAATCCACCCGCCGATTGGCCATTCTAACAAACTGGTGTAAATATTAAGAGCCATGATTTGTGCAAGGGTCTATTAGTCACTCAGAAGGCTAGAGCCACCAGAAGCTACGATCAACAAGCCTGTCGTGGGGCGGGACTTTCCGTCTTCTGCAGGAAGCCCGCGCCCACGGAGTGCGTGGTCGAGAGGAGCATGACGCGGGGCGCCCATGCCTGAGGGAAAGCCCCGCGGCTGAGGCCACCGATGCAAGTGCGGGGCTCCTATAAATGAAGGAAGCCCCGCGTGTGCGGGTGTGTGTGTGCGGGTGTGTGCGGGTGTGTGTGTGTGTGTGCGTGTGCGCGTGTGTGTGTGTGTGTGTATATATCCTTGTGGGGACTTGGGTGTGATAACACACTCACTCTGTGGCTGACTTGCCTCAGAAGCGGGACAGGTGATGTGCACAGCTCGTGGCTGTACGTGCGCGTACACCCGCTGAAATCGCCAAAAGCTCTGCGTGTGCCCATCTCCTGTCCCACTTCCAAGGCAATTCTCTAACAATAGAGCTTGCTGGCGACAGCAGTGCTTCGCACTGCTTACGCCAGGCTCGACTTAAAAAGCATCTATTGGCTCACAGCTGGAAGTTGATCTAACTGCAAGGAATTTCACAGTTCTAGGTGATTTTAACTTCCACCCTGATACCTCCATGGATAAAGGTACTATGCTTTTTCTGGAAATCAGTACTTTCTTAGGCTTCTTGCAACCTATTTACAATTCCACCCATCAGGCAAGCCACACACTGGATGGAACTTTTTCAATAATTCCCCATATTTGGGACGAGGCCAAGCAGGCCAACATGGCGGTCACATTTTAGTACTGCTCTGCTGCAAACCCTTATATCCGCCACGTATCTGGACCGGAAGTCGCCACCTCTTGGCACAGCGGGGGAGAGGGGGGCTGGGATGGTGGGGGGATCTGAACTGCGGTTAGAGGGCCCCGCATCAGTAGTGACCTAGCTGCATCCTGGGGGCAGGCGTAGGCCTGAGCAGTAAGGGGCCTGTTACACCGCTGCTTACCTGCTGCCCCCTGTAAGCGTGTGGAACGGATCCCTCCTGCTGGGGGCCCGTGTGTTGGCCTGGGCACTGCTCTGTGGCCCTCCATGTCGACCTGGGTGCTGGTGGGGAGCCACAACATCGCGCAGCTGTGTTGATCCTTGCCCGGGACCCGGTGCTGGGGGCCACGCAACCGCTCTTCAGCTTACAAGCAAGGGGCTCGGCTTTGATGTACGAGTTACTTACCTTTGGTAACGGTGTATCTGATAGAGACGATTCTAGCTGCAGATTCCTTAACATAGAATTACCCCCAGACGTGAGACTGGTTCCGGAAAACTTTTTGCCACAGCATCCCTGTGCGACGGCACCACGTGACTCCACCCTGACGTCTCCCGCGTCCATGACGTCAGCGAGGATACATAAGACCCACCCCGGCATGCCTACGTCAGTTTTCTTTGGAGAACTTTTCCGCGCCACAACGCAGAGCCATCACTAACAAAACTGTGAGAATACTGGAACAGTGTGCGAAAAACCCCGCTAAGCAGGAGGGAAAAAAACAATGGTGAGGGACAGCACCATCCAGAAGAGAGTCAGGTACTGAGGCACTAAGATCTGGAATGCAAATCCTGTAAACAATACAACAGCCTCCCAGGGGCAGAAGAAAGTGAAAAAACACACAGCAGACCAAGAAATCTGCAGCCACTGCCCGGAACAGAGGTGGGGGGCACCAAGGTCAGAACGGAGAGCAAGACTATTTACCCTCAGACAATATCAGCAGGGAGAAAGTCTCGCTAAAGCCAAGATCAAGACCAGCCAAGGCACATCAATCCAAAGGACTGCCAAAGACAGAAGTACAAGGAGAAGAGGAAGAACGAGAGAACCCCACATCGGAGGCCAGGGTGCATAAGTGCCAACAAAGACCAACATTGGAGCAACCGTCCTCACTAAGCAGGAGAAGGAAGGGCAATACGAAAAGAGGCCATCAGCCAATGTACCAGGGACCTCCCCCGGAAGCCCCCGGTACAGGCAATACAAAAGGAGACCAGCAGCCAATGTACCAGGGACCTCCATCGGAAGCCCCAGGTACAGGCAATACAAAAGGAGGCAGCCGCCAATGTACAAGGGACCACCGTCGGAAGCCCCAGGTACAGGCAACGCGAAGGGAGGCTAGCAGCCAATGTACGAGGGACCATCACCGAAAACCACCAGCACAGGCAACGCAAAGGACTACCAGGGAAGAAGAGTAACCCAGGGACTCCAAGGAGAAGAGGCAGAAGCAAGAGCCCTCCACCGGGGATACACCCAGTGAAGAAGGCGGCCGAACTCATCACAGCTGGACGTCAACAGGCCAGAAAGAACAGCACCTCAGTAATAAGGAAGGAAGAGGAAACATAGTCCCATAAGGCTCCCGAAACAAAACTAGAAGCAGGGACGCCAGGCCTCACTCTAAGGCCCCTGGCTGGCGACCAAAAGAAACGGCGGGCGCAGCTGGACGCCGACAAGCGCCACAGAACTAAACGTCTAGACCACAACTTCCAGGCGGGCACAACCGGGAGCCAACAAGCAACCAGCCAGAGGAGGAACAAGTAGGACAGCCAGGTCGTCAACACAGTAAAATACTTCCTATGGACAGCAGACAGAGGACCAGGCCAAACGGCAAAAATCCCGCAACACAACACCACAGCTGCCCAAGAAAATGCACCAGTGGCATACAGCAACACCAGGAAGGGCAAGGAACCCGCAAGGGGGAGTCCACACCATTCCAGTGTAAGACAGGGCTATCCAATAGCTATACATACCCCACGCAGGGTGGGACACGGCCCAAGAAGTATGTGAACCACTCTTAGGGAAGAAAATCCCGCATCAGAGACCAAAGAAGAAAACCTACGGCAGAAAACACAGAAGGCTTAGGAAGCAGTCAAAGAACATTATTTGCCCAAGGTAGGCTAAACCAACAGAAGAGGTAGGCCAGCCCAGGACCCCCAAAAGGAAAGTATCCCTCACAGAAAGTGTAACGGTCACCCCAACACCAGATTACAGGAGCAGTGGGACAATACCTCCCACAAAGACCCAGAGGGTCAACAACAAAAACAACCTACTGAGGAGGAGGATGGAGCCCTGCAAGAAGACTCTGAATGGCGGAGTCCGCATGAGTGTTAAACAAAAGGACCCCGTCAAAGGGTAGATCGACCAAGCGTTCCCTTTTATGTTCTGGAAAAACATCATCATGTAGCCAGGCACGGCAAAAGAGCGCCACAGAAGTGGCCATAGCATGGCCAAGAGCATCGGCAACATCCAAGGCCGAATGAAGAATAAATGCGACCAACTCCCTACCATTCAACACATGGCTTTGTAAGTCAGCATGGGTATCCTCATGAGAGACATGAGAAAGAAGGGACTCCAAAGAGTCCCACAGACTGGATGTAGCCCTGGTCAATACACACAAAGTATTAATCACCCGCAAGACAGTGCTAGAAGCGGAGATATTACACCCCATGATTCCAACCATTGGGCCTCCCCAGACGGAGGAACCAACACCACAGACAAGCACGGAAGGGCGTTCCGCAGATTGGAGCCCTGAGCAGAAGGGTGGAAAGTAAGACAAACAGGGTCCTGCGGAGCAGGGCGATGACTATGCAGGAGTGCCCAAGGCACCGGATCACCCGTGGCAGGGCGCCCGCAAGCCCCAGAAGAGAATTGTGGAGTGACGCTTCAAAGGGAAGGAACAACTTCCGTCCCCCAGAGCCCTGGTGGAGAACTACCAAAAGGTTGTTCGTAGGAAAAGGAACGACAGGTGCACCCTTCCGCAGAATACCGGCAGCCGTGGAAATAGCCCAAAAGAAGGCAACACTAGCCTCTGTAGGGCACCGCGGAGAAGAAAGAAGTTTTTCCGCGGGTAATGGCTGCAGGCTGAGTCGCCCTTTCCCATGCCCAGGGGGAAGCGGCCAGCCCTGAAATAGTGAGGGATCCACTGATGAATGGGTAACCTGAGGAGCCCCAAGAGGCGGAGAGCCCAGGAGGAAAGCCATCCGCGAACCACAAAAAAAAGAGCTAGAGGATTTAGGCCGTGGGGGGAGGCGAAGAGCTCTCCCTGGACGACGCCTGAGAAAAGGCAACAACATGGCGCCCCGTCTCCGGGGAGGAACACACTAACAGATGGCCAGCCTCCGGAGAAGAATGGACCTCAGGGGACGACTCCAGAACCCGATGCCGGCACGGCTCCGTGGAGTCTGTCATCGGCTCCAGGTCGACATCAATCGGCGCCGGAGGGGGCACTCCCGGCGCCGGGCCGACTCCTGCTACCACATGCTCTCCATGAGGGTGGGGCGGGGTCAACACCAGAACGGCGAGGAAGCGGCACCGAAAAGGCGCCGACTCGGCCTCAGGCGGGGCAGCCGCCCGCGCCGAGGACCGAGGTGGACTCGGAAAAGCATCCCAAGTCCCTGCCTCCACCCGTGACTCCACAAAAGCCGGGGAGGAAGGCTCCCGGTGCCGAAACTGCGCCGGCTCGGCCTCTGGTGAGGCAGCTGCCTGCACAGAGGACCGAGTGAGACTCGGGGGCAAGCCCGGAGTAACGGCTTTCTCCTGCGACGCCATAGGGAGCCCCGTAGGGATTTGTGGCGAGGCAGGGATGCCAGGCGCCAAAGAGCGCAGCCCCGAAGGACCGCACCACCCTCCTACGACCTGGAGCCGGAGGCTCTGGCACCGGAGCCGCCGGCGTCTCTGCAGAAGGTCCCCTGCGCGAGGCAAGGGTTCCGCGGACGTCTCAGGAGGTGGAGGAAGGGCCAAAGAAGCCTGCAGCGACGCGGCGTAGGCTGTCATTTGGGACCTGGTCGCCTCTGCACCATGAAACGGGGGATAGGAAGGCAACAAGCAGGACGCATGTCCCGGGGGGAGCAGGCGCCCAACGCGAAAAGAGGACAAGGCCTCGGAGAGAAACTAAAGGAACTACCAGCCGACAAGCCACACCCTCTGGACTGCGGCGAAAGGTGAAACCAGCGGTTCCATGCCTCCAAGGTAGGGGATGGACGCTGGGATGACACTGACCTGAACAAGCACGCTGCCAGCAACTTCATCTGGCGCTCCCGCCGGGACTTAGGCTTAAGGTGCCGGCAGGCGCCGCAGCTCTCCGAGTTGTGGTGTTCACCCAGGCACCAGAATTTGATGCATACGTAAGAAATTATCTAAAAAAGGAAAAAAATATTTTTGATATACTACAGAAAAAGAAAAAAACAAATAAAATATATAAAATGAAAGTACTAACTGTGTTGTACCTATAGCAATAAGAAGGCTAACTTATTAATCTGATGAGCTCTGCCACATAAGAAAGTATGTATTGACCACGGGGGAATCTTCACATGTTCTTTTTGATGCTGTCCTCTCTTTTCCCTGGTCATTAAATTAACAATAGAGGGGGTCCCATAATTCATGCGATTGCACCCAGGCACCAGATACAAATTGGGCGAGGGTCCGTCGCCGACATGGGACGAGCACAGGAGGTACATGTCTTGCAGCCCGAAGGCATTCGCACTCTGTTCCACTTAACGCCAAGCGTGTAAGAGAATAGAAGGCCCGAAGACAGGCCAGGACATAATCCGGATCTGCGTTGCACACGGAAAAGAAAAAAAACTGACCTAGGCGCGCCGGGGAAGGCCTTATGTATCCTCGCTGACGTCATGGACGTGGACGACGTCAGGGCGGAGTCAAGTGGTGCCATCCCCCCGGCGCGCAGGGATCCTGTGGCAAAAAGTGTTCTGGATCCAGTCTCACGCCTGGGGGTAATTCTACGTTAAGGAATCTGCGGTTAGTAGTCTCTATCAGATTGGCAGTATTGCATTGAAGGCAGGCTGCCTCTCTGGACGAGTCGCTCTTCTCCCCAGAGGCCAGGATTTCCCATGACAGACTGCCCAGCCCCTTGCTGATGGTGAGTGGAGATTGTGGCCTTGCGCCAGGATGTGATGTGTATACCCTGTGTGAAGTGAGGTTTCACTCCGTGGCCTGCACCGTGCACTGCTTTGGCTCGGTTGGTCCATCAGGAGACCCTGGACTGATCTACTCCCCCTTGTGCAATCCCTGTTCCAACTTACCAGACTTGCTGGTTTTTCCCTGGCATTGATTGGACTCCTCTGGGTGCGGTGCGCTGGGACCCTGCAGTCAGCGCAGCTTTGCAACTACTACTCTTCATGAGGGGAACACCTCACAGACCCTTGCTGGGACTGCTCAGCTTTCTTGGTCTGGGTGTGCCTCTCCTGCTGGTGCTCCCCCTAAGCCATGGCTGAGCACTCCATATGTACCTTATGGCCCAGTTCTGAAGTTGACCACCTGAGACTGGACCCCACCATCCCCCCCCACCCCTGTGCTTTTCGCATCTCCTACAGCCACCCTGCTACGATGAGGATAGAGCAGCCCGCACTGCGCCAACACAGACGAAAATGGGCCAGTACAGAACCGGTACTTCTAATGGTGGTGCGGGATCCCTGGTTGGTAGCGGTCAGCCTCCTCTGCCAACGATCTCACAGTGATTATGCAGGCAATCCAGACCTCACAGGCAGATGTGGAGACCAAGATCGTCGAAGTCTGACTGGATGCTGCGCTGCTGCGCCAGGATCTCTGCAACGCCACAGTGCAGATCATGGAGGCGGAGTACAGGATCTCCTCAGACAACATCTCAACCCTTAAAGGCCAGGTCTACACTCTGCTCACTCAACGGCAGAACTCCGCAGGCATGCAGAAGATACAGAGAACTGCTCCCTGCGCAACAATGTCGCTTGACTTGAGTCCCAGTGTGAGCAGAGGGGGCCGATCCGCAAGGGATGGTGGACTATGTGGAACAATGGATTAGATCCCGAATGTCAGCTGACCGCCTATCCTCATGGTTTGCTGTTGTAAGAGCACACAGAGTCCTGACCCCTAGGCCCCCGCTCAGGGCCTCTCCGCGGCCTGTCATAGCTTGCATTCTTAATTAACGGGACATGGACGCCATTCTCAGCAAGGCTCGGAAGCACCCAGACCTCCAATGCGGGGACACCAAGGTTCTTCTCTTCCCGGACTACACTCATGAATTTCAACAACATAGGCGTTCCTACACAGAGGTGAAACAAAAGCTGTTGGCAATGGGGCTCCAGTATAGTTTGTCATTTCCCGCATGTCTCCGCTTCCCCAACTCGCTAAGTCCCATTTCTTTGATACACCGGACTCCACCTGGCAGCAGTGTATGAAGGATCATCCACTTTGTGCGCCCGCCTATGCCCACTCACAGCGCCAAAGAGCACCTGTCAACCTCGGCTCGCAGGAAATGCTAAAGCCACGCAGACCCGCATCCAGTCACTGAGGGGAAGTACAGCTGGCCAGTCAACCTTGCCCACGGGGTCTCCCCGGGAACAATTGCAGTCACCTTCCAGACGGGCCTCAAACCCTGCCTCCGAGGCGGAGGAGAGCAGGGAAGAGGCGGGTGGCCACACCGCTGCACTTCCTGGCCTGGTCATCCTCCACTCAGACACTGACTTATCCCACAGCCCTACCATCTGATCGATATCATCACCTGCTGGCTGCGATTACTCTCGATGTTCTGCAGCTCCGACGCTGGGTTCGATTTAAGTCAACCGCCAAGATTGCTCCTGGTTCATGATGTTATCTTATTTGCTGTTTTCTATGCTGTGCCATTTACCTTATACTCTACCTTCTGGTCTTGCTTAGTACTTGAGGGTCTCATACCTGCTTTAGTGATGGCACATCATGTCAAATCCTGCGCTGATTTCATGATTTCTCCTGTAATGATGGGGTTTGCACTCCTTCCTTTTGTCTCTTGCGTCGTTTATGACGCTCACAAGGTTACGTTTCCAAGTTTTTTTCCAAAGGATTTCAATATAGGGTGACAGATGCTTCTAGGGTAGAAGTGTGAAGAGGAGTGGGAGGTAGGGTTTTCTTTTTACAATGTTGATCAACATATTCGTTAACCCTTTTTCTTCCCTCTTAGGTCTAGACATGCACACTCGCTCTACACCTGAACATGGTCCCAGAGGTAGTGATCTCCCGTGGTTGACTGCTGGTACAATCCTCTTTGTCCAGTTGGGTCCACAAGCTTTATCGGTGGGCTCGTCATCCGTACTTCACACTAATTTCCAATCCCCACACACATGACCTTTCGGGTTTTGTCATGGAATATCAACGGCCTATTGGACACGGTGACTTTCACCCTTGCTCAGCGACACCATACTGAGGTACTGTTGCTGCAGGAGACCCATCTCCTTGGGAAATGCTGCCCCCTTCCTATCGCATAAGAGCTACAACAGAATCTTTCATGCGTGGTATTCTGGGGGGCTAGGGAAGTTGCTATTCTCCTGCGCTGTTCCCATGGTAGTTTCACAAATGAAGCGCAATGCGCATAGGTGTTTCATTGCCCTGGAGGGGCAACCAGCCTCCCGGGTATAGGTTTATGTACCTCCCGCTTTCTTGACCGCTATGTCAAAGCTCATGAGCATGACCACTCCACCCTGGTGACTTGCCTGGATACACAGGCACTTCGTCTGGAGCGACAGCTGGAGTCTACTCCTGTCGAGCATACCCTCACTGGCCTATTGAACATCAGCTCAACTAGCACCAATGCACTTTTAATATTAAAATCCAGCTTCACACGGGTGATGGAATTAGACATTGCATGGAGGTAAGAGCATCTCATGACACCATGATATCAGAGGACTGAGCCTGGATCTCAACGGCATTGCATACCAATAGGAGGGCGAATTCCTAGCACAGGAAAACTCTCGATCTTGCCCGGATCCCCACTGGCGTAACAAAAGTTGAAGGGGGCTCCTGGCTAGGGGCGTGGAGGGGACCCCTCCAGGCTCAATCAGGAGCTCTGCAGACAGAGTGCTGTGCTGAGGGGGGCCCCTGGAGCTTGGGGGCCCCCGCACCGTGGGGGCTGCAGGGGCCTGTGTTACGCCTCTGGGGATCCCAACACCACTGGATACCAGGGAAAGCCCAAACAAACATCGAAGGCATAAAGGAGCTGACAACAAGAACCAAGATCAGAATAATAAGTTGGAACGTGGCTGGGCTCAAATCGAATAAAGCAAATAGAGAAGACATGGAATTCCTTAAAACAGGGGATATTTTATGCTTACAGGAAACATGGATTATAACACCAAGCTCTATTAAAGATTTCCAGGTGACCCAGACATTGGCCAACAAGAAAACATCTTTGGAAGACCAACCGGTGGGGTTTCAATTCATGTAAAACGAAACCTGCAAGTACGAGTCAAGGAATGGCCCACATACTCACCTGACGTTCAGATCATAACTATAAAAGGAATTGGACTAGACGGCACTCTGATCACAATCGCAGTGATTAACCTCTATGTCAATCCATCCAAGAAGGCAAAAATCACAAACATAAGGATGATCACTGGACTGATTGGAGAATATCTTTATGAGAACCCAGGGCATGAATGCATAGTTACCAGGGATTTTAACATGAGAGACATGTGCCGCCCAGAACAAAGCCAAGGGGAGAGTGGACAGAACATCATGGAAGCCTGCATTAATGAATTTAACTAAATAGAGCAGTCAAACAGGAAACCACAACCCACATTCAAAAACATCTCCATGCTAGATTACATCTTCCTGAGCAAGAACCTATTGAAGAGGTGCGAAGAATATAAGGTGCCACATACTACTGCAAGTGATCATCATCCATTATCCTTCCTTGTCACTGTAAGCGCCATGCCGCATAAGATGTTTAAGAAAAAATGGTGAACCCAATAAACCCTTGTAGGCTTGGGCAATAAAATCAATCAAAGTAAGAGTGTCTACAAGGGATTTCACTTGTTTTCACAGTAATGTTAATTCAAAATTATTTTTGAGTCAGGTACATGAAATCAGACTCCTAGGTGTCCCGCTAAGACAACCAAGCTAAATATAGTTAATGAAGCACCAAAGAAAAGCAAAGCACACAAGAGGTCCTAGTTATAGAAAATGAATTTATCTCATTTTAGCATGTTTTAAAATTGAGAAGGGTACAATTGAATCAAGTGAATATCAGCAAGAAAGTTATGACAAAGATGCGCAAATCAATTTGAACACACAGTACATAACCCAAGTCAGCTCCTAAAAGTGACAAAGCAAATATTATCCAAAAATCAATAACTATTGCTTCAGAAAGACAATTTTTCTTGGAGTTGGCGGGACTGTCGACGTCTCGGTCTTTGTGGCTTCAGTCCATTAGACCATCCTCAGGACAAATGACTTTATGCAGGATATACAACCTTCTATGGTGATCACCAGGAGACTATTCAAACTTTGAGTGCAGGAAGGCAACCCACACATAAAGGCAAACTTTTCGGAAATGGGCCAATGTATCTCCTCGATAACAAAGAATTCAGAGAAAGTTTAAAGAGGTGTTGTCTGGCAGAGCTACTGCAAAGGAGAGAGAAGTGCCCATGGACGGAAAAACCCTGAAACCATCTAGAAAACTGCATAAAAAACATCTGGCAGCTAAAACAAACCAACATGGAAGAAAAATGGAAACATATATATATATATATATATATATATATGCATTGTTAGCACCCAATAAGAATGGGGAGTTTTGGAGCTATGTTAATGGCCTAAATGGTGGAGGCCACAAAGATAATGCTGAACCCACCAACAAATGGACAGCCCATGGAACAAAGTTTTATGTTGATCTAGATAAACCAATGGCTAAAACCATGGAGGTAGAGGGCAACCACCTTGATGAGAATGAGGCAGAGCACTTTGCCCTAACAGAAAAAGAAACCCTAACTATCCTCAAGGGAATCAGGAAGGACGGGGCTTCCGGCCTTACAGGATACCAGGCAGTATCTTCAATGAAGATCAAGATTTTTGGGGCCTTCACATGCATAGCCTGTTCTACCAATGAAACAATACCTCAGTAGTACCGGACTCCTGGAAAGGCTCCATCTTGCATCCCATTTATAAAAAAGGGGATGCTTCCTGCCCGGAGAACTACAGACTGATCGCGCTGTTGGACGTTGATGGGAAGGTATCTGCGAAAGTGCTCTTGAAAGAGCTAGAGGTATGGATAAAGAAAAATCAAATCATACCGCAATATCAAACAGGATTTCGGCCCAACTCATCTATACTGGACAATGCCATTGCATTATCATACATGGCAAATAAGGCCACAGAGGATGCCCCCCCCCGCTTTATGCCTGCTTTGTCGACTATAATGACGCCTTCGATATCATTGATTACAACATACTGTGGGCAAAACTTGCAAAGTGGGGCATCCCTATGAAACTTCTGGCAGCCATTATGACACTTCACACAGATACTGGGGTTTGCACTAAGCTTACACAAACATGTGCAATAGCTAATATCTACACAAACAAAGCATTAATACAGGACTGTGTGATCGCCCCTACACTGTTCAACTTATACACTGCGGAACTAGGAGAGGCATTCCTAAAAGCTAACAATTTCCCAGCTAAATTGGGCCGATCTAGACTTCCGATGCAGTACGCAGACGACCTCGTTCTACTGGATCGAACTAGAATAGGAATGAAAAGGGCATTGGAGACACTACTCTATATAATATGGAAAACAAACTTCAAGCCAAGGCAACTAAAACGAAGGTGCTGGTTTCTGGCCATAAACCAAAAAAATCACTACTGGGCTGGCATCTCGGCCTGCTAAGGATTGTCACTGCCAAGAAATACACCTATCTGAGAGTTCAATTCTCAGACACTGGCAGATCAACACTGCAGGCCAAAGCACTTGAGGCTAAAGCTACAAACGGTTTATGCTAATTAAATCACAAGCTCAAAAGCCACTAAACAGAAGGCATCTGACATGTAATGGAAGCAAAGCTAATTCCAACACTGAGCTATGGCCATCTCGCCTTTCCTGGCTTGCTTACCGATAAATTGGAGCGTCAGCATACCATGGCTTTTAGAAAAGTATTAAATCTTCCATACTCAACAAGGTGCACACTGATCCGTTTGGAGTTCAATATTCCAGCAATGGACATTGAATGTAAAAAAGATATAGTCAAATTCTATTATCGCGTGATCAAGGCAGGTCCTGGCACAATCCGGGAAGCATTACAAACAGTTATCGATAACACCAGCCGCGGGGCAAGGTATCTATTGATGGCCAACAAATCATTGGTCCTGCCAGCAGACCTCATAACGGATACACCTTTAACATTGGCCGGCCTAAAAAGCCTGTTAAAGAAACAGGGCAAGCAAACCTCAAGGCAACAGGATTGTGAACGGATTAGACACATCCCTGGCACAGAGGATCTTGTCTACTCACAAGAAGCCACTCCATGTCAACCATACAGGCAGGATTGGGAAGGCAAGCCCTACAGATGGTTCTGAGAACCAGGCTCCTACCACTACCAATATGGGATTGTAGGGGCCACTGGAAAAACACATCGCCAAGAAGCAGGGGATGTTGCTTGTGCCAATACCACACAGAATCAGCTAAGCATATCATCTGTTGTTGCTGCTGCACTTTCAGATGATCTTAAAATTCTATATGGTTCACACGTTTTTACAATTTTAGAGACTTTTTATTAATAGATGTATGTTTTATGACATAACACTATGTTTGTAAATGATTTTAGGTAACCATACAATAAAAAATTGTATACACCCGAGTCTGCTCCTCAGGCGAATGCCTCTTTAACAATTAATACAATGTATATGGGTGGAGGTCGCACTCATTTAATCAGCTTAATGTATTTGGAACGCTATGTGTGCTATGCTGTATTAATGCCTGCTAAGCATTATTGTAAACAGCGGAAGTGGCCTAACCCCATCAACTGGCAGCTAGGACTACAGCATGCAACTACTCAAATAATATTTTTTAACAATCCAACTGTGACGTGGGGGGCCCGGACTCGGGCCCCCCTGACTTGCCTATTCATGTATCTCCTCTCTCTACACAGCACACAGACGCATGGAAAACTGCGGACGTCGTCAGAGGCCGTCCGGTGATGGACTCGGAAGAACCCTGGTGCTTTAAGTGGGCAGACCAGGATCAGGGACCCGCCCTCTTCACCACGGTAAAACCCGTCCCTGAATCTACACAGGTGTGTTTTACACCCGGAGGAGGAGGAGAGTGGCGTGAGGCGAGCGAGGACGGAGAGGAGTGGAGACGGTGCGAGGACGGAGCGGAGTGGAGAAGGTGCGAGGAGGGAGAGGACCGGAAGAAGAGCGAGGACGAAGCTGAGTGGAGAGGGACTGAGGAGCGGAGCGTGAGAGGAGACCAGACGGACCAGGAAGACCAGAGTACCGGAGAAAGATCGGAGGTGGAGAGAGACTGCAGCGACAAGCCAGGAGGCCCACGTGAAGGCGCATCGCCCAGCCATGCTTCCCGGGAAGTGTGGCTAGGACAGGTACGGTCTTGTTTCCTGGGTTGGGCGGGACCTAGACGGGACAACCCCTCCTGACCAAAACCGTGCACGTAACCCCCCCCCCCTGTTCCCCTCACTTTCACCTCACGGATAGCGGGGTATTTTTGTGCACGAGTGTTCCCTCACACACCCCACCCTGATCTCAGTTAGTGAGGACAGCCCAGTAATATTGGCCTTTGTTTCCTTTATTTTCTACCGGATACCGACCCGTGTGCCACGACGGCGGAAGCCCGGACTACGCCTCCCAGAAGACATCGGGAGTTAAGAAGGCGGGGACTGGTACGAGAGGCCACGGAGGACGCTGCAAATCCCCTTCTGTATTACCGAGTCCCGGTGCAAAAGAGAAAACTGTACAAAGCAATAAAACCCGCTCTACCAACTACCCCTGTGTCCGTGGATCTGTTTGGTAAACCACCTGAATCCCCACACAAACACAATTTTTAAATCATTTTCATTATCTCATTTAATATGTTTTAACCATCAGCATATTTATAACTGTATATTTTCATTGTTCATTAATAATGAAGTATACATATCAATCACTGTTATACATTAATTTTGCGAGGTAACAACATTTCTTGAGCACCCAATGCATTTCGGGACACTCTTGTCCCTTCGTCAGGGGTTCCTGTGCAAAAAGAACAAAAAAGAACAAAGGAAACAATGTTATACGATGCCTGACACTCTTTTTTCTTTTTCAATTCATACATCACATGACCCAGGTTCCCTTCATCATCGTTCTAAAAACCTACTCTTAAGAGATCAAACTACAAAACTTAGTAGCTTCAATGTACACCAACACGATATCAGAATTCACAGTATTCTCAAAACCTAGTTATTCGAATATATTGAGTGATTCTCACCGTAGTAAATCGTAATAACTCTATATCATGGAGCCTTGAAAGCCCTCACTGACGATTCTAAAAACAAACAATCTAGATTTAATATCCATTGATTAAACAAACTAGTCCATGAAACTACAAGAAAAAACAACTAAAACACGCTTACCGAAATCTATTTGTGGTATTCACAATTTATGACGTCCTGCCAAAAAATACACGAAGCTTTTGTCAATCTGTGTTCAGCATCTAAAATACCTCAGAAATATCTCGTGGTGAACTATGAATCTCACCTCTTTATTTTGTGTAAATCGTGTACTCTGAAAAAAAGATGGATCAAAGATTTAGCTTGGCGTCCGAAATTGCTGAATAGCACTCACATAAATCAATCAAATAAGACCTCTCACCTACCAGGGTGATGTGAATCTTGTCAAATACCGAGGTCGGGATCTACGAAAAAAAAAAAAAAACGGTTTAAAAATCGCCCGAGTAGAGCGTATCGGTTGAATGACCATGCTATTTTAAATAGCTTACCGATATCACCGCCTGCTCGTACACTCTCTTTGCCTTAGCCGCCGGTCGGGAACAGATGCACTTCCGTGTCATCGCTCGACCTCTTTAATACGTGTATCCGGGACCCGAGCACTCAACAGTAAAAAAGGACTACTTACTATACCACTGAAACTCTGACCTCAACAACAACTTTATCCATTTTTTCGGCGCAACGCAATCTAAACTCAGTCACTACTTAGGTGACTTGTCTGATAGTTCTCTGCAAAGAATTATTTTAAAAGAAACGTATGCACGTAACAAAATAGTGAATATGAAATCAAACAATAGCATGATTTATACATACATTACAAAAATATTAGATATGACGATTTACATGTGCAAGCATCACAAAGATGGTACATTCTTAGAATCATATTTTGTTTTCATAAATTCAGGAAACTCAATAATATAACCCATCTACACTGTGTTTTTTAATGTTTTGAGTGTAAACATAGTATGTGGTGGTTCTAATCAATATTGGTGTATTAGATTACCACGTGTGTCGCTGGCCAGCCATTAAGTTTACGTTAATTCATAAAAAACAGCTCATTTCTAATTTGTCATTGAGCCCAAAAGGCGTCAGTGTTTGAAGTTTTTTAATCCAGAAGACTTCCCTCTGGAGGAGGATCTTTGCGTTGTCCATACCTTCTCTTTTGGAAACCAATTCAATTATTTGGAACTTAATTTGAGCCACTGTGTGTCGCTGTTCAATCCAATGTGATGCCTAAGGTGAAGTAATATTTTTATTGCGAATCCGACTCTTATGCTCTGAAAGACGTATCTTAATCTTTCGTTCTGTTTTGCCTACATAAAGTAGTCCGCAAGGACATTTAATCATATACACTAAATGTTCCGAATTGCAGTTAGACGTGTGATGTAGCGGTATACCTTCTCCAGTTCTGGGGTGTGATAACACATTCCCCAAGATCACGTTATTGCAGTTTTTGCAATTCCAGCATTTTGTGGTCCCTTGAGGAGATTTTTCTCTTTTATCAATGCTAATTCTCGATCGTTTAGTTAACATCTCTTTTAGATTTTGTGCCCTTGTATAAGCAAATTACGGCCTTTCTTTGAAAAGTAGCCCAAAATCTGGTTCAGATTCCAGTAATTCCCATCTTCTGATGATGATGTTTTTAATGTCTCTAGATGCAGACGAAAATTTTGATACAAAGACCATTCTCGTCGAACTTTTCTTATTTTTCTTTATCAGCAACTGAGATCTGGGTAAATCCTTTACTCTGGACATTTGTTTGTCAAGATGTTCCTCTGTATATCCTCTCTGGATATAACGCAATTTCAGTTCAATTAGTGAATTATCACATTCATTGTCATTAGATGAAATTCGCTTAATCCTCATGAATTGAGATGTCGGCAAATTTTCGATTAAATTCTTGGGATGAAAACTTTTAAACTGTAGTGCGTTGTTCTTATCTGTTGGTTTTTTAAACAGGCGTGTTTGGATTTGATTCTCTTTGAATTAAACTACTACATCCAAATATGTTATTGTTTGTTTGTCTATACTGTAAGTGAACTGGATTCTTGGATCAACTAGATTGAGACCCCGGATGTTATTGATCAATGATGCTTCTGATTTTTGCCAAATTAAAAAAATGTCATCAATGTACCGCCTGAAAAAAATTAGGCCTTCCTTCCATGTAGAATCAGATAGTATGTACTCATGTTCGAATTTGGCCATGAATGTGTTCGCATACATGGGTGCCCCTCGAAAACCCATGGAGGTTCCATTCATTTGATTGTAAAAGTTATTTTACCATTCAAAATAACTATTTTCCAAACAAAATTCCAATAACTGTAAAACCATACATTTCAGCGGTTCTTGTCCTTCTTTCTGTAGTAATGCCCACTCAACAGCTTCCAACCCAGATTTTTGAGGAATGGAGGTGTACAGTGCAACGACTTCAATCGTGCACAGAATCCAATTTTCCACTGACTCCAAAGATCATTCTGCTAGACTTCGCAAGAAGTCGGATGTATCCTCAATATAAGTGGACCAACGTCGGACAAATGGCTGTAAAAAATGATCAATGAATATGCCTGGGGTTTCAAAAATTGATCCACATCCCGATACAATTGGTCTGAATGGTGGGTTTTGGAGATTTTTATGTATCTTTGGCAAAAAGTATATTTTTGGTCTCCTTGGAAAAGTTTGAAAAAGATATAGTTTCGTTTTAGAGTCAATCCAATTAAGTTCTTCAGCTTGAACAAGCAATTTATTCAAGGTGTTAGCTATGTCCATAGTGGGATCTTTTTCAAGTTTCATGTAAGTATCTTGGTCCATTACATGCTCAGTGCCTTTATTAATATAGAACTCTGCATCCATCATCACAAGTCCTCTTTCTTTGTCCGCCTTCTGGAATAATATAGTTTCATCATTTGCCAATTGTTGAAGCGCGCTATATTCAGCGTGAGATAAATTCCTGATCTTCCGTTTGTATATCAGTTTTTGGAAATCTGTTTTAACCAAAATTTCAAAATTGTCTAGCGTCTTGTGTGATACTGGGGCTACAAACGTGCTTTTTGGTTTAAATTTTGATGTTGAAGTTTCTTCCGTTGTTGTTGAACAAATATAGGTAAAAAAAATAAATAAGCGCAAGATTCTCATAAATTTAAAGAAAGAGACTTCAGTCTCAAGTTCAGTAGTATGGTATGTACTCACGAAGGATGTTCCTTTGTTTAACAATTTTTCTTCAAACTTAGTCAGTTGTTTCTGTGAGATGTTTATTACGAGATTTTCCCTTGGCTCCTCAAACCTGTCTTTTTTTCTATTTCCTTTTTCTTTTCCCCGTCTAGTTTTTTTTCGGGTTGTTTGGAAATTGTTGGGTCTGGAGGTTTGTTCTGCTCTATGCCCTTCTCTAAAAAAGAAGAAGAACTACTTTCACTAGATCCAGATGCTCCTCCTTCTTTGGTTTTCCCTGAAGTTTTCTGACTCAGCAAATGACTCACCGGTGGTCTAGAAGTGTCTGTATCCCGGTCTGAAATAAAACTTTCCTCTGAGGAAGCTGGCTGAGTTTTTTTCTGTGTGTACCGTCTTTGAGCATAGACCTTCGCCCAAGTATATGCTTCATTCAACTTGTAGTCGAAGGCCTAATTTTTTTCAGGCGGTACATTGATGACATTTTTTTAATTTGGCAAAAATCAGAAGCATCATTGATCAATAACATTGAGAGTCTCAATCTAGTTGATCCAAGAATCCAGTTCACTTACAGTATTAACAAACAAACAATATCATATTTGGATGTAGTAGTTTAATTCAAAGAGAATCAAATCCAAACACGCCTGTTTAAAAAACCAACAGATAAGAACAACGCACTACAGTTTAAAAGTTTTCATCCCAAGAATTTAATCGAAAATTTGCCGACATCTCAATTCATGAGGATTAAGCGAATTTCATCTAATGACAATGAATGTGATAATTCACTAATTGAACTGAAATTGCGTTATATCCAGAGAGGATATACAGAGGAACATCTTGACAAACAAATGTCCAGAGTAAAGGATTTACCCAGATCTCAGTTGCTGATAATAAGAAAAGTTCGACGAGAATGGTCTTTGTATCAAAATTTTCGTCTGCATCTAGAGACATTAAAAACATCATCATCAGAAGATGGGAATTACTGGAATCTGAACCAGATTTTGGGCTACTTTTCAAAGAAAGACCGTAATTTGCTTATACAAGGGCACAAAATCTAAAAGAGATGTTAACTAAACGATCGAGAATTAGCATTGATAAAAGAGAAAAATCTCCTCAAGGGACCACAAAATGCTGGAATTGCAAAAACTGCAATAACATGATCTTGGGGAATGTGTTATCACACCCCAGAACTGGAGAAGGTATACCGCTACATCACATGTCTAACTGCAATTCGGAACATTTAGTGTATATGATTAAATGTCCTTGCGGACTACTTTATGTAGGCAAAACAGAACGAAAGATTAAGATACGTCTTTCAGAGCATAAGAGTCGGATTCGCAATAAAAATATGACTTCACCTTTGGCATCACATTGGATTGAACAGCGACACACAGTGGCTCAAATTAAGTTCCAAATAATTGAATTGGTTTCCAAAAGAGAAGGTATGGACAACGCAAAGATCCTCCTCCAGAGGGAAGTCTTCTGGATTAAAAAACTTCAAACACTTACGGCTTTTGGGCTCAATGACAAATTAGAAATGAGCTGTTTTTTATGAATTAACGTAAACTTAATGGCTGGCCAGCGACACACGTGGTAATCTAATACACCAATATTGATTAGAACCACCACATATCATGTTTACACTCAAAACATTAAAAAACACATTGTAGATGGGTTATATTATTGAGTTTCCTGAATTTATGAAAACAAAATATGATTCTAAGAATGTACCATCTTTGTGATGCGTACACATGTAAATCGCCATATCTAATATTTTTGTACTGTATGTATAAATCATGCTATTGTTTGATTTCATATTCACTATTTTGTTGCGTGCATACGTTTATTTTAAAATAATTCTTTGCAGAGAACTATCAGAGAAGTCACCTAAGTAGTGACTGAGTTTAGATTGTGTTGTGCCGAAAAAATGGATAAAGTTGTTGTTGAGGTCAGAGTTTCAGTGGTATAGTAAGTAGTCCTTTTTTAGTGTTGAGTGCTCGGGTCGTGGATACACGTATTAAAGAGGTCGGGCGATGACACAGAAGTGCATCTGTTCCCAACCGGCGGCTAAGGCAAAGAGAGTGTACGAGCAGGCGGTGATATCGGTAAGCTATTTAAAATAAGCATGGTCATTCAACCGATACGCTCTACTCGGGCGATTTTTAAACCGTCTTTTCGGTTTTTTGTTTTTTTCGTAGATCCCGACCTCGGTATTTGACAAGATTCACATCACCCTGGTAGGTGAGAGGTCTTATTTGATTGATTTATGTGAGTGCTATTCAGCAATTTCGGGCGCCAAGCTTAATCTTTGATCCATCTTTTTTTCAGAGAACACGATTTACACAAAATAAAGAGGTGAGATTCATAGTTCACCACGAGATATTTCTGAGGTATTTTATATGTTGAACACAGATAGATTGACAAAAGCTTTGTGTATTTTTTGGCAGGACGCCATAAATTGTGAATACCACAATTAGATTTCGGTAAGCGTGTTTTAGTTGTTTTTTCCTTGTAGTTTCATGGACTAGTTTGTTTAATCAATGGATATTAAATCTAGATTGTTTATGTTTTTAGAATAGTCAGTGAGGGCTTTTAAGGCTCCATGATATAGAGTTATTACGATTTACTACGGTGAGAATCACTCAATATATTCGAATAACTAGGTTTTGAGAATACTGTGAATTCTGATATCGTGCTGGTGTACATTGAAGCTACTAAGTTTTGTGGTTTGATCTCTTAAGAGTAGGTTTTCAGAACGACGCTGAAGGGAACCAGGGTCATGTGATGTATGAATTGAAAAAGAAAAAAGTGTGTCAGGCATCGTATAAAATTGTTTCCTTTGTTCTTTTTGCACAGGAACCCCTGACGAAGGGACAAGTGTCCCGAAATGCATTGGGTGCTCAAGAAATGTTGTTACCTCGCAAAATTAATGTATAACAGTGATTGATATGTATACTTCATTATTAATGAACAATGAAAATGTACAGTTAAAAATATGCTGATGGTTAAAACATTAAATGAGATAATGAAAAAAATTTAAAAATTGGGTTTGATTGTTAAAAAATATTATTTGAGTAGTTGCATGCTGTAGTCCTAGCTGCCAGTTGATGGGGTTAGGCCACCTCCACTCTTTAACAATTAAGCGTCATCCATGAGGACATTCAGCTGCATTCTCTGGAGGCGGCCAAACACCTCTGGTGGGCGACGATGGCTCAGATTTATGGCAGGGGAGACGAGAATGTTAAATTACTCTATAGGTGGGTTTCCCACCAACAGACCAACAGGATCGTCCCCAAGATCATAGATGGCTCCGGCCGCCTCCTACAGACCCTTGCTGAGATAGTCCAAGCGTTTGCCGACTATTACCACACGCTATACGCCCGGTCAGGACCTCTGCTGTGTCTAGCTCGTTCCTTGTTTTAGTTGCCCTTCCCAGGCTGCCCACATTTGCTGCTTGCCAACTCAATGAGCCTCTAATGATAGAGGAGGTTGGAGAAGCATTGTCCGGTATGGCCACAGTAAAAAACCCTGGGCCCAGATGGCTTTCCTATGGAGTATTATACTACGTTCCTGGAGATTCTTATCCCTTACTGCCTGTCATTATACAAGGAGGTATGCGACGCCAGTTTTTTCCCACTGGAGCCAGCCTCTGTCACCATAGTTCTAATACCCAAGACGCAACCTCCGTCCACGTTGTGCGCAGCCTATCAGGTGATATTGCTCCTTAACTACTAGGTAAAATCTTTGCCTCCGTTATTAGCTAACAGGCTCAAATGCGTCATGCAGGAGTTCGTACAATCAGACCAATGCAACTTTATGGCATCCCAGAGCACAAGACACTATATCCTCCGGCTACACGTGGCCTACCCCATTGTCATCGGCTGCCATCAGATCTAGCCTTGCTTCTTCTCTACTTTGAGAAGGCTTTTGAAACAGTGGACTGGGATTACCTCTAGTTGGTGCAGACTTGTTCTGGCTTCGCACAGAAGTTCCGGAGCATGGTCCGGGTGCTTTATTCTAACCTCACCGCCTGGGTCAGGGCCAATGATGTCCTCTCAGACTCCTTGGCCATAGAGCGAGGGACTAGGCAGGGCTGCCCCTTATCTCCCCTCCTCTTCACCCTGGTCGATTGAGCCCTTGGCCCAACTTATAAGCACAGACCTCCAATATACCGGTTGTGCCTGAAGCACGGGACACAAAGATCGTATCGCGTTATACGCAGATGATGTAATGCTTTATCTTGTGCATCCGGCAGTGAGTGTGCCAAGATGTCTCCATGTGCTGGAACGCTTTAAAAGAGTGTCTGACCTACGAATGAACCCTCTAAGTTGGTACTGGTCCCTTGCCTCGCATGTTTCTCCGCCCTAGACGGCGCTTTCAAGACATTCCTGTGGCAGGGCTACCGGGGGCGTACAGCCTTTGTGCACTGTCAGTGACGGCCTTATGGTTGACGACCAATCTCCACCTCTACTATCGGTCTTCTCACCTCCTCGTCCTTCAGGACTGGTTCAATGGAGGCTGGTACGACCCTGCATACCACTTAAAAGCTCTCATTGCTGTGTTTTTGTCATTTGCAGTCTTTTCTCAATGGGTCCCTGGTCCCTCCTTCTCTACCCCTGGTGGTCCGTGGTGTTCCTTACGTGGCGTTCCTCCGCTGTGGCATGTACGATGGGCAGCAAGATTCACGCAACAGACACCGCACCTGGTTGAAGTAAGTAGACTTGCTTTGCGGCTTCCACTCCTGGGAACACATTGGTATCACATGGTTTGGGGATGTATGGTCCGGGACACCCACACACATTCCTTTCAAACCATTTGCAAGAATGACCTCCTTACACAAAGCCAATTTTACAAATACCTCCAACTCAGACACGACCTCGAGGCCCGCTGAATGCCAGCTGATACACTCCCCGAGTTTAGTCCTTTGGAGCCCAAATTACTCATGGGAAGCCTTGGTCGAGTCTGAAAATCTCAGATCTATCGCACACTTGATATCAACTCCCCTGGGTCACTTATTCACCTCAGAGCCCATTGGGAAAGCTGGGTGAGACATGTAAAGGACGCAGACTGGCGGGACACCTTGCCGCCCCCTCGCGAGCTCACCACCTCCTCCAGGTTATGGCTGGTTAATCCTATTACCTGTACCTTACTTGAAGTTCCTTTCTCCCCCTTGTGTATTCTCCTTGAAGTGTTCGAGGGATCTAGGGGTACGAGGACTGGAAGGGCGTTCCTGGGCACGGCTCTCCTGGTAACAAAATGAGACATCTCAGCGCAATTGCTGTCCCCAGGCATCTTCCCCTGTTGAAGTGGCAACAGGGCGTTGATTGGTGTGCACAGCAAGAGCGTGTGTTTTTTGAAGCCTACGGCTGCCCCCGGAAACACGGGCAGGTGTGGGAGAAGGGGTTGGGCCAACTGGCTTAAGTGCCTATGAATTTGTACTTGTGGTCACTCTTCCTGGGTACTGTGACTGTCATGAGGGATGTTCAACCCTGCATGGCGTATACACTATACTCTTTTTTGTGTCATGTGCTTGCCATGTATACACCTGTGCTCATCTTGGCCGACTTTGCTGGCTGGAAACTCAATAAAGTTTGTTGTAAAACGCAGATTATGGTTAAGGGCACAGTGCTGCTGATCTGGTCGGACCATCATGCAGTTATCTTTGAAATTGACATCCTTCAAAAAGTCCAGCCTAGCTCAGTGCATGGTAGCTCAACCAGCTTTCGTGCCGGGAACAAAATTGATAGCAACATACTCAACCAGCAGCTAGAATTATCTCAGCCTTCACTATCTCATGATCCTGAGCAAGCTTCCCAAGACTACGTAGACTGGCTAAAGTCAGCTCTCACCACACTAGCTCCACTGAAGACCACCAATGCCCATAGGAAAAAAGCCTCTGTACCGTGGTTTACAGAGGTGCTCAGAAGGAACACAAAGGAAAGAAAATGGTGGTTGCACAACTGCGCATTTGAGGAGGATTTATATTAACTTTCTCTGACCAATTACAAACGTTTCCTGATTAAGGAAAAACTACCCATTTTACGCAGCAAATCAAGTCAGCAAGGAATTCCTCCAAGGAGCTCATTCAGGTTGTTACAAAATGAACTACACACCATGCAGCAAAGTAGTTGGCAGTAGCCAAGTCTTCTGTAACTTACTTGCCCACTGTTTTTGGGAGACAGTGGATCAAATCTATCAGAAATTTGATGCAACATATCCCCCCACCCAGCTTCCAATGGAATACTAAGTATTTAGGATGACCTAGAACAAGCAACATTTATAGAATTTTCCCCAGTCACCTCAGATCAAGTTGTCAAGCGGATTCATTCCACTAAATCAGGTTCTCCATTAGACACTTCCCCCCCTTTGGAGGTGAAGCTGATCCCTGAGCTGAAAGCCTCCAACGTTATTAACATCTTTAATTCAATGTTTTTGTGGGACTTTTCTCCTCTCATTGGAAAAAAAGCATCCATTCTTCCCCTTTTGAGGAAACCCAGTCTTGACTCGGCAGACCTAAACAACCATCGCCCCCATCTCTCGTCTGCTGTTTTCTGCTAAAATTGCTGAGAAAATCACGAACCTACAGCTGTTACAATTTATCCAACAGAAAAATCTCGAACCAACACAGTTTGGATTCAGACTCGGTCATAGCACCAAGACTGCCTTAATCAATGCCACAAAAGAGAAGTGCTGCGGCCACAGGATGCTGGTTTACTGTCCAGGGAAGACCCAGCTTGGCAGTTTGGGCTGGACTGTTAACATGAAGAACAGGATCAAGACTGATTTGCATATGGTTGGGTCCAAACTGGAGAAGGGAGGAACTGCAGCCCTTATTCTCGTTAACCTTTCGGGGGCCTTTGATATGGTCGACCACAAGGTTTTGATTGACCGGTTAGGAGAGATAAGGCTCAAAGGAAGGGCACTCGCACTGCTGAACTCATTCTTAGAAGGCAGAGAGAAAGTTGTGGCCTTAGGTCAGTTTGTCTCCAAACATTTTTCCCTGCCCAAGAACGGCCAAAGAAGCCATCTCTCTAGACTTGGCTGTCTAGGCAGTAGTGTTTGGTGAACGTGTGCTACGATGCCCACGTAAGCTGCCTAACAGATGTCATTTAGGGGCACTCCTCTTCCCAAAGCCGTAGTAGCTGCCGTCGCACTTGTGGAATGGGCGCGTAGCCCCACTGGAGGCTCCATCTTTCCCAAAGAGTAGCAAGCATTGATGCACAGAACGACCCACCTGGAGATGGTTCGTTTGTGCACGGCCCGACCTTTCTTAGCACCCAGGTAACCAACAAAGAGCTGGTCATCCACCCAGAATTGTTTGGTGTGATCCAAGTAGAAGGAAAGTGCACGTTTTGGATCCAGACAGTGGAGCCTCTCATCCGCTTTTGAAGGAGGCGGAAAGATGGTGGGCAAAGTGATGGTTTGGCCAATGTGGAAAGAAGTAACCACCTTGGGAAGAAAGGATGGTCTAGTTCTCAGGACGACCTTGTCCGGATGGACAGCCAGAAAGGAAGGCCTGGAAGAAAGTGCTTGTAGCTAACTCACCCTGCTTGCAGATGTGATGGCCACCAGAAAGGCAGTTCTCAAACTGAGAAGTCTGAGAGGACAGTTGTGTAGTGGCTCAAAGGGAGCGCACATGAGGTAAGTAAGAATCAAGTTCAAGTCCCACTGAGGCATTAAGAAGGGAACAGGAGGAAAAAGATGAGTAATGCCCTTAAAGAATCTACTTACAACGGGGACTTGAAAATAGAAGGCTGATCAGGAAGCCTAAGGAAGGCTGAAATGGCAGAGAGGTTGCCCTTTAGATTGCCCAGAGCGGGGTCCTGCTGGGCCAAAGAAAGGAGGAACAAGAGAACCTCAGAGAAAAAGGGACGGAAAGAAGATCCACAGCCTTTGCTGTGCCCATGCCACAAATGTGTTCCATCTGCAGGCGTATACCATCTTAGTGGAGGGACGTCTGGCTGCCAAGATAACATCGCAGTCTTCGGGAGGCAGGTCAAATGGCGTAAACTGCCTCTGCTCAAAATCCACGCAAGGAGGTGGATGCTGGACAGGTTTGGGTGGAGGACCATCCCCTGCTGCTGCAACAGAAGATCCTCCCGAAGAGGCAGTCTGATCGGAGGATCAATGGCCATGTTGAGCAGCTTGGGATACCTGACTCTTCGTGCCCAATCTGAAGCCAAAGGAATAAATTGGGCCCGGTGGCGCTTAATCTTCTTCAGCACTCTGGGCAGAACGGTATAGGCGGAAAGGCGTATAGAAGACCGCAACTCCACTTGCGACGAAAAGAGTTGCCTAGTGAGTGCCGCCTTGCAAATTCCAACTCGTAGAACTGCCTACATTGCGCGTTCTCTTCGGTGGCGAATAGATCTAACCAAGGCTCTCCCCACTGCTGAAAGAGACCTTGCACCACTTCCGAGTGAAGACGCTATTTGTGATCCATCATGCACCTGCGGCTGAGTTTGTCCGCCCTGGAATTCAGAGAACCTGCCAGATGTTGAACCACTAGGGATATGCTCTGATGTTCCAGCTATGTCCAGAGGCGGAGGGCTTCCTGACCTTGTTTGTTGCAGTACCATTGTAAAATGGAAACTCAGAGCCATGCAAGAAACTGACCACTAGTGCATTGAAAGTAGGGCCCTGAAAGGGATAACCATAACACTAGAAATCAGTTCGCAGAACGGGGAGGATGGGTGGGGCGGTAAGGAATCTATCACTACTAATGTTTCTTACAGATATATCGTTACCGAAGGTAAGTAACTTGTGCATCTGAAAGAAACACGTAGTGATAGATTCCTTACCTTAGAATAGATACCCCAGCAATACCAACCCCGGTGGTGGGTCTGCGAACCAAGATCACACCAGAAAGTCCCGGATAACAGAACCGCCAAAGAAGCCGTCTTTACGGACTTGGCTATCCAGGCAGTAATGCTTAGTAAACGTGTGCAGCGAGGCCCACGTAGCCGCCTGACAAATGTCTTGCAGGGGGACACCACGTCCCAAAGCAGTAGTGGCTACAGTTGCTCTAGTGGAATGAGCACGCAGTCTCACCGGAGGTTCCTTTTTAGCCAAACAGTAACAGGTTTTGATACATAAGATGACCCAGCAGAAGATAGTCCTCTTATGCACCGCCTAACATTTCTTGGTGCCAACATAGCCAACAAAGGGTTGGTCATCCACCCGGAACTGCTGAGTGCGGTTGAGATAATAGGAAAGCGCAAGTTTTGGGTCCAGACGGTGGAGCCTCTCTTCTTCTCTGGAAGGATGTGGAAAGAACGTTGGCAAGGTAATAGTCTGCCCAATGTGAAAGGGCCTAACAACTTTTGGTAAAAAGGAAGGACTGGGTCTGAGTACAACCTTGCCCGGATGGACCAACAGAAAAGGAGGCCAACAATAAAGAGCCTGGAGCTCACTCACTCGCCTAGCGGCGGTGATGGCAACCAGGTAGGCAGTCTTCAAGGTCAAAAGACAGAGAGGACAGTTATGAAGGGACTCGAAAGGAGCACACAAGAGATGGGTAAGAACCAGATTCAAGTCCCACTGCGGCATCACAAACGGAATAGGAGGGAAAAGGTGTGTAATGCCTTTGAGAAATCTATTGACAACAGGGGACTTGAAAAGAGAAGGCTGATCAGAGAGCCTGAGAAAGGCTGAAATGGCAGAAAGATAACCTTTGATAGTGCCCAGAGCAGAGCCCTACCGGGCTAAAGAGAGAAGGAACAAAAGAACCTCAGAAAGAGAGGCATAAAGGGGATCCACAGCCTTTGCTGTGCACCATGCGACAAATTTGTTCTACCTACAGGTGTATACCACATTAGTGGAGGAATGCCTGGTTGCCAGAATGACATCACAAACTTCAGGAGGCAACTCGAAAGGAATCAACTGCCGCCGATCAATCTCCAAGCAAAGAGGTGGACAGGTTCGGGTGGAGGACAGGTTCAGGTGGAGGACCGTCCCCTGCTGCTGCGACAGAAGATCCTCCTGAAGAGGCAGTCTGATCGGAGGATCGATGCTCCTACTGAGTAGCTCGTGATACCAAACTCTTCGAGCCCAGTCCGGGGCCACAAGAATAACTTGGGCCCGGTCCCGCCGGATCTTCTTCAGCACTCTGGGTAGAAGTGGTATAGGCAGAAAGGCATACAACAGACTGCAACACCACTCATGACGAAAAGCGTCACCTTGGAAATTCCAACATGCAGAACTGCTGACATTGTGCGTTCTCTTTGGAGGCGAATAGATCTAACAAAGTCTCTCGCCACTGCAGAAAGAGACCTTGCACCACGTCCGAGTGAAGACGCCATTCGTGATCCATCATGCACCTGTGGCTGAGTTCATCGGCCCTGGTGTTCAGAGAACTTGCCAGGTGTTGAACCACCAGGAAAATGCCCTGATGTTCCAGCCATTTCCAAAGGCGCAGGGCCTCCTGACATAGGGTTCACAACCCTACCCCGCCCTGTTTGTTGCAGTACCACATGGCAGTGGTGTCGGTGAACACCTGCACTACTCTCCCCTTGACAGAGAGAAGGAATGCCTTCAGTGCAAGTCGGATCACCCGAAGCTCCAAAAGGTTGATGTGGAGCTTGGACTCCGCCGGAGACCAGAGACCTCTGATCTCCGCCTCTCCCATGTGGCCGCCCCATCCCAGGAGGGACGCATCCGTCACTACTGTTAACTCCAGTTGGGTTTGGGAGAGTGATCTGCCGTCGACCCAATGCCGATCCATGAGCCACCACTGCAACTGTTGCGCCGTGCCCTCCGAGATCTGGACATGATCGGACAGGTTCCCGTGATGCTGCGCCCACTGGAACTTCAGGTCCCACTACAGAGACCGCATATGCCATCTGGCACGATTGATCAGCAGGAGGCCACGAGGCCCATCAGCCTCAGGGTCACTCTGATCGAAACCCGGGATAAGGGCTGAAAGATTGGAATCAGAGCCCAATTATCCTGGACTTGCTGTTCACGAGGATAGACCAGAAACTGCACTGTGTCCAGAACCACTCCATAGAATAGGAGCTTCTGAGAGGGAATCCGGTGCGACTTCGGCACGTTGATGGAGAACCCCAGCAAATGCAGGAGGTCAGCCGTAGTCTGGAGGTGGGAGACGACTGCCTGGTGCGAGCCCGCCCTTAACAACCAGTCGTCGAGATAGGGGGAAGACTGAAACCCCTGATCTGCGCAGATGAACTGTGACCACAGCTATCACTTTCGTGAACACCCGAGGGGAGCCGGTAAGGCCACAGTGGAGCATGGTAAACTGAAAATGCTCGTGGCCTACATTGAACCGCAGGTAACGCCTGTGGGCCAGCAGGACTGGGATGTGGACGTAAGCATCCTGCAAGTCCAGCGCTACCATCCAGTCTTGTGTGTCGAGAGCAGACAAGACCTGAGCCAAAGTGAGCATCTTGAACTTCTCTTTGAGGAGGAAGCGATTTACGTTTCAGAGATCTAAGATAGGACGCAGGCCTTTGTCCTTCTTTGGCACCAGAAAGTAGTGGGAATAGCAACCATGACCTACTTCTGGCGTCGGAACGCGCTCGATGGCCCCCTTGGCCAGGAGGGCCGCAACTTCCTGCTGCAGAAGCACCAAGTGATCCCCCGACATGCGGTGGTATTGAGGTGGCATGGCTGGAGGGGTAGTCTCAAGAGGAGGAAGTAGCCCCTTCGGACTATTTCTAAAACCCACCTGTCTGATGTGATGGTGCACCAGTGGGTGAGGTGATGGCGAAGCCTGCCGCCCACTGGCATCTGATGGGCCTGAAAATTCGAACTAGGAAGGTTTGGAGGTAGTGGTGGCTAGGGTGGAGGTGGACTAACCCCCCCCCCCCCCCCCGCTGGCCCCTTGGACCACCACGGCGGAACCCGTGGCCGCGCTGGGGTGGTTGCTGCGCAGGCTTGTGTCACGAAAGGAGCGAAAAGCAGTCTGCGGAGGAGGGCGGTCTGCGGAGACCCCCAAGGACTTGGCCGTAGCCTGTGAGTCCTTAAAACTCTCCAACGAGTGGTCTGCTTTGTCGCCCAAGGGGCGACGGCCATCAAAGGGCATGTCCATAAGTGTGCTTTGGACATCCCCTGAGAATCCAGAGGTCCTCACCAGACGTGGCGTCAAACCTCCACCGTGATTGCCATCGATCTGCCCAGTGAGTCTGCGGTATCTAGGGCACAACGAATCATGAACTTAGCTGCGTCTCTCCCCACTGCAACAGCCTGGGAGAGAGCTGTCCGGGCCTCCTCCGGACACCGAGGCAGCACTTGTGCCACCTCATCCCACAGAGAGTGGGAATAACGAGCCAAGAGGCATGTGGTGTTCACGGACCGCAGCGCAGAACAGGCGGCAGAAAAAATCTTCTTTCCAAAGTGATCCAGTTTCTTGGATTCCCTATCTGGGGGTGCGGAAGGGAAGGCAGTCGGGGAAGCAGAGGCTTGGACAACCAAGCTCTCAGGGTTGGGGTGTTGGGAGAGGAAAATGGGGTAACCCGGGCCGGGCAATGGCGTCAGGCCACGTTCCTATCCACAGGGGCCCCTGTTGTGGGCCTGGACCAAGTGCCCAAAAGAACGTCAGAAAGTGATTTGTTGAAAGGAAGCAGAGGCTCTGCAGAAGTAGCTGCTGGCTGAAGCACTTACGTCAGGAGGTTAGTCCTGACAGCCACAGAGTAGGGAGCTTGAGGTGTAGGGTCTCAGCCGCCCTACGCAACACCAGGCTTAACTAGCGCTTTCCTCCGCAGCCACGGAGCATGCCAAGGTCTAGTGAGGTATCCAGACCACTGGCATCCCCCAACTCCTCTGCCCAGTCTTTTCAGACTTGCAAGCAGCTGCGAGAGGGTCCTCAGAACCCTCCCAGTCCTTCCCTTCCTATTCAGGCTGGTGTACAGGCCAAAAATAAGGATTAGGGACATGGGGATAGAAATCGCCGAGCGGCATCGAAAACGGCATTGAGCGATGCCGGGCGGACTCCACGTCCACTACGGGGCTGACACCGGGGCCGACGTCGACCCGAGAAGCGGGCGACGTCGGCGGGGTCGATGTCGGCGGAGGTATTATAAGGTCAACCGGCGTTGACTGCGATCCAGGGGGTCTCACGGCACCTGGGCCGATGGCGGTGCCGGGGCTGGAGCCACCGGCAGTGAAAGGTGAGGACCCCCACTCGGGACCACGAGGCCCGAAGGCGCACCAGCAGGACCCGACACCCCAAAGAGGCGAGCCATGGCCGACAGGAATTCCTGTATCTGGGCCGAATTTCCTGTTGCTGATGAACCCGGAAAGTGCGAATAAGCCCGCACCCTCATCCGCGTCACGCGAGGAGAAGTCAGAAAACGATGTTTCTTTGACTTCTTGTGCTTCGCCTTACCTGACCCAGAGTGCGAAGACTTTGATCTCGAAGACCGATGGTGATGACTCCGCGCACAGTCTCTCGACCTCCCTGGGGACCAGGACCACGAATGGCGTGGAGCTGACTGCCGGGCTTTCACCAACTCTCAGGACTGCTCATGCAAAGTTTTCGGCGCCATGGCCCGGCAGTCAGGGCACGCGTTAGGGTTGTGGTCTCACAGCAGGTAGAAAAGACACTTGATGCGGGTCCGTGACCGACATCATATGGTGAAAGTCTTCACAGGACTTAAAACCGGGCATCCTAACTGTACTTTAGGAGTTGAAGCCTCGATGAAAAAAATGGAGACAAAAAGCCTTCAAAAAGTCAGTCAACAATTTACTGGGGGTTTCTGCTCTTCCCGTATCTGCGCTTGCTGGCGCGGAAAAAGAAAGAACTGAGTAGCGCCCGTGACATCATCTCCGCAACCACGAAACCAGCGACGGACGTGGAGCCGCACAACGCCACCTACCGACGCGCAGGGGTACTGCTGACAAAAACGTATCCAGTCTGACGCCTGGGAGTAATTCTAAGGTAAGGAATCTATCACTATGTGTTTCTTTCGAATCCTTGTGGCCCAAAGGTGCTCCAGCAGGAACCAGTGGGGTACTGTTGTGTTGGTCCTATTAAATACATAGGATTTGCACTTTTGTTGGACAACATAAACACAGGGCTTGGTGCCTAGATTGATTCCGGACACCCCACACAGGATTTGTTGGTGCCTAGATTGATTCCGGACACCCCACACAGGATTTGTTGGCCTTTAGACCAGCTAGGTCACAGTGCCACCGTAAGCCTCTCTTAACCCTATCAGGAAGCAGATCGTTTCCAGCAACCACTGCACATGACAACCCTGACCCCATAGGTATTGTGGAAACAGTACAGAACATTTCGATCAGTCACTCATGCTCACTTATTCTCAGAGTAGTATACAGAGAACAAACTGTGGGACGTTTTCAATAAGTTTATTGAACCACCGTTATTCTTGTATACAATAAGTGTGCGACAAAAGCAAATACAAGTGATTACGAGTACAAAATGAGTAAATAGTAGATGCCTGTTGGAAGCTCTGCGGGGCACCCGGTAGCCTGACAGGGTGGCCAGTTTATTCCCACCTGGTATAGGAGGGTGCGTTAGCTGCTCCCCTTGGGGTGTTAGGACACTCCTGGTCCTGCGCAGGGGTAGTTCCTGAGACTCTGCTTCACTGTGGACATTTGGAGTATCTCTGCAGCGAAGGGCCTGGCTGGTGCTGGAACTTTGACATGGTGGTGTGGTGGCTAGTGCACCTTGTGATCCTACTGAGACCCAGCCTTGTCCTGCCACCGCGAAGGGAATAAAGACCCTTCGGGTTAGCGCATCTTTGCTAAATCTACCACTAAGAAAAGTAGAGGGGAAGCATGGGTCTACAGCGCCAGACCTCTCTGTAAATGACACCCGAGCAGGTGAAATGGCCAGAGATGATTCCCCCATCACCAAGGCATTCCTGGAACACCTGTTTGGGACCCTGCTGGATGACTTCGCGTGGTTCAAGCTGGATAATGCGACAGAGATTAAGGAGATCCGTAAGGATATGGAAGCTGTGGGCCTGAGAGTGGCATCATTGGAAAAGGGCTGAGATGCGCAGGAGTATGAGTTGGAGGGCCATCGCCAGGAGTTGCTGCCACAAACGGACTAGTATTCAGACCTCTGGTATCAGCTTAAAACCTTGAGAACCGGTCACATCGCTCTAACACACTAATTAAAGGCATCCTATTACAGGCTCGAAGACTTTGTCACTAGTCTCTTTAAACATGCAGCCTCTTCTCTGCTAGACGTATGAGTTACTTACCTTCGGTAACGATGAATCTCGTTGAGACTATTCTAGCCGCAGATTCCTTAACATAGAATTATCCCCAGGCATAAGACTGGATCCGGAAAATTTTCTTTGCCATAGCATCTCTGCACGCCGGGGGGCCGTACCGCGTGACTCCGCCCTGACGTCGTCTGCAGGCGTGACGTCAGCAAGGCCACATAAGCCCCACCCCGGCGCGCCGACGTCAGAACTTTTCCGTGCCACAACGCGGAGCCATCACAAACAAAAACTGTGAGAATATGGGAACAGTGTGCGAAAAATCAGATAAACAGAAAGGGAAGAAGCGAATGGTGAGGAACAGCACCATCCGGGAGAGTGCCAGGCACTGTGGCACCGAAAGTCATAGAAGGGAAGAGCAGAGCAGAGCACAGCCACTGCGAAGCAACCCTGCAAGGAAATACTACATCCTCTCTTGGGGCAGAAAAGCATGTGAAAAATGTCACAGCAGACGATAGAGGTCAGCAACCCCAATCTATAAACAGTGAGGGACAACAAGGCCAGAACAGAAGAGTAAAGACAATTTACCCCAAGACAATACCAGCAAGTAGAGGCGCATTACGTGTAAAGAGCTAAAGGTCAAGGCACAGTCAAGAGACCCCAACTCAGAAGACTGCAGAGGAGTCAGAAAGTTCAAGCAATGAAAAAGGGAGAAGAGCATGAGTAGGCCCCACACCGGAAGACCAGGGTGCAGGGACGCAGAAGTACCCATGAACCCACCAACCAATCACCAGAAAGGGAGGAGTGGATAAAACTAACAGAGCGAGCATCTCACTAGGGAGGACGTGAAAGTGGGCACTCACCGAAGACAAAACCACTCGGAGGCAGGCGCGTGCAGAAGACCAAGCTGAAGGTCCTCGCAGAACGGGGAGGAAGGGCGGGTCGTAAAGGAATCTGCGGCTAGAATCGTCTCTACCAGATACATCGTTACCGAAGGTAAGTAACTCGTAAATCTGATGGAGACTACTAGCCGCGGATTCCTTAACGTACAATAGATACCCTAGCCATACCCAGAAGGGGGGAGGAGGACCTACGAGAGAGCCTCCCAGGAGGAAGAAACCCAAGGCCCCAGCAGGGGGGGTGTGAGGGGGACAAGAAGGGAGGCCCAGCCCCACCAAGCAGAAGGAAGCAAGGACGAGGCAAAGGGAGGCCAGGATACCCCAAGCCCAACCAAGGTACCAGGGACATCCGCCAGAAAGCCCCAGAGGGACAGACAACGGCAGAGGAGTACAGAGGAAGAAAGGAAGCACCCCAAACTCCAAGGAGAAGAGGTAGAAATGGAGGCAAAGCCTACCACAGGAGAACACACAGTGAAGGGAACTGCTGAACCGGCCGTAGCCTTGAGTCAGCGGACAAGGCAGGAACGGCTTCACAGCCAAGAAGGCAGGTGGGAGAAGAAAGACGTAGTCTCGCAAGGCTCCAGCAGAACAAGAGGGCGCAAAAGAGCACATGCAGCTGGCAGGTAGCATGAAGCCAGGCGCCCAAACCAAGTCGAGCGCAAGATGAAGGCAAAGGCCAGAGAACTCCAGAATAGCCCCTAAAGGGAGACTGTCAACAAAAAAGACCCACGAAAAGAAGTGGGATCAGCCAGAAGAAAGGAGAAGTACGGAGGACAGACAAAGCCGTCCACCAGAACAAGGGAAAAAATTAGGAAATCCAATCCCCCCTGGGACACCAGACAGAGGACCAGGCCAAAATGCTGGGAAAAAAAGGGAGGAAACCCCCAGTGCAACGCCGCAGACGGCATGGCAACGCCGGTCCAGCGATGCAGCGGATACTGTAAAGGACAGAACCTGGAGCAGCGCAAGCTACGTCCAGACAAGAGCATAGAAACCGCACCAGCAGTATGCAGTAACGCCAGAAAAGCCGAGGAACCCGCAAGGGGGAGTCCACACCCTCCCAGCGTAAGATAGAGCTATACAATAGCTACCAGTACCCCACTTAGGGTAAGACACGTCCTAAAGAAAACATGGGAACCACTCTTAGGTAAAAATCTGCATCAGAGAACATGAACATAAGGACCTGGTGTTAGAACCACAGACGGTTTATCAGTCAGCCAAAAAAAAACACACTTGCCAAAGGGCTGAACCAGCAGCCAACAGAAGAGAAGGGCCAACCAAGGGACCCGAAGGCAGGTCAAACCACACAAAACATACAAGCATTTACAATGCAATAGGTCTCGCAGCATTAACGTTTGAGTTACTGGCATTGTAAATGACAATGCTTTGCATTAGTTTCTTTTTTTTTAATTTGCAATTGGTATATAAACATTGTTTGTGAATGGTTAGCTGTTGCTTATGCGAAGCAAAGTTGGAAGTAATATTAGTCTTGCTTGTTATTAGCATGCTGATTTAAAGCGCTCTGATACCTGCGGGTAAAGTTTGCGCTATATAAAAGTGAAAACGAATAAATAAATACAAAAAAGCCTAGCTGTACCACGTCCGTTCTTATTCTGCGATGCCACATAGCTTTGGGTTCCTGTACTTATTGACTGCACCCGGTTGTGGGAAACCTCCATGGCAGGAACAACGTGTTGCGGGGCAGACATGGGCAATGTAGCTACTGTCCTGTGGCTGCACCCCGGGGTAACAGTGTAGGGGCAGGAAGGCAGGCAGTTGGTAGTGCTGTGCCATAGCAGTGTAGTTCTCTGTGTATGCTGGGCATGGGGGTTGCTATTGGCTGACAAGAAGTGGTGAGGAGGTGCTTGTTCCGTGTGCCTTCTTCCTGATCTTGGGCAGGCGACAGGTAAAAACAAGCAAGAACAGTGCTGTTGTGGTGCTGATTGATAATGTGGTTGGGCTGAGTGATGTGGTGGTGTATTAAAGCGATGTGGTGGTGTATTAGAGCGATGTGGTGGTGTCCCAGAGTGATGTGGTGGTGCCCTCGAGTGATGTGGTGGTGCCCCCGAGTGATGTGGTGGTGCCCCCGAGTGATGTGGTGGTGCCCCCGAGTGATGTGGTGGTGCCCCCGAGTGATGTGGTGGTGCCCCCGAGTGATGTGGTGGTGCCCCCGAGTGATGTGGTGGTGCCCCCGAGTGATGTGGTGGTGCCCCCGAGTGATGTGGTGGTGTCCCCGAGGGACGTGGTGGTGTCCCCGAGGGACGTGGTGGTGTCCCCGAGGGACGTGGTGGTGTCCCCGAGGGACGTGGTGGTGTCCCCGAGTGACGTGGTGGTGTCCCCGAGTGACGTGGTGGTGTCCCCGAGTGACGTGGTGGTGTCCCCGAGTGACGTGGTGGTGTCCCTGAGTGACGTGGTGGTGTCCCCGAGTGACGTGGTGGTGTCCCCGAGTGATGTGGTGGTGTCCCCGAGTGATGTGGTGGTGTCCCCGAGTGATGTGGTGGTGTCCCCGAGTGATGTGGTGGTGTCCCCGAGTGATGTGGTGGTGTCCCTGAGTGATGAGGTGGTGTTCCTGAGTGATGTGATGGTGTTCCTGAGTGATATGGTGGTGTCCCTGAGTGACGTGGTGGTGTCCCTGAGTGATGCGGTGGTGTCCCTGAGTGATGCGGTGGTGTCCCTGAGTGATGCGGTGTGTGAGGGTGAGTGAGGGTGAGAGGGTTGTGAGGGTGAGGGTTGTGAGGGTGAGGGGTGTGAGGGTGTGTGAGGGCGAGTGAGGGTGAGTGAGCGTGTGTGAGGGTGACAGGGTGATCGGGTGAGGGTGCGTTAGGGTGAGGGTGTGTGAGGGTGAGGGTGTGTGAGGGTGAGGGGGTGTGAGGGTGAGGGGGTGTGAGGGTGGGTGAGGGTGAGTGATGAAGGGTGAGGGTGGGTGAGGGGTAATGAGGGTGAGGAGGTGAGAGTGAGGGTGAGTGATGGTGGGTGAGGGTGTGAGGGTGAGTGAGGGTGTGTGAGAGGGTGAGGGTGTGTGAGGGTTCGAAGTTAATGGTGGCAGGGCAGACATCATAAGATATAGAGAAGAGACTGCGTGGTGACTGTGTGGGTCAGTTTCAGAATCAGGAGGGGCAGAGCCAGCACAGTCTACGAGGGATCCCAGGAATTGGGTCAGGAGAAGAAAGTGTGAGGTGAGATGGGGGAGGGGGTGGGCTTGGGGGGGGGCTGCAGTATAGTGGGTATAGGAGATAACGGGTGGGCGAAGGGCACGGGGCAGCAGGTGGGGTGGCTGGGGCGCTGAAAAGGGGGCAGAACGAGAGGGGGGTAGTTGGACAATGCAAGTAAATGTTAAGAGTGGGTGGGATAGCAAGCATCGATGGCGGAAGGGAGAGGACAGTTGTTAGTCACTACTCCCCGCAATATCAGCCGACCATTGACAGTGCAGGGGGCGGCGGAGGATGGGGGAGCGGCTGGGGTCCTTGGTTTGCTGGCTTTCAGGCTCGGGACGGGTGGGGGGTCAGGCATGGGCTAGTGTGGGGTTGGTTTCTGGGCGGCCTAAGGGTCAAGGTGAGGAGGGAGGCATGCGGGCGAATGCAAGGCTCTTTGCGGCTGGAATGGCGGTGCTGTCTGAGGGGCTGGAGGTGTCGTGCCGCACACAGGCAAGTACATCGTGGAGTTTGCTAGTGATTGTGACAAAAGGTATACGATACAGGGGAGGACGAGGCGACGTCTTGCGGGACAGTGGCGAATGGGGATAGACGGGCACTCGGGAGGACTTGGGCGCAGGGATGGGCGTTTGGGAAAGGGTGGCAGGTTGTAAATTGTGGGGGCTTAGGGGAGGCTTGTGGATGCGTGGTGGGGGTCGGGAGCACATGGGGGCTTGGCATGACAGTGGGGAGGGGTGTTCGGTGGGGGTTGCGGGTGGGTGCGTATGCGGAACTGCCGACGCGAGGGTGATGCGTGCGGGGGTGCCGGTTGCCCTAAACAATAAGGGTATGAAAATATTTAAAGCGACAGAGAGTACGAGGTCAGGGCGACCAGGAGTAGGGAGGGGTGTGCTCTGTCATGGGTTGGGTTGCGCCCGGGGCGGGGGCTCAAGGAAATAAGGGGGTGGATGGTGATGCGGGCCAAGTGGTGCAAGTTGGCAATGCAGGTTGGGCACGCTGGACACGGGGGGAGTCAAGTTTGCTAGAGATGCGTGGAGAGGTGGGCATCCGTCGGCGGGGGGCGGCTTTCGAATTGGTGGGGGCTCTGTTTTCGGAGGGAAGGCTCGGCAGGTGACAAAAGGTGGATGGGTGTAGGGCGGGCGCCGATGCAGCGGCAAAAGTGCGGATTCAAGGGATCAAGAAGGTTATGGGCAGAGGGCAATTCCACCGCTTAAATAGGATCAACGTGTAAGTGCCGATTAAGATAGGGAAGGGGCAGGAACTCCGGGTAACGAGGTCAATGCACGGGGTAAGTTTCATGCATAATTCTAGGAGGTCGAGGGACGAAGAAAGGTAGCTTGCTCGGTCAGTACGGTGGAGTGGCTATGGGAGGCGCGAGAACGTCCCTCAGCGCGCAAAATTGAAAGCGCGGTGAGAGCGCATGAGACGACGTGAGCGTGCACATGGGCTGTCCCGGCGCAAGCTGAGGATCGCCGGAGAAGACACGGCGTTTACCTGCCCTGAGGCTCCGAGTCTGAATTGGAGGTTGAACTGTCCTTGAGCCTGGCCCGCTCCAAAGGCAGCACGGACAGCGTGACGGCAGCCGCCTGGGCTGAGAAGTACACCGAGCAACCTGTGAGCTCTGGGGACACGCTGTAGGGCATCACGCTGTAGCATGGCGGAATGGCGGTAAGGAATGCTGGGAGAGAGTAGCTGTTGGCAGATGGCGCATGGCTGGCTGACACTGGGGGGGGGGTGCAAGGAGAGCTGAGGATTCAGGAGTTGTGTGTGTGTGCGTGCATGTGCGCTCGTGTGTGTGCGTGCGTGTGTCTCTGTGTGTGTGTGTGTGTGCGCGTGCGTGTGTCTCTGTGTGTGCTTTCAAGGGAGACAGGAGATGGTGAACGCGCGCGCGGCCTGATCCGATTCCGGCGTGCTGCGCGTGACCATCTCTAGTCTCCTTGGAAGCAGAGTGGACGGCTATAGGTCTCGCGGCGAGAGCGTGCTTCGCGCGCTTTTCGCCAGGGCGAGACCTAATAAACGGACCACTCAAAACACCAGAGTTCAGGAGCAGATGGGATTGCACCTCCCATCAAGCCCCGGAGGAACAACAAGCCGGTCTATGGAGGAGGAGGAGGACGGAGCCCCACAAGGAGATGCTGAATGGCGGAGTCCGCATGAGTGTTAAACAGAAGGACCCCATCAAAGGGCAGGTGAACCAGACCCTCCCTAATATTTTCAGGAAAAACAGCATCCCGCAGCCAAGCATGGCGACGGAGAGCCACAGAAGTGCCCACAGCACGGCCAAGAGCATTGGCCACATCCAAGGCCACACAGAGAATAAACGCGGCCAGTTCCCGACCGTCCAACACATGGTGCCGTAGATCAGCGAGGGCACCCTCATGGGAAACCTGAGAAAGAAGGGACTCCACAGAATCCCACAGGCTGGAGGTAGCCCTGGTCAACAGACAAAGAGTGTTGAGCGCCCGCAAGGCAGCACTGGATGAAGTGACGACCCCATGAATCCAACCACCGGGCCTCCAGCGATGGAGGAAACAACACCACAGGCAAGGACGGAAAAGCTGTCCGCAGAAGAGTGCCCTGAGTAGAAGGGTGGAAGGAAAGGCAGAATGGGTCATGCAGAGCAGGACGATGGTGATGCAGGAGCGGCTGAGGCACTGGATCACCTGTGGCAGGACGCCCCAAACCTCCAGAAGAGAATTGAGGAGCAACGCTTCAAAAGGAAGGAACAGCTCCCGTCCACCAGAGACCTGGTGGAGAATCTCCAAGAAATTATCTGTAGGGAAAGGGGTGACAAACCCGCCAATCCGCAAAATGCCAGTGGCCGTGGAAATAGCCCAAACGAAGGCGACAATGGCCTCCGTAGGGCGCCGCGGGGGAGAAAGCAATTCCTCCGTGGGCGACGGCTGCAAACTGATCCGTCCGTATCCAAGTACAGCTATAGGGGGGAGCAGCCAGCCCCGCAATGGAGGGGGATCCACGGACGAGTGGGGGACCTGAGGGGGCCCCGGGGAGGGTGGAGAAGCCGGTGGAGGGTCCAACTGCGGAAAGAAGGGCCCGTGGGCTTAGGCCGCGGGAACGGCGAGGAGCCCTCCCTGGAAGATGCCGGTGAAAAGGCAACAATGCGGTGCCCTGTCTCCGGAGAAAGAAACCAGCAGATGACAAACCTCTGGAGAGGAAGGAACCAGACGCTGGCACGGCGCAGTGGAATCTGCCACAGGCGAGAGCTCGACGCCGACGGGTGCCAGAGTGGGCATACACGGCGCCGAGGCGACCTCTTCCACCACGTGCTCCATAGGAAAATGGGGCGGGTCAGAGCTGGTGCGGCTAAGGAACGGTGCCGAAAAGGTGCTGGCACAACCTCACTCTGGGCAGCCGCCCGCAGAGAGGATCGAGAGGGACTCTTGAAAGCACCCCCGGCCCGGCCCCGGCCTCCACCCACGGCACCGCCAGGGCCGGGGAGGAAAGTCTCCAGCACCGAAACAAAGCTGGCTCAGCCTCTGGAGAGGCAACTGCCTGCTCTGACGGCCCAGGGGGACAAGCCCTGAGTCCCGGCGACCTCCTGCGACGCCACAGGGAGCCCCGTAGGGATGTGCGGTGAGGAAGGGACGCCATGGGTCGAAGAGCGGAGCCCTGAAGGACTAACCCTCGACGACACCATCCTCCTAAAACCTGAAGCCGAAAACTTTGGCGCCGGGCCCGAAGCCACTGGCGACTCCGCGGAAGGCCCGAGCGAGGCAAGGGATCCGCGGACGTCTAAGGAGGTGGAGGAGGGGCCAAAGAAGCCTGCAGAGCCGCAGCATAGGCTGTCATTTGGGCCCTAGTCGCCAGACGCCGGGAAACAGTGGATAGGGTGGCAACTGGCGGTGCCGCACGTCCCCCTGGCGCGCAGAGATGCTATGGGCAAGAAAATTTTCCGGATCCAGTATTGCGCCTGGGGATAATTCTACGTTAAGGAATCTACGGCTAGTAGTCTATCAGATAAGGAGATCACTCTGGTTCGCACTTACCGTACTGGGTGACCGACTGCCACACAGGGACAACCTCAAGACATACTTACCTGCCTCCATTACTACCAGCAGAAGGAAATTATAATGGCAGCCACGAAAACTGAAAATCATTGACTTTTAGGGCCTCCAGCTATGGCTCTACCAAGATCGTTCCCCGATAACACTGCAGCACCGGAGAGCCCTCAAGCCCCTCACGGATCTACTATAGGCCCAGAACATTAGGTATAAATAGGGACATCCCTTTAATCTCTAATTTGTGTAGCAAAAGGCGGGTTCGAGTGGTATGCACTCTTGAGGATGCCTGAGCGCTCTCTGATATGCCGGCCCTACAGTCTGCTGCTCGTGCGCCGTCCCCACAGCGGGACTCCTTGTCCATGGGCCCGACCAGCAGCGCAGCAAACGGCGGAAGACGAAAATACTGAGCAAGCCGTTCGAAGCGAATAGCCGGGAGGCTCGCACCAGACTTCTTCAGCAGCTCCAGCGGAAAGTTGACCATGTGGGCTCAGATGGTGGGCTCAGATGGTGAACGCTGATTGGCCCCAGGCGTCTTGTTCTTTCACCAGTGCCCGCAACTCCTACCTGGTCTTGCTGGTGGCCACGGACACTGTTTTTACAACTCCTGTCACAGATCCAATACTTCTCTGGTGGAGCTTCTTTGTGCTGATACCGAATACCTGTTGGTCTTGGTATTACATGGACCCTAACTAATGGTCTACGGTTGTCCCTAGGCGTTAGATTTGTTTGAGCTACTGTTTCACTTCTTTTCCTCATATCTTTCTACCTTTTTCTGATCCTCTTTTCCCACCCTTAGTATGGATAACACTGCATGTTCCCCATAGGAGGCCCGGCACACCTTTCTGCTGGTGGTGTAACAACATACCCCCTTTAATGTATTCGCATGGTACTGTCCATACTTAGCCTCAATGTTCTGGGCTTTAATGCACCTGCTAAACGCTTAGCACTACTCTCCTTCCTTAAAGACACTAAAGAACAAGTTACTTACCTTCGGTAACGCATTATCTGGTCGAGACTATCTAGCTGCAGATTGCTTACCTTTGAATTCCCCAGGCGTCAGGCTGGATCCGGAAACGTTTGCTGAGCAATACCCGTTGCGTGCGACGTAGGGTGGCTCCATTCGGCTCCGTGTGTCATCGTTGGTGACGGTAGCGTCGGTTAGGACATCGAAGTGCCTATATAGGCGCCACCCAGGCGCACCAACGTCAGTACTTTTAGTTGTTTCCACGCCAGAAGCGCGGAGCCATGAAGTGACTGACGTAAACATGTGCAAAATTAGGGCCCTAAAAGGGGAGTAACCCTAGACCTACTACATCAGTCCGCAAAGCGGGGAGGCATGGGGGCTGTAAGGAATCTGCAGCTAGATAGAGTCTCGATCAGATAATGCGTTACCGAAAGTAAGTAACTTGTTCATCTAATAGAAACTTCTAGCTGCAGATTCCTTACCACTGAATTAGATACCCGAGCCACACTATCCTGGCAGGGGTGGGTTGTGGCCTCATGGCCTAGACTAAAACTCTTGCAGGACTGAACGGACAAAGTGCCCGTCCCTGCGCACCTGACCATCAAGGCAATAATGTTTTGCGAATGTGTGCAGTGATGCCCACGTCACTGCCTGACAGATGTCTTGAACTGGGACACCCTGTGCCAAGGCCGTAGTCGCAGCCTTTCCCCTGGTGGAATGGTCCCTTAATCCCTCAGGGGGCTGTTTTTTCGCCAAGGCATAACAGATTTTAATGTAGAGAACAACCCAGCGAGAGATGGTTCTTTTCTGCACTGCCTTTCCCTTCTTTACTCCCACATACCCCACAAAGAGTTGGACATCCATCCAGAACTCTTTTGTGTGGTCAAGGTAGAACGACAACGCTCTTTTTGAGTCTAGTCGGTGGAGACGCTCCTCTTCCTTAGAGGGATGTGGAGGAGCAAAGAAGGTGGGCAAAGTAATGGACTGACCCAGATGGAATGGGGTCACAACCTTTGGTAAGAATGATGCCCTGGTGCAAAGCCCCACCTTGTCCAGAAAGGACATAAGATAAGGAGGCAAAGTGGATAACGCCTGCAATTCACTCACCCTCCAGGCCGATGTAATCGCCACTAAAAAGGCTGTTTTGAGGGACAACAACTGTGTAAAGGCTCGAAAGGAGCGCACATCAAGTATGTGAGGAACAAATTAAGGCCCTATTGCGGCATAATAAAGGGCGTGGGTGGAAATAAATGACTCATCCCTTTTAGAAAACAATTTACAATAGGAGATTTAACCCCTTCCATGCTGGTGACGAACCCCAGCCGTCACGCTCCACGGTGCTCGTTTGCTGATGACAGCTGGGGCTCGTCACGACCCCCGCCCTGTTCGTTCGGCGGCCGCACACGGGGGGAATCACGGCCGCACGGAAGGGGTTAAAGAGAGAGGGCAGGTCTGGCAGCAGCAAAAAAGCAGACAGAGCAGAAAGGTAACTCTTGAGAGTTCCCAAGGCAGAGCCCTGCTGAGAAAGGGTTAGAATGAATAAAAGGACAGTAGAAAAAGGAGCAGAAAGAGGGTCAATAGACCTTTCTGTACAGAATAATACAAATTTCTGCCAACGGTAGCCGTATACCGATTTATTGGAGGGCCGCATGGCCGCCAGAATAACATTACAGACTTCGGGAGGAAGGTCAAAGGCCATCAACTGCCACCGGTCAATTTCCACGCGTGGAGAAACAGAGTTGACAGGTTTGGGTGGAGAACCCTCCCCCTGCTGCGACAGAAGATCCTCCCGAAGGGGCAGCCTAATCGGAGGATTGACACTCATGCTCAGAAGCTCTGGATACCAGACTCTTCTTGCCCAGTCCGGGGCCTCAAGGATTACTTGGGTTCCGGTCGCTCCTAATCTTCTTCAGAACCCTGGTCGGGGGTGTTATGGGCGGAAAAGCGTACAACAGGCCTGAGCTCCACTCGTGACAAAACGCATCGCCGAGCGATAGCCGTCTTGGAAACTCCAGTGAACAGTACTGCTGACATTCCGCGTTCTCTTCGGAGGCGAACAAATCTAACCAAGGTTCTCTTCACTGTTGAAAGAGACCTTGCGTCACCTCTGACTGGAGATGCAATTTGTGATCCTGAAGGTATCGACGGATCAGATTGTAAGCCCTGGCGTTCAGAGTACCTGTCAGGTGTTGAACCACCAGGGTTATGCCCAGCTGTTCCAGCCATGTTCAGAGATGCAAAGCCTCTCGACAAAGGGTCCACAACTCTACCCTGCTCAGCTTGTTGCAGTACCACATGGCGGTGGTGTTGTCCGTGAACACCGGCACTAACATCCCCTTGACAGAGGGAAGAAATACTTTCAATGTCAACCGAATCGCTCGGAGCTCCAACAAGTTTATGTGGAGCCCCATCTCCGCCGGTGTCAAGTTCCGCTTCCTGCTCCACGGTATCGGTAGACAAGGTCGCGGTAGACAGAAACACGAAGAACCACAGGACTACGATATCGGCCGCCCCGGGGACTACAACTCCCATGAGCCCGGGCGCCGCGCATGCGCGAACCTTCGTGACGCATAAAAACAATGGCGGCGCAGAGGAACCCCATCGGATATTGACGAACATCAGAGGAAGAACGCCGTGGAGGCAAGGGGCTCAATCTTTCCTAGTTCCAAGGGTTTGCCGCTTTCGGAATCGTAGGGAGAGTTCCGCGCAGCACGTCAGCACTTGGAGTAGCCTGGGGGATGTTTGGATTCGCGTAAGGCTCCAGCAGATACCTTGTCACAGACGCGCTAACACCCCTGCCGAGAACACGCTTTGGACACTGTAGAGCGGAGGCTCTGTTCCGCGGTGCACCCCAGGACACTCATCCTCGGAGGAGGGTGTGACTTGATTGCCTATTCAGTATAAGCCCTTTCCTCAACAAACAAGCATTGCTAGGAAACGAACACACACAGACTAGGGTAGAACCCTTTGTTATCCTGAACTCTAAACTGTCTTTGGTGCATTTAACCAAGACTTACTGTACCTCACGTTGGAGGGTGCTGGGACCAGCATCACTGCGGGGGACGGTTCTTGAGCAAAGAAGCTGTTGTTCGAGGGGTCGGGTGGCATTGTCGGCCAACTCTTAGCACAGTGCCCTCCGTTGGGGAGTGTCAGTACGACACTCATGCGGAGGACGGTACTGATACAGATACGTAGTACATGAGTTGAGTTGTGTGAACTCAGTAACCCGGTTTACTTTGTGTAGTTCTGTGAGAATTTATAAACAGAACTCAATCCATCTTAGACGGTGTCTGTGTTCTTTCTGTTAAAGCCATATTTTTAGTACTGCGTCACCATCCAATCCTGAGGGACATAAGGTTTACAGCCGGAGACCAGTGACCTGTGTTCTCCGCGTCACCCATGTGGCCGCCCCATCCCAGAAGTGAAGCATCCGCCACAACTGTGAAATCTGGTTGGGGAAGGGAGAGATGTCTGCCGTTGACACAATCGTGGTTTGTTAATCACCACTGCAGATCCTTCGCAGTTCCTTCCGAGACTTGAACCACGTCGGTGAATGCAGGAGGTCCGCTGTAGTCTGAAGGTGGGAGATGACTGCCTGGGCAAGGACACTTTCAACAGCCAGTCGTCCAGGTAGGGGAAGACTGACACCCCTAACCTGCGCAGATGAGCTGCAACCACCGCCATCTCCTTGGTGAACATCCGAGGGGCACTGGTAAGACCGAAGGGGAGCACGGTAAACTGAAAGTGCTCGTGGACTACCTTGAACCGCAGGTAACGCCTGTGGCCCGGCAGGATGGGAAGGTGAAAATATGCATCCTGCAGGTCCAACGCCACCATCCAGTCTCCGTGGTCATGGGCAGACAAGACCGGTGCCAATATGAGCATTTTGAATTTCTCCTTTTTGAGGAAGAGATTGACGGTCCAAACATATAAAATGGGTCGAAGCCCCTTATTCTTCTTCGGAGTCAGAAAGGAGCGGGAATAACAGCCACCACCTACTTCTGAAACTGGGAACCTTTCTATAGCTCCCTTGGCCAAAAGAGCTGCAACTTCCTCTTGGAGCAACTTCAAATGTCCTGGAAAGGAAGAGAATAGCCCTCCTGGACGATCTGCAAGACCCAATTGTCTGTTATAGATCTCCAGCGGGGGAGATGATGACGCATTCTCCCACCCACCGGAGTAGTGTGGTCCTGCAGAATTAGCCTGGGAGTGCTTGGAGGCTGCTGCTACTTGGGGAAGTGTGGCAGACGACTTCTGGCCTCCATTCCGAGGCAAAATGTACAGCGTCCACGCCCATGCACAGCTTGGGTAGTCTGAGCGGGATGGTGGCTAGGATAGGGCTAACGCGGCTGGAAACCCCTTCCATTGCCACGAAAGGAAGACTGGCTAGGAGGAGTGGAGGAGAGGCCCAAGAATCAGGCCGTAGCACGAGAGTCCTTGAACGTGACCAAGGCCAAGTCTGCCTTTTCCCTAAAAAGATAGGTTCCATCAAAGCGCATGTCCATCAAATTGGCCTGGACATGCCCTGAGAAGCCAGTCATACGGAGCCAGGGATGGCGCCTCAAGGCAACGGTCATTAAAATTGACCTGCCCAGCAAATCGGTTGTATCCAAACCACACCGTATGGCGAATTTTGATGCATCCCTCCCGTCCTTGACAGCTTGGGAGAGCACAGCCCAGGCCTCCTCCGGGACCTGTGGCAGCACCTGTGCAACCGTCTCCCAAAGAGAGTGTAAGAAACGGCCCAACAAGCTGCGGTATTCCCCGACCACAAGCCAGCCTGGAGGAAGAAAACATCTGCCCAAATTAGTCCAGTCTCTTGGATTCCCTATCCGAAGGAGCAGAAGGGAATGCACCTTGGGAAGAAGAGGCCTGCCCCACCCAACTTTCAGGGGTGGGGTGTTGGCTGAGGAACTTTGGGTCACCGGGAGCTGGGTGATAGTGGCGTGCAATCGTTCTATTGACAAGAACCCCTGTGTTAGCCTTGGATCATGTTCTTAGAAGAACGTCCGTAAGAGCCTCATTAAAGGGCAATAGGGGTTCAGAGGTGGAAGCCCCAGGTTGAAGCACTTCGGTCAGGAGATTAGTCCTCACCTGCACCGCTTAACCACCATGGCATAGGACGCCCCATCCTCCGTAGCCACTGTAGGTGTAAAAAGAATGCCAGTGTCTGGGGAAGTATCCAGACCACTGGCTTCCCCAAGTTCCCCATACCAGTCCAGACATCCTGGTTCTCTAAAGGGTCTCTAGGACTCCTCCCATTCCTCTCCTGAGCCCAGCACATCCACAAAGTGCTCAGGCGACAACACAGAACCCCTGGGTTCTGTCGATGTCTGAATCGCCCGACGCCGTTCCCGCTCCGCGTTGTCGTGGATGAGGATGGGACTTGCCCCCCCCCGAAGGGCACCGGTGACATCACATGCACCGAGTTCGGATTCAATGCCGGGGGAGGTCACGTTGGCACGAATGGCGTTGAACCGGATCCGGATCCCCTGAGGCCTCACCGGTGCCGTGGCCTAAGCAGACTGCGTCGAACCCGATGGGGCCCCATTCGAACCCGAGGGGTCACTAACGGGGGTTGTTCCTCCCAAATACGCGGCGCATGGCCTTGTAAAAATCTTTGAGCGGGAGTCCCTCCGGCTCCCAGAAAGGGTGGGGGGCTTGAAGACCCGTGCCTAGAGTGTTGGTGCGCCTTACTTCTCTCGACGATGGACGCCAGTTGAGGTGAAGTCGAAGTCCGCTTGGACTTCTTCTTGTGCCTCTTCTCCGAATATCCAGATGACCTTGAATGGGAGGAAGAGTACTTAGGGCTCTGTGAGTGACTCGCAACCTCCTCTTCTTCGAATGGGACTGTGACCTCCTCGGAGACTCGCTTAACGGTGTCGAATGCCAGGCTGCGAGCAATTGCATATCCTGCTTGCTTGACAATTACTGAGGCGGGTGGAGCGGGTTTCTTTGAAATTCCCAGGCAGGCTTTTAGCGTTGCATGTTTTAATCCAGGGCACTAGATCACTATAGCCACAGTCTACACACCTAACTAATGTCAAGACGGTTTCCTTAGGGACTCACTGGGCCGACTGTTGACTTCCCCAGACAAGCACTTAGTGATGGGTAGAGACTTTAATATCGCAATGGATACTCATAGGGAGTGGTCTACCCTGAGGGTTTCCCGAGCTATCTTATTTTGGGTCTCCCAAACCCCCTCACTTATCCCTTACGGGCCACTAGAGGCAGAGCCATTACCCCAGCATTGGGAGCAGCTAAGTTCCTCCTTCTCGCTAAATGGGGTACAGGCGCTGTACCGGCACACTTGGACTGGCTACAAAAACTATGGGAGTGGCAGTGACTATGCACCACTTCCCGCCATTTCAACAAAATGTGGCAACCCTGCCTCAAATATTTAGCTGACGAATTCGTGAATTGTCCTGCCCCGATATTTGCGAATATTGCGCTTAACCTCCACGACTGTCCCTGATGACCATTAGTTTGTCCGAGTTCAACTCCATAGACCGTAACATAAGTGCACACCCGAATGTACCCTCCTTCCTGTTCTGTCCCTCTTTTATCTCTCTCTTTGCTACTTTCTAACTCTATTTGATTTCTCCTTTATACACACTCATGATTTTAGTACACAAGTCACCACAGGCCAATGGATGTAGGTGGGCAGTTTTGTATTGCTTATTTCTAAAAATGAATAAAACAGATCTAAATCCTAAAAAGGAAACTGCAATGCTGAATAGTATCTAACTCAACCTGGTACTTCCAATGTGTACTCCCTTCAGTATGGCCCACATTTTAATGATAATCTGGCAGAGTTAGAATACCCACTGGTATTGGGTGGAGACTTTTATTGTGTCATTAAGCCTCAGCTTCTTGTGACTAACCACAGACACAGCGGTAGATTAAATCAAAGTGTACAGCAAACAAACAAACCCATACTGCTAGGACTTTAAGATTTTTCTCCACCAAAGCGAATAATCAATCAATCAATCAAATTCTTTATTTCGGCTTGAAAAAATGCCATAAAAGAGTCACAACACAGTTCATTATAATATACATTAAATCACATTTTTGATTGCATTTGTTATGGTTTAAAACATATGTGAGTTAAAAGAAAGAATTAAAACATGGAAAATAGGTTTCCCCAGTAAAATTTTCATCTGAGCACAATACAATACCAAGATACCAGCGGTCCTGATGGCATTACTAAGGCACATTTGGTTGTATAAGCTTAATTCTTTAGCATTACAGCTTTAGGCCTTTTTTCCTCCTTAGAAAATAAATTGAGTGCAGGAATCGGCTGACACTAAATACTATTGTTTGTGTTGTGTCTGTTTTAATTATTCTTAAGGCCTGATTGCAGGATCTTACTCCTATTAACAAACATAAGGGCTTGATCCATTTTCTTCTGGCCAGTGTGTAAGCTGGGCAGAAGAAAAGGATATGAAGGTCATCATCTTTCTTTTTGCCTTCACACATAGTACAGATTTCATCTGCCACTGAAACTACAGCATTGGGCCCTCTAGTCCAACGTGCCAAAGTTGTTTTAGTCAAAAGATTCCCGTATCTTAATTTTAAGAAAAGGGTTTTGGCAAGTGGGGGCTCAATTTCATCAAGGAAAGTCTCAAAAAGAGGCTCATCCTTGAAACTTAGAAAATTAGTCACTAGCGTTCCAGCATTGGTCATGTTTGTTACTAGGTTATACACAAAGCTCCAAAAGGCCCTTTTTACAACTAATTTTGGGTTCGGCGGTATACATTCTGGGTCATCCCAAAAATGGTTTAGGCCTATTTTAATAAACCAAGTTTTGACATGTTTTAGCCAAGGTATAGTATTCAAATTATCCAGTCTCATTATCTCTTTTAACCCTTCTCTGTAATCATACAGTTCGGGAACCCGCCAAAGTCTAACCCATAGCATCAGTGGTCTAATTATTGTATAGTGGTCTGTTCTTTTGATGTTTAGATCCAGCTGTAGTGGCACTAACGGAGTGCGTCTTGGATCCCTTACCAGACTCCTCATAAAGTTGTTGTCCAAAACGGAAAAGGAGTCCTTCGACATCGGCCCCCAAATTTCTGCGCCGTAAAATGCTGCTGGTTGGACCTTAAATTTGAATAATTCAACCACTGGAGACACAGCCTTGCTAGTACTCAGGTCTTGTTTCCTAAGGATAGGTTTTACGTTCTGTGTGAATGCCAACCTACTTTTTTCAATTTGGGGCCTCCAAGAGAAATTAGAATCTAGCATGACCCCTAGATATGAGAAATTTGGGACCGATTCCAGTTTCTCACTATTCAGAATTAAGCAGCCTTTATCTGGTTTTGGTGGATTAAGGACCATACATTTTGTTTTTTTCCCATTGATTTCCAATCCTTTTTGTATTTGTATTTGTATTTTACTACAATAATCACTAAAAGGAATTGAGTAGTGCCTGGAGACCTTTCTTAGTTTGTGAAATCAAAATCGTCTCATCTGCAAATAATAATGATGTTACCTTTTCACCGTTCAATTTCGGAGAATCATTTGCACATCCCTCTAGATGTACAGGGATGTCATTCACAAAAAGGGAGAAAAGTGTAGGGGCCAATACGCAGCCTTGACGGACGCCACGCTCAATAGGTATTTTTTGAGTCAGTTCCCCGTTTGGGCCCCATCGTACTCTGGCAAAGTTCCCTGCATGCAGTTCTTTTATCTGTGCTAACAGTCCGCTTGGGAGCCCTGCTACGCTCAATGTCCTCCACAAGAGGTCACGTGGCACTAAATCGAACGCTGCTCTCAGATCAACGAAAGCAACGTATAAATGGCCCTTCTTAATATGCACATATTTCCAGTATATGCAGCAAAATCTAAAAACTTGGTAGATTGTGCTCACTTTACATCGGAACCCAGCCTGGTATTTTGTTATGATTGCGTTTTCCTCCAGCCAGTCACTGACACGAGTTAAGATGTGTCTCGAATAGATTTTCTGGAGAATATCCATCAGGCTAATTGGCCGATAATTAAAACAATTTCTGCCCCCCTCCAGCTTTCAGGGAAATCTAGACTATGGGATAGCTTGTTGCATAGGTAATTTATGTATGGTGCCCATACCTTTAAATCGTGCTTGTACAAGTCTCCAGGTATCTTGTCTAGCCCTGGCGCTTTACCATTTTTTACTGAATTTATTGCTGCCTCAGTTTCTCCTAATGTGAATACCAAACAATCTATGGGATATTCGAGGCACAGGGCATCGTCACCGGGGGCTCTTGGCATGGTGTCATACTTTTTGTAAAGGTTCGTGAAGTGATTAACCCACGTTAGTTCGTCAAGATAGACGTCCTTTGTTACTCTTCCTACGTGGTTGCCGTTAGCGACTAACCTCCAGAACCCTACACTGTCCTTTGATTTGACAGCTGTCAGCATGTCTGCCCAGCTTTCTTCCTACCAAGCTTTCCTTGAGGCAATTTGTACCTGCTTATAGTTTTTCCTTGCCATTTTTATATCTTCCCCTGATTTAGATTTAATGGCAATTATCAGCGCCCCCTTGGATTCCCTACATAGTCTATCATACCATGGTTTACTGTGAGACAGATTCTGTACTTTTTGTCGGTTTTTCTTTGGCAATCTTGTGACTATTCTTAAATCTGAAAAAAACTTTTTGTGAAGTGACATAAAACAACCAGAATTTCCTTTGTCTATAGAGGAACCTACAAATGATCCAAAGGCTCCTGCAAAAAGTGCATACATTTCGGCGAGAATCTCACCATGGTCCAATATAAATGGCCATTTAAGTGCTCTCCTGTTATTACTAATGTGGATTTCATCACTCATTCCACTGTTTGCATCAATTGATGGCACACACTCTGCTACCTGAAACAAGGAAGCTTCTATCAGTAGACTCAGGGGGAAGTGGTCACTTTCTAACCTCTCCTTAACCTCGAAATCTATCATACTCTGCCAAATGGACATAGAGATGATTACAAAATCTAGATTGCTCTTAGTTATTTCTAGTAAATGTCGGTTTTTTTGCACTGTCTGACGTGAGTCGACCATTACAGGCCCTAAGGCCATATTCCGCAGCCAATTTCATTAGTTGGACTGCCAAGACTGTACATTTGACAGGTTTAATATTCTCCAGTGATGGGATATTATTGGCTTGGTCCTCTTCTTCAAAAATATCACTAAGCCCTTGGACTGGTTCATAGTTATAGTTTAAATCGCCAGCTATGATAACGTGTTCATCTTTTTCAACTATGCTATCCAAAAGGGAGTCTAGTTTAGCTAACGTAGGAGATTCTTTAGATGCAGGGGCTGGTCTGTTGTAGACATTTATTAAGTAGAATATTTTCCCTTCACGTGTGGTGATTCTTAGAGCTAGTATGTCAGGTGTGTTTGTGTCTACTACATCTATCTGTATCCTCAGGGTTACCTTCACCCAGGTTATTAGTCCACCTGAGGGCCTTCCCCTTTTAGATGGGATAGCACCTATTCCAAAGGACTTAAACCCTACTCTATGTGGTGTAGCTACCGCCCAGGATTCCTGTAGCAAACAGAAGTCACTGGAATCAATGAACTCTGCCCATTCCGGGTCCCTCAGGTTCTTGGACACTCCAGCTATGTTCCATGAAACTAAGTTCAGTGGCTTATTCTTTATGTTTGTGGCATCAGATGGTTCCCCAAGTGCAATTTCCCCGTTTGATGGCATCTCTATTGGCAGTTCCTCTGCCCGTGGTGCCGGATTTCCACAAGTCCAGGTTTTATCATCCTGGAAAATGGCATTATTTATGCTCCTATGTTCTGATAGCAGGGCGCCATGTTGAATAATCAACTTTTTCCTTGTTTCAGTGCTTCTGTCTACCCAGTGTGCCTTCACAATACACTCTTCCATCGAGTCTGATCTTTGCGTCATTTTGCCAATTAAATCAGGGCTCGATTTTCATGTACAACCTCATCTTTGCACCTCTTTAACAACAGGAACACCTGTTATTATTTTGATTTTTCTTACAATTAATGTTTTTATGTGTGAGGTATGACATGCCACATCATTGCCTTCTCTCGACAGAACTTCAGGGTGATGCAGCAATATAATTTTAAATTATGAGCTCAGATTTTTTTTCTCACAACAAATTTTTATTGAATGATCAGGTAAAAGCATATATGTGGCTCTCCACAATCAGGAGATCACCACCAAATATCATGACACATTTCAGTATTATTGCATAGCCCAATCAATGAAAAGAGGAAAATACAAACCACCCCCCCCCCCACCTCCACCCCCTTACCCCACCACCCAACTTCCCGTCTACCCACCCCTTATCCCTCCCTAACCCCATGCACGTGATCACAGTAAGCTGTCAGCATTCGGTCGTAGTGTGCTCGGTATGGCGCAACCCCCTAGGCCCGAGGGTCCTCCTCCACCTGTAGACCATCCTCCTGTTCCGCTGGAGGGTCCAGAAGCAACCCCCTATACTCCGCCCATCGTTTCCAGATTTTATAATGCTTACGTGGGCATCCTCTGGCCTTAAACACCGGGCGCTCCAGCCCCATAAAGTAGTCCAGACCCGCCTTCCATGCACACAGTGGGGGGGCTCTCACTCCCTTCCATGCCCTCGCCAGGTCCCTCTTCGCGACAGCCAAACCCAGGAACAATCGGTGGCGCTTGTATACATTTCCTCCTACACCTTCTAGTACATGGAGGAGCCCCAATCGAGGGGTGCGGGGAAGATCCCACCCCAATACCTCTGACAGACAACTCCATACACCACTCCAGAATCTGGTCAGGCCAGCACAAGACCACACAGTGTGCAGCAGCGTACCCCTCAACTCCACAGCGCAGGCACTCCGGAGACACAATCAGACCCGCCTTCCACAATCGTTCCCGGGTGTAGTAGGCCCTGTGTAAGTATTTGAACTGAATAAGCCCGAGTCTTATCGCTATGGCCGTCCCTCTCGGGGACTCTAGCGCCTCCCTCCAATCATCATCGTTTAAGGGTCCAACATCTGTCTCCCACGCATCTTTAAGGGGAAGTAGGGAGGAGGAGCAGTGCGTAACTAGCGTCTGGTAGATTCTGGACACTTTCTTATCGCCAAGGTCACCCATGAAGACTTTCGCCTCCACTGGGCTGAATTCCGGCAACGACTCCAAGCCCGCAATGCTAGGCTCCAGTGCATGACGAAACTGCAGATAGCGAAAGAATTGGGTCTTGGGCATTTGGAACTCAGTACTGAGCTCCTGGAATGATTTGAGGGCGACCCCGACTGTACTTGTCCTAGTGACGAGATCCCGACCGCGTCCCATCCACCAAACACCGTCAACAAGGCCAGCCGGGGGAGCCTCCCGTTCTTCCACAACGGAGTCTCTGCTGTTAATCTGCCCCACCAACCCATGCGACGCAGCGCCTGCCGCCATACAACAAATACCACTCGCGTGGTACACGGCAGCTCGCGCCGTAGCTTGGCCGAGTATAGGATCGTGTGCAACGTATTGTCGCCCATCAACGAGCGCTCCAGAGCGTACGCTGGGTCTCCTCTGTCCCCATACCACCATTCGTTGAGTACCAACAAGTGGGAGGCCTGATAGTAAGACAATAGATCCGACGTAGCCAGGCCACCACAATATGTGGACAGGAAGCACGTCCGCAGTGCCACACTAGCTGCCCCTCCAGCCCATAGAAATCGGCTCAGGACAGAGTTAACTTGCCTAAACCATTGGGGAGCAATAAGGTGAGGGTGGTTCTGCAGCTGGTACAAGAGGCGCGGGAGTGCGACCATCTTGAAGATTGCAGATTTACCAAAGATGGTAAGAGGCATTCGAGACCACCTTTTGACATCCGTCTGGACCTTTTCCCACACCGGTACCACATTGCGTTCCCACGCCACGTCTGCGGACTCGGAGAGGAACACTCCTAGGTACTTCAATCCCCCGGCCGCCACCTGCAATGTTGATGCCCAGGGGTCTGCCACTACCCCACCACCCAACACCCACAGATTGGACTTACGCGGGTTCAGACACAGGCCCGATACTTCCCCGAAGAGGCGCATTATCTCCAAGACTCGGGGGCCCGATCTGCGCAAATCTGTAAGAAAGAAGAGGACATCATCTGCATATAGTGCAATTCTGTCGGTGAGGTTTCCACCCCACTCAAAGCCCCGCATCTGCGCGTCTATACGAACCCAAGAAGCCAGAGGCTCCATAGCTAACGCGAATAAATACGGGGAGAGCGGGCATCTCTGTCGGGTTCCCTGGCCAATCGGAAACTTCTCGGAGACCGCCCCGGAGACACGTACAGACGCCGTGATATCGGTATAGAGCAGTTTGACGTAGGAGATAAACACCGGGCCCAGGTTGAGGTGTGGCAGGAGCGCGAGCAGGTATGTCCAACTGACCGAATCAAAGGCTCTATCTATATCTGCTAGTAGTAGGGCCACCCGTTCTTCTTTGGCCCCAATAGCATCCACTGCCGCCTGTGCCCGCCTGATATTATGCCGTGTCGCCCTATTTGGCTTAAAACCAGCCTGATCCGGATGGACCAGGTCAGTCACATATGGGAGAAGGCGGTTCGCCAAGGCCTTAGCCAGCAGCTTGGCCTCGATATTGAGTAAGGAGATTGGGCGATGGGGGTCTGCCAGGCTTTTGAAAGACCACAACTTCGGCGTGTCGCCAGTCAGCTGGCAGTCTACCCTGCGATCACGCCGCCTCCAGTGCGGTCCGGTAATGGGACCCCAATTGGAGTTGGAATGTCTTATAAAATTCGCACGGGAAGCCGCTTGGGCCAGGCGCCTTCCCCGTGTTGAGGTGTCCCAGCACGTCGCCCAGTTCCTCCGCCGTCAGGGGAAGGTCTAGTGCTGTTCTGGTTTCATCCGAGACTGCCTTCGGAGGCAAGTCTCCAATGAATTTATCAATCGCGTCCGCTGATAGGCAGTCCCGCGGAGCACATTGCTCCATATAATAGTGGGCGAAGCTCGCCGCCAGTTCAGCCGGGTCCATGATCGCCACGCCATCCCCATCGGTGAGACCCGGTAGTGTAAGTGGCTGGAGGGTACGTTGACATAGCCTATGGAGCATGGTACAGGACTTATCTCCCCATTGATAGACTCTGCTCCGCGTGGCCAGCCGCGCTTGACGAGCCTCGTCTAGTAACACAGATGCATATGACTGTTGTGCCTGCAGGAGCAACCTCACCGCCACCGCGTCTCCTCCTCCCCGGCACTGCTGTTCTAGAGTTTCCACCCGCGCTGCCGCCTCAGTGATGGCCTCTCGACGTTGTCGACGTGCCGCCGCACACCATGCAATATCCACCCCTCTTATGGTGGGCTTCATGGCCTCCCAGACCACGACTGCATCTATACCTTCCACCAGATTTTCCTGCCAGTAATGTGCAATCGCACCCCGCAGGTGCTGGATGTAGTCGGCCTGTTGAAGGTGCCACGAGGACATTCTCCACCGGAACGGCTGACGTGCCCTATGTAGTCCAACCCTAACGGCTACCGGGGAGTGGTCAGACAACCCTCTAGGTAGGATCCCCGCCTCCCACACCCTGTTCAGGAACGCATTGGGCACAAATACATAATCCAGTCGCGAGAACGAACCATGCACTGCCGATACATACGTGAAGTCTCGCACTTTGGGATGCATATGTCGCCACACATCCACCCAGCCCATCCCCTTCACCATCGCATTCAACCGGGTAGGGGCAGCCGCTGCCAACATCCCCTGCAATCTCCGACGGTCCATACACACGTCCATTACCTCGTTCCAATCACCTCCCAGCACTGCCAAGGACTCCGGGATGTCCGCCCACACTGCAAACAACTTCTCAGACAAGGACCATTGCAATGGGGGAGGGGCATAAATACTGCCAAAAACCACTGGTTCAGCGCCTACCATCCCCTTAATAAAAATGTATCGACCCTGTGGGTCAGACCACTGTTTCTCATGGACGTAGGCCAGCCTGCGATGTACCAAAACAGCAACCCCTCTGGACCCCCTCGAAAACCCGGCATGATAGACTTGCTGATAACCAAACCTCTGCAGGCTAAGCACTTTCGTCCCGATCATGTGAGTTTCTTGCAACAAAAGTACATCCGCTGCCTCCCTCTTCCCCCATCGCAAGATCGCCCCCGGTTTGATCTTGTCGAGCATCCCCCTCACATTCCAAGTTATCACACGCATGGACTCCCTGGGGAGCCCTGGAAGCGGTGCGTCAGCCATAGTCGAATGGAACGAACCCATCGGGCCCCCGGTGCCACGCCCAAGCACACATCACAGTCATTGGCAAAGCATTAGAAATCACGTGCAATCCCCACCATCCACCCCTATGCCCTGTAACAACAACAACCTCCCCCCCACCTCGTCCCCAACCAGACCCCCAAACCCACCCCCCCGTCCTCCCTTGCCTCCCACCCCTATACCTCATAGAACTCTGAAGTATCTGTCGCGGCATGGGCCTCCTCGGGCCCAAAACAGAGCGCCCAAGGACAACCATACTAATGGATCCCAACTACCCCTGCAAACAATAGGAACACCCCCCCCCTCCCTAGACAACTCCCACTAACGTAGGAGGCAAGTAGCCCCTATACAGGAGCACCCCGAACCCCTCCCCCCCACCCCACGCAATGACAGATAAGCAAACAAGCCGCAGCAGGAGGCGCAGCAGTCAATCATCAACACAGTAGAATACAGCGATACAGCTCCCCTCCGTCGGAGCGCACGGCATCCGCAGCAGGGCATACCGCCCCTCAGTTTCTCATCAGCCCTTTCCAGACTGATCGGAATCGCCAGGCGCAGCCGCGGAAGACCCACTTCTAGAAGCAGAGCGTTTCCTAGATCGAGACCTTCTGTTCCTTTTGGCTCGGGCAGTCTGGTCCCCTCGGTCCTACGATGAGTCTCTCGAGCGTCCCGGGTTTAAACCAGGTTGAGCATGGGGCCCGACGCTCACCGTTTCATCAGTCCATTTGAAAACATCCTCCGGTGTGTCAAAAAAGTGAGTACGGGATTGGAAAACCACCCGAAGGCGGGCTGGATAGAGCAAGGAGTATTGAATTTTTAGGCCTAGAAGTTTCGCCTTGGCGGCAATGAAGGAGTGCCGCTGTTGTTGTACAAGCCTGGTGTAGTCAGGGAAGATCATGATTTTTTGGTTTTCAAAGAGAAGGGAGTCTTTGGCCCTTGCTTCCCGCAATATAGTGTCTCTGTCGTGAAAGTTCAGGATTCTAGCGATCACCGGTCTGGGCCTCTCTCCCGCTGGCGGCTCCTATGAGCGCGTTCAATCACGAAACAGCAGGATAGGACATCCGGGGGGAGCCAACTCTCCAACCACTGGGATAGAAACTGTTCCATGTGGCCCTTCTCACAACCCTCCGGAAAACCCACAAAGCGAAGGTTGTTTCTGCGCGCCCGCCCTTCAGAATCTTCCACGCGGAGCGCCAGGCCCCTTTGAATGTTTTGCATCGCCGCCATTTTCCGCTTCAGGGTCCCAACGTCGTCCTCCACAACCGAGATCCTAGATTCTGTCTCTGTTATTCGTGCCACTGCGTTGCGCAGGTCTTGGCGCAATAGGGTCACGTCCGCCCCAATCTTGCCATCCAGCATGTCCCTGGACTGGGTAATGGGCGCCATGAGCGCTGCGTTGTCTGGTCCTGACCCCTGACCACCAGACGCTCCGGAGCCTCCACTTGGACCCGTAAACTTGTCAATGGGTCCCTGCTTGGCAGGCCCACCCCCCCCTCTGGTCATGGTCTGGCACAATCCGGGGCTCCTGCCTTCATAACAGTCGCAGGTCTGCTCGGCGAGGTATCTCGCGTCTCCAATAACCGCCAAAGAAACAGGTCAGGATAGCCTTCCCCGCCTCCACCCCTCTCGCAAACCGCTTCAGTCCTCCACTGGGGGGGGGGGGCACATGCAGGGCTCTACAGGGCAATCCTCAGAACTCAGGTTCGCCGCTCCCTATGGGCTCCACTGCCCCCTGGTATAAGGGTCCACGACACAGTCGCCTACTCCAGCGCAGGGACGCTGTGGGCCTGCACGCAGCTCCGGTCTGGAACCGACGAGATCGGCTCAACACCAATCTAGCTACACCTCCCGGTGCATGTGGCTCCAATCCTGACCGTCCACTGCCAGATACTCGCCGCAGATGGTTGGGGGTCCCCCACACCTCTATCCGTCACCCCAGGGCGGTCAATCGGGTCACCCCGCGGGCTCCAGCCCCACTGCCTCCCAGCCAGTCGCTCGTGGCCCCAGAGATACGCTGTGTGCACCCCTCTCCACTGCCGCCAGCATCCGCTTACACACCAGGTTGTAGGCACCACCTCCAGGGGTGTCAAATATCGGGGGGGCTCCTAGACCAGGAGACCAGGCAAGTCCAGTTACTCCCGGGCCAGAGAGCATAGAGAGTCTCACTCCGGGGGGGCCCGCACCACTAACAGTCCCGCTGCTGCCCGGCCTCTGCCTCAGTCGCGCTTTACCTTCGGCGACCGGGGGGTCGCCCAAACTCGAGGCCCCGGCCTCCGGATTTCGACGTAGGCCGCAGTCCCCGCTCAGTGCTCCTGTGGCGCCTGCACACACTCCTCCACCGTGGGCTCTGTCGCACCTCCTCTCTTCGCTCCGCTGCCGGCCCAGACCCTGGAGCGCGGGCCCCACCGCCGCTACAGCCAGCCGACTCTGGGAGCTCCCGGCCGGGGATCGCCAAAATCGAGGCCCCGGCCGTCCACGATGTGTGTAGGCCCCAGGGTGCCGCCGTCGCTATCTTCGCCACCGCAGATCCGGGAACCCAGATTTGTACACCGGAGGGCACCCTTTGCCAGCCACTACCTCCGCCACAGGTGTGAGGTGGGATATGGGTCCGGAGGCCAGGATAAATAGACGGATTGATAACGGGCTGGAGGGAGCTCTAACAAGCCACGTAAATGTAAATGTAAATGTATTTCGATTTATATAGCGCACTAATCACCCAGGGGTCTCAAGGCGCTTGCTTAGGGAACCCGTCCTGGTATTCCCCTGTGAGATACCCCGGCAGGGTATTCACAAGGTGAAAGCCAGGCATCCCGCCGCGAGGGGCCGTAGTGGAGATTAAGCAAGCTATTGCCCAGAGTCGCAGAGTGTGACCCCGTGAGTCGAGTAGGCACCGGAGCGAGAATTGTCGAGTCCGTGGAATTTTTGAGCCCGAGACCCGCCGAGGCGGGGAATCGAACCCTGGTCCACGGCTGATCTCAGCTTCCGGGTCTGCCGCCTCTAACCACTGAGCCACTCGTCCACCATCTTCGCCCTCGTAGCCACACCCCCATGAGCTCAGATTTTACTATTCAAAAATTACCTTTCTAATCATGTTTATCAGGGTGATTATGAACATCAAGTCTACTCAACATTATGTGGTAAGGAATCACACGTTTGGATTACTTAAAATGCCATGACAAGTAGGACTGCGGAGGTGGAATTCCAGAAAAAAGGAAGAAACCTTAGGCCTCAATGACCCAAAAAATGAATTACAGGCAATATTATCAAACTATTCAAGACTTTGGCAGGTTCTGTTGTTCATGATCCTTTTCAGATATTAAAATGTTTTGGGTATTTTACCATGACTTGCGCATGCAGAGATCAAAACAACAGAGGCAAATAATGCTATCAAAATACTATGTTGATAGGACTGTCTACTTTGAATCATAGGAGAATGTAAAATTAAATCACAGTTTGCCCTTACTAACATCAGGAGGCTATGAGCGCTCTCCAAAAAAAGCAATGCTCTGGGACCACATGGTTCACATACATAATTGTATGCAACTCTTTCAGAGGTCCTGGTCCCTTTCTTTCTACAGGTTATGCAAGAGATGTCAATATCTGGACGATCGCTCTTACCATTGGAGGACACGAAGGTTCTTCTATTTCTAAAGAGAGATAAGCCTCAACCAGAGAAAAAATCTTACCAACCCCTTTTTCTCTTCAATGTGGATACCAAGATTTATGAAAAGTTGACAACAATGTTCTTGATGGACTTGGCTCCCCACAGCAACATGGCTTTGTCCAAGGAAACATGCTTCTTCACATACCAGCCTTCTAAGCACCTAAGCAATCTGGCTGAGGTAAGCCAGGAACAAATGTCAATTGTTCCATTAGATGTCAAAAGGAATCTGTCCGTGTCTCTTGGGCATTGTTCTGGAAAGGTTTGTGGTCAATTCACGTTGGTAGTGGTTTAGTTGCATTAGTTCAATTTTTAAAGTAATGACTGCATGCAAAGATTAGCCACAGCAGCCTCAACTCTGAATGGTTCAGAACAGAGAGGGAAACATGCACGTCTGCTCGATCTCCTTCACTTTATGCAAAATACATGGAACCGTAAACATTTCCTTTGTTGCTTTGAGATGAATCCCCTTGAAAGGTAAGGGTTATCTATAAAACTGTTGGCACATGCAGATGTTTCCCTGTATGTAAAGGCAATTCTACTAAGGCCACAATTACACAAAAGATCAGGCAAATGTCAGGACACCCACTGAATTTGGACAAAACATTCTGTTGGGCAGGGCAATCTAATTTGAGAAAGGTCTTTAATACCCAGCTTCTCTAGTCGGTCGACCAAACATGTATTATTCACTGTGTCAAAAGCTGCAGATAGCTACAACAGTACCATATCCTCTCTGCTACCCCTGTCTAGAATGGATCGAATTTCCTCAGTGGCCACGATAACAGTGGTCTCCATACTGTGGCCACTTCGGCTACCAAACTGAGTTGCATTCAAATGATCATTCAGTTAAAAAATGACTAAAGCTGTGAATTCATAGCCCGTACCACCAGTTTGGCTGGTAAAGGAAGCCATGATATAGGTCGATAATTGTTAGTGTCAAGAGGATTTAGATTTTCTTTATAAGTGGCAAGACAGGCATTTTTCCAATGTTTGGGAAATTTACCTGTACAGAACATAGCATTGAAGATTTCTTGTTAAATGTCTAGCAATGATATCTGGTTCAAGCTGCATAATGATGGGTGGGAAGGATCTAACAGAGATCACGGCAATCACGGTAGGAACATAATTAGATAGCGATACAGTGATACAGCATCAAGATAACTAGCATTAAGAGGCCCCTTAGTTTGATGTGTTATTCGGATACTAAAAAGGGCAAATACTGTTGGAGGATTTTAAGTTACAACTCTGTACCAGAGAGAACATCAATAGTGTGTAAAAAGTAATACTTTTTGGGTGGGGCTCCATATGTTTTCAAGTCAATGCCAAGAAGATGCGTGATTTTGTAGCCTATGTGATCCAGCAATGCTGAGATTGAGTCTTAGAGACAAACATGCTGGATTTTAAGATTCCCGAGGACCAGGAGTTTTTTAATTTTGGTGAGGGAGCATACTTGAAGATCGTTTTTTTCCTAGATGTTAAGTGAACAGTTTTTAGATTTCAGTAATAGCAACAAATCTGAAGTTGAAGGAAATCGAGTCTGCATGGTTGATTCATGTTTACAACCACAGTAAGAGCAGTGTATGGAAAAAAGAGGGTTTAGCATTACATTTGCAGAAAGAAATGTGGGCCTTAGGTTTTTGGTAATAAACGGGGTTGAGCACCATGACAAAGCTCTTTCTTGAGCAGACAATGTTCGATGACATTTCTCATTCTGAAAGCCTTGCAAAACAGAGTTTGAAAAATAGTTCTGTTTCTCAAGTGCACCACACGCCATTTCATCCACATCGTTCAATATAGCAGAATGGTTTTTATGGGAGACTTACGTCTTGCAATTGTAAAAAATGCAATAAAAGATAACCAGGTTGGTGATGGGGATTCAAACACAGACAACTGATCCCACTTAGAGCTGCAAAATGGTTGCAAGAAATGTTAAATTCGACAAAACAAAGGCTAAATTAGAGATAAACGTCATAAAACAATTACAGTTTTACCTTTACTTAATGATTCTCCTACATTCTTCATGTCGTCGTCTTCTTCATCATCATCATCATCTGTCCAACCACTGCCTTTCATTCGACGTGAACTCTCTTTTCCTTTGAGTGTGCTAGCTGCAGTCAGAGTCCTTTCTTTGGTGGCACTTTTTTCACTTCGTCGAGAGGACATGGTGTCCGATTGACGACTTGTTTTTCTAGACACTGCATGTACAGCAGGGGAAGAGACTCTAGAACCTGCGCACAAATGTGATAATATAGTACAGATTGTCTTACATCTTTCTTGCATCAATTGTACACCTAATAATAAATCTCAACTTTACACTCAATTTTTTATAAGACAACTAATATTAACATGTACATTTTGGAACCAAAAATAAGTCTGCAAAGCGATTGATCTCATAGTATAAAGGAAGACCTACACCTGTTTTACCTCTTAATATTTTCCATCTCTTCCATTACTTAACAATAGATGGGAAGACCATCTGGTGGACATTGAAAAGAAAAACAATGTTCTCAATGTCCTTCTGAATATTCAACACACATCCTAAGATGACACATTTTTTGCATACATTATACACCCAATAATTAATCTCACCTTTACACACAATTTTTATAAGGCAGCCAACATTAACTGTGGATTCGGAGACAAATAATACGCCTGCAAAGCGAGTAATCTCATAGCATCAAGGAAGACCTCTACCTTTGTTTAAACTTCCTTAATATATACCAACATGGTTTAAGTTAACAAAATGCCCATGATAATGTGATATTGGAGATTAACCCAGGAAGCATGTGAACGGAAGGAGGACTTCTTATGAGACAAGAAGAAAAAGATAAGTACTTTTTGTAATGCTTTTTATCTAACTGCAGATTTCTAACCTTTAGAATATTTTCCAGACTGGATAAGTTTTGATATCCATGCTCCCCTATGCCGGTAGGTGGTGCCTGCAGCCCTGTGTTTACCTTGTTTCATTGTGCTAGTGATGTAGCGGAGCTGCATATAAGCACCAAGCCTGTGCGCCAATGTTAGTTACTAGCATGACTCTTTCCACACCCTCGGACACAGGGCACCAAAAAGTTGGTTATCCTGTCAGTAGTATCTGGTATGATTGACACAGAAGCTAAGGGCCCACTTAGATTCAAGACAATGAAGCAGTTCTTTCTCCTTGAAGGGATGAGGCGGTGGATTTAAAGCCAGCAAGGTGATGGCCGATCTAAAGTGAATGGGCTTCACTACTTTGTTCAGGAATGCCACTTCAGTCCAGAGAACTAATCTGTTCACAAAGAAAGATGTATATGAGGGGAGGGGGGTGGGGGGGACGGTAAATGCCTGGAGTTCGCTCACTAACCGGAGCTATATTTATGGCGATGATGAATGCTATCTTGATGACAAGAAGGCAAAGAGAACAGCTGAGCTTGGATTCAAAAGGAGTGCACATCAAGTCGGAGGGTACCAAATTATGGTACCACTGTTGCATGTGAAATACAGTTGGCGGGGTGTTGGACTTGGCCCTTTTGCAGGGTCATCCATGAACTTTTTTGCCTTCCTCCTTGTCTTTTTTCTGACTTGGTGTTAGTGGTTTTAGGACTCTGGGCACTTTAGCACTGCTGTCCAGTTTTAAATGTGTGTGCACTCTGTGGTAAACATGGTAAGATTGGTCTATACCTGTTTGGCACATTTAATTTACCTGTCAGTCCCCAATAATGGGGTATCTCATATACCCGGGGCCAGTAAATTAAATTCTACTGGTGGGTTTGCAGCGCTGCTTGCACCACCCACCAAAGTAGCCTTTCAAACCGGTCTCAGGCCTCTGCCATTGCAGGGCGTGCAGTGTTACTGCCGCTGTGCGTGCCGCTTCTGTGACCCCCCTTTTACTGCATGTCAGTCACCCCTAAGGTAGGCCCTAGCTAGCCCTATGGGCAGAGTGCATTGTAGGTAAAAGGTAGGACATGTACCTTAAGTGTGTGACATGTCCTGGTAGTGAAAACAGCCATTTTGGTTTCTCACTGCTCTGAGGCTGCCCACTTATAGGAATGCATTGAGGATTCTCTGATAAGTGTTTCATGGTAATTCCGGATATGAGAGGGCCAGCGTGGTCAAGTTTGGTATGTTTGGAATAGTAATAATAAATGCTGCGCAATGGTGTACGTGGATTTATTATCACTATTTTAGAAATGACACTTTTAGTAGTTGGCATTTCTGTATACTATGTGTCTGCCTGTCTGATGTATATTGCATGTCTGGCTCTGGAGAGACAGGGGCTGGTGAGGTGCGTGGCTTCAGGGGGGGCAGGGTGAGTCAGCGCTAGGCTGAATGGGCAGATCTGCATTTGGAGTAGTGGTCGGAGTAGTCTCTGACCCTGAAGAGGTCTGTGCCAGCCTGGGTGAATGCTGCCTCCGCCCCCCGCCCTGCGGTGTGTCTGAGGACCAAGCCCCCATCTGACAAAGGAGGGTGGAAGTCTGGTAAACAGAGTACTTCAACACCCCCCAGAACCAATTGAGGCTTGTTCCCCAAGCCCTGTGCCAAGGGAATAACCAAGGAAAATGTACTATATATACTGGGGCTGTGAACCCATGAAATGTGTGCTTTGGTGGGTACTGTTTGGGTGCTCTTTGTGCTTGCTGGGCCTCAGGAGGAACCGCCACGAGGGACTGCCCTATGCTGGAGAGCCCTGTGAGCTGGCCTGCCTGGGCCCAGCTTTGCTTTCTGAACTCTGGGATTCTAGTGCCTTGTGAGCACTGCACCTTGCTCTCTGCTGCTCCAGAACGAGGGGAGCGTTGGAGCCCTGCAGCGCTGGGCAGAGGAGTGTTCTGAACGAAACCCGGCGTGGGGATTCCCCCGTGCAGCCTACTTGTGGACGGGAGCCTACCCAGTTGTTTTGAGGGCCCAGGAGTAGTGGAGCCATCGCTCCGTGAGTAGCCACATTCCAAGCGGGGCTCCAGTGTGCCAGGGAGAGCCCAGCGTTTTAGGGAAACCGAGCAGGATCCCACCCGCATCTTTTTCGTTGCTGAAATTGGCCATCGCACCACGAGCGGTGATCCGGAAGGCAGGCAAGCTGCCTGATTGCAGGCGGGGCCAGCAGGAGTAGCCAATCGTCCCCGAGGTGGCAGGAAGTCAGACAAGCTTGTGCCTGCTTGTAGGCGGGGCTCCCATGAATGTTGAGAGCCCGACATGCGGGCAAGCCTGAGAGTGTCCCAGCGACGAAGGAAGGAGCAAGAGGCGTCTGAGCCTTGCAGGCTCCATCTGCCGCATTCCAGCCTCACCACGCCTGGTAGAGAGAGAGGCAGACCGCAGAGAGGGTCCGAAGCCACGCGGGCTCCATGCCGAAGTCCTGTGTTCAGCCTGAGAACGGAGTCATCCACGGAGAGCCTCGGTGAGTGGGGCTCAAATCAGGCACTGGTTCTTTACAGCTACATCGCTGATTCCGGGCAGGTGCAACGTTGCCACCTGGCAGTTTTACAGTCCCTGCGAGTGGGGCAGAAATTGCAAATTTTTGGTGCCAGTACAGACTTTGTTTTGGCCGCATTGCATTGGGATTCCGAGAGCGGCATTAGAAGGGCCCCATTGAAAGTGGTTCCCTAGGCACTGTTAGTGCCAGAACGTGGTTGTCTTCACAGCTGCACCGCAGGAGCGTGGGCAGCTGCAACAACGGAGCATGTTTATTTGAGTATCAAGGAAGGGGTGAGATACACCCCACGCCCCCAGCGCATTGTGCAGAGTGTTTTCGCTGTCGAGGCAGCCGGAGGGCCAGTTGGAAGGCCCTATAATCGAGAGCCCTGACTTTTGGGACAAAGGGCATTTGGGCCCCAGAGGAAGGCCAGTTGGCATGGGGTCATTTTTATGGTTTTGACAGGGCGCAAGGCTCCAAGGTGTTTATGCCTAATGCAATTGCATAATGTGGTGATGCCTAATCCAAATGTCATGCTATGATGTTTATGCCCAAAGTGATGCAGACATAATGCATTTATGTTGCTTGTGATAATGCTGAGTTAATTATTTTACCAGTAAGTACTGGTTGTTTTATACCTGCTACTTGTGCTTTCTAATGGTTCTGACCATGCCCTGATTGACACAGTCATGTATATAATCCCCTGTGAATTTCTACCTGGTGCCAGTTGGTACAGTGTATATTGTGTGATTATGATTCTAATGTGTTTTCTATAATACAAAGGCAATTTTTTATTTAACCTTGTGTGGAGTTTCTTTTGTGGTGTGCCTAGTGTGATGCTGCTGCTTTGTGTGTGTTACGCAAACACTTTAAACAGTGCCTCTGGGATAAGCCGGACTGTTCGTGCTAAGCTACCAAGGGTCACGGTGAGCAGGGGTTATCTTCAGCATGTAACTCCCTTGCCCTGACTAGTGTGTTGCTTTCTGCCTGACTTAGACGCAAGCCCTATCCAACTAGAAATCCCATTTCTAACATTGGTGGCAGCTGTGGGATAGGACTAGCGTTTGCGCAGTACCACAGCGACAACTGGTTGCACTACAAGCTCTGCCTTCAGCTACTCGCCACTTGCTATGGCGAGTAAGATTTCATCAGGATGAGCTATTTTTAGGGCTTACTCTCCTGTTCTGGCGAGCTGACAACAGCTGTTCTTTTCACTCAATAAGTGAATGAGAAATAAAGGTGCCTTTAAATGTTATTTTTATCTTATCACATTTGCTCGGCATTCAGAGGCAGAGGTCAAAAGCCAGTTTGTCTTAGTACATTTACTTTTCTTTCTCTGACTGTGAAGTTAGGTGATTTTGTAAAGTGAACAGTGTGACAATTGTGCTATGCAAAGCCTGTGAAATGAAAGGCTGTTAGATGTCAGGCTTTTTTCTAACACAACATTGAAATAGCTAGTAAACTGTACAAACATTAAAAAATATATTTTAGTATTTGTATTTCTGTGTGGTAAAAAAGATTTTTATAGGATTAAAACAAATCAGAACCCTTTCCTTGTTGATATGAAAATTATAACTATTTTTGCTGAAACCCACTTTACAAACATTGTTTGTATGCTATATCGTTTTATCAGGAAAAATGTACGTTAGAGGGAAAGTTTGTGGGCTTTTCAATGTAAAATAGTCTGTCTGTAAATGACAGTGCACTACCACATTATGCTTTAGTAATGTATTTTAACCATAAATTGAGGAATGTTACTGCCCCCTCTCTGATAACAATTGTATTACTGAACCAAGAAGGAAGCCAGGGGGGTCATGTGTACCCTATATGTGTGGCAGATTCTTCTTATACATGAAGCAAACATTTTGTCTACTTAAAAAAAAAAAAAAGATTTTTTGCACAGCAGTAATGCAAACCTTGCATATTTGAAGGTGCTCTTATATCTGGCAATGATGAATAAGGCAACTACTTAAAATAACACATATGCCTAGGGTCACACAATTTGAGACCAGTATACGGGTCGAGTACATTACAGTTTGGTCTGCAGGTCAAGTATAATTTTTCGAGGCCTGCATATGGACCAGCCCCTTCAAAAAACATAACCACAACAGGTGACTTGAAGAGAAATGGCTGGTCAGTTAAAAGTAAAGGCAGAGAGATAACCTTTAACTGTTAACTATAGCAGGGCCTTGCCGGACTATCCAAACAGGAGAATATACAATGACTGCGCATTCAGGGATAGTCTGTTTTCGGAAGAGCACCAGGCGGCAACAAACTTCACCCAGCATCCTGCATAATCGATTTGGTTGGATACCTGCCAAGGTAACTAACGATTTTATGAGGAGGATAAAAAGCCATCAACTGTCGCTGCTCAATTTCCACACATGGAGGTGTAGATTGTGGAGGTTCGAATGCAAGACTTGGACCTGCTGCTGCAACAGGAGGTACTCTTGATGGGGCAGTCGGATTGCAAGACATATGCTCATTGCCAGACTTTTAGGCTACACACTTTTCATACACTAGTTTGACCTGTGCTCACTCTCTCTTGATTTTCTTTCATACCCTGTGCAGGAGAGGGAGGGGCCGAAGGCATACAAGAGTTCGGACCCCCACTGTAGGAGGAAGGCGTCTGCAGAGGGGACTACCTTGGGAAATCCAACGTGGAAAATTATGGACATTTTGAGTTGTCTATTTTAGCAAATACATCAAGCCAGTATTCTCCCCGTTGTTGGAAGATGCCTGAGCCACTTTTGGGTGTAGCAACCATTTATGATCTGCAAGGCATTGTTGTCTCAGTTCATCCGCCCAGATGTTTATTGAGCTTGACAGGTGCAGTGCAGTCAGGAAGTTGCCCTGAGAATTTAGCCACTTCCAGAAACACGGGGTTTCCAGGTACAGAACTTGAAACACCACTCTGCCTTCTCATTGCAATATCACACACAGTGGTGTGGTCCGTGAGGACCTGCACCTTTCCCCCTTTGATGGTTGGGAGAAATTCCATCAGGGCCCATTGAATCACTCGCAGTTTCAGCAGGATGATGTGGAGGCGAGCTTTCGCCAAAGACCAGAACCGTCTAATCTACCCCTCTCCCAGATGACCTCCACAAACCAGCAACAATGCATTTGTCACAACATTAGTTCTGGGTGAAGTGGAAAGACGGGTCTGCTGCCAGCGCAATAGTGGTTGAGCAGCCACCACTGCAGGTCTTTCGCAGTCTCCTTTGACACCTGGATGAACTGATAGATGCACTTGATGCAGAGCCCACAGAGATTTCAGATCCCACAGCAGTACCTGCATGTGTGATCCTAGTGTGGTTCACATGCAGGATGCCATTATTATTACTCTAATAAATGCTCTCACCGAGATCCAGGTTAAAGGTTGAAACATCAGGATCATAACCCCAATGTCCTGGAGTAATTGATGCAGATGGATGCCTCAAAAGACTTCTTGAGGCTAGCCCGCCTTCAATAGCCAGTGAAGGAATGGGAAGATTGGTATTTGCAACTTCCGTGGATGGCCTGCAACCACCATCTTCACCTTGGTGAACACGCTGGCTGCACTGGTAAAGCCAAAAAGGAGCACAGAGAACAAAGTGCTGTGACCTACCTGAAACTGGAGATACCTCCTGTGAAATTGTAGGGTGGGAATGAGAAAACTTGCTTTCTGCAAATCCAGCACTACCATCCAGACTCCTGGATCCAGGTCAGACAGTACTTGGACCAGTGTGAGCATTTTGAACCGGTCCTTTCAGAAGAAGTTGAGATGGTGAAAATCTGGGATAGGGTGAAGGCCTCCATTCTCTTTGGGCACCAGAAAGTAACAGGAATTACAACAAGCCCATATTTCTACTGTTTCACCCTCCCTATTGCTACCTTGGCCAAGGGAGCTCGACTGTCTCTTCGGAAAATGGATTAGCAGTCCTCAGGAGACACTGCATTATTAATGGCATGTCTGGAAGTTGGACAGAAAGGGCAGGAAGCATCTTTGTTCAAAGATCTGAAGCAACCATTGGTCTGAAGTGATGCTCTGCCATCAGGGGAGGTAATAGGTCATAAAACCTCCCACAAGGTCAGTGTGCAACACCAAGGACAAAAATAAAGTGGTTTTGCAGCAGCTGCAGGGACTAGACTTATGGTTTGGGTAGGGCTTTGCCACCGAGGGCCTAGACGATGTCGCTCTGCTCCCCGTCAAAAGGAATATGAGGCACATACTGTTCTTGCCTCTGCTGGAAACCGCTACCGTAGTCTCAAAAGGTAAATACGTGTGGGGAGAACAGCTGAGCAGGCTGATCTAGGTCTAAAGAGTGAGCGGTGGCGTGCTCTCTTTAGATCTCTCCAAGGCATAGTAAGCCTTCGCTCAAAACAGCCCAGAACTGTCAAGGATGTCTATTAGAGACTGGTGGATGTCTGAAGAAAACCCTACACAGGCAGTCAGTTAGTTAGTTTCCAGGCCTGAACATATTGTATATGTTGTTGCATCTTAGCCATCAGAAATAAGGCTATGTAAGGTAGGCCTGATCTCTTCAGAGACAACTGACAAGATAGCCACCACCATGTCCCACAACGTGCGCTTGTACCTACCTAGGAGGCATGAAGTCTTTACAGGCCTAAGGCAAGACTGGAATTTGTTTTGGAAATGTTTCCATTATTTTTTACTCTTGCTCAGGTGGGGTCATAGGGAAGCATTGGAGGTTCGAGCAGCTGGCAGTGGTGCTGAAGGAGGATGAACAAATAGCATGAGCAGGCCTGTGTCGTCTTACTACTTGCCTATTCACTTGGGGAGAAAGATCCTGGTTTTGTTGAAGCGCCCACCAGGATGTCAATGAGAGTCTCAATAAAAGGCAATGGAGGTCCTTGGTTGGTCTTAGCTAGTTTCAGAACCTTCAGTGAGGACATTTGTTTTTACTTTTTGCATGGATAGGGTGAGATATAAGATCACAACCGCCCTCCTGATCACAGTGGCTAAGAAGGTGGAGTCTTCTGTAGCACGGCCAAGTTTGGGAGAGGATAATCCAATGTCTGGTGAGGTATCTAGACCACTAGCATCCTGAAGGTCTTCAAAAATGTTTACTCCCTCATATAGATCATCCCTGTAGTACCTTGTTGTCATCATATTGATGAGATATGTCTGAGTTGGATTGTGTGTAGTGCTGTGGTCAAGAGGATAGAGGCAGAGCTTTGGAATCCGAAAGATTCGGTCCCGGCATTAAGGCTTGGGCTGGTACCATTGATCGCAGTATTGAGGGCAGCGTCAGACGTTACACCAAGGCTGGAGCCATTGACGCCGTACTCAAAGATGGGGACAGCCTCGGACAGAGGTAGAGTGGAGCAGCTGGCATTGGGTTTGGATCTGCCAAAGAGGTCCAGACAGGCAGCCACTTCATATCCGTGTGGCCTGAGGGCGCTCCAAGAGGAACTGGTGGGGTACCAAAGAGTTTCTCTGCAGTCTCTCAGAGTTGACTAAGTTTGTCCACTGTTGCAGGTCACTCGTGGGGAAATGCAAGCAGGGTGCAGGTCACTCGTGGGGAAATTCAAGCAGGACCACGGCTGGAGTCAATTTTGTAGAGCAGCTTCACGGCCGGGAGGTACCCAGTGCATCCAACAACTCCGAATGGTGGGAGTAACGGGTAACAGAAGACCCATGGTTTGACTTCTTGTGCTTTTAGTGGTATATCTTTGACTTACTGAAACCTTGATTTTATGCACTTGTCCAAGTGGCATTGAGAGCATGTCTGTGCTTTCGACCTCATCCTCCAATCCTTCGACCTCATCCTCCAACTCTTTCGACCTCATCCTCCAACTCTTTCGACCTCATCCTCCAAATTCCTTCGACATCCTCCAAATTCCTTCGACCTCATATTCCAATGGAGTTTGGTGATGGCTAACTTGACTTTGTGGTCGGAAATGGCCTTGCAATTCATTTTCCTACAGCAAGAACATGACTCAGAGTCATGTGAGGTGCCGAGAGGCAGGCGACGTGGGTGTCTATCACTGACATATGTTGGTGGCAGTTAAGACTAGGCTTGAGACCTGTTGTTGTAGGGCCCATATCTGCACACTTGTAAACATTTGAGCTTTTCCTGGGGGGAAAAAGGGCTGTCAAAAGAGCACCTCTAGCTCCGTATTGGAAGTCGCAGAAAGAAAGTGTTGTCAGCTCCTCGAAATGGCGTATACATAGAGACCCCAATGTCACATTTGAGGCGGGATGGAATCGACTTAGAGCCAGATGATTACACCAACTGACGCACATTTTTTCAATTTCCAGATCCCGTCTGCCACCTGGGGAAATTCACAAGATAAGGAATTCACAAGGTGAGGACTCTGTGGTTAAAAGTCCATCAGAAAATATGTGCTCACAAATTACTAAGTAAGCAGAAAGGGGATGGTAGTGAAGAGCTTCTAGACTTCAGTGCAATGACTGATCAAGAGAGTAGTCCCAAGGGCAATATATATGCCTTAAATAGGGCATCTTCCTTTGGCATCTTGAACATCCCCCTGGATTCTACAGGACTGTCTTGGTAAAAAAAAACACGTTTCCATGTGTCCATTCTCAAAAAGGAATCTTAGCTGCAATGCTAAATAGGATCTAAATCAACCTGGTACTCCCAACGTGTACTCCCCTTAGCATGCTCCACATTTTTAACGATAATCTGGCAGAGTTGGAAGTTCTCCTGGTAGTGGGTCGAGACATTTACTGATTCACATGATTAACTGCAGACACAGAGGCAGATTAAATCAAAGTGTACAGCAAAGAAACAAACCCATAATGCTGGGACTTAAGATTTTTCTCCACCACATCACCAACAGTGTATGATCAGGTTTTTCCTTGGTCCAGTCTTTCTGTCTGCCCAGTGCTCCTTCAAAATACACTCTTCCATGGAGTCTGGTATTTGACTAATTTCTCCAATGGTATCAGGACTCTATTTTACTGTACAACTTCATCTTTGAAACTTTGTATTAACAGGAACACGTTCTTATTTAGATTTTTTCTGCAATTGTTTTTATGTGCGAGGTATGACAGGCCTTACTATTCCTCTCACCGTAACCGAAGAGTGATGTAACAACATGATTTTGAATTACAAGCTCAGGTTTTACTATTCAAAAATCACCACTGTAATCTCGTTTATCAAGGTGATTATGATCTTCATCAAGTCTATGCAACATTATTTGGTAAGGAATCACAAGTTTGGAGTGCAATGACAAACAAACATGTTTAAAATACAAAGGCCAATAGGCCTGTAGAGGTGTAATTCTAGAAACATTTAAGATACCTTAGATCTCAAACCTCAATGACCAAAAAAGAAGAATGACCAGCAATATTATGAAATTAGTCAAGATTTTACAAGGTTCTGTCGTTCATGAACCGATTCAGACCTTAAAATGTTTCAGGTATTTTCCACTGACTTGCATGCAGAAACAGAGGGGAATAATGCTATCAAAATACTAGGCGGATAGGACTGTCTTCTCCGAACCTTGGAGGTTGTAGAATTGAATCACAGCTTACCCGTACTAACATCAGGAGGCTATGAGCTCTCTCCCAAAAAGCAAAGCTCTGGGACCACATGGCTCACAGACATAATTGCATGCCACTCTTTCAAAGGTCGTGGTGCTGTGCTTTCTACAGGTTACGAGGCCAATAACTGTCCGATCGCTCTTACCATTCCAGGACAGGACAATTTGTCTTGTCTACTTTTAAAGAAAGACAAGCCTCATTCGGAGAAAAAGTCTTACCAACCCCTTTCCAAGATTTATGCAAGGCTGATGATAATGTGCTTGATGGGCTTGGCACGCCACAGCAACATGGCTTTGCCAAGGAAAAATGCCTCTTCACATACCAGGCTTCGAAGCACAGAAGCGCTCTGGCTGAGGTAAGCCAGGAACAAATGTCAATTGTTCCATTAGATGTGAAAAAGGCATCTGTCCATGTCTCTTGGGCATTCTCCTGGAAAAGTCTGTGTTCAATTCACTTTGGTAGTGGTTTAGTTGCATTAGTTCAGTTTTTAAACTAATAACTGCATGCAAACATTAGCCACAGCAGCCTCAACTCTGAATGGCTCCAAATAGAGAGGGAAACATGCATGTCTGCTTGGTCTCCTTCACTTTATGCAACATATATGGAACCGTAAATATTTATTTTGTTGTTTTGAGATTAATCCAATCAAAAGGTAAGAGGTAGCTATGAAACTGCTGTTATATGCAGATAATGGTTTCATATATGTAAAGGCAATCCTGCAATTGACATAGTTACACAAACGTTCAGGCAAATATCAGGACATCCCCTGAATTTGGACATAACAGATTCTGTTGACCAGGGCGCTCAAATTGCAGGATACATTGTGTTGAAAATAGGAACATCACATTCATTTACATATATATTGTATTACAATCAAGATAAATCCATGTAACAGATTAAAGTAGTGGATTAAATGTTTACACTAATCTAATACAATGGTGATTGGTTTGAGCTGCACTCCTTTTCATAGTTTTTAGCATAGATCAGAAACAAACCAAAAAGTTACTGATCTTTGGTAATGATCCTTCTGATGGATACTTTAACTATATGCAGATTCATTTTTTTGTTAATTTTCAATTAATATCAAACATTTGTCAGTACACAAATACTTTCCCAACAATAGTGACTGCATCTAAATACCCTGAACTATTACACATTCTTTAATACCAAGATAGCAAATTTTTTGGCAAGCGCCAGCAGTCCCTCCTGGATGAAAAATCAGTAATTTGTGCCAAAGTGACCCCACCTGCACCATCCTTTCCAGTGCCACCATCTGTGGATGGTGCACACTGCAAGAGGTAGTGCATAAAAACACATACAACATGAAGGATATACAAAACATACAGAAACTATTTTGCATGGAACACGTGACTGTCCTTTCTTGCAAGGTGTGCCATTTGCTGTGATCTGATGCATATCACTAGTCAAAATTATCGGTGAAAATAACCCTGTCAAGGGCATGGCATGCGATGAACGTAGATTTAATTTTGCACGCCATGGGGAGTAGATATTATAGCATGCATATTTATACGTGAGCGAATACCTTGCGTGGTCACAAGTATGCGCAAAATATTCAGCCAGCTGTGGGTATTTACTGGGCTGCAGTAATTACAGTGTGGGACTCATTGGGTCTTGCTGTGAACGAAGAGATAATTATTACGCATATAACAGCCATATCATTTCATAAGCACAAAACTTCCTAAAATTTAAGTGAATACATGGGCTCAGAGTGGTGTTAACTGAGCTAGAGAAAAAGGAGTTAGAAGGTATCTTACATCCACCAAGTTAAAAAGAATCGGATAGATCCTGCAAGGGGGAGCCTCCTGTAGTCACACTGGGGGAACAAAGTGGAGGTAAGGGGGTTGTCGTAATGGAAGCTAGGAGATAGATTTCAGCCTTGCAACGGTTTCGCTTTCGAAATCGGGCATCCCACCGATCAAACCTGTTGTGGTCTTGACAGGATCTCCCGGTGACTGTGCCAGTGAGTGCCGTGTTAACGAACAAGTTACTTACCTTTGGTAAAGATGTATCTGGTAGAGACATAGTCTAGCCACAGATTCCTTAACTTACAATATCCCTAGGTGTCAGATTGGATCGAGAAAATTCTTACGCAGCTGCACCTCTGCGCACCGGGGGGGCAGCGCCACCAGGCTCCGCCCTGACGTTGTCCACGGACATGACGTCAGCGGAGCCATATATGCCCCTCCCGGCGCGCTGACGTCAGTTTTCGTCAGAGAAACCTTTCCGCGTCAGAACGAAGAGCCATGACCAAAATAAAAATTGTGAGAATATGGGAACAGTGAGCAAAAATTATGAAAAATAGAAGAAATCGACAGGTGAGGCAGAGCAGTGCTCTGAAAAGCCACCCCGCAAGAGCGAAGGCTCAATCAAATCAATCAAATGTTGTAGGTATGTCCCTCTCCTAGTACCTTCACGCCCTTCCCTGGTATCTGAACCTTATCCCGTCCCTAAACCAGTACCCTTTGTTCACAGAATCGACAAGCGTGTCGGATTGAACCCCAATACCGGGCCGTATGTCCCCATCGTAGGCATCGGTTGTTACCCGCCATCCGGATATCTTCCGGATCCCGAAAACCCACTCCATCTCTCAGAACCGACCACTGTGTCGCAATTATTGCCCCTCACATGGTTACCGGCTGGTAACCCGCCATCCGGATACTATCCGGATTCGGAAATCGCTCCTAGCAGAGGTATGTACGGCCAATAATGTCCCTGGTTCTTGGCCTTCGGTTTAAGTAGGGCAATCCAGCACGGACTCCCTGTCCTCACCCCGCAGATCCTTCAACTGGGAGGATTCTCCTGACACTAGCCGCCTTGAACCGCCTTATACCATCCTGCATGAGTCCAGGTAAATTTTCAGACCCCCGTGCTCAGTCCCGTAATTGTCACACAGTCCATGAGTCACAACCACAGTGTCTCCACCACTTGCACCAATTTTTTGTCTAATGAACGTCTGTCACATTACACGTCCGCTTCACTCACGCGTGACAGGTAATTCACATTAAGCATGGTATGGATATCCTTTAAGGATGTTCTTATAGGTTGAGGAAAGGATCTAAAACAATTGTTCTTATGATCCTTGTTTCCCCATTTTATTACAGGCTTGCAATTCAGGCAATACAATGTCAGTCCTGATGATGATCCTTTATCTTTAATAGGATAGAAACGCCGTCGACAGTTGATGTAGTTATACACTAGTTCTCCACTGTGTGACCCATTTGTGTTGCACTACATGAGCGCAGCTAGATTAATTTTTGATGTCTGTGTACCTACTAGCGCCTCAAGATTTCCTATAATTGCCCGAGTAATCCCCTTCCCTTGTAAATATTGGTTTGTCTTAAATGTGTTGTTATATGTACTGGATGCAGGATTGTGTCCCACTGTCATTTTATGTGCTTTAAATTCCCTCTATGTTTCTTATTTGATTATTAAACAGGGTCCGGCTGGACACCCTCATTATAGCGCAGATTGTGGCCTATAATTATTCCAAGTCTTTTATAGAAAATTGTCAAGGACCCTTGTTGTCTGATAAAACTATTACCCCTGGTCCTTGCTTACCCAGCGGGTTCCCTTGTTGTTTAAAACAGTATCCACACTGTGGCAGCACGTCCGCGACCGTGTCCCACAGAGAGTGGGTATAACGGCCCAAGAGGCACGCGGTGTTAACTGACCGCAACCCCAAACTCAGGGAGGAGAACATCTTTTTGCCATATTGTTCGAACCTCTTGGATTCCCGATCGAGGGGAGCTGTCGGGAATGCGGTCTGGGAGTTAGAGGCCTGTATGACCAGGCTCTCGGGGGTGGGGTGGGTGGACAGGAAGCAAGGGTCGCCCGGAGCCGGGCGGTTGCGTCTGGCCACGTTCCTATCTACAGGAGGACCTGTAGCGGGCCAGGACCAAGTGCCCAGAAGAACGTCAGACAAGGTCTCATTAAACGGCAACAGAGGCTCCGAAGAGCTTGCTTGCTGTTTAAGGACCTCAGTGAGGAGGTTAGTTCTCACGGCCGCGACGGGGAGCTCAAGGGTTAAGGCCTTGGTTGCCCGTGTCAACACCACATTATAGGCTGCCCCCTCCTCCGTAGCCACGGTAGGAGGGGAGACAAAGCCAGTGTCTGGCGAAGAGATGGATTTAAGGCAACTAGGTTCATACCCGACAGAACCATTGTTTATATTGAAAATATACTGCCCATGTTCTGAGGGATACTGGGTCACCCCGTAAGAGATTTATATACAGGCACATAATGTGGCAGCCTCCTGTTATGGCATCCTAAAGAAGATCCGCAAAGTACTCACACTCCTTTCCTTCCAGGCAAGGAAAATTATGGTTCAGGCACTCATTCTATCACGTCTGGACCATGGGAATGCCCTTTATCTTGGGGCCCCATGCACTTATTTCACTTCCTCGTGAGGACATGGTGTCCGACTGACGACTTGTTCTTTTAGACACTGCATGGACAGCAGGGGAAGAGACTCGAGAACCTGCACACAAATGTGATAATACAGAAGAGCTGGTCTTCCACCTTTTTTGAATACATTATACACACGATAATTAATCTCACCATTATACACAATTTTTCATAAGGCAACCAACATGAACTGTGGATTCTGAGACAAAAAATATGCCTGAAAAACGAGTTATCTCATAGCACCAAGTTTTTTATGGGAGACTTACTTTCTTGCAATTGTTAAAAGTCCATTAAAAGATGACAAGCTTAGTGATGGGAGAATCAAACCCAGACAATTGATCCTAGTTAGAGCTGCCAAATGGCTGACAGAAATGTAAATTACTCAGAGAAGTCAAGGGACAAAATAATCAAAATAGAAGAGAAATTGGGAATAAGCTTAAAAAAATTAGTTTTACCTCTACTTAATGATTTTTCAACACTCTTCATATGGTCTTCCTCTTCATCATCTGTCCAACCCCTGCTGTGCATTGGATGCGAACTCTCTTTCACTTTGAGTGTGTTAGCTGCAGTCAGAGTCCTTTCTTTGGTGGCACTTTTTTCACTTTGTCGTGAGGACATGGTGTCCGATTGGCGACTTGTTTTTCTAGAAACTGCATGGACAGCAGGGGAAGAGACTCTAGAACCTGCGCACAAATGTGATAATATAGAAGAGATGGATTTAAGGCAACTAGGTTCATACCCGACAGAACCATTGTTTATATTGAAAATATACTGCCCATGTTCTGAGGGATACTGGGTCACCCCGTAAGAGATTTATATACAGGCACATAATGTGGCAGCCTCATGTTATGGCATCCTAAAGAAGATCCGCAAAGTACTCACACTCCTTTCCTTCCAGGCAAGGAAAATTATGGTTCAGGCACTCATTCTATCACGTCTGGACCATGGGAATGCCCTTTATCTTGGGGCCCCATGCACTACCCGTACAAAACTCCAGACAGCTCAAAATTGGGCAGCTGGAATCCTTCAGGACATTCCGAAGTGCCAATCTGCAAAACCTGCCCTGAAATCTCTCCACTAGTTACCCATTAGGGAGAGAGTTCATTTGAAGGCTATGTGCATTGTACATAAGTCCTTAGCCAGAAAGGGTCCTCCTATCAATTCTATTGTCCAGCCCTATTGTGCGAACAAACTCCTCCACTCAGACGATCTACATCTTGCTGTACTTCCTAGGATCCGCAAAGCAAGCCAAGTGCTGGTACACCCTTCCTCTTCATTTGCACAAGGAAACCTATTACCTTGCCTTTCGAAAGTTATTAAAAACATGGATCTTCCCCTAGTTCAGATGGTTTTGCTGCCTGCTGCTACCAGCACTAGGATGCCCTCAGGTAGCCATGCGCTTTATAAATGGATTTTTCATTTCATTTCATGACAATTTTTCATTCTGAAAGCCTTGCTAAATGAATTTTGATAAAATAACTCCTCAATAAAAATTCTGCTTCTCAAGTGCACAACACTTAATTTCCTTTCCCCCATATAGCAGAATGTTTTTATGGCAGATTTACTTTCTTGCAATTGTAAAAAGCACAATAATAGATGAGGTTAGTGATGGTAGATTCAAACCCAGACGATTGCTCCTAGTTAGAGCTGCCAAATGGCTGCCAGAAATGAAAATTACTCAGAGAAGTCAAGTGACAAAACAATAAAAGCAAAATTAGGAACAAGCTTCAAAGAAATTACAGTTTTACCTCTACTTAATGATTTTCCAACACTCTTCATGTGGTCTTCCTCTCCATCATCTGTCGAACCACTGCTGTGCATTGGATGTGAAATCTCTTTCCCTTTGAGTGTACTAGCTGAAGTCAGAGTCCTTTCTTTGGTGGCACTTATTTCACTTCCTCGTGAGGACATGGTGTCCGACTGACGACTTGTTCTTTTAGACACTGCATGGACAGCAGGGGAAGAGACTCGAGAACCTGCACACAAATGTGATAATACAGAAGAGCTGGTCTTCCACCTTTTTTGAATACATTATACACACGATAATTAATCTCACCATTATACACAATTTTTCATAAGGCAACCAACATGAACTGTGGATTCTGAGACAAAAAATATGCCTGAAAAACGAGTAATCTCATTGCACCAAGTTTTTTATGGGAGACTTACTTTCTTGCAATTGTTAAAAGTCCATTAAAAGATGACAAGCTTAGTGATGGGAGAATCAAACCCAGACAATTGATCCTAGTTAGAGCTGCCAAATGGCTGACAAATGTAAATTACTCAGAGAAGTCAAGGGACAAAATAATCAAAATAGAAGAGAAATTGGGAATAAGCTTAAAAAAATTAGTTTTACCTCTACTTAATGATTTTTCAACACTCTTCATATGGTCTTCCTCTTCATCATCTGTCCAACCCCTGCTGTGCATTGGATGCGAACTCTCTTTCACTTTGAGTGTGTTAGCTGCAGTCAGAGTCCTTTCTTTGGTGGCACTTTTTTCACTTTGTCGTGAGGACATGGTGTCCGATTGGCGACTTGTTTTTCTAGAAACTGCATGGACAGCAGGGGAAGAGACTCTAGAACCTGCGCACAAATGTGATAATATAGAAGAGATGGTATTAGGTATTTTTTGCATACATTATACACCCAATAATCAATCTCACCTTTACACACAATTTTTCATAAGGCAGCCAACATTAACTGTGGATTCTGAGACAAGAACTACGCCTGCAAAACAAGTAATCTCATAGCATCATGTTTTTTATGGGAGACTTGCATTTTTGCAATTGTTAAAAACACACTAAAAGATAGCAAGGTTAGTGATGGGAGAGTCAAACTCAGACAATTGGTACTAGTTAGAGCTGTAAATGGTTGCCAGAAATGTAAATTACACAAAGACGTCAAGTGACAAAAGAATCTTAGCTAAACGATTGAACCACCCGATTTCCCCTTACTGACCTGTACTATTAAAGATAAAAGTGGGATACATCTTATGTCCAGATTATACTGGGCTGCAGTGTTGATGCTACCTAGCAGGGATGCTGCGGTGAGAGCGGCATGGGAACGTGACCTGGGCCATCCTATAACTGACTCACAGTGGAGTTGCTGTTGCATGCAGATCAGGCGTGTTTCCCCCAACCACGGGCACAAGCTGCTGCATTTTAAATTCCTCTGGAGGGCATATATGTCATCAAACTAAATACATCACATTGATCCAACCCGCTCACACCACTGTCCTGGATGCAGCTCACCAGAAGCAGACTTTACACACATCACATGGACATGTGATAAAATAGCAGGATATTGGAGGGTAATTTTTGGAGAAATTTCTCGTTAGATAGAGAAGGAGATTGAACCCACACCTCTCCCACACCCGTGGGAGAGGTGTGGCGCCGCGGCCAGGGCGACTGACGCTGGAATCTGGGGATCAGGGTTCGATCCCCGGCTCCGGCGGCAGGTTAGCCCAGCACCATGTGACTCTGGGCAATAGCTTGCTTAATCTTCCCGACGGCCCCCAGCGCCTAGAGACCCTTACTGGTGATTGTGCGCTTTACAAATGTGGATTATTATTATTATTATAATGCTTGCGCTCATGGGGTATATGCATGATCTCCCCAAATCTAGGTGGAGATTCGTAGCCATAGTGCTACTTATTGCTAAACGTAAAGTTGCCCTTAACTGGGGCAGCAAACGAGTGCCAACGTTGAAGAAATGGCTGTGCAGCATGGCCTACTGCAACATGAACAGCGACACTTATGCGTCACTACAGCCGCCGGCTGCTAGGCCCCTGTAAATATGGCCATTTCATGCTTACCTACTATCCAAGCAGGGTGCCGGCGATGCTCCATTATCACAGCCTCACATTAATATGGGTACAGGGACAAACAGGAGAACACACTGGCTCTCTGGGCAGCGGTCGGCATCATAGGGCTATTCACTTATGATTTCCATTATGATGATAATTAGTTCTGTTGGAATATCTGATGGCAATGTAGGCCCTGTCAGTTAATCTTGCTGACCTATATGTACAATTACAACATGCTTAACTGTAATTCACTGTGTTGTTGCAGTAATTATCATTGTGAAAATCAAAAAAGAAAGTTTTTTTTTAAAAATGACAAAACAATCAAAACAAAAGCGAAATTAGGAAAAAACTTGATACAAATTAGTTTTACCTCTACTTAATGATTTTCCAACACTCTTCATGTGGTCTTCCTCTCCATCATCTATCAAACCACTGCTGTGCATTGGATGTGAACTCTCTTTCAAATTGAGTGTGCTAGCTGCAGTCAGAGTCCTTTTTTTGATGGCACTTTTTTCACTTCGTCCACAAGACATGATGTCCGATTGACGACTTGTTTTTCTAATAACTGCATGGGCAGCAGGGGAAGAGACTCTAGAACCTGCGTGCAAATGTGATAATATAGAAGAGATGATCTTACACCTTTTTTGCATTCATTATACACCCAATAATTAGTCTCACTATTACACACAATTTTTCATAAGGCAACTAATATTAACTAAGGATTTGGAGACAAACAATACACCTGCAAAACAAGTAATCTCATTGCATCAAGGAAGAACTGTACCTTTCTTTAAACTTCCTTAATATTTTCCATCTCATCCATAACTTTTGAGACAATCTGGTGGACATTGAAATAAGAAAATGTTGTCTTGATGTCCTTCTGAATATTCAATAACCCTCCTAAGCTGACAATATAAGTTGGTGTGGAGAACAACAAATGTATACAATGACCTCAATACATATGATACTGCTACATAGAGACATTCAACAAACAAGTAGAAGTTCTAAACCCAAGAGTAATGCTATATACACTGTGGATGTGATATCAAGCAGCTTAGACAGCAGAGGACAGACATGGTATGTGGTGGAGCCATCATGTTTTGAACCCATAGTTCAGTGGTTCGCAAACTGTGCGCCACCAAGGCCAGCCAGGGGCGCCACTGTCACATTTGCTGAGAAGAATCCATTAGGTCCTAAACTTAGGGGAATCCAAAGTACCGTAGTTCAAAATCCGCCAGTGTCTGTTGATTATATTGATCACTTGGTTAGAGGGTGTGTTTTAAGTGGTTATACAGATGGGTCTTTCCTCTTTTTGCTTTGGTGGTCTTCCCTCCAATAAAGCGTCCTTGTCAATGACTCGAGTTGAGTAACTCCTTTTCACCATAATCCTTAGCTTGTTGTTTGAAATCGTTAAGGTCAATGCAGTTTCTTACTAAACGCAAGAATTGTACAGACGGGAGATTGTCCCTTAGATGTCTGGGGTGGAAGCTGTTATACAATAGGAGGCAGTTCATTGTAGTAGCTTTAATGTGTGTTGTTTCAGTTCTACCTCTTGTGAAAATATGTTGAGGTCCAGGAATATCAGTTTCTTGTTTGTTATGGTGTTGGTGAATTTCAAAAATAGTTTTGGTAGTTCAGCCAAGCTAGAAATTGGTGTGCTGTCTCTTCATTGCTGTTCTTTACGACCAGGACGTCCTCAATGTAGCGTTTCCATAAACGGATGTAGGACAGAAAAGGGTTACCAGGACTTAGAATCTTGTGTTTCTCTAACTGGTGTACGTATAGTCCCACTAAACTTGGGGCGAATGTGCTCCACAAGCTGGTCCCATGTTTCTGGAGGTAAATAGTGTCTTTAAAAAAAAACATTATTAGCTCAGGCCCAGTTACAGCAACCCAACACAATGTCTGGTGGGGTTTGATGTTCCCATTCGATTTCAAACAGTACATCCTCAATGATGTGTAATGTTTCAACATGTGAGAGGCTGGTGTACAAGCTTTCCATGTCCAAGCCCATCAGAAATTCAGTTTCTGGTTCAAAAGGTCTGTCTTGGAGAAATCTGAGGACATCTTTAGTGTCCTTCAGGTAGGTATCTGTCTTCTGGATTATAGGTCGCAAAAACGCATCAGCAAATTTTGACAGCCGTTTTCAGGATGGACCCTATGCCTGATACAATTAGTCATCCAGGTGGGTGGGTGAGGTTCTTGCGAATCTTTAGTATTGTGTAAAAGTACGATGTCACTGGAAATATGTTTAATAGGAAGTCTCGTTTTTGTGAGTTCGAGATGTGAGCAAGTGCTCCTTCAATCATGCTTGTGATATGTACTCGTAGGGCTTCTGTCGGGTCTTCTCTCAAAGGCTCATAATTTCTATCATCATGTAGGAGTCTCATACACTCTTGGTGGTATGCTTCTGCTGACTGGATAACTATAGGTCCGCCTTTGTCAGCAGGTTTTACGACTAAGTCTCTGTTGTTAGCCGATTCCTTTGTAGTATTGTGGAACACTCGGGTGACTTCTGGATTGATTTCCTCTAAATCCTTCAGCACTGCCTTCTCGAACGCCATAAACTCCACTGGTAGGGTAGCATTAGGAGGGGTGAAAGTTGACTTTAGCCGTAACCCTGTGTCGTCTTGTACAGAGGTATTTGGTTCCTTGTTGGCGAAATATGCCCTCAGTTTCAATTTCCTGATGAATTCGTTAACTTCTGTGCATAGTTTGAACTTGTCCATCTTCTCCGTGGGTAAGAAGGCTAATCCTTTTTCCAGGATTTCCATCTATGCGTGAGATAGGACGTGGTCCCTCAGGTTTACCCTAGACTACTTGTTTGCTGGTTGTAGCCTGGTTGTTGATTTCAACTCCGGTTTGTTCCTTGTCTGCTGCCCAACGTACTTGGCTCCTCCACCGAGAGCACCCCTCCTGGGACCCTGGCATGATCCTAAAAAAGGATTCTATGTGTAGTATTGATAATCATGGTGAATCGTGTTCCAATGGTTGAAAGGTACAGATCGGCCTTGTACTACTGGCGGGCCACAGAAAAAAGATACAGGGTACATTTGAGGTCCTTGGTTGGGACCCCATCCTCTTGTCCCGTGGAAGTCTTCTGCCTTGGTAGCTTACTCCACTATTTTTGCTGGAGTCAGAACTGTTTGAGCCTGTGTCCGATGGGTCACTGATGGTGTTGAAGTCCTGATATCCGCCAGATGGAACATAATCATATCGAATGTAGGGGTACACTCTTTCATTGCTGAACCTGCTAGTGTCTTTCTTCAATTTTGTAAATTTAAACTGCTTCAGAGTCACTTCAAAATTGTTCATCATTTGATTTAGTTCTTCTAATCTCTTCTTCGGGGAGCTAACGGACTGGTAGCTTTTCAGACGTACTTCTATTGTCTGTATTTCAGTTTTCAATTCCTGGGAGATGCGAGTGGCTGTTTTGATTATTAGGAATAGCCAATCCTGTGTACAGTGCCAGGAAATTAGTGACCAATCCTTTTTGAATGTTTTATCATGTTGGAAGATGAATGCTTCATTTCTGACTATGAGACCCTGTGGAACTGCATTAGCCCTAAGATATTCCATCACCATTAATCCATGTAGAGCATTTTTCATCTGGGTTCTCCTTAGTGAAGTCAATTCATCCCAATCAGTGCTGTCTGTGTTTGGTTTAGGGTTGCTCAGGCCTTTGAAGGGGGTGATTGTCGGCAGAATTCTTTCCACTTCTTCATTCGAAAAAGTGAGGCACATGATCTCAGTCTTGAGTGTGAGATCTATTTCTTATTTACAGAAATAAGGAGAAAGAAATTTCCATGGGAGGGCTACCCCTTAAAATTAAAATTCTCCCACAGCTGCGCGCTGTCTCAATTACGAATCAAACAAATGGGGGAGAAAGAGGCCAGGTTCGCTGTGGACTCAGCCTCCTGTCTTACATGACTAACCAAAGAAAGTCCACCCGTACTTCAAAAATAACTATCCTTCCAGTAGTTTTCTTTCTATTTAAGGGAAACAATATGTGTTCTTAAAACAAACCTCACCCACCAAATGTCCCTTGGAGCATTGTTCATCATCGCGTCCTTCCCGCCCTGTTTTTAATTAATTCGTTTTTGACTTCAAAAGAGTCAAGGAGGCATGAACCAGCATAGAGGTAATACACATACAATACAGGAAGTCCTGCCACTAATGGGCGGCCATTTTATTGAGTCAGCGGTCTAGTCACTGCAGGCAGAGTATGCAGGGCGAGGGTGCAGCTTTGATGATGCGGGTAGGACATAGCCAATCCCTTTTGGCAATAAGCATTCCCTGTAAGGTCTAACCAATTTCTCGATCATTTTGAAAACTTCTTGTGCTTTCAGTGTGTGACAACAAGTGCCCATCCCCCCCCACCCCATGCAGAGCTCATGGGGCCATAATTAGGCACTAAGCATTTATGTTAAACCAATACGTAACGTATTTTTTTCCAAATGCACCATTTTTTATTTTTTTTAACAAATTCACCATTTATGTCAATTCAGTCAGAAAAAGTTCAGCTCATCGATGCATGTATATAAGGAGCAGTTCCTTTAGCATATGGAAAATACCTCAGAGTGTGTGATTTGTGTTACGTACAAACAATTTCCTACGCACACAACATATCAATTTAAGTACAAAGTATTATTGGCATGCATCCATTTGGTTTAGTCCTAGAAATTAATATTTCACTTCTTCTTTTCTGAGCAATTTTTTGTCGTTTATTGCTCAAGAGATCTTACACAGGTTTTGCAGCCGCACTGACTTATTTAGATCATTACTAGGAGAGCGAGTTGTGGAGGAACAATATCGCACATTGATATAAGAATGGACAGAGAGAGATAAGGAAGCAGACGAATTATTTGGGAACATGACCACTGAGTCTGGTTCTAATCAAACTTCAACAAGTGGCAACAAGAATAGAAAAGAAGGCTTGAGAGATAAATTCCTTAAACTGGAAAGGTTAAAAAAGACAGAAAATGCCCGATGGTGGGATGCCACCACACTGAAACAATATTTGAGGCTTAAAAGAGTCCCTAGAGGATTGAGAGCACTGATTCTACCAACATACAATGAACTAGATGATGACCTTTTAACAAGATGGGAGGATTCACTAAGCATAAACTCATTCACATTGATGGATATTTTAATTGAATCCTCTGAACTTAAGGTTATCAAATTACAATCAGAAATAGATATTGTAGAATCTGAAATTAAAGAGTTAAATCTAAAAGAAGCCACAGATAAGAATTATGTTATCTTAAAGGACAGGCTGGCGTAAGATCTCTTGAGCAATAAACGACAAAAAATTGCTCAGAAAAGAAGAAGTGAAATATTAATTTCTAGGACTAAACCAAATGGATGCATGCCAATAATACTTTGTACTTAAATTGATATGTTGTGTGCGTAGGAAATTGTTTGTACAAATTCTAGGTTTTGTTTCACAAAACCTTCCAAAGGGTTCAAAGGGTTTCCCTTTTCCTGTGGCACCACCAGCTACATTTTTCCAACCAGACAGTTTGTCAGTAACTTAGCAGAGCGCAAGTATTCTCTGTAAACACAAAACCCATTTATCTTTGCGAATATGATTTGTGTTACGTGTTTTGTAATGTTTTGTTCGTTTTTCTAAAAGGGCAGCACAAAACATACAATCTGTATAAAAGGATTAATAATGCAAAAGTGAAAAAAGTATCACTTTTTGATCCACAAGTTGGTGATGTGTTTCCTCAATATAACATTATTGACAAGTTGACAATGTGATAATATCCTATCTTTCCAGATCATTTTGAAGAAATATACTGAATAGGTATTGTTTTTGCATGACAATATCTCTACTTCCCCTTAATAATAATTGATAAGACCAATTCAGGTCGTTTAGGAGTGGTCAAAGGGATCACTTAGTTTGGTACTGAAGAAAAGCCTTTGGAGATAGGCTTTAAACATGCAGACCAGGAGAGACACACCCATTATAGTGTTTTTCTCCCACCCCCCTTTTTAACAATACCAGCTATAGCAGTGGTTCCCAAACTTTTTCGACCTGCGGCTCCCCTTGACTTATTGGCCTTTGGCAGTGGCTCCCCCTTATGTCATTTTTATTGTATTCGGGTGGGTGGGATATAAGCCCAGCCTCGGCTCACTACCTTATGATCTCTTGGATCAGATATTTAAGTTACCCTAGTAAAGAGCCATATGTAGTTCCTTTTTTTTGAAAGAGCCAAGGAAGGAGATTTCCCAGATGTTTCTGGGTAGGAAATTGTGGAAAAGCAGACTTTTTGCCTTTTGAATCGAGTTCCATCCAGGGAGGGTTAGGGAGTTTATTTTTGATCCTTAGTTACTGTCTGAGTTATATAGCATGAGGAAAGCCCGTGAATACATTTGAAGAAATGGCAAACTATTCTGGTCCTCCATAAAATGGTCTCTTCCTCCCGAGAGCAAATGGACAACAGCATTTTGAGGTCTTTGGAGAGTGTGGACTCATAATGCAGGAAGACTAGCAAATACTTGATTACAGTATCTAGGGGATTTCTCTAGAAGCAGTTAGCACCGATGGTGGCTTCAAGTAGGAGTATAAAACAACCAAGCAATCGGAGCCCGTTCTCGCCGGCGCCGATGTGCGCAAAAAAAGCTGTGGTCCCGCCTAAGTGTGAGGTGTCAGACAGTGAGAAGAGGACTGTCTGGTATAATTTATTTTAAATATTTATAAAGCACATGGTTACCAAGGTACTGTTTTTCTGGCGCTAGGAGATTTAGATAAATTAAGAAAGGAGTTATTTAACATAAATATAACACATACATTTTATCGCTCTGTTGAAAATGTCCTCCATCCGAAGGGTGCACATTAGTGAGAGGGCTCACACCGTGTGTTTAGAAGTGAAAAGGAACACGGAAAACTCTGGAGGGAGAGAGGACACGGGAGTTGTGAGTGCAGAGCGAAGCAGAGTCAATTACACGTACATCTGTAAAACGTATTTCATCTTTAATATTTGGAAACCGCCAAGATTGTGAAGTTAACAAGTGCATAATGGGAGAGGATGCTTTGACGGAGCAGCTCTGTCACAAGGTAGGTGAAGGTATTTCATTTCCTTACACCTTGAAGGACCAGGCAGGGTTTGGGGAGGTTTCAATCACTATATGTGCAGTGTGATGTCCGTGATAAATGTTATTTTGACTGTGGTTAGCAAAACGTCAAGCACTCAAGTTTGTTTCAGTTCCTCATGTAGCCCTTTAGCATTCCCGTTTGAGCGGATGTACCCTGACACCAATCAATGAGGAAAATCTATCAGCATGGAAAACGAGAAGCAGTTCCGTAAAAGTGAAGACTATTTATTACATTGAAGCATGTTACGCACTCGGCCAAACCATGATGCAGACACCGACAGGTGGGGATTCCGTAACTCCCACACATGACACTGCCAAATGGGTTACTCGGGCCTGCAAATAGTTAATTTACAAACTTTGCGCATTAAATCTTATTCAGAACAATGTTCTAATGGCGCACAGGGGAGCCGCGGCGCACACTTTGGGAACCATTGAGCTACAGGATTTAATAAAAGTTAGGTTCCACGTAGCCAGATAGTTTTAACCCACCTTTTCTTGACCCTTCTGCGCTCACATCACTATATAGCCCACATCTTAGAAAGTGCTCTCACGTCTTTGTCGGTTGTAGCACGCAACGTCCCGGAGCGGGAAGAACCCGATGATGAAGCAGGACACCAAGGGACCTTTTGGTCGGTGAGGGATATTTTAGGAAAACTTATTGTTTACCTTAAATAGAAACAAAACTGCTGAAAGGATAGTTATTTTTGCAATACGGGTGGACTAAGTCAATTCTTAGACCTTGCAAGTGCAGTAATGCGCTAAAAAGTATATGGTCTGGGAGTTTGTCAACGGACTCCGCAGCACCATAATGACTTTACTGAAAAGTGTGAAGTTTGGTATCAGTCTTCTCAGTACATTAAATCCATACAGATGCCAGTGGGGGATTTCATAAAAAGGCACTCAGAGGGCATCTCAAAGATGCCCCTGAAAAACGACCTAACTCTATTGTCCTAGCTGAGTGGCTGTTCGCCAGCTGCCACCACAAGACATGTTTCTGAACCCTGGGGTCGAGAGCCTGCCACTTTCGGGGTCCTGGAAAAAAGCACATCCGGGGGCAAGGTCCCAAGCCTCCTCCCCCAGGATGGGCTGGGTCCACGAAGGGGAAGCTTCAAAGACCTGCCCACCTTGTGAGCTACCCCAGCCATTTGCTGCTCCAAACAACTGGCCCCCACAGGTTCTGACCCCCACTTGGAGCGGCAGAATCGGTTGGAAAAACAAATTAGGAGGAGAGGTATGCCCACCTTTGCCAACCTACCCCTCAGGTGGGGAGGTGTGGTGAAGCCCAACTCCTAGACCCCACCATCCTGAAGAAGGGGGGGACCCAGCCAACCAGTGAGGCCTATGCCCCTTCCCACTGGAAGGTAGCATAATAGGAGGTGTGCCCACCACAAGGAAGGGACCCATTGCTCCCGACCTATATCTACCTGTAACGACGCTAAGTTTAGTATTTTGGAGCAACCCTGCACGTTGCCTCCTCAGACAAGAGTTGACAAGAAGCCCGAAGAAGATGGACCTTAACAGCCGTGCTGAAAGAAGAAAGAGGAGGACACCCACTGACTTGGCACCAGCCCTACCAGCGTGTCCCAACCTCAGACTCCTCCAGCAGAACCTCGGTGTGTCCTGCAGAATGCAGCCCTCAAACTCCCAGAGAACCGAGATTGCAGTCAAAATCCCAAAAGACTGTCTCCCGTGAGCACCGGACTTGCTCAAAACCAACAAACTCTGACTCCGGCCGACTCCTTGAGTCTCCACTTCTCCGCTCCCGGCACCCCGAGCCTGAGTGACAGAATACCCTAAGGAGGTCCCCCTGGTGATCCTAGACTGGATACCAGTGACCCCTGAACCTCCATAAGTTCCTAAGCCAAACCTGCCGCAACAGAAAGCGACACACTGACCGACTTTGTGGCTGAAGCAGTCCAGAAGAACTAACCGCGACTGTCCGACTCTGTTTCAGAGTGCTGGCGGTCACCAGACGACGACTCCCAAAGAGCCCATTTGCCTACAACCGCTGACCGATTCCGACGGACCAACAGCTGAATCTGCAGCATCAGCCAAAACCGCATCCTACACCCTGTCGCCTCTGGTGGGGTACTTCTTGTGCTGGCCATTGGGACCTTCAGTGCTGTTCCCAACCACTGGAGCGTTTGTTTTACCAACCTGGTGGCCTGCTCGCCCGTACATCCAGTTCTGTTGTCCCAAGACAAAGGGTGTATCCTGAATATTAGTGTAATCTGTACTGAGCTTGCAAACGCATTATCTCTTTTTTCCTTCCATTGAACCAGCCTAGTACCTAGATATACCTGGCTGCATAAGAAAAGTAACTGAAAAGTAATGCAGACTATTTGCAAATACAAAGTAATTATTCTGTAACCAAACAATTGCATTCCACTGCACTCAAACTGTATTTAACTGCATTATTCTTGCAAAGTATATTTAAACTACCTGTACCAGGCGTGGCTTGGTTATCTATACTAATATAATAAAGAGAGGGCCCAAACCTTTGAGGCGGGTAATCTCAGGAACCACAGCAACAATCACAACACCCAATACAGTGTTGGAAAGGGCAGTTGCAGCAGAAGGACATAGGCTATGCAGACGCCCACCATATACATTTAAAAGGTAAAAGAACCGTGCCAGCAAAGTAGTCCCTGGTGGGCGTGTCTGCGTTGTGCTGTGGGCATGTGCTGTAGGCGTGACAAACGCTGGGAGCGTGTGGTACGTTCTGCCCTCCATGCCATGTCTCATATCGTGTGCTGATCCCACCCTGCTCCCTTTAAATACCCCTGCACCCCATAATCATGACCCATCCTTACTCCTTAAAATACCCCAACACCCTTAAACACTAACCCATTTTAACCCTATAAATATACCCTGTACCCCAAACCTATCCCTAAACCCTAAAAATACCCCTGTACCCCAAAGCCCAAACCTAGCCCTGAACCCTAAAAATACCCCTGTACCCCAAAACCCAAACATAGCCCTGAACCCTTAAAATACCCTTGTACCCCAAAACCCAAACCTAGCCCTGAACCCTTACAATACCCTTGTACCCCAAAACCCAAACCTAGCCCTGAACCATTAAAATACCCCTGTACCCCAAAACCACCCCTGAACCCTAAAATACCCCTGTACCCCAAATCCCAAACCTAGCCCTTAAAATACCCCTGTACCCCAAAACCACCCCTGAACCCTAAAATACCCCTGTACCCCAAAACCCAAACCTAGCCCTGAACCCTTAAAATACCCCTGTACCCCAAAACCCAAACATAGCCCTGAACCCTTAAAATACCCTTGTACCCCAAAACCCAAACCTAGCCCTGAACCATTAAAATACCCCTGTACCCCAAAACCACCCCTGAACCCTAAAATACCCCTGTACCCCAAATCCCAAACCTTGCCCTTAAAATACCCCTGTACCCCAAAACCACCCCTGAACCCTAAAATACCCCTGTACCCCAAAACCCAAACCTAGCCCTTAAAATAACCCCTGTACCCCAAAACCCAAACCTAGCCCTGAACCCTTAAAATACCCCTGTACCCCAAAACTCAAACCTACCTCTGAACCCTAAAAATACCCCTGTACCCCTAAAACCCAAACCTACCCCTGAACTCTAAAAATACCCCTGTACCCCGTACCCCAAACCTAGCCCTGAACCCTTAAAAAACCCCTGTACCCCAAAACCCAAACCTAGCCCTGAACCCTTAAAAAAAACCCTGTACCCCAAAACCCAAACCTACCCCATAGCCATAAAAATACCCATATACCCCAAAACCCAGACCTATCCCTGAACCCTAAAAAAAACCCTGTACCCCCAAACCCATACCTATCGCTAAACCCTAAAACTACCCCTGTACCCCATAACCCAAAACTATATCTGAACCCTTAAAATACTCAAACACCCCAAAACATATACCTCAGTACCCCAAAACATATACCCCTATACCCATACTTACCTTATCCAAACATTTAAAAAAAAAAAAAACACATGCTTTTACCATTCATGCATTTACAACTAATTTCGTTGTAAATGAATGCGTGGTAAAAGCATATAAAATGTAATGCCATGCGTTATAATGGCATTGCGGAGTCATTGTTCTTTCGTAATGAAAGTATGCGGAGTATTGGTATGCGGAAAGAAAGTTGCGGAATAATGGGTGTTTAAGTAAGTAAGTACATTGGTGGCACGCCGGCCCATATCTCCAGCAACATACTAATTTTTTCACCACCCATTTGAAAAATGCACAGGTCTCTCTCATTGATGGCCAGCACCGACATACACTTTTAGACACACCTAACGCCACAAGTTCTAGAATTGCAAACTTTAGAGCTGGGGAGCTACGTTCGAATCTCGGCATCAGCTCAACATCCTCTGATTCCAGGCAAATCGCTTTGTCTCCCCGTGCCTACCACAAATGAATGTGTTCTTCTGTAATGTAAATTGTGCTCAAGCCATGTTGTCGAGTTTGCGCTATATAATATTGCAAGGAAAAATAAAGTAGGGAAACTAGAGTTCACACACTACTGAACGTGCACTCAAGTGCATCAGCAGTGCACTGTGAATCGGAGCGTTTCACAGGCCTGTCACAGATAAGAAATGCTATCAAAACGAAATCCTACAAAACAATATACTACTGGCCGGCAGTAATTCATACCCGGACAACGTCGGGACGGGCTGCTAGTAGAAAATAAAGTACCACTAAACAATATTTTTATACAAACAAATTGGTCTAAGTTCAGTCTTTGAGTGTGTGATATAATTTCTTGACTGAGTTTGTACAATAAATGCTTAGCACTACCCTCTGATAAAGCCTTACTGATCGCCCACACTACCACAAATAGAGAGTAAGGTATTAGCTAATTTTATCTCTGCCTACCTTTGGGCTTCCACTGGACTCTGTGCACCCTATACCTTACTTTGGTATAGTAAATACAGAGCCAGGTTCCTACAACTAATGCCTACTGCGTTCCCCAAGAAGTAAGTTTTATCCAGGCAAGAAGGAATGACATACTTTGCTGCATCTTATGAGCCCTGAATGGTTTGATCTAAAGAGGCCGTTAATTTCTCAGAAACAGACGGCAAGATATTTTGAGTCATGTCCCAAAGGATGTACATATAGCGGCCCAATAGACAGACTGCCTTGACAGATCTCAAAGTCCAACTAGGAGAGGAAAACATTTGCTTTCCGAGTGCCTCAATCCTTTTCTACTCTGTGCATTGGGGTTGTAGGGAATGCATTAGGGTATACTTTGCTGGTGGTTGTCTGGACCATCAAACTCTCAAGAGTAGGGTGCTGTGTATCAAAGTACGGGTCGCCCTGCGCCAACCTATGAAGCCTGGCCACATGCCTGTTTCCTGTGGGCAAGAGCAGGGCTTCATCCAAGTGCTGATAACACTGAATCAGGACTTCATTAAATGGAAATAAGGGCTCAGATGTAGCTGTCCCCGGGTGCAAAACCTCAATAAGGGCGTAAAGTCTTGACTTCCAGTTAAGATAGCTTTAGATCCAGGGCCTCAGTTGTATGCCTAGTCACCACTAAAAAGGATGTGCTTTCTTCTTACGGGGTCCAAGTGCAGACAACACCTCATGCCTGAGGTATCCAGCCCCCTGGCCTCTGGTAAGTCCATGTAGATGTAATCATCATCGTAATGTTGAGGAAAGTACTCCCCATCAACATCACTGCCATAATCAGGTTGATTAGAGTTCATACCAAAAAGGCGATAAAATCTCTGAGGAAGGCCTCGTAGAAGAGGGAAAGTTTTGATAGAATCTGAGCATACTGGGTCCGGGTGCGCAGCAATGGAATAAAGATGCGACCTCAGGAAGGTTTGAGGCAGATTCGGCTCAAGGTGTTCAGCAGGGGATTGGCCTCCGATGATACCAGGATTAAAATCAGTAAAAAGGGACTGGTCTATATTGGAGGTGGAGTGAAATTGACACCATGATTAATGAGGAACCAAAGGTGGGTTTGAGGGGCACAGACCGTGTGGATGACAGATTTGCAGACGGTAAGATGACTTGAGGCCCCTGGGTCCCAAAGGCAAGCCAGAGTGTAGTGTAGTTCCTATATTCCCAATAGGCTCTGCGCATTGGAATAACATTAACGATAGTTTAGACGTAGGACTGAGGTCGACTAGGTCTCTATTGAATATGTTAGACTTAATTATGAATGCCAGCTAGCTCCGAGGTCACTAGAAACTTTCTCGAGTAAACAGGTAGGTGTTAACTTTCCTAAATAGACAAGAAGGGATTAGTTTCTGACAACCGCATAAACATGACAACTTTGCTCCCTCCAGAATAAGGAGTATATCTCCAGAGTCGCGGAAACAATAGATAACTATTTCACTCAGTCAATCGTGCATACTTAGTTTCACCAGAAGCGCAGAGAAATAGAGAGACGGGCGTTTTCAATAAAAGTGGTTATTTATTGAACAGTCTTCTTTCTCATGCAAGAGAAGTGCGTTGCCACAATTGCAATACTTGTCATAAAGTAAAGTGCGTACAGTAAAAGGAGTATTATAAAATAATACTGTAAAAGCATGGTATGGTTTCTAAGCCATCCAGTGTTTAAAACAGATAAAATATATACATATATAAAATCATGACTAAATGTACTCAACTGGTGCTTCTAAGATACGCCTACCCCGGTGTACCTAACCTAAGCCTAGTACGTGGGAAGGAGTAAGTGAGCTGCAGTTTAAGTTAAGATCGTTTTTGCCAAGAATCTGAATCAAGAATTCTCTAAGGGTCTAATCAGCTCCATACCTTGTTTATAGAATGAAGGAGGTCTAGTATCTCGTTCTCAGGACTCGATCTCCCAGCAACCCGCAAGGGTGATTGGAAACACTGGAGCTGGATTTCTCGGCAGGAGAAAAGACAGCGTCTCTCTCAGTGCGTCAATGGGAGGGTCAGCTTCCTTCGGCACTTTCCACAGCAGGGTGTCGGGCAAGTAGATAACTGATCTGCTCCAAACCACCGTGTGTTTTGCTAGGGCAGCTGTTGGTATATTTATACCTGGAAGATGCCAAGTTTGATGTAAGGTTGGACATAAGACGTCACTAAGAACTCGCAGTTCTTTTTAAGACCCCAGGAGTTTTAGGACAAATCAATACAGAAGCAGGGGGAATTCCCGGGCTGCTGGAGGCTTGGTTTGTTTAAGAACGCGTTGTGCTTTCTGGAGTCTATGGGAGTAGCCTTGCCGTATTTGGACTGCATTGGCTATGACTAAATATGGATATGATTCTTATGCCTTTATAAGGATATGATTTGTTATAACCACATAAGGGCATAGATCGGGAATATTTAAATAGGGTCCTAGATACGTTCACAACACCCACTCCACGTATAATGTCCATCATTACTAAATACTAAGCAATATTAAACATATAACTATGCATGTGTTTTCCAGCCCACCCCAAAATATATAAAATGCATTTGAAATGGTATGTACTCGAAAAATGAGTATTATACTGTATGTTTTCAAGCAGTGGTATCATTCAGATAATGCATATAGTACATTGAAATATGGACTGAATGAAGCATGACATTTTACATTTATGAAATGGCTCTTAATACAGAAGAGAAGGTCGAGACCATTTCTTCACATTTATACAAGATTGTACATGTGCTAGAGGCTAAGTCAAAATATTGTCTCTAGAGTTTCAAAAATAGAAATCTTGTTCTCTAAGAATAGTTCTACTTTAAGCAGAGTATCATGTGCCCAAAAAAATGTAAATATTTTGGGAACCGAGAAAAATAGTTTTGCTTTCAGGAAAAATTAGTTCCACATTTTTGTAGAAGTTTTTGTTTTTCAAAATTGAAGGCCGAATTCAGAGTTCAGGGAACGCTTCGTGCTCATGTTTTGTTTTAAAAGTTATTCTCGTTGTTAGGGGAGAACATCAACTCAGATAGGCTGGCAAAGAATTCGTCTACGACAGTAGGTGAAAGTTGGACCAAGTCCGAAAAAATAGAAATAGTGCATATATGAGAACATTGCCATCATCGGTGTCTAGATCAGCAATGGTCACAGAAGGTTGTACCTCTGTGCCGCTTTCATCTCGTACCTCACCGCCACCTAATCGTAATGGTGAGGTCTCAACGAATACCGTCATCAGAATAGGTAGCCGCTGGGGACAACACGTTGCATGAGCCGTTACCGAACCAAGCAAAGTATCGATATCCAAAGGTACTGCTGATGGAAGTGTGAGACAGATGTCCAACACGCATTCTTCTCCGCATAGCAGGCATCGTAGAACAGGTTGGTCTGAATGAAAGAAACCAGGTGGTATTCAGATTTCTTAGCCGAGCCAAGCAGAGGACTTTAGTAATCCGCTCTCAGTATCGCATTGCTAGGATCGTGTCTTCCATTGTTGCCTGAGTTGTGTTTATGGCTGGATTTGCCATATCGGAGTAGAAGGAACAAAAATAAAATTCCTGCTACGAGTCCCAAGATGAGAGGCAGGCCGCCAAACACAGAGTGCACGAAATTCGGGAAGATGCTCAGGACTGCTTCAAAGGGTGCTAATAGTCCAGAAAAAATTGTCTTAAATACATGTGCGATGCCACTGGTATCAGACATGTTTAAGATTTGGCTTAACATTTCTACGAAATGTACGGGGCAATTTGTCGATAATAATGCATGTATCTCTGCTGCTGTCCTTGCAACTTGCAGATCATACGTTTCTCTAGACGAGGTTAAAGGCACAGTTGTTTGTAAAAGAATAGACTTCATTCTGCTTAAAGTATCAATTCGAATAGAAGAGATATTCAGAGAAGGCCATATTGCTGCCTCCTTGTCTGGTTTGCTGTTTGGATACAATACTTGCATACAGCAAATGACCCTGGAAGTAACGCTCACGAGATAGGCCGTTCCTGGCACCATGCCACAACAGCTGTTATCACTTATTATAACGTAACTGCCATTGGAAAGTTGTCTGAAAAAAGGCTCTATCTGTGTAGCAGGGGTGCCGTGCAGGTGGCATGAAAGGTTATTTGATGAACCTTTGCAGGCCCCATGCAAGTTAATACCTTGACACAAAAGTGTACCGCTTAGTGAATTTTTACAGTTGTTACCACTAAGAAACACCTCTGTTTTCCCTTCACTGTAACATCTATGTGTATAAGGTAGATTCCAGGTCGACTTGATGTAACCTTTACCCAACCTTTCATACAGGCCTGCTGGTATATGCTTTTGGCAATATTGAAACTGAAAAGTCGTTATCGGAATTGTAATTGTACCATGTATTATCCATGCAATGACAGGTCGTTCTGACATTGTCAACAGTAATTTTTCTAGTTTTTCAATGCTCAGCACAGTATAGTCTGCTGCTTTTTGTGCCAAAGAGATTTGTTTATCTGTAAGGTTAAAGATAGAAAATAATGACGTTGTGTTGATTAGACGCCATGGCACGTAGCCTGAACGCAGATTTTGTAACGTCCAGCCTAACTGTACAATAGAACGTAATTGGGACTGGCCATGTTGTAACATTAGCCTATCCTGTTCTATTATATCAATAGCAGATGATACAATGCTGTCCAGTTAATATATTCTGGAGGACAGAGTCGTTAACCCATTCTCCACTACAGACGGTGATTTTTCCGAATGAATAGGATCAATTTCTCGTATTTTTTCAGCAGTTTCAATTTGCATTACTTTCCAAGCTTTGTTGTAAGCAGCGTATATACCGGCGTATATGAAATGTTTTTGACACTGTTTGCGAGGTCCCAATATGAAATCTTGCAAGTCAGCACCTTCTTTAAGTAAAGTCAAGAGTTGCTTAATTTCAGGCAGTGTAGCCATTCGAGGCATAGTTTTCCTACACTGTATGTTGTAACTATCCCTGGATGTTGTCTCTGGGAATATCTTGGGTCTGGCCTGTTCTGTTTGAACCCCTGTCTTTTATTCAGGAATCTATCTTGACAGTTATTAGTGTCTGCGGGCCAGATCAACCATTTTCTCCAATCAGGATTAGTTCTCTTTTGTTGTAAAATATGGGATACGTCTATCTCCACATCTGTAGTGCTATTACTATCAGGTATGGGATTTGGAATAGACGGTTTGTTTAAGTCTTTTATCTTGGCTAGGCCAAGGCAGGTTGTTTGTTGAATGGTGTCATTTAGGAATATTATCTGTTCTGGGATCATGCAGGCTCTAAATAATGATTCTAGACCTTGTACCTGCCATTCTTTTCTACCCCCGATGGTTTTTGTTTTAATGTTGTTTTTCCAAAATTCAAAACCAAATGTAGACATTTTTTCATAAAATTTTGTGGAATATATCAATTTAGTGTTTGTCAACATATTTTTCATTCCTGTCTTATTTAACATTTTAAAATAAAACGTTTCTGGATCAGTGATGTTAAACCCTGAGAAGTATGCGAATTTCTCAGAAAATGTTTTCGAGCTGCCTTTTGGCGGTGTTGGACAATGTTCCCATTAATTAAAGGTAAAAACATTTCTAGGATTAGCAGATTTATGCAAATAGTGATGCCCATAATGATTAAAGCAATACATTTCTTCATAATTTGATGAGCCTTCTAAATAATCATGTTCTGTAAATTTTGCTGACATTTCTAAATCTGACATCATATTATTAATATTTTCAAAGTCCCAATCATCAGAGAAAGTACTAGGTGATAAAAAGTCACTTAATAAAACCTTGAACTGATGTGGATATTTCAAGAGTTCAACCGGGCCACTAATTTCGTAATCAGTAGCGTCCCATGCTACACCACCAGGTATAGGAATGGCTGTGATGTTTACTGATGATAGTTCTCTTTTTTCGATGTGAGAAGATCTGTGAGGCTTTAGGACCAAGTTGATGTTCTGACTTGCTGTGTCCATTGTACTATATTTTCCATCAATGAATTTTCCCAAACCTAAAACCAAAATGAGCCAGAGTAGGAGGAAAAGTACACCTAACACAATCCATAATTCAATCCATGGTGAAATCCGATATGTTTCTTCGAGTTGATGAAAGAGTTCAGTCATTTTTTCTTTGAAAGTTTTAGTTGCTGGCGTTTCTTCATGTTCACTTGGATCATCAGAAAAGTCATAGAAATTGATGAAGTAGCCAGATGCAGTTCTGTCAATTATTGGAATTGCTTCCGGATTTTCATTAATCTTTGTACCTGTGTAGTCAGAGGCTACATCATTGTAGATTGGTGTTTCTTGATGAACTGTTGCAATTTGGGTTTCAAGAGGCACAGGTTCCATGGCTTTGTTGCATAGTCCTTTTTTATTCACTGCAGGTTTATCAAATGTGATTAGTCTCTCAGTTTGAACCTCTTGAATTGTAGCAAGGTTTGGTCTTCTGCTACTTCTTGGGAGTCCACTGGGCCTACTACTTATTATTGGCCACATGATTGTGGTTTTACCAGGTCGATTGATACAAATCTGTTCTCCTTTTTACCAGCAAGGGGCGGTAGTACTACTGATTTTGTTCCGCTGACAGCTAAGACAGGTACTGCTTTTCTGTAAGAAGGCCCAAATTCCTTCTTCACCGCGATCTTTTCTCTGACCAGATCCCCAATCTTTGGAATCCAGACAGGTCTTGCTGGGACAGGTGGTTTTTCTTCAGTGGCCGTTGGCTTTACCTTTGTGTTACTTAGACTTCTTCTTGTTTCATTTAAGTCCTTTAAAACAGCCAAACGATCTTTGATATCAAAGGTTTTTTGTTCCACCACTGTAGTCTGACAATCGAGGTCACTGATGATCATTCTAGTACCAAACAAAAGTTCATACGGAATGATTCCCCCCAGAGAATTTCTTGGCAGATTATTAAGACTACGTTGGACACTTGTTAGATGTTTGACCCACCCGTCACCCGAACCTAATACCCTCGCTGTTATGGATAGCTTTATGTCACGTTTTTTTCTCTCCACTACCGCATTTCCCTCGGGATGGAATGGACTAGAGTACCGCAATGCAATGCCCAAGCTGGCCATGGCCTCCTTGTAAGCTCGAGAGCTAAACGCAGGACCCTGGTCAGAATGTAGCATGCCAATTGCGTATGTGCCGATAAAGACTCGCAAATCTTTTATAACAGTTCTGGCGTCAGCCGAGCGCTGGGGCCACATCTAAATGAATCTCGTCTTAATAATTATGGGATCGCATTTTTGCGTCTGGATGTCTGCATATAGATAGCCTAATGCTGTCTAATAGAGGTGTCTGGGCTGGTGTCTGGTCCGGTTCACAACTGTGATCCCTGTTGCAGTCCTGACGCACAAGTTACTACTTGTGTAACGATATATCTGTAGGAGACATTAGTTAGTGATAGATTCCTTACCTTAGAATATCCCCAGGCGTCAGACTGGATCCGGAAATGTTTGCGTAGCAATACTCCTGCGCGTCGGTAGGCGTCGTCTGCGGCTCCGCGTCTGTCGGCGGCGGCTCCGCGTCCATCGTCGGCGTCGTTAGCGCCGGAATGACGTCGTCGGAGTACTTAGACGCCGCCCATGCGCGCTGACGTCAGTTCTGATACACAGCTTTTCCGCGCCAGATACGCAGAGCCATGATAGAACCAACACTGGTGTCAAGAAACTAGGGCCCTGAAAGGGGATGACATTAACCCTAGATATCGGTTCGCAGAACGGGGAGGATGGGTGGGTCGGTAAGGAATCTATCACTAACTAATGTCTCTTACAGATATATCGTTACACAAGTAGTAACTTGTGCATCTGAAAGAGACACGTTAGTGATAGATTCCTTACCTTAGAATAGATACCCCAGCAATACCAACCCCGGTGGTGGGTATGCGAACCAATAATCACACCAGAAAGTCCTGGAGGACGGAACGGCCAAAGAAGCCCTCCCTCCGGACTTGACTGTCCAGGCAGTAGTGTCGTGCGAACGTGTGCAACGAGGCCCACGTAGCTGCCTGGCAAATGTCCTGCAAGGGCACTCCCCGGCCCAGGGCAGTTGTAGTCGCCGTGGCCCGAGTGGAATGAGCCCTCAATCCAACAGGGGGCTCCTTAGCCATGGAGTAACATGCCTGGATACACAAGATGATCCACCGGGAGATGGTCCGCTTGTGTACCGCCTTCCCCTTCTTAGCGCCCACGTAACCAACAAAGAGTTGGTCATCCACCCGGAACTGGCGTGTGCGATCCAAGTAAAATGAGAGAGCACGTTTTGGGTCCAGACGGTGGAGCCGCTCTTCCTCTTTAGAGGGATGCAGAAAGAAGGTTGGCAAGGTGATGGACTGCCCGATGTGGAAGGCTGAGACAACCTTGGGCAGGAAAGATGGCTTGGTATGCAACACAACCTTGTCTGGATGGACAGAAAGGAAAGGTGGAGTACAAGAAAGGGCATGGAGCTCACTCACTCTCCTGGCAGAGGTGATGGCAACCAGGAAAGCAGTCTTCAGAGTCAGAAGGCGAAGAGGACAGTTGTGAAGTGGCTCAAAGGGAGCGCACATCAGGAAAGTAAGAACAAGGTTCAAGTCCCACTGGGGCATCACGAAGGGAACGGGAGGGAACATGTGTGTGATGCCCTTAAGAAATCTATTTACAATAGGGGACTTGAACAGAGAAGGCTGATCAGGCAGCTTAAAGAAGGCAGAAAGGGCAGAAAGGTAGCTCTTGACAGTGCCCAGAGCAGAGCCCTGCTGGGCAAGAGACAGAAGAAAGAGAACCTCAGAAAGGGGGGCAGAGAGTGGGTCCACAGCCTTTGCTGTGCACCATGCCACAAATCTGTTCCACCTGCAGGCGTATACCGACTTTGTGGAGGGACGCCTGGCTGCCAGAATGACATTACAGACTTCGGGAGGCAAGTCAAATGGCCTCAACTGTCGCCGCTCAATCTCCAAGCTTGTAGGTGGAGACTGGACAGGTTCGGGTGGAGGACCGTCCCCTGCTGCTGCGACAGAAGGTCCTCCCGAAGAGGCAGACGAATCGGGGGATTCACTGACATGCTGAGTAGCTCGGGATACCAGTATCTTCGTGCCCAGTCCGGAGCCACAAGGATAACCTGGGCCCGGTCGCGCCTGATCTTCAGCACTCTGGGCAGAAGTGGTATAGGCGGAAAGGCGTACAATAGACCGCAACTCCACTCGCGACAAAAAGCGTCCAACGCGCAGAACTGATGACATTGCGCGTTCTCTTCGGTGGCGAATAGATGTAACCAAGGCTCTCCCCACTGCTGAAAGAGGCCTTGCGCCGAGCTCAGACGCCATTCGTGATCCATCATGCACCGACGGCTGAGTTCGTCCGCCCTGGCATTCAGAGAACCTGCCAGGTGTTGAACCACCAGGGTCACGCCCTGATGTTCCAGCCACTGCCAGAGGCGCAGAGCCTCCTGGCATAGGGTCCACGACCCCACCCCGCCCTGTTTGTTGCAGTACCACATGGCGGTGGTGTTGTCCGTGAACACCTGCACTACACTCCCCCGGACAGAGGGGAGGAATGCCTTCAGTGCTAGACGAATCGCCCGTAACTCCAACAGGTTGATGTGGAGCCAGGCCTCCGCCGGAGACCAGAGTCCTCTGATCTCCGCCTCTCCCATGTGGCCACCCAGCCCTGGAGGGGCGCGTCCGTCACAACTACGTGCTCCGGGTGGGTAGGGAAAGGGATCTGCCACTGACCCAATCGCGGTCCGTGAGCCACCACTGCAACTGTCTTGCAGTGCCCTCCGAGTTCAAGACATGGTCGGACAAGTTGCCCTGATGCTGGGCCCACTGAAACTTCAGGTCCCACTGCAGAGCCCGCATCCGCCACCGGGCGTGACGCACCAGTAGGATGCAGGAGGCCATCAGTCCCAGAAGCCGCAGCGTCAACCTGACCGAGACTCGGGATAAAGGCTGGAAGATTGGAATCAGAGCCTGAATATCCCGAACCCGCTGTTCGGGAGGGTAAACCCGAAACTGCGCCGAGTCCAGAACCGCTCCGATTAAGAGGAGCTTCTGAGAGGGACACAGGTGCGACTTGGGCACATTGATGGAGAACCCCAGCAAGTGCAGGAGGTCGGCCGTAGTCTGTAGGTGGCTGACGACTGTCTGGGGCGAGCCCGCCTTCAACAACCAGTCGTCGAGGTAGGGGAAGACTGACACCCCTAACCTGCGCAGATGAGCTGCGACCACCGCCATCACCTTCGTGAACACCCTTGGGGCACTGGTAAGGCCGAAGGGGAGCACGGTAAACTGAAAATGCTCGTGGTCTACCGTGAACCGCAGGTAACGCCGGTGGGCCGGCAGGACGGGGATGTGAAAATAAGCGTCCTGCAAGTCCAACGCTACCATCCAGTCTCCGGGGTCCAGGGCAGCTAAGACCTGAGCCAAAGTCAGCATCTTGAACTTCTCTTGTCGGAGGAAGCCGTTTACGTACCGTAGATCCAAGATAGGGCGCAGGCCCCCCTTGCCCTTCTTGGGCACCAGAAATTAGTGGGAGTAACATCCACACCCTACTTCTGGCCCAGTAACGCGCTCGATGGCCCCCTTGGCCAAGAGGGCCATGACTTCCTCTTGCAGAAGTCGTTGCCATCGCCCTGCCCAGTGAGTCCGTGGTATCCAGCCCACACCGGATAGAGTATCGTGCCGCATCTCGACCCTCCCCAAGGGCTTGGGCAAGTTTAGCCCGGACCTCCTCCGGGCATTGTGGCAGCACGTCCGCAACCGTGTCCCACAGGGTGTGGATGTAGTGGCCCAAGAGACACGCGGTATTGACAGACCGCAGTCCCAAACTCAGGGGCGAGAACACCTTCTTTCCGAACTGTTCATATCTCTTGGATTCCCGATCGGGGGGGCCGTCGGGAATGCGGTCTGGGAAGTGGAGGCCTGGATAACCAGGCTCTCGGGGGTGGGATGGGTGGACAAAAAGCAAGGGTCGCTCGGAGCCGGGCGGTAGCGTCTGGCCACGTTCCTATCCACAGGCGGACCTGTGGCGGGCTTGGACCAAGTGCCCACAAGAACGTCACATAAGGCTTCATTAAACGGCAGCAGATGCTCACTGGAGCTTGCCTGCGGTTTAAGAAACTCAGTGAGGAGGTTAGTCCTCACGGCCGCAACGGGCAGCTCAAGGCCCAAGGCCTTGGCTGCCCTCGTCAACACTACGCTATAAGCAGCCCCCTCCTCCGTAGCCACGGTGGGAGGGGAGACAAATCCAGTGTCTGGCGAGGTGTCAATACCACTGGCCTCCCCAAGCTCATATGTCCAGTGCTCTTGAGACTGGCACTCCTGTGCCAGAGGGTCCTCAGACCCCTCCCAATCACCTCCGTCACCAGTCTCCTGTAACCCAGGGTCAACAGACTGGGCCTCCTCATGGAAATAAAAATCTCCAAAGGCCGTCTGAAGCGGCGCCCAACGGCGCCGTTCCGGCGCCAGAGTCGGACCGAAGGGAAGATTGGGGACGGCGTCCACAATGGGCGCCGAGGGAGACACCCTCGGGGCCGGCGCCGGTGAGGTCGTGAGGTCGACCGGCGACGCCCCGGATCCAGAAGCAGATCCGGTGAGGTCCTGCGGCGCCGGGACCGAAGTCGACGGCGGCGCCGGGGCCGAAGCACCCGGCGGCGTCGGGGCCCGAAGCCCCCGACCCGCTAGGGCCTCCAGCCGGGACCGCTGGGCCCGAAGGCGCCGCGGGACCCGGCTGAGGAGGGAGGGACCTCATGGCCATGAGGTACCGCTCGACCTCCTCCGGCGTCGCGCCCAGGGAACCGAAGGTGTGGGGCAGGCGGCGACGCTTGCGACTCTCTTGGAGCCGCGTGGGCGGTGTCGCCCGAACCCCCGGCTGCATCGTGCGAGCGTCGGGGTGGGTCGGAGGAGCAATGATGCCGCTCCCACCTCTCATGCCTCTTACCTGAGGACTTGGATCCCGACGACCGATGTCCACTCCCGGAGCTGCGGGGACTCCGACCCCGCGACCGGTCTCTCGACCTCCCGTGGGACCGGGACCTGGAATGGCGCGGGGCCGACTGCCGGAGCTCGAGCCGCTTGCGGGACTGCTCCCGCCTAGCCTTCGACGTCAGGGCCCGGCAGTCGGAGCAGGTGCGGTCGTCGTGGTCGAGGCCTAAGCACTTCAGGCACCGGCGATGGGGGTCCGTGACCGACATTAGTCGGTCGCACTTCGAACAGGGCTTGAACCCGGGCATCCCTACCGGCACCGTTGGAGTCGAAGACTCGAGTAGAGAAATGATCAAAAAGATCAAAAAGTTTAGTCAAAAAATGACTAGGGGTAGAGCTTCTCCGGATCTGCGCTAGCTGGCGCGGAAAAAAGAAGACCTGACGTCAGCGCGCATGGGCGGCATCTAAGTACTCAGACGACGTCATTCCGGCGCGAACGACGCCGACGACGGACGCGGAGCCACGGACGACGACTACCGACGCGCAGGGGTATTGCTACGCAAAAATTTCCGGATACAGTCTGACGCCTGGGGATATTCTAAGGTAAGGAATCTATCACTAACGTGTCTCTTTCAGATAATACATAGCAAAGTTATAAATTTACATGCTCATCCCCGGCCACCAGTATTGTGATTGCAATTCTATTAGAGATTTCAAGATCTCTTGGTGCCTCAGACCCATTCCTATGTGTGCTTCTTAAATCAAGTAAGCTCTCCGGTTCGTGTTTGGAATTACTCTGTCCACCACTCCAGGGATTCGAGCAAACGGAACGGAGTTCGCATCAATTATGAATGTATTTCCGAGTGATTAATTTAGAGATAACGCCGCATAGTTGCCTTCCATTGAGGCTTTTACTGCTAGTAGCGTTTCTCCATCTATTTGTTTATTAGAACGCTTTTTTGTAGCTACGGAAGCTGGTTTGACAGCTGCCGCTGTGGCTCTGTTACCCAATGAATTCCCTGCAACGTGAACGCCATCACGTTGAAGACTCTGCGTATGTATCACGTGAGTCTTTCGTAGTTCTTTTTGTAAAAGAACTACTTGTTCCCAAAGTTTTTTATGCTTTATTGTGGCACCTGTCTCATCTTTGTAACCGTTCTTAATCCAGGTCTGCATGTAATTATTGTAAGACTGGACGCAGTAATGCGAATCGCACACTATTAGTGTGGGGAATTCGCGATCGGCATTTTCAAGCGCCATCTTTAAAGATCTTATTTCAGCTCGCTGAGCTGTACAGTTTGAGTGATTCAGTTTTTGTGACCATGGGTCTAAATTAGCCTAAGCGACAGCAACCTTTAACAATCGCGCATGCTGCATTGTAAACTTGTTTTTCCACAACGTAGTGTTGTGCAAATCTATCCGTGTAGATTACACAGGTGTACTGTTCGAAAGGCAGAATTTCGATTGACAGAGGACATTCATGTTCTTATTCCAGATCTTCTAATTTTTTCATTTTTGGATCAAATGCATGTCTCACGTCTGTTGCAGCAAGAGAATTTTCCCATTTTATCCATTTTGGATCTAAAGCTTTAGCATTCGGAATGCTTGGTCTTGTTACTTCCTCAAGGGCTGATACTGCTGTTAAAACAGATATGCTCTTCCCTTGGGCTAGGGCTCTTTCTTTTGCTACAGCAGTTTGAACCGCAGTTAGAATTTTTTCGGTAGGACTGAATTTCATTTCAGCTTGTGTGTACAAGTGTGATTTATAAGCTATTGGTACAGTTTCTCCCTCATTAGAGGTTAGGTACGTAAATCCGCATCTTCCTGGGATGACTCTGATTACAAGGTTGCGTTCGTTTGCGCATGTTTGCAGTTTTGTTTTAGTTAACATATCTCTTTGTATTGATCTTAATATTTTTGTGTGTTTCTGAGTCCAATTGATTGGTTTTATTAATTGGTAGAGAGGTTCAACCCTCTCTGCATAATTTAGAATGTAAGTTCTTCCGAAATTCAGGAAACCTAGAATTGATTGTACGTTTTTCAGCTTCTTTGGAGCTTGGAGTACTGCACACTTCTCTAAGAAGTTGTCTGCTAGGCTTTTGCCTTCACTTGATAACTCATATCCCAAAAATAGGACAGTGAGGTGGGCAATTTGTGACTTCTTAAAGTTGAATTTGTACCCTTCAGCTGCGAACCCAAGTATAATGGTGTTCACTCTTTTCAAGTGTGTCTCCAGGTCATCGTCTGTAAGATAGATGTCATCGACATAAGATAATGCCTCATCATCATACATTTGTAGTAATTCTGTTACCCTGGCTGAAAATAATCCTGGGCTGTTCTTGAATCCCTGGGAGAAGACGACAAAATTGCTTTTGTGCCCCCATACAGGAGAAAGCAGTCAAATACCTGCTTTCAGGTGCAATGTTTTGACAGAAGAAACGATTTGAAATATCTAATGTCGTTTTATATTTTTTGCGCACAATGTTATTCATTAGTGCTGCACTGTGAGTTTTGTACTGCAAATGTTTTGCAACAAGAGTTTAGGTGTCTGTAGTCCAAAACTAGACGATATGAATCGTCTGGCTTGGAGACAGGAAACAAAGGATTGTTCATTTGTGAGGTGCATGTTTCAATCACCCCCTGATATTCAAGTTGATCTAAGATCTCCCTGACTTGTTTTTTAGCTTCTTGCTTAACAGGATACTGCCTTTGTGCAGTAGGTTAATTTTTTAACTGGATTTTATGGTGAGGAGAATCCTCATCCCATCCTACATGATTTTTATATAATGCAGGTGCTTGGGCCACCCATTTTCTATCATATGTGTATTTTTTATGAATTGGAATGTGATTTGAGAAGGCAGGCATAATCATTTCTTCGCCATGTGGGCACTCCCTGACAAACTCTGGTGGCCAGTCTTTCTCTGCTAGCAGGATATCATAGCCTTTAGATAGGTTCTCCCAAAAGAGACCTTTTATTTTCCTAGTTTTGTCCCCTTCTATACGTAATGTTATTTCATATAATTTATGGGGCACACTAACTCTGGTGTCTGCAGTTTCCACCTGAATGTATTCATTCGTGTCCACTGTCTCCAGAAGATTCATCAGGATCTTGCGAGCTATGGTCACTTCTGCTGCGCTGTCTAGCATTGTCTGGGCCCATTCTCCGTTCTTAAGTTGTGTCCTTAGAATTATCAGCATGTCTTATGTTAATACTGGCTACCTTCTTTTTTGGAAATTGTAATTTTTTACTTTGATGAGCAGGTTCCTTGTCTTTGGACTTGACGTGCTCTTCTTTGTCTTCTGACCGTCCTCTTTCCGATTTCAGTGAGGAAGTCTGAAAAGATCGAGAGCGACGTGTATCAATATCTTGATATCTGTCAGGTTTTCTTAATTTATCCCTATCTCGAAGGTTGTATCTTTTCTCAGAGGGCTCTCGTTGTGGAGACCTGCCCCTCGTTCTGGAGATCTATTTCTCCGTTGGGGAGACCTTCCTCTGGACTGGAACTGTTTTTCTCTGTGAGTGGTTTGTTTATTACCCTCCCACTTCTTTTTTGTAGTAATGAGATTATTTTTAATAAAGTTTTTTTCAGGATTTTCAGTTAGTTGTGGTTTTAGTGGTTTCCCACCCAAACTATCTCTACCTAATTCTTCATAGAATTTTTCAATTATTCTGGCAAGTTCAAAAGGTTGTTCTGCTATATCTGTTTCTTTCAATTTTTGGCGGCAGGTTGTACCATCAATTGTCAATTGAACTAATTGTAAATATGCTTTTGTTAATTCTTTTAGCTTAATTAAGAGTTCTCCGCTTGACATTTTTTCAATGTCAGGATGTGGTGTATAGCTGGCTAGAACCGGCCATGTGGCTCCTGGTCTACCTAATGGACCGAGCATGGTGTAGTGATTTTGATGTTTTAGGGCGCCATTAAACCAGAGCTGGTGCTCTTGGTATGTTAGTGGAATTTCAACGTCCTCGAAAGGGACGTATTCCTCTGGAGATTCCTCTATTTTGTAGTAGTGGAAATCGCGTGTCACAGCATGTGCTGCTGGAAAATGTATCCAGGAATAGAATACCTTTGTCTGCCGATATTCATGGGCCTCTACCACAAATATGACTGTACCACCTCTTGATGATATTCCATTTTCTATAAGTTTTATAGTTATGGTTTTCCTTACATTGACTTGGATGATTATAGCATCTGGGTCATCTTGCCGGAGACAAGTTTCAAGGAAACAAAGATTAGGTGCACAATATTTTGGAACACTGTATCCTTCAATGTTGACTAAACCAAAAACTAATACATAGGATTCTCATCCTACTAAGTTTTGGCGGATATTAACCTTTCACCCACTCCAGACGTCTATTGGAGTATTTACGGGAAAAAGGGGTCTGTGTGAAAAGCACGACTGAGTTACTCTAGTATCTAGCTTTAAATTATCGCCTTACCAAACGTTGGGCGCCATGTAGTATAGTTCCTATATTCCCAATAGGCTCTGCGCATTGGAATAACAAACGATAGTTTAGACGTAGGACTGAGGTCGACTAGGTCTCTATTGAATATGTTAGACTTAATTATGAATGCCAGCTAGCTCAGAGGTCACTAGAAACTTTCTCGAGTAAACAGGAAGGTGTTAACTTTCCTAAATAGACAAGAAGGGATTAGTTTCTGACAACCACATAAACATGACAACTTTGCTCCCTCCAGAATAAGGAGTATCTCTCCAGAGTCGCGGAAACAATAGATAACTATTTCACTCAGTCAATCGTGCATACTTAGTTTCACCAGAAGCGCAGAGAAATAGAGAGACGGGCGTTTTCAATAAAAGTGGTTATTTATTGAACAGTCTTCTTTCTCATGCAAGAGAAGTGAGTTGCCACAATTGCAATACTTGTCATTAAGTAAAGTGCGTACAGTAAAAGGAGTATTATAAAATAATACTGTAAAAGCATGGTATGGTTTCTAATCCATACAGTGTTTAAAACAGATAAAATATATACATATATAAAATCATGACTAAATGTACTCAACTGGTGCTTCTAAGATACGCCTACCCCGGTGTACCTAACCTAAGCCTAGTACGTGGGAAGGAGTAAGTGAGCTGCAGTTTAAGTTAAGATAGTTTTTGCCAAGAATCTGAATCAAGAATTCTCTAAGGAGCTAATCAGCTCCGTACCTTGGTTATAGAATAAAGGAGGTCTTGTATCTCTCTCAGGACTCAATCTCCCAGCAACCCGCAAGGGTGACCGGAAACACTGGAGCTGGATTTCTCGGCAGGAGAAAAGACAGCGTCTCTCTCAATGCGCCAATGGGAGGGTCGGCTTCCTTCAGCACTTGCCACAGCAGGGCGTCGGGCAAGTAGATAGCTGATCTGCTCCAAACCACTGTGTGTTTTGCTAGGGCAGCTGTTGGTATATTTATATCTGGAAGGTGCCAAGTTTGACGTAAGGTTGGACATAAGACGTCACTAAGAACTCGCAGTTCTTTTTAAGACTCCAGGATTTCTAGGACAAATCAATACAGAAGCAGGGGGAATTCCTGGGCTGTTGGAGGCTTGGTTTGTTTAAGAACGCGTTGTGCTTTCTAGGAGTCTATGGGAGTAGCCTTGCCGTATTTGGACTGCATCGGCTATGACTAAATATGGATATGATTCTTATGCCTTAATAAGGATTTGATTTGTTATAACCACATCAGGGCATAGATCGGGAATATTTAAATAGGGTCCTAGATACGTTCACAACAAGATGTAGCTTGTAAAGTGTCCAAAATATATAACATGGCCAACTTAAAGGCCTTTACCTACTGCAGCGTTTCCGGTAGCTCATGAAATTCGGGGTGCACCGGGACTACCTGACGAATCAGCTCTGCGATCACGAGTGAGAGTGGTTGGAACCTTGACATCCTCCGGACTTCTCTTTAGACAGAGAGTGATGGGATGGAGCAGAGTCCTGCTGCAACTTCTTACCTTTTCTCTTAGACTTGGACTTATCAAATGACTTCAACTCAGACGAGAAACTGTTGTGGGAGCAGTGTAAGGGGGCCCCTCAACTTGGAGAGGCACTTATTCAAAACCCTTGACTTTTCGGTGGCCTGTGACATCCAGATCAACAGCATGGTCCTCAATTGCCTTCAGGTACCTGAGGTCGCATTCTTCACATGACTTAGTATTGTGCCCCAAGCCTAAACACTAGAGCCAAACGTTGTGTGGGTCCGGCACCAACATTGGTGTCCTACTGTCATGGCATAGTTTGAACCCAGTAGTCCTCGGTGGAGACATCGTCCCTTGCACACTGGAAAGAAATTAGATTCATTTGTCAACGAACGAAATGGAGTGGAGCTCCGGATCCGCATACAAAGGGGCAGAAATAAAGGAACTGAATTCAGTGGGAAAGGGTGGCACTTATATGCAGCTACGCTCTGTCTCTTCCAGGGAGGGACAAAGCCAATGTGGAGCCGGACAATCAACAAATGGCGTCTGGGAGCACTGCTATGAAACCTTTCTGATCTAATCTGGAGCAAAGCCAATGTGGAGCCGAACAATCAACAAATGGCATCTGAGAGCACTGCTATGAAACCTTTCTGATCCAGTCTGGCGCCTGGGGAATATTCTAAAGGCGAGTAATCTGCAGTTATAAGTATTCATCAGAAGGAAAATGCTACTTACCAGTATGCATCTGTTCTTGGCATGTAGAGCTGCACAGTTATGCATAGATGGCCACCTAGTGTTGGGCCCGGATGTTTGCTGTTTTTTTTTTGTAGAAAAGTCTTTGGAGGTCACGGGATAGGTGACTCCTCCTTTGGATGATACTGCGCATGGAAATCGGCTCCATCCCCAGATTGTTTTTCGCCATTAGGGAAGTGATGGAGCTGTACAAGAGGTAGTGATGTCCATGTGATTTGTATCTAATTAAGATAATACTGGAAAAGATAAAGGTAGCTGGGGAGGCAGGTGGGCTTGTAACTCTGCAGCTCTACATGCCAAGATCAGATGCATACTGGTAAGTAGCATATGAGCTGCAGATTACACACTATGCATAAATTGTATAGCAGTACCCACATCTAGCGGCGACCACCAGTATCTGTTGCAGTTGTTTGAAACAGTGTTTTTAATACAGCCTGGCCCACAATGGCTTGTTGTTTAGTTTGACATCTACACAGTAATGCTTTGTGAATGTGTGCGGTGTAAGCCATGTAGCTGCTCTGCATATATCATCTAGGGGAATATTCCCCAAGAATGCCATTGAAGCCCCTATCTTTCTTGTTGAATGGGCTTTTGGAGGAATTGTTAACATACGTTTAGCTTTCTGGTAGCATATTTGTATGCATTTAACAATCCACCTAGCGATCCCTGATTTTGATATGGGGTTGCCTTTATGTGGTGGTGAAAAAGACACGAAAAGTTGTTTTGTCTTACGAAAAGTTTGTGTCCTTTCGATATAGTACAGTAGTGCTCTTTTGACATCTAATGCGTGTAGAGCTCTTTCTGCAACTGTTTGAGGCTGCAAGAAAAATACAGGCAGCTCAACTGATTGATTTAGATGGAATGGTGAAATGACTTTAGGAAGGAATTTAGGATTAGTACTTAGAACCACTTTGTTATGATGCATTTGCAGAAAAGGTTCTTGAATGGTAAATGCGTGTAGTTCACTAACCCTTCTGAGAGAAGTAATTGCTACTAGGAAAGCTACTTTCCAGGTTAGGAATTGCAATTCACATTTATGTAATGGTTCAAAGGGAGGTCCCATTAATCTTGTAAGAACAACGTTTAAGTTCCACACTGGTGCAGGTGTCGTTCTAGGAGGAATTATTCTTATGAGTCCTTCCATGAAAGCTTTTATAGCTGGTACTCTAAAAAGAGATAGATGTTGTCTATTTTGTAAGTATGCTGCAATGGCAGCAAGGTGTAGTCTGATAGACGTATAGGCTAAATTACACTTTTGAAGGTGTAATAGATATCCTATGATGTGTTGAATGGACACGTCCAAGGGATTTATTTAGTTGCTTTGGTAGTATATGACAAAGCGTTTCCACTTAGCAGCATAACATGCTCTAGTAGTGGGACGTCTAGCTTCTTTGATAATGTTCATACATTCTGGAGGAAGGGTGCGGTAACCAAACTATGACCTCAGGAGCCAGATCGCTAGGTTGAGCTGAGCTAGGTCCGGGTGTCAGATCTCTCCATGGTTCTGTGTTAATAGGCGTGGAGATAGGTTTAGTTTTTGGTGTGGTACTACCGACATCTGCAATAGCGTGGTGTACCACGGTTGTCTGGCCCAAGTTGGAGCGACTAGAATGAGAGTCAGGGAATGTTGTTGTAGTTTGCGGCCCACTAACGGAAGTAGTGGGAAAGGAGGAAAAGCGTACGCAAATAGTCTTGACCAGTTCATCCATATCGCATTGCCTTTGGACAATGGGTGTGGGTATCTAGCGGCAAAGCGTGGACATTTTGCGTTTTTGTGGGTGGCAAAGAGGTCTATTTGAGTTGTCCCCACATTTGAAAGAACGGATGAAGAACGTGCTGATGGAGTTCTCACGTGTGCATCTGCTGTGTTTGTCAACTTAGCAGGTCTGCCATAGTGTTTTGTACTCCTGGGACGTGTTGGGCTAAGAGGAAGATCTTTAGTGGTATAGCCCATCTCCATATCTGCTGTGCTAACTGGGAGAGCTGCAGAGAGTGTGTTCCCCCCTGTTTGTTTATGTAGTACATAGCTGTCATATTGTCTGTGCGTACTAAGACAGCTTTGCCTGATACTTGAATTTGAAATGCTTTTAGGGCAAGAAACACAGCTAGGAACTCTAAGGGATTGATGTGGAGTAACTTCTGTTGTGGTGTCCACCTGCCTTGCATGGTGTGATGAAGTAGGTGCGCTCCCCAGCCGGAGAGCGATGCGTCCGCTGTCATGACTATTTGAGGAACGGGCTCTAGAAACAGTCGCCCTTTGGAAAGGTTTTTGGTGTTCCACCATTGCAGAGAACGATGAGTCCGACGGTCTACCAACACTAGGTCTGTTAGTTGACCTTGAGCCTGGTTCCATTGGCGGGCTAGGCACTCTTGAAGTGGACGCATTTGCAGTCTTGCGTGAGGTACTACAAATATGCAAGATGCCATAATTCCTATGAGCTGCATGAACACTCTAGCTGGTAGCGAGTGTTGCGGTTTGAATTTTGTTAGGAGAGTTTGCACACTTGTTATCCAGCCTGGAGAGGGATAAGCTAGTGTTAGTTGGGTGTTTATTGTAGCGCCGAGATATTGTATGTGCAAGGGTTGCAGATGCGATTTGATGTTATTTATTGTGAATCCCAAGTCGTGAAGCAGTTGAATAGTAGCGTGAGTGTGTTGTACACACTGGCTGTATGAGCTGGCTTTTAGGAGCCAGACTAGATATGGGAAGACATGAATATGTTGTCTTCTTAAGTGTGCTGCTACTACTGCTAGACATTTGGTAAACACCCTTGGCGCTGTTGTGACTCCGAATGGGAGCACTTTGAACGGGTAGTGCTGCCCGTCTAGCACAAATCTGAGATATTTTCTGTGCGCTGTGTGGATGGGAATATGGAAGTAGGCGTCCTTGAGATCTAGGGTGACCAGGAAGTCGTTTATTACCAGCAGTGGAAGGGCTTGTTGGAGTGTCACCATGTGAAAATGGTCCGACTGTATGTAAATGTTTAGAGGTCTGAGGTCTAGGATGGGTCTTAAAGAGACGTCCTTCGTTTGTATTAGGACATATAGTTAGTATACTCCTTTGTTTTTCTGATGCTCTGGAACGATTTCTATTGCATTTTTCTGCAGGAGGGATATTACCTCCTGTCTGAGCAGTGTTAAATGTTCTTGCGACATTGGACGTTGCTTGGGTGGTATGTTTGGGGTGGTGGATGTTAGTTCCAGACAATAACCTGACTGAATTATTTGGAGCACCTACCTGTCTGATGTGATGTTTTCCCAAGCTGGCAGGTATTGTTGCAGTCTTCCCCCGACAGGAGTGGAATGGGACGGGGGAAGGGGAAGGGAATCATTGGGCAGGGGTAGAGGCAGAGCGGGAGTTGTTATTTTTACCTCTGCCTTTGTTATTGTTACCCCTGTAACCACCCCTTTGGTAGCCCTAGATGTAAGTGGACTGTGTAGGGCTTTGTACGAGGTAGAAGCTGTGTCCGAAGAGTATTCCCTGGTGGCACCTCGATAAGACGAGCGACTAAATGAACGTCTGGGAGCCTGCGACTGCAGTGTTCCCATAGATTTGCCGGTATCTGTATCCTTTTTCATTTTTTCAAGTGATACATCTACATTAGGTCTGAATAGGTGTTGTTCATCAAAGGGTTGATTAAGAATGGCACTTTGTACTTCAGGTTTGAACCCTGATAGACGTATCTACGTAATAGGACGCTGGTGTTAACCGCCCTAGAGGCAGTATCTGCTGCATCCAGTGCACACCAAATAAAGGTGTTTGTAAAGTTTTTCCCCTCTTGGATAAGTTCATTTGCTCTATCCTTGTACTTATCAGGGAGGTGACTCATTAATGATTCCAATTCATCATAATGTGCCCTGTCATATCTGGCTAATAATGCCTGTGTATTGGCGATACGGCACATGTTTGCTGCTTGAGACGCCGTTCTTTTCCCTGATGCGTCAAGTAGCTTAGACTCTTTATCTGGTGGTGGAGCCTCACCTGATGTGTGTGAGTTTGCTCTCTTGCATGCATTGGAAACTACAAGTGAGTCTAGTGGTACAGGACCTTGAATATATGCTGGGTCTGAGGAAGCAGCTTTATATTTTTTATCTATGTGAGGGTTAATGACCCGAGTTCTGACTGGGTCTTTCAAGACTTCAGGAGCATGCTTAATTACTCCTTTACTGGGTGTGAGTGTTTGATTGATTCAGATGCTCCGTCCATCACCACCCCCTTTTGTACCGCTTTTGGCCGCCATAAGTGTGGCAGGGTATGCTTAGACGTGAGTCCCTTGCTCACTTTGCCACTGGATTCAAGCAAGCCGGGCTGAAGACGGCTGGAATGCAAGAAACCGGTCCTCGGAAGCTTGTTTCCGGTCCAGGGAAGACATGGCTTGGCAGTTTGGGCTGGACTGTTCCCATGAGGCACAGGGTCAGACTGACTTGCATATAGCCATGTCTGAACTGGGGTGGCAGAGTGGGCTAAAGAACGGTGGTGGATTAAACCCAGATCTTTTGACTGGGTGTGAGTGTTTGATTGATTCAGATGCTCTGTCCATCACCACCCCCTTTTGTCCCGCTAATTACTCCTTTAAGCAGTGGTAGAATGGATGAGGAACTTTGTGCGCTATCAAAGGTATCCATTAAGAAGTCTTTATCTACAGGGGCTGTGTGCATGTCTGTAGGAGGATGGATATCTGACTATGGTTACCCCAGATTTTTTTGCCTTGTGTTTAGCTGGTTTTTGACTTAGTTGGCCTGGGATCCTGCCAATCAGGGCCCCAGGCTATCTGCTCTCTCTGCAAAATGGACTCCATGTACCCTAGGTACATAACTAATTGGATATTGAGTCACCTTATGAGCCCCTGTACAGTGTACTATAGGTACCCAGGGCATAGGTGCACCCAAGGCATACCAGGGGCTGCAGCATACTTTTTGCCACCCCTGGCTGGCCATCCAAACTGACAACTGGCTGATCACTCAGCTGGGGCAAGGTCGTGTAATCACCCCTTGCTTAGATATAGTATACCTATGTCTAACCTTAGAATCTGGACACATATGCACCTATAAGTCACTCCTAAGGCAGGCCTTAATAATCCTGAAGGCAGAGTGCTTGGTTTTATGTGAGATGGTGTTTTAGCATGAGCTGAGCCTGTCTGCAGCTTTCGGAACCATGTCCTCATAGCTGTTCCAGGATATTGCCATACCATATACTCTTAAGTGCATTATGAACCTCGCGGTTAAATGCTATCTTTGGTTTGGCTTTATCAAAACATGTCGTGTGAGGTGTCATACGCTTTGGAATACTACCCCCTCGCCAGTCCTGGCGACGGGGGTAGCATTCCACCCTTCTAGAGGGAAAAGACATGTTACTTTCCTTAATCCCGGTTAAAGTTAACCAGAGCCTCAGCATCACAAAATGGATGCTGCTGCCACAGACACAAGTCTGGCCTCCTGCTGCTAGACGAAACTCCGGCAAGGGAAGCCTGAACAATAGGTTTCCTGTCACAGGGAGGTGCTAGCACCACCCCAGACAGGAGACAGTGGATTGGGGCAGGGAGGGCTGAATGAAACTAGACACTGCCTGGGGCACACAAGGTGTCCCATGCATAGCCCGGTTCAAACCGGTGCTGGGGCACTCCAGCCCCAGCTCTGGCGCGAAACTGGACAAAGGGAAAGGGGTGTAACCACCCCCTTCCTGGGTCCCACCCATAGGAGGGACCTAGCAGGTAATCCAGCCCCTTGATTTGGAATAAAGGTAGGAGCTCTGTCCCAAGACTTTAGATAATCCTGACTGAAACTCTGCTACGAAACTCTGGACCCTTCGACATCCTACTCGACGTAGAAGACTGAAGAATCTCCCTTGTGGTCAAGGAGTGACCACCCTGTGCAAGCAGGCACCATCAAGCGCTCAACGGTTTGCTTTGTTGTCGCTCCCGCCGGAGATCAAACGACAGAGCCTGATAAGAACCGGATTTCCAGACATCCAACAGCCCGATCCACAGCCACAGCAAAGCTGAGACCCGTGGAGGCGACGAGAGACGTGGGACCGGCCATCTTGGAAAGCCAGCGAAACGCTTTCCGTGCAACTTCTGAGGCACCCTCGAAGTTGTGCATTGGGGATTGAGAAGCCCCAGCCCCGAGCATCCTTTGCACCGAAGATCACCTCTCCACACTCACCGAGTGCTGCGTGGGGCCCTTTTGCATTTTCCTACTCGACGCGTCTGTCCGGTCACTTGCCCGTTGGCTAGTGGCCTCTGTGACGACGCAACCTTTGAATTACACTGCTGGTCTGGTTGCTCCAGACTGGCCCTCGCTCCCCTGAAAAGGAGCGGCCCCTCAGACCTTGCTGGTCTGAGTAAGAAGCCATCTTCGATTCCCGCCTGGGTTTTATTTGCCAAGGCCTGTTGACTCTGATTCGAGAACCGACACCGCCGACAGCGAGAGCCTTTGTGGGACAGTCCGTATCCAGCTCCTAGTCATCGTCGAAACCTCCTGGTCCACGTGGCTGCAGAGACAAGCTTCTCGACATCACCTGATTGCTTCCCGACACCGCCTGGTTCCTTCCTGGTCACTGGCTAGTGACCCAGACTCTGTCCCCTCTGCCTTAAGGTACTCTACATCTTCGATCCATCCTTTGATCCAACCGGACTCTTCTCTCCTGGTCGCCTGCAGCATCTTTTCTCCAAGGCTCCGTAGATCTCCACGACGAAACCCGACACACTTTGAAACCTATGCACCCGCATCCTGTGGGTGAGGTAACGCGAGTACTGCGGTGCTCCTGTGCAGGTTTCCACCTCTAGTGTCCTAGTTTCTAGTGGTTAAGTTCTAGTCCAGTCGGAAGTCTCCCAAACCTTTAACTTTCTAACTTTTACGCACCCATTGACTTCTATGTGTACACGCGTGTGCATTTAGATACTGCACCCGCATACTGTGGGCCGCCGGCTCCCTAACTACTGTTAGTCCAGTGTAGCCCCAGCGATTCTCAAGGCCCTAGGCCTTACCATTGTTCGTGACGTGGTTCTTATACCACTATTTTAGTATATGGTTTAGCGGGCCACCAGGGCCTATCCATAATTGTGCAACTTTTGTATGTTATATTAAGTTCCTTGTTATATGCTTGTGCTCCTGTGCTCATAAAGAGTTAAGGGGATTTATTTAGAAATAAATACATATATATTTTGAATATATAACCTGTGTGGTGTCCTTTCATTTGGTATTACAGGGATTGCATATGGTAAAACAGCTGGCTTCTTTATCAAAAGGAGGGAGGGTGATCAGTAGATCAACGGACCCTAGTTACCACTTGTGAGAGTGGAAGGTCCAGTTACAGCATGTGTCCATGAATAGTCTTCACCAAAAAAGGGGGGGCTGAACTGTTCCTACAAGGAGTGGGAAGTTAAAGGGAGGACTAAGAAAGGACTAAGCAAAGACTGGCGTGACCAGAGGTGTAAATATAACACCTGTGGGCATCCCTTTTGTTGGATGTATTTGCCTCACACACCCCGAAGGATGTCATGCTTCATCATCGGCGGTTGCTCCTCGTCGGGGGGGCGGTGCAATCCCCGACGGGCATACCTCATAGAGGGGCACTTTGGGGGAGATCTTTTGTATCTAACTGCCCTATGGTGAAGTGTGGGTGTGTGGGCGGGAAGGCAAATGAGCCTGAGGTGGTAGTTAAAATGCAGCAAGGGGTGCCGGAAACTATTTTATTCTGGTGGTCCCCCTACTACAGTTAAAATCGTGAAAACAAGCTCGCTCAGTGTCACCTCGTTAGGTAGAGTGACCCATGTCGAGCTAAGAAAAACAACAAGTGGTCAACATGTTTCTCGCAAATGGAACAATATCCTGCGATTCATCAGGACCTTAAAAAGTGAAAACTATAAAGTAAAGAAACTCAAAAACATGCCAGTGTCATGTATGTGGTGTGGGTATATTTTACCTCGATGGAAAGTCCTATGCCTGGATCATGAGAAAGAAAGGAGATACACATTAGTAGTACATTTCTCATTATAGCAGCATGGATTGTCAGCGCCAGAATGTGAACATAGTAAGGCATGCTTGGGGCAGTGTGGGGAATAGTCACTACCTCTCCATGCCAAGTGGTTTCAGCGTGCAGTGTGAGGTGCACACACACTCTAAAACTATATCAGTGGGAAGGTACAGGTTTAAAAACAAATTGTAAAAACAGCAAGCAACTACAAAAACACCATAATGGCTCAGAGTGGCATAATGAACATTGATTGTGTGAGTGACAGCGTCTAGAACTCAGAGTGGTCTGTCAAACCTAGGTGTCACACAGGATAATGAAATAATAATAATAATAATAAGCGCCGGACTCACCTAAGGGTTAAGGGCTAAGTACCACATGAGTGGTCGGCGGGTCAGTACATCGGGGTTGAGCCTTCAGATTTAGCTAAAAGGTAGATGTATTGCAAAGAGAGATACTCTGGACGGGTCCACTGACAGCCCATGACGAGTTCTTCGAATGGGTTAATACTTTAAACCCATTCTTGCATTTCACCATATCCTCTTCCCAGAGAGAAATTGCCTTTCTTGACCTTACCATCAAACTGGAAGGAGGGTCCCTCAAGACCACTATGTACAGGAAACCCACAGACCGGAATAGTCTACTCCATTTTCAGAGTCATCATCCTAAGGCCTTACGCTCTAATCTACCATTCGGACAATTTCTCCGGATAAGACACAATTGCAGCGAAGTGTCTGATTACAAGAAGGAATCCACTCTCCCACACCACATACATGACACTGGCATGTTTTTGAGTTTCTTTACTTTATAGTTTTCACTTTTTAAGGTCCTGATGAATCGCAGGATATTGTTCCATTTGCGAGAAACATGTTGACCACTTGTTGTTTTTCTTAGCTCGACATGGGTCACTCTACGTAACGAGGTGACACTGAGCGAGCTTGTTTTCACGATTTTAACTGTAGTAGGGGGACCACCAGAATAAAATAGTTTCCGGCACCCCTTGCTGCATTTTAACTACCACCTCAGGCTCATTTGCCTTCCCGCCCACACACCCACACTTCACCATAGGGCAGTTGGATACAAAAGATCTCCGCCAAAGTGCCCCTCTATGAGGTGTGCCCGTCGGGGATTGCACCGCCCCCCCCCGACGAGGAGCAACCGCCGATGATGAAGCATGACATCCTTCGGGGTGTGTGAGGCAAATACATCCAACAAAAGGGATGCCCACAGGTGTTATATTTACACCTCTGGTCACGCCAGTCTTTGCTTAGTCCTTGCTTAGTCCTCCCTTTAACTTCCCACTCCTTGTAGGAACAGTTCAGCCCCCCCTTTTTTGGTGAAAACAGCTGGCTTCACATGCCCTCTTGAGTTAAGCCTAAGACAGCTTTTGTCCATGCTACCACTAGGATAGCTGGTCTATAAGGTTGACTTTACAACCATCACCATAAGGGTTGTTTGGACTGGTGCAAGGTGCTCACTAGAATAGTGAACATCATATACCAGGCCAACTTCTCACAATGTCTACCCCATGATAATGCGCAGCCCTGTGAATTAATTGATTGAAACCCATAGTGTCTTCTGGAGGGGAAGGCCTTGAGGGGTATATGGCATCCTGAGGGATATTTGGGACATCTGGGGTATTATAATCATCCCATGGGTCAGGTGATCCTGTCGGAGTAGCTGGATGAGGCATGTTACCCCCCCATGTCATCAGAGCTATCATCCCTGTTGTCATCGTATGGTATGATGGAGGATGCTGGGGAATGTTGTGATTTGGGTGGATGTGGTGATGGTACAGGTGAAAGAGAAGGGGAAGGCAGTCTTAAGGGGGAGGTAGTCACGTCCTTCTTCTTTGAATGCGGAGCTGGAGCTGGTGTGTCCAGTGGTTGCTTTTTTGAGGCCAAAATCAGCTGTCCAGTGATTGGATCTTTAGCTAGAGTCTTTTGAGCAGGGTCTGGATGAAGTAAGTCCCCTGCAGGAGGCCGATCTTTTGGTGCAGAAGAAGGTTTTGGCACCGAAGCGATTTGCTTTGATTTTTTGGCAATGTCTTTAACCGGAGAAGCAGGAGTCTTTTTCGGCTCCGAAGCTTTTTTCGGTCAGGTGGTTTTTTCGAATGCGAAGCAGGCTTGCTTGGTTCCGACCTGGCTTTCGGTGCCGAAGGAGTAGTGGTTTGTTTCCGCGCCGATGGTTTTGATGCCGGCGTGGCCGGTGAAGTTTTCTTTTTCGGTGCCGGTAAGTGTGCGCCGGCACCGTGTGAAGGCCGACTCGAGCCCGAGTCGCCTGAAGGCTTGATTAGCTTCTTAGCCGGGCCCGAAGGTGGGGCAGTAGAAGCAGTGTGTCGGTGTGCACCCGAGCCCGAGGGTGTGACCGGGGCCTTCTTTGGGTGTGTCGAGGAAGGGTCGGGGTCGACTGTCTTCCTTACGACTCACTGTGCTGGAGTGATGTCGTCGACTTCGGAGTCTTCTGCTTTGGAATTGCTATCGATGTCGTGTTGTTCTGGAACGTTGACGCCTTCATCGAAGATGTCATCCGGAATGGAAGCAGAAGATTGAGCCATTGTTCGCCTCGCTCTTCGGCCCCGGATAGTCTTCTTGGAGCGGAAAAAGGCACAAGCGGAACAGTCTTTGGCCACGTGCTCCGGGGAGAGGCACAGGTTACACACTTCATGAAGGTCGGTGTGGGGAAACTTCGACCAACATTGAGGACACTTTTTAAATGGCGTCCTCCCAATAAGCTGGAGTCGAGGCTTAGTTGGGCCCGAAGGCCATCGACGACGACCGGAATCGAAGTTTTCGGTGTTGAAGGGTAGCATTGACTGGAAAAGCGTTTGAAACTTAAGTTCTGTAAGTTGGTGAGGATTGCGCGCTGAAGGAAATCTGTTCCAACACGGAGTGCTGGAAACACATCCGAGCCCGGTGGCGGAAAAAAAACAATCTGGGGATGGAGCCGATGCCCATGCGCAGTATCATCCAAAGGAGGAGTCCCCTATCCCGTGACTTCCAAAGACTTTTCTACAACAAAACAATATGCAAACATCTGGGCCCAACACTAGGTGGCCATCTATGCATAGTGTGTAATCTGCAGCTCATATGCCTCGAACATACAAGTTCACTGACAATACTACTTACCATTCTGAAAACACAGTTAAATAAGTTTTGACAAAATACCTCTTTTCGAACAAATGAAACTTTTTTTCCTCCACATCAGCCTGTAAGCATGATGGTATGTATTAGGGGCACTTGGCTTCTTGCACTGGTAAAAAGCACATTAAGAAATAATAATGTTAAGCATTGGAGGTGCTCTTGTAGTTACCTCAGGATTCAAACCAAGGCAATTGTTCCTAGTCAGACCTGCGAAATGGTTGCTTAGAATGTGAGGTTTTACTCAGACTTGAAGTAACAAAGCAATCGAATAGAAAGCAAATGTAAGGACAAACAACTGAAAATTAACTCTTTACCTTCATTAAATGATCCTACATCATTTTGTATCGGGTCTTCCACATCATCTGTCCATCCACTGCTCTGCACTGGACTTTTACTCTTTTCAACTCTCCTGAGTGTGCTTGCTGCAGTCAGACTCCTTTCTTTGGTGGAAATGTTTTTACTTTCTTGACTGGATATAATGCCTGAAGGACGGCTAGTTTTTATAGATGGTGAATGGGCAACAGGGGAAGAATCTGCAGAGAAATGTGATAATATAGAAGACACTGTCTAAGAATGTTCCGGTGTAATACAGCAAATAATGGTTACCTTTCCGCACAATAGTTATAAGCCAATTAACTTAAGACTGTGAATTGGGTGAAATAAACGAAGTCTGCAGAATGAGTGATTACAGAGGGGCATGAAAAACCAAAAGCTGTGTAAGCTTTCTTAGCGCTTTCTGCACTTTCCATTATCATCCAAAGTTGTGCAGAGCATCTAGTAGAAATGAAAAAGAAATGGATTTGTCTAGATGCCTCTCCAAAACGTCAGCAATAATCCTCACTGACAAGCTAAGTTGATGTGGAGAAAAGCACAAGAACTGAAAACTCAGAACGCATATAAAAAAAAAATGCATTTGGCAAATATGCAGAAAATTAAACCTAATAACGATGTAGTATAAACTATGACCGTGACATGAAGCAGCTTAGACAGAAAAAAGCCTCAACAGTACAGTGTGAACCCCCTAGCCGAGGAAGCTAAGTAATGGATATCATGAGTGCCTGCACTGCATGAAATCTTGATCAATTTTACATGAAGCTCACCAACTTGGCCATGTTTTTCTGCTGAAGAACAAGTTACTTACCTTCGGTAATTTTTCTGGTGGATATAATATCTACCTGTGGATTCTTCACCTTTAGAAATGCCCAATGAGTCATCATTCCACAGAAACATTTCTTTCCAGCTCTCCACTTTGACAACGACGTCATAATGCCACAGCTCCATATGCGGCACCATGTGACATCATCGGAGCCATAAGAAGCCCTAGTCGACGTTCATTTCCACCCATTTTGTTCCAGGCTTCGAGGCGAACAGGTGAAACCGACAGTACCCATGTGAAAGCACGATAGGTCTCAAACCATATATATATATAGGAGGGTTTGTATATACACACACACATATATATATATATATCCATACACACACACACACACACACACACACACACACACACAATAATATTAACAAAATATGCAATATACAGATAGTCTCGTTGGTAGCATACACAAAAAAACAACGGGGAGGCGGTTGGGTCAGTGAGGAATCCACATATCGATATTCTATCCACCCGGAAAAAGCGTTACCTAAGCTAAGTAACTTGTTCTTCTGATAGATACATCTACCTGTGGACTCCTCATCTTTTCAACAGGATCCCCAAGCAGTCACGCAATCAGAGGTGGGTGCCTTTCTGCCTATGCCAAAAGGGCCAAATGATAAAGCCTTTCCTCCTCTTTAGATGGAGGTGGAGAAGAATAGAAAGTAGGAGGGGTGATAGACAGGCCCAAATGGGAGAGAGTAACCACATTTGGCAGGCAAGCAGCCCTGGTTCTCAGTACCAACTGAACTTCTTGAAAGTGGAGAAGGGGGGGTCCACAATGAATGCCTGCAATTCACTAACCAATCTAGCCGAAGTTATGGCGACCAGAAGAAAAATGCTACTTACCAGTATGCATATGTTCTTGGCATGTAGAGTTGTACACTTAGCATTAGATCGCCACCTGGTGTTGGGCTCGGATGATTGCAGGTTGTTGTCTTCTTGGAAGAAGTCTTTGTAGTCACGAGATAGGCGACTCCTCCCTTGGACAATACTGCGCATGGTCATCGACTCCATCCTCAGATTGTTTTTCGCCATGATGGGAAATGATGGAGTTAGTAGAAGTAAGAGAAAGGATGTCCATGCGTGTGCATCTAAGTAAGATGATAACTGGAACAGATACAAGCCCCGCGGAGGCGGGAGGGCGTATACGACTCTGCAGCTCTACACGCCAAGAACAGATGCATACTGGTAAGTAGCATTTTCCGTTCGAGGCATATGAGCTGCAGATCGTATACTGTGCATCGATTGTGCAGCAGTGTCTCCCCTAGCGGTGGTCGCTTGCATCCGTTGCAGTATTCTGAAATAGTGTTCTAAGGACAGCTTGGCCTACTGCAGCTTGCTGCTTGGCCTGCACATCAACACAATAGTGTTTAGTGAAGGTGTGTATTGTAGACCATGGTGCTGCCTTGCATATGTCCTCTAGTGGTATATTTCCTAAGAAAGCCATAGAGGCTCCTAGTTTGCGAGTGGAGTGTGCTTTAGGAGGAACGGTTAGTGTACGTTTAGCTTTTTGATAGCATATTTGTATACACTTTACAATCCACCTGGCAATTCCCCCCTTAGAGATGGGGTTGCCTTTGTGTGGGGGAGAGAAAGATACAAATGATTGTTTTGTCTTTCTAAAGGCCTTAGTCATATCTTTGTAGTATAACAGGGCTCTTCTAACATCTAAGGTGTGTAAAGCCCTTTCTGCCACAGAGTCTCGGTTTTGAAAAAACGCAGGTAGCTCTACTGATTGGTTAAGGTGAAAAGGAGTGAAAAACTTTGGCAGGCATTTTGGATTAGGCCTAAGTACCACCTTGTTAGGATGTATTTGAAAAAATGGTTCTTGTATTGTGAATGCTTGTATTTCACTAACTCTTCTGAGAGAGGTGATGGCAACAAGGAAAGCAGTTTTCCATGTTAGGAATTGCAATTCACACTTGTGTAAAGGTTCGAAAGGGGGTCCCATAAGTCTTGAAAGGTCCACGTTTAGGTTCCACACTGGAGCAAGTGGCAACCTAGGTGGGATTATTCGTTTTAATCCTTCCATAAATGCTTTTATTGCAGGTACTCTGAAGAGAGATAGATTTTGTCTATTCTGTAAATAGGCTGCAATTGCTGCCAGATGCAGGCGTATGGAAGAGTAAGCTAAATTGGACCTTTGAAGGTGTAGAAGGTAGCCAATGATATTTTGGATGGAGGCATCCAGTGAGTCAATGTTATCGTTGTTGCAATATATTGCAAACCTTTTCCACTTAGCGGCATAACACGCTCTGGTAGTGGGTTTTCTAGCTTCTTTAATTATGTTTATACAGTCTGGTGGTAGGTTTAAGTAACCAAACTCTAAGACTTCAGGAGCCAGATCGCCAAATTCAGTTGGCTTGGTTCTGGGTGTCTTATTTCTCCATGGTTCAGTGTCAACAGGGAGGGTGTGAGCTATAATTTTTGATGTGGAATCAGTGAGAGCTCTAGCAGTGTGGTGAACCAGGGCTGGCGTGCCCATGTGCGAGCTACAAGTATTAGCTTGAGAGACTGTTGTCTGAGTTTGCGCACTACTAGTGGAATACGTGGGAGAGCCGGAAAAGCGTACGCAAATCTGCCTGACCAGTTCATCCATATTGCATTCCCCTCCGACCGTGGGTGTGGAAACCTGGCAGCGAAGGTTGGGAATTTTGTGTTCTCGTGGGTGGCAAACAGATCTATCTGTGGGTGCCCCCACCTTTGGAAGAATGGCTGAAGAACTTGTGGATGTATCTCCCACTCGTGAATCTGTTGTGACTGTCGACTCAACAGATCTGCTATCTGATTGTGAATTCCTGGAAGTTGTTCTACCGTCAGGTGTATGTTTTGAGGAATGGCCCATCTCCAAATGTTCTGTGCGAGCTGGGACAGTTGCAGAGTGTGTCCCCCCCCCCCCCCTGTTTTTGTACATAATACTTGGCTGTCATATTGTCTGTCCGGATTAAGACAGCTTTGTTTTGTATTTGCAGTTGAAAAGTTTTGAGTGCTAGGAAAATTGCTAGCAGCTCTAGATGGTTGATATGGAACAGTTTTTTTTTGGTTGTTCCATTGTCCTTGTGTGGTATAGTGTAAGAGATGGGCTCCCCATCCTGTGAGGGATGCGTCTGTTGTGAGCATTATCTGTGGAACAGGTTCTAGGAACGGCCGTCCCTTTGTCCAGTTTTTGGTGTTCCATCATTGCAGAGAGTGATATGTACGGCTGTCCACCAACACCAGGTCTGTGAGCTGACCTTGAGCCTGATTCCACTGTTGTGCTAGACATTCTTGTAATGGGCGCATTTGCAGTCTTGCGTGTGGAACTATGAAGATGCAAGATGCCATCATGCCTATTAGTCTCATGAACACTTTGGCTTGAAGAGTTTGTTGGTGTTTAAAAATGGAGACTAAGGTCTGAATGCTATGTATCCTGGCTGGACTGGGATACGCTAGAGCTGTAGATGTGTTTATGGAAGCTCCTAGATACTGATGAACGTGCGAAGGCTCTAGGTGCGACTTGGTGTAGTTTATGGCAAACCCTAATTCGTGCAGTGTTTGAATTGTTTGCTTTGTGTGTTGTACACATTGGCTGAACGATTTTGCTTTTATGAGCCAATCGTCGAGGTAAGGGAAGACATGTATCTGTTGTCTTCTGAGATGTGCCGCTACTACTGCTAAGCACTTTGTGAACACTCATGGTGCTGTTGTGAACCTGAATGGAAGGACTTTGAATTGATAGTGTTGTCCTTGTATGACGAACCTTAGATACTTCCTGTGAGCAGGATGTATAGGAATATGAAAGTAGGTGTCCTTTAGGTCTAGTGTTGAAAGGAAATCCCCTTGTTGTAGTAGTGGGAGTACTTGTTGCAGAGTGATCATGTGAAAATGATCAGATTGTATGTAATGGTTTAGGGGTCTGAGGTCGAGAATCGGTCGTAGTGTCCCGTCCTTCTTGGGAATTAGGAAGTACAGGGCGTACACTCCTGTTCCTTGTTCCTCTAAAGGAACTACTTGAATAGCATCCTTTTGTAGAAGTGCTAGACTTCCTGTTGAAGCAGAGTGATATGGTCTGTGGACATAGGACGCTGCCTGGGTGGTATGGTTGGGTGGGGTCGCTGTGAGTTCTAGGCAGTAGCCATGTTGGATAATTTGTCTTACCCACCTGTCTGTTGTGATGGAATTCCAGACAGGTAGGAACTGTGATAGTCTGCCCCCCACAGGAGTGGAATGCTGTAGGGGAAACAGAGGGAAGTCATTGTTTGGGAGTGGAAGAGGAGCGGTTGTTGTTATTACCTCTACCTCTTCCCTTGTTATTATTGCCCCTGTATCCTCCTCTGAAGTAGCCTTTGTTAGAGGAGATCTGTGTGTTTGTTTTAAAAGATGACGTTGTATCTGCACCGGTTGGCTTAGAGCCTCCTCTATAAAAGGAGCGGCGAAAAGAACTTCTAGTCTGTGTGGATTGTAATGCACCAATAGACTTAGCTGTGTCCGTGTCTTTTTTCATCTTTTCTAGTGTGTTGTCGACTTCCGGCCCGAACAACTGGTTTTGATTGAAGAGCTGGTTCAAGATGGTAGTCTGAACCTCCGTCTTAAACCCTGAAATGCGTAACCACGCATGACGCCTGAGTATAACACTAGTATTGACTGCTCTGGATGCTGTGTCAGCTATGTCTAGTGCACATTTAATTGAGGCATTAGATATTAATTTGCCTTCTTGTATGAGCTCTGTTGCCTGATCTTTGTATTGATCTGGGAGGTGCTCCATTAATTTTTCTAATTGGTCGTAGTGCGCCCTGTCATAGCGTGAGAGCAGGACTTGTGTGTTTGCTATGCGCCATATGTTCGTTGCTTGAGCAGCAATCCTTTTCCCTGACGCATCAATAACTTTGGATTCCTTGTCAGGTGGGGGCGTGTCACCAGAAGTCTGGGAACTGGCTCTTTTTCGTGCATTAGACACTACTAAAGAGTCTAGTGGCAGATGTCCCTTAGTATAGACTGGATAAGATGGTGCTGGTCTATACTTTTTTTCTATTCTTGGATTTAGTACCCTACAGCGTACAGGGTCTTTAAATATTTCTGGGGCATGTTTAATGACTCCTTTGATCATGGGTAGTATTTGCGTAGACCTTTGTGACTGCTCAAATGTGTCCAGTAAAAAATCCTCATCTATGGCATCAGAGTGCATTGAAACCCCGTGGTAAAGGGCTGCTCTATTTAATAGATGATTAAACCCAATACTATCCTCTGGAGGGGAAGGTTTTGTTGGGTAGGATTGAGGATCAGGAATATCTGGCACATTGTGTGGTGTGAATCCATATATGTTGTCCTCCTTAGTATATTCTGGACTGACATCTTCATCTAAAGGGTATTCTTGTGTCTCTGGTATGTCATTCCCCCCACCTATATCATACTCCTCGTCAGTGTGGTGTGATGATGCAGGAGATTGAACAGGAGAAACTGTAGGTTCAATGTAAGGAGGGATAGGAGAGGAAGAAGGTGAAGGAGAGTAAGAGTGCATTGGAGAAGTAGCACAGTCCTTTTTTTTGCAGAAACCACAGGTGGAAGTGGTGTTTCTGCTGGCCTGTTCTTGTAAGGAATAGCTTCCACATGTCCAGTCTTTGGATTGATATGGACTTTCCTTTGTTTAGGATCTGGTCTAAACAGTTCTTCTTCCTCTACCACTTTCTTCGGCGTCAATTTTTTCGGTGCCGATAGGGGTTGTTTTGAGTGTTTTGCTGTAGAAGGCTTTATTGAGTTCTGAGGCAAATTTTTTCGGTGCCGAAGGTGTTTTCGGCTTGGTAGGAGTCTTTGGTACCGAGGTTGGAGTGGAGACAGGTCTCGTTGGCTTTGCAGCGTCGGACTCTGGCGTTCCATCCTTATTTTTGGAACCGGAAGGCTTTGGAGTGGAAGCTCTTTTCGGATCCAGTACAGTCTTCGGCACCGATGCATGTTTTGGTTCAGGTGCCGAAGGCTCTTAATTTGGGCACCCAAGGGCGTTTTGGCTTCGGTGTCGAAGGATCCTTCGGTGCCGAAGGATGTGTGTGCTTCGGTGCCAATGGAGGAGGTGGAATCGGCACATGTGGTTTTGTCGGTGCCGAGGCACCGGAAGGCTTAGACGTTTTCCTCGGAGCCGAGCCCGAAGGCGGGGCATCGGAGGGGGTTTTTCGGTCTCGACTGAGCCCCATGGGCGGAGTGCTGACCGTTGCCTTTGGTTTGGGCAGTGTCTGTGGTGCAGGGGCAAGAGTACTCATGGGTTGTCGAGATGGAATCGAGTCGTCTGAGTCCTCTGCCCCCGATATAATCTGGAGATCAGGCGAGTCTTCTTCGGCAACCAGTGGAGCCTCGTCTTCGGAGATATCTTCGAGTGGATCCTCGTCCTCGGAGACGTCTTCTTCGACGATCTCCTTCTCAAAGATGGCCTCCGGTGCTGGTGCTGATCTCCTCATCTCGTGTCAACGCGCCCTCCGATCCCGAATGGTCTTCTTCGATCGGAAGGATGCACAAGCTGTGCAGGTCGACTCGTCGTGTTCCGGTGATAGACAGCGGTTGCTATGAGGGAACTTTGCTCGACATACCGGGCATCTCTTGAATGGAGTTCTGTCCATGAAGCGTAGGCCGTACGGCGCCGATAGGCCCAACGGCCCGCGACGACACACCGGAATGTGGTTGATGTCGAAATTAGTTTATTCGATGTCGATGATGTTGGTCTAAAGTCTTTGCGCTTCAAAGTTGCTGAAAAGTCTTTTCTAGCCGGAGCGGAAAACTTTCATCCGAACCTAGTGGCGGAAAAAAACAATCTGAGGATGGAGTCGATGACCATGCGCAGTATTGTCCAAGGGAGGAGTCACCTATTTCGTGACTACAAATACTTCTTCCAAGAAGACAACAACCTGCAATCATCCGAGCCCAATACCAGATGGCGATCTAATGCACAGTATACGATCTGCAGCTCATATGCCTCGAACATATTGTTTTAAAAGCAAGCAACCTTAAAGGACAACTAGATAAGGGCTCAAAGAAGCACCCGTAAGTAATGTGAGCATCAAATAAAGGTCCCCTGAGGCACAACGAATGGAGTGGGAGGGAACTTGTTAGTAGGCCCCATATGAAACCTTAATACTGTAGGGGACTTAAAAGGGAAGGTTGGTCAGGTAAGCAAAGGAGAGCCAATCCCTTAACTGTTGCAACTGCAAAACCTTGCTGCGCCAGATAAAGCGCAAAACCTCAAATGTCAGACTAATGGAATTTTAAAGGCTCATGCTCTTTTCTTCACACCACTTCACAAATTTTGCCCATCTATCAGCATAAACGGAGTTGGTGGAGTGTCTTCTGGCTGATAATATAACATCCACCACATCAGGAAGAAAAGAAAAAGAACTCAGGTTGGCCTGTTCAATCTCCAGGTATGTAGGTGAAGGCCTTAGAGGTGGGGGTGTAAAACCTGCCCCTGAAATTGTGGGAGGAGGTCTGCCCTGTTAGGGAGACAGAGTGGAGGGCACAATGAGAGGTAAAGAAGGCCCGTCAATCACACCCTTTGTGGCCAATCCGTGGGCTATTAATATGACTTGAAGAATCTTCCTCAGTACGCGAGGAATCAAGGGTATGGGGAAAACGCTTAATACAGCTGGGAGCCCAGTCCAATTGAAATGCACCCCCCAGTACTCTCTGCAATGGATACTGAAGGCTGTAGAATAACGGGCAGTGTGTGTTCTCGTGAGTAGCAAATAGGTCTATCAGAGGGGTCCCCCATAGCCAGAAAATGTGTTGTACCACTTCCAAACTGAGACGTCATTTGTGATTCGCTAAAAAATGCTGAGTGAGACAGTCCGAACACACGTTCAGAACTCTGGTCAAGTGATTTGCCACAATGCAAATTTGATGGTTGTGAGCCCAGGACAAGAGTCGCAGAGCTTCTCTGCTGAGAAGATTAGACCCTACTCCTCCCTGTTGCACAAGTTCCTTATCTTCGGTAACGACATATCTGTAAGAAACATTAGTAGTGATAGATTCCTTACCTTAGAATTACCCCCAGGCGTCAGACTGGATCTGGAAGGTTTTTCGTCAGCAGTACCCCTGTGCGTCAGTAGGTGTCGTCGTGCGGCTCCGCGTGCATTGTTGGCGCCGGGATGTCGTCGCCGGAGCTACTTAGACGCGCCTCTGTGCGCTGACGTCAGTTCTGTATATGACTTTCCGTGCCAGGAACGCAGAACCATGCAAAAAACTGACCAATGGTGCCATGAAACTAGGGCCCTGAAAGGGATGCCCTTAACCCTAGAAATCCGCCAACGATACTTCCCCGCCCGGAGGCGCATTTAACCCCAGGTCAGCCCCGGCAGAGCGGGCGAACATTGAAAAGTTGCGGGGACATTTGTTGCTTTGCTCCCTACCTGTTCCTTGGTGCAGGACGCTCCTTGTGCTTTCCCGGTGGGGTCCCTGGTGCTCTTCGTTCCCCCTCCCACCGCCGCAGCAGCCATCGCGGCCGCAGAGTGGAGGTGGGGACTACAAATCCCATGCTGCCCAGCACACAGACTGCACGCGGGCTAAGCCCGGGCCAAGGGTGGGCCCGTTTAAGCCCGTTAAAGACCGTGCGAGACTGGACCGGGCCCACTCTCTTTATTAATTTATTTATCTATTCTTTTCTACTTCCGCCCATAGACAATCTGTACGTATGCTTACATATTGAACTGTATTATACAAGTTACCATCTGTCAAGTATATACTTTCATTATTGTACACTATGTCTACGAGGGGCAGTAGAAGCAAAAAGGCTGCGGGTGGAGCACAGATTATAGGTCCTTTGGACAACTTTATTACCAGGGCAAATGAAGCTATTGATCAAGGCATTATTCTTCTGGAGCGTAGAGTCTCTCAAGACCTAGCTCTGGCTAGACGCTCATCTTTGGGACCTCTCGCATTAGCTAGAACCCCAGCACAAGCTCAGGATGTAGGCTCTCTGGTAGATGTCGAGGCAGAAGTACATAGCATGCCAAAAATAGTTGACCTGTCAGCGTCGCAGGTTCTGTCTGATTCACAATTAAGTTTGGCCTTAGAAAAGTCCCCAGATTTAGTTATTAACCTTACGCCAGATGATACAAGCAACAGGCAGTCAAGGGGTAGGAGGGAGGGTGCTATACAGAAACAAAAGCAACGGGCAAAGGAGCCAATGGCTAAGGTTAAGGAGAAACATGTGCCAAAGAAAAAGTATGTGAAAGGGCTAGATCACCCCGCAAGGAATGGTAATGGGAAACCACACCCAGATGTGACAAACGAAGCTCTGGATACAGAAAGTGTAGAGGGTTTGGGTACGCGGGGGGGGGACATGTCACCACTGCGATGAAAATAGTAAATTGTTAGCAAAAATTGGGGAGCTTTTTATTATCTATCTGTCCCCAATAGAGACTAGACTCCTACATATAGAAAAACAACTGGCCGGACTTAGCGCCCTCTCCAAAAATGCACCCATAGACACACCTAATCATGGGGCAATAACGGCTGGGGGGACAAAACCTAGTAACACCAAACAGGCAGACCTATTACCTATGAAAACGACTGCACAAGTAGCAAATACAAATACCAAACCAAAGACCCCAGCAGCTCAAGTTAATAAAACAGCAGTTAAATCAGCAAACTCTGCTGTGCCTATCAGGCACAATGATAGCCCACCTAAAGCCTGTCCAACACTCACCAAAAGGGATTTGAAGAGGGGAGTAAAAGAGCGTAGACCCATAGTTAATTTGCCTCCAGAAGCAAGTCCACTAGTAGTAGTTATGACAGGGGTCCCAGAGGTGGCAGACCATATAGATGAATCCAGTTGGTCACTAAGGAACAAAGTCCAACACTGGCTAAACTCCAACCGACCCCTACCCCTTAATTGTTCAGGTAGGATCTTAATGGTGCGCAGAGTTCCCTGGGTGGGAGAAGAGCGGAAAACTACCCAGGGTGACTGTCATAATTAATTTTGAGGACCCATGTACGGCAGATTACATATGTTCTTGGAGAACGCAAGGGCGTTATGAACGTATTGAAACCAAACGACTCTCCTTTTATCCCCTTAGGAGTCGTGCGAGGCCAGGTCATGACAGGAATTGGAGTAGAATGGGCCAAGGGGATTGGGGAGGAGACTGGGGAGGGAACCCGGGCAGAGACGGAGCATTCATGGAAAACTTTAAATGGATTCCTACCGCCAACAGGTACAGCTGTCTGGAGATGGTCGACTGACAGACAGTAACCATCGGGCCCTATAGAGATTGGGAGGGGTCTAGAAAATTCCATAGAAGAGGCAATCAGATGCCTAATAGTCATTCGATGCTTGTCCCAGACGATAGGGAAGTAAATGCAGTAGTAGCGTCCATAATGGAGTGCCCATCAGTCACACGGATAAAAAGTAAGGAGACTATAGCGATTGAAAGCACTGGGGTTGGTAAGGTCAGCGCTCTACCCAAACAAAGAGTTTTAAACGAGGGGACCACTAATGAGAGTTTTGGAAAGGCTTGCCTAAATATAACAACTAAGACTGACCTTGAGATCCTTAGTTGGAACGTTGCTGGGTTGGAACCAAGATTATCGGACCCGGATTGGTTAAAGATACTGTCTGATAAAGACATAATAATGTTCCAGGAGACATGGGCCACTACAGATCTCCATATAGATGGCTTTTATTGCCATAGTATAACTGCAACTAAACCTGATTTCGGTCGGCCTATGGGTGGGTTACTAACTGGTATTAGGATAACTGCAGGTGGCAGCATCAAGAAAATACCAACTAAAAGTCCTAATATCCAGATTATTGAATACAAAAGAAAGGTCCCTTTCTATGAGATTAATTTCTATAATAATGATTTTTACTCAATCCCAAACAAAACTTTGATAGAACTTTTTAAATTTCTGTCTGACGTTATTGAGACACCAGGTAAAAGTATGGATAAAAGGATAATCCTAGCTGGGGATTTTAATGCTAAGATTCCAAATCCCGATTTAAATATGGGAAACACTCAAATTGATCGAGCAGCAAAAAGGGGCTTGGAACTGGATTTCTTCATTCGCGAGCATATCCTAACTAATATTATGGATGTAAGTCCTACCCCCACAATTAATTATGTCCCGACATTCAGAGGCAGAGACTATTCGACAACTATAGATTATATTTTTATGTCACCCGAGCTCATTGATTGCCTTACAATGGCTAAGGTATTAGAGACTGCCTTTGGGGATCACAATGCACTAGTGGCGAATATTAGACTGGGGTCTTCCCCAGCGTTTGCCCGTACACTTGGGGCCAGAGATATAACCCCCGCTACAAACAATTTAAGACTGAAATGGAGGGGGGTTGACTGTGGAAGCATAATCGCGCAGGTCATAAATAAGCACCAACATCTGATCGATTCATGCACACAACAGATGGGAATAACTTAAGAGTAATCACAGACTTTACCAATCTGTATACAGTTATAAAGACACTCTTAACTGTCCCTAACCATAGAAAAGATATGGACCCCAAGTGGTTTGACAGTAACTGTTCAGTTGCCAATAGGGCTTTACGTAAGGCACTGAATGAAAAACCTAGATGCCAAATGGAGGTTAGGGAAGAGAGAAAGAAGTATAAATCCACAATAAGGGAACGCAAGGTAATTATTCTGTCAGAGCGTTGGGAGGAGCTATCGGATTCAGCAGCAGGGAAGAATGGAACGGTTTTTTGGTCCGCAGTAAAAAAAAAAAAAGCGTAACATGGGAACTCAATTGTCCGCAATAAGCTGTACCATCTCGTGTAACCAGTGGGAAGATAATTTTTCTAAAGTATATGCAACCCCACCAAATGTTAGTAGTAACTATATACCAGGCCAATTGTGCCCCTTAGAGATTAGTTTAGGTGAGGTGATCGCGGCTATCAAATAAAGCCCCTGGGCCAGATGGCCTTCCGATAGACATCATTAAATGGAAACCTGAACTTTGGGCACCTATTTTAAAAAATGTTTTTAATAGTTTACCATTAGTGCCAATGCCAGACACTTGGTCTACCAGCATAATAGTGCCGATATACAAGAAAGGGGAGAGAACAGATCCAGTAAACTATAGACCCATTTCACTTTTAGATAATACTTTGGTTTTAGACCCTTGCCAAATGGGTTTCAGAAGTGGGGTTGGGACGACAGAGCAATGCCTGAACTTAAATTTAGTAATTAGTAAATATACTATTGCTAGGTCGTCACCAATCTACTTGGCATTTATGGACTTATCGTCCGCATTCGACCTAGTAAATAGGTCTAAACTGTGGTCTATCCTTTTAGATTATGGCCTAGAAGAGCCCCTTGTACACTTTTTGGCCTACCTGCATACCGACACAAAAGCACAAGTAAGGATCAGGATGGAGGGGAAATATCAGGGCACATAAAAGTAGAAAGAGGAGTCAGGCAGGGGTGCGTTTTAGCACCCCTGTTGTTTATTATTTATATTAATGGACTAAACAAATCTTTAAAACAGGCAACTACCGATGTCCCAAAAATAAGGGGGGGGGGACTACTACTGACTCTGCTTTACGCAGATGATGCGGTGCTTATGGGCCTTACACCAAACGCTCTACGTAGCTTGGTCAAAAGTTTTGCACAATATATGGATAACCTAGATCTTAAAGTAAATTAAAAGAAATCTTATATCATGTCTTGCGGCCCGGGGAAAAAACAACTTAGTGTCATTTCGGTGGGATCAGACAGACTCTATTCCACTAATACTTTCCCCTATTTAGGAATGGTTTTTGCTGCGAACGGCTCGTGGAGTGGACATTTGGTCCACGCCACGAGCAAGTTCTCAAAATCCATTAACTCTATTCTTAGCCTTCCACGGCCTAAGAAAGTAGGTGCAACAAAAGCAATTTAATTTTTTTTAAACTACAGTGCGTCCCAGTAGCACCATATGTGGCTGAGATATGGGGTCTGAGTAAAACATCTAGTATTCAGACCGAGGAAAATCGTTTCTGTAGGAAAATCCTTAGAGCCCCCATTTCTACCTCAGAGTATATTTGTCATTGCGAATTGAATCTGTACTACATATCGGATTTCATAGCATCGAGACCGGCCATGTTCTGGCTGGCTATTTGGAGAAATGAATTGGCCTCCCTAACCCATGAAATCATAAGAGATTGTCTTAATTGTGAGAAAGGGATGACAATCCCCTGGCTCTCTGGAGTTCTTAATAAATTGAGCAGTGTGGGTAAAGGTCATCTTTTCTTTGACCCCTATAAGATTGAGCCTAAGGACAAAAATGAAATAAAGTCTGCACTGTATGCACTTTACAGCAAAGATAGACTGGCGAGGGAGCTAACTAAATCAACTATCCAGGCTTATGTGAATAAAGATCTATATATACAACCAATTCCATTGTATCTTACATTGCCAATGACAAACTGGGAAAGATCACTTCTGTTCCGACTAAGGGCAGGCACTGTTAGATTTTTATTATGTTTCCCATTAGGTTATTCATCAATAAGATCTGAAGATAAATTGTGTCCATGTGATGGTATGAGTTTACAAAAGGATTTAAATGTTTTCTTCTTTTGTACATTTTATCTAAAATACATTAAATGGTTTCTAGTTCCATATTTTAAGAAGCATAGACCACTCTCTTTGGAACAGTCTTATTTGATGCTGCTAACTTTGAACAATGATGAATTGATATTCCGCACTAGCACTTTTTTGAGAGTCACTACCTATGTACGTAAAACAATGGCGTACCCTTAGTAAATTTCTGTATTATTGCTGCTAAAATAATTAGTAATTTTAGTAATGCGTGATGTTTTAAATGTATTTGGAATCATGGTTATTTTATTGGGATTGTATATTTATACTGCTTTTATGAATTTGATAAAAATTTGAATAAAGATTCTGAACTTGAACTTGAACCCTAGAAATCGGTTCGCAGAACGGGGAGGATGGGTGGAGCAGTAAGGAATCTATCACTACTACTATTTCTTACAGATATATAGTTGCCGAAGGTAAGTAACTTGTGCATCTGAAAGAAACACGTAGTGATAGATTCCTTACCTTAGAATAGATACCCCAGCAATACCAACCCCGGTGGTGGGTCTGCGAACCAAGATCACACCAGAAAGTCCTGGAGAACAAAACGGCCAAAGAAGCCGTCTCTCTGGACTTGGCTGTCCTGGCAGCAGCGCTTTGTAAACGTGTGCAGCGAGGCCCACGTAGCTGCCTGACAGATGTCATGCAAGGGAACTCCCCGTTCCAGAGCAGTAGTGGCTGCCATCGCCCTGGTAGAGTGGGCGCGCAACCCCACGGGAAGCTCCTTTTTACCCAAGGAGTAACAAGCCTTTATGCACAGAAAGACCCACCGAAAGATGGTCCGCTTGTGCACAGCCCGTCCTTTCTTGGGGCCCACGTAGCCAATAAAGAGCTGGTCATCCACCCGGAACTGTTGTGTGAGGTCCAGATAGAAAGAGAGCGCACATTTTGGGTCCAGACAGTGGAGCCTCTCTTCCTCTTTTGGGGAATGCGGAGACGGAAAGAAGGTGGGCAAAGTGATGGTCTACCCGATATGAAAGGCAGTGACAACCTTTGGCAGAAAAGAAGGACGAGTCCTTAGAACAACTTTGTCCGAATGGACAGAGAGAAAAGGAGGCTTGAAAGAAAGAGCCTGGAGCTCACTCACCCTTCTGGCAGAGGTGATGGCAACCAGGAAAGCAGTCTCTAGAGAGAGGTGACGAATATCGCAATTGTGAAGTGGCTGAAAAGGAGCACACATCAGAAAAGTAAGAACTAGATTCAAGTCCCACTGAGGCATCGCAAAAGAAACAGGAGGAAACATGTGCATGATGCCTTTCAAGAATCTATTTACAACAGGGGACTTGAAAAGGGAAGGCTGATCTGGAAGCCTTAAAATGGCAGAAATGGCCGAGAGATAGCCCTTGATAGTGCCCAGAGCAGAGGTCTGCTGGGCCAAAGAGAGAATGTGGGAGTGCAGGGCGGATATACAGACGTGGAGGCTGAATATATTGTCTAACAGGTGATACTTTATTGTCAGTAGTCACAGTTTTCAGTTTGGTAACAGGGTTGTAAGTCTCTTCCTCTGGGTAGGTCTTTTCTCTCTCAGGGTGGATGTGTATCGAAGCCTGTTCTGGTCCTTCTTCTTCGGGTTGGATGGAGATGGGTTGTGGATCTGGCTCCTCCGTTGTGTTAGCTTCACCCGGAGGCTCGCCAAGAGGAGAGAAAGGGAGCCTGTCAGTTTACTGTGACACAGGTGTTAACCCGTCACCTACACCCGGTAGTGCACCCGGTAGTGCCTAAGGAGGTAATGGACTGTGACAGGGGTAAGATGTAGCCCAAAAGAATGGGGTTTTCGAAGAGTAAATAACTAGTAAACGGTTGGTTTGCCAGGGCTTAGCATGAGGACTGAGGGGGTCAGGGTCACGATAGAGTTGACTAGACCGGCTAGCGCTTTACCATAACAATGCCTTTGTTCTCCCCTGCTTAAATAATCCCTGGTTCCCCTCTCCACCCACCTCCCGCAGCAATACCAACCCACTCTCCCCAGAACCAGCTTCACTCACCGGTTCCGCCGCAACTCTCCTGAGTTGCGGACACTCTTCAGCTTCCTCCGGTGGACGCCACCACTCTTCCGTCCAGTAGTCGTCGGTCTCCGCCTCTTCGGTCGGCGTCCTCACTCCCGGGGTCTGCTCCGCGCCTCGGTCCTTGCTCTCAGTGTCTGGCTCTGGGTCTCGGTCCTCGCTCTCGGCGTCCCGCTCCACACTTCGCTATTCTTCTGTGTTTGACTCCTCCTCCAGCTTCTTTCTTCCACAGGTCAAAGACGCCTCCTCCTGTGGTTGTCCCGTTTTTACAGGTCCAGCCATAGCATTTCCGGGGTCAGCTCCTCCCACCTCCAACTCTGGGCCTTGCTGTGGGGAGACAGGAAAGGTGGGTGTGTCTTTTCTTCGCTTCAAGTATTGCCTGTCTCTGCCCTTATAGTTCCGTCCTTTACACGCAGGGGATTCCGGTTGCGGTAGTCCTGAGTGTTTCAGTCCCCTGAAGTTCACCCTCTCACAGAGAAGAAAAAGAAGAATCTCTGAAAGAGGGGCAGAAAGGGGATCCACAGCCTTTGCTGTGCACCATGCCACAAACGTATTCCACCTGCAGGTGTATACCGTCTTAGTAGAGGGACGCCTGGCTGCCAAGATAACATTACAGACTTCAGGAGGCAGGTCGAAAGACATCAACTGCCGCCGCACAATCTCCACGCAAGAAGGTGGAGACTGGACAGGTTCGGGTGGAAGACCGTCCCCTGCTGCTGCGACAGAAGATCCTCCCGAAGAGGCAGACGAATCGGGGGATCGATGCTCAGACTGAGTAGCTCGGGATACCATACTCTTCAAGCCCAGTTCGGAGCCACAAGGATGACTTGGGCCCGGTCGCGTCTGATCTTCTTCAGCACTCTGGGCATACGTGGTATAGGCGGAAAGGCGTACAGCAGACCGCAACTCCACTCACGACGAAAAGCGTCACCGAGCGAGTTCTGCCTTGTAAATTACAACGCACAGAACTGATGACATTGCGCGTTCTATTCGGTGGCGAATAGATCTAACCAAGGCTCGCCCCATTGCTGAAAGAGACCGTGCGCCACGTCCAAGTTCAGACGCCAGTTGTGATCCTATTTCACACAAAATGGAAGGGGTGAGAGTTAACAAATCATCTACCCCAAACCCCCTGCTTAGACATAATAACACCAAGAGGGGTAGAGAGGTGACACAAGTGATCGGCATACAGTGGCACAAGTTGTGTTGTTGAAAACTACCCTCACTCACACACGAATGTGTGTGACATGCTTCATCATCGGGTCTGCTTACAATACACCCTGACGTAGCCACGCACAGGATGGAGCATAGGGAAGGGGAAGACAAACAACATAAAAATAGTCCTTATTGGTGCTAAATCAAAAAGACTGGCAACAGTGATAGAAAAAGTGCAGTTAAAGAGTGATTAAAACTGGCTTGTGGATATCCTATAATCCAACTTTATTCAAGGGTCCCCCAGCCAGGGTTAAAATCGTGAAGGATGTTCATGTTTAGAGCTAACTAGATACTCCTAACACCCCTCCTTAACCTGCCGTGAATGACTTGGGCCCGGTCGCGCCTGATATTCAGCACTCTGGGTAGAGTGGTATAGGTAGAAAGGGGTACAATAGACCCCAACTCCACTCGCGATGAAAAGCATCGCCAAGCGAGTGCCACCTTGGAATTTCCAACGCGCAGAACCGCTGACATTGCGCGTTCTCTTCGGTGGCGAATAGATCTAACCAAGGTTCTCCCCACTGTTGAAAGAGACCTTGCACCGCCTCTGAGTGAAGACGCCATTCCTGATCCATCATGCACCGACGGCTGAGTTCGTCCGCCCTGGTGTTCAGAGAACCTGCCAAGCCCAGAGGCACAGAGCCTCTTGCCAAAGGGTCCCGACCCCACCCCGCTCTCTTTGTTGCAGTACCACATGGCGGTGGTGTGTTGGTGAACACCTGCACTACTCTCCCCGTGACCGAAGGAAGTAATGCCTTGAGTGCAACTCGGATCGCCTGAAGCTGCAGAAGGTTGACGTGGAGCTTGGACTCCACCGGAGACCAGAGGCCTCTGATCTCCACATCCCCCATGTGGCCTCCCAATCCCAGAAGGGACGCGCCCGTCAGAACTGTATGTTCCGGTTGGGGAAGGGAGAGGAATCTGCCATTGACCCAATCGTCATTCGTGAGCCACCACTGCAATTGCCGTGCAGTGCCCTCCGAGATCTGGACGTGATCGGACAGGTTGCCCTGATGCTGTGCCCACTGGAACTTCAGGCCCCACTGCAGAGCCCGCATATGCCATCTGGCATGATCCACCAGCAGGATGCAGGAGGCCATCTGACCCAGTATTCGAAGGGTCATCCTGACCGAAACCTGGGACAGAGGCTGAAAGATCATAATCATAGACTGAATGCCCCGGATTCGCTGCTCGGGAGGATAAGCCCGAAACTGCGCCGAGACCAGAACTGCTCCGATGAAAAGGAGCTTCTGTTAGGGAATCAAGTGCGACTTCGGCGCGTTGATGGAGAACCCCAGCAAATGCCGGAGGTCGGCCGTAGTCTGGAGGTGGGAGACAACTGCCTGGAGCGAGACCGCCTTCAACAGCCCGTCGTCGAGATAGAGGAAGACTGAAACCCCTGATCTGCGCAGATGAGCTGCGACCACCGCCATCACTTTTGTGAACACCCGAAGGGCTCTGGTAAGGTACAAGGGGAGCACGGTGAACTGAAAGTGCTTGTTGCCTACCGTGAATCGCAAGTAGCGTCTGTGGGCAGGCAGGACGGGAATATGAAAATAAGCGTCCTGCAAGTCCAACGCCACCATCCAGTCTTGCGGGTCTAGAGCAGACAAGACCTGAGCACGTGTGAGCATCTTGAACTTCTCCTTCTGGAGGAAGCGTTCGACGGTCCGAAGGTCTAAGATAGGACGGAGGCCCTTGTCCTTCTTTGCAACCATAAAGTAGTAGGGATAACAACCACTTCCGTGGCCACGTAACGAACGAAAGGCAGAAGGCGGAGGAGGCCGAGCTGCCGACAGGCCCAAGGACTTGGCCGTAGCCCGGGAGTCCTTGAAGTACTCCAACGCACTATCTGCCTTATGGCCAAAAAGGCGAATGCCATCAAAGGGCATGTCAATCAGAGTGTTCCGGACACCCCCTGAGATGAGAGTTGTCTTCAACCAGGCGTGGCGCCGAAGCGCCACCGTCGTGGAAATCGACCTGCCCAGTGAGTCGGCGGTGTCTAGCCCACAACGTATGGTGAACTTAACTGAGTGTCTCCCGGTAGCAATCAACTGGGAAAGAACTACCTGGGGCTCCTCCGAGCAGTTAGGCGGCACCATGCGCAACCGTGTCCCACAGAGAGTGGGTATGATGGTCCAAGATAGAAGCCCTAAGCTGGCAGATGAAAACAGTTTCTTACCAAACTGATCCAGCTTCTTGGATTCCCTATCCGGAGGTGCTGTAGGAAACGCGCTCTGGGACGTAGAGGCTTGGGCAACCAAGCTCTTCGGGGTGGGGTGTTGGATAAGGAAGAGGGGTTGTCCGGAGCCGGGCGATGGTGTCGGGCCACGTTCCTATCCCCAGGAGCCCCTGTGTTGGGCCTGCACCAGGTGCCCAGAAGAACATCGGATAGTGCTTCATTAAAGGGCAGCAAAGGCTCCGAAAAGGTAGCCGCCGGTTGGAGCACTTCTGTCATGAGATTAGTCCTGACGGCCACCGCAGTGAGTTCGAGGTGGAGAGCCTCGACTGCCCTACGCAACACCACTGCGTAACTGGCTCCCTCCTCCATAGCCATGGTAGGAGGAGACTGCATGGCAAGGTCAGGCGAGGTGTCAAGACCACTGGCCTCCCCCAAATCCTCTGCCCTGTCCGGATCATAAGCACAGTCCTGTGCTAAAGGGTCACCAGACCCCTCCCAGTCCTCCCCTTCCTCCTAAGTCTGTGGAACAGGCTCAAAATAAGGAGGAGGGACATAGGGCACAAAAGGGCCCATCGGCGTCGATCCGGCACTGTGTCCGGGTCGGGGCTGAACCTGGGGACAACATCGTCCCGAGGAGCGGGCGACATGGGGAGCAGTGCCGGGGAGATCGGCGCCGGTGGAGGTGTCACTAGGTCAACCGGCGTTGATCGGGATCCGATCCCGGATCCTTGGGGGGCCTGCGGCGTTGGGGCGGGAGCCGCCGGCGACGGCGGAGCCACAGGAGATGGTAAAGCAGGACCACCACCAGTTGGGCCCGCAGGCGCACTGGCGGGGCCAGACGACCCAAAGAGTCGGGCCATGGCAGCAAGAAACTCTTGCACCTGAGCCGGCGTTGCCCCCGCACCTGGGAAGGGGGGGTAGACTGGGGGCGACATCGCAGGCTCCGCCAGAGCCGCAGGGGTGGCGCCAGGTAATAGAGACACAAGTGGTGGGGGTCCGTCACCGACATCATGTGGTGACAGTTCCCACAGTTCTTGAACTCAGGCATCCCTACAACACCATGAGTCGATCGACTTGAAAAGATCAGGTAAAAGGCATCAAAAAACTCAGTCTAAAAGTGACTGGGGGTACTTGTTCTACCCGGATCTGCGCTTGCTGGTGCAGAAAAATAAAGAACTGAAGTCAGCGCACGTAGGTGTGTCTAAGTAGCTCAGTCACCCAGGCGCCAACGACGCACGCTGAACCGCACGACAAAGCCTACCGACGCACAGGGGTGCTGCTGACGAAAAACTTTCCGGATCCATTCTGACGCCTGGGGGTTATTCTAAGGTAAGGAATCTATCACTACGTGTTTCTTTTAGATTGTTTATATATCAAATTGTGGTAATATTGGAGGCGGCTAGGCTCGATTCACTGTAGTGTCCCATACTGTCCCTTCAAATAGGGTTCTTTGAGAGGGCTCTAGGTGAGATTTGGACACATTGATGGAAAAACCAAGGCTGAACAACAACTCAGTTGTCAACTACAAGTGATGCAACACCAAATCTGGAGTCTTGGCCGTCATCAGCCAATCAACCAGGTAAGGGAATACTGGTATTCCCCACCTCTTGAGATGGACTGCAACCACCGCCATCACCATTGTGAAGACTCGAGGCGCAGAAGTAAGACCAAATGGTAGGACTGCTAACTGATAATGTTGAGAGACCACAATGAAATGGAGATAATTCCTGTGCGTTTGCAGAATAGGGATGTGCAAATACATTTCATTCAAATAGATAATGCCCATCCAGTCTTCCTACTCTAGCGCAAGAAGCACCTGTGCAAAGGTCAGCATCTTTAACTATACCTGCTTGATGAAGCAGTCCAAAATCCTGAGGTCAAGGAGCGGCCACAAATGACTGTCCTTTTTAAGAATCAGGAAGTACCGGGATTTGCATCACTGGTTCCTGCTCTGGAACCAACTCTACTGCACTTTTCTGTAGTAGAGTTGAAGGAGCAGAAGATGTTCTTCAGAATAAAAGCCCTGTGGGGAAGAAAGGGTGTGCGATAATCCTGGAAAAGTGGGACATACCCATTCTCCACAATAACCAAAACCAAAGATCCGTTGATACTGACCTTCATTGAGGTAGAAAATAGGCCAACCGTCCTCATACTCAAAAAGCATGCTCCAAGATGGGGAAACTAGGGCTACTTTTCTGTGAGATTGGCCAGGGAGGAAGAGGAAGAAGATGGTTGATGATCAGCCCCATGCTGTTTGCCTCTCCACGACCCCTATAGATGGATATTGCTGGTACTGGCCTCTGCCTCGAAAGGAAAAGTTCTGGCCAAATCCCCGGAACCTCTTATACTGCTTATTATCTTTAGGCTGCGACTGAAGGCCCAACGATCTTGCCCTTACTGGCCTTGAATCCCTCTAAGGCTGAATCTGCCTTGGCACTAAATAGCCTTGATCCATCAAACAGCAAATCCAATAAAGTGGCCAGGCCCCCATAAATCAATTGTGTCTCCTTCTGGGAACTGAAGACCCAACTGCCCTCGCAACCAAATCAGCCATATCTAAACCTGACTGAATAACCTGACGGGCAGTCGCTTAACTACTGTTCAGTAAAACCGAAAAATGTCCTTGAACTTTGTCAGGCAAATTTGGGACCACTACCTTGGCTGACTCCATTTAGGCACGGACGTATCGTCCCAACAAGCAGATGGCATTGGCCAACTGCAAGGCTATACTGCCAGAAGAGAACACTTTCTTTGCATGTAATACCTCTGTCAACAAAATACTTTTGAGTTCAGTAGATGGCAGAGGAAACTCCAGCATCTCAGCTGCCTTCCTTATCACAGCATGATATGATGTCACTTCAGGTGGAGGAATGCTTTTGGGAATAGCTCCTCCCACTCAGGAGAGGTATACAGGCCACTTTCTACCACCAGGCAATCAAACTCTAGGTCAAAAGAAACAATCTCAAATTCCTCCTCATCTGGATTCACTCCATAGAAATACTGCTCCTCTTCAAGAAGCATTTGTGCCTCTCTCTGGGATCTATGTTTAAGCACTAGCGTCGCTGAAGGCAGAACCGGCGCCGGGGGCTTTGGCATCTGTTCAGAAGATGTCAGCTGTACAGGAGTGGAACAGTGCGACGCCAGTATGGATCCAAATGACGCAGGCAGAGGCTCAAACGGCACAGGAGACTCTTGTTGAACATCTGCCCTCAGCGATGGCATCACCCTTCTCGGCACCAAAGGGGGCCAGCTAGTTCGACTCATCGGCATTCACAGCAAGAATTTAGCTTGCCGATACTGTGTCAGAAACCACAAGGAGTAGGAAAACAGACCCATGGGGCCCGCAGGTGCACCAGATGTAATCACCGCTCCACTGAAAATGCTATACTCAGCATTCAGAAAAGTCGACGGGTCAGAACCCGTTGTCAGGAACGCCAGATACTCCTGCTTCTGAATGGAAGGCAAAGGCTACGGCACAACCGGAGAAAGAACTTGATCTGGTACTCGCTCTGGGTCAGGGAGTCTAGGTGGAGTTAAAGCCCTTGGGCTAGAGGGTCATGCTGGGGCGACCCTCGGAAATGGAGTCGGGGACACCTCACCTTTGTCTGCATGAATTTTCAGAACTGGGGACACTGACTTTGGAGAGTCATCTCTCAAAGACAGATGCCGGGAACCATGATGTTGATTTATCTTGTGCTTCTCTAATGACTTTTCCTTGGAGGAGACATTCTTCTCTACAACAAAATTGCGATGCCTGGAAAAAAATATCAAGACTCGTAACACACAGAGAGCCTCAGAGAAAACATTGCGCGCTGAAGGAGTGGAAAAATTGAACTGACGTCATGCGGAGTCACATGAGGAGTTGTGTCATGATGACGTCCTCGTCGACGTGGAGAGCTGGAAAGAAAAGTTTCCATGGAATGCTGGTGCATTGGGATATTCAGAAGGAAAGGAATCCACAGGTAGATTTATCCATCAGAAAGCTGATTATCGACAGGCTGCCTGATAAAGGACTTAAATTCAAGTCATTAAAGGAAAAGCAGGTTAAGTGGTCAGAGAACCTGCACAGAACGGCAATAATGCAGAAGACACTCTGTAAAGTTTTCTTCCACAATGTAAATGAAAACCATATTCTACAGAAGGCAAATCAATGATGCGGGAGAAACTGAGGGAAATAAAAAGACAAGACTCCTCTTTGCAAGGCGAAAGCAGGTTTACTGTCAAAGCAGGGTGAGTAGCTATCGCCACACAAGTAAACAGCTAATCTCAATTTGCTGCTTCACAGGCAGTCATTTAAATAGCAACACAAGGGAGGAGCTACGTGTTGAGCATGATGGCCGCCTAGGACTTCAGCTCCGCGTGGCAAGCCCCCCAGCTCGAAGATCCTGACACCCATCCTGACTCTGGAGGGCACCGCCCGCTTTCCGCTGCGCCGCTGATACCCCAACCATTTCTCCGGTCCCGCTAGGGTGCCGTGGGCCGGAGCCACATCAAGTGCAAGTTCCGGCCTGGCGGGCAGATGAGCCCCGAGACTGGAGTGTGGATAGTGCCGGTGTCCAGTGCGATAACAGCGGCACCGGCGACCGGAGGGGCCCGGGCCGGCCCGTGAGTGGAAGCAAGGGAATTCTGGGCACGTCTAAGATCACCGCCCGATGACCACACTCTGATCGAGGATCCGTATTGAGTCTCCAGTCCTGCTGTGGTGATGGGGGCCGGATCGGAGCCGGGGAAGGAGCGGTGCCCGAGTGTTGGGGGACGCAACGTGCACCGGCGGCAGAGCCGGCAACCGGGAGTCTCGGTGCCTGCCCGCGGTGGGGGTGAGACTGATTCCGGCGAGATTGGGGGTGCCGGGGTCGCTGGCTACCCCCCACCCCCCCCCCCCCCCCTTCTGCCCTCAGTACTGAGTGGAAACGACTGGGAGAGGCGCTGCCGCCAGCAAGGACAGGTGGGAACTGGTCCACTCTGTGGCATGCTGTGGGAGCGGATTTTCCCGGCAGGACCCTATATCTTTGCCACTGACGCTCCAGGCAGCCCGGCTGCTCCGAATACAATTTCGCCTCGTGGGGTCGTGTCGGGCAGTCCCATAGGCCCCCGGGCCCCCGTGCTTGCTGCGAAACCACGTGCTGCCCGGTTGATGTCTGGCTTGTGAGGGCGTACACCATCTTGGGCCTTGCTGGATCTGCCCCCTGGGGTTATATCAGCTACCCTGCACGGAGAGACCTGGAGACCGGCGGACTGTGGCCCAGAGGGTTGAAGGTGAGCGCCCTGTTTGTCGCAGATGTCCTGAGATTGGCGGAGATGCACGCAAATGCGTTACTGCTCCTCCTGGTGCTTGCAGGGGATAGAGGCTAGAGTCGGAGCCGCAGTGATCCGGATCCGCGACGGACTGGGTCGTAAAAGTGGGCACTCTTCCCATAGTTTTTGGACATATCACTTGGTTTCTGCTGCCACTCTGCGCCTTCTCATCAGCCTGGTCCACTGAGATCCACACGTAACTGGGAGGCGAGTCCCACTGGGGAGAAACTAATATGGCAGCCAGGGGAGACCCAGATAAAACTCTGTCCAGATGCGCGAGAGGGGCTAAACAGGTCCAATCCAACAAATTGGACAGATATACTATGCCCAAATGATCATCGATGGAAGCCAAAAGGTCCCAAATGGCGAGTGGAGACTCCCCGGGCACGCCAGTGGAACTAAGTCCCTCCGATGTGATGGAGGCCATTGAAGGAGTCCAGACTACGTTGGGGCAGAAGATGGGGTCTCTTGACAGCAAATTGGACGGGGTAACCATAGAAGTTAACCTTATCCGGGCAGACCTCGCCAAAGCAAATGAGAAGGTCAAATCATTGGACATAAATTCTCCTCCCCTATACTATATTTAGTTAGAGTGTTAAGTTTGAGTGTGGGGCGACAGGCACACTGCCAGTTAGGGATGAGTGTAAGCCGTAGGCAGGGGTGCAGGGAGGGAGGGGGGGGATCCAGGGTCGGCTGACTCTCTTTGGTTACAGAAGGTTCAGTTTTGGGATTTGTTCTGTTTTCAGTCTTTGCATCAGGTGTCAATTTTGCAGTTAGAAGCTAGAGGTGTGGGGTAAATGTCGCGTACTAGTCAGGGATCAGGGTGTTAAGCTGGAATGTCAATGGTTTGGGGGACAAGATAAAGCGGGGTATGATAAATCAACTAATTAGAAGGCATTCCCCAGAAGTTGTATTGCTGCAGGAGACGCATCTTGTTGGTAATCGGTGTATGGCCCTCCATAAAGGGGGTTATAAACTTGTGGTACACGCTGGATTTACATCAGGGTCTAGGGGTGTGGGTATCCTTACAAAGAATTCCTTTCCGTTGGAGGTTCGGGCTACTTGGGTGGACCAAAGAGGCAGATATGTGGGTGTCTCGGGGCAACTGGGAGGTAAGACAGTGACCTTCTTGTCAATATATGTCCCACCAGGCCTTCAATCCAATATTTTCAGGGATTTGAGAGCCGTTTTTCTGGCCCTGGCCCTGCCCCTGGGCCTTTTGGTGCTGGGGGGATATTTCAATGCAGTGCTCGACGGGGAAATAGATAGAGACCCGGCACATGTTCATACATCATCACAGAGGTGGCTCCCTAATTTCCTTGAGACGCTTGGATTGGTCGATAGTTGGAGGATACGTAACCCGACCCAGAAGTATTATACCCATGTGTCCGCCGCACACAACAGCATGTCCAGGTTGGACTACATCTTGATACCGGCTGTGGTGGCGAGCTCAGTCAGGGAGGCGAGATACCTAGGTAGAGGCATTTCTGATCATTCTCCAATGTGGCTACAGGTCGAGTTCGGGCAACCGACAGTCGGCAGGGTAGCTCCGATTAATGCGTGGCATCTGAAGGACCCGGACATCAAAAAGGAGATACTCCGAGTCTCGGACAGCTATTTCCATGAGAATGTGGGCACTGTTGACTCGACGCAGTCACTGTGGGAGGTGTATAAAGTGGTGCTGCGGGGTGAGGTATTCTCCTTGATTGCGGGAAGAAAGAAGAAACGCCAGGCGGAGGTTAACAGGGTGGAGGCGGAAGTTATAAGTTTAGAAAAGCGAGTTGCCGAGTCTGCTGCTCAGGGGGACCTCCACCAGCTGAAGTTAAAGCAAGAGGAATATAACGGCCTCTCTAGGGAACGGGCTTTTACCCATAATCATGCCGTGCAAAGTCGTATTTATGAGCATGGGGACAAGGCTGGTAAGCTGATCGCTTGGTTGGAACGAGGGGAATGGGCCTCTAGGTTGGTGCCCGAGCTAGAGGGGTCGGGATCTGACCGAATCACAGATCCACAGGCGGTAGTGGATGAATTTTCTGCATATTTCAGGGAAGTATACGCCTCAGCGGGTGGTTTAACAGAGGCCGAAAATGGCGAAATGATTAAAGATATCTTCATGCAGAGTCTATCGGAGGATAATAGGAAGTACCTAGACTCCCCTTTCACAGACTATGAAGCTGTGCAGGCGATTCGATGTATTAAATCAGGGAAGGCAACAGGCCCTAACGGGATACCGACAGAACTATATAAATTGAATGCCCATAAAGTTGCCCCGCATGTCCGGGCCATGTTTCTGGAGAGTAGGGAATTGGGTCAGCTTCCATATGACCAACAAGTTGCAAACATTGTGGTCATACACAAGACAGGTAAGCCTAGAACATCTCCTTCCTCGTATAGGCCTATCTCGTTGCTCAATGCTGAGCCTAATATTTTGGCGAAGTTGCTTGCTACCAGGTTGGTCAAGGTCATAACAACCCTGGTGCACTCCGACCAGTCCGGCTTCATGCCGTGTCGTAACACTGCCCTGAATCTGCGGAAGCAGCATGGGATCCTGGGCAGTTCCCGAAAGGTATCTGAGCCGGTGGTTTTGGTGTCCTTGGATGCCACTATGGCATTTGATAGGGTTGAATGGGCATATTTATTTGCGGTATTGGTCAAGTTGGGCTTTGGCCCGGAGTTTATCGGGTGGGTTCGACTGCTGTATGCCGCGCCCTTGTCCAGAGTGATTGTAAATAATTGTAAGTCAGGGGATTTCTCCCTCAGGAAGGGTACCAGGCAGGGATGCCCGTTGTCCCCACTTCTCTTCGCACTGGCGTTGGAGCCCCTGGCGGCATGGGTCCGATGGGACCGGTCTATACGTGGCCTGTGGCGGACACCAGAATAGGAGGACAACATTTCGCTTTACGCGGATGATATTTTGCTCTACCTCACCAACCCCAGGGCGTCCCGGAGCAACTTTCTGGATGTCTTGGCCATATTTGGCAGATACACTGAGTTTGCTATTAACTGGTCAAAATCGGTACTGTTCGTTTTGTCGGGAAAACCGCCTGTAATTTCGCAGTCGTGCCCTATAAAGATTGAGCAGGTGGGTTTAAGTCTTTAGGCATATACATAACCTTGGACCCGAAAGCGAGATATGACAATAATCTGGGACCCCCCCTGCAGCGGTTTAGGAAGGATGTGGAGCGTTAGAAAGCTCTCCCCCTATCATTGCTTGGGAGCGCTGTGTTATTCAAGATAATGGCTTTGCTTCGGTTCTTATACATACTCCAGAACACACTAGATCCGGTGCCCCTATTCTATTTTAAGGAGATTGAAACACTTCAAAGGCAGCTCCTGTGGGATGGCAGACCCCGCATAGCGTTTGTCAAGTTAACCCTCCCGTGGTACGATGGAGGTTTAGGTCTCCCAGATTTGAGGAAGTACTAGCGGTGGTGAATCACATGGTTTATGGGCCCCCTGGGGATCCAGGATATGCTATGGATCGTGGACAGGCACCGGGTGGAGATATTATCAAAGCCCTGTATGCCAGGTCTGGGAGATTCCCACTGATGGTCCCGACAGCACACGCTGTGTAGTGGAGAAGTGTGGCTCAATGGTTAGAGCGGCAGACCCTGATGCAGAGGTCTAACCCGGGACCAGGGTTCAATTCCCCGCCTCGGCGGGTCTTGGGCTAAAAAATTCCACGGACCTGATAATTCTCGCCTCGGTGCCTATTCCAATCATGGAGTCCCACTCTGCAACTCTGGGCAATAGCTTGCTTAATCTCCACAACGGCCCCCACAACGCTAAGGATGCCTGGCCTCCACCTTGGGGGTGCCCAGGAGTGGACACCTCACAGGGAAAGCCAGGATGGGTTCCACAGCGGTATTCGTACAAGCGCCTTGAGACCCTTGCGGGTGAGTAGTGCGCTATACAAGTATCAATTTACATTTACAAGTTTGGCATTCAGCTACCAGAAGTTTGGGGTGGGAGGGCAGATTGACATTGGCCACCTCTCTGTTCAGTCCGGAGAAACTTGGGAGCCTGTGGAGGTCTAAAGGGTTTGAGAAATGGGACCTTATTGGAATCAGTCAGATTAAGGATATGTGGGGGAGGGACGGCGTGCATACATTTGAAACTTTAAAGCAGCAGTACAGCTTGAATGACAACGGACATTTTCGATACCGGCAGGTTAGACATGCCCTTCTGGCTCACATTCCTAGAGATGCGGAACTCCCGGAGGCTTCTCCTCTCGAGGATCGGATGTTAGATGGTCACATCCCTGAAAAAACTTTCTCCTTAATATATAGGAAGCTGGTAAACAATATGGAGGACCCGCTGGGGAGTATGAGAACAGCGTGGGAGGCGGATGGACTGGAGCTAGACGATGAGGACTGGGTAGAGGCAGGCTCCTCCCCTAAAGTAGTAGCAATTCAGATGAGACTCCGCTCAGTACAGCTTACGATCTTACATAGAGCTTACATCACGGGGCTTAGGTTAGTGCATATGGGGCGGGAGGTAAGCGGAGACTGTAGGAGAGGTTGTGGAGAGCTTGACACTTTCATGCATATCCTGTGGCATTGTGGGGAGATACAAACCTTCTGGGTAAAGATACATGATGAGATTACAGAAGTACTGGGGGAGGAGGTGAGACCAGAGGCCCGGAGATGTATACTTAATGTATGGGAGCCCACGGATTTGAATGTGTATCAGAAACAATGGGTGTCGTTGGCAAATATGGAGGCGAAACGAAATATCGCTCAGTTGTGGGGAGCCAGTCGGCCACCCCAGGTTACTAAATGGACCGAGGACCTAGATTGGTGCATGTTCAGGGAGAAAGCTGTGTCTGTGGCCAGGGGTTGTCCGGAAAAATGGGAGAAGATTTGGGGGGCCTGGAATAGTCACTGCGGTGACCTATGTACACCCCCGGTGCGGAACAGGGAAGCGGAGACACAGGTATCCCTGTGATCCCTAATTTTATATATATTGTACGTTATGATTCTGTAAGTAAGACAAACTAAGCCTCACGATGATGTCAATCTGTCCCCTGATGCTAATGTTTCTTTGGTTTTTGTTTAATAAAAAGAATTTAAAAAAGAAATAGCAACACAAACCATGCTTATTGAAAAGGTCAAATAATAGGTTACATAACAATTACATATCTGTTAAAAAAAACATCTCGTCACCTGTGTCCCTAAATTTTTAACCTATTCTTACACATTTTTAAGTCGCGCCTCGACTGCTCTTGCGCTGCTGCAAAACCTGTTTTATCCTCTTGTATCAGACTTAGCACACTCACCGATTGATTGCCGACTGTTCCATTAAAAAATCCTGGAGGTCTCCAGTACTGTATTTTAACTCACGCCTCTATTGTAACTCATGCCTCTATAACTGCGTAGAATGTAAATACTTGACACACTTGTGCTACATACTACACTGTATACTCCTGTGCTGAACTGTGCTGGCTCATTTACCTCTATGTCTTCTATGAACTAACTGCAAATATCTTGGTTGGGCACTTGAGCAATTTATATTTTATAGTTTCTATTTATTTACTTATGTTGTCCTTGCATCTGTTTTTCCCTGTTTGATTGATTTACTTATTCTTATTGCTTTTTCTTATAACTCAATAAAAAAAGGATTAAAAAAATAAATCCTGGCTTGTGACTGGTGCATTAGGGTAAATGTCCCTCCTTTGTATGCTGAGTTACCTCCCTGGCAATTTTACTCAGAAAATATTTTTGTTGGCCATCACACTGTACAGCGTGTGAAGGTCCCTCTTCCCATATGAGCACTGCATATTTAGTGTTTATAGCTCCCTCTCCCCCATCTGGTTTTATATGGCGCACTGATAGGCGCTACAAGCACCGGCAAAAAGCATTTATAGGTTCCGATCGAGCACACACGCACAGCAGTCCCCCTGGGGCATAAGCAGGCATCCACTTTGGGGCTGCCTCGTAAAAAACATTGTTAAATATCCCACTATTACGTGGAGGGCATTATTGCACAGTGCTGAATTTAGAAGTTTGAGACACGTTTTAAGACCGCTATTCCATTCATACTGAAGAACTTTTAATTCCTGATTCTGGTTATTCAGTTTATGCGTTTTTAGTTTCAATAGCCTTTTATGTATGTATATACATGAGTGAGCATTAAATCACTGATTGTGGCAGAGATTGATCTCAACTGCAATTGTTGACATATTACAAGCTAGTGGGAATATTTTCCTGCATAAAGTTAATTACATCTTTGGTAACGATATATCTGTAGGAGACAGATTAGTTATAGATTCCTTACCTTAGAATTACCCCCATGTGTCAGACGGAATCCGGAGGATTTTTCCTCAGCAGTACCCCTGCGTGTCGAAAGGTGGCGTCGGTCGGCTCCATGTTCGTCGTTGGCGATAAGGTCGCCAGGATGACGTCGCGGTAGCTAGTTAGACGCAGCCCTCATGCGCTGACGTCAGTTCTTTTGCACAAGATTTCACACCAGAAGCGCACAGCCATGCAAGACACTGACCACTGGTGCACAAATCTAGGGCCCTTATGAGAGTCCCTGACCCTAGAAATCAGTTCGCAGAACGGGGAGAATGGGTGGGGCGGTAAGGAATCTACAACTAGTCTAAGCCTCTTACAGATATATCATTACCGAAGGTTAGTAACTTGTTTATCTGAAAGAGACAATTAGTTATAGATTTCCTACCTTAGAATAGATACCCCAGGAATACCAACCCCATAGGTGGGTCTGCAACCCAAGTTCACAACAGAAAGTCCTGGAGAACAGAACGGCCAAAGAAGCCGTCTCTCTGGGCTTGGCTGTCCAGGCAGTAGTGTTTTGTGAACGTGTGTAGCGATGCCCATGTAGCTGCTTGACAGATGTCATTGAGGGGGATTGCCCGTCCCAAAGCAGTGGTAGTTGCCGTAGCCCTAGTGGAATGGGCACGCAGTCCCACTGGAGGCATCTTCTTTGCCCAAGAGTAGCAAGCTTTGAGGCACAAAACAACCCATCTGAAATGGTCCATTTGTGCACGGCCCAGCTTTTTTTGGCACCCACGTAGCCTACAAAGAGATGGTCATCTACGGGAAATTGCTTGGTGCGATCCAAATAAAAGGAAAACGCACATTTTGGATCCAGACGCTGGAGCCTCTCTTCCTCCTTAGAAGGATGCGGAGGCGGAAAGAAGGTGGGCAAAGTGATGGTTTGACCAATGTGGAAAGAAGTAACCACCTTGGGAAGAAAGGAAGGTCTGGTTCTGAGGACAACATTGTCCGGATGAACAGCCAGAAAAGGAGGCTTCGAAGAAAAAGCTTGTAGCCCCCCTCACACTGCGAGCAGAGGTCATGGCAACTAGAAAAGCAGATTTTAGAGTAGGAAGTCTGGGAGGACAGTTATGAAGCGGCTCAATGGGAGCGCACATAAGATAAGTAAGAATCAAGTTCAAGTCGCACTGAGGCATTACGAACGGAACAGGAGAAAAAAGATGAGTAACGCCCTTAAGGAAGCGATTTACAACAGGGGACTTGAAAAGAGAAGGCTGATCAGGAAGCCTAAGAAAGGCTCAATTGTCTGAGATAGCCCTTAAGAGTGCCCAGAGAAGAGCCCTGCTGGGCCAGAAAAAGGAGGAAGATCAGAACCTCAGAAAGAGGGGAAGAAAGGGGATCCACAGCCTTTGCTGTAAACCATGCCACAAATTAGTTCCATCTGCAGGCGTATACTTTATTAGTGGAGGGACGCCTGGCTGCTAAGCTAACATCACAGACTTAGGGAGGAAGCTCAAAGTTTGTCAACTGTCGCCGCTCAAGCTCCACGCAAGGAGATGGAGGCTGGACAGGTTCGGATGGAGGACCGTCCCCTGCTTCTGCGACTGAAGATCCTTCCGAGGAGGCAGTTGGATCGGAGGATCGATGGTTATGTGTAACAGCTCAGGATACCAGATTCTTCATGCCCAATCCAGAGCCACAAGGATAACTTGGGCCCGGTTGCGCATGATCTTCTTCAGCACTCTGGGCAGAAGTGGTATAGACGGAAAGGCGTATAGAAGACTGAAACTCCACTCGCAACGAAAAGCGTCGCCTAGCGAGTGCCGCCTTGGAAATTCCAACAAGCAGAATTGCTGACATTGCGCGCTCTCTTCAGTGGCGACTAGATCTAACCAAGGCTCTCACTACTGCTGAAAAAGACCTTGCGGAACCTCCGAGTGAATAAACCATTCGTGATCCATCATGCAGCTGCGGTTGATTCGTCTGCCCTGGTGCTCAGTGAACCTGCCAGGTGCTGAACCACCAGGGGTATGCCCTGACGTTCCAGCCATGTCCAGATGCGGAGGGCCTCTTGACATAGGGCTCACAACCCCACCCCGCCATTTGTTGCAGTACTACATGGTGGTGGTGTTGTCCGTAAACACATGCAATACTCTTGCCAGGACAGAGGGAAGGAATGCTTTGAGTGCAAGACGAATCGTCTGGAGCTCCAGAAGGTTGATTTGGAGCTCGGACTCCGCCAGAGACCCGAGGGTCCTGATCTCCGCCTCTCCCACGTGGCCCCCCCACCCTAGAAGTAATGCATCCATCACCACTGTGTACTCTGGTTGAGGAAGGGAGAGGGATCTACCGTGGACCCATTCCTGGTACCATAGCCACCACTGCAGTTGACGTGCAGTGCCCTCCCAGATCTGAACGCAATCAGACCGATTCCCCTGATGCTGTGCTTACTGGAACTCCATGTTCCACTGCAGAGCCCGCATATGCCACCTAGCATGATCCACCAGCAGGATGCAGGAGGCCATGAGGCCCAGCAGCCTCAGGGTCATTCTGACCGAAACCCAGGATAGAGGCTGAAAGATCGGAATCATAGCCCAAATATCCCGGACTCGCTGCTCGGGAGGATCAACCTGAAACTACGTTGTGTCCAGAACCGCAGTTTTGTAAAGGAACTTCTGAGAGTGAATAAGGTGCAACTTCGCCACGTTTATGTTGAACCCCAGTGAATGCAGGAGGTCCCCCGTAGTCTTGAGACGACTGCCTGGGGCGAGCCCGCCTTCAACAGCCAGTCATTGAGATAGAGGCAGACTGGAACCCCTGATCTGCGCAGATGAGCTGCGACCACCGCCATCTCTTTCGTGAACACCCGAGGCGTGCTGGTAAGGCCAAAGGGGAGCACGGTAAACAAAGTGCTTGTGGCCTACCATGAACCGCAAGTAACGCTCGTGGGCCGGCAGGACGGGGATGTGAAAAGAAGCGTCCTGCAAGTCCAACGCAACCATCCAGGGTTGAGGGTAGACAGGACCTGAGCTTGTGTCAACATTTTGAACTTCTCCTTCCAGAGGAAACGGTTGACATTCCTGAGACCCATGATAGGACACATCCCTTTGTCCTTCTTGGGCACCAGAACGTAGTGGGAATAGCAGCCACAACCTACTTTTGAGGCAGGAATTCGCATGATAGCTCCCTTGACCAAGAGTGCCGGAACTTCCTGTTGGAGAAGCGCCAGATGATCCTCCGACATGTGAGGGTGCTGAGGTGGCATGGAGGGCGGGGTAGTCTTGAAGGGGAGGAGTAGCCCCTTCAGACTATCTGCAAAACCCACCTGTCCAACGTGTTGGTGCGCCAGTGGGGGAGGTGAAGGCGAATCCTGCCGCCTACTGGCGATTGGTGGCCCTGAAAGGTCAGACTAGGAGGGTTTGCTGCAGAGGATGCTGTGGTGGACTGGCGCGCTCGCTGGCTCCCGGGCACACGGCGGTGGTTCCCTCGGCCGCGCAGGGGCTGAACAGCTTGCGCCGGCCTGTGGCTCTGGGCACAGAATGGCGGAGCACCCTTACCGTTGCCACCAAAGGGGCGAAAACCAGCCTGAGCAGGGCGGGTGGTGGAGAGGCCCAAGGACTTGGCCATAGACCGAGAGCCCTTAAAGTGCTCTAGCGTGTTGTCTGCCTGGTCACCGAACAAGCGATAGCCATCGAAGGGCATGTCCATGAGGGTGGCTTGGACTTCCCCAGAAAAACCAGTCGACTGCAGCCACGAGTAGCGTCGAAGAGCTACCAACGTTTAAAATCGGCCTGCCTAGCGAGTCAGCGGGGTGTCTAGTGCACAGCGGATGGTAAACTTGGCTGCGTCTCTTCCCTCGGCAACTGCATGGTAGAGTACGGCCCGGGCCTCCTCCGGGCACTGGGGTAGCACTTGCGCCACTGTATCCCTCATGGAGTGAGTTTAACGGCCCAACAGACATGGGAGGGGTGTTGGGAGAGTAAAGAGGGGTCGCCAAGAGCCGGGCGGGGGTGTCAGGCGATCATTCTATCCAGAGGAGCCCCTGTTTGGCCAGGTACGCAAAAGGATGTCAGTGAGGGCTTCATTGAACGGCAGCAGGGGCTCCGAAGAGCTTGCAGCCGGTTGAAGCACCTATGTCAGGAGGTTAGTCCTGACCGCCACCCTAGGCAGCTCGAGATTGAGAGCCCCGGCTGGCCAACGCAACACCACTGTATAGAAGCTCCCTCCTCCGTAGCCACAGTAGGAGGAGATAACATGCCACGGTCTGGGAAAGTATCCAGTCCACTGGCATCCCCTAACTCCTCTCGCCTGTCCGCGTCATATTCTAACTGGTGAGTTAAAGGGTCTCCAGACCCCTCCCAGTGCTCACCATCCTCTGGTTGCCAATTTGGCCTAAAAGAACCAGGGTGGAACAAGGGCACAAAAGTACCCGTCGGCTGTTTACAAGTCTGGCATCAGCTAAGGACGAGGTGCCCGGTAGAATCGGCATCGGGGGAGTTGTGCTCAGGTCAACCGGTGCCAATCCAAATCCACGCCTGGATCCCAGGGGGCCCTGCTGTGGCAGAGCACAAGCCGCTGGTGTAGGAGGCCCAGGGCCCCCCAGCTGAGTCCGCGGGGCCCTAAGGCACGCCGGCATAGTTGGACTGCCGAAAGATGACATGCATCGCTTCGTACAAACTCTGAAGCTGGGCAGGGGTTGCACCGGGTCCTGGGAAGGGAGGGAAACTTGGAGTCGACCCAGAGGGCTCCGCACGGGAGCCGCGGGCAGGGCTCCAGCCGCATCTCTCGTCACGTCGACCAACGGACGGGGATAAGTCTAAGAGCGATAATGCTTCCTCAACTTCTTCTTGTGCTTCGACTTACCTGAGGAGTGCGAAGACTTGGATGAAGACTGGTGGTGGCTCTGCAACCGGTCCCTTGACCTCCCACGAGACCAGGACCTCGAGCGGAGCGGACTAATTGGCCTCGAAAAGCTTTCGGGACCGCTTCCGCAAACACTTCGGATTCATGGTCCGGCAGTCGTGACACGACTTGGGAGTCGTGGTCGGGTTCCAAACTGACCAGGCACACACGTTGCGGATCCCTCACCGACATCAACCGTCGGCAGGAACTGCAAGCCTTGAAACAGGGCATCCCTGACGTGCACCAGGAGTCGAAGACTCAAAAACGGCATTGTCAAAAGTCAGTCAAAATGTCACTGGAGGTACCACTCTCTCCGGATATGGTGCGGAAAGAGAAAGAACTAACATCAGCGCGCAAGGGCTGCGTTTAAGTAGCTATTGTGACATCCCGGTGACCACGACGCCAACAACGAACGGGGAGTCGTCCGGCGCCACCTTTCGTCGCGGAGGGGTACTGCTGATGAAAAATTCCCCAGCTCCAGGGTAAGAGGAACCGACTAGGGGGCATGGTCAACTGCCGGCAGGGGCGGACATGCATTGAGAGTGCTACCGGGCTGTGCCATATAATCCTGTCTGAAATTTGTTAGCGGAGGTGCATCCATAACCAAAAACGAGCACCCCTGCACCAGGCCGCACTAATGGACCTAGTAACCCACAGAACAGCAACCATGAGCAACAATTAAGCAGACACCACCAGAAACAGAGAGGTGAGCAGCCGGGCCACGGATGCTGTATTACGGCAGTGTGGCGGTGGTGGGGAGGCCAGAGATAACAGATCGCATCCACAACGTCCCCCGATCTGTGGAGCAAATAGACCAGCGTTTCGCTGAACTGTAGACCTGCGTGAGGGGTGGTCCTTCCCCCTGGGTTGGATGAGACTCCCCATGTTAAGGGCATCTGTGCTCCGGAGGACGGCTAGGACGGGTACAAGCAGACTTCTACTTTGTAGGGAGCTGTGAATACTGCACGGAAGGGGACTCAGCCAGGGTCTGGGACGGATATCCCTCAGAGCCCGGGAACAACCCTGAATCGGTGGCCTGTACTGATGCAGCTACAAAGGAAGCAGACCAGTGGAGCCTGGTGTTGGAGGGGCGCCCCTACACAGAAGGAAGCCCTCCGTGAAGCATAATGAAACAACGGCAGCTAGTCTGCTGTTTGCTCACCGGACTTACTTGCGTGAGGGACACTGTCTGTTGATTCCTGTTCTGCCCTGGTGCTTTGTGTGGAGGGACCGCTGCAGCGCCTCGCCGCACCCGCTCCGCGGGTGCCGCTTCGTGGTGTTTGAAGGCGCTACCGAGGACCAGGTGCTTTGAGGGGGAAGTCCATCGGCTTCAGGCGAGGAGCGTTGCAGGGACTCGGATGACCAAGAGTCCCTGCGTGGCCCGTAGCAGCCGGTCAACGCCCCCAGATAGCCCCGCCCCCAGATAGCCCCGCCCCCCTGCCGGTAAACTTGTGAAAAGCGCTTCCCTTCTGGACACCTGTGGGACGCCTACTCTGCTGTTTGCTCACCGGACTTACTTGCGTGAGGGACACCGTCTGTTGATTCCTGTTCTGCCCTGGTGCTTTGTGTGGAGGGACCGCTGCAGCGCCTCGCCGCACCCGCTCCGCGGGTGCCACTTCGTGGTGTTTGAAGGCGCTACCGAGGACCAGGTGCTTCGAGGGGGAAGTCCATCGGCTTCAGGCGAGGAGCGTTGCAGGGACTCGGATGACCAAGAGTCCCTGCGTGGCCCGTAGCAGCTGGTCAACACCCCCTGTTAGCCCCGCCCCCCCTGCCATCACACGCCCTATATATCTAACCCACAATTCCGCTGCGCGGGACGCCGGGCTAAGCCCAAGCAAAGGGCGGGCCATCTGTGGCTGTCCGGGGCTGTTCGTGGCTGGGCTGGGCTACCCCCCTGAAAACTGCCAATTGGTTGCAAGGTACCCAGGGTTATTGACTGTCCCCATCCGTCCCAGGAATAAGATTCTTATTGCAGGTTCTGTGTCCACACCTTGTCATCCCTGCCTTGTCTATGGCAACTCGATCAGGCAAAAGCTTGAGAAGGGGGGGTAGGGGAGAAGAGGGGGGTGTGGTCGGCACCATGGATCAGTTTATCACTCGTGTGGCCACGGTCATCGAAAAGGAGATCGCTATGACAGAGCGGCGCCTTTCTCGAGAACCCCTTGTTGATAAACGGTCATCGCTGGGTCCGATAGCCTTGGTACCATCCCCAGTGCGACCTCTTGACCCATCGATCCCTGCCTCACCTCCCTTGGATCACCCCCGGGTGGCCGCTCTAAGAGCTAGCATAGATAGGTTGGAGAGTTTGACGGCTGAAGCCCCTTTAGCTGAAATTAATGCTGCCCCAGACCTCCGGTTAGTGAGTTTGTTGCCCCCACACCGCCCTTGGCTATAACTCCTACCCATGTGGATATACCCCTCCTACCGGCACTCGTTGTACAGGCACAAATACATTCAGTCCCAATTAAACGAAAAAGAATGGCTAGCCCACGGAAAGGTAGATTGGTCAAACCATATAAGAGATCCCGGGGGTTTGGCACTAGGACAGGTGGTTCCCATAAGGTAGCGGGACGGGACACCAGCACCCTATTGGGAGTGAAGGGGGGGGGACCCACCTGGAGGGCTAGTGGCCAATGCCTCTACAGACCAGATTATTGATCCTGTAGGGACTTCACCCCCAGACTCTCTCTCCATTGCAAACATAGAGAAAATGATGAAATCACTATTTCTCCCTGTGTTAGAGAGAATCCAAGGGCTGTCAGAGCGGGTGGATAAATTAGAGCAGACAACCCTAGACAACTTCTCCCTAAAATCGTGTATTAAGTTGCAGTTAAGAATTAGGGAGGAGGGGACTGGGGGGGGGGTCTGATAGCAGGGAGACCCCCATAGCCCCACAAGGTCCCATTACTATAGCCAATACTATAGCCTGGTCCCGCTGTGGTGCCTGTGGTGATTGTTCCTGCTTCTAACCCTGTGGCTCGTCCAGGGGTAGCCAAGAAGCCCGGGCCGTTGGCACCTAATGCCGTAGCCAACTTGAAGACCTCTAAGGCTGATACTAATCCAGCCAAAAAGACGGCGTGTCCCAGGGCTACTGGCACTCCTGACCGTGCAAGCACTAACACTCTAGCCACTAGTAATGTCCCGGAGAGTACTACCCCTAAAATAGATAAACCAGTACAGGCCCATGCCTTGCAGTCAGGCAGGGGTCCTAAGGGTGGGATGGGCCCAAATGCTAATTTACCTCCCGACTGCCAGCCCTTTGTGGCAGTGCTGACTGGGGTGCCCGAACTTAGTCCAGGTAAACACGAGACTTTTGTGGAATTGCTGAATAAAACCTTATTCTGGCTTAAGGAAAATAGACCCGTGCCGGATTACTGGGATGGGCGGGTAATTCATGTAAGGAGAGTTGGTTGGATCGGTACTAGGCCAAAAAATATAAGCGGGGATTGCATCATAGTAAATTTTGAGGACCCAAGGGTTGCCAGCTATGTTTGTTGTTTTCCCACTGCGGAGCACAGTCCATCAGGTAGTGGTGGAGTAATAGGTACACGCGACCTCAGCTTCTTTAATCCCCCAAACTTATCAGTTAGGCCAGTTGGAACACCTGTGTGGGAGGACCGGGGTGGCAGGCAGGCCCGTGGAAATCTCTCCCAATTTAGCCTATTTTGCAACAGTCCGTACCAGCCGCAGGGTCGGTTGTGGCATAGCTATTGACATGCTATCTGCCCTTTACGGGAGAAGCATGCTGAGGCATCCGGGGAGATTTCAAGAGTTTGCTCAACCGTTAGAGGGGAACTGGTGAGGTCACCTATTTGTACACTCTTTGTTCCCGCTATGTCTGTGGGTCACCCGTTTGTGGTTGGTGCTGAAGATCTTGAGCATGCACGGTCCCCTTTGGAGGCGTCTTGGGGGGAAGCTATATCCTTGGTCTCGGAGGAGGCCCCTAGCATTGTGCATGACCCCCTTGTGAGTAAACTAGCGTTAGGGCGGGGAGGAGCGGGCGGTGTAGCCCTGAAGGTGGTCAGTTGGAATATAGCGGGTCTTGCTCGGAATACTGGCATACCTGAATGGAATTCATTTGTTGAATCATTCGGGATTTGCTTGTTTCAGGAAACTTGGTGCTTGGAATCTCGTCACAAGGTGGGTTACACTACCTACTTTGTTTCTGCATAACAATCGCCTGGTGGGAAGGACCGCCTCTCTGGTGGCCTACTAATTTGGGCAAGTATTTCCCTGGGATTCTCTATCAGGTGTATAGCCACCAAGTCACCTGATTAACAGAGAATAACAGTGAGAGGGCCATGTGGGGGGAGGGTGCTCGAAGTCTTTAACATCTATGTAAGAGGAACAAGGGGTGGCACATCCACATTGTCCCTTACGGGCATTGATGAGGAACTTAGATCTAGTGGTGCTGACTCCCTTGTCATACTGGCTGGGGACTTCAATTGTACATTTGAACCCCTTGCTGTGGAGGACATATTGGGTACCCGGGAGGATGATGCAAGGAGAGGTATCCCCCCCATCACATTATCCCCAATTAGAAGCTGGACCCAAAGTGCCATTGATCTTAACGCCCTTTGCCTGGAACATGGTCTTAGGGCAACCAACGGTAGATCAAATTCAGACCCTACCGGGGCCCATACGTTTAATAGAGTAAGCCACTCTTCACTAATTGACTTTATTCTCTTGAACTATAGACTTTGGGCCCATTTGTTAGACATGGTGGTTTTGCCGTCCACTGACAGCGACCCGAATCCTCTATCTCTGTCTCTGTCCCCTTTGTGGGCGGGTGTGACCCCAGCTCCAATCCCACATGTATGGAAAACAACACACGAAGTATGCCCTTCCAACTGTGGTAGGCGCCTGAAATGGAAGATCATTACTCGCAATGAGGGGAAGATCCTGGAAGTAAAATCCATAATGTCTAATATCATGCCCCGTTTAGACTCCCCCGCACTCAGCGTGCATGAGGTTCCCGCTCTGTTCGCCCAAACCATCAACGCCTTAGGTGAACTGTTTTTAGTCCGTCCTGCAGGCACAAGGGGCAACGTAATGGGTGGACCCAAGGGCAATGCTGGTTGGTTCTCCCCTGCCTGTCGTGATGCCAAAAGGGATCTAATCAAGGCGGTGAATGCCAAGGATGGAGGCCTGATTAGCATTGCAAGGAGAAATTATAGAAGGGTAATATCTAAGGCCAAGGCTGAGCAGGAGAATCAGTTTTGGTATGACCTAAAGGTGGCAAGCTTAAGGAAGGACTCGAAGGGATTTTGGGACTTATTAAGAGCTAGGGACAAACCCGTGGACTCGCTTATAACATGTAATATAGCGGCGGGCGCGTGGTTCGACCACTTCTCCCAGCTCTATACAATGGTACCGGGTATTGAGGTAACTCAGACTGAACAGTACCCCATAGATTGCATTGAGCCTAATGAGGAACTCCTGTTTACATCTAAGGAAGTGGTGGGCGCGATTAAGTGTCTCGTCCCCAATAAGGCAGCGGGCCCGGACGGCATCCCAGGAGACTTGCTCCGCATTAATCCAGATGAGTGGGGGAGACTTATTGCTTCCTTACTGAATGCTGGCTTGGCTGGTGCAGCTCTCCCGGATTCATGGAAGGGCGCTGAGGTCGTCCCAATCTTTAAGAAAGGGAGTCGGGACGACCCAGCTAACTATCGCCCTATAAGCCTTTTGGACTCCACACAGAAGGTGGCAGATAAAGTGGTTTTAGGAAGGGTCTTGCAGTGGGTAGAGGAGAAGCATATCCTTTCCGACTTCCAGGCTGGCTTCAGATCAGGTATGGGGACTATAGAGCAATCATTCCGGCTTATGATGCTTTACTGGAAAGTGGTTGTACTGGGCAAAGGCAGTCTGTACCTTGCATTCATAGATCTACGGACTGCCTTAGACCTGGTCCCACGTAGCCAACTCTGGAGTGTGCTCGATGCACTGGGAATTCCCCCATATTTATTAAGCATGCTGATAAAGCTGCATGCTGACAACTTCGCGCAGATCAGGTGGGGCAACCAGGGACAAAAAACATCACGAATTCCTGTAAATAGAGGTGTCCGCCAGGGCTGTGTTTTAGCCCCCACTCTGTTTTCATTGTATGTCAACGGAGTGGTGGAGCATCTGCTACAACATCCTGCAGATGCACCATCCCTGGCTGGCAGGAGAATACCTACCCTCTTATTTGCAGACGACACCCTCCTGATCTCCAAAAGCCCAGCAGGCCTGCAGAGTCTTCTAACTAGCTTTAAGTCCTTCTGTGACTCAAGGGGACTAGTTATTAACACAGGGAAGACCAAGTACCTGGTCCTAAACCCCCCAAAGAAGACCGTCAAACCACCTACCCTAGATTCAGTTCCACTCGAGAGGGTCAAGGAGTTTGATTACCTCTGTATTCGTCTCTGCGACTATGAGTTGGAAATGTCATCATCAAAAGATGCTGCTGACCCACAAGAGGGTGGTGGGGGCCCTCCTCAATGAACAGCGTGCCTCATCCCTCAAACCCATTGCACCGGTACTTGACATCTATAGGGCAAGAGGTGTCAGTGCAGCTCTCTATGGGGCTGAACTCTGGGGTGTACAGAATGTGGATCAGCTGTCCCGCTCAGAAAACAAATTCCACAAGGACCTAATGGGGCTCCCCTACAGTACGCCAACCCTACCTCTTCTCCTAGATATGGGTACTCGGCCCATTAGTGACCAGGCGAGGCTCCGTCCTCTTCTTTTGTGGGCACGTATCTAGAGTGTCCCAGAAATGTCCAGTTATGCAGAAGGTTTAAAAGAGGTTCTATCAACGCCTGGCTGGTCTAAGGTCCGCTTGTCAAGGGAAGTCAAGCGCCTTCTTGTAGACCTGGGCCTTGAAGACGCTTGGAATACTAAAACTGCCCCCCCAAGTCAGTCTTGAAGAAGTTATACTGGAGTTGGGTGATTGACGGCAGAAGCAGTAATGCTAATTTGTGTAAGACCACTGTGGATTTCCTTTTGGTTAAGGAGGTGCACTTCTGCGAGCCGTATCTGGATATTATCTTAAAACCCTGGGACAGGGCTCTATACTTCAAATTTAGGGTAGGCCTACTTCCAGTTGGGAAACTGACTTCTAGGTGGAAGGTCCCGGCACAGACAATTCCCTTCTGCCCCTTCTGTGAGAATAGGATAGAGTCAGTCCCCCACCAGATGTTTGAATGCTCGGACTATGTAGTTCCCCGCCGCAGATGGTTGAAACCACTCTGTAGAGAGCTTGGGACCAGATACCATAAGGAGGCCCTACGAATTTTGAAAACGGACCCGCAGCCCCTGTTTGCATGTGGCTTGGCGAAATTCCTAGGCTGGGCATGGCGCATTAGATCAACTAGGCTCTTGTATCTTGTTTAATATGTATTTTATACTGTTTTTATGTAAATTATTCACGCCACTTGTAATATGAATTGTATGCTTATTAACTATGCATTGGCTCCTTTTATTGTTTTTATGTACATGTATCGCTTTTTAAGATATGCATCATATCGAAATAAAGCCTAATTGACTGACTGGCATAATGAAACAACGGCAGCTACAAGCTTTAATATCACACCCAGGCGTAAGCAACTTACCAAACGTAATCCTCTAGGTCACTGGAACAACTGGGCACTAGAAGGCTGGTAGTTACAGACGAAGGCGAGACACTCACCCGTAAGCTGGAAACCAGCGGAAGAGAAGGTACAACACTCCACGAGATCACCGGTTTGTCCGCACGGAGGATCGCCTCGAGCTAAGTGTTCACAACCCAGGTCATCATCGGAACAAACACCTCAATGTGTATCATCACAGTGTAGGCATGCCAAGAAGTGGAAAAGTTCCTGGAAGTGGAGGTGAGGCCTGTAATTTATCACCCTACCGCACACAAGGCAGTCGTCAGCAATTAAAGCTTAGTGTGGGCCCGATAAATCACTGGTGGCAGGAAGAGCCTGGAAAGCACACGACGAACCTTTCTCCCTTACAAATCAGCAACGCTGCATCATAGGGCCCTGCAAACGAAAATTGAAGCAGAATAACCAGTACATATAAAGGCAGCTAGGCCTGACAAGCACTGCAGCATGGATTGCAAGCAGCGCAAGACCTGAACTCTAGGACCTGCTAGTAGTGCCATTGAACTGACCCGAACCTAACCGAACCAAATCGACTGCAGAGTTTCACTGCGAGAGAACCCCTGGCAAGCATCATGCCACCATTGGCAGTGAATTGACTACTGCATGACAGAAGATCTCCTGGAACTTTGATCCTCACATACTGTCATCTGACGCTAACATTAACCCACATTGTTGGCAGAACGCCTAGCACCTGCTTTGCCTGGTGTTCACAACAAGTGAAGTATTGGTCGAATTGGCGCTATAGCCCGAAACAAAGCTAGAAGCCGGGATAGGCAATAATCAGCGTCAAATGAGATGGTGATCCCCCAACCAAGTGATTATACCCACCAGAGAGACCAATGCCTGCCAATAATATATTAGCCTGGGATATGGGTCGCACAAGAGGAAAGTCTACCGATCAGATGGAGGTTTTCCCATGCAGCAGGAACCAATCAGAGGACCCCTCAAATGGACAGATGGAGAACTGCATACCGCACACAATAATGGATTCCCTGCCAGACAAACTGGATGTAACATTACAAGAAATAAGCGACTCACGGCGGGCAATTGAACAACAACTGGGAGCACTCACCACAGACGTTATGCTGCTCAAACCTTATCATTCTAAACTGGCAGAGACTTTTAAAGACAATACAGCAACATAATCTAAATTAGTCCCTCGTCAAACAGAACATGTAGACCACATTAAACAAGTCCAGCGCCAAGTAGCCACACTGCAGGCACAGGTGGGGGATGCTGAAGGGCATTCAGGACGCTATAACATCCCATCGTTTGACTACCCGAGAATAGTGAAAGCCCAACACCACCCAGTCTATAAAGCGATGGCTGCAAGATGTGGTATCCCCAGAGGGCCTAACCAGTATGTTTTGCGCTTGAAAGAGCACATAGGGTACTGACCAGAAGACCAGTGCCAAGGGCACCGCCACGCCCTATAGTCGCAAAAATACTTAACTTTAAGAACCAGATACACTTCTCCTCAGTGTCAGAGAACACTCCCATATACTGCATGAAAATAAACGGATCTCACTGTTCCCTGACTATACAATGCTAGAACAGTGCCAAAGAGCCTAATATCATGAAGTGAAAGCGACATTAAAAATACTAAATCTTAAGTAAGCACTGCAATTCCCGGCTCAGCTGAAAATCATCCATGACCAGTAGAGTCATTTCTTCAGCAACCCGGAAGCAGCTTATACCTGGCTAGACAAAGTCTTTTACGACTGAAGCTAAGGAGGGATGAAACAAAGTACCTCTTCAGATTCACCGAAGCCAATAAAAGGGAAGCAACAAAGCATTAAGGAATTCTCAAAAAAGACAGACAAGACCCCGTCACTGGAGCAAGTTCTGGAAGCTCGAACAACAGCCATACAAACTGCAGCAGCGTTTAAAGAAATGGAAACTCCCTCAGCAGAAAACTCTTCGGAAGACACACCACTACAATCGGACTCGGACAATAGCTTAACACTGTTCCCCTCCATCACCCCACAGCTGACGAATGAGTTACTGGGATAAGGGACTAATTGCTACACACCGTGGCAATTTAAGACGAGGGGTGGTAATGCATGCTTTGCATGAATGTCTTTCCTTACTGTAACAAAACTAATAAGCATGTCTAGTTTTAAAAACAAGGTTTGGCTTTGTACAACAACTACACTACGCACTTGAAACATTGAATAAGCATGTTGTTCCTAAGCGCGTATGGGGCAAGGGGCCTAATGAAATCATCTACATAGGTTCCACCACTTCTGACATACGGCATTTTAAGAAACGGCTAATCAACAGCACTAGGACCCTCCTCACCACTGATTTGTCACTCCAACTGTTGATTTAGTTTATCAGCACAATATGATCAGGTCCCCAAAAGCGAATGCATATTGTTGGTTACAGCCCTTACGACTGAAGTCACCTAAATTAGTTTGGTTGGACATAGTTCGGGTGTTGGACCTCGTTTTGGGAAGTTCAAAGACAGTTCATGTACTCTGCCCACCTACACCTTTTCAAATCATGCAAACGGACATTTGCCCCCTCTCTTTTCACTATACAGAGTGCAAACCTATGGACATCTACATGTACACATGGATTCTGCAGGGCTATACAACATAACTTAGAACGTTAGGGGATTGGGTTCAGTCCATAAACAACATCGGATCTATGCCAAATTATGTAGACGGCAAGCGCAAATTGTATTTACAAGAAATGCACCTCGCGGATACTGAAGCGCTCAAATTGTAGAAAAAATGATATACAACACATCATACTCTGCATTTGCGACAGGGGCCGCAATTTTGATAAAAGCTGGCCTTTCCTTTAGTGTCCTAGATAAACAAAATGACACTAATGGTCAATATGTATTCCTGATTGGCACTCTAGATGGGAAACATGTTGTATTAGGCAGTATATATGCCCCAAATACCGACCAAGATAAATTCTTAGAACACCTCAATACAATACTGACAGATTGGGCGGGGTGTCCTTGGGTACTGGGGGTGGGGGGGGAGAACGACTACAATGCGGTCTTAGATAGAAATCTGGACCGCTAACACCCATCGCTACAGGGAACAGCAGCGATCCGCCAAGCCAAAGCTCTCAACACTTGCGCACGTTGCTGGGAACTACACGATACTTGGTCTAAGAAACATGAGGGTCATCAAGAGAATTTCTTCGACTCCCCACCAAATACACTGCATACACATCTAGACCGCCTATTCTGTACTTGTAACCTAATGCCACAGGTCACGCAAGTCACATACTTGGGGAAGACACTGTCAAACCATAACTCGCTGGAACTTACTCCATCCTGGGGGTGAATTCCTACACCGGTCCCCACATGGAGATGAAATCCACGTACTCTAGTAGTCGCTGTATTTCGTGACACACTAGCCACAACCATAAGTAATTATTGTACAGAAAACTCTAACACAGCCTCTTCCCGATCGATTGAATGGGAAGCGTTTAAAACGGTTGTCAGAGGGGTGTCAATTAATGACATTGTGGGAGCACAGCAAACAGTTCATAGCGAGCTGAAATGAGTAGAGGAGAAACTTGAGACCCTAGAACAAGCGTCCTTAAATGACCCTGAAAAAGCAAAAGAGCTCCAGGAGACGCGTATTGACTAAGCAGACTTACTAGAATGGCTCCGTAATGTAGATTACCAAGCATACACACAAAAGATCCACACCGAGGCGGACTGAGCAGGCACTCCAGGGGCGCAGATAATACGAAACACTCCACCTTCCACTCCCATATTGGAGGTTTCCACACCAAACTAACCAACAGTTAACACACAGAAAGCTCAACACGGCGTTCTGTAGCTATTATGAATCACTCTATGACCCTCCTCCAGAACCAGAGAACCAGGGCACCGAGCATTTCTTGAACAACCTTAATTTACCACAATTATCAGAGACTGACCAAAAGACACTGGTGGTCCCAATTACAAGAGCAGAGATAAAGGAAGCCATCAGAGAGCTACCACGCAATAAAACACCTGGCACGGATGGACTCCCTGTAGAATATTATGCCACTTTCTCGGCACAATTGGTCCCCCATATGGAGTTTTTATATCAAACAGCCTTGCAAATAGGCAACCTACCTGACACTACGATGCAAGCACTAGTGACCTCACTTTCAAAACCAGGCAGAGACTCTAAAGAGGTCACAGGATACCAACCCCTAGCCTTATTAAATATGGAATACAAAGTTTTAAGTAAATTCAGGGATGTGGAAATCTTATTGCCCGACGACCGGGACATATTGTTTGGGGTCAAGGGCAACACGTTTTCATGTGTATTTTGTCCTTGGGACAAGTAGGCCCGACCCACTACAACACAAACCCTTTGGCTGCCAGTTTACAGTACCACATTATGGATTGGGGAAAGGCACTGCCTGCAGTTAAGGTAATATTTGTGTCTATGTGTTAATGCTATTCAAACCTGTATTTATGACTCATTATTGCAAAGCCTTTATTATTAGGGTGAGCTCTCGAAGTAAATGTTGTAAGCTCAGACTGCACTACTGACAGTGGTTAGAGTATAAAAACGTGCACACAGGTTTGCAAAGTTTAACAATATGAGGCTATGTATAGCGCTCCCAGAATGCTCTCTGATTAGATGCAAATATTTGCAGAAGCCTAAACACAAGATTGATGATTCTTTTCTTTCAAACTAAAATGTTCACACAAAAAATGCGAAAACATTTCGCTAAACTACTGAAAAAATGTAGGTTCCATTTCTTTGCAGCATCAGTTAGTAAAATGTTTTGATGCATGCTAGCATTTCCCAAAAATATTCATAGTGGAAAGTGAGTGTAACCAGTTTTAATAAGATTATGAGAATCATATAACTAAACAAGCACTGGTAAAGACAGTAGGTCTTAATTTGTTCGGTTTTGTCAATGTGTGATCTGATTTGGCATGGTTTTTGTAAAACCTTATTACTGTGGGAGCTGCTGGGCCCTCACCATTATAACAAACATTGGAAAAGCAAAAGTGTTGATATGCTCCTTGTGAAAGAACAATGTTGTCACTCCCAGTGAAGCTAGCCAAAGGGCGGAAAGAGAGAGACAACATTTTAATATATACAAAAGGTCATGATTAACACCAGACCTAATTACTAAAGACCTGAAGACTTTGAAGTAGGCCAAGAAATAGTACTCTTAAGAAATATTTGTGAACTGCATTTTAGCATGAGCAAATGTGCAGGTGTAGATTTGCTCATGCGAAAATCAGGTGCGGAGAGGCACTAAGCAAAGATGGCCCCTGTCTCCAATTTTGTTTGTTCTAGCGCTGAACCTCTGGTACTGAGACTGCATAGAGAGGCACCAGACTGGGGAATTCAAACGGGCCCAGACATACAAGCATTGTCTCTTTATACAGATGACATTATATTATACATCAGAAACTTGCAGGGGGATAACAGCCTCATAGCCAATGCATCTGTGCAGCTTGAACGAATTTAGGGACTGACTATTAATATAGATAAATCATATGCCTACCTATTCAAAAGCGACCCCCAAATTCAACACATGGTATTTGGGGACCAAAGACTACAGGTTGCGCAACACACTTTCAAATACCTCGGAATTCAAATATATAGGACACCCCAGGACCTTTTAGAGGGTAATCTTCAAAAAGCAATATCATCACTGCGTCCTCAGATCTCTTTCAGGACATCCCTCCTGCTCACAGTAGAGGGACACATAGCAAAAATGGTGATGCTACCGCGTGTACAATATTAATTTACCAATTTACCCATAGTGATACCTAATCACTATTTCACGGCACTGAATAATACACTATTAGCAAACCTGATATGGGGAACAGGTTGCAGGAAGGTGGGGTTAGCGAAATTACAATTACGGACAGAAAGGGGTGGCATAGATGCACCAGATTTTCGAGCATATTGCTTAGCGAGCCAACTACAAAGGTTAGCGTACTGGCTGGTGGGTCTCAACTTGCATGAAATAGGTTACAAACCAACAACACTCGCACAAGGCACATTGCACACACTATTGCTCCCACGCATGAAGATTCCACCTACGGCGCCATTTCTACTAATCGCAGCACTTACATATTAGAGGCGAGCTCTGCACTATACAAAACGAACAATGCCATATACTCAGAACATACCACTTTTGGGTATTCCCACCCCTACCGGAATGCTGACGAGCGGCAGCATACGCCTATGGAATTTGGCGGGAGTGTTGTATTTCTATCTAGGACCCTAATCAATATTCCTAATTTATGCCCTTGTATGGCTATAATACATGATATCCTTATAAAGGCATAAGAATCATATCCATATTTAGTAATAGCCCATGCAGTCCAAATACGGCAAGGCTACTCCCCTAGACTCCTAGAAAGTACAACGCGTTCTTTAAACAAACCAAACCTCCAGCAACCTGGGAATTCCCCTTGCTTTTGTTTTGATTTGTCCAAGAACTCCTGTGAGGACTGAAAGAACGGCCAGTTCTTAGTGACATCTTTATTGACGTCTTATGTCCAACCTAACGTCAAACCCGGCACGTTTCAGGTATAAATATACCAACGTTGCCTTAAGCAAACACACGGTGGTTTGGAGCAGAGCGGCTATCTACTTGCCCGAGAGCCCAGCTGATGCGAGAGCCCACGGACGCCGCCCCTCCCTTTTGACGCACTGAGAAAGACGTTGTCTTTTTCTCCAGCCGAGAAAATCCAGCTCCGGTGTTTTCAGCCGCCATTGCGGGTTGCTGGGATATCGAGTCCTGAGAGAGAGATACCAGACCTCCTGCTTTCTATTACCCAGGTACGGAGCTGACTAAACCCTTAAAGAGAATTCTTGATTCAGATTCTTGGCAAAACCAACTTAACTTAAACTGCTACTTACTTACTCCTTCCCACGTATTAGGCTTAGGTCAGGTACACCGGGGTAGGCGTATTTAGAAGCACGAGTTGAGTACGTTAGTCAATGTATTTATGTATGTATATATTTTATCCATTTTAAAGTATCATATGGCTAAGAAACCATATCAATGCTTTTACAGTATTATTTTATAATACTCCTTTTACTGTACGCACTTTACTTTACTATAAGTATTGCAATTGTGGCAATTCATTTCTCTTGCATGAGAAAGAAGACTGCTCAATAAATAACACATTTTATAGAAAACGCCCGTCTCTCTATTTCTCTGCACTCTGGTGAAACTAAGTATGCACAATTGACTGAGTAAAATAGCGGTCTATTGTTTTCACACGACTCTAGAGATACACTCTTATTCTGAGGGAGCAAAGTTGTCATGTTTTATGGTTGTCAGAAGCTAATCCCTTCTTGTCTATCCAGGGAAGTTAAACTCCTCCTTGTTTATTCGAGAAAGTTTCTAGTGACCTCTGAGCTAGCTGGCAAAACTAATCAAGTCTAATATAGTCAGTAGAGACCTAGATGACCTCAGTCCTACGTCTACACTGCTGTTTATATTATTCCAATGCACAGAGCCTATTGGGAATATAGGAACTACACTACATGGCGCCCAACGTTTGGTAAGGCGATAATCTAACGCAAGACACTAGAGTAACTCAGTCGTGCTATTTCACACAGAACCCTTTTCCCGTAAAAACTCCAAAAGACGTCTGGAGTGGGTAAAAGATTAAAATCCGCCGGAACTTAGTAGGATGAGAATCCTATGTATAGTTTTTGGTTTAGTCAACGTTGAAGGATACAGTGTTCCAAAATATTGTGCACCTAATCTTTGTTTTCCTTGAAACTTGATCTGCAACAAAAAGCTTTCTGTTAGTAAAAATTACGGAAAGTGAAGACGAAAGGGAGACAGCTAGAATAGCAGCTCAACTCCTAGCGGATGACACAAGTCTCCAAGAAAATGACCCGAATGCTATAATCATTCCGGTAAATGTAAGAAAAACTATAACTATTAAACTTATAGAAAATGGACTGACACCAAGAGGTGGTACAGTCATATTCGTGGTAGAGGCCCATGAATATCGGCAGACAGAGGTATTATACTCATGGATAAACTTTCCAGCAGCAAACGCTGTAACACACGAATTCCACCATTATAAAACAGAGGAACCTCCGGATGAATACACTCCTTTCGAGGAGGTTGAAATCCCACTAAATTACCAAGAGCACCTGCTCTGGTTTAAAGGCACCCTAAAACATAAAAATCACATCACCAGGCTCGGTCCACTAGGTAGACCAGGAGCAACGTGGCCGATTCTAGCCAGCTACACACCACATCCAGACATTGAAAAAATGTCAAACCAGGAACTTTTAGCCCAGCTAAAACAAATAATTAAAATACATAGACAATTGGTCCAATATGTAATGCGGACTTCAACAGTCCAACCAGCAATTAACATTCCACAGCTGACCCCTCATCAGGGGAACACAAACAAAATTACACCACAGAACATACAATCATGTCTTGGTAAAGTACCTACAAAACGGGAACAAATTCCATTCTGGTTAGCACAAAAAAATCACTCAAATAGAGGCAGTATTTCCTGATACTACACCTACTGAGAAACACAGAATTCAGACTATCTGTCTTCCAATGGGGATCGCACCACATGTGGAGGACTGACACTTGGGGCACAGTCTTTGCTTCCATTTACACAAAAACACATGGTGTTCTGTCCATGGCGGTAATACCAGATGTGCTAAGACAGATTAAAAATGAATACGGTCCAGAACCTTATTTAACTCTGGGTATGAAATGACTGAAAGACCTCAAGCAGGTCTCGGCTATATTATTAGCCAACATAAAAGGAGGAGCAGCATCTGTGGCGATCCGCCAGAAATTGAAAGAAACAGATATAGCAGAACAACCATTTGAACTTGCCAGAATCATAGAAAAATCCTATGAAGAACTAGGTAGAGATAGTTTGGGAGGGAAACCAGTAAAACCCCAACTACTTGAAAATCCTGAAAAAACATTAAAAATAATCTAAACACTCCAAAAAAGAGTTGGGATGGAAATAAACAATCCACTCCCAGAGAAAAACGATTCCAGTCCAGAGGAAGGTCTCCTCAACGAAGAGATAGATCTCCAGAACGAGGTGACAAGTCTCCCCAGAGGGAGCCCTCTGAGAAAAGATACAACCTTAGAGATAGGGATAAATTGAGAAAACCTGACAGATATCAAGATATTGATACACGTCCCTCTCGATCTTTTCAGACTTCCTCACAGAAATCGGAAAGAAGAGGACGGTCAGAACACAAAGAAGAGCACGTCAAGTCCAAAGACAAAGAACCTGCTCATCAAAGTAAAACATTACAATTTCCAAGAAATAAGGTAGCCAGTATTAAAATAATAAAACATGCCGAGGCTACTGAAGACACAACTGAAAAACGGAGAGTGGTCCCAGACAATGCTAGACAGCGCAGCAGAAGTGACCATAGCTCGCAAGATCCTGATCAATCTTCTGGAGACAGTGGACACGAATGAATACATTCAAGTGGAAACTGCAGATACCAGAGTTAGCAAACCTCATAAAATATACGAAATAACATTGCGTATAGAGGGGACAAGACTAGGAAAGTAAGGGGTCTCTTTTGGGATAACCTTTCGAAAGGCTATGACATCCTTTTAGCTGAGAAGGACTGGCCACCAGAGTTTGTCAGGGAGTGCCCTCATGGCGAAGAAATGATTATGCCTGCCTTCTCAAATCATATTTCAATTCATAAAAATCCATATATGCAAGAAAATGGGCAGTGGCCCAAGCTCCTGCATTATATAAAAATCATGTAGGATGGGATGAGGACTCTCCTCCTCACAAAATCCAGTTAAAAGGTCAACCCCACTGCACAAAGGCAGTACCCAGTTAAACAAGAAGCTAAAAAGCAAGTCAGGGAGATCTTAGATCAACTTGAATACCAGGAGGTGATTGAAACATGCACCTCACAAATGAACAATCCTTTGTTTCCTGTCTCCAAACCAGACGATTCATATCATCTAGTATTGGACTACAGACACCTTAACTCATGTTGCAAAACATTCCAGTACAAAACTCACACAGTGCAGCACTAATGAATAACATTGTGCGCAAAAAATATAAAACGACATTAGACATCTCTAATGGATTCTTTTGTCAAAAGTTTGCACCTGAGAGCAGGTATTTGACCGCGTTCTCAATAATGGGGTCGCAAAAACACTTCTGTCGACTCCCACAGGGATTCAAGAATAGCCCAGGATTATTCTCAGCAAGATTAACAGAGTTACTACAAATATATGATGATTAAGCATTATCCTATGTCGACATCTATCTAACAAATGATGACCTGGATACTCACTTGAAAAGAGTGAACACCATAATACTTGGGTTCGCAGCTGAGGGTTACAAATTCAACTTTAAAAAGTCACGAATTGCCCATCTGACTGTCCTGTTTTTAAGATATGGACTATCAAGTGAAGGCAAAAGCCTAGCAGACAACTTCTTAGAGAAGTGCGCTGTACTCCAAGCACCAAAAACGCTGAAGAACTTACAATCAATACTAGGTTTCCTGAATTTCGGAAGAACATACATTCTAAATTATGCAGAGAGAGTTAAACCTCTCTATGAATTAATAAAACCTGATTTCAAACCAATCAATTGGACTTGGAAACACACAGAAATGTTAAGATCATTGCAAACAGACATGATATCTAAAACAAAATTGCAAACGCGTGAATACTTACGCAACCTTGTAATCAGAGTCATCCCAGGAAGATGCGGATTCACATAACTAACCTCTAATGAGGGAGAAACTGTACCAATAGCTTACAAATCACACTTGTACACACAAGCTGAAATGAAATTCAGTTCAACTGAAAAAATTCTAACTGCGGTTCAGACTGCTGTAGCAAAAGAAAGAGCCCTAGCACAAGGTAAACGAATAATAATCGTTACCCCAGTACCTGCTCTAGAGGCAGTAACAAAAGCAAGCATTCCAAATGCAAAAGCACTACTTCCAAGATGGATACAATGGGTTAATTCTCTTGCTGCAACAGACGTAGTATACAAATTTGATCCTAATTTAAAAACACAAGAATTTCTGCAATATGAATATGAATGTCCTCTGCCGACCGAAATCCTGCCTCTAAAACATTACGGCTGTATAATATATACAGACGGATCAGCACAACTCGCAGTTGGGGGTAAACAAGCTTACAGTGCTGCGTGCGCGATTGTTAAAGGTCGTTGGCACGAAGGAAAATTTAGATCATTGGTCACTAAAACCCAATCTCTAGGAGATTGTACAGCTCAGCGAGCTGAACTACTAGCACTGGCGCTTGAAAATACCGATCGCGAATTCCCCACACTAATAGTGTGCGATTCGCATTACTGCGTCAAGTCTTACAATAATGACTTGCAGAACGGGGTTCAAAACGATTACAAAGATGACACAGGTGCCACAATAAAGCATAAGAAGCTTTGGGAACAGGTAGTTCTATTGCAGAAAGAACTACAAAAGACTCACGTGATACATACACTGAGTCATCAACGTGATGGCGTTCACGTTGCAGGGAATTCATTGGCTCACAGAGCCACAACGGAAGCAGCTCAACCGGCTTCCGTAGCCACAAAAAAGCGTTCAGAAAAATACATAGACGGAGAAACTATGCTGGCGGTAAAAGCGTCTTTAAAAGGCGACTTTGCAGCCTTACCTCTGAACTATCCACTCAATTATACATACATAATTGATGCAAACTCCGTTCCTTTTGCTCGAGTCCCTGGAGTTGGGGATAGAGTAATTCCAAACACAAACAGGAGAGTCTTTTTATTAGCAGACGCACACATGGGATTGGGTCTAAGACACCGAGAGCTCAAGGAATCTTTAAAAGAATTACAAACAGAATACTGGTGGCCGGGGATGAGCCTGCAATTGCACAAATTTGCAATGGGCTGTCCAAACTGCAACAGAGATCGCAGTCGCGAACCGAACGGAGTAATGCCAGGACCCTTCTTTTAGAAAGCATAAGGCTATCTATACGAAGATCCAGTAGGAGAAATGCGTCCCATTTATGTTTAAGACTAGATTCACTTAAAATGTAGACACTAATGCTCGGCTGACGCCAGAACTGTTATAAAAGATTTGCGAGTCTTTATCGGCACATACGCAATTGGCATGCTACATTCTGACCAGGGTCTTGCGTTTAGCTCTAGGGCTTACAAGGAGGCCATGGCCGGCATTGCGGTACTCTTGTCCATTCCATCCTGAGGGAAATGCGGTAGTGGAAAGAAAAAATCGGGACATAAAGCAATCTATAACGGCGAGGGTATTAGGTTCGGGTGATGGGTGGGTCCAACATTTAACAAGTGTCCAACGTAGTCTTAATAATCTGCCAAGAAATTCTCTAAAAGGTCTCAGTCCGTACGAACTATTGTTCGGTACTAGAATGCACATTCAGGACCTTGATAGTCACACTTCAGTGGTAGAAGAAAAATGCTTTGATATCAAAGACCGTTTGGCTGTTTTACAGGACTTAAATGAAACAAGACGAAACCTGAGCAACATAAAGTTAAAGCAACAGCCAACAGCCACTGAAGAAAAACCACCTGTCCCAGCAAGACCTGTCTGGATTCCAAAGATTGGGGATCTGGTCAGAGAGAAGATCGTGGTAAAGAAGGAATTTGGGCCTTCTTACAGAAAAGCCGTACCTGTCTTAGCTGTCAGCGGAACAAGATCAGTTGTACTACCGCCCCTTGCTGGTAAAAAGGAGAACAGAGTTGTATCCATCGACCTGGTAAAACCACAATCATGTGGCCAATAATAAGTAGTAGGCCCAGTGGACTCCCAAGAAATAGCAGAACACCAAAATTTGCTACAATACAAGAGGTTCAAACTGAGAAACTAATCACATTTGATAACCCTGCAGTGAATAAAAAAGGACTATGCAATAATGCCATGGAACTTATGCCTCTTGAAACCCAAATTGCAACAGTTCGTCAAGAAACACCAGTCTACAACGATGTAGCCTCAGACTATGCTAATGAAACAAAGAAAAATCCAAAAGCAAATGAAAATCCGGAAGCAATTCCAACAATTGACAGAACTGCATCTGGCTACTTCCTCAATTTCGATGACTTTTCTGATGATCCAAGTGAACATGAAGAAACGCCAGCAACAAAAACTTTCAAAGATAAAGTAACTGAACTCTTTCATCAACTCAAAGAAACCTATCTGATTTCTCCATGGATTGAATTTTGGATTGTGTTAGGTGTACTTTTCCTCCTGCTTTGGCTCATCATGGTTCTTTGTTTGGGAAAATTCATTGAAGGAAAATACAGTACAATGGACACAGCAAGTCAGAACATCAACTTGGTCCTAAAGCCTCACAACTCATCTCACATCGAGAAAAGAGAACTATCATCAGTGAACGTCACAGCCAATCAAATACCCGGTGGGGTAGCATGGGACAGAACTGAATTTGTATGTAAATCAAAAATGGACTAGCTAAATAATCAAAAGTAAATAAATTATTTTAATTTATCAAGGACTCAAGTATGTTTTGTCAACGGTTTGTGGCACCTGGTAGGTGTGCTCATAAAGCCCTCACCCACCAACCTAGTTGGTGGCATGCTTCATCATCGGGCCCACCCAGTGACACCTAGCGTGTCCCGGGTGTGCTTCGACGCCTGAAGACAGCGGAGCAGGTATGTCGCTGTGTGTGCGGTGAAGACTGTTATGGATCGTGAGTTTAAAACGGCTTGGCGGGGATCCCAGTGCCCAAGGGCAAATACACTTTATTGGCTGGGTCACCGTCAGCGGTTAAAAATAAGGCTATTGGATGTTAGAGGCGAGTTACGACCTCCCACATCCTAGGGTGTGTCAACATGTTTCAGCCAGTGCCTTATGACTATGCTGGCTTTCTTCAGGACGGGTAAAAAAGGGTGTGTGCAGTTAAAACTAGTGGGTGTATATCCAGACTATGTGTATACACGCCCTAAAGTGTTTATCTATGTGTGAGTGGGGGATTCCCATCTCAAGAAAACACGCTAGTTTGTCAAGAGTGCTACTTCAAGGTTAGAGAAGTGGCATGGGTTGACCAGAGTTCTTGGTCAGAGCCTGCCGTAGACCTGTACTGCCTCCTTCGCTGCACCTCTTGAAATATCCACACCAGTTTAAAGTTTCATTAATTGACTTTGTAAAACCAAGTACTTTTTCTGATGATTAGGACTTTGAAAATATAAATAATATGATGTCAGATTTAGTAATGTCAGCAAAATTTACAGAACATGATTACTTACAGGGTTCATCAAATTATGAAGAAATGTACTGTTATAATCACTTAGGCAATCACTATTTGCATAAATCTGCACAGCCTAGAAATGTTTTTAATTATAATCAATGGGAACATTGTGCAACACCACCAAAAAGCAGCTCAAAAACATTTAATGAAAAATTCCCATACTTCTCAGGGTTTAACACAAGTGATGCAGAAACGTTATATTTTAAAATGTTAAATAAGACAGGAATGAAAACAATGCTGACAAATACTAAAATGATCTATTCTGAAACATTTTATGAAAAATGATTACCTTTGGTTTTGAATTCTGGAACAACAACATTGAAACAAAAACCATCTGGGGTACAAAAGAATGGCAGGTCCAAGGTTTAGAAGCATTGTTTAGAGCCTGCATGATCCCAGAACAAATATTATTCTTGAATGACACCGTTCAACAGACACCTGTTTTGGCCTAGCCAAAATTAAAGACTTAAACAAACCGTCTATTCCAAAGCCCATACCTGATAGCAATAGCACTACTGATATGGAGATAGACGTATCCCACTTTTTATACCAAAACAGAACACATCCTGATTGGAACAAATGGTTGATCTGGCCCACAGACACAAATAACTGTCAAGATAAATTCCTGACCAAAATACAGGGGTTCACAATGACCGGCCAGACCCAAGATACTCCCAGAGACAACATCCAGGGATAGTTACAACATACAGTGTAGGGAAACTCTGCCTTGAATGGCTACAGAAATCCACACTGGCAGAAATTAAGCAACACTTGACTTTACTTAAAGACGGTGCTGACTTGCGCGATTTCATTCTGGGACCACGCAAACAGCGTCAAAAACGTTTCATAGCGGCCGGTATATACGCTGCGTACAACGAAGCTTGGAAAGTAATGCAAATTGAAACAGCAGAAAAAATACGAGAAATTGATCGTATTATTTGGAAAAATCACTTTCTGTTGTGGAAAATGGGTTAACGACTCCGTCCTCCAGAATATATTCACTGGACAGTATCGTATCATCTGCTATTGATATCATAGAGCAGGACTTATTAATGTTACAACATGGTCAGTCCCAATTAAGTTCTATTGTATAGCTTGGCTGGACGTTGCAAAATCTGCGTTCAGGCTACATACCATGGCGTTTAATCAACACAACGTCATTATTCTCTATCTTTAACCTTACTGATAAACAAATCAGTTTAGCACAAAAAGGAGCAGACTATACGATTCTGAGCATTGAAAAACTTGAGAGATTACCATTGACAATGTCAGAAAGACCTGTCATTGAATGGATAATACACGGAATAATCACAATTCCGATAACAACTTTCCAATTTAAATACTGCCACGAATATGTACCAGCGGGCCAGTATGAAAGGTTGGGTAAAGGGTACATCAAGTCAACATGGAATTTACCTTATACACACAAATGTTACAGTGAAAAGAAAAAGGATGTATTTCTTAGTGGTAAAAATTGTAATAGATCATTAAGCGGTACACTCCTGTGTCAAGGCATTAACCTGCATGGAGCCTGCGAAGGGTCTTCGAATAACCTTTCATGTCACCTGCAAGGCACTCCTGCAACACAGATAGAGCCATTCTTTAGACAACTTTCTAACGGGAGTTATATTCTAATAAATGACCACAGCTGTTGTGGCATGGTGCCAGGGAAAGCCTATCTCGTAAGCGTTAGCTCCATGGTCACTTGCTGTATGCAAGTATTGTATCCAAACAGCACTCCAGACATGGAGGCGGCAATATGGCCTTATTTGAATATCTCTTCTATTCGAATTGATACTTTAAGCAGAATGAAGTCTATTCTTTTACAGACAACTGTGCCTTTGACCTCGTCCAAAGAAACGTATGATCTGCAAGTTGCAAGGACAACGGCAGAGATACATACCCTTTTATCAACAAATTGCCCCGTGCATTTCATAGAAATGCTACGCCAAATCCTAAACATGTCAGATACCAGTGGCATCGCACATGTATTTAAGACAATTTTTTCGGGATTGTTAACACCCTTCGAAACAGTTCTGGGCATTTTTCCCAATTTTGTCCATTCTGTCTTTGGTGGCCTACCTCTACTTTTGGGACTCGTAGCAGGAATTTTATTTTTGCTTCTTCTGCTCCAATATGGCAAGCCAAGCCGCAGACAAGACTCCAGCAACGATGGAAGAAACGATCCTAGCAATGCGCTACCGGGACCGCATAACTAAAGTCCTTGGATTAGCCCGGCTAAGAGATCTGAATATGACCTGGTTTCTTTCATTCAGACCAATCTGGCAAAATTGCATCTTACCTGTGCTTCGATGTATGCTATGCGTAGAAGAATGCGTGTTGGACGTCTGTCTTACACTACCATCAGCAGTATTAATGGATACAGATACCTTGCTAGGTCCGGTCAAGGCTCATGCATCGTGTTGTCCCCAGCGGCTACCTATTCTGATGACGACATTCGTTGAGACTTCACCACTACGAGTATGTGGCAGTGGAGTACGAGATGAGAGCAACATCACACAGGTACAACCTTCAGTGAGCATTGCTGATCCCGACATCGATGATAGCAATCATTCTCACACATGCACTGTTTCGCATTTTCAAACTTGGTCGAACTTTCACCTGATGTTGTAGACCAATTATTTGCGAGTCTGTCTGAAATGATGTTCTCCCCTGAACAGAAAGAATAACTTTTTAAGCAACAAGCACACAGCGTTCCCTGAACTCTGAATTCAGCCTTCAGCTTTGATAAACAAAAGCTACTGAAAACATGTGGAACTGTTTTTTCCCCTGAAAGCGAAATTATTTTTTCTCGCTTCCAAAATATTTACCTTTTTCTGGCACATAGTACTCTGCTTAAAGTAGAACTATTCTTAGAGAACAGAGTTTCTATTTTAGGAACTCTAGAGACAATATTTTACCTCAGCCTCTAGCACATGTACAACATTTGTATAAATATGTGATGGAATGGTCTCGACCTTCTTTTCTGTATTCAGAGCCATTTCATGTGTAATTTTCGCAATTCATTCAGCTGAGATATATATGCATTTTTTAACTGAATGATACCACTGCTTGAAAAGCGTACAGTACCAATACTCATTTTTCGTGTATTTACCATTTCAAATGCAAAATATGTATTTTGGGGTGGGTTGGAAAACACATGCACAATTATATGTTTACTATTGCTTAGTTTTAGTAATGGAGGGACATAAGAGCGTGGAGTGGGTGTTGTATTTCTATCTAGGACCCTAATCAATATTCCTAATTTATGCACTTGTATGGCTATAATACATGATATCCTTATAAAGGCATAAGACTCATATCCATATTTAGTAATAGCCCATGCAGTCCAAATACGGCAAGGCTACTCCCCTAGACTCCTAGAAAGTACAACGCGTTCTTTAAACAAACCTCCAGCAACCTTCGAATTCCCCTTACTTTTGTTTTGATTTGTCCAAGAACTCCTGTGAGCACTGAAAGAACGGCCAGTTCCTAGTGACATCTTTATTGACGTCTTATGTCCAACCTTACGTCAAACCCGGCACCTTTCAGGTATAAATATACCAACGTTGCCTTAAGCAAACACACGGTGGTTTGGAGCAGAGCGGCTATCTACTTGCCTGAGAGCCCAGCTGATGCGAGAGCCCACGGACGCCACCCCTCCCTTTTGACGCACTGAGAAAGACGCTGTCTTTTTCTCCAGCCGAGAAAATCCAGCTCAGGTGTTTTCAGCCGCCCTTGCGGGTTGCTGGGATATCGAGTCCTGAGCGAGAGATACCAGACCTCCTGCTTTCTATTACCCAGGTACGGAGCTGACTAAACCCTTAAAGAGAATTCTTGATTCAGATTCTTGGCAAAACCAACTTAACTTAAACGGCTACTTACTTACTCCTTCCCACGTATTATGCTTAGGTCAGGTACACCGGGGTAGGCATATTTAGAAGCACCAGTTGAGTACGTTAGTCAATGTATTTATGTATGTATATATTTTACGTACACAATTCAGCGACGACATCACAGACTTAGTCAGCCCGCATGCCCTCCGCTCCGCTGACTACATCCTCCTAGGTGACGTCAACTTCCACCTGGAGAACAACAAGGACCGAAACACCGCCGCCCTGCTGGACAACCTCGCCAACCTCGGACTCAAGCAACTGGTGAACACCCCCACCCACTACGCCGGCCACACGCTTGACCCCGTCTTCTCATCCAGCAAGCACATCACCTTCAGCCTCTCCACCGGACTTCACTGGACCGACCACAGCTGCGTCCACTTCAGCTTCAGAAGAACCACGACCCACCGCCACCCGCAACAGGTTCCTCACAGGAGCTGGAGCAAGATCACCGCCGACCAGCTCCCCACCTGCCTCAGCCAGAACTCACCCGCCAACGCAACGGACCCCAACGAAGCAGCCCGCAACTTCACGCAGTGGCTGACCGCCTGCGCCGACGACCTCGCACCACTGAAGAACCCTCCTAGCAGACCCAGAAGTAAGAAGGCCTCCTGGTTCACCGAAGAACTCAAGGACTCCAAGAAGAACTGCCGCACCCTCGAGAAAGCCTGGCTCCTCGACCAGACCACAGACAACATGACCGCCCTCAAAGACGCTACCCGCAAGCACCACCAGCTCATCCGGACCACCAAGAAGAAGTCACTGAAAGAACGACTGGACAACAACGCCCACGACAGCAAGGAGCTCTTCAGCATCGTCAAGGAGTTCTCCAACCCCAGCACCGGCAACAACGACATCACTCTTTCACAAGATCTCTGTGACTCTCTCGCTTCGTTCTTCCACCGCAAGATCGCCGACATCCACAACAGCTTTGACGCACCACCCACGCACCCAACCGCAGAACCAATGCCCCCCACCGCCACCCTCCGCACCTGGACCACGGTGATCACCGAAGAGACAGCCCGCACGATGAACACCATCCACTCCGGATTTCCGACCGACCCCTGCCCCCACCACATCTTCAACAAGGCCGACTCCATCATCGCACCCCAACTCCGGGACATCATCAACACCTCCTTCAACACCGCCACCTTCCCGGAGAGCTGGAAACATGCCGAGCTCAACGCCCTACTGAAGAAACCAACAGCGGACCCCACCGACCTCAAGAACTTCCGCCCCATCTCGCTCCTCCCTTTTCCTGCCAAAGTCATCGAGAAGACCGTCAACAGACAACTAGCAGCCTTCCTCGAGACGAACGGATCCCTCGACCCCTCGCAGTCCGGTTTCCGAGCCAACCACAGCACCGAGACCGCCCTCATCGCTGCCACAGACGACATCAGAACCCTGCTCGACAATGGGGAAACAGCGGCCCTCATCCTCCTGGACCTCTCTGCAGCATTCGACACCGTCTGCCACCGCACTCTAGTCCAACGCCTCAGCAACATCGGGATCCAAGAGAAGGCTCTGGAGTGGATCAGCTCGTTCCTCACCGGAAGAACGCAGAGAGTCCGCCTCCCCCCGTTCCGATCCGAGGCCACCGAAGTCATCTGGGGCGTACCACAAGGATCATCACTCAGCCCCACCCTCTTCAACGTCTACATGAGACCTCTTGCAACCATCGCACGCCAGCACAACCTCAACATCATCTCCTACGCCGACGACACCCAACTGATCCTCTCCCTGACCAGAGACCCCACCACCGCCAGAACGAGCCTGCACGAAGGGATGAAAAGCGTCGCCGAATGGATGAAGAACAGCCGCCTGAAACTGAACTCAGACAAGACGGAAGTCCTCATCCTGCGACCATAGCCCTCCGCCTGGGACGACTCCTGGTGGCCCCCCGCCCTGGGCACCGCTCCCAAGCCAACCGACCACGCATGCAACCTGGGCTTCACCCTGGACTCTTCCCTCTCGATGACCAGACAAGTCAACGCCGTCTCCTCATCGTGCTTCAACACCCTGCGTATGCTCCGGAAGATCTTCCGATGGATCCCGACCGAAACCAGGAAGACGGTCACCCAGGCCCTCGTCACCAGCCGACTGGACTACGGGAACACCCTCTACACGGGAACCACAGCCAAACTACAGAAAAGACTCCAGCGCATACAGAACACCTCCGCCCGACTCATCCTGGACATCCCCCGACGCAGCCACATCTCCGGCCACCTGAGGGACCTGCACTGGCTCCCCGTCAGCAAAAGGATCACGTTCAGGCTCCTTACCCATGCACACAAATCTCTCCACGACCTGGGCCCCAAGTACCTCAACGACCGCCTGACCTTCTACACGCCCACCCGTCAGCTACGTTCTACAAGCCTCGCCCCCGTTCCACGCATCCGAAGAGCCAGCGCCGGAGGAAGATCCTTCTCCTACCTGGCAGCCAAGACATGGAACTCCCTCCCCATCCACCTCCGGCTGACACAGGACCATCTCGCCTTCAGGAAACAACTCAAGACCTGGCTGTTCGAGCAGTAGCGGGCCCCTCCCCTAAGCGCCTTGAGACCCTTCCGGGTGAGTAGTGCGCTATACAAATGGTATGATTGATTGATCCATTTTAAAGTATCATATGGCTAAGAAACCATATCAATGCTTTTACAGTATTATTTTATAATACTCCTTTTACTGTACGCACTTTACTATAAGTATTGCAATTGTGGCAATTCATTTCTCTTGCATGAGAAAGAAGACTGCTCAATAAATAACACCTTTTATTGAAAACGCCCGTCTCTATTTCTCTGCACTCTGGTGAAACTAAGTATGCAGGATTGACTGAGTAAAATAGCTGTCTATTATTTTCACACGACTCTAGAGATACACTCTTATTCTGAGGGAGCAAAGTTGTCATGTTTTTTTTTTGTTTTTTTTTAAACGAACCTTTATTTGTAGCAAATCAGAGTACAGAGATGGGCCTACAACCATCTCGGCTGGCCGCTAGTAAATTCAAAACATTGCAAGCGATAAGCATTGTGGCAACAATTCAAGATACAGGATAATACAGTAACAATACAGAATTCGAATGCGGCATAGCAGCTCAAGTAAGGATATGAAAGGTTCATTTTACTAATAAAGAACAAAAAGAAGCGTCGCGCAGTCACACGCATTCCCATGATAGTGCTTAAAGTAGGATAGATGAAACCGTGTCCATACGATGAGGGGGCCCCAGGGGACAAAACATACATAACAGGAGAAGCAAAGGCACAGCCCCAGCATACAACAGGTCCAAACCCACCCCTCAGCGCCACACACACCGCAAGAAACACAGGCAACAACGACAACTGAGAAAAAGGAAAACTAAAGGGCCATAATAATGAACACAAACATACGCCCCACCCGCAACCCCCCACCCTGCACACCCGCAGAAGGTCATGGCCTACCCCCCAGCCGCGTGCCTGTCGCCCTAATAGAACCCAAAATATAGAAAGATAGAAAAGAAGGAAAACAAAAAGAAAAAGAAAACAAAAAAGAGAAATGGAGGAGGACCCCCAGTGCGCCGCTCGGCCCCGACCTGCACCCCAACACTACGAAAATCCCAAAAAGGAGGCAATACCACAAAGAAGATCAATAGAGTCTGGGTATGGAAACAAAGAAATAGCAATCACAGATATCCACGACACCGCCCGTCAATAATAAAGCAAATAGAGGACAGGCCACCTCAGCCCTGACCCTGTCTGATAAGAACACTGTCTCAAATTCTATCAATAAGCAATGGGAAGCACAGTCTCGAAGGTCCAAACAGGATAGATGGGCCCGGACGGAACAGGGCCATAAAAAAGCATAATAATTCAAAGCCACCGAAATACAGACAGTAAAGATGAGGCAACCACAGCGCCGGTCCCAGGATCTTCCAAAAGCTGACACAAAAGAACAGCATCCAGGAGGAGAAAGTCAAACAGTCTGGCCATGGCCGCGAACCCTCGGGGCCAGTCCACGAAGGAAAACAGCGTTCCACTCCCCTCCGCCGGTCAAACATGGGCCCCGAGGACAAAGTCATACAGGCGATCAAGACGGCCAGCACGGGCAAAGAAGTCCGGGCTCCAAGAGGCCCGACGAGCCACCGAGGAACCGAAACCTTCCCCACAGAGGGAGCAGCATGGGCAGCGGCCGACTCCTGGAGCAGGACCATGGTCGACATAGGTAGCGGAACAGCGATGGCGTCCAGTCCCATACCCAGGACTCGGGCGGGGCAATCAACAGTCTCCTGCAGAGTCATTAAGGCAGCCAACACATCTCGGGGCGTGAACTCCGTCGTGCGATGCGGGCATCCCCATCCCATCTCTGCAACAGCCGCCCGGCCCGGAAATGAGCCGCGAAGAAAGGCGCCAGCCGCCATCTTGAGCCGATCGGCGCCGGTCCCCTGCACAGATCCAGGGAGCGGGCCGCACCGTGGGGACACCGCAGGATGCATCTCCAGGACAAACAAATTGTGGGGCAGGGTCCAGAAAGGAGAGCCACCAAAAGGCTAAAGTCCCGCCGGGCCCCGGGAGGCGCCCATCTATAACAGAGCGATCTTTGGTTATGTCTGGGCAACAAACGTTGGGGAGGGGGTAGGAGTCAAGCGCCCCCTCCGATCCCACGCCGCCACTCTGTCCCACGAGGGTCCACGACGATCAGTTCGTGTCGTTACCGCTGGCAGCGGTCGGTCAGAACATCGGCCCCCACCGGCGAGGCGCCGCTCCACCCTCGACGGCCGTCGATGTTGCGGCCGAGGCCGGAGGCCCCGCCTAATCAACGCCCCGGTTCCACCATCACACAGGCCGCAAAGCAGAGGGGGAGATTTCTCAGGGTCGGCGGCACGTAGACGCTCAGGAAGCAGACGGTAGGTTTCGCTTTCTCTCCGGAGGCAAAGGAGAGCACTTTGGGTCAGGATATTCGGCAGGATAGTCGTGTGGGGCAAAGGGGCTCACGGAGCCGAGCGACTATGCGGCCATTACAGACGGCTGCTTGGCTCCTCCCCCAAGTTGTCATGTTTTATGGTTGTCAGAAGCTAATCCCTTCTTGTCTATCGAGGGAAGTTAAACTCCTCCTTGTTTATTCGAGAACGTTTCTAGTCACCTCTGAGCTAGCTGGCAAAACTAATTACGTCTAAGATAGTCAGTAGAGACCTAGTCGACCTCAGTCCTACGTCTACACTGCTGTTTATATTATTCCAATGCGCAGAGCCTATTCGGAATATAGGAACTACACTACAGGAGTAACAAAGGTGGGAGAGCTATTCAGAGACTAGATGCTCCTTAGCCACACATATTTTGAGCATGAACAAGGAGTTCCTGATTCACTGTTCCTGATGCATGCACATATTAGCTGGTACGCCAAATTGAACTAGTCTCGAGCGCACAATGGCAGTCATTTGATAAAATGCTTATACAGAGGCATAAGCACACATGCAGCTGTACCGCTTACACTACTAAGACACAAGTGGGAGAAGGAACTAGGCAAAGAACTGCAAGCTAAGGAATGGGAAGAAATGTTAGCCTTCCCTAAGAAAGTGTTACGCAACACGAGATTCAAATTTATACAAAACATGATACTGCATAGAGCATATCTGATGCCGTACAGGCAACATGAAATGTACACAGAAGTTTTGGCACAATGCCCTAGATGTGTAACCCCAGATGCAAACCTATTACACATGTTAAGGTCATGTCTGACCCTCTCTCTATATTGGACTAAAGTGACAGAAATAATAAATCAAGTTACTGGTGGAACGCGTTTGGGCACACCTCAAAGCTGTATACTGGAATTATACTGTAGACCCAAGAACCAAAAGGAGCAATCTAAATTTGCATATCTGGCATTACTGATAGCAAACAAACTAATAACGAGGAGATGGAAATCACCCACTACACCAAACATACAGACCTGGTGGAAAGAAGTGACCTGCTGGGGGAGGGCGGAGAGTGAATCGCTACGCAGAGAGGAATACAGAGGTCCACGGAAAAAGCCAACTCATTAGAATGGAACGTGATGCTAGAATCCTTTGAAGCACTTGAACTACAGGCCCACTGAGGACAATCCCTTTTCCTTAAATTAACACTACTGACGCAACACATGACGTAACACTTCCAAGGATTAACACGTGCACTCACCGTTAACTGGCAGTGATTGAGGCAATCAGCGCAGATCTCAATAGTAAAAGCGCCTGAACAATCCCTATAAACCCTCAGCTGTAAGAAATAAGTTTCAACAAACCCACAATTTATTGTTATAATTCAACATATCTGAGCTGTGCATAGCTGAGCATACCTGTGCTCTGAGAATAGTCAACAAGTGAGGGCCAAGTACAGGGGAGGGCAGGGCAGTTCTAAGTTACGATAATACAACTTATTTCTTACAATCAGTGTTTAAAATGCCGAACTACGTGTTAATAACCAATGTAAATGACATGCATAAGAATATATTCAATACGAATAATCATCGATTAATTGAATAGATATGCTAACATTGCTTTAAATGTACGCATTCTATAAATGTCAAAATGAAGCAAAATTGTTGGAAAAAAAGTAAGAGGAACAGACTACAGTACGGACACCCTCTCCTTATATGCATTAGCACGTGGTGAACCCCCCCCCCCCCCGATACCAGGCGCACCCCACCCATAGCAGCCGAACAGGGCCCACACACTACCCCCTACTACACCCCACATGACCAGCCATCACATTGAATAGATTTCTTTCACTCCACATGAAATGCCTAAATGCCCCCAACAAGCGAAGACCAGTCTGGCGCTACCTACTGATACAAGACCAGGATACTGTCTTCCTCCAGGAAATCCATCTCCTACGCCCAGACGTGTTGCATGGCACAACCCAAATATCTAACCCAATACTGGGCGTCTTCACTTTCCAAATCAGCAGCGGTGGCTATACTCGTCATGGCGGGCCGCCACTTGCAGGGGACCCAAATAACTCGAGATTGGGAGGGACGCTACCTCAAAATTAAATCCCAAATCAATGACAGACCCCTTATATTGATCAATGTGTATGCTCCCAACAAGTCCCAGGATACATACATTAGGAATCTCGTCAAGGACTTCACTTCCCAAGCAGTCGGACAAATGCTTGTGGGAGGGGGGGCACTTCAACTTAGTGTGGGATCCCAAACTTGACCGTAGCGGGACTACTTTCCTAGGCACTGGATTAATGTCTGCGGCACTAAAGAAGGTCATCACAGCCTTGGGCCTGATAGAAGCCTGGCGATATAAAGCGCCTGATGCACAAGACTACATCCTTTTCTCCCATGTTCCCATGTCCACTGCTCGTATTCACCCAGTGACTATTTTTTTTATAACGCAGACTCTTAATTGGACTTTGGAGTCGGAGCATATTTCGGACATATCTCGGACCAGGTGCATCTTTAGATCTTTCTGGGAGGCATAGGTGCGACCTCTCACCCCTCATCTTGTTGGCGGCTCCCCAATACATACTGCGACACCAGGTCAATGTGGCAGAAATACGGCAAGAGATCCAGGCCTACTTTGAGGCGAATGTTCTGACAGATACCGACGGCCATATGTTGTGGGATGCTATCAATGCAACCATCCGTGGCACTTCCATTCCAATTGCTGAACCCAGGAGGCTCAGTTGGTGGAAGCTGGGTTCTCCAGAGACAAAGACCCTGGAGAGCCATAGTGGCTGCACCTGAAACTGCAGGCCTCCCTTCGTGGCCCACTGAAGGCGTTGCAGGTAAACACGGCAGGGCATTCACTGCTCACCTTGAAAAAAAATATATTATGTGGGTGGAAATAAGGTCGGCTTCATGTTGGCCCGCCGACTCCGTACCCGTATCTCTCGAACCCACATTCCCAAGGTAAAAAATGAAGATGGCACAGGGGCCACCTCTGAAATTGATAAAAAGGGGGCATTTCACAATTGTTTTGGCGCCCAATATAGTCAAGGTGAAACGTCCCAAGGCGAGACCACCCCTTCCTTGCCTCCTGCCCATGGCAGCCTCTCGACCCCTCTCATGCACAAAACGTAAGGGGCCCCATTTACACTGGACGAGCTCCAACAGGCATTAACAAGCCTTCCGATAGTTAAGACCCCGGGCCCGACAGGTTTACGGTACCTTTTTAGGTCTCGCCTGACCCAGCGCATGCGCTGTCCTGGCGAGACTTTTAGTGAGGGCTCAAAAAATGCTACCATGGCCAGCCTAGAGCTTCAGTGCATGTGCACGGGCACGCCCGCGATCACTTTCAGCTGCTCCTTGCATCCCCCCACCCTTCTCCCCCTCCCTCCCTCACATCGCACACCACTCGCCTGCTTCTATCTAGTATGCGGGTAGGACCGGTGTTCCATTGTTTTGATCTCCCCATCGGAATGATATCCCCCTTCACATCTGGGCATGTGTATTAAGCTACCCTGTGATGTAGGGTGAGACCAAACCGACGGGGGAGATCATCTAGTTAGAACACTGGTAGCAAACTCTGCCCTGAGCAGCGCATTACAAAGAGCACAGTTTTATCTTATGTTTTTTTTTTTTTTTAGAAGTGTGACAGCAATGGTAAAATATTACACAGCAGGCAATGAACATAAAACCCTCAGCAAACACGGAAGTACTGAATAAATATATATTTTTTAAAATCGGACTCTGAAAAACCTATCAACAGTCTGGTTGTGACATCACTAAAAACTTGTAATCGTCAGTAAAAAGAAGAGTGCGTCAGTCTGTAATGCGTCATCACAGCTGACTTGTAACCCCAATGCATGCAACTAACTCTACAGAGATTGAGAGACGATACACTGGGCAGAAGTTGCACTGGTATATAAACAACGAAAGGAACAATTCGCTTTTCAGCTCTTCCCACTGATTTTTTTTTTTCTCCTGAAAAGTTAACGGCCATTAGCGGCTAAGCACCCATGCGCAGCAGTTTGTTTATTTGGTGCCTGGCTGGAGTTCACCGCAGGAGAACTGCTGCAGGTTAACGCACGTTACAACTGCGGCCGATTGTGAAAGCGGCTTACATTCACCTTAAATGATACTCTTCAAACAAATTACAGGCTGCACTTTAGGGGGTTTATATTCATAGCAGATTCCACAGCGAATGTATTTATCTCCAACCGTATAATCGCTTTCATACAAAGGACCAATAAACAAAGGATTTAATAGATGTTCTGGAAAGGTGATGATGTAACCATGTATTGGACGGAATAAGCGGCCCTTTATCCTACTCTAAAAAATATATTCCAAGTCAGCCCTGAGTTTTGAGACCTTATATAGGAACTCGGCCGTGGGATTAAACCACAACACAGCCACAGAACTCCTCGGTGACACGCAATATCCTTATATTGTACAGTACTGGTGTTTTATCCGCTTACAATTGATTTATTGTGACAGAACAGTCCTACAATCACCAAATTAAAGATTTGGAATGTTATGTGTCACTCACACCTCATGTAGAATATACTTCACGCCAAACAGCACTTAACAAACCCTGAATGAAAAAGCATCAGGTTTTCAAAGACTGTATCCCCCCATCCGCACTCTTACAATTGCTTACCATTATAGTCTGTAAATTAAAAGAACAATTGTAAGCGCATGAGCACCTTCAATCGACACCACCAGATCAATTCCTTTGAAACACTTGTTGACTCCAAGCATCTACCATCCGACCAGGATGGTAAATTATCCCTTCAATGCAACAAATTAAACTACAGTCAATCATCACCATCTCCACCACTCACTTTGATCAGCAGTCTGACCTAATTTCCAACATATCAACACTAGCTCCACTCAGTGTTCCAACAGCCATCTCTGTAACACCAATGAGACTACACATGCACAGGGTTTCGAAGGATGCACGCCAGAGAGGACCACATGACCAACTTAGGTTACACTATGCCATCAAGGAACAAGAAGACACAAAATTACACCACTATCTCCCAGGGATCCTAGGATATGGACATTCACCTTGCACAACTCCTACTTGCACAGGCTGTTGGAAAGTTGAATGACCAGATGACTGAAGTCAGCTCACACTTCCTTAGCGTTACCCAACAAGCATTGGCATTGGCATAGCCAATAGGTCTCGCCTTTGGGACCTTATAAGTATTTAGCTGTGCAGCACAATATCCTTGGTGCAACCACATCAACTGTTGCATGGCTAAACACTTATAAGGTGCCAAAGGCGAGACCTATTGGCTATGCCAATGCTTGTTAGCGCATGTTGCTATCCCCAAATTCAAGACTACCTCCTCACTCTGTTTAAGTCTTTCTTTGATAGTACCAGCTTGACCCAAACGATGACTACGGCTAAAATAGTTCTTAATCTGAAGCCAGGGAAAGAACCTACGCTATGCATGTCCTTTCGCCGGATCTCTCACCTCAACATAGATGCTAAAATATATACCAAACTCCTGGCAAACCGATTGGAGCAATACCTCCCTAGCCTGATAGATCCAGATCAGATGTGCTTCATACGCCACCCCAAAGGGGTGGATAATATCCGTCATATAGCCCACCTGGTGGAGAAGGTCCAGCGGCGAAATATCCCAGTGTGTCTCCTGTCTCTTGATGCAGAGAAAGTGTTCAATAGGATGGAGTGGACTTTTCTCAGACCGGTTCTACTTGAGATTGAGCTTGGACCAGTCATGGTAACCCAGATAATGGCATCTTATGTTGCTCCTTCGATGCAAATTAGGGTCAACGGGCTCCTGTCTCCTCCAGTGCATTTTCGCAGGGGCACCCGTCAGGGATGCCTGTTATCCCCCTTACTCTTTGCCCTGGCAGTAGAACACCTTGCAATACCCATCCGACGGTACCTCAACGTCAAGGGCATTCCTTTTGGTGTTGACAGACACAAGGTGTATCTATTCCTCACCAACCCCAGGAACTCTCTCCCTGCACTAATCGCACTACTCTGCCAGTTTTAGCGCATTTCAGGTCTCAAGTTTAATGCAGCTAAATTGCAGGTGTGGAATCTAACACTTCCCCCACAAGAGGTCCATGAGCTACGTTCTCTCACCCAGTTCCAATGGACTGCTCACTTGCTTCAGTGCCTGGGTCTTAATGTGACCTCTTCACTGAACTTGTGGTTTCAAGCTAACTGGCTGGAATACCGCTGTTCAGTTAGGGAAGACCTAAGGCGCTGGAAATCGCTACCTATATTGTGGTTAGGTCAACTCAACGCTGTAAAAATCTCAATATTGCCTAAGGTACTTTACCTTTTTCAAACGCTACCCACGCCTCTACCCAAACAGACCGCATAAGACTACAGAGGTAAGTTATTGCCTTCATTTGGGGTAAAAGTAGACTGATTTTCCAATAAGATACTAATGATGGCAAAAGTTCGGGGGGGAGGGGGAAGATTGCCTGTCCTAACTTTCCTGTTTATTACTGGGCTGTACACCTGTGACACGTCTCGGAATGGGTGGATCGCGAAAGTGAGGAACACTGGTTTCATATGGATGGAGCGGTGGCATGCAGGCCTCTCTGTGACCTGGCATAGCTACCTAAGTGATCGCGGCCACTTAGTGCCTACATCGCCACCCCCACAAGAACTGTCTTGGATATATATGACAAATTAGATTTTAGCAGGGGCTCACCTTTTTCCCCTCTCCAAACACCCCACTAGCCTGGAATCTCACCTTCCCTCCAGCTTTGCAACCTCAGTCTTTGCTAGCCTGGGGGAGGGGGAATGCCACACGATCAGTGACCTCTTCGAGAGGGAATCCTTTAAGTCCTTCGATCAATACATACAAGACTTTCGCTTTCCAATCACGGCACAGTTGCAATATTACCAGCTCTGGCACTTGTTACATACACCCATTAATGCACAAGGGGCCACCCGATTGCATACACCCTTCGAGACACTATTGGGTTCCTTTGAAATCTCGAGGGGACTGATTTTATGAACATACCAAGTTCTCCAACACTTTATCTCTCTACCCCTCCACCCTTCTCAACAGCAGTGGCACTACACTCCTGTCTGACTGCAAAGGATGTTCCCCACTTCCCCACCCCTGTGCTGGTGTTGCAACGCTGACACTTTCATCCACATCTGGCGATCCTGCCAGCTCTTCACCTTATTTTGGAAGAGCCACGCCAGGCAAGCTATCTCTGCGACTCCACAAGAAGAAGAAGCGGCACACCGGTTGGGGAGGGAGGGGGGATGAGGAAGGGGAAGTTGGAGGTTGCGGGGGGGGGGGGGTTGTTACTTTAATGGGTGCTTGGGTGCGCCGATTGTTGAAGACTACCCTCGACATGCTCTCATGGACACATTACTCCCACATGCCCCTCGTGCTTGTACACCTTTGTCACTCGGGGAGGGGAACTATTGTGTCACTACCATGTGGAGAAATACCTGTAGGGCATATAGACAAAGTACCCTGTAGGACAGGGAAAAGGGTGTCGGGGGGGAGAGACAAAGTAGGAGCGACTGGTGCCATGGACGCAGATAGCAGCGCTGGTGGATTCAACATTGGCATTACAGGTGGGAACCCCGGAGCCGAAAAGGGTTCAATTACAAATTCGGAGGGCCTCAATGACACAGAGAAGGGGGTTCTTTACTGCCTGGAGCGCTGTTCCTGCTTTCTGTTGGTCACCGGCCACTCCGGCCACTTCGCCACGCCTCGCGGCCCCCGCTTCGCGGGAGCCGCTCGTAGGCAAAGACTCCTGCTGTGGACTAAGCTTCCTGCCATTTCCACGTGCATTTGTGCACCAACGCACTTCCCGGATTCCAGCAGCAGACTACCAAGGTTAGAGGCGGGACTGCGAGGACCAGCGTGCCCAGCGGCGCGGATCGGCCGCAGCTGGTCCTCTTCCCGCCCCCTCCTCCCATTTAAACCTGCGCGGAGTGAGTGTGCCTTGGGTTCTTTACTGCCTGGAGCGCTGTTCCTGCTTTCTGTTGGTCACCGGCCACTCCGGCCACTTCGCCACGCCTCGCGGCCCCCGCTTCGCGGGAGCCGCTCGTAGGCAAAGACTCCTGCTGTGGACTAAGCTTCCTGCCATTTCCACGTGCATTTGTGCACCAACGCGCTTCCCGGATTCCAGCAGCAGACTACCAAGGTTAGAGGCGGGACTGCGAGGACCAGCGTGCCCAGCGGCGCGGATCGGCCGCAGCTGGTCCTCTTCCCGCCCTCTCCTCCCATTTAAACCTGCGCGGAGTGAGTGTGCCTTGGGTTCTTTACTGCCTGGAGCGCTGTTCCTGCTTTCTGTTGGTCACCGGCCACTCCGGCCACTTCGCCACGCTTCGCGGGTGCCGCTCGTAGGCAAAGACTCCTGCTGTGGACTAAGCTTCCTGCCATTTCCACGTGCATTTGTGCACCAACGCGCTTCCCGGATTCCAGCAGCAGACTACCAAGGTTAGAGGCGGGACTGCGAGGACCAGCGTGCCCAGCGGCGCGGATCGGCCGCAGCTGGTCCTCTTCCCGCCCCCTTCACTTGACTTCTCACTAGATAAGCTGTGGCAGTAACGCGCGCGCGGGGCAACGGCCGGGGCGAAGACCGGGCAAAGAGCGGGCCCTCTGTGGCCCTCCGTGGTCCGAGGAGCCGGGTCGGGGCCAAAACATTTCTTACGCTCAATACCGGTAAAGCATGTGAGTGAGAAAATATTTTTCTGTGAGTCACGTTTTGTTCCCCATTTCTATTAGGAACTATATTCTAATATGTCTTCTAAACTGGTAACCATGGACAATTTCTTAATTAAAAAGGTAGCGAAAATAAATAGTAACAGAAGGTTGTCCTTGGGTTTGGAACACTCGCCTACAATTACTATTACCCCGGAGCTTCCAGTTACAATTTCTGATACTCCCTTGGAAAAAGACCAGCCTATATTGGCAGGCAAAGTAACTACTGTAATTGCCATGGTCCATATGGGTCAGCAGGATGAGGATTCCCATGCTTTAGCCCCCACAGGATCAGGCATAGCGGTTTCTTTAGAAACACACACCACCGCAAAAGGGGAATCACCCAGAAAATTTAAGAAAGCCCGAGTGAGACGAAGGGGGAAGCAAAAGAAAACATCATATAAAATTACACAAGGAGGGGGGAGTGAGTGCGGGACTTTACCAATATTCTCAGATATGAGACCCTCTAAGCTAGGGGGAATAGGGGATGTTAACGTGTCAAATTCTCATAAAGATTCTGTGCTACTTATTGACCTGTCAAATTCAGGGATTGTAGGTAACATTGATAGCCTCCCCGCTGATTGTGCTGTGGCAAGTGAAAATCTTTTGTCTAGCACACCAACTAGCCCATCTTTAATGGATTTACCTATAGGGAATGATAGTCCCAGACTATCGGGCACCCCAAAACTGTTTAATGAACCGTCTCCTGGGTCTTCTAATTCCCCACTTACCAACGGAAACTGTAAAAAAAGGGGGGGCGAACCACTGGGTACCCGAGCACAGAAAATAAGTAAAGGGGCAGTTTCCCCATCACAGTCACAAACTGACCAAATTGTTGTAAATGAGGCGGAAATGGTCGCTAAGATAGTAGAACTTATTAGGGGTGTGATGCAACCACTTTTCGACAAGACCTCTAAAATATCCACTCAGTTAGATAAAATAGAGAAAAAGGTCAATCAAAATTCTCTGCATATACTCGACCTGGTAAAGGGGCTAGAAAAAGGCAAAATGAATAACATAGTAACAATGGACTCTTCTGCAAAACTCCAAGTAACAGTTTCCCCTCCACTATTTGCACCTACACCATCAGTATCTGTGCAAAAAGGGATATCTGGGTCAGAGGGGATAAGACCAGCCAGCCCTGTAATTATGATACCTGCTCCTACTACACAACTGGTTATACCCCATGGGACGGCTCCTGTATTAAAGGAGCAAATATCTAAACCAGGGGGGATTCAGAACCAAGATGGTAGTAAGCACCCGCCGATAACTAAGCTGAGAAAAGGGAATGTCTTGGCCATTGCCTCTGAAAAAACAAGCCGTACTGTAGATTTAACCCCTGATTCGGCCCCTTATGTTATTATAATGGCAGGGGTCCCAGAACTGTCTGCAGGTAAATGGGAAGATCACGGAGCCTTACGGAATAAGGTCACCTTCTGGCTCCGAGATAATAGACCGCTACCTGCATCTATAAATGGTGAAATTATAAGTGTAAGGCGTGCCAACTGGGTGGGCACTAGGCCAAAGGATAGAAACGGTGACGTTATAATCATTAACTTTAAAGATCATAGGGCCGTCAGGCATATCGGGGATTGGTTTAATGTGGATAACAGCACTTCCATCTCCACGCACCTATTATTTTATTTCTATCCATACACACCGCCAAAAAGTTCTCATAATTGGGGAAGGGACAGGCAGCTATTAAAGAAACCTATACACCTCCATCAGGGGTTTGGAAATATAAGACCTTGGGATAAGGCTGGCCCAGGGGGATTCCAACCAATGGCGGAAAATTCTGCCTTTCTAATTGACCGAGATCCTTCTACTTCTATTCAGAGGCCGGAGGACCTCTATCCTAGATTTCAGTATCAAGCTACATATTACCCTCCCCCTGGTAACCAATATCCTCCATATTTGGAGTCTAACCCCATTGAAGGTAGACAATGGAATAATAGAGGACTGCTCCCACATATGTATAACCTACCAATTCAAAATCGTTTCCAGACTCTTTCTGGTTTAGAAGGGGTGGATTGACAGCAAGCTCAGTTACCCCGAGAGAGAGAAAATTTGGTAGGGAACAACCCTCTTTTACCAGCCCCACAAGTTCCAACTGCAGGTGGGGTTCCCCCTATCAGTACTGAGGTTTTTATTGAGTTACCCCAAGAACTGCCCACAACACATGAGTACATCACCTCGGATGGATTGACATTTTGTCCTAGTGATATCCCGGATCAGATGCAATCCACTGTAGTTGAAGATAGTGGGAGTGGGGAAAAGATAGGAAGAGCTCCGAGACAGATAAAGAGTGATCTCTGCACATTGCTGTTCTGGAATGTGGCAGGGTTGAGCCAAAAAATTACTAATCCAGCTTGGGATTCAGTAATAAGTGGTCAGGATATAGTGGCTTTGCAAGAAACATGGACCCAGGTTCCTATCCATGTAAATGGTTATAGAACCTTTTTTACTCCAGCTGTGGGAGGCCACTTTGGAAGGGCTAAGGGTGGTTTGATCACGTTTGTCTCAAACCAACTCAAAATTAAACAAGCTCACTGTAATCCGCAATCTAATTACTTCCAGCTCATAATCTTAAGAAATTTTAAAGGAGGAAAGGTGATGATTATTAACTTTTATAATAATGTCCCGAGGGATGAAATTGTGGTTGCAATGAAGCAATTAAAGGATGAAGTTCAGTTAGAGGTCGATAAAAACGACAAAGAATTGGTAATCTTATGGGGGGGTGATTTTAATTGCCAACTCTGTACAAAAGGGAGTCGGGGCCTATGTGGATTAATGACAGAGAGAGATACGCATCTTACCCACTTTGACCACACTCTGATGGGAGACTTGCTTAATGAACTATTATTCATGCTCGATCTAGGGTTTGTTAACGAATTGGCCCTAAAACCCATCCCCTTTGCCCCGACTTTCGTTGGCAGAGGATTGGAGTCAACCATAGACTTTATTCTGTCTTCCAGTAATTTTGCTGCAGGAGTGCGGAGATATGCCCAGGGTGGGGAGGAGGGCAATCCCTGCACTCATGTACGCAGATGATGCCGTACTCATGGCTCGTACTCCCCGGGCTCTTCAAAAACTAGTAGTTAGCTTTGAGAATTTTATGCTGAATTTAGACTTACGAGTAAACTGTAGCAAAACTTTTACTATGAACTGTGGCACTAAACTAGGTAAACCCATGAAGCGGATATTTTTAAACAATGTGCCGTTAGATAATACCCCAACCTTTTCTTATTTGGGTATTTTATTCCATGAGTTAGGTTCTTGGACAAGTGCCATTAAGGCTAGAACACTTTTATTCATGAAAACGATCATGGCTTTAAAGAATTTTGTTAGAAAACTGGGCACGAAGCCGATAAAAGAAATGTTAACTATATATAGAGCAACATGTATATCTGTTGCCACCTATGGTTCAGGCTTGTGGGGGTATGCAAATGTTGATCCAATCCAGGTGGTGGAAAATAAATTTCTGAGGGAAGTCCTTGCTGTCCCACAATGTGCAGCAACTTACAACTGTCATGCAGAACTCGGCCAACGTTACATAACAGATACTATCAAAATTCAACCTATCCTACTGTGGCACAGGGTATGGACTATAAATGAATGTGTTATGAACCGGGCCTTGTTACAGGACATCCTCAGTTTGGATCACGTGCATAGAGTGGAATGGTTGGGATATGTAAAGTGTTTCCTGTCTGAGATTGGATGCTACTCTTATTATTTGGATCCATCTTCATTGGATAGCATTTCCAGGAAGACACTAAAAACCCTCTGCCTGGACCATCTTGAGGCTAAGAGGAAGAGAACTGAAACCTTGAAACAATCGGTACATTCCCACCTTCCTACTCTCTGTGAGATTAACTCTGTACAGCCATATTTATCCCTGCCCATGTCAAACTATGATCGCTTTCTTTTAACTCGTTTTAGATTCTGTATGTTTTTTAGACTGGTGTCCTTCCCTAATATGAACTCATGGAATCGTATGTTGCCCACTTGTCCATGTGATGGGTCGTCAATTCAGTCAGATATCCATATTTTATTTTTCTGCAGACTCTATGGTGCCCAACGTAGAAAAATTATCATCCCTTTTTTAAAAGAAATGAACTTAACCAGATGCCGCCCAGCTTTTTTAGAGTTACAGAGATTGGATATGGTTTTAACTGTAACTGTGGTTTTAAATTTTCTAAAAAGTGTTTTTAAATCACGAAAACATATAATGATAACTGAAATGGCTTAAATTTTACTTCATTGTGTAACTGTCTATTTGATCTCCCTCTTTGTACTAATAATTATGAGCTGTATTCATTGTAACTTATGTAATTTGTTTGTATGTTTGTTACTTTTATGGTTATATGTTTTAACCGAATAAAGTTCTTTGAACTGAACTGACACAGAGGAGGGTCCCACCAGTTAGGAGTCAGGCAAGGCTTCACCAATCTCCTTGGGGCTGAGAAGCGCCCCAAAGGGAGGCTGAGAACCAAAAATGCCATGAAGGGAGAGATAGTATTCCCTCATCTGAGCCAGAGTCGCCTCCATACCATGATACACCGGAAGGCATGACGGATTCTTGCTCCAACCCCGTGTCAGGAACACTACTTCGATGAGCTGGTCCTCAAGCAGTCCTTCTAAGGAGAAGAGGCCCGCGACAGGTGAGGGACCTTCAACCACTGCGCTACTAACAGTGTCATGGAACCTTTCTGCAATGCTGATGACTAATCTGAAGGCATGAGCTGCACCTTTAGGAGCCAGGGTGCATGCCCACACAACACATGCAAATAAGATAAGGGTGCGGGGTCGACATAGTAGTCCACAGGACGCACAAAATATCCAGAAAAAAAGGCACACTGTTTCGTGGACAACGTTGAGCTAGGCCAAAAATGGCCAGAGGTACCGCTCTCCAGATATGCATGGAAATGCGAAAAGGAAAACCTGACGTCAGCGTGTCAGGGGAGGACTCACATGGTCTCTGTCAACGACACATCCGGTAGACAACGTTGTTACAGAGTCCCTCAACGCTCTCTACTCATTACAGAGAAACTGCTGTAAAACAATTAATTACGGAACTAGTCTGCCACTTGGGGATACCTCAGAGGTAAAATATTCTGTGGCTGGGCGTCCCTATCAGATCAAAACTCCTAGATTCTTGACATGAGGAAATGGGGATGGGATTGGTGCACATATGAGGAATGAAGATTAATCAGAGGAGAGTGTGAGGATAGAAAAGTTAAAGATAACAAAAAAAAAGTAAGACGGCTTGTTAAATCTGCAGATGTCTTTTGGTGAGATGAGAACAAAAAAAACAAGCATTTGCAATGCAATAGGTCTCGCATTAGGAAAGTTTGAGCTATTGGTATTGTAAATGACAAATATTTTATTTAAGTGTTGGTTTTGAGAATAGTGAAATTAATAGCTTTGTCATTTACAATGCCAATAGCTATAACTTTTACAAATTTGACACCTATAGCATTTGTAATGCAATATGTGTTGTATTTACGTGACTTAGATGTATTGATATTACAAATAACAATGGCTTTTAATAAATAAAAGTTATTGTCATTTATAACGGCAATAACTTAAACTTTTGTAAATAACGTTTGTGAAGATTATGTTCAGTGTATTTTATTGTGACGAAAATCCAAGAACAGAAGTGAAATATTAACATCTTTTTGTGACATTTGTAATAAAGCTGAAACATTGAGAGAACATATTTGAACCAGTTGTTGTTGAATGGTTGCACAGATTGATGCTGTGGTGGCGCCGAGTGATGTGGTGGCAACGAGTGATGCTGTGGCGCTCAGTGATGCTGTGGTATCGCATAGTGATGTTGTGGTAGCGCATAGTGATGTTGTGGTGCCCCTGAGTGATGCTGTGGTGGTGCTGAGTGATGCTGTGGTGATGCGATAGATAGAGTGAGTGCGATAGATAGATAGAGGGAGGGCGATAGATAGAGGGAGGGCGATAGATAGATAGAGGGCGATAGATAGATAGAGGGCGATAGATAGATAGAGGGCGATAGATAGATAGAGGGCGATAGATAGATAGAGGGCGATAGATAGATAGAGGGCGATAGATAGATAGAGGGCGATAGATAGATAGAGGGCGATAGATAGATAGAGGGCGATCGATAGATAGAGTGAGTGCAATAGATCGACAGATAGAGTGAGGGCGATAGATAGATAGACAGAGTGAGGGCAATAGACAGAGTGAGGGCAATAGACAGAGTGAGGGCAATAGACAGAGTGAGGGCAATAGATAGATTGAGGGCGATAGATAGATAGAGAATTGTGTGTGGGGGGTTGTGTGTGTGGGGGGTTGTGTTTGTGGGGGGTTGTGTTTGTGGGGGGTTGTGTGTGTGGGGAGTTGTGTGTGTGGGGAGTTGTGTGTGTGGGGAGTTGTGTGTGTGTGTGTGTGGGTTGTGTGTGTGTGTGTGGGGGGGTTGTGTGTGTGGGGGGTTGTGTGTGTGGGGGGTTGTGTGTGTGGGGGTGTATGTGTGGGAGTGTGTGTGTGTGGGGTGTGGGGTGTGTGTGGGGTGTGTGTGGGGGGGTGTGTGGGGGTGTGTGTGGGGGGGTGTGTGGGTGTGTGTCTGTGGGTGTGTGTGTGGGTGTGTGTGTGTGTGTGTGTGTGTGGGGGTGTGTGTTTGGGTGGGGGTGTTTGGGTGTGTGTGTGGGTGTGTGTGTGTGGGTGTGTGTGTGGGGTGTGTGTGTGGGGTGTGTGTGTGTGGGGTGTGTGTGTGGAGTTGTGTGTGTTGAGTTGTGTGTGTTGGGTTGTGTGTATGTGGTTGTGGTTGTGTGTGTGTGTGTGTGTGTGTGTGTGTGTGGTTGTATGTGCGGTTGTATGTGTGGGTGTGAGATTTTAACCAATGTTTGTAGCACATTCTGGGTTAGAAAATGTAGTGGGATCTACACAGGCCATACCACCATTGACTCCCTTGTGTGTCTAGCTTTCAGAAATATCTTGGTTTGTTAAATTTTCTGGATAGCTTCCAACCATGGGCAGAATCAGGCAGTAGCCACATTTGGCAAAATGAGTTATTTTTCATGGCAAACATGTGATGCCTTTAGGTAGCAAGTTACTTTTAGGCACTCCAGATAATCAAATTACACAAAGAAAGAGTGCTACTGCGGTTGCTCGAATGCAAACTTAAACTAACAGAAAGCCTCTTTACATGCGATCAAGGGGACTTCAGCTATACCACAGCATAAACACCTGCTATTCATCCACATAATCAAAAGGTTATGTTTGATTAATTCAGATTTATTGTTTTAATGTTTGAAGTTGCACTTGATAGTTGTGAATTCAATTCACAAGACTCCAAATCCTTTGCTTAGATCATATTGATTTCTAAATCAAACAAGCAGTGCTATCAGGTTCCAGCTGCCACTTAGTCCACCGCATCCCACGTAGACGCTGCAGCCATCTTTGAATGGTTTTAAAGGCAATTCAAAAGCGGTCGCCAGTATATGTGAATCCCTATCTCAACTGTGAGACTGTTCTCCTGACTCCCAATTCTGTTAAATACAAATTATGTAAAAAGAACATCCCTTTCTGAGCTGCACGGCTCATCCTACCCACGTTTCACACGCAGATTTGAAATACTGATGGTTTGGGCTTCCCGGAATTCAACTGGTTGAGAGGTAGAGAGGTGTAGAGAGCAAGGTAGAGAGAGCGAGGTAGATAGAGCGAGGTAGAGAGAGAGAGGTAGAGAGAGAGGTAGAGAGGGAGAGAGGTAGAGGGAGAGAGGTAATGAGGTAGGGAGAGAGGTAGAGGGAGAGAGGTAGAGAGAGAGAGGTAGAGAGAGAGAGGTAGAGAGAGAGAGGTAGAGAGAGAGAGGTAGAGAGAGAGAGGTAGAGGTAGAGAGAGGTAGAGAGAGAAGTAGAGAGATGTAGAGAGAGGTAGAGGGATAGAGAGGTACAGATAGGGAAACGGTAGAGAGGGAGAGGTCTAGAGGGACAGGGGTAGAGGGAGAGAGGTAATGGGGTAGGGAGAGATAGGGAGAGAGTGGCAGAGAGGTAGAGAGGTAGAGGGAGAGAGGTAGAGTGAGAGGTAGAGGGGGAGAGAGGTAGAGAGGGAGAGGAAGAGGGAGAGAGAGGTAGAGGGAGAGAGGTAATGAGGTAGGGAGAGAGGTAGAGAGAGAGGTAATGAGGCAGGGAGAGGTAGAGAGAGGTACAGAGAGCTAGAGAGGTAGAGAGATAGAGAGAGGTAGAAGTAGAGAGGTAGAAGTAGAGAGATAGAGAGAGAGATAGGTAGCGAGGGATAGGGATAGAGAGAGAGGTAGAGAGAGGGAGGTAGAGGTAGAGAGAGGGAGGTTGAGGTAAAGAGAGAGTTAGAGGTAGAGTGAGAGGTAGAGAGGGAGAGGTAGAGAGGAACAGACATGTTTAGTGCCACTGCATTCTGTCTGCCAACAATCAGGTCGAAAATTAAACCCACCGACAGTCTTGTCTGTTTTTAAAAACGTGTATTTTGAGAAGACTTGCTATCTGCCAAGCGCGCTCTCACCTTTGACTCCAGTCTCGTGGTGTGCCTTCCTCCCGCAGTGCCACACGCCGCTCGGCGTTGATAAAAGTGCGCCCTGGCACTTCCTGCAGGGTGGAATGTGCCTAGCATGCCAACGGCTAGACCTGGCTCGCGTCACAAAACTGAGCTAGAAGATAGCTCGCCGGGCTGGAAGTCTGCAATGGAGAACTGCGAATAGGAGGTGGCGTAACGGTCAGAGCTTCCTGCTTTGGAACTGGGAAGAGAAGTTCGAGTCACGGCATGCCCTCAACATCCTGTGATTATGGGGAAATCACTTAATCTCCCCGTGCCTTAAAAATATAATGTAACTGGTGCCCATATAAAGCGCTTTATTATCTTCAGGTTGAGGACATCATATATATATATATACATATTTTCCCCAAATATGTCTTCCCTTTCCACACTTTTTTAGCCCTGACACGTGATGTTGTTTAAATCAACTTTGGGCTCTATAAAAGACTGAGTTGTATTTGGATCACTGTCATGTGAACAAGGCTCGCTGAGAGCCGAAACGTCATGCGCTAACTTGTACTGAGTAAAGAATTTGCACTAAATTAGTCCGAGTATCCTTGCCTGGGGGGTTTCCTGAGCGAACGAGTAAAGACGCGGTATCTTGGATATATATATATATATATATATATATATATATATATATATATATATATATATATATATATAAAACTGTGTATCCAATTGCAGTGCGTAACAAGTACACATATTAAGGAAGAGATAATTCAACTTTGTAGTGTGCATTATGCAAAAAAGTCACTGTTGACGTTAATCGAGGATTCGAATCTGGATGCTTGGAGCCAGGCCTTTGGGTCACAGTAACGCGCTCTGTGGTGGGGGAGGGGCGGAAGGGTGCCGCGAGGAAAGCCATCTGTGAAGCCAAAAGAAGTGAGGTGCACAGTGGGGGCCAAGACATGCGCGAAAATCAGTGTCGCAGGAGTAGGGCTTCAAAAGGTGGGTGAAAATGATATTGTGGCGTTTAAAGAGAGAAATGAGGAAACAAAAAAAATATGCGCGGAGGCTAAGGGAAATATTAATGGTAGGTGAGAGGCTGAAAACAAAGCCAGCAAGAAATCGGTCTGGAATACACAAAACGTCTGCTGGGTACGAGCACAGCGTGCGACGTACTTTGAGCCTGAGGCTGCTCTGTGGAGGGGGAGATGGAGGGGCAGGTGTGAGAGGCAGGAAAAGCAGATGGCCACAATGGAATGCAGGAAAAGCAGATGGCCGCGAGTGCACGCACACGTGCACTCATGCTTGTAGCCAGCATAAGTGAGATACCAGGAGAGAGAGAGAGAGAAAACAAGAAAAGCGGACATCAAAGGAAGGGTGCGAGGGAACAAGCATATAGGGTGTGAGCGATAACGAAAGTTAATTGTTGTAAGAGGGGGAGCAGGAAGTGAGGCCGAACGCGCGCTAGCGAAAGCAGTCTGCTGCTTTCAAGTCCGATGCCAGATGCCAGCTTCGCGCTTGAATGCCTCACATGCACTGGTCATAAATCGCATTCCAAAGGTCTTTGGTAGCATTTTCTGGTGCCCTTTACTAAATCTCTCGCATAGCGATTGCTTACGCAATAGCTAGGCTCGACCTAAAAAGAAAAAGGGGAGGATAACAAAAAAGAACAGTGAGGAAAGAAGTGGATGAAAGAAGAGTAATGTAGAGAATAGAAGGGTAGAGAAAAAGAAGATAGAAGGATTGACTATAGAGGAGTAAGAGCAATGTGATTCAAAGTAGAGAATGTGATGAAGATGTGTTAGAAGTGGATGAATAAAGGTATAGTATGAGAATAATGAGCAAAGTGGGTGATGGAAGTAGGGTGATTGATATATCTGAACTGAGAAAATGACGAGAGGTGAGGCACAGAGGAGAAGGTAAGGGTGAAAGTGATGGATAAGGCTGATAAAAGGATAAGGATGATGAGTAACTAAGGTAATCAGAGAGGAGAGTCATGAACAAATACTAAACAATGTTGGGCAGAGAAAGAGTGTTAAGAGGAGAGTGGTGGAACAGAAGTGAGAGGAGAGTGATGGAGACAGAGAACTTGATGGAATAAAAGAGACTAGGGGGAGAAAAGAATAAGAGGAAACATGCCAGTCAAAATGTAGAAAAGACTATTAAGTCTAAAGGTCCTCACATGAGCTTAACATCTCCACATTGTTCCCCTTAAAGTACTTTCTACTCACAGGACTGACAGCAGAATATTGGAGGAAAACTAATTACCAAATTACAATTTGAATCGTAATCTTCCAAATCAGTGCTCGTGGCACAGTGCGCAGCAAAGTTAACAAACAAGCTCACATCTAATGTTTGGCCAGTTGGCAACTTTAACTGCTCTTTCAATTGTTATTACATTTATTTGAACTAAATGGACAGCAGTAGGATCTTCACAAAGTCGCACAGTCTTTTTCTAATGTCTTTAAAATATGCAGAGTAGCGTTCTTCCCAGGCCAGGAGAATGCAAATTAATACGCCACACACAGAGCTCTGGATTATACAACTTTATTCCTCAGCGCACAATCTCACACTGCTCTTCAATTATATCATGAGCGCTAGTAACACCTTAACACCTCCCAGCAAGTTACGTAATTCCTCTGTTAAGTCCGGCCAGAACCACAAGGGTCCTAGCACAGTCTCATGACACTATACCTCTCCCTTTGTTAAATAAAAAGCACAGACAGTTACATTTCATCGATGAGTCGTTGAGGCGCTCGCACTAGTTGGCCAGATATGGTAGTGTGAAGTGGTTGAGATTACCTATGTTTATGCATCAATAGTAAATGTTCTGATGCTTGATCTGGACTATCAGGCGGTACGGCCTCATTTGTAGGTGCAGGAGAGGACGATCACAGAGGCAAATGTTTAAAATGTGACCAGTACCATGTGATGGACTGTCCAGGTCTATACGCAGTTACCATGTGTCCTTTGTACGTCAAAACTCTTAGAGGATTGACAGGAAATGAGCTGTCTGTTTTCCCTTTCACTTCTGCTTTATTTCAATTTCAAAGCTTTATTCGACAGCAAGTCATAAAAGCAATTTTACAACCTGCATTACACGATAAATACTACCATTTTTTTTAAAAAAACCTCATTAAACCATACGCTGTCATATTACAATAATAGTGAGCCATTGTTACATAATAATTAAAAATATTTCAATAAAACATGAGCATTTTTAAAGCAAGCCTAAAATATACGGTGACAGTTGATTCATCGAGCAGTTGCTATCTGTTGTAAAGTGCGGGTGCGTATAATCCATGACCAACCTAAAAATTTTGCAACGGCAATCGCCAAGCAGGGTGTACAATCCGATTCCAGCATTCCTAGTGCCTCTATACACCTGCGTGTGCCTAGGTTTAAACACACAGGTTTTATCCACTTCCGTCGTGGATTCACACAAAGGGGATAAACAAACAAAATATGAGCAATATTCTCAATTAAGTCTTTACAATGAGGACATTTATCATCCTGGATAGCTGACCATTTGCGGGTAAACGCCTTGATAGGAAGGGTCCCGATTCTGAATTGAAAATACAATTTTCTATCAAACTGCCTTTCAATAATGTCCCAGTATGACTCACAAGATGGAAGGGGTTTGATGTCCAAAAAACGTCCTGTTAAATTTGTATTGGAACTAATACTATAAGCGGACGACCATACCATTTCCCAATACATTTGTTTCAACAAACCTTTGATGGGAAACTTTCAGCGATGGGAGAGTTCCATAGGTGGTCTAATTTCAACTTACTAAGCAACCCCCTTAGTTCCTTTAGCCACGGGATCGAATGGAAGCGATCTGCCCTAATAACATCCTTTAGGGCAGTGGCATAATGCACGAGTTCAGGGGTGGTCATGATGCGTCTCCAGTATAGCAAAGGTCGCAGCCGTGCCAAGTCCTCAATGTTTTTCCTGCCAAGGTCATTTGCCAGTGCTACTGTTGGAGTACTTTGGGGAACCCCAACCAGACCGCGCAGAAACCTGTTTTCCGCTAGTTTTAGTTGTTTCAAATTTGAGAATCCCCAAAGTTCCGCGCCGTATAAGGGGGCACTGATCACCTTCATGTTATAAATTTCTAAGGCAGGGGTGATTGGTTTAGTCAACGAGGCTTTATATTTATGGGCCACTACGCCCGCCAGCTGGTGGAATTTTAAGACAGCCATATCGATGTGGTTTTTCCAGCTCATGTTACACTGAATGGATATTCCTAAATACGTGAAAGCCTCAACCTGTTCTAGGGGAGTGCCGTTAAAGTTAATTGAACCCTTGAAAGTTTTCCGCTGGTTCAAGCACATGAACTTGGTTTTGGAGGTGTTTATCTCAAGTCCACGTGTTTGACAGAACTCACCGAAGGCATTAACTGCCTTCTGGAGCCCACTCGGCATTCGAGAAACTATGAGCGTGTCGTCCGCAAACATGAGGACAGGCACGCGTGCCCCTGCTAAAACAGGAGCATCGGTGGGAGAACGGCTTAGGTGGTCTACAATGCCGTTGATGTAAATAGAGAACAGTGTGGGTGCCAAGACACACCCCTGCCGGATCCCACGCTCGACAGGAAATGTGTCTGTCACCTCACCCTGAGCTCCCCACCTAATTCTAGCATAATTTTCCTCATGTAAGCGGACGAGTAGCGTCAACAGTTCCGGGGCCACCCCAACTTCGGCAAGAACCCTCCAAAGTTTAGAACGAGGAACTAAATCAAACGCTGATTTTAAATCAACGAACACAGCGTAGAGAGTCCCTTTAGATAGCATCACGTTCCTCCAGTATAGAGCTATGAAAAAGAAAACCTGATCAACTGAACTTGTGCAAGGACGGAACCCAGCTTGATAAGAGGATAAAATATCTTTATCTTCTATCCAAGATTGCAGTTTGTTCTGCACTAGTCGACCTATTAACTTTTGGGCAGAGTCTATAAGACTGATAGGTCTGTAATTACTAGGTATTGATTTGTTTCCCTTTTTAAAAACTGGAATGATTTCTGCACCCTTTCATGAGGTCGGTATTGGTGCACCCCTGGCCACGGAATTAGCTAGCCACTCGAAATACTGGCACCAAGATGAACGATCACTTAAAAACACATCAATGGGTATGGCATCCATTCCCGGGGCTCGGCCCCCTGTCACACAATCTAGCGCAATACTGACATCTTCTTTAGTAAATAACTGGCATTGATAAAAAACTGTAGGAGGTAGTGTACTCTCTCCTTCCGCTAAATCACGAGCGTATTGTGGTTTAAAGAAGTCTACCCATTGATTTTTGGCTACATTATTTTGTGGCGGTTGAGCCACCCCCCCTCTATCCCACTTGACCAAGGCCCAAAATTGGCTTTGATTCTTTGCATCACAGGCGGATTTAAGGTCACGCCAGTGAGCCTCGTCCCACTGTTTCCTGGCCTCTTTTTGTACCTTCCTATATGTATCCCTCGCTTTTCTCACACCTAAGATGTTCTTGTTTCTAAGTTCGGTGCTGAGGTTCTGGCGGCTGCTCTACAGGACTTATCATACCATCCCATTTTGGGTACATTTTTATGGGCCTTATCGGATTTTATCGGCTTCTTAAAAAACTCCTTGAGCTTGGTAAAAAGGTTCCTGTGAGCCTCAAGCATAATGTCAGGGAAATTTTGATTTGTAGCATGTGAGTTTATCTTACCCACTTCTTCAACCACCACTTTTTTAAGCTCCTCCAACCTCTCTGTATTCTCGATTAATCTACCCTATTTTATGTGGCGCAGATTGTTTGAAACTACGATATCTAAGGTGACTTTGCCACCCCCATGATTTAATTCTCTTAACCCCATGTTTGCTTTAAAAACCATGCAGAGAGGATTGTGGTCACTCTCCATCCTGTTTTTTACAGCCATATCAATCAGCCAGTGCCATTCTCTAATAGCCACTAAAAAATAGTCTATTCGGCTAGAGGACCTACCATTGTCAAATGTTTGGCTCCCCTGGCGGTCCGACGGAGTGCGTCCGTTAGCTGCTCAGAGTCCTCTTGCTAAACATAAGGCCTTCAATTGGATGGCCACTGCTGTCCACCTTCTGATTACGGGAAGTTCTAACTGGGGGACACCCCACTTGCTATCCTCCTCTTTTGCTAGGATTTGATCTTCTTGACCAAGCGGTTCGAATGTGGTGTTAACATCACCCCCCACGATAACAGACAGCTGTGTTGGGAGAGCCTCGAGCTCAAGATCAAGAGCGGCGATTACTTCTGATGTTTGGCCTCCCACTACTCCCCTGGAATAGATGTTAAATATAACCACCCCCTGTCCGTTGGCCCATGTAATGTCAACTGTCAAAATGTCATCTAGTGGGGAGCTCCTTTGCTGAATTCTACAGCATAATGTTTGGCGGACCCAAATTATCAGGCCCCCTGAAGGGCGGCCCTTAGGATATTTTGTAGCTGGGGTTTGGAAATTAAGATACCCTAAATGATGTACTGGGGTCACGGACCATGTTTCCTGGAACAGTAGAATGTCAAATTGATCTATAAAGTTACACCATTCTGGTGATGACAACTTACTAGTAATTCCAGCAATGTTCCAGGAAAGAAAAGACAACCCTGCCTCATCTACTTCATCTGCTACTGAACCTAGGGTGGCATGAAATGACGGTATATCTTGGGTTTCATCCACCAACCTTGGTTCTGGTTCTAAATTAGTACAATGATGACTTGGTAATTCGGGTGAGGATGCTACTAAGCCAGGGACATAGCATGGTACTGTCAAAGTGAGGACTGACTGTGGCTCAGAGTATGTATTCTCATTACCATTTGTTAAAATAATCGTATCATCTATCCGTTTCCCTTGGGCCGAGGAGTTGGCATTTATAAGATGATTATAAGATGCATTGGATACTACACTATCTACCCTCTCGAGTCAATCGCATTCGTTCAAATCTGACAGTGCCGCAAATCTATTTTCAAGACTAATACCCCATTCTCTAGATTGGGGACCCCTACCCCACTTATTTGACACCAGGTTCCACTTTGTCTTTAATATACTTGGATTCCCTGTGCTAACTCTACAGTAGAAAAAAATCTAGGGTTAGTGGGGTAATGTCAGTACGCCTACGTTGTGGGGGAAATAAATTACTCAAGACCTCAGGGAGTACTTCTGGGCTTAAGAAATGAAGAACGACGGAATCTCCTTTAAATTTTTTCACACTATTCCCTATCCAGTCCACCCTTCTTGCCATAGTAATTTCCCCGGCTAGCTGCTGTTTACCCCATGGGGATATCATCATGTTATTAGATAACCAGTGAAATGCTTTGCTAATCAGGGAGGATGTAGATTCCACTTGGCCCGGCTTTAGGGCAGGCACATTGGCTAAAACCAGGACAAGGGGGGAAGCCTCTACGATAAGTTGAACCGGGCCTTTCTCTATACCCGTCCCAGCAGATTTTAATGGGGGGTCTTCGCTAGCTGTTACCTGCACATCGTTAGGTACTGGATACTGGGTAGGGGGAAGATTTAATACCATTTTATCCCTATCCACTGGCCCAACCCCAGGGAAATTCACTGTTTGTTCAACTCTGTTTGGGGCTGAAATTGGTGTATTACCCACCTCCTCCACAGACTTGTTTAGAAGTTCCCCCAACCTGTTTACCTCTGCTGTTAGCTGATCGATTTTGGCTACCAACGGTTTAATAATGCATTTGATCTTGGAGTCAATCATGCTCACTAGTTTTTTAATTTGATCATCCTCCAATATCTCCTTCCCACCATGCTCCCCAGTTGCCTCTTTTGTAGCCATATTTTTGGGTGGGGAGGCAATTCTTTCCCTGCTAGAGCGTAACCCACCACGTTTACTCTGACCCTTTCTACATGATCGAACTGCTCTAGTTACAGGCTTGGACACGGGGGAGGGGGAATTATCTATTATCATGTTTGACTGGTCAAAGGAGTCATTGTCTGGATTAACTGCAATAGGTAAGTTTTGGTCGGAATTGTAATCAGAAGGAAAAACAGTATCCGAAGTGTCGCTGTTATGCACCTGAATTGGAACTTCCACCAGGTTTGGTTCTGGCAATGAATTCTCTGTGAGGGTAATAGGTGGAGAACTCAGGCCCAATGATATCCTTCTCGTGCTGTTAATTTTGCTCACTACCTGCACTAGGTAGTTGTCCATAGTGTTAGAAACAGAAGAAGATTTTTGTTTGGACATATTGCACACAGTGAGGTGATAGCAAGCTTCACTAGTAACCCTGGGTTATGCAGGGAATAACAATTACCGTAGAAACGAAAGCACAAAAAGGGCCTCAAGAATAAATGGCAACAAAAGTCTTACTGTATAATGACACAGAAGGACCACGAAATGGCAGATAGGGATCCTAGCCCAGCCCAGTCACGGTCAGTCTCGGACTATCTCAGACTGTCCGCCCTTTGTCCGGGCTTCGTCCGGCGTCCCGCTCGCGTCCCGCGTTGCGGCCACCTGGGATTAATATATACACGCTGGGGGTGGGGCAAGCAGGGAGAGCGGTCCAGGTGGTGCCGGTCAGCTGAGCAAGGACTCCTGGGAATTGGAGTCCCTGTAGCGCCACTCGCAGCCCTGCCTTTAGCCCACACACACCCCAGCAGACCTCTATGGCAGGAGCAGGTCCGTAGGTTCAAAAGGTCCTCCCCGGCGACGCGGGACCCGCACAGCGGGTCCGGCAAGCAGTAGCGGTGATTTTGGAAGAGGGATTCTCAAGCGTCCTCGCAGGCAAGGTCAGTGATAAGAAGGTTCCCCTTCCGCTTTATTAGAATTAAGTCACCTTCATTGAAGACTGTCTCTTTGGCTCTCCAACTCCTATCAGCATAAGTCTTCCTTTTGCACTTTCAAGAAGTATCGGTGACACAAACTTTGTCAGCACTCAAAGATCAGTCGACTGCCCATTGTGGCAGCTTGGTTCTGATGGCACTCCCAAAAAGGAAGATTGTTGGACTTTCACCCATTGTGGAGTGGAGAGTTGACTGATCATCACAGAGGGTTTGACACAGGGCTTGTTTTCATTCAATCCCCTCGATCAATGCTCACTGGAGTACTCTTGAGTGTACCAATAAATTGAACACCACCACCATTTCCTTGGGGCCATAGAGGTGTACTCTATTGATGCTGGACATTCATTCTGATTAGGAACTCTCTGAATTCCTTACTGTTGAACGGTGGACCACTGTCAGATTTTAGAATGGAGGGATAATCCAAGCTGCAAAGCTGCTGTCCAGCTGCTCAATTACTGTTTCATGGATTGTTGATAACTCTGCTACCAATGAGAAACTCCAATACTCATCAATGACTACCATGAGGTGATGTCAGTTTCCTAGGGGCCCAGAGAAATCAACTGCAATCCTTTCCTAAGCCTTTGTAGGAAGGTCAGACATGGTCAGGGAATGTTGCGTTATTTTGGGGGAAAGGCAGTTAGTTGCAAAGATAATACTCTTTTAGTTCCCTCTAACTCGTTCGCCTAAGCACGGCAAACGGACCTGGTCTCTTAGGGGTCTTTTGGTAGCTACAATGGCAGAATGTCCTTCATGGTTTAGTTCACTGACCTGTTGTCTTAGGCTCTCAGTTAGGACAAATCGAGGTTCTCAATACTACACCTTCCATGGTTGCAGACCATTCATCTTGTACATTTTATAATTTTAGAAATTCCACTTTGTCAGCAAGAAGTCAAACATTCCTTCCCCAGGATTGAGTTACACTGAGGTCTTCGATAAGCATGCTCGTCAGCATTAGTGGCCTCAATAATCTATTTGATTGATAAGGTTGCTGGCGTACTGGACTTCACAATGAAGTTCATGAACTCAGCAACCGTTTTTTATGTCTAACTGTGATGATTTAGATGTACTCTGGAAAAATCAGCAGCGTTTCGGTCTTTACACGTCTTATGTACAATGGCATAATCGAACTCTTGCAGTCTCAAACCACAAATCTCAATGCAAGGGGGCATCTTGGCTTTCAGATTTACGAAGAAAATGAGTAGAGTTTGGTTGTCTCGGTTATGATAGTTTAACGCTTTCCGTACAGACACATAGAAATGTTTGCAGGCCCCCACTACAGCCAGACTCTCCTTCTCCAGATGAGAATAGGCATGTTCTGTGTCAGACAGGCTTCGACTGGCATAGGCCACAACACGTCTCTGAGCATTCAGATGACCATCATGTTGAGCAAAGATTGCCCCACCAGCCTCGCATCCACTGAGAGCTCAGTCTGTAGCTTGGAGTCCAAGTAGGTCATCTCGGTTGCATTCTCAATTGCATGTTCTATTCTTACGAAGCTTTGATCACATTCAACAGACCATTGGAAAGGGACTTTTAGTTTTTTTTTTTACTCTCTCAAATAGGCACTTACAGCAGCAAAATCACAAATGTACCTTGAGCATTAACTAGCCATGCCTAACACGAATCGCAACATGGTGACATCTTGCTGGAAGGGGTTGCGGAGGCTGGTCGGAAGTAGCCGACAATGCTTTCACTTTATCAGGATCAGGAGTCATTCTGGCATCAGAAAATATGTGCCCAAAGAATTTAAGTTTGATCTTATGCAACTCACACTTTTCTGCATTCAGAGTGAAACCTGCATCAGCAAGTAATTGGCACACTTGTGTAAGAGCCTTATCATGCTCCTTTTACGTTGCTCCAAATACCAGTATGTCAACACTGTAGTTAAAAGCATTAGTGACAGGTTGAATTATTCGACGTTTAACATTCTGAAATAGTAATGCAGTTGATGACACTCCAAAAGTCAAAGTTTTGTAGCTGAACAAGCCAACATAAGTCAAAAAAGTAGCAATGTACCTGCAATTCTTTTCCAACTCAAGTTGATATCCCTTGTTCAGGTCAAAACGGGAGAAAACTTTGGCACCATTCAGTTGCAAGATCATGTCTTCTCTGTGTAGACCAGGATATATTTTGTCTATCGATTGCTTTGTTGGCCTGGCACATATCAATACATATACGCACAGCACCCTCACAGTCCTTATTTGGCACCACCACTAAAGGCGACACACCCATGGTGTAGGACCAGAGGAGTGCTCAATGATGTCACACTTCAACAGGGTTTCTAGTTTTTTTTCAACGTCTTCTTGTAAGTGGTGCCTCTGAGCAACAGGGAGAATGCCTCATTGATGTCAAGTTGCACTTTCATAGCTTTGAGCTTGCCCAGGCTGTGAAATAATAATGGGGAGTGACTCACAACTTCAGACTGAGTGTGCACTTTCATAGCTTTGAGCTTGCCCAGGCTGTGAAATAATAATGGGGAGTGACTCACAACTTCAGACTGAGTGTGAAGGTAGCAATTGATAGATAGCAGTCCCATGTCAGTAGCGGTGGAAAAGCTGAGTAGACAAGCACTGGATGGAGCTCCTTGAAGAACATGAATTGGCATGTGCACTGATACTGCATTATTTTTCAAAGTCGCTGTAAATAACCCTTGACTCTGCAATGGTTTAGGAGCGGCCCACATGTATACTTTCGTGTTTGACGGTTTGAGGTGTAGCACCGGAGATAGACTGTTGAACTTTTCTATTGGCATGACGTTAATCGACGCACCACTTTGTAAAATGTGTATAATAAAGGGCAACCGTAGGCCTTTATTATAATCTTGGGGCAATGTACAAATGATTTTTGTTGTTTTGTTTGGTAGTTTGGCTTTGTCATTTGTTCTTCCTTGCAAGCAGCTAGACCTACATTTGCCTGTCACTCGTTGGTCGATGCGATCAGCGCACATCAATCTCCTTCACTGGTGCTTGATAATGATGTTGACGATCCTCTGTAGGATCAACTTGACGACGATCAACTTTATCTGGTTTCTGCTTATCATAACTGATGTCACTTGTTTGCTTTGTGGGTGTGGCAAGAATGCTTGTTGAGTGATCTGTCTGGTGTCAATTTTCTCTTCTCGTTGTCACATAGTTAGTTTCTCTTTCACTTTGTAAACCATTATGAAGTGGTTTGCCTTGCGCGTTTGACCGAAGGTGCAAGGCAAACTGCTTCAGGTGGAAAGGAAAACCCACATTAGAAACAAAACCTTTTCTTCTTTGCAGACGGCAACTGGCATGCGTCTAGACTGTTTGTTCTTACTCTTCATGGCCAACACTGATTCACTTTTTGCTGATCCAGCTTCAATGTCAGCGGCTTATCGTTCAGCTCTTTCTTCTGCTATGACAGCCATTGGTACTTTCTCTAAGCTGAGCATTTCTCTCAACATGCATTTGCGGAAGGAGTCTGAATGACAGCCGTTGATAACTCAAAGACGCATGGTTTCTTCATCAATGAATTCACTAAACTTGCAGTATTTGATAAGCACATCAAGTCTTTTAACAAACCCATCATTTCACCAGCTTGCTGTCATGCCCCCTGTCTGAAAATCAAAGTAAATTATAATCATCTACAGAGTGTTATTCACCCTTTTTCTCAACAGGTTTAATCAACTGAAAGTAAAGTTTAAGTATTGTCTAGACCTACAGGCTGGAAATAGGTAGATCTCATCCAACTTTGTCTCCTCATTACTATACCATTCAGAAATTCATTTGTTCAGAAAAATATTATTTTCAGGGCTAGACAGAATACCGTTCCTTACTTTAGCTCCAGCAATCATCATTATGCTAATTATTAAAATAGAAATAGCCATGCTTTTATATGCAACACAGCAGCTACCTTCTTTATCAAAGGGAAAAAAACAATACGACCGCACTGGCAGAACTTGTGACAGCAGCTCCACCCCTTGGCTCCGCCCCCTCCGATGCCAGGCTTGAGGAATCTCTGATGTTTGTGGGACATGGCCATCTCTGGAAGTTACCCCGAGATCCACTGCGCATTACCCAGATACAACTGCCCACCCCCTCAGCCGCCTCACTTCTTGACCGAGACTATCAGCCGCTCACTGCTCGGCTTCCTCCCCCCCCCCCCCCCCGGGGTGGGGCATTCACCAAAGATCCTGTGAAGAAGGAGACACGCCTAGAGGGGGCCCATCGCTCTGCGGAAGGACTCCGGCCTCACGCAACGCCATATCACGCGGAGGGCCCCACGGTTGATCCTGCGCCAACGCCATGTCGGGCAGGGGCCCGAGGAATCAAAATGCCCAGGCTAGGCTGGATAAATATGCCTACGCAAAAGAATTTCCCTCGCTGCCGGAGGGGAAGGGCGCATCGGGAGGTGCTGCTGGAGAAGATACGCCCACGAAAGTAACCCTAGAAGACATAATGGCGGCGCTCAACAATGTTCAAACCACGGTGGGTTCCATCTCCACCGATGTGTCTTTGCTGAGGGCAGACTTTCAAAAAATCACTACCAGAGGCACGGAGGTGGAGCAGACGACGAAGACTCTGACCATAGACACGGCAGTCCTGCAGAAAACTGGATCGCGCCTCGAAGCAGAGATCAAAGTATTGGCCGAAAAACTGGATGACCAGGAAGGACGCTCAAGCCGAAATAACGTACGCATTTTGGGCATTCCGGAGAGTGAGGGCACACAGGCAATGGACTTATATGTGGAAGAACTGATAAAAACAAGGCTGCAGCCAAAAGGACTCTCCACTTTCTTTTCGGTGGAACGGGCGCATAGAGTGCCGGGCGGCAGGGCTAAACCGGGAGCACCCCCCAGACCGGTGCTCGCCCGCCTGTTCAATTTCCGGGATAGGGATGTGATCCTCCAGACGGCGCACATCTCCCCACAAATTAGTTTGCTTAACTCCACAATCTCCTTCTTCCCGGACTACACAGCAGCGGTCTCAAAGCGCCGTCGTACTTTCATGGAGGTAAAAAAGGCGTTACGAGCCCAAGAGGTGCCCCCTATTCGATGCTGTTCCCAGCTAAACTAAGGGTCGTGGCTGAGGGGAAGACGTGGTTTTTCGAGACACCTGAAGAAACTTATGATTGGCTTGAAGGATGGCGAAAGGCGAGCGGACCCTGTCGCGGAACCAGAGAGCAACGCCGTCGGACCGATGACGAAGAGGCGTGCAGCCAAGAACTTTTTCAACATGAAGAGGACCACTCGCAGAGGGTGGACACAGACGACCTCGGCAACGGATGAACCGGACCAGTGGGAGGAGCCCTGTAACAAAGACTTCTGTTTGTCAATGACAATTTATCTAAGCCGTCTCTGGACGCTGAGCTGAGGCGGGCCCTGCCAGAAAAGGGAGGGTTCCCAGGACTTCTTACCCCTTACACGCAAGTTCATTATTCTGGGTTGGGATGGAGCACTCTGCTGAGTTGGGGTGGCGGGCAGTTGGAAGTCCGTCAGGCAGGGAGGCAGGGAGGTGGGTGGGATCCGGGGTTTGGGTAGCTCTTGTTTTTTGATTCCTTGTTCTGGTTTTTATTGGAAATGGCACGGTAGCATGGTTTTTGCAGCACGACTGGTCCCCACCTGACATGGCAGGGTTACTATCCCCCTGCGCATCCCACGGCCCTGATGGCGACAGACACACCTCACACTAGCACCGGTGTGGAGGCCCTGATGGTCCCAGTGGCTCCGCTCACACTATTGACATGGAATGTACACGGATTGGGTGACAAAATTAAGAGAGGGTTAGTATTGCGCACCCTGAAACGTCAAGCTCCCACTTTAGCACTTCTGCAGGAGACTCACCTCACAGGTTTGGCTTGCAGGGCGATGGATAGATGGGGGTTCAAAATGGTGGTGCACTGCGAGTTTTCAACTGGGTCTCGGGTCACGGGTATCCTATTGCGAAAAAACTCCCCATTTATAGTTTTACAAACAAAACAAGACGATCAAGGAAGATTCGCTGCTCTGCACGGACAGTGGGAGGGCAGACTCATAAATGTGGTGTCGGTCTATGTTCCCCCTGCGCTACACGCTGTGGCGCTCACGGCTCTCAGGGAGTTTCTGCTGTCTCTGCCAGAAGGAGACCTCCTTGTTGGAGGAGACTTTAATGCAACGATGGATACCAGCAGAGACCGACACCCGGTGAGGACATTGACACCGGGGGTTTCCCGCCTCCAGAGCTTTACAAAAGCGTTAGGCCTGGTTGATACATGGAGATACAGGCACCCAGTAGCAAAGCAATATACTTTTCACTCTACGGTACACAACAGTTAATCAAGGCTAGATCATTTCCTGACCTCGGAGTCCAGCCTACCACACATACAAGACATCACAATTGGGCCCAGGGGTGTATCTGACAATTCACCAGTGGTGTTAGTCTACAAATCTCATCACACTTACCGCAAGCGACTGTACCCTATTTACCCTGGTTATTTACAGATCCCACGGGTGCGGAAGGAACTTTGTAAGACCACAAAGTATTTCTTTGCCGAGAATGTAGCCTCAGTTAGCTCCCCTACCACCCTGCGGGAGGCCTACGAGTCAGTACTCAGGGGACAGGCTATAGCTTCCATCACGGGTTTCAAACGCTCTAAGCACCATGACCTGGTAAATCTGGAGCAGGAGCTACAAGCAGCGGACGCCACACATAGAAATGACCCCACACCAGAGTCCGCATATACCCTCGACCTAAAGCAACAACAATATAGGGAACACCTTAGACAGGAGACGAAGACGGCCATTACGACAACTAGACATAGGATATATGAGGTGGGCGACAAGACTGGGAAATTACTGGCTTGGCTGGATAGGAGGGAGCGCGGGAGCAGAGCGATAGCACACCTAAAGACGGTGGAAGGTCATGTTATATCGGACCCTGGCGCCATAGCGCACACACTGGCGGAGCATTTCCGGGCGGTATACACTTCCTCCTCGAATGCTTCGGAGACTGACGCGGTGGGCTTCTTACGAACCGTGGAGCTGCCTGGCCTTGAGCTGGAAGCTACATTAGAGCTGGAGGCTGACTTAACCGTAGAAGAGGCAAACGCTGCTATTAAGTCATTACAGTACGGTAAGGCACTGGGACCCAACGGGATCCCATTAGAACTCTACAAATTTATGACAGACGCTCTAGGCCCACATCTACTTGCTATGTATAATGACAGTCAGGAGCATGGCCTACTGCCTGAGGACCAAAGAACGGCCACGATCGTGGCGATTCTGAAGCCCGGGAAACCCCCATCAGAATGTCTATCCTATCGCCCAATATCACTACTCAACGTAGAAGCAAAAATTCTGGCTAAATTGCTCGCCAATAGACTGCCGGCACACCTTCCCGATTTAATTCACCCGGACCAGTCCGTCTTCATGCCCAACAGAAATACTGCCCTTAATCTCAGGCGCCTACATAGCGCGTTAGCACGGGAACATTTACTAACTGAACCATCGGCGGTCCTTTCCCTAGACGCGAGAATGGCTTCTGATATGGTGGAATGGACCTATCTTTTTGCGGCACTCCCGCGCTTGGGCTTTGGCCCAAAGTTTTGCGCATGGATCCGGCTCCTCTACAAGGAACCGGTGGCACGCATGGCGGTGAACGGGCATCTGTCAGAAACTATACCACTGACAAGAGGGACTAGACAGGGCTGTCCTTTATCTCCGCTTCTTTTCGCATTAGTGTTGGAGCCCCTAGCGGCAAAAATTAGAACAGCCCCTCTTTTACGAGATATTAAATGGACAGAGGACTGGGAGGACTGCATCTCCCTCTATGCGGATGATATTCTGATATATCTCATGGACCCGGAGAGCTCGCTGCCAGTGTTACTCGAGATCTGTCACGCTTTTGGGTTCATTTCCGGTTACACCATAAATTGGTCCAAATCAGTTCTCTATCTTCTTAGGGGACCTGAGCCGCAACTTCCCCCGGACTGTCCGCTGGCGTTGTCCCGGGACTCATTCAAGTACCTGGGCATCAATGTCACTAAAGGTCCAGCAGCCTTCTTCACCAAGAATTTGGCTCCCCCTTTAGAGCGCTTGCGTAGAGAAGTGACCCATTGGGAAGCCTTGCCCCTGACGCTGCTAGGAAAAGCAGCATTATTTAAAATGATGGCCTTGCCCTGTTTTTTATATGCGCTAGAAAATACGCCATTTCTGGTACCATTGAAATACTTCAAACAAATAGCAGCACTGGTGTCCACTCTCCTGTGGGGTAACAGGCCGGCATGCATAGCACAGGCAACGTTACACCGCAGCTGGTACGACAGCGGCATAGCACTCCCCAATATACACTTTTATTACTGGGCGGCACATCTTAAATTCATTAACCAGTGGCTACACGCCTCATGTAGGAGGGTGGATGCCTGACTATGGTTACCCCAGATTTCTTGCCTAGTGTTTAGCTGGTTTTCGACTTACTTGGCCTGGGATCCTGCTAATCAGAGCCCCAGGCTATCTGCTCTCACCTTAAAATGGACTCCATGTACCCTAGGTACATACCTAATTAGATTGGGTCACCTTATCAGCCCCTGTACAGTGTACTATAGGTACCCAGGGCATAGGTGCATCCAAGGCCTACCAGGGGCTGCAGCATATCTTTTGCCACCCCTGGCTGGCCATCCAAATTGACACAACTGGCTGATCACTCAGCTGGGGCAAGGTTGTGTAATCACCCCTTGCTTGGATAGAGTATACCTATATCTAAACCTATATCTGGACACATATATGCCTATAAGTCACTCCTATGGCAGGCCTTAACAATCCTGGAGGCAGAGTGCTTGGTTTTATGTGAGATGGTGCTCTAGCATGAGCTGAGCCTGTCTGCAGCTTTCGGAACCATTTCCTTCTAGCTGTTCCAGGGTATTGCCATACCATATACTCTTAATTGCATTATAATCCTCGCGGTTATTGCTAACTTGTGTTTGGCTTTATCAAAATATGTTGTGTAAGGTGTCATACACTTTGGAATACTACCCCCTCGCCAGTTCTGGCGACAGGGGAAGCATTCCACCCTTCTAGAGGGCTAAGACATGTGGGTAACAGTAAATGCGGTTAAAACTAACCAGAGCCTCAGCATCACAAAATGGATGCTGCTGCCACAGACACAAGTCTGGCCTCCTCCTGCTGACCGAAACTTGCAGGGGAGGCTTGGACAAAAGGTTTCCTGTCTCAGGGAGGTGTTACACCACCCCAGACAGGAGATATTGGATTGGGGCAGGGAGGGCTGAGTGAAACTAGACACTGCCTGGGGCACACAAGGTGTCCCATGCAAAATCCAGTTAAACTGGTTCTGGGGCACTCCAGCCCCAGCTCTGGCGCGAACATGGACAAAGGGAAAGGGGTGTAACCACCCCCTTCCCTGGTCCCACCCATAGGAGGGACCTAGCAGGTAATCCAGCCCCTTGATTTGGAATAAAGGTAGGAGCTGTGCCAGTGCACACCAGATTATCCTGACTGAAACTTTGATACAGAACTCTGGACCCTTCGACATCCCACTCGACGTGGAAGACTGAAGAATCTCCCTTGTGGTCAAGGAGTGACCACCCTGTGCAAACAGGCACCATCCAGCGCCCAACGGTTTGCTTTGTTGCAGTTCCCGCCGGAACTCGAGCGACAGATTGATGAGACGCAGCTTCCATGACTTCTAACAGCCCGATCCACAGTCCCAGTGAATCTGAGACCCGTGGAGGCGACGTGAAGCGTGGAGCCGGGCATTTTAGAAAAACTACGAAGAGCTGACCGTGCAGCTCCCAAGGCTCCCTTGAAGCTGTGCATTGGGGTTTGAGAAGCCCGAGCAGCTCTTGCACCGAAGATCTCCCCTCCACACTCACCGAGTGCTGCGTGGGGCCCTTTTGCATTTTCATGCTCGACGCGTTGGTCCGGTCACTTGCCCGTTGGCTAGTGGCCCCAGTACCGACGAATCCTTGAATTTACTCTGCTAGTCTGGTTGCTCCAGACTGGCCCTCGCTCCCCTGAAAAGGAGCAATCTCTCTGACCTTGCTGGTCCGAGTAAGAAGCGATCTTCAAATCCTGCGTGGGTTGCATTTGCCAAGGCCTGTTGACTCCGATCCGGAATCCGACACCGCAGACAACAAGAGCCTTTGTGGGACATCTCGTGATCCACTCCTGGACGCCCTCGAAGCCCCAGAGTCCACGTGGCAGCGGAGACAAGCTTCTCGACAACCACCTGATTGCGGCCGACATTGCTTGGTTCCTTCCTGGTTCCATCCTGGTCACTGGCTAGTGACCCAGACTCTGTCCCCTCTGCTTTCAGGTACTCTACATCTTCGATCCACCCTTGGATCCAACCGGACTCTTCTCTCCTGGCCGTCTGCAGCATCCTCATCTCCAGGCTCCATAGATCTCCACGATGAAACCCGACACACTTTGGCATCTATGCACCCGCTTCCTGTGGGTGATGTAACGATCAAACACCGGTGCTCCTGTAGTGGTTTACACCTCTAGTGTCCTAGTTTAAAGTGGGGTAATTCTATTCCAGTCGGAAGACTTCCACAACAGTAACTTTCTAACTTTTACGCGCCATTGACTTTGCATTGGTGCATGCGTGTGCTTTAGGCACTGCAACCGTGTCCCGCGGGCCTCTCCCGACTTCATCACTGTTAGTCCCGAGTAGTCCCAGCGATTCACAAGGCCCTAGGCCCTACCATTGTTCGAGAGGTGGTACTTATACCACTATTTTAGTATATGGTTATACTTTGGATTTTCCAGACGGGGATGTCTGTTTCATAAAGTATTTAGGATTCTTTCCCAAAAATTCTTGGGAGAAAGCCTCACCTCTTCCTGGCCACTGCCCTGGACTGATCCTGAGCCGAAACAGACATCCCCGTCTGGAAAATCCAATGTACGGTAGGATGTTTGGTATCATTTATTTGTGTAAATTTTTGCTTTTTTCACTAAGCTTAGGTTAAGCTTAATTGCAGTAGTGTTCAAGAGGTCCTGACGAAAGCCCGGTAGGCTTAACTTTCCTACAATGGCTGAAACATGTTGACCAAATACCATCCTTAATAGACAGTTATTGTGTCAAACTGTCTCACACTCATTTTAATTTTGACATCATGATTTTCCCTAATAAGTTTTCCTTAAATCATGGTAGCCAATTTTACATCTCACTTTTTGATTCTTTTTGCACACATTTTTTCTCACTGCAATTTAACATCCCACACCATTCCAAACTGATTTGATTTTTGGTATGATCCATCACTAGTGGTTCCTTGGGTTTGAAGAAGCACATAATTCCAACAGGTGTGTGGCTCCCTAACGGGACCATCTCTGGTTCTATCCCAGATGATGAAGCTCTGCCATATGGGTGGGCTGATGGGATTCATTTACTTTTTGTTGTACACACTTTACAGGTAGACACAGAGTATGCCACATTTTTCTTTGCCCACATAAGTTGTACAGACCATTGACGGTCCTTTTGTGTTGTTATACTGTGAATAAGGGGTTGTCTGTCTTTTGGTCTTTAAATAATTTTCCCCTTAGACCCTCCACCAACCTTGTTTTTGACGGCCACTGGAGTAAGCCCAGTCCCTTAGATGCTCAGGATTACTTGTTGCAAATGTTTTTCCTGTGGCGTACAGAAGTGCGATTTGCCGATAGTTCTCAGGGTTAAGTCAACAGTCTTTTTTTTGTATTGGAATGATGATACTGCCAGTCCATGAATAAGGAATTTGGGCAGTGGCATAACAATGTAGAAACAGGGGCGCCAGAAACACGCTCCACTTCGCCAGGTTGCTTTGCAATACTTTTATTGGTATTATGCCTGGACCCATAGATGCTCAAGTTCTCGCCTTCTTCATACAGAACTCAATTTGTTTTCCTGAGCGAGAGGGTAAAGAACTTGCAATCCAATCAATAGGTCTCATGTTGAATGTCTTCCTACAGCCGGAATGCTCTAAGTTTGATTTGTAAAGATCCAGAAGGTATCTTTCCCACTTTGTCTTTGATACATGCAGCGCTTTTGTGGATGTACTGCTATCCAGTCCTTTGTCAATCAGAGGCCAAAATTGCTTGGCGTCTCTTTTGGTGGTGGCCATTTGCAGTTTTTTCTTCAGGCTAGCTATTTCTGCTTTTCTTGAACTTAAAATGGTAATACATTGCTGTCTGATTAATTAATTCCTTCTTTTGAAAATGTTCTCCCCTCCAGTGATGATCTCGGATTTGAGAGAAGAATTATATGGAGGAACCTTCATTTGCAGCTTGTTGATATTGGAAGTGAGAGTTTGCTGAAAATGCTTGACTGGGTTAAGGGTGCTGTCTGGCAACCAAAGCTGTTGAGAAGATATTACTTTGTTGATTTTATTGATGCTTGCTGTGTTCCAGATTATTCGGCCCTGCTTGGAGTCTAGAACCCTCTCATCATTCATCCGAGTCAGTGTTCATAGAGAGATCGAAGGCAGATTTAAATTGAGATTTGTGTGGACTATCGCATGGTCGCTATCTGATGTTAAATGGGAGTCGCAGTAATTGCATTTTTGGTAGAACACTGGGTTGCACATTATGAAGTCTAATATCTAGCTGCCATAGACGCCTTTTCTTGTGCAACTTGCAGGTACATCCCCATCTAGCCTTCCATTTAAGATCACTCCACTAATTCCAATTGCGGATTCAAGTAGGATTTTCCCTCATTTGTCTGCTTTAATGTCGCCAGGAAAAAAAGGGGTTGGTATTGACCAGCATCGTCTTCGCTTTTATTTCTACAAGATTTAATCATGTGCATAGAGATTTTTGCATTGAAGTCTCCTGTAATGAGAACTTGATGTCTACCACACGAGTCTGATACTGAAACTATGTGATCAAATATTTTTACCAGCATGGGATTAAATTCAGACCTGGGCAAGAAGTAGATATTAAAAAGAAATATGGGTTTAGCGTATCGAGGATTTTTGTGGCTTGTTTTTATCCTTATACATTGGATGTTATTAATGCTCAGATCAATTCTTTCGAGATTTCACTTTATGTCTTCCTTCAGTAGGATCATGAGACCCCCCTTTGCGTGTCCTCGTTTTACCATTGTTGCTGAAATTTCGAATAAGAAGTAATCTGTTTGACTAAAAGTTCTGAGAGACCAGGTTTCTTGTAGGCAAACTATTTCTGGTGAACTCTTGAGAAGACGGAGTCGTTTTTGCGGTTCCAGGCCTGCAATGTTCCATTAGAAGAGAGAAAAAAAAACAATGGTTTTTGTGGAGGAGTCTTTGCTAAAAAAAAGGGGCTTCATGCCTCGTCCCTGTCTATTAAGTTGTCCGCAAGCCAAGACCACGAATTATCCTTGTTTAATTTTGTAGTTTTAATATCGTTATGGTTCCATATCGATCTTTCTCCATCTGTTATACTGATTGTTAACTTATTGAATTGGGGATCCGATGAACTTTGTGAAGGCTTGTTTTGGTAGGAGGTTGAGGCGATGTGAAGTGGCTCCCTTTTTGATAATGATGGTTTGTTCAGTAAAGCCTGCGAAGTCTTTAGTCTAACTCCGATCACGTCAAATGTGTACATATAAAGGGTTTCGCTCTCATTTAGAATAATTGCAGGTATCACACCAGACCGGAAGTCAACTCGCACTGTAAAGAGGTCAGCCTTATCTGGAAAGGAAATCAGTTTTATTTCAGAAGATGGAAGCGTTTGAAGGTGAGGGAGTGTATGAATGAAGTTAAGTACCCTTTTCCGATTTAATGGGTTATTTCCTACAGGAACAAGATCAGATAGCTCTAAAGTTAGATATACGTCTTGGGGTTGGCTATTCCCTGCTGTCATAGCCAATCATTCAAAATCAAGGGCAGCCTGCTCGGGGTAGCTTGTGGTCTGTTGATAACCTTTACTTGAGAAATTAATAGCATGGGGATTTAGTTGTCTTGATGATACAGCTGTAAAGATGGAGAAGATAATCCCTTCACATTGTTGCTGTCGATGTTACTAAACGTGCCCTCAGGTACATTTTGTATGAATATTTGAAACAAAAGAGATACAGAAAAACTGGTAGGGTGTCTATGTTGGAGGAGGGATATTAGAAATGGAGACATGAAGACATTCTTGCTAGTTAAATGCTGGGTGTCAGTTAGATGGCACCCTGATTATGTTCGCCTTATAAGATAGTACAGCTGCCAGTGAAAGACTATTACTACTACATATAATGTATTATATGAGAAAATAATCCTTATTACGAACTTACCTTTTCTTTCATTCCTGCTGATGTTTTCTTCAACTCTCTCCACTGTTTGCACTTCCACTTTGAAAAACTCATCTTCCTCCTCTTCTGAGGTTACTCCCTCTGTTGGGTTTTCATCTTGGACCTCTGCACCCTCCTCCAACTCCTCATTTTCCAGCAATACCACATCCATCTCCCCATGCGTTTCCTTTCCTTCATCTCCATGGGTCTGCTTTTCTGATTCCTCCATGTTGCTGTCTTCCACTTCGTGCTCTTCCTCAAAGGTTTGTTCATCCACTCTCCCATTCTCTTGTGTGTTTTCATCAAAACTTTCCACTTTAGGACCGGGATCATCAATGGCATCAATTATTGTCTCTACTTCAGCTTCCGTTGAAGCAGACTCTTCCATCATGGCATACTTTTCTTCCGCACTATATGTGGAAGCTTTCTCCTCCTCTTCCATTTTGTTGGGGATTTTGCCTTCTTCAGTATTCTCCATTTGGACCTCCTGGGACACTTCTAAGACCTTACTTTCAACCAGCTCTATTCCAGAATGCCTTTGAGTTTCATTTTCGGAGTCTTCAATTGTTTGCTCGCCCAGTTCCACCTCCTCCAAGTTGATGTTTTCAACTTCCTGGTCTTCTAAGCCATTATCAGTCTGCTTGTAAAAACATTCTTCTTCAGAACTCGACTCACCCACCTCCTCAATAGTTGGCTTTGCTTCCACCTCAACAGTGACTAGCTCATCCTTGTCTTTGACAGACGTTTCCCCTGACATATTTTGGGGATCATTCTCGTGTGCATTAATTTTGAGGATGTCACTTGCTTCCCCTTTTGGGGTGTCTTCATTTTCAAAACTCTCTTCTTGTACTTCCAACACCCCCTCAATGTCTTTACTTGCTGAATTTTCCTCCTCCATCGTTTCAAAAGAAGACTCTACCTCATCCTCCAAGTTTGAGGTCGACTTTTCCTCCTCTAAGCTCTCTGAAATAGGCTCTTCTACCTCTGCAGCCTCAGAAACAACCACTATCTCCGCCATTATGTCAGAATCGTCAACGAACATCCTAGAAGGAGAACCTTCCTCTTCCATCTCCTCGGGATCAGGATTTTGCATACAAATGTTCTCAGAAAAATGCTCTTCCTCCTCAGCGGTAGCTAGTTTATTAGCTAGGCAGAAGGCCGGCTTATCAAACTCCTCCAGGAGCTTGCCTTCATTTTCATCTATAAATTTGAACTCGGTCTCATGAGTCTGTAAATGTTTCTTGGCATGGTCTGTATCTTCATTATCTCTAGTTTCAGCTCTACCCTGAGACTCTTGCTGGGCAGATGTTTCAGTTTCACGCTTCAGTCTTTCGCTAGGAGGAGCAGATGGCAGGGTATAAATGGCTCCAATACTCTGAAAAACTTAATATTTAGAGAAATTAGATTAGAAAGGGGATCCATTGTCAATATTTCACCATCCATTCATAGTAATAGTAACTTTAGAAAAAGAGCCCTAAAGGCCTGAAACAGTTTCAATTGTTTAGTAATACAATATCAATCACTGAAATGAAATGCAATTAGTGTTACACTTCAGAATGAAATTAAAATTATTTTTGGGAATAAGACGCCTAAAGACATACATAAACACATTAATAAAATTAGCAAACACATTAGGTAGAAATACTTCATCCAAACCGATTAAAAAGAAGAATCATGAAATGAAGATTAACAATTACTAAAGCTCTCGACAATTGAAATTTGGTGTAACACAACAAATCTTTACGATACAAGCACAATGTAAAAACTTGGCTAGGCTAAAATTAGGAAATCATTGATCTGCCATTTCAATAAGCATAGTGTAACAAAACTGTGGGTAGACCTCAAGGACCTACACACTGGAATTATCAATGTTCTCATTAAAAAGGTCTAACCCCCCCGCCAAAACCTCATAAAATGTTCCATGCAAAATGTACAAACTGGACAACGATTAGATCTGTCCTCCCAGTAACGCATTTGCAAGTAAACTCATAGAGTGAGAGAATACCAAACACATTTATACACATTTTTAAAAAAAGAGGGTATCATTCTATCCATATAGTCCTCGAAAACAGGGATCCATTTATGATCTAAAGTACAGTCTTTTATTCCATTTGCTCTGGCATGCACAATACATCTTTCTCTTAAAACAACCAGTTTGTGCTCTCGAGGACAGTAGCTCAACTTCTGGTTAAGTTTCCAGGTGAGACCTGTAGATATTTTAGTTTCAACTTCTGGAGCCAGCAATTTACATACAATGGCCAAGAAGTTATGAATGATATGTTCAATGCAAGCAGTTCCTTTAGGGAGTGCTGACAGGGCTCAAGTTGCGGAATAGTCCAGATACAAATCCAATTCATTAGAAGTCTCAAGGCAATCATGTCACCTACCCAATTCATTCTCAAATCTAAAAAACAAATGGCTCAAGGGGGAACTAAAAGAAAAACAAGATCTAAAAAAAAAAAAAGAACATTTTTAGGCACGACAAGTGATGAAACATTACAGTATTCTGAAATCTCAGCTCCGTATACCAGACCCTAAGTACTGAGCTCTATAGATTTGTAGTAAGAGGGACACAGATCTTGGCAGTGTGGACTTAAGCACGTTAGGTAGTGCCATGACTGTATGTGTAGTGTTATCCCGTTCTGCACAATTCCCACTGAGTGCAGCACTTGTGTGCATGACATCACCATATCCCCATATGTCTAAAGGATCACTAACCTCTGCCTAGGTTTGGATGAGGCCGAACTACAAGACCCATGATCCAACTACATTCATCAGATGGTACTGTGGTGAAGTGGGCCGAGTCTCTGCATTTTTCTGCTGTTTTGGCCATCTTGAATTCCTGACCATTTAAGGCCGTGAGAAGCAAGCAGCAGCGCTTGCTATGCTTTATCTATGATCTTGGATGACAATCGGAGTTCCAGAAAGGGGCATAGTTTCTTTGTGCGCCATTCGAACCAGGTGCACAGTGCTCGAAAAATCATGGAAAATTTACTAGACCTGCAGGTTTAGTAACTTGAAAACTCTACTCGACCTAACTGTAATGTACTTGAACCGTGAACTGGTCTCAACAGGATTGTCACACAGTTCACTTTAGAAAATCCTCTATCTTCAGTCACAGAAAGAAAAGTAAATGTAGGAAAAGAAACTAACTTTTGACCTCTGATTCTGAAAAGCGAGCAAATGTGCCAAGATATGAGACATATTTTTATTAATTAAATAAACAGTATTTATAGTATCTCTAATTATTTATGCTTTTTTGTATTAATATTTCTGGAGCCACCTTCTGTCGCATTCTCCCTGAATTTGAATCTAGTTTGGTTCTTGGTATTTTTTTTGAGACGTGTATACATTCCATTATTATCTTGACTACAACACACCCTAAGTGTCCTCAGCTATATATGACACCTAAAATTCATAAGAACCTTATGAAGCCTCCATTTCGCCCTATTGTCTCAATGTATTATCTTGACTACAACACACCCTAAGTGTCCTCAGCTATATATGACACCTAAAATTCATAAGAACCTTATGAAGCGTCCATTTCGCCCTATTGTCTCAACGTGTGGAAGCCTGCATGAGCCAGTAGGCAAACTATTGGACAAGTACTTGCAACCTTTTGTTCAAAACATGGCATCATACGTCAAAGATACCACACACTCTTTTTTTATAAATCTTTTTATTGATTTAAAAAAAGGTAATAACAATGAAAACGTATCAGGTGCAATGCAATTACATACATACATACATACAAGCATCGAATCATAGCAAAGTCAGGATAGTAGCGACATAAAACAAAGGATGCCGGGACTCAACACTCCTAATCTATCAGGATTATGAAATTAACAGGGTTTGCTCTACCGTAGGGTGCTGGCACTCGGCTCCGCCGATTACAAAATCACTTTATACTTAGACCATGAACAGGATACATTGCAGCCCTTGTATGCAGAAGATACACCAGATCAAACAGCAAGGCTCGCATTAGCACCATAATACTGAAAAAAGGGGGGGGGGGTCAGGATAATTAAAAATATAAGAAAAGGAAAATAGAATAATAGGGTAAACGCAAAGCGCTTAAACATCCCACCCTGCACCCCTGCATGCAGCTTACGCCAAACCCCAACTAGCAGTGTGCCCATCGCCCCATCTAAACTAAAACCCCTTGAAAGGAATGGAGGAGGGCCTTCGTACAGGCTCCCGGCCTCTCCCCTCCCACTAACACTAAGCCTCCCCCTAAGTAAGGACAACAGTTACACAATCGAACTAAGATCGGGGGATTCATTACTCGCTCACACCGCCTCCCAGTATCAACATTATAAAGTGAGTCCCACACAGCCACAGTTCGAACAAAAGTCACGAAGAATAAGCCGGTTTCAGCCCTGGCCAGTTCGATCAGGTATACGAATGTACGTCACCCAAACAGTCGCCATTATGGAAGAGTACGGAACACAGGAGCGAGCCGGAAACATCACGGAACAGTGAATCACGTTGCCATTGGGTCCCATCCGCTCCGTCAGGAACTCCAGACATTGCTGCCAGTCACATTTAACTGAGTTTGAATAAAGCAAGAGGGGTACCTTGTCAAGCCACTCCTGAGTCATTGTATAATCCCTCACATGTAGTTTACGGCGCAATTTTCTCTCCGTCAATTGCAATACTGAATATGCCAACACAATAGGGGCATCCGACACATTGCCGTTAACTGATTCGCGGATCAGAGTCTCACTCCCCTCTCGCTGCACAGGGTTGTTGGCGTCGAGTAAGCCAGTTGTTGTTCAATGCTGCAACTTTCACACTGTCACGAAATTGAACACAGGTCTCCTTAACATGCCCCAACTCGAAAATAACGACATCCAATTTAAGTACCAGTGCTTGGACTCTTCTGTTCAGGGAAAGGTGAAGACCATCAACAGCCTCCATTAGAGTTGCGAGCGTGGGTACACTCCTGGCCGATACTGATCGTTCCCCTTCGTTGATGACAGACTGGTCCGATGTCGAAAACCCCTTGGTTAGGATATGTCGGTCCAAGATATCCTAACAACGTTCCATGGACCCCTTAGAGGGTTGGGATCGAATCTTACGCTGATCGATATTGGGCATCATGTCATACATTTCCACCATGTTCAGTCCCTTGGGCCCATAGGGACCGACCAACTAGAGTCAAAGATGAAGACACCTGCTCCGATCGTGTACAGGATGAGTCGGGGTCGTTTTCAGGATGTGGCCGCAGCCGCCGGGTCGCCTTTCCGACTATTTCAAAGTCTTTCACGGCACTGGCTCCTTTAGTTGATATCCAACTGGTGTCCGCAGTGTCTGTGGGGTGTTCCTGTACAGCGCCAATCTGTTCGAATGTTCAATGTGAAGATCGGATAAAAAACTTCACTTCCATTCCGGTGGACCGGCCCCTCCTAAACTCCTGTGTCCAATGTTGTTCAATTAGGTGCTGGCTAGATTTCCACTCGAGGTCCCGGCTTCAGGGCTGATGTAGGCCGCAAACTTCAGGACGACGTTTCTCCGTTCTCGATGGTGATAGAACTTCCTGGATCTCACGGTGCGGCGTAGTTTTGATTCGTCTATACGGGAGCGTTGCATAGGCACAGGATATCCAGCAGGATCTTGTAGCAGGATGGGGAGGTCTACGGAGCCGAAAGCCTAAGCGGCCATCTTGGTCGCTAGCTTGGCTCCTCCTCCACCACACACTCTTAATAAATTGACGGACTGGCAAATTGAAGGTCAAAACATTATTATGTGCAGCATAGACGTACAGGCTCTGTACACCTCCATACCCCATTCCATGGGCATCGAAGCTGTTGAAAAAGCATTGCTAGAAATGGAATATGAAGAAGCCATGAAAGTGTTTCTATTAGAGCTTCTCACATTTACCTTGATGCACAGCTACTTTAAATGGGAGGATCAGTGGTATTTGCAGAAACATGGTACATCCATGGGCAATTCTATGGCGCCAACTTACGCGAATATTTTCATGCATGAATTTGAGAACACACACATACTGAGCGACCCGAAATGGTCTAATAACCTAGGCCTCTACCTCCGCTATATAGATGACATATTTATATTGTGGAGAGGGGAAGAGGATGCCTTGAGAAGTAACATGATGGATCTCAAAAAAATAGACGGGTGAATTCAATTCACCTTTGAAATACAAAAAGATACGATTAGCTAGTTGGATGTCACAATCTAGAGAAATGGATCTAACTTTGAAACCACCCTGTTTATGAAGCCCACAGATCGCAATAACATGTTATCCTGCCAGAGTTTCCACCCGCAAACACTAAGGCTGCACCTACCATTATTCGCAATTGTTGCGGGTTAAAAGGATTGTCTCAGACCCAGAGGAATACAAGAACCAAGCACAAACAAGCATTTGCTATGCAATAGGTCTCGCATTAGGAAAGTTTGAGCTATTGGTATTGTAAATGACAATTTTTTTATTTAGGTTTTGTTTTTGAAAATAGCGAAATTAATAGCTTTGCCATTTACAATGCCATAGTTATAACTTTCGCAAATGTGACACCTATAGCATTTGTAATGCAATATGCGTTGTATTTACGTGACTTACATGTATTGATATTACAAATAACAATAGCTTTTATTTTTTTTAAATAATTAATACTTAATAAAAGTTATTGTAATTTATAATGGCAATAGCTTAAACTTTTGTAAATAACTTTTGTGAAGATTATGTTCAGTGTATTTTACTGTGACGAAAATCCAAGAACAGAAGTGAAATATCAACATCTTTTTGTTACATTTGTAATAAAGCTTGAAACATTGAGAGAACATATTTGAACCATCTGTTGTTGAATGGTTGCACAGATTGATGCAGTGGTGGCGCTGAGTGATGTTGTGATGTCGAACGAGTGATGCGGTGGCACTCAGTGATGCTGTGGTAGCGCATAGTGATGTTGTGGTGCCCCTGAGTGATGCTGTGGTGGTGCTGAGTGATGCTGTATGCTATGTTTTGTTTTGCTATCCTATGTTTTGTTATGCTATGCTATGTTTTGTTATGCTATGCTATGCTTTGCTATGCTATGTTTTGCTGTGTTTGGTATGCTATGTTTTGCTATGCTTTGTTGTGTTTTGTTAACCCTTCCGCTGCGCTGACCGTTCTGCGCTGGTGCGGAACGTTCTATTGCGTGGACGGGGCAGGAACGTTCAGCAGACGTGCGCAGCACTACCGAGGGGGTGCACGCGACGTCCGCTGAACGTGCGCCGCACCGAAGGGGTTAAGTTATGCTATGTGTTGTTGTGTTTTGCTATGTTGTGGTATGCTATGTGTTGTTGTGTTTTGTTATGCTGTTTTGCTATCCTATGCTTTGTTTTGTTATGCTATGCTTTGTTTTGCTGTGTTTTGTTGTGCTATGCTGGTGAGGGTGTGTAGGGTTGGAGGGTGTGTAGGGTTGGAGGGTGTGTAGGGTTGGAGGGTGTGTAGGGTTGGAGGGTGTGTAGGGTTGGAGGGTGTGTAGGGTTGGAGGGTGTGTAGGGTGCGAGGGTGTGTAGGGTGCGAGGGCGGGAGGGCGAGAGGGCGAGAGGGCGCGAGGGCGAGAGGGCGCGAGGGCGCGAGGGCGAGAGGGCGAGAGGGCGCGAGGGCGCGAGGGCGAGAGGGCGCGAGGGCGGGAGGGCGACAGGGCTGGAGGGCGACAGGGCTGGAGGGCGACAGGGCTGGAGGGCGACAGGGCTGGAGGGCGACAGGGCTGGAGGGCGACAGGGCTGGAGGGCGACAGGGCTGGAGGGCGACAGGGCTGGAGGGCGACAGGGCTGGAGGGCGACAGGGCTGGAGGGCGACAGGGCTGGAGGGCGACAGGGCTGGAGGGCGACAGGGCTGGAGGGCGACAGGGCTGGAGGGCGACAGGGCTGGAGGGCGACAGGGCTGGAGGGCGACAGGGCTGGAGGGCGACAGGGCTGGAGGGCGACAGGGCTGGAGGGCGACAGGGCTGGAGGGCGACAGGGCTGGAGGGCGACAGGGCTGGAGGGCGACAGGGCTGGAGGGCGACAGGGCTGGAGGGCGACAGGGCTGGAGGGCGACAGGGCTGGAGGGCGACAGGGCTGGAGGGCGACAGGGCTGGAGGGCGACAGGGCTGGAGGGCGACAGGGCTGGAGGGCGACAGGGCTGGAGGGCGACAGGGCTGGAGGGCGACAGGGCTGGAGGGCGACAGGGCTGGAGGGCGACAGGGCTGGAGGGCGACAGGGCTGGAGGGCGACAGGGCTGGAGGGCGACAGGGCTGGAGGGCGACAGGGCTGGAGGGCGACAGGGCTGGAGGGCGACAGGGCTGGAGGGCGACAGGGCTGGAGGGCGACGGGGTTGGAGGGCGACGGGGTTGGAGGGCGACGGGGTTGGAGGGCGAGGGGGTTGGAGGGCGAGGGGGTTGGAGGGCGACAGGGTTGGAGGGCGACAGGGTTGGAGGGCGACGGGGTTGGAGGGCGACGGGGTTGGAGGGCGAGGGGGTTGGAGGGCGAGGGGGTTGGAGGGCGAGGGGGTTGGAGGGTGAGAGGGTAAGAGGGTTGGAGGGTGAGAGGGTAAGAGGGTTGGAGGGTGAGAGGTTGAGGGGGTGAGGGTGTGCGAGGGTGGGTGTGAGGGTGGGTGAGGGGGTGTGAGGGGGTGTGAGGGTGAGTGAGGGGTGAGAGGGGGGTGAGAGGGTGAGTGAGGGGTGAGAGGGTTGGAGGGTGAGAGGGTAAGAGGGTTGGAGGGTGAGAGGGTAAGAGGGTTGGAGGGTGAGAGGGTAAGAGGGTTGGAGGGTGAGAGGGTAAGAGGGTTGGAGGGTGAGAGGGTAAGAGGGTTGGAGGGTGAGAGGTTGAGGGGGTGAGGGTGTGCGAGGGTGGGTGTGAGGGTGGGTGAGGGGGTGTGAGGGTGGGTGAGGGGGTGTGAGGGGGTGTGAGGGTGAGTGGGGGGTGAGGGGGGTGAGAGGGGGGTGAGAGGGTGAGTGAGGGGTGAGAGGGTTGGAGGGTGAGAGGGTAAGAGGGTTGGAGGGTGAGAGGGTGAGAGGGTAAGAGGGTTGGAGGGTGAGAGGTTGAGGGGGTGAGGGTGTGCGAGGGTGGGTGTGAGGGTGGGTGAGGGGGTGTGAGGGTGAGTGAGGGGTGAGTGAGGGGTGAGAGGGGGGTGAGAGGGGGGTGAGAGGATGAGTGAGGGGTGAGAGGGTTGGAGGGTTGGAGGGTGAGATGGTTGGAGGGTGAGATGGTTGGAGGGTGAGATGGTTGGAGGGTGAGATGGTTGGAGGGTGAGATGGTTGGAGGGTGAGATGGTTGGAGGGTGAGAGGGTTGGAGGGTGAGAGGGTTGGAGGGTGAGAGGGTTGGAGGGTGAGAGGGTTGGAGGGTGAGAGGGTTGGAGGGTGAGAGGGTTGGAGGGTGAGAGGGTTGGAGGGTGAGAGGGTGAGAGCTTTGGAGGGTGAGAGCTTTGGAGGGTGAGAGGGTGAGGGTTGGAGGGTGAGAGGGGTGAGAGGGTTGGAGGGTGAGAGGGGTGAGAGGGTTGGAGGGTGAGAGGGTGAGAGGGCTGGAGGGTGAGAGGGCTGGAGGGTGAGAGGGCTGGAGGGTGAGAGGGCTGGAGGGTGAGAGGGCTGGAGGGTGAGAGGGCTGGAGGGTGAGAGGGCTGGAGGGTGAGAGGGCTGGAGGGTGAGAGGGCTGGAGGGTGAGAGGGCTGGAGGGTGAGAGGGCTGGAGGGTGAGAGGGCTGGAGGGTGAGAGGGCTGGAGGGTGAGAGGGCTGGAGGGTGAGAGGGCTGGAGGGTGAGAGGGTTGGAGGGTGAGAGGGTTGGAGGGTGAGAGGGTTGGAGGGTGAGAGGGTTGGAGGGTGAGAGGGTTGGAGGGTGAGAGGGTTGGAGGGTGAGAGGGTTGGAGGGTGAGAGGGTGAGTGAGGGGGTGTGAGGGTGAGTGAGGGGGTGTGAGGGTGAGTGAGGGGTGTGAGGGTGAGTGAGGGGTGTGAGGGTGAGTGAGGGGTGTGAGTGTGAGGATGGGTTAATGGAGTACCATTAAACTGGGTAATACTTAATTCTTATATTTTCAATGCTTGGATGTGGCAAAAGGCATTGAAAACATAAGAATTAAGTATTACCCAGTTTAATGGTACTCCATTTACCCATCCTGGAAGAATGGAAAGTTAAGTCAGCATTCCTGGGATTCACACTCATGACCTGCAGGTCACAGCATTTTAAAGCAGGCACGGTTGTACTCACTGAGCCATCCTGGTGCAAAAGTCACATGCATAAAAACTATGTTGAAACATGTCGCTTTAACAAAAAAAGGCTGAATTCACAAAGGATTTTCTATATAGAAGAATTACTTTGTTATACAAACACAGCCATTTGAGTGTAAATTAGTAATTCTTTTACAGATAATCAAAACTGATAGATTTCTTAATTCAAAGGTATACTTACGAATGCAACAAATGTGCCAGCAGAGAGGCACTGTCAGTCACACTCACAAACTGTGAGGTGATGGTGAGAGTGTGGGCACTTCAGGTCATAGCAGGAACACCAAACTTGTAAGGTTCTGGGTATTCACACGCCTTTTACAGATTTAGTCCTTGAGTTGAAGCACCTGACGAGTTGGTCCTGTCAAAGATCAAGTGCTCTCTAGGGCGAAAATCTGCAATAGTACATATGTGCTACACTTGTAGAGGAGAAATGTTTGATCCAGAGGAAAATCTACACGTAAATATTGCGCACTCCAGGAAATCAACGAATGTTGTTGGTTTACTGGTGCACTCTGGTTCCTACTGGAATCCCCAGAAAGACAGAAATCTGCTATAAATGCAGAACTAAACCTTATGAAACCAGATTATAAAAGCAGCACGTAACGTTCCCTACAGCGTAAACCAGACCCATTTCTCTTTCGGTTCCAATATCCAAAAGCCAACAAGTTTCCTTACTGAAATTCATCGTAACAGTCCCGAACTAATATCTGTAATGCCTACATGAAACAAAATTGTCCAGTAGATAAAGTTTTAAACGGGCAATACCTGTGGAGAACTGAGCTAAAAGTGAACTGGTGTTTTTTAACACTCCCCTATTGGCTGCCACAGTAGGCTCAATGCACAACAATCACCAAGCCTACTCTTTTAGTGAGGATCGTATTTGATGCTCCATGCATGTACGTACACAGCAACACAGGCAAATGCAAGCTGCAAATACAGAAATTCAACTTCGACCAGAAGACATGAATTACTGGAGTCGCAAGTGAGCTCAAGAGAAAACACACAATGGCACGTAATTAACCAATTTTATTAAAGGAATGAGTTGATTCTTTCATGCCAAGTAGAAAACCAACACAGAAATGCTACATATGCCGGTCCACAACGGAGAGAAATTCGCGTTAACAAATCACCAAAAATTAATGAGGCACCAGCATTTGGAGCACAATAAAGTACGTTCCTTGGGACACAGTTCGCCAAGTTACTCGATGGTGCAAACCTCTTAAACAGCTCCATCTAGGGCGGATTCAGAGTGTAGATGTTTTTTTTAGCTATTGTAGGCGCTGTATTTAACAGAGTGTCTCTCACAAAGAAGCTGTCCGTAAATACAAGAAGTTGTGTGTCGGTCTAGCCAGTAAACAGTGTTAAAAATCTTGCCTGACTTGACCATTGAGCGCCTACAATAATTTCATTGATAAGGACGACACCCAAGGAGCTTTTATAAATTGTATTTTAGGACGTTCCAATCTCAATTAAAATAAGATGGTATTGGGTGTAGTCGTTGCCTCACTTCCATAAACAGATGCACTTCATGCAGTAGGTGATCTTCTTCAGCTCCTCACAAAGGCACTGAACATAAAGTTTTTTTTTTTTAAACTCAGGAATGAAACTTAGTACTTCCGGGTGTAATCTCAGAAACGAAGATCGGACTACCAACGTAATAGGTGTTATTACTCAACTCAATTGAGCACGTCATCTACCTCAGAAGGATGAAAGTTTTATTTAACAAATTCGGGAGTCAACCTGTACACTACGCGTTACACATATGTCTGGGGGGAGGGAGGGGGGCATCTATCCAATTATCTATCAAAATACATCAGGCGCAATTGGAAAAGTAGAAAAAAAATATTCGTTTTACGTCTTTCAATCTCTTCCGTAGCTCAAAGGAAATACCAGTTTGTCCTGCATCCACCCGTTCTTCAATCCAGCTGAGGAAGAACCTTAAATGGCTCCCGGCAAACCTGATCCTCGCCAGAAGTGGCACTGGTCTCTTCTGCCACCACGCTTCTCCACGTACAAATTGTATCTGTCACACAAAAGTCCAGTTTCCACTTGAGTGTTTTTCTCCGTAACTTCCACGAAACTGGACAAATCCGTACCGTCATCCCATTAAACAGTACCAAGTCTATCATAGGTCCACCTTCAAACAGGAAGGGCGTTGAAAAGTGTCTGAAAAAGTCGACGTGATTCTACTTGCAGACGAGGAGAAGTTGATAAGATGTGCACATTCTTGGCTTTGGAGCATGGAGCCAACCTGAGAACACTGTGCCCAGTTCAGACAAAGCACTGACAGCACGTGCACGTAGTTGTAATGGGGCACTTTGACGGAAATATGTTATAATTTCACTAGCCGTGCACTCGGTCGGTTCCTGCTACTTATGAGCGCGGGGATGGTCGGTATTTTCTTTAGTAGATTTATGTCCCGATTGCCCAAGGGTAAGGACAATAGGCACAACGTGAAACAAATAAATAAACCAATCGGCATAGCCAGTACTCGGGTTTTTGGCCCTGGTGTCATTAGCGGAAAGTTCTGCTTGACCCTGGTGCTTTAGATTTTCTGTGCTGTTTCCAGTGCCGTCAGATAATTTGTGCCACTCACCCATTAATCCTGCAGACTCAAATGTGTATTAATAATCTGCAAAACCAGTTAAAATAGGTCAAATGAAACAGGCTGTAACTGGCGTGGCATTACACAAGGCAGTTGTAACTGCTGCATTAGTCAGTCATTAGTCACAGGAAACAAGCCGTGAGCGTGCACGCTCCCGAACTTCCGGTTTCGGGAACGCTCCCGAACGTCTGGTTTCGGGATGTGCACGCTCACGGCTATTGTGGGGCGGGACTTATGTCTGTGCGAGAAGCCCGCGCCCACGGAGTGGATGGCCCAGAGGACCGGTGGCAACAGAAGTCAGGAGCGGCGGCTGATGCGGTAAGTGGGGCTTGGGGGGCTTGGCACGTGTGTGTGTGTGTGTCTGCGCGCATGTGTGTGTGTCTGCGCGCATGTGTGTGTGTGTGTGTCTGTCTTTGGCTGGCCTGCATAAGCGCGTCCACAGACCCTGGTAGGCTCGTGCACCGCTCTGTCTTCCTTCAGAGGCAACTGGGCGACAATAGGTCACGAGAGCGAGACCTAAAAATGAAACAAAGATTCATACAAAGAGGATACCCTACACACATCTTAGAACAAGCCAGTGAACGAGTGAAGTTAAAAGAAAGGGAACATTTATTGAAAGCGCCCAAAAGACACAAAGACCCCAGAACCACATGTGTGAGTAAATTCTCTACAGTAAGTCAACAATTTAAAGGGATTATAAAGAAACATTGGTCCTTATTACAAGTAGAACCTGATTTCAATAACATTTTCCACGAGATCCCGGTATTTGCATTTAGCAGGGCGAAGAACCTTGGTGAAATAATCAAACAGCCCACAAGAAATGTTCAAGGAGAGATATTCAAAGGTACAGTCCCATGTTGGAACTGCAATAACATCCAGCAGGGCAACAGCATCGCACACCCCATGCTCCATGCGACTCAACAAATATCATATATATGATCAAATGCCCATGTGGCAAGTTATATATAGGACAAACTGAAAGAAAATTGAAAAGCAGGTTAAATGAACATAAAAGCAACATAAGGACCAAGGCAATGAAATCTGTAGTAGTCGCACACTTCATAGAAGCCAACCATCAAATCAGCCAAATCAAGGCTTGCGTTTTGGAAATGGTCATTAGAAGTGAGGACAGAGACAATAAGAAGGCCCTTTTACAGCGTGAAAATCACTGGATTTATTTTTTACAGACTTTAAAACCACATGGGCTCAATGACCGCACAGAATTTGGATGTTATTTGTAAATATTGTTTGGATGTCAATGAATAACGTTATGATTTACCCGTGCAGTACACTAGGCTGTTGATATAGCTTTTCCAGATTAGGTTTCACTTAAGTATATGCATTGTAAACATGATACAATAGCGAGTGTTTCAATCCAACTTTATTAATTTTTGCGCGCGACACATAGCACCAAGTTCCTTTAAACAACCGATAGAATTAGTAGTGCGCGGCACTTTGACACGTGATTAGCGAAATCCCTTTAACTGCGAGGCTATTAGATACACACGCCCACTTTTATAAACGTCACACGCCGTGGAAATACTCGCGGTAACCATAATGGCGGAAGCCTGAGGAACCGGGGCTAATCCTGCATCGGTACGTGTTACGCGAATATATGCATACATGTTATCAGAAAACTATACGGGGTGAGCTCGTAAAATTATGAGGAAGGGCTTCGTTTAAATTCATACGCCATAAGTGGTACTCTTTTAAAAAGCCTATACGCAAAGAAAAGCTTTGCATAACTAAGCGTAGGAACTCGATAAGCTCACATCATTATGAATGTTGACTACCGTTGATTCATAAAGCTAATACAGCATGTTGTTCAAACATGTTAGAACGTAGGAAATATAACAAGGTATGTAAATGGAGCTTCTAACGGGTTAAACATTTTGTTAACACGCATACGAGTGCACATGGACGACAATTCAGAAGGGTAACGCATAGAGTAGACTTCAGTAAGCGTGCCAGTACAGATGCGTAAAGACGAATTATATTATAGCGATGTTATTTGCTTTAAAGTTGCCATAGCATTACAATGGAATGAGTCAATAGGAACTAACTTTTCGTTACATTGTGTAGTTATGTGCTTATATACAAGTTAAATGCAAAATGGATAGAATTGAATGCAATGTATCATGATACCGTGAATAGCCATTAGCCGTCTAGTTTAATATAATGCTTTTGTTAGTAACAAATTCGGGTGAACTGGATAATGTTTCTAGTGTCAGGTAGACTGGCAATAATGCAAATTGTGTATTTTTTTGACAGATTACCCCTGATGAAGGCTCATGCCGAAATGCATTGGGATTAATTAATAAATGCATTTGGAAATAGACACATTAAGTTGGAAATACTACATTTATGTCTCATGAGGAATGATTGACTACGATGTGAACACTCAAATAAATTCCATTATGAAGTACAATTCGAAGGATTTGGAATGAACTTTATTGGAAGAGATTAGGAGCTGCGCCTAATCAGCATTACATCACCAGTGCCCAAGGGGACACCTACACATTTGTGTCGGTGCTACTACATTGATTTAAGACACACTCCTGAGTGGGGAGTGAGCCCAAGGAGCACGGTTTAATTGAGTAGATATTGGACAACATATAACGTTGTGCACAGCCAGTTACACACAAATATACGCTCCATTATTATCATTTGGCAGGTGACACCCGTCCTTCTCGTCTGCGAGGGTGGTTTCTTGTTTGCTCTACGCCAATCTAGTCAGCACTGATGTACTTTACATCACTTCACTCTAGGCCACCCTGCTCCACTCTGACACTCCACTCCACAATCCTCCACTCCATGATGCTCTATTCCATTAAACGCTGCTCCATTGACACTGTACTCCACTCTAACTTTCAGCCATGCTAAACAGAGAGTGCTCTGGTGTACAATATTGCTAAAACATATTGGCAAAGCGAGACCTATTGGCTTTTCCAGTGCTTGTTTAAGTCTTCTAATTACTGTAGTTGAAACACACAATACATTATACGCCTGAAGGGTTTTTCGTTCTTTTCAAGGAGAGATTTGTGAGAAGTTGGCCTGGTATATGATGCTCACTAGTTCTAGTGATCACCTTGTACCATGCCAAGCAACCCCCTTGGTGCAGGTTGTAAAGTCAACCTTATAGACAAGCTATCCTAGGGGTAGCATGGACTAAGCAGTCTTAGGCTAAACTCTGTAAAGGCATGTGAAGCAAGCTGTTTTACCATACACAATCCCTTGAATACCAAATGAAAGGACACCACACAGATATATATTGAAAATATATATAGATTTATTTCTACAAATATCCCCTATACTCTTTATGAGCACAGAAGCAAATGCGTTAAAACAAAACACAGTTTAAATATACAAAAGTTGCACAATTATGGATGAGCCCTAGGGGCCACCTAAACCATATACTAAAATAGTGGTATAAGAACCACTATGGGGAAAGTGAAGAGGCCTAGGGCCTGGGGAATCGCTGGAGCTGTTCGGGACTAGCAGTGAAGAAGTCGGGAAAGGCTCGCGGGACTCGGGTGCAGTGCGGAAAGTGCACGCTTTACCAATGCAATGTCAATGGTGCGTAAAAGTTACAAAGTTAGTTATTAAGGAACCTTCCGAGTGACCTAGAAGGATGAAACTTTAGACACAGACACTAGAGGTGTATACCAGTGTGGGAACACCGGCGTTGCTGAGTTACCTCACCCACAGGAAGCGGGTGCACAGGGTCGAAGTAGTGTCGGGTTTCGTCACGCAGGTCGATGGTGCTTGGAGCTGAAGATGCTGCAGGCGGCTCGATGTGAAGAGTTCCGGTGGATCCAAGGGTGGATCTGAAGAGGTGAAGACCTGAAAGCAGAGGGGACAATGTTCAAAGTCACTAGCCAGTGACTACCGTGGAACCAGGAAGGAACCAGGCGATGTCGGGTGCAAACAGGTGATGTCGTGAAGATTGTCTCTGCAGCCACGTGGACATGAAGAGGTCAAGGACGTCCAGGAGTCGGTCACGAGCTGTCCCACGTAGGCTCTCGCTGATGGCGGTGTCGGCAACTTGATTGGAGCAAACAGGCCTTGGCTAAAGCAAGCCACGCAGGAAGTGATTCAAGCTTCTCACTCAGACCAGCAAGGTCAGAGCGGGTGCTCCTTTTTAGGGGAGCAAGGGCCAATCTGGAGCAACCAGATCAGCAGTGTAGTTTGTCGCCAAGATGGCCGCTAGCCACGCGGCAAGTGGCCGGGATGGCGCGTCGAGTGGCACAGTGCAAAAGGGCCCCACGCAGATCGTGGAGATGCTGGGGGGCTGATCTTCGGTGCAAGGGCTGCTCGAGGTTGGGGCTTCTCAAACCCCAAAGCACAGTGTCGAGGGTGCCTCGGATACTGCGCAGTCAGCTTCTCGGGGGTCTTTCAAGAGGTCCGGTCCCACGTCTCTCGGTGCCTCCACGGGTCCCTTCTTTGCAGGGACTGTGGATCAGGCTGTGAGAAGTCTGGGAGTCTGGGTCTTGTCATACTCTGGGCTCGGGCTCCGGCGGGAGGCGGCGGCAAAGCAGACGTCGAGTTGCTGGATGGTGCCTGTGTTCACAGGGTGGCCAATCCTAGGCCACAAGGGAGATGCTCTTCAGTCTTCTGTGCAGCAGAATGTCGAAGTCCAGTCGTCTTCTTAGTTTCAAGTTGATTCAGGATGATCTGAAGTCTCAGGACACAGCTCCCACTCTTATTCAAATCTGGGGGGCCGGATCACCTACTAGGTCCCTCCTCTGGGTGGAACCAGGAAGGGGGTGGTTACACCCCCTTTCCTTTGTTTAGTTTCGCGCCAGGACTGGGGCTGGAAGGCCCCAGCACCGGTTTGAACTGGCCTATGCACAGGGACACCTTGTGTGCCCCAGGCATGTCTGATTCTATTCAGCCCTGTCCTACCCAATACACAAAATCCTGTCTGGGGTGGTGCTAGCACCTCCCAAGGCAGGAAACCCTTTGTCCAAGCTGCCCTCGCTGGAAGGACTCCCAGCAGCAGGAGGTCAGACTTGTGTCTGTGGTGGCAGCATCCATTTTGTGATGCTGAGGCTCTGTTTAACTTTAACCGGGGTTGAGGCTAGGTACATGTCGTGTCCCTCTAGAAGGGTGGAATGCTACCCCCGTCGCCAGAACTGGCGAGGGGGTAGTATTCCAATTCGTATGACACCTTACTCGACATGTTTTGATAAAGCCAAACCAAAGATAGCATTTAACCGCGAGGTTCATAATGCACTTAAGAGTATATGGTATGGCAGTATCATGAAACAGCTAAAGGACATAGTTCCGAAAGCTGCAGACAGGTTCAGCTCATGCCAGAGCACTATCTCACATATTTCCAAGCACACTGCCTCCAGGATTGACGAGGCCTTCCATAGGAGTGGCTGATAGGAACATATGTGTCCATTTTAGGTTAGGTATAGGCATACTACACCTAAGTAAGGGGTGGTTACACCGACTTACCCAAGCTGAGTGATCAGCCAGTTGTGTCAAATATGGAGGCCAGGCCAGGGGTGGCACAATACGTGCTGCAGCCCCTGGTAGGCCTTGGAAGCACCTATGCCCTGGGTACCTGGGTACACTGTTACAGGGGCCAATAAGGTGAACCAGTTCCAATTTCGTTATGCACCTAAAGTGCATGGGTAACAATTTAGAGAGAGAGAACAGCAGGCTGTGGGTCTGATTAGCAGGCCCACAGCCACATTAAGTCAAACCAGTGAAGCAAAAAGCAAAATTTGGGGTGACCATAGGATAGCAGACCCTACTCTCCTACAAGCTTAAGAACCATAGCACCCTATATGAATGCCAGAATGCTATATTTTAACATTTTTATAAACTTCCACCTTTAACACCTTCTAAATTTTTTGCCAGGTTGCATGTAGGATTTTTTTATACTGCTTTTATATGTAATAGCCTGTGGTGCTGGGTGGTTTGTGTATAATCGGAATATGTGTGCCTTAAAGAACAGTCATGGTTTCACCTACATGCTGTGCCATTCAGAGTTTGAAGCAAGGGAAAGCTCTGGGACCTGGCAAAATCCCAGGTGTCCTCTACAGAACCAAACCTAAAATCTGAGCACCATAAGTAAACCTTCTTTCGACTGAGATATGGCATGTGGGAACATCTCAAGTCCTTGAGGGGCACAGAAAATATCCCTATATATAAGAAAGGCAAGAGGATTGCCCTGCAAAGAATTGGCCTATAAGCTTGATGAACAATCTACAGAAAGTATTCTGTAAGCAGGTGTTGGACAAGCTATAAGATTGGTTAAATAAAAAACAAAAAACAGTTGATCCCTAATCTAAAAGTAGGTTTTAGATGACCCCCGGTGAGGCCTATAATGTTGCCCTGATAAATTGAAAATCTGTGCTCCTCAGATGGTAAAATTTATATGTTGCTTTTATCAATGTTAGGACTGCATTTTAATCTAATCCCTAGTGCTACCGTGTGGGAAGCGCTTTGCTTATTTTTGGTCCTTGAGCAGTTAAGTGTATTTATAAGATTGCATATGGATAACTTTGCACAGGTCAGATGAAGAAGAAATGGGGAGTTAGACTGCATCACTGTATTGGGAGGGGGTTAATCAAGGCTGCATCCACTTTGTACACTATTACATTGATGATATTACCAGTGTTTTGAATAAATACCAAAATGACTTACCTATATTATCAGGCTGTAAAAATTCTTGCACTATTGTACACAGACGACACTCTCCTAATCTCCAAAACCACTTTGGGTCTGAAGTGTTTGATGGACAAATGTTTAAACTTTTGTAAGTGTGAGGCCTTGAAATTATCACCTCTAATACTAAGATTATGATTTTGAATCCTAATAAAAAAAATTAAAGGTGTTTTTTTTTTTTATGAACGGGATTACCCTCGAGGGTTTGAGTTTAATTACTTGGTGAAGTTGTAGCTGAAGGACAGGGCCACATCTCTACTGTCACAACTGTCAAACATGTAATACTATAGGAGCAAGAACACTAACCTAGCTTGACCTGCTTTCCGGGACGACGGCATTAAGATAATCCGACCGCTCCACTTGGTGTTCGATCAGAGAACAGATAGCTCTGCTCCCAAAGACGTGCATTGAAGGAAACCGAGGAGTGGATAAAATAAACAACAGACTGGTAGCCCTCTGCGCCTGGCACACACCGCCCTTGCTGGTTCTTCAGAGCTCTGTTTGAACAACACGTCTGCTAGAAGAACCCGCCAAAAATACATAATCGGTAGTGATAAGAGAGAGAGAGAGAGTGCTCATTAAGCATTCCCTCGTACACACATATTTATATATACATATTCATAGATACATGTGTAAGGAATCACTCACATGAACATTACAAACTTGAAATCAGTAGGCAGAATCAAGGAGGAGTTAATACTTGTCTATCCCATATCGAGCCATGAAGAACAATGATCCTTCTCATTGCTGACTTGTCGTCTTATATAACGCTGGCTTTCGTTTCTGATCCCATTTTGATATATCATGAAACCGTAGAAAATACCACATGTGGAATACAACCAAGGGTTGTGGAAAGTTTTCTGATACAACACAAGTCACGCGATATGAAGGAAAACAGTATGTGGCACTGCCAGTACACTTAGCGGAATGTGGGAGATGGACCATGCTTCTTCAGTACCGCTCCATTTTAAGAGTTGTCTGACCTCGCGGCGGTTCTGATTTTCAGAGGGGGGTTCTAGGAGGCCAGGCTGTCCATAGGAGTGAAGCTGCATCAGGCACCAGCGACCAAAGCTTCAAGATTACAAGGGGCAGCTTGGCACCACACTTGAAGTTCAAGGCAAACTGCGTCCGGGCTAAAAAAAATCCACTTGCCCACACACCATGGCGAGACAGATTTAATCAGGACAAATAATTTTTAGGGACCACTACTCACCTTTCCTGGCAAGCTGAAAATCCTCTAACTTCAGTCACAGAACGAAAAGTAAATATAGTAAAACAAACTGACTTGACCTCTGTCTCTGAAGGCGGAGCGAATGTGACAAGATAAGATTTAAAGGCATATTTATTGAGCAATAAAGATGCCTTTAAATCAAGCACAATAAACATAATATAACAAAACAAAGAAATATTGTATGCTGCAAACATTCAAGGGAACACAGACATTTTCTGAATCTTTTATTAGGCCATTTTCAAGCCAACATATATATTATTGAATTACATACATGAAAAATATTTCATCCCCACAGGACAGAGATCTCAACAATAAAAACGGACCCCATAAACATACACAAATACTCTCATCCGTCTTACTACACACACATTCAAACAAACTCACACACATTAATGACACAAATGACAATAAATATATACAGCCAAATGCAAAAAAGAGAGACAGACAGAGACCCAAAAAATAGTTAGAAGAGTGGGCAATAGTGTATGAATGTTCACAGAGCGTTCTTGCCCAATGGTCTCTGTCTTGCACGGTGCCGAGGCATGTTTCGGTGCTGGGCTACACAGTAGCCATCACCTTCCTCAGGGCACTAGAAATAAAAAATCTGTTCTAAGGCTACACAAGTGGGGAAGACAAAATAAAGCAGCAACAACTTATATACAAATGTAGCCAGTCGGTGGCACGGATCCCAGATCAGAAACAGATAGAGTATGGCAGTACCGTCCACATATAAGTCAAGAAAGGCAGACGCCTAGAAAGAGCTCCAGGTATAGCGGGATGCGCATATAATATATGAAACTCTTCAGACAGAAAAGGGGCGATAGCTCGTATAAACAATCAAATGCTTTGCCCAATTGAAACGGCAAGAAGGATTAGTTACTTACCTGTAATCCTAGTTCTCTTCCAGGGTTATCCTCATCAAAGTCATAAGCATTAGAATATTCCCGCCCATGCGCGGGACCCCGGAAACAATATATTATATGTGCCCCACATATATATAGACATATATATATATAAATATATATATATATATAAAAATAAGCAATTGCAGCCAAATAAAACAATAGAGCTGGAATATGCCGTGAAGAATTTCCACCATACAGTGTATTTTGCATTAGAAACATGAGAAACAACACCAATGCTTGTTTAGAAACTGTTTTAATGCTTAGAAAACAGTAGAAATTCTCATAACACACTGTAAGCATATACAGCTCCCAGGCTGCATTGCAAATCCCCAGTCTAAAAAGACTGAAAAGCTAACCTGTAGCTGAATGTACCAAAACTGACGCCGTGCCTTTAAGGCAACTCTGCCCCCAGCTTCCCATCATGCCTCAGGGGTTACAGTTAGGTCAGTTGTTCTTTTCGGAGACTGAAAACCAAACCATGGTAATAACAGGTTAAAAAACATCTCCTATGTAATAAACAAAGTCCTTTGCCCGGGGAGGCGGGAGGGTTGCTTATGACTTTGATGAGGATACCCCTGGAAGAGAACTAGGATTACAGGTAAGTAACTAATCCTTCTCTTCCAGGGGATCCTCATCAATAGTCATAAGCATTAGAATAGAGTAGCGAGCCTCACCTCATCCCTGCGGGCAAAGGAATCAACAGATAACATTCATATCCGTAGGCCCAAAATTAGGCCTTATTCTACCCAAATAGGTTTCTCAAGGAGGCTTGCCCTACTTGAGAATCCGCTCTGGAATCAGACTCTAGGCAATAATGCCTTGTAAAGGTATGGACTGATTTCCATGTCGCAGCCTTGCATATTTCTGACATGTCATGCAAAAAAGCTATTGTGGCTGCTTTCCCTCTAGTGGAATGAGCTTTGGGTGATTGCAACAAAGGTTTGCCAGCCAGCTGGTATGCTAGTTTGATACAAGAGACAATCCATCTAGAGATGGATCTTTTGGCTGCTGCAAACCCGGTCCTCATAGCACCATAATTGACAAAGAGTTGGTCTGTCTTTCTGGTGTCCTTCGTTTTTTCTAGGTAAAATTTTAGCACCCGTTTAAGATCCAACGAGTGCAACGACCTCTCAGCTGGGGTCGATGGGTTAGGAAAGAACGAAGGAAGGGTAATCGTTTGATTTATATGAAAATCCGATACCACCTTTGGAAGAAAAGATGGGTGAGCCCTCATTACTACTCTGTTGTGGTGAAACACAGTGTAAGGTTCCTTGGTGCAGAGTGCTTGTATCTCGCTAACCCTGCGCGCAGAGGTTATTGCCACCAAGAAGGCCGCCTTCCAAGTGAGATGCTGCAAGGAGGCCTTGTGTATAGGCTCAAACGGTGTAGACATCAGTCTGGAGAGAACCAGGTTCAACTCCCAGGGAGGAGAAGGATTTCTCACAGGGGGATAGACCTTCTTTAATCCCTGAAGGAAATCTTTCACCACTGGGACTTGAAAAAACGATGTTTGTGTAGGTGATTTTCTGTACGCTACTATGGCGGATAGATGAACCCTAATAGAAGCGTATTTCAACCCTGATGTCGCTAAGTATAGGAGGTATGGAAGAACTACCTCTTCTTGTCCTTTGGTGGGATCAAAGCCATGGTCCTTACACCAAATGAAAAATCTTTTCCACTTGAACGCATAAGACGCCCTTGTGGAAGGTCTCTTTGCCTCTCTTAAAATATTCATACATTCCGGAGGCAGATTTAAGTGTCCATATTGCAAGACCTCAGGAGCCATGCGGTCAGGTTCAGCGACAGGAGGTTGGGATGCAGGATCCTCCCGTTCATCTTGCTCAGCAGGTCTGGCCTGCACGGAAGACGTCTGTGTGGACACAGCGACAGATGTAACAGGTCTGGATACCACCATTGTCGCGGCCAGTCCGGAGCAATTAGGATCATGTCCATGCTCGATCTGATGAGCTTGGCCACCACCTTCGGAATCAGTGCCAGAGGGGGAAAAGCATAAGCGAACATTCCTGTCCACTCCAGCAGGAGAGCGTTCCCTTGCGTCCCTGGCCGGTGGAACCTGGACGCGAAGGCGTGGCATTTGGCGTTTTCGTCGTCCGCAAATAAGTCTATGTCTGGACGACCCCAGCAACGGAAGAGTTCTTCGACCACTTCGTCGTTTAGCACCCAGTCTGGCTGATCTTCGAAGTGCCTGCTGAGTGCGTCCGCTTTTGTGTTTAGCTCGCCTGGAAGGTGCACTGCCACCACCGACAGTCCCCGAGCCAGAAGCCAGTGCCAGATTGTCTGGGCCTCCAGAGACAGAGGGCGAGATCGAGTTCCTCCCTGCTTGTTCAGATAGAACATAGTTGTAGTGTTGTCCGTCTGAACCAGGATTATGTCCGCTGTTATTGCTGGAAAGAACGCTTTGAGCGCCAGATGAACTGCTCGAAGCTCCAGCATGTTGATGTGGTATGTCTGAAGGTTGGTCGACCAGCGACCCTGAATCTGAAGATGACCCATGTGAGCACCCCAGCCTTCTAGAGATGCGTCCGTTACCACAGACAGCGAAGGAAGAGGTTGCTGAAAAGGGACTCCCTGCAGGACATTCCGAGGGCGAGTCCACCACTGTATTGAGGTCAGTGCTGCTTGAGACAGGATGATTCGATCCCCCCAATCTCCAGTCGCTTGGTCCCACTGATCCTCCACAGACTCTTGTAGAGGCCGCATCCTCAACCTGGCGTTCGGTATTAGGAAGATGCAGGACGCCATGGAGCCCAATAGAGACGCTACTTCTCGCACCTTTGGACGAAGAAACTGAAGTAACTTTTTGCACTTTTGCCCCATGGAAGACAGTCTCTCCTGCGAAGGAAACGCTCTTCCTAACTTTGTGTCTAGAACTGCTCCCAGATAGTGGATAGTTTGCGTGGGATGCAGGACCGATTTTTCTGTGTTCACGTGGAGGCCGAGCCTGTGTAGTTGTTGGAGACACAGGTGACAGTCTTTGGTGGCTTGACGAGGGGACGGACTCTTCAGGAGCCAGTCGTCTAGATATGGGTACACAAAGAGACCTTTTTTGTGTAGACACGCCGCTACCACTGCCATGCACTTGGTGAAGACCCTTGGTGCGGATTTGAGTCCGAAAGGAAGCACTTTGAACTGGTAATGCTTGGTCCCTACCAGGAACCTCAAGTACTTTCGATGACCTGGTGTAATAGGAATGTGGAAGTACGCGTCTTGTAAATCCACCGAACACATCCAATCTCCGATTTGTAGATGAGGACATATTTGGTGGAGTGCCAACATGCGAAACTTCTCTTTGACCACCACTTTGTTGAGGAGTCGAAGATCCAAAATCGGTCTGAATTTGCCTTCTTGATCTTTTTTGGGGACAAGGAAATATCTTGAGTACACTCCTTTCCCACTTTGGGAAAGGGGTACCTCTTCGATTGCGTTTTTCCTTAAGAGGACGCTCACTTCCCTTTTGAGGAGCTCTAGTTGGTATGAGCGAGACTTTTTTTTGGAGGAGTCGGTTGTGGTTTCTTCCGGAAACGTAGCGCATATCCATTGCGCAGTATATTCAGCACCCACCGATCTTTTGTGATGCTGACCCACTCTGCCAGGTGTTGTGCAGCACTTCCTCCCACTGGAGTGGGTAACGGCGCCAGAGGAAGCCACTGCTCAGGCCTTGCCTCCTCTAGGCGTGGTAGAGGACTGATGATGTCCGCCTCTGCCTCTGCTCGACCTTCCTCCTCTGTATTGCGGCTTTCCTTGTGTCTTGTTTTGAGACCATTGAGGGGTTTGAACCCTCTGTTGGCCTCCTCGGTTCTTGTTGGTCTTGAAGCGTCGTTTGAACAGCGCTTTCTGTTTTTCCAGACCCACTGCCTTTACTGTGTCCAACTCAGTCTTCATACGGGTCATTTCCTGATCGGCATGCTCCCCGAAGAGTGAAGATCCGGAAAAAGGTAGATTGAGGATGCGCTGCTGGGCATCTGGTTTGAGTCCAGTTAAACGCAGCCAAGAGGATCTCCTCGCACATATCCCATGTGAGTAGGCATGTCCTGCTAGAAGGGCGTTGTCTGCTGATGAACTAATCATTTGGTTTGCCACCAAACAGCCCTCCGTCACTGTCTCCTCAAAGTCTTTCTGGTCCTCCTTGGGCAATTTCCCTTTGAATCGTTCCATGGAGTCCCATAGGGCTCTATCGTACTTTCCCAGAAGGGCTGATGCACTAGAGACTTTCAGGGATGAAGCTGCTGTGCTGCATACCTTGCGTCCCCAAGAATCTTGCGTCTTGCTGTCTTTGTCAGGAGGAACTGACGAAGAAGGAGCGACTGTGTGATTCTTCTTAGCTGAGGCTACTATAACTGAGTCCGCCGCAGGCTCTCCTTTAACAAAGATAGGATCTGAGTCGGCCGGCCTATATTTCTTCTGGATACGTGCCGGTACTGCCCTGATCGTTGCTGGCGTGAGGAAAACCTCTTTGATTGGGTCCATTATCCCTGGAACCAATGGGAGCAAAGGCCGTGTATATGATTTGTGATGATGAGTCTCAAAAATCACAGTAGTGGACACCTCTGGAGTAGCCATCTCTATATTAAGTTTGTGAGCCCCCCTTTGCAAGACGTCCAGATACGTGTTGACGTCGTCAAGCGGGGAAGCTCTTGAGCGAGGGCTGTCTGCCAGCGTTGGAGAGTAATCACCTTTAGAAGATCTAGATGAAGATGAAGAGGAGGATGATGGAGTTCTTCTTCTCCTGTGGTGAGAATGCTCCTTCCTCACTGGTGATCTCCTAGGTCGTTCCTCCCTTCGAGGAGAACGTGATTTCCTCCGATGCACTGGAGATCTCGATCTCTCAGTCGTACCTCCTTTCTCGGTGTTCGAGATCTGGGTTGTTCCCTCCTTGGTGATCGGGAGACCCTGGGGGTATGCGATCTGTCCGCTCTTCTCTCTCGTGAGCGTGATCGGTGAATGGCAGGACTCTGTCCATCTACCTCTTCTGCCAGCTGCTGAAGAGGGGACCTGTGGACTGGACTCAAGTACCTTTGTAGTCTCTCTGTTGCACCAGAATCCTTCCATTTACTCAACGGACCATACCATCTTGGCGAGAGTCTTGCCTGTGTGATGTACCGCCGCTGGGTACTCTTTTGCACAGGACTCCTATCCTAGAAGAGGACCTCGATGAACCAGAGGCACTTAAGGAGGAATGATGAGAAGCAGATTGCGTCACTAGGACTGTCGAAGGCACTGAAGGAGATCTCCGTCTCACCGGTGTTGGAGGACGTCTCAAAAGCCTTTCCCTCGACGTCGAACGCCTCTGCGGCGTCGACGGAGTGATAACCTTCGACGCTGAATGCTTCGGCGTTGACCTGTGGTCCCTCGACGTCGATCGGCGATGATGAGCCGACGACGGAGTCTTCTCCCTTGACGTCGAACGGCGATGCCCTGCCGTCGACGGAGGTCTCAACATCGAACGGCGTTGCCCTGCCGTCGACGGAGGTCTCGACGTCGACCGACCTTGGCCTGTCGGCGACGGAGATGTCAATCGACGTTGTCCTGTCGTCGACGATGCCCTCGACGTTGACCTGACATGCGACGTCGAGCGCCGACGTGCCGTCAATGACGATCCCTTCCTCGACGGCGAGCGTCCGAGGGGGCTCTTACTCCTCGACGCCGAGCGCCTCCGTGGAGACGTCGGCGGAGGTGTCACACTCTTAGAAGCCTGTCGACGTTGAGACGACGGCGGGTGTGATCTGTGCCTCGACGCCGATCGTCGCCTGGTTGACGACGGCGGAGGTGATTCAAATCTTGACGTCGATCTTCTCGTCGACGGCGATCTCGTGGCTTCTCTCGATGCCGATCTTCGCCTAGTTGACGACGGCGGAGCTTTCTTCGTCGTCGGTGAACTTCTCGACGACGACTCCCTCATCGACGCCGGTCCCGACGTCGACGGAGCTTTTTCTCTCGCAATGTCTATCAGATGCCGTTTTTTCAGCGCCGAGCCCGGTGCTGAGGTTGATGGACGCTCTGACTTGCCTTTGGAGGGAGTTCTGGGTCTCTTTGAACTCTTCCTCTCTGTAGATCTTCCTCTCATGGATCTCTGGGCCAGACCAAAGAGCCTGTTCCTCTCTCTGTCTCTAAGAGTCCTGTCAGACAGATTTTTACAATGTGAACAGTCTTTAGGATCATGATCCTCTGGCAAACATAAAATACAGACCTCATGAGAGTATGTTTTTGCCTTCTTGTGGCCACAAGAAGGGCAATCATCAAATAATGAGGGCATCCTGACAGGAAAACCTCACAAAAAATCGACTGCTAAGCAGCTATTTACTTGACCCTGTTGTTAAAAGTCAAAGTAACTCAAAAAAATTTTCTATAGAAGCTTTTCTGACTGAAAAAGGCAGAAAAGTGTGGAGCTGTGTATCCAGGGTCCTTCCTGAAGGAGCCGGAAAGAACGACTGACCTAACTGTAACCCCTGAGGCATGATGGGAAGCTGGGGGCAGAGTTGCCTTAAAGGCACGGCGTCAGTTTTGGTACATTCAGCTACAGGTTAGCTTTTCAGTCTTTTTAGACTGGGGATTTGCAATGCAGCCTGGGAGCTGTATATGCTTACAGTGTGTTATGAGAATTTCTACTGTTTTCTAAGCATTAAAACAGTTTCTAAACAAGCATTGGTGTTGTTTCTCATGTTTCTAATGCAAAATACACTGTATGGTGGAAATTCTTCACGGCATATTCCAGCTCTATTGTTTTATTTGGCTGCAATTGCTTATTTTTATATATATATATATATATATATTTATATATATATGTCTATATATATGTGGGGCACATATAATATATTGTTTCCGGGGTCCCGCGCATGGGCGGGAATATTCTAATGCTTATGACTATTGATGAGGATCCCCTGGAAGAGAAAGCTTGTTCTAGAATGTGAACAACTCAGGGAGCAAAATGGTAAAGTGCGGCAGCTTCAAAATCGGCTCAGGATGAGGAACCTCCGTTCAAGATTGGGTGGGAGGCCTCAGGTCCAAGAGTGCTGATACACGGAATCTCATGCGCTCAGGGTCGCCGCCGGCTCGGCCGGCCCGGCCGGATGAAGAAGGCACAAAGTGTTCACAATTCTACGGGGTAAATTCAGGGTAGTCCTCCAGGAATGGGTACAGAATCCCGGGCGCCAAAAGCAGGTTACAGCGTCCATCGCGTCAAAGATAAACAGCGGCGTAGAGTGCATTAACAGAGTGCAGTGAGGTAGAGTGCAGTGGCTTGGAGCAGAGCACAGCAGTTCAGAGTAGAGTAGATTGCAGTGAAGAACAAGTTACTTACCTTCAGTAACGCACTATCTGGTAGAGACAATACCTAGCTGCAGCTTTCCTACCTTTGAATCTCCCAGCTGTCAGACTTGATGCGGAAACTTTTTCATGAGCGGTACTCCTGCGAGGGGTCAGGTGGCTTTGTTAATTTTCTGTGTGGCGTGGTCGGCGCCCATAGTGACGTCACGGTATATATGCGCCACCCAAGCGCATGGACGTCAGTTACTTTTCATGCCTTTCCATGCCAGAAGCGTACAGCCATGAAGTGAACTGACTAGTGTGTGTCCGAACTAGGGCCCTCAAAGGGGAGCAACCGTCGTCCTAAAAATTTGCCCGGAGTAGGGGAAGCAAGGGTAGGTCTGTAAGGAAGCTACAGATAGATATGGTCTCTACCAGATGTGTTACCAAAGGTAAGTAGCTTGTTAATCTGGTAGAGACTTTTAGCTGCAGATTCGTTACCTTTGAATAGATACCAAAACCATACCATTCTGGTGATGGGCTGAGGACACACTGACCATACTAAGAAGTCTTGCAGGACCAAATGGGCAAAATGCCCATCTCTGCGGACCTTACGAGCGAGTTACTTTCGATATCGATGTATCTGTAACAGATATGTAATTATAGATTCTTACCTGTAGAAATTACCCCCAGGTGTCTGACTGGATCCGGAGAATTTTTTCGTAGCAGTACCACTACGCCTCGGTAGGTGGCGTCGGTCGAATCAGCGTCCAGCGTCGTCGGGATGACGTTGCTGTGTCTACTCAAGACGCTGACGCTGCCCCTGCACGCTGACGTCAGTTCTGACACGACTTTCATGCCAGAAGCGCAGAGCCATGCAAGACACTGACCACTGGTGCACATAACTAGGGCCCTGTAAGTTAGTCCCTGCCCCAGAAGGCAGTTCACAGAGCGGGGCGGATGGTGTGGCGGAAAGGAATCTATAACTACATGCGCCTCTTACAGATACATCATTACCGAAGGTAAGTAACTTGTTCATCTGAAAGAGACTGTAGTTATAGATTCCTTACCTTTAGAAAAGATACCGCACCAATGCAAACCCCGGAGGTGGGTCTGTGAACTAAGCTCACACTAGGAAGTCCAGGAGAACAGAATGGCCGAAAAATCTGTCACTCCGAACTTGGCTAACCAGGCAGTGATGTTTTGTGAATGTGTGCAGGGATGCCCACGTGGCTGCCTGGCAGATGTCAATCAGCAGAACTCCACGTCCCAAAGCAGTAGTGGCTCCCCTCGCCCTGGTAGAGTAGGCGCGCAGTCCCACTGGAGGTTCCTTCTTCACCAAACAATGGCAGATTTTGATGCATAGGACTGCCCATCGAGAGAAGGTATGTTTGTGCACAGCCTGATCTTATTTACGCCCACATAAGCCATGAAGAGTTGAATGTCTGCCCGGAAATCTTTAGTGCGGTCAAGGTAGAAGGACAGTGCACGTTTTTGATCCAGACGGTGGAGTCTCTCCTCTTCTTTGGAAGGGTGTGTAGGTGGGAAGAAGGTGGGCAATGTGATGGTCTGACCTATGTGGAAAGAAGTAACCACTTTGGGCAGAAAAGAGGGCCTAGTGCGAAGGACAACTTTGTCCACATGAACAGCAAGAAAGGGAGGCTTGGAAGACAGAGCCTGAAGCTCACTCAACCTGCGAGCAAATGGGATGGCAAGCAGGAAAGAGTTCTTCAAAGTGAGAAGACAAAGAGGACAATTATGTATGGCTCAAAAGGAGCACACAAGGTAAGTAAGGACAAGATTCAAGTCCCATTGGGGCATTACGAAAGGAGGATGAGGAAATAGATGAGTAATGCCCTTTAGAAACCTATTTACAATCAGGGACTTGAAAAGAGAACGCTGATCAGGAAGGTGAAGAAAGGCAGAGATGGCCGAAAGGTAGCCTTTAAGAGTGACCAGAGCAGAGTCCTGCTGGGCCAAAGATACAATGAAGAGGAAAACCCCTGAAAGAGGACAGAAATTGGATCCACAGCCTTTGCTGTGCACCATGCCAAAAACTGGTTTCATCTACAGGCATATGCCGTTTTAGTGGAGGGACATCTAGCTGCCTATATGATGTTACAGACTTAGGGGGGAAGGTTGAAAGCTGTCAACTGTCGCCGCTCAATCTCCAAGCAAGGAGGTGGAGGCTGGACAGGTTCGGGTGGAGTACCGTCCCCTTCTGCTGCAACAGAAGATCCTCCCAAAGAGGCAGTCTGATCGGAGGATCGATGACCATACGCAAGAGCTCGGGGTACCAGACTCTTCGTGCCCAGTCCGGAGCCAGCACTCTGGGTAGAAGTGGTACACGCGGAAAGGCGTACAGGAGTCCGCAATTTCACTCGCAACAAAAAGCGTAGCCGAGCGAATGCCTTCTAGGTAACTCCAACGAGCAGAACTGCTGACATTGTGCATTCTCTCCGGTGGCAAACAGATCTAACCAAGGCTCTCCCCACTGCTGAAAGAGCCCTTGCACCACCTCAGAGTGAAGACGTAATTCGTGATCCATCATGCACCGGCGGCTGAGTTCGTTTGCCCTGGCGTTCAAGGAACCTGCCAGGTGTTGAACCACAAGGGAAATGCCCTGATGTTCCAGCCACGTTCAAAGGCAAAGAGCTTCTTGACATAGCGTCCACAACCCCACCCCACCCCACAGTGTATGTTGCAGTACCACATGGTGGTGGTGAAGTCCATGAACACCTGCACTAGTCTCCCTTTGACAGAAGGAAGGAATACCTTCAGTGCAAGATGGATCGTCCAGTGCCCCAAAAAGGTTGCTGTAGAGCCCGGACTCCTCTAGAGACCATAGACCCCTGATCTCCCCCTCTCCCATGAGGCCGCCTCATCCCAGGAGTGACGCATCTGTCACCACTGTGACTTGGTTGAGGAAGGGAGTGGGATCTACCGTTGACTCAATCCTGGTTCAAGAGCATACACTGCAATTGACGTGCAGCCCCCTCCGAGATCTGGACAACATCGGACAGATTCCCCTGACGCTGCGCCCACTTGAACTTCAGCTGCAGGGCCTGCATATGTCATCTGGCATGATCCATCAGCAGGGTGCAGGAGGCCATGAGGCCCAGCAGCCTCAGGGTCATTCTTACCAAAAACCGGGATAGAGGCTGAAACATCGGTTTCATAGCACGAATATTCCGGACTCGCTGCTCGGGAGGATAAGCCAAAAACTATGCTGCATCCAGAATTGCTCCGATGAAAAGGAGCTTCTGAGAGAGGGTCAGGTGTGACTTAGGCACGTTTATGGAGAACCCCAGCGAATGCAGGAGGTCGGCTGTAGTCTGGAGGTGGGAGACAACAGCCTGGGGCAAACCCGCCTTCAACAGCCAGTCATCGAGATAGAGGAAGACTGGAAACGCTGATCTGCGCAGATTAGCTGCAACCACCGCCATCACTTTCGTGAACACCCAAGGGGCACTAGTAAGGCCAAAAGGGGAGCACGGCAAACTGTAAATGCTTGTGGCCTACCGAGAACCATTGGTAACGCCTGTGGGCTGGCAGGAAGGGTATGTGAAATAATCATCCTGTTAGTCCAGCGCCACCATCCAGTCTCCAAGGTCGAGGGCAGACAGGACCTGAGCCAAGGTTAGCATTTTGAACTTCTCCTTCCGGATGAAGCGGTTGAGGGCCCTGAGGTCTAAGATAGGATGCAGGCCTTTTTCCTTCTTGGGTACCAGAAAGTAGTGGGAATAGCAACCACCACCCACTTCTGGCACAGGGGCCCGTTCAATAGCTCCCTTGGCCAAGAGAGCTGCAACTTCCTGGCGCAGAAGGGCCAAGTGATCCTCCAACATGCGATGGAGTGCTGGTGGCCTGGAGGGGGGGGGGGGTAGCCCCTTTGGACTATTTGCAAAACCCACCTGTCCGATGTGATGTTTTGCCAGTGGGGGAAGTGATGGCTAATCCTGCCACTCACTGGCCTCTGGAGGCCCGGAATGGTCGGACTAGGAAGGTTTGGAGGCTGCTGCAGGGGGGGTATGGGTGGAGTGGCCCACCCGCTGACCACCAGACCCGCGTCGCTGGGTTCCACGTCCGCAGGCACGCATAGACTGGGTAGCTTGCGTGGCCCTGTGGCTCGACTGGGTGGAACATGGTGGGACACCCCTTCTGTAGCCATGAAAGGGACAAAAGGCAGGCTGCTTGGGGTGAGAGGGTGCAGCGAGGCACAAGGATCTGGCAGTAGCCCTAGATTCCTTGAAGCGCTGAGTCCACCTTGTCACCGAACAGGCGATGGCCGTCACAGGGCATGCCCAAAAGGGAGGATTGGACATCCCCAAAAAAACAGACATCCCAACCAGGCGTAGCGTCTCAGGGCTACTGACGTGGGAACCATTCTGCCCAGAGAGTCAGCGGTATCCAGCCCACACCGGATGGTTAACTTCACTGCGTTTCGATCCTCAGCAACTGCGTGGGTGAGCACGGCCTGAGCCTCCCCCGGGCACTGTGGCAGCATTTGAGCAACCGTATCCCATGTGGTATGGGTACAATGGCCCAAGAGTCATGCAGTGTTCACCCTAAGCTGGCGGATGAATACACCATCTTCCCAAGGTGGTCCAGCTTCTTGGATTCCCTATCTGCGGGAGCAGTAGGGAATGCGCCTTTAAAGGACGAGGCTTGGACCACCAAGCTTTCAGGGGTTGGGTGTTGGGAGAGGAAAAGTGGGTCGCCCGGGTCCGGGTGGCGGCATCGGGCAATCATCCTGTCCACAGGAGCCCCTGTGCTGGGCTTGGACCAAGTGCCCAGAAGGATGTCAGTGAGGGGTTCATTAAAAGGCAGCAGGGGCTCTGAAGAGGCCGCTGCCGGCTTAAGCACCTCTGTCAGGAGGTTAGTCCTTCCTGCCAACGTAGGAAGCTCGAGACCCAAGGCTTCAGCTGCCCTACGCAACCTCACTGCTTATGAAGCCCCCTCCTCCTTAGCCACGGTAGGGAGTGAGAGCACGCCAAGGTCTGGGGAGGTATCCACACCACAGGCATCATCCAACTCTTCTCGCCACTCCTGCTCTTCAAGCTGGTCAGCTAACGGGGGCAAAGACCCCTCCAAGTCCTCCTCACCCTCCTCAGGTTGCCATTCAGGGCGATAGGGAATGCCAGGTATTAACAGCGGTACAAACGTACCCTTCGGCGCTGGTACCAACGCCGGGCGACGTCGGTCCGGCACCGGGTCCAAGTCGGGGGTGAGGCCGGGATTGACGCCAGTTGGTGGCACAACCAGTGTCGGGGGTGTCCTCACTGGAATCAGTGCCGGGGAAGGTACCATGAGGTCGACCAGTGCCGATACGGATCCAGGCCTCGATCCTCGGGGGCCCTCCGGCGGCGGCATCAAAGGCCCAGGGTCCCCAGCTGAGTCCATGGGGCCAGAAGGCACACTTGCAGAGTTGAGCTGGGATGGGGACACTCCGGCTCTAGGAAAGTGAGTGAAGCGCGGAGCCGTCCAGGGAGCGGCCTCCAAAGATGGAGCGGGAGAGCAACGACATTCCGGATCCCGCGTCACATTGGCCGACGGACAGGGAGAAGAGCGACGATGCTTCTTTGCCTCTTGTGCTTCGCCTTACCCAAGGAGTGCGAAGACTTCGAGAAGGAGTGCGAAGACTTCGAGGACGAGTGGATTTGGCTCCGCAATAGGTCCTGATCCCTACCTCTTGAACAACGCAGAGGGGACTATCGGGCTCCAATAGCTTTCGGGAGCGCTCCCGCAAAGACTTCGGATCGTGGTCGCGCTCCAGGCACCAGAGGCACACGAGGTGCGGATCGGATACTGACATCAGCTTGTGACAGGTCACAGGGCTTGAAGCAGGTTCAAGATGGGACATCCCCTGTGCAAAAAAAAGTTTGACAATAGTCGAAATCGTTTAGTCAAAAAATGACTGATTTGCGCTGGCTGGGTTGGCAAAAGAAAGAACTTATGTCAGCGTGCAGGGGCGGTCTTCTAAGTAGACACCGTGACGTCATCCCGGAGACCACGACTCTACGATGGACGCAGAGTCGACCGACGCCACCTGACAAAGCGAAGTGGTCAGTTTCTTAACTGCCTGACCTTTTTAAGCTCCTACATAGCCCACAAAGAGTTGGTTGTCTACACTGAACTCTTTTGTTCGGTCAAGGTAGAACAAAAACACATTTTTTTTTTGGTCCAGACGGTGGAGCCGCTCCTCCTCTTTAGAGGGATATGGAGGAACATAAAAGGCAAACAGGGTGACAGATAGTTACAAATGGAAGGCGGTGACAACTTTAGGCAGGAAAGAGGCCCGGGTGCGAAGCAACACCTGGTCCAAGAATACCAAAAGCTAGGGAGACTTGGATGATGAAGCCCGCAGCTCACTCACCCTCCGGGCAGATAGTAGAAAAGCAGTATTGATGGTAAGCAGCCAGAGGGGACAATTGTGCAGCGGCTCAAAGGGAGAATGTAGGAAGGTAGATCCCTGACTATGGTTGACACCCAACTTTTTGCCTGGTGTTTTGCTGGTTTTCTGACTTAGTTGACCTGGGGCACTGCTATTCAGGACCCCAGGCCCACTGCTCTCTCTGTTAAAATGGATTCCATGTACCCTAGGTACATATCTGATTGGATACTGAGTCACCTTATCAGCCCCTGTACAGTATACCTTAGGTATCCAGGGCATAGGTGTACCCAGGGCCAACCAGGGGCTGAAGCATGTATTATGCCACCCCTGGCTGGCCATCCAAAACTGACACAACTAGCTGCTTGACAGCTGGGGCAAGGTGGTGTAATCACCCTTTGCTTTAGATATAGTATACCTATATCTAAACCTAAAATGGGCACACAGATCTCCTATCAGTCACTCCTATGGCAGGCCTTAACAATCCTGGAGGCAGAGTGCTTGGAATCGTGTGAGATAGTGCTCTGGCATGAGCTGAGCCTGCCTGCGGCCTTCGGGATCTATCCCTTAGCCGTTTCCATGATAGCGTCAGACCATATACTCTTAAGTGCCTTATAATCCTCGCGGTTATGGTAACTTTGGTCTGACATTATCTAAACATGTCGTGTAAGGTGTCATACGCTTTGGAATACTACCCCCTCGCCAGTTCTGGCGACGGGGGTAGCATTCCACCCCTCTAGAGGGAGAAGACATGTTGGTAACTGTGAACCCCGGTTAAAGTCAGACATAGCCTCCGCTCCACAAAATGGATGCTGCCACCGAGACACAAGTCTGCCCTCCTGCTGCTGGGAGTCCTTCCAGCAACGGAGGCCTGGACAAAGGGTTTCCTGTCAGGGGCGGTGCTAGCACCATCCCAGACAGGATTTTGTGTATCCCAGGTAGGCAGGGCTGAAAGGAAGGTGACTGCAAGTGGCACCCCGGTGCTCACTGTGCATATGTCGGCTCAAACCAGTTCCTGGGGCACACCAGCCCCTGAGCTGGTGAGAGACCGGACAAAGGAGAGGGGTGTAACCACCCCCTCCTAGTCCCACCCATAGGGCAGGACTTAGTCGCGTGCCAGCCCCTTTTCTTAGGATAAAGGTAGGAGCAGGCCCCCTTCCCAAATTAGATAATCTTGAATCTTGAAACTACTTTCCACGAAAGGAACTCTTGACTCTTCTGAAGACTCTCCCTTGTGGCTAAGGAGTAGCCACCCTGCACCAGCAGGCACCATCGAAGCTCTTGCGGTTTGCTGTAAGTCCATCCTCCGGATCAAGACTGCCCAGCTCGACGAGACCCGGATTCCCTGCCATCTCTGACCTCTACCTACATCATCCAGCCCAGCTGAGATTCGTGGGTGTGACGAGACCCGTGGGACCGGCCATCTTCAAGACCTGCACGACGCTTCACCAGCACGAGAGACCCTCGAGTAAGTGCATTGGGGTTTGAGAAGCCCTAACCCTGAGCAGCTCCAGCACTGAAGTCCAGCCCCCCAGCATCCACGAGATCTGCGTGGGGCCCTTCTGCTCTTTGCTGCTCACCGCGTTGTCCGGCCACTTGCCTGCTGGCTTGTAGCCCTCCTGACGACGAACCACGACACTTCCATCGCTGGTCTGGTTGCTCCAGACTGGCCCTAGCTCCCCTCCAACAGAGGAGCACCCCGGACCCTCCTGGTCCACTCCAGACGCCATCTTGAGTCCACCGCGTGGGCTTGCCTTTGCCAAGGCTTGTTGCTCCAATCCTGGTTTCAGCAGCGCCGACAGCAGACACCTTCGTGGGACAGCTCGCACCTCCATCCTGGTCGCCGACAACGCCTTCTGGTCCAAGAGACTGCAGAGCCCAGCGTCGCCCACTCACCTGGTCGAGGTGACTTCATCCGGTGCCATCCTGGTGCCCATCTGATCACTGGCTAGTGATCAAGAACTGAGTCCCCTCTGCTTTCAGGTCATCTTCAACTCCGATCCAGGCTTGGATCCCATCGAACTTCATCACTGGTCGCCTGCCAGCAACTTCTTCTTTCAGGCTCCATAGACTGTAACGAGGATTCCCGACGTCTTTTGAACCCTATGCAGCCGCAGCCCCTGGGCTAGGTAACCTGAGCATTTCGGTGCTCCCACGTAGGTTCACTATCTAAGTGTCCAGATCCTTTTTCGTTTTCAGCCTATCTGGTCGGATTCGTCCGATAACTGTAACTTTACGAAATACTAGTGTCCATAGACTTTGTCCCGCATCCCGCGCGGAGTGCACACTCTGCACCCGATCTCCCTAGGCCTCCTGCTCCTAACCTTAGGGTTCAGTAGTGTAGTCCTAGCGATCCTGAAGCCTCTGGATCTTGTTACCTACCTGCTAGTATTTCGCATTCCACTTTTGTAGTATATGGTTTTTCGTGCCCCTCGGGCATTTGTGTAAATTGTGCAACTTAAAGTATTTTCGTAAGAGTTTTGTATTGTGCTTAGCTCCCTGACTCATAAAGAGTTCAGGGTAGAACTGTTATTAATAAATATCCTATATTTTTATAACAACTTGTGTGGTGTCCTTTCACTTGGTGTTCAAGGGGTATATGTGATGGTAAAACAGCTGGCTTAACACGCCCTCTAGAGTTTAGCCTGAAGACTGCTTGTGTCCATGCTACTAGGATAGCTGGTCTGAAAGGTTGACTTACAACCAATCATCAATAAGGGTTGTTTGGTATGATACAAAGTGATCACTAGAATAGTGAGCACTATATATCAGGCCAACTTCTCACAGAGAACACATGAACTAAGTGAGAACCAGGTTCAGATCCCACTGAGGCATGATGAAGGGTGAAGAGGGATACATATGTACAAGCCCTTTCAGAAACCTATGTACAATAGTGAACTGAAATAAAGAGGGTTTGTCAAACAGCCCCAGGAAAGCAGACAGAGCAGAGAGATAACCTTTGAGAGTGACTATAGCAGAGCTCTGCTGGGGCAAGGCTAAGAATGAAGAGAAGAATATCAGAAAGAGAGGCAGAAAAAGGGTCAATAGACTTTTCTGTACAATATTTTAAAAAATGTTGCCAACTGAAGGCATATACCGTTTTGGTGGAGGGTAGCCTGGCCACCAAGATATCTTTACAGACTTCGTAAAGAAGGTCAAAAGCTATCAACTGTCATGCTCAATCTCCATGCAAGGAAGTAGAGAGGTGACCAGTTCGAGTGGATGACTCTCCATTGCTGCTGCGACAGAAGATCCACCCGAAGGGGCAGCATGATTTGAGGATCAATGCTCATTTGAAGATGCTGGGGATTCCAAACTCTCAGTGCCCAGTCCGGAGCCAAAAGAATGACTTGGGCCCGGTTGTTCTTGATCTTCTTGAGAGCTCTGGGCAGTAGCGGTATGGATGGAAAAGTGTACAGGAGCCCTGAGCTCCATTTGCGACAAATAGCATCTCTGAGCGAAAGCCACCTTGCAAACTCCAAGGTGCAATCCTGCAGACATTTTGCGTTATCTTCAGTGGCGAACAGATCTAATCAAGACTCTCCCCACAGCTCAAAGAGTCCTTGCGCCACATCCGAATGGAGACACCACTTGTGATCCGCTAGTCATCGACGGCTGAGCTTGCCCGCCCTGGCGTTCAGAGAACCTGCCAGGTGTTCAACCAACAGAAACATGCTCTGCTGTTACAGCCATGTCCAGGATATGGTTGGCGGGTGGCATGCCCTTTTGTAGCCATAAAAAAGGGTGAAAGGGAGACTGGGGATGAGGTCTCACCGTGAGGCCCAAGGACTTGGCCGTAGCCCACAAGTCCTTAAACTGCCTCAGCGCTGAGTCTGCCTTCTCTCCAAAGAGATGATTCCCATCAAAGGGCATGTCCATGAGGTTGGCCTGGACATCTGCAAAAAGCCAGGTGTTCTCAGCCAGGTGTGGCGCTGTAAAGCCACCGTTGACGAAACCTCTCTGCCCAGTGAGTCAGTTGTATCCAGATTACACTTAATGGTGAACTTTGCTGCATCCTTCCAATCATTCAGTGCTTGGGAGAGGCTGGCCCGGCCCTACTATGGGACGAGCTGAAGCAGTTGTGCAACTGTTTCCCATAGGGTATGGAAGTAATAGCCCAAAAGGCATGCAGTGTTCACCAATAGCAACCCAAGACTGGGGGAAGATGAGAACATCTTCCAAAGTGTATCCAGCCTCTTAGATTCTCTGTCCGAGGGAGCAGAAGGGAATGCCCTAAGGGAAGTTGAGGCTTGGACTACCAGGCTCTCAGGGGTGAGGTGTTGGCTGAGAAGACTAGGATCACCTGGGGCAGGGCGATAGCGGAGGGCAATTATCCTGTTCAAAGGAGTCCCTGTGCTAGGCTTGGACCAAGTTCCTTGAAAGGACATTAGTCAGTGCTTCATTAAAGGGCAATAAAGGTTCAGATGAGGAAGCTCTAGTCTGAAGCACTTTGGTTAAGAGGTTGGTCATAAAAGCCAGAGAAGGGAGTTCAAAGTCAAGGGCCTCCACTGCCCTCTTCACCATGCATAAGGCGTCCCCTTCTCTGCAGCCCGGTAGGTGGAGAGAGCATACAAGTATCTGGAGAGGTGTCCTCTCTGCTGCTCTCTCTTAGTTCCTCAAATCAGTTCAAAGTCAACTGGTGTTCAAAAGGGTCCGGTGACCCCTTCTACTCTTCCCCGTGCTTCTGTGCTCCACAAAATGCTCAGGCAACGACCTAAAGCCACTGGGCTCTGTTGGCGCCGGATTCAGGGCCACCTGACAGTTCTGACTAGTCACTGGGGATAAGAATGGAGTGGCGCTGGTGGCACCAGGAGCATCATCATCAGGAACAGCACCATAGAAGGTCTCCCGAATTGGATCCATGAGACCCCACCGGAGCAGAAGCTGGAGCCGTCACTGTAGAAGCTGATGGGGCCTCCTCCGAATCTGCAGCGCTCGATGGCGTTCCCGAGGGGTTGGCCTGCTCAAACACTCGCGCATGGCCTTGTACAACTCCCATATTGGAGCAGGTGTCGCTCCCGCTCCCGGAAACGGAGGGAGTAACGGAGTCCGAGCAGGCAACAGTTCTGCGGAACCATGGCTGGAACGTCAAGGTTTCCTGCTTGTTTTGCCAGCTTTTGACGGATGAGATGAAGTTGAAGTCCATTTAGACTTCTTCTCGTGCCTCTTCACCGAGTGTCTAGAGGACCTCAAGTCCCACGAAGAGGACGTGGGGCTCCTGGAGTGATCCTGTGACCTTCTTATTGATAAGGGCTGAGTCCTTCTAGGAGTCGCACTAGATGGCGTCGAGTGCCAGGTCGCAACCAGCTTTAGTAACCGCTCCCTCAAAGCTTTGGTTTGGAGTAGGGTGGTGAAGAGTGTAGTAGTGCAGGGTAGAGTGCAGCAGACTTGAGTGGTGCAGAGTAGAGTGCAGTGGCATAGAGCACATTTAAACAGAGTAGAGTGTCAGAGTGCAGGGTCATTGAGTGGTGCAGAGTAGAGTGGGGTAGAGAACAGTGATGTGGGTACAGTTGGAAAGAGTACAATAGACTGCCGTAGAGTGCATCGACTTGCAATGGTGTAGAGTGACGTAGAGTGCAGTGGCATATATTAGAATGTTGCAGAGTATAGTAGCATAAAAGCAGTGGGGCAAAGTAGTTGGCATAGCAACAGTGGCATAGGGTGCATTGGTTTTGAGTAAAGTGGTGTAGAGTGCAGTGATGTGGAGTAGATTGTTTCAGAATAGAGTGAAGTGGTGGTGGGTGGTGTGCATTGGTATAGAGCAGTGGCGTAGAGAAAAGTGGCTTAGCGTGGATTGCAGTGGCATAGAGTGGAGTGGAGTGGCACAGAGTGCAGTCACAGAGTGGATTGTTTCAGTGTAGAGTGAAATGGCTTAGAGAGGAGCGGTGCAGGATAGAATGGAGTCATATAGAGTGGTGGCGTAGAGTGCAGTGGTGTAGAGGGCAGTGTTGCAGAGTGGAATGGCATTGTGTGCAGTCGCAAAGAGTGCAGTGGTCAATAGTAGAGTGAGGTAGAGTGCACTGTCAGAGTAGAGTGGTGCAGAGTAGAGAGGGGTAAAGTAAAGTGGAGTAGAGCGCAGTGTCAGAGTGCAGTGGTGCACAGAAGATTAGAGTGGCATAGAGTGGTGCAGAAAACAGTACAGTGGCATAGAGTAAAATGGTGTAGAATTCAGTGGCAGAGAGTGCAGTGCTGCAGAGTAGAGGGATGGTAGATTGCAGTGGTGTAGAGTACAGAAACATAGTGCATTGGTGTACAGTAGTTGTAGGAAAGTTGGATATGCCTTTATGGTTACCCCCCCACTTTTTGCCTGGTGTAATGCTGTTTCTGACTAGTCTGACTGGAATTCTGCTAATCAGGACCCCAGTCTCTGAGCTTTCTCCCCTAAATTAGCTATGGTAATCACTTGGGTACACCCCAGATTGCCTCTGGTGCACCCTTTTAAGTCTCTAGTATATGGCAACCTCCGCAAGACCTTCAAGTGGATCCCCCCCGAATTCAGAAAAACTGTCACCCACGCACTCATAACCAGCAGACTGGCCTACGGTAACGCCCTCTACCCCGGAATCAACGAAACCCTGCTACACAAGCTCCAAACCATCCAGGACACCGCAGCAGGCTCGTCCTCAGAACCCCATGACACGAGTACATGACCCAGTACCCACGAGACCTCTACTGGCTCCCCATCAAGAAGAGAGTAACCTGCAAGCTACTCACCCACGCCTACAAATCCCTCCAGATCATCGGACCCAAATACCTCAACAAAAGAGTCTCCTTCCACGTACCCAAAAGGAACCTCCACTCCGCCGACTTCGTCCTGGCAGAGACCCCACGCATCTGCAGAACAAGAGCAGGCGGAAAAGCTTTCTCCTACGTCACAGCAAAGACCTGGAACGAGCTCACCAGTCAACATCAAATGCTTTCCCCCCTCTGCACAACTTCTGGAATAGCCTCAAGACCTGGCTCTTCGACTGATCTGGAGCTGCACCCGCTCCCCCCCCCCCCCCAGGGCCTTGAGACCCTCATGAGTGAGTAGCGCGCTTTACAAACCCCTGATTGATTGATGGTACCAAGATACCCAGGGCATTAGGTACACCAGGGGTCCCCAATGGGTTGAAGCATGGATTAGGCCACCCAAGGGAGACCACTCAAACTGTGACTTAAGGCCTGCCATGGCAGCCTGTGTAAGCTGGTGCTAGCACCACATACGACATATCAGTTTGCTTATATCTGAAGTCACTCTACTTAAAACCTACAAGTCCCCCCTTAGGCAGGCCTTTCAATCCTGATGGCAGCGTACTCGATCCTAAGTGCGAAATTGTCCTGGCATGAGTGGGACACCCCTACAACCTTCGGAGTGCATTCTCCCGGGTTATAGGTGCATTAGCCATTAGGATATATATAGTGGCCATGCGTCATTATAAGATGACCAACTTTAAACTGGCTGAATCGAACCTGGTCATGTTTGGTATCAAACATGTTTGAATCATACCCCACACTGTAACCAATGTGGGAGGTATTATTTCATGCACCATAATGCTCCTACGGGAGGCCCTCAGGGCTCGGAGTACCAGTAGACCAGAAACGGAAAGCAAGCAAGGGCTGATGCCAACCTGATACATGTTTCTGCCCTCCTGCTGCTGAGCCACGATAGAGCTAGGAAAGGTAGAACAATAGATATCCTGTCGCAGGGAGGTGTGACCATCTCCCAGACAGGGTTTAGTGTATTGGGGCAGGGTGGAGGTTCTTGCCAGCACCACTGAGACTGCTTAAAGGGCACATTTGGTGCCCTACTTGCATATTCCAGTTAAAAACCAGTTCAGGGAGCTGTTGGCTCCCACTCTGGTGTGAAACTGGACAAAGGACATGGGAGCATCCTCCTGCTGACCAGCCCCTCTGCTGGGAGGGACCCCTGGATTGGCCCAACCCTTTCCTTAGGGCATTTAAAGGATTACATGTGGGTGGGTCCTTCGATTCATCGTGGGATTCAATTCTGATTCACCTCCGCGACATCGTCAACTGTCTGGAAACTCGGACGGCGTCTTACTGACCATGTCGGACTAACCACATTGAACTTCACTCTAGGAACAGAGACTGGAACTGCGAAGACCTCAACTGCTTCAGGTTTCCACGTCCTGCAAAGTCTGCTGAAATGTAAGTGTCTATGCTCCATACAGGTCCCTCACAGGGCCTGTGGACATCTACGACCTCTGAAGGAATGTCCCTTGGAGTGAAGGAGTCACTCTCCTGCATCTGCAGGCACCGCAATGTTACTGACCGGTTAGCTGATCCTGGGATCCTACGGACTCCATACATAAATAACCTGATTTCACAGAACAATACAAACTTTCAATGTTACTTTAATCCCAAGAAAAGGGGCTGTTTAGTAGTATATCTGACTCAGGAGGCGGTTGATGCCAAGACTACTGGTAAAGCGGCTGACTGGTGGCTGCAATTTACCGGATGGGGAAACATGGTTAAAATTTGCTTTTGTTCCCCTGTGTTAGTGGGTTGCTGGTAGGAGTCCACTGGGCAACCACTTGATTGTTTTTGAAGCATCAGCAAGGTGGAAATGCGTCCCCGAGCCGTGATGAAATTGCCAACAATTTGCAAGGTAATGAAACATGTTGGCCGTTCCAATTAAGATTGTCTAAACATGCAGTTCTTTTTAATCTGAGTGCGGTCACTGTAGGAAGTAAAGTATGTATAACTAGAAGTCAGCCACAACTCATTTTAGCTTGGAAAAGTGTTTTCTTTTTGGTACGTTTGGGGTCCAGATGGCTGATATAATCATCGACACCCTACTTTTCTCACACAATCTTAAGATTTGGGCATACATTTCTCACTTTCCCTTTTCTGTTTTGGTCATGAAAGTTACTGACGATGACAATCTGAGCCAACTGATGAGTACCAACCAGTAGCCCCTTGTGTGATGCTCACGTGAGGTACTTTCTGACCTCTTTTTTTATGTGAGTATGTGCAAGGAGTGTTGACAAACTCTAAACGTTTAGAAAGAAGAACACTTGGTGTTGGGCACGACTGATAAATAAGCGGAGCCTGACCTAGGGTCAGATATATTACAAAACCGCCACTTTTCTTGGGACTAAAATAACATTGAAAGTTTGTAGTGTTCTATGTAATCAGGTAATATGTGTATGAATCAGTGAGTGGAGGGCAACCTGACTACTATCCCTCTGTTACTCGACTTTATTTGATGACAACTCCAACAGATTCAGCTCCCTCGAGGCCTGCACTGTCTTCAGACCTAGTCTGTAGTCAGTATTCCTCGTCCGCACTGCTAGAACTGAGTCCCTGTGCACCAGATCAGGTGGACGCTGCTATGGCTGGCGACTCTTGTGTCCAGAGATCCTCGGGTACTCTTCAAGGGACTTCTTTGATTCCAGTGAGCTCCCCTGATTGCCCAGGGCCTCCTCCAACTTCCCTGGTTGTGGCGAGTCACCTGGACCTTGCTGGTCCTACCTCTGCACCTTTTTTGCTTGCCACGTTGTTTACGGTTGCCAAGGCTTGTTGGTGCTCCCGATAGACACCGATCCTTCAGCTCTCGTAATCCAGCGTGGAACAGTTCCTGAACGGCTCCTGGTCTTCAACAGCGTCGCCTGGTCCACACAGCTGAAGCTCCAAGGTCATTGTCAACTCTCCTGACATCAGTGGCCATTTGTCTTCCGTGCCTCCTGGTCACTCCTGAGTGGCATAGACTCTGTCCAGTCTGCTTGCAGGTACTTCTCAACGTAAATCCACTTTTGGGTTCCCCCGGTCACTTTCACCTTCTTCTCCAACAGCATCATCCTGAAGTTCTCCATTGCGCTTGACTGCGGTTTCCAATGCCACTTCACACCTATGCACCTGGCTTCCCTGGTGTAGGTATCCTGGTTCCCAGGGTATTCACGGGGGGGTGTCTCTTCAAACTTCTGTCTTCCACAGGGTATCTTCAGGGTCCACTGGGAAGAGTCCTACTTTAAGATTACAACACGACTTACCCATTGACTTGAATAGAGCATGCAGTAGTGTTCCCACTCTGCACACAACCTCTGTGGGGTTTCTGGGTAGTTACCTCGGGAGGTTCCTTGGGTCCCCAGCATTTCTATGTCCTCTGTGTGCATTGTGATATATCTCCGGGTAGGAGATAATGAAAGTGTTAGTGAGTGTCTTATAATAAATACATATTTTTATATATACACTGAGTGTTTTTTTTTTACTTAACCTATATCAATAAAATTAAGATATTGTAAAACAAGCTGCTTTACACTCCTAGACTAAGCCAGAAGGCTGCCCTCCAGAGCTACCACTTGGAGAGCTTTCTAAGGTTGTCTAAAACAACTAAAATCACCATAAGTGCTATCAAGATTAGCGATGTACAGTGCATTAGTGCAAAGTAGATTGACATGGAGTGCCGTGGCATAAAGAGAATTGGTTCTGTGTATAAAGGTGCAGAGTGCATAGGTGTAGAGTGCAGTGGAGTAGAGAGCATTGGTTTTGAGTAAAGTGGCGTAGAGTGCAGTGGTGTGGAGAGGCGCAGAGTGCAATAGAGTGGCAAAGACGGCAGTGGCAAAATAGCCTTTTCAGAGTAGAGTGAAGTGGCTTAGAGGGCAGTGGTATAATGTAGTGTTGCAGAGTAGAATAGAGAGGCGTAGAGTTTAGTGGTGCAGAGTGATTTGGTGCAGTGTAGTAAGGTGTAGAGTACATTGGTTTTGACTAAAGTGGTTTTAGAGTGCATTGGCGTTGAGTGCAGTGTTGCAGAGTAGGGGGGTAGAGTAGAGTGGTGTGTTGTAGTGTGCAGCGGTACTTAATAGAGTAGTGTTGGATAGAGTGCATTGGTATACAGTAGAGTGGTGTGGTGTAGAGCATAGAGGCGAGGAGTGGTGCAGAGAAGAGCGCAGTGGAGTTGCGTAGTGTGGGGTGGAGTGGTGCAGAGAAGAGTGCAGTAGTGCAGAGTGGAGTGGAGTATGCATGGTATGTAGTGCACCTCCATTACTGACAACTAATCTTCACTTGAAATTACAATTACATACAGTTTTACTGATTAAAGAATACAGTGCACAAATGATGTGTGGAAATGTCATGACACAATGTATTGATTTGATCGTTACCACAGTTCATTTACAGACATTTAAATTTGGCTGTGTGCTAGTGAAAAAATAACATCTGTGAAGCCTTCCTCAAGCAGATCCCCACTAGCCATGCATGATTGTCACATCATTTTTCTCACTCTGAAGGCATAAAAATCAAAATAAACACCAAGCTCCCTCGAAGATACAGCCTGATACTTTTCCTCTGTCTTAGACTGCAGAGCAAATGTGACAAGATAAACCAAGATTTAAAGACCTGTTTACAGAAAGCAAATTTGTGAAAGAATATAGTAAACAATGTTTGTGCAATGGGAGGGCTGAACTCTACCTGGACAGCCTAAAGCAAATCAAGACATCAAATAGAAAGCCAGAAACTTTTTGTTACAAATCACAAAGCCAATGGTAGCAACCTACAGGAGGAATGCATTCATATGTCAACTTTCTGAATGCCCCTAACATGTCTTTAGCAAACCAGACATTTGAGCTGGCTGGTAGACTGCAACCTAAAAATGAACATTTATTACTTATTTGTTACTTGTTTGCTTATGTCTGAGTCCCCTCCGAGCAGTTTTAAAGTGAAGTGTAGGGATGTGTACGAAAACAAGATCACTTTAGGAGTCACTACAGAAGTTCAGTTGGGAGGTGCAGGTGTAAAGATTTGTCTTACTGCCCATACGTTACTTGCCTTTAACAAACATTATTGCCACTCTGCCTCATAAAGCTGTGGTCCTTACTTCCGGGGTATATTATTGAAGGGCAAAATTGCAGTATGGAATGCGAAGATTGGCTGAATCAGTCAGGATGCTGGCACTAAAAATTAGTGAAAGTCTGTGATGTAGGGTCAGCGACGAGATAGGAAGCAGACAGACATTGGGCTTATTTTTTCTATTTAGCGCAAGGTTAGGTGGATGGGTACTAACAGCCTTATTAGCTACATACTGTCATGTGTTAACAGCTATTAACAAACCTTCTTTCTTAGCTATGCATTGTTATCTTAAACTGGTGGCCCATAAATGGGGGGGAAGGCAGTTAATAGTGGTTTTCGGCCCTATCGATGGTGTCCACTATTGTTAAACTCCTGATTAGAGATCTGTACCACCTAATTAGAACACTGACAAGCTAGGGTCTTTCTTGACGACAAAGGGCATACAATAAGGCTTTCAATAATATAGATCTTTATTAAGACAAAAAGGAACAGGCTAAGTAAGGTAAGATGAAATACAGGTTACTGAAACACACGTAAGGAGCAGTAAGCCAGTGTCATCTCAAGGATTTTGGGGGCCGTGGGGAAGACATATGTTGGACGCCCTTTTTAGGAACAACGTTGACATTTATTAAACAATTTCCTGCTAATTCAACACTGCGTAATTCTAAACTATACTGAATTATACATAAAACTTTCAGCAACTGGGTCAAATAAAAATAATTGAAATTGGTCTTGCATGGGACCACAAAGACCCTTAAGATTAGACTAGGTATAGAAACATATGAAGATGTATAGGCAGGTAGAGAGAGGGAGAGTTGTTTAGATAATGACATAGAGATAGTAGAAAGAGGTAAAACAGTATTTGTCCTTTCCCAGGGTGCCCTTTGTAAGGTGGGGGCCCTGAGCAATTGCCCACTTTGTCCATGCCTTAAAACGTCTCTGGACATTGCCAAATACCCTCAGTTATAGAACATTACCAAATGTCTATTCTAATACCCCAAGGGCAAAAAAGGGTGATGCCAGTTGGGTATCTTTTCTTGCCACACACCATATTATAGCCCTTCAGGAAACGTGGGAGGCTAATGAAACCTACTATTTGGATGGGTTTATATCCTTTTTGTAAACTCGCTACACCATCTAGCATGGGTAGAGCAAGGGGGGGGGGCTTTTATTGATGATGAACCTTAAGTTGGCTTACAAACGAACGTTGATTGAATCATGTTCTCCCCATATCCTAGTAGTGGAGCTGACAGGGAAGAACATGCCAACTTTTCTAGTGGTTCATTTTTACAAGTCTTTCACTAGAACTGACGAGTTAGAGCATGTTAGAGCTCTTACTGTTCTTTTGGGAAATTACAGTGACAGTACTGATACACACTATGACACATTAGTCCTGGGTGATTTTAATATTCATACTTGCCCTACCAATTGCTTAGAACGGCTGGAAGAGGATCATGGCACTCAGGGGCTAACCCACTTTGAACATACCTTATCCGGCATGTTTTTAGAAAGTTTTTTATCAACCCATAATTTGATTTGCCCTGTGCAGTCGGACCGGATAGCTCCCATACCCACTTGTGTTGGTCATGGCCGTCACAGTATAATTGATTATATTCTGGTTTATTCTTCGCTGATGTTGACACTAGGCACATTAAGTGTAACAAAAAATTGTCTTAGTGATCATAATCCACTAGATTTGGACCTTAATACACATGCTGTAAATGATGGTAGGACCATGACTCAACTTACTAATGCCAATACCGTGCCTATAGATCAAGCACGCAGATTGAGGTGGGATCGGATTACCCCTGACAGTTTTATGAACAGTCTAATTACTAATTGTGCGCAGGAGTTTGAAATCAGTTCAGACCAGGACTCCCAACCACTATTGGTCCTTGATGCCTTTGACCGAATCACAAAGCAGGTTGCCTTGAATTTTACTGTATCCTCTAGACCATGGCCCGTTAAATTTAAAAAATGGTTTGATGAAACTTGTATGAATACCCATAAGGAACTCATGCAGGAACTTAAGCAAAAACCTAGGGTAGCGTCGCAGGTTAAAAATGTAAGGAGGGCGTATAAATTAGTAGTGGAAAGTCAGAAAAGGCAATTAAGGGAGATGGCGTGGGAGGAGATTAGTCAGGCCAGTGTGCTGGCCAAGAGCTCTATATTCTGGTCTGTTGTAAATAGCCCATTGTTTGACGATTCATCAAACTCTAGTAAAGACTGTTTAGTCCCTGCAGAGAGGTGGGTGCAACACATTGGGAAAGTGTACAGCGATGTGACCTTCGGGACCCCCGCAGGGAGATTAGTTAGTGATCGCATATGCCGCCCTCTTGTCTTTACCATTGACAAAGTCATTAAAGCGATCACGTCAACTCTAAGGGGGGAAAGCCCGAGGTCCCGATGGAGTACCGGCTGACGTCTATAAGACAGATCCTAATTTATGGGCTAAGATTTTAACTCATATTTAAGATATGAATTCAGCAGCCCACATGCCTCGAACCGTAAATTATGGGCTAAGATGTTAACTCATATTTTTAATGCAGCCTGCCTGTCCAGTTTTCCTCTGTCCTGGGCCAAGGCGGTTATTATTCCGATCTGTAAGAAGGGAGCAAGGGACGATCCGGCTTGCTATAGGCCCATCTCGCTCCTTGACTCCGGGGCCAAAATCATGGGGAAAGTCGTCCTGGCATGACTAACAGAGTGGCTCGATCAAGCAAGTATAGTTTCCGATCTCCAGTATGGATTTAGGCAGGGGAAAGGTACGCTGGACCAATGCCTTAATCTCCATTTGGTGATAGGGAAGTATACAGTTGCAAAGCGCGGGGACCTCCACCTGGCCTTTATGGACCTAACCTCGGCTTTTGATCTTGTTAATAGATCAAAACTCTGGGCGATCCTCCAAGATATAGGGCTAGATGTTGATTTGATTTCATTTTTGGCAGCGATCCATGAAAATTCAACAGCGGCTGTGCATTTTAACGAAGATGGTAGCCTGACTGATTCATGGGCAGTCAAAAGAGGGGTCCGGCAGGGGTGCATCTTGGCCCCCTTGCTGTTCATTCACCCTCTATATTAATAAATTAGGGGATTCTCTTATCTCTTGCTGCAAAGACATCCCTTGAGCCGGCACTAAAATGATTCCCGCACTTTTGTATGCTGACAATGCGGTGTTGGTGGCCAGGACGGCAAGGGGGATGAAACGCTTTTAAATTGTTTTATAGATTTTATGGAGTCATTGGATCTTATCACTAATTTTAAAAAGTCACATGCTATGTCCATAGTCTCGAGGAGGGCAGCAAAGATACAATTCTATTGCAAGGGACTAGAGTGAGTAAAAGTCCCCGCTTTTCCATATTTAGGGGTACTTTTTGATGACCGGTGCTCATGGAGTATGCAGCGTACACACAAAAAAAACATATTAGTTAGAACATCGGGGGCTACTTTAGATTTTGTAAAAAAGAATAGGATCTAAACCCCTCCCAGCACTTATGAAGATCTATAATGCTAAGTATCTACCTATGTCGACTTTTGGGAGCGACATCTGGGGTTACACAGATGCCAGAGAAATCCAGGGGGCCGAAAACACCTTTTTGCGTAGGCTGCTTTCGGTCCCTGCTTCCACGCCAATCTTTAGCATACACAAGAAATTAGGAGCAGGTTTTATTTCAGACCAGATTGCGGTTGCCCCTTTATTGCGCTGGCTGAGAATTTGGGTACAACCTACTCCAAATCTTAACCAATTGATTATCCAAGATTGTCTTACCCTGGAAAAGGTATTAAGACATTTCATGGATTAGATATATTAAGGACCAGATGGAGATGCTCGGCTGCCCAGATTTATTTTTGAGCCCTACAGCACTGGGTAAAACGGCCATTAGAGACCTCAAGCAGCAGTTCTTAGATAGACGAAGGGTACTAAGGGAGGAGAATGAACTGAAAAAACCCATGGTGACAAGATATGCTATACTGAGCCTGGGACGACAAATGCAACCATATTTATCTTACATAAATAAATCGTACCATCTTTTTGTCCTGACAAAATTGAGGCTGAATATGGTTCCCTGCCTCCTTGCTTTTCCTAAAGGGTACTTCAAAGAAGGAACTTGAAGTTCTTTTTTTAAAAATCTTTATCACACAACAAAGTATGATATACAAAGCAATGCAAAGTATCAAGTAGTAATACACTCTGGACTCGTACATACAGTATCGATGATGTGCGTCCTCCTTCCCTCTCCACCCAGTCCCTCCCTCCCCCCTAACTACCACCCCTCTAGATCCCCCAAAAGATAATGTAATCAAACGACTGACAAGGTCAACCGAGGCGTCCATGAATGAGTTCAAAGTTCGAAAGTATACTCGCCATGCGAGTCAATGTCTCCGGAGCGGTAGCAAATGTTCACTTCGGGTCAGTAGAATCATCCCACCCCCCACATCCCTCATGCAACCCTAATTCACTGTAACTATCTACACAGCAACATTCCCCACGCATTCTCATACCCAATTCACACCCCTGGCTAGACCCCCACATCAGTTTCAACATTTTCATCTTCCGTGTGCTTATCCAATAAGTAGAAAAAACAACAGTTGATGGACAGAATGCAGAACAATGTCATACATTCACCCCAGTACAGAGATCTGGGCCTAAATCCATCGTTTTTTTGCATTCCACACCACCCCAGTTCAGACATGGCCATATGCAAATCAGACTTGACCCTGTGTCTCATGGGCCAATTGGCGAGTAAAGGATTACACACTGGCCCCCTCAGTGGTGCTCACTCTTGAACAGTACAACCAAAGTGGGCGCACCAAGATAGAAAATCAATGTATCAGTTTTCATTCTCTGTAACACTGTGTAGCCTATTGTAAAGTGCTCCGATACCTAAGGGTCTAGCCAGCACTGTATATAACTCATAAATAGCGTTCCTTTTACGACGTCCCATGGGCATCAAAACTGTTTGTACTCACTTTGATACACGAGCAACCTTGGCTGATGCTCGGTGGAGCTGTCATATGTAGCTAAAGAGGAGGCTGGCCCTCGTTTCACCCCCTCGGCTGTCACCTACCGAGCAAGACATCTGACATTGTTTCCTCGTTTTTCCCGTTGTGTATTCCCTCCCTCCTCATCCTCTCCCCCTGTGACTCTTTGATTTAAGTGATGTAACTATGTAAACTGTAACTCGCAGTAACTCATGTAAAGCTCTCTGATATCGCCGGGTCTCGTAGCGCTATATCGAACTTTCCAAATAAATAAATAAATAGATAATATAAAAGGACTTGTATTTTCATATCCCTAACCTGTCTGCCCACAGCGTTATTTACAGTTCAAAGTGGGCCACGAGCACTTTCAGTTTACTGTGCTCCCCATTGGCCTTACTAGTGCGCCTCGGTGTTCACAAAGGTGATGGGGTGCTTGCAGCTCATCTATGCAGATAAGGGGTACATGTTTCCCCCTATCTCGATGATTAGTTGTTGAAGGTGAGCTCGCCTCAGGCTATTGTCTCCCAACTCCAGACTACGGCCAACCTCCTGCAATCACTGGGGTTTACTATCAACTGGTCGTAGTTACACCTGACTCCTTCTCAGATTCTCCCATTCAACAGGCAGTTCTGGATACAGTGCAGTTTTGGGCCTTTCCTCCCGAGCAGCGAGTTCAGGGTATTCGGGCTATGATACCGACGTTTCACCCTCTAGCATGGATTTCGTTGAGAATGACTATGAGGCTGCTGGGCCTCAAGGCCTCCTGCATCCTGCTGGTGTATCATGTCAGGTAGCTTATGGGGGCTCTGCAGTGGGACCTAAAGTTACAGTGGACGCAGCATCAGGGGAATCTTTCTGACTATGTGCAGATCTCTGAGGGAAATTCGCAACAACTGCAGTAGTGGATAACAAACCAAGTTTGGGTCTGAGGCAGAGCCCTTTCCCTTCCCTTCCCCAACTACATCTAATGGTGGTGACAGATTAATTGCTCCTCGGATGTGGACCCCACCTAGGAGAGGCGGAAATCAGAGGCGTCTGGTGCAGGTGTCCACAGACAACACCACAGTCGTGTGGCACTGCAACAAGCAGGGCGGGTGGGGTCATGGACCCTTTGTCAGGAGGCTCTCTGGCTCTGAACATGGCTGGAACATCAGGGCATATCCCTGGTTGTTCAACACCTGGCAGGTTTTCTGAACGCCAGAGCGGACAAACTCAGCCGTCTGTACCTGGTCGATCACGAATGGCGAATCCATCCATAGGTGGGGTGAGGTCTCTTTCAGTGGTGGGTAGAGCCTTGGTTAGATCTGTTCACCACCGAAGAGAACATGCGAACATGCAATGTCAGCAGGATTGCACACTGGAGTTTCCTAAAATGTATTCGCTCTACAATGCTTTTCGTTGCAAGTGGAGTTTCAGACTCCACTAAACTTTTACGCCTATACCACTTCTGCACCGAAATGCTCAAGAAGATATAGCACAACTGGGCTCAAGTATTTCTTGTGGCTCCAGATTGGGCACTAAGAGTCTGGTATTCCACCTTCTGAGCATTGCCTTTAATCCTTTGATCAGACTGCCCCTCAGGAGTATCTTCTGTCGTAGCAGCAGGGGACGTTTCTTCCAGTCTCCACCTCCTTGCCTGGAGATTAAGCAGCAGCAGTTGACAGCTTTTGACCTTCCACCCGAAGTCTGTGATGTCATCTTGACAGCCAGATGTCCCTCCACTAAATCGGTATACGGCTGTAGATGGAACAAGTTTGTGACATGGTGCACAGCAAAGGGTGCTGATCCTCTTGCTGTCCCTCTTTCAGAGGTTCTCTTGTACATACTTTCTTTGACCCAGCAGGGCTCTGCTTTGGGCACCCTTAGAGGTTACCTTGCAGCTATCTCTGCCTTTCTGAGACTTACAGATCAGCCTTCCTTGTTCAGTCTCGTATTGTAAATATGTTCTTTAAGGGCATTGCTCACTTGGTTCCTCCGTTGCCTTTCATAATGCCCCAATGGGATTTACCTTTTTTATGTGTGCTATCTTTGAGCCTCTTCATAATTACCCTCTGAGACTGCTCACGCTTAAAAACTACTTTCCTTATTGCCATTACGTCTGCTCACAGAGTTAGCGAGCTTCAGGCTTTGTCATCCAAGCCTCCTTATGTGTCGGGGCATCTGCATAAAGTGGTGCTTTGAACTAAGGCTTTGTTCCTCCCTAAAGTGGTTACGCCCTTTCACGTGGGACAATCCATCACTCTGCCCACCTTTTACCCACCTCCACATCCCTACAAGGAAGAGGAGAGACTTCACCGTCTGGACCCAAAATGTGCGTTGTCTTTTTATTTTGATCGTACCAAAGACTTCTGGATAGACAATCAACTCTTCATTGCCTATATGTACGTCAAAAAAGGTTGCGCTGTACAAAAACGGACCGTCTCTCGATGGGCTATACTCAGCATTAAAATATGGTATGCATTGGCGAAGAAGGAACCTCCTGTGGGATTGTGTGCTCACTCAACTATAGCAATAGCTGCAACAACTGCATTAGCACGCAGAGTCTCAGTCCTTGATATTTGTCAGGCAGCGACGTGGGCATCCCTGGACATGTTTACCAGACACTACTGCCTGGACAGTAAGTCTGGAGGGACGGGTACTTTGCCCGTTCGGTCCTCCAGGACTTCATGGTTTAATCTTGGTTTGCAGACCCTACTCCGGTGTTGATATTGCTGGGGTATCTATTCTAAGATAAGGAATATACAACTAACAGTCTTTTATCAGATGAACAAGTTATTTACCTTCACTAATGATGTATCGGGTAGAGACATATTAGGTGTAGATTCCTTACTGCCCCACCCAGTCTCCCTGCTCTGCGACCTGATTTCTAGGGATAAGTACTCCTCTAAAGTGCCCTAGTTTTGACGCACCAGTGGTTAGTGTCTTTAATGCCTCTGCACTTCTGGTGTGAAAAGTTGCGTCAAGAACTGACGTCAGCTCGCATAATCGGCTATATATGTCCTGCAACGTCATCCGTGCGCCCACGACGCCAACGATGGATGCGGAGTCAACCGAAGCCACCTACCGACGCGCAGGGGTACTGCTATTGAAAAATCTCCGGATCCAGACTGACACCTGGTGGAAATTCTAAGGTAAGGAATCACAAATGTATGTCTCTACCAGATACATTGTTACCGAAGGTAAGGAACTTGTTCACTGTGCAGTCAATTTCAGATGCTGCCTTTTTGCCTTCCTGCAAAACGCGTGCAGATTCTGCTTTATTGTCTTCAGGTAAGAAATCCAGATATGTGGCCATGTTCGACCACATCAGGCAATCATATCGCCCTAGATGGGCCAGAGAGTTTATAGTACGGACATTTGCCCCGGACATCACTGTGAATCTCTTTCTGATATTATCTAGTAGCCTGCCCTATTTGTCAGGCAGAGAAGAGATTGGGTTGGAAGGCTTTTTAGACCTGCGCTGTGCAGCCTGAGTAATGACCAAATCAGGGCTTGGATATCAGGTCAGATGGCAGGCGACTGCGTCCTCTGATGCTTTATATTTTTTATCTATCCTAGGGAGAACGGCAGTGACAGTTGCCGGTGTTTTCATTAATTTTACTCCTTTCTCAGATATAATCCACAATTGTTATTGCTCTGGTTTCTAGATTGCTCCTTGAAATCGTACAAAATACAGTCTGATTTTTTAACAGTAAAGGGGAGCTGGAAACACTTGGCTTGGCTCTCCATTAGCATGTGAAAACTACCAACATCTTCTGGTGGAGAATCCCCTGGTTTTGCAGGTGGAGGAATGAGGTAATCATCCCATTCATTCATGAGAGCGCTATTGTCCGTTATTTCACTTTCTTCTCCATCTCCATCTGTTGTAGACAGATCCTCACGAGGCATGGGGATGCATGATTGCAGCGTCAGTCTTAGAGAAGGTGGAGGAGGCATATGGTCTGGTGATTTAGGTTCGGGCGTAGGTACCACTGCAGGTGTTTGTTGCGCTTCAGCTGGTGTTGGGAAGCTCTTGTAATAGTCCTGAAACATGCTTTGCAGGTCTTGCACCAAAGCAGACTGAACCTGGACCATGCCTGGTGGTGGAAGTGGAGAAGCTTGAGCAAAGTATTGCTCCAGGTAGTGGTGGCTTTGATAAAGAAGCTCATAATATTCCTCTTCTTCCTCTTCATCTTGATATTTGATTTGATGTGTTACTCCGAGGAGCAGTGAGCTGCACCTAACATTCCTTGATCCTCGTCCTCTGATTATTGAAGATCTAACAAGTGGCTGAGTGGTAGTAGGGACACTTTACCAGGAGATGTGTATTCGGGGCGAAAACTTTCTTGATATGGCAAAATTCTTGTCGAAGTAGTCGACGTTAACGTCGACGGTGTGGGCCAAAGCAACATTGGTGGCTTCTTTTGTTTGAACTACGCCGACTAAGGGGAGGACTTTTCTGAAGGTTGCGTCGTCATCGATATTAATATTGACACCGATGATGTTGTTAATGTCACTGTCGTCATCAACAAGGTGGAAATCGTCGACAAAGTGGTTGTAGTCTATGAGGTAGTCTTCGTTGACGCTTATACAGTTGACGGTGAAAGAGTTGACGGCCTGCCAGACATCGTCGAAATTCTGCTCTGAGGTGACGTCAACAAATCTTTTTTCCATGAGCATGGTCTTTTTTAAACAAGTTATGAGGATGATATATGTTTTAATGGGAGGGCAGTAGATGGAGTAGAAGGAGTAGAAGGCTCGGATTTAGAGTCTGAGTCTGAGAAAGCCTTGTTTTGTTTTTCGTCATGAAAGGAGCCGCGTGTAGATCAATGTTGTCTTTTTAGAAATCACCATATCTGAAAAGCTGAGCAGAGCTCATGAAGACTCCCTCACACGAAGTGCGGTGAAAATCTGAGGGAAGATGCCTGTGTTGCGAGTGTTCCAAGGGTGCTGTTGCCTGGTTGGTCATTGTTCAACTTTGGTGCTTTTTTAAAAAGGACATAGATAAGCTATTAGGCTGAACCTTACATTTAATTTGCAGCCTATTATGCTGATACATACTGCTTACTATGATATCACGGGGCTCCCACTTTGACAATGGGGAATGATTCAAGCATGTGAATCTATGAAAGATACGCCAATGCTGGAGAATGACCCTATCACTGTGGAAATAGATGAAAGGCTCCTGTATTGCGAGAGCTTGCAGCTAAGTTAGGTGATAGCCAAGATGAAGGCAACCTTTAGGACAGGGTTCTGAAGAGGGACAAGTGCATAGGCTCAAAGGGTGGACCCATGAGTCTGGTGAGGACTATGATGAGATTTCATGTGAGTAGTGCAAGATCTAGCTGGTATGACCTTTTTTAGTTCATTCATAAATGCCTTGACTACAGAGATGTGTTGTCTGTTGTGCATGTAGGCCGGTACACAAGGCCCTCTTTTTAAAAGTGAAAAAAGGTAGGCCATTTTCGGCACCAGGGGTTTTAAAGGATCCAACTTGTTGGAAATGCAGAAATATACAAATCTCTTCCACTTTTCTGCATTACAGACCTGTGCTATTAGTGTCAGCCTTCTTCACGATGAACATACAATTTTGTGTAAGAGGGAGGTACCCAAACTCTAGACCTCTGGAGCAAAATTGCAAGATTGAGCTGCCTGGGATCTGGAAACAGGACCTTGACTTTGTGAGAGATGGTCCGGCCTGAGTGGAAGCATCTTGTGGTGGCTGATTGGCAACTCCAGGACAGAAAAGTACCAAGGCTGTTTGGCCCGTGTTGGTCCTACTACGATAAGAGAGTCTGTGATGTTTGCTTCAGCTTCTTCACCAAGAACAGAAGCAGTGGGAGGGATGAAAAAGCATAAGTTAATATCCCTGCCACGTTCCTCCACAGTGCATTGCCAATGGGATGTGGATATCTGGTGTCAAAACTTGGGCACTTAGTGTTTTCTGGTTTAACAAGCAGGTCTATATTCGGGTGCCCCAATGCTGTAAGTAGATTAGAAGGAGTAGGGGGTGGAGTTCTGAATAGGTCATTGTCTACCCCGGGAGATGTCCTTCCATGTGGTGAATGTTGTAGCAGAGTGTCTAATGCTACATTTGCTGCTCTAGATGAAAAGAGAACTCTCTGGTGACTCTGGCAGAGGCAGCAGTGGAGGGGTGCATGGCAATGGTGATGGAATGGAAAGTGGGGGGGATGAAAGGGGTTGACGGGATGGTGTGTGTGTGGGAGAGGGACAGGACTGGTGGCCGTTTCCCCGAGTCTCTTGAATGCAGACTTGGAAACTTTTTGCTCAGTCTGTTGATTGAATTTTTCCCAAAAACATTACAGTATCAATGCATTTGAAAACAAAAAGGTCTGCGTTAGACAATTACATAGCAGTAGTAGCACACTGAGGACCTTATGCAAGCACCCCATCCCAATTATCTGAGTCTATTGGAAGGGAGGGAGTTCAAAGTGTATAAAGTGACTGCTACTGAGGAGTTTAATAGAACTTGAACAGAGGCCGGTGTACTGATGACTTTTGATGATGTGTGCCCAACTGAAGGGTGAGACTAATCAACAACTAAGAACTGAGAGGTGGAAAGGGGGGATAGGGAAGTAAAGGGTCCCTAGTTGGTCTCTCTTGTTCTGGAAATTGTGGGCAATGAAAGGGGGGCGCTTATGCATCAAACAGGTGGAGAGCGCATGGTCTGGGAGGTTGGAAGCACAAACATTCTAAGAAAGACATGTACCCTATAAGAGGTGCCAAGCTGCGCAGAAATATATTGTCCATAAGGGACAACTTGTCTATAATTTTGTCCATAGCAAAAGTGTGCCGGAGTTGTGTAAACCATGATGCTGTTGATAGAGCCGAGGGGAATTGCCAGGCCCGAGCTATAAGCTGCTTGGCCGCACCAGTTATATGGGGCACCAGATGACAGTCTGCTTGAGGCATGGCAGCCAGGGAGGTGGGGTGGATGCCCAGGACAACCATGTGGTAGTATTCCGGTACAGGGTATCTCAGGGCGCCCATAATATGACTTAAGATCTCCCTCCAAAAGACTTTTAAGGGGAGGCATGCCCACCATATATAGTGGAAGTCGCCATCCAGCACATCACTCAGCCAACAGGGAGCCGAGGCTGCAGGGTACATTATGCAAAGAAGGGCCAGGGAGTAATGCTACTGAAGCATGACCTTATAGGCTGCTTCTTGCTGGGAAATGCTTCTATGTGTTCAGTGGATTTCTCTCCAGAGCATTTCCCACTAATTCTGACAGATATTGCAAGCATTATCTGGAGACTATTTCCATTGGTAGAGATGACAAGGTAGAAGGTGCAACTGCTGCAGGACTTCATGTGTCTTATAGATCAGACCTCGAGTACCTTCAAAGTTGCGTATCAGTTGCTCGAGAGTAAGCAGGCAGGTGGCGGCTTCTGCATTAGAGGGGTAGAGAGCCCAATGTCGGAGCTGGAAGTATTGGTGGAGGGTAGACACAGGAAGGTGGAATTCCTTCCTACACTGGTCAAAGGGCTTAATCATTTGGCCCTGAAAGAGGTCATGCAGCAGTCTACTTTCTTCCCTAACCCAAACCCCTAACCCAATCTGGGAAAGATTCCCAGGGGAGAGCAGAAGAGAAGTTAGGGTCATGTGCAACTTGAATACTTGAGGACAGGAATGTAGTCAGTCCCCTTCTGATGGCAAGCTTATCCCATATCTCCAGTACTGTGCGTGTCGGGGTTGCAATGTAAGCGCTGCATGGGTGGGAATGTCTAGAAAACCAGGCACGGTCCCAGAGTGGACAAGCAACGCACAAGTTACTACTTGTGTAAAGATATATCTGTAAGAGACATTAGTGATAGATTCCTTACCTTAGAATATCCCCAGGCGTCAGACTGGATCCAGAAAGTTTTCGTCAGCAGTACCCCTGCACGTCGGAAGGTGGCGTAGTGCGGCCCCCTGTCTGTCGCTGGCGCCGAGATGATGTCATGGAGACTACTTAGAAGCCACCCATGCGTGCTGACATCCGTTCTGTACACGACTTTCCGCACCAGGAACGCAGAGCCATGCAAGCAGCTTACCACTGGTGCCATGAAACTAGGGCCCTGAAAGGGATGACCTTAACCCTAGAAATCAGTTCGCAGAAAGGGGAGGATGGGAGAGGCGGTAAGGAATCTATCACGAACTAATGTGTCTTACAGATATATCGTTACACAAGTAGTAACTTGTGCATAAGAAATAGACATGTTAGGGATAGATTCCTTACCTTAAAATAGATATCCCAGCAATAACAACCCCGGTTGTGGGTCTTCGAACAAAGATCACACCAGAAAGTCACAGAGAACAGAATGGCCAAAAAAGATGTCTCTCCGGCCGGACTGTCAAGGCAATAATGCTTGGTAAACGTTTGCAGCAAGGCCCACGCAGCTGCCTGACAGATATCCTGCAAGGGGACGCTGCGACCCAAGGCAGTAGTGGCTGCCGTTGCCCGGGTAGAATAGGCACGTAGCCCCACAGGAGGCTCCTTCTTAGCCAACGAGGAACATGCTTTGATGCACAGAACAACCCACAGAGAGATGGTCCGTTTGTGCACAGCCCGTCCTTCTTTGGCGCCCATGTAGCCAACAAAAAGGTGGTCATCCACCCGGAACTGCTGTGTGCGCTTTAGATAAAACAAGAGCGCATGTTTTGGGTCCAGACGGTGGAGCCTCTCTTACTCTTTTGAAGGATGTGGAGGCAGAAAGAAGGTGGGCAAAGTGATGGTCTGCCCGATGTGGAAGGGTGTTACAACCTTTGGCAAGAAAGAAGGACTAGTCCATAAAACCACCTTGTCTGGATGAACAGAGAGAAAAGGAGGTTTAGAAGAAAGAGCCTGGAGCTCACTAACTTTTCTGGCAGAGGTGATAGCTACCAGGAAAGCCGCCTTTAAAGTGAGAAGACGTAAGGGGCAGTTATGAAGCAGCTCAAAGGGAGCGCACATCAGATAGGTCAAGACAAGTCCCATTGAGGCATTATGAAAGGCACGGGAGGAAAAGTGTGTGTAATGCCCTTCAGGAAGCGATTAACAACTGGGGACTTAAAAAGAGAAGGCTGATCTGGAAGCCTTAGAAAGAAGGAAATGGCTGAGAGATAACCTTTGATAGTGCCCAGAGCAGAGCCCTTCTAGGCCAAACAGAGAAGAAACAGAAGGACCTCGGAAAGACGGGCAGAAAGGGGATCCACAGCCTTAGCTGTGCACCATGCCACAAATTTGTTCCACCTACAGGTCTATACCGTCTTAGTGGAGGGACGTCTGGCTGCCAGAATGACATAACAGACTTCGGGAGGAAGGTTGAAAGCTGCTCAATCTCCACGCATGGAGGTGGAGGCTCGACAGGTTCGGGTGGAGTACCGTCCCCTGCTGCTGCGACAGAAGATCCTCTCGAAGAGGCAGTCGGATGGAGAGATCGATCGCCATGCGGTGTAGCTCGGGATACCAGTATCTATGTGCCCAATCTGGAGCCACAAGGATGACTTGGGCCCGGTCGCGCTGAATCTTCTTCAGCATGCTGGGCAGAAGTGGTATAGGCGGAAAGGCGTACAACAGACCGCAGCTCCACTCGTGACGAAAAGTGTCGCCGAGTGAGTGCCGCCTTGTAAATTCCAACATGCAGAACTGATAACATTGCGCGTTCTCTTTGGTGGCGAATAGATCTAACCAAGGCTATCCCCACTGCAGAAAGAGACCTTGCGCCACGTCCGAGTTCAGACGCCATTCGCAATCCAGCGGCTGAGATTGTCTGCCCTGGCGTTTAGAGAATCTGCCAGGTGTTGAACCACCAAGGTAATGCCTTGATATTACAGCCATGTCCAGAGGAGGAGAGCCTCTTGACATAGGATCCACGAACCCACCCCGCCATGCTTGTTGCAGTACCACATGGGGTGGTGTTGTCCGTGAACACCTGCACTACACTTCCCCGGACAGAGGGAAGGAATGCCTTCAGTGCAAGTTGAATCGCTCAAATCTCCAAAATGTTGATATGGAGCCGGGACTCCGCCGGAGACCAGAGGCCTCCAATCTTCGCCTTTCCCAAGTGGCCTCCCCATCCCAGGAGGGACGCATCTGTCACCACTGTGTGCTCCAGTTGGGGAAGGGAGAGGGATCTGCTATTGACCTAATCGCGATTCGTGAGTCACCACTGCAATTGTCGTGCAGTGCCCTCCGAGATCTGGACATGATCGGACAGGTTGCCCTGATGCTGCAACCACTGGAACTTCAGGTCCCACTGCAGAGCCCGCACATGCCATCTGGCATGTTGCACTAGCAGGATGCCGGAGGGTCATCCTGATTGAAATCCGGGACAGAGGCTAAAAGATCGGAATCATAGCCTAAATATCCCGGACTCGCTGCCTGCTCGGGAGGATAAACGCGGAACCACGTCGAAACCAGAACCTCTCCGATGAAGGGGAGCGTCTGAGAGACTCTGGTGCGACTTAGGCACGTTGATGGAGAACCCCAGCAAATGCAGGAGGTCGGCCGTAGTCTGAAGGTGGGAGACTACTGCCTGGGGCGAGCAAACCTTCAACAGTCAGTTGTCGAGGTAGGGGAAGACTGAGACCCCTGACCTGCGCAGATGAGCTGCGACCACCGCCATCACTTTCGGGAACACCCGAGGGACGCTGGTAAGGCCGAAGGGGAGCACAGCAAAATGAAAATGCTCATGGCCTACCGTGAACCGCAGGTAACACCGGTGGGCTGGCCGGACGGGGATGTGAAAATATGCGTCCTGCAAGTCCAACGCTACCATTCAGTCTCCAGGGTCGAGGGCAGCCAAGACCTGAGCCAGAGTCAGCATCTTGAACTTCTACATCCGGAGGAAGCGATTCACGTTCCGGAGGTCCAAGATGGGACGCAGACCCCCTTTGTACTTCTGGCCCAGGAATGCACTCGGTGGCCCCCTTGGCCAAGAGGGCTGTGACTTCCTGCTGGAAAAGTGCCAAGTGTTCCCCCGACATGCTGTGGTACTGAGGTGGCATGGCTGGAGGGGTGGACTGAAAGGGAAGGGAGTAACCCTTGCGGATGATCTGCAACACCCACTTGTCCAATGTGATAGTGTGCAGTGGGGGAGGTGATGGAGGATCCTGCAACCCACTGGCATTAGTTGCCCCACAAAGCTCGGCTTAGGAAGGTTTGGAGGTAGTGGCAGCAGGGGCGGAGGTGGACTGACCCCCACGCTGATTCCCAGACTCGCCCCTGTGGAAACCGCGGCCGTGCTGAGGCTGGTTCTGCACAGGCTTGGTGAAGTAACGTGCCTGGGTGCCCCTTCCGTTGCCACGAAAGGAACGAAAACCAGGAGTGGCTGGGCTTTTCATGGAAAGACCTAAGGACTTGGTCGTGGCCAGCGAGTCCTTAAAACGGTCTAGCGCACCGTCGGCTTTATCGCCAAACAGGCGATTTCCATCAAAGGGCATGTCCATGAGTGAGCTTTGGACATCTGACGAGAACCCGGTAATCTCAACCAGGCGTGGCGACGAAGCGCCACAGTCTTAGAAATTGCTCTACTTAGTGAGTCTGCTGTGTCCAAACCACACCGAATGGCGGACTTAGCAGCATCTTTATCCTCGGCAACAGCTTGGGACAGCACAACTTGGGTCTCTTCAGGACACTGAGGCAACACCTGTGCAACTGTATCCCACACCGCGTGGGAATAGTGGCCCAATAGGCATGCGGTGTTCACCGACCGCAGCCCTAAGCTGGCTGAAGAGAACAACCGCTTGCCGAACTGCCCCAGCTTCTTAGAGTCCTTATCCGGCGGAGCCGTGGGAAAGGCACTCTGGGACGTTGAAGCTTGGATGACCAGGCTCTCGGGCGTAGAATGAGTGGTCAGAAAGGCAGGGTCACCCGGCGCCGGGCGATGACGCCTGGCAACGTTCTTATCCACAGGGGTCCCTGTGGCTGGCCGCGACCAAGTGCCCAGTAAGACGTCAGTGAGGGCGTCATTAAATTGCAGCAGGGGCTCTAACGAAGTGGACGCCGTCTGGAGCACCTCAGTGAGGAGATTAGTTTTTAGGGCCACCGTAGAGAGATCAAGGTTGAAGACCTCAGCTGTCCGACGGAGCACCCCCATGTAAGAAGCGCCCTTCTCCATGGTAGGCGGAGAAGAGGCAAATCCTGGGTCAGAGGAGACATCAAGGCCACCGGCCTTGTCTAACTCGTTTGCCCAGTCCTGCTCAGTCACACGGACGAGCAAGAGTCGTCCTCCACCTCTGGTGTATGTGGTACAGACCGCAGCGGCAGGGCAGGGGCCGGGGAAGGAACAAACGGCATTGGGAACGGCACCGAACGGTGCCGAACCGGTGCAGTTTCCCAATGCGGATCCCAGGTATTTGAAAAAATTGTCCTGGAAACTGGGCAGGGGCGGAACAAATGGCATCCACTGCGGTGCCGAGGGAGGCACTGGGGCCGGAGACGACAGCGTGGGACCTTGTGGCGCCGTGGCCGGAGATAGAGGCGCAGGATACTTCGGCGTCGGGGTCGGAGCCGCCCGTGGCGCCAAAGGCCCAACAGGATCCTGACACGGGACCGCAGGGCCCGAGGGTGCGCAAGCGGGAGCCCGAGGCCTAAACAGGCGGTCCATGGTAACAAGAAATTCTTGCACCTGTGCGGGAGTCGCCGACGGACCTGGATAAGGTGGGTAGACCGCAGGACTCCCAGGCTCCGAAGGAGCCGCAAGGGCAGAACCCCGGTCTCCCTCGTCTGCATCCGGGGACCGACGGGGAGACATCAAAGAGCGACAATGCTTCTTCAACTTCTTTGTGTGTCGTCTCTTACCCGAATCAGAGGGTGAAGACTTGGAGCTCGAGGAGCGATGACGGTGGCCCCGCGAGCGGTAGGACGAGTGCCGGATCTCAATCAGCTTCCGGCGCCGCTCCCTCAAGGCCTTCGGGGCGATGGTCCGACAGTCCATACAGGACCGGGAGTAGTGGTCGCTCTCCAGGCAGTAGAGACAGACGTTGTGGGGGTCCGCCACCGAAATATTGCGACAGCAGGTCCCGCAAGACTTAAAACCAGGCATCCATAAGTGCACCAGAGTAGATTCAAACTTACAGTAGACAAAAGTCTCAAAAATATAGGCAAAAAGTGACTAAGGTACGTCTTGTGCTCTAACCGGATCTGCGCTTACTGACGCGGAAAAAGAAAGAACTGATGTCAGCGCGCATGGGTGGCGCCTAAGTAGGGTCCGTGACGTCATCTTGGCGCATATGATGCCAGCGACGGACGTAGATCTGCACGATGCCACCTACTGACGTGCAGAGGTACTGCTAGCAAAAAACGTTCCTGATCCAGTCTGGCGCCTGGGGATATTCTACGGTAAGGAATCTATCACTAACTTGTCTCTTTCAGATCCGGGTCTATTAGGCCAGGAAGAACGTAGACGGTTGGCCAACAGCTTAGTGTAGAGCTTCGCATTGGTATTCAATAAAGCAATAAGACTAGCAAAGCGTAGGGCCCACTCCCGATATGGGGACCAGTGCGAATTCCGAATTGGCCGTGGTTGGTGTAAGGCTCGTGGTGTGTATGACTAATTTGTAGAGTGTGAGCAAGTGTAGTTGCAGCTGGGGAAGAAAGACTATATAGAAAGCTGGGATAAGGCCTTCAGGGCCAGGATATTTACCCTTAGGGAATTCCTGGAGGGCCATGCAGAGCTCATTAATCGTGAATGGCTCATCCTGGTCATGGGCCAGTGTGGGGTCCAATGCCTGTCATGGACAGTATTGGAGGGACGTAGCGATCTCAACCAGGTCCTCGCCCCCCATGGCATAGAGGTTCTGATAGTAAGCTCAGATGGCCGCCTGTTTGTCCACCTGCCTAATCTCCCAGCCTAAGTCACCAACCTGAATCTTGGCAATTGGTGACCTAGTGTGTTGATGTCGCAGCCTACGCGCGAGAAGAGAGCCTATCATATCCCCCTTCTTTGTAGTATTTTTGTTTGAGAGCGAGTAAGGAGCGTTCAACTTTATTGACCCTTTGCGCCCAGAGTTGACCCCGCAGAGTAGCTCGTGAACGCTTGGACCTTAGTGTGGGGTTGTGAGAAATTGGCCTGGTATATGATGTTTACTATTCTAATGAGCACCTTGCACCAGTCCAAACAACCCTTATGGTGATGGTTGTAAGTCAACCTTATAGACCAGCTATCCTAGTGGTAGCGTGGACAGAACAGTCTTAGGCTAAAAGACTCTTGAGGGCGTGTAAAGCCAGCTGTTTTACCATATGTAACCCCTTGAATATCAAATGAAAGGACACCACACAGGATATATATAAAATATATATGTATTTATTCACTAACACACTCCTCTGAAATCTTTATGAGGACAGAGGCAAAAGCACATAACAAGTTACACTTAGAAAATACTTTAAATAGCACAATATACAGTTAGGCCCTAGGGGCGCGGAAAACCATATACTAAGGAAGTGGTATAAGGACCACGACTTGGGAAAGGAGCAGGCCTAGGGCCTAGAGAATCGCTGGGGCCTCACTATCTGACCCTTAGGTTAGGAGTATAAGGCCCACAGGCGGCGGTGCAGTGTCTTTACACACACGCGGGAGTCAATGGGAACTTAGAAGGTAAGTAAACGAAGATTTAGGACACTTCCGGTTTAGCTAGGAGCACACTACTAGTAAATCTGGACACTAGGAGAGTCGATCCCTACTGGAGCACCGAAGTACTCGCGTTACCTCACCCACGGGCTGCGGGTGCATAGGTGTCAAAGTGTGTCGGGTTTCGTCGTTCATCTCAATGGACCCTTGAAGAAAGATGCTGCAGGCGACCAGGAGGAAGATGTCCGGGTGGATCCAAGGGTGGTTCGAAGATGAATAAGACATGAAAGCAGAGGGGACAGAATCTAGGTCACTAGCCAGTGACCGGGTGGAACCAGGGAGGAACCAGACGTTGTTGAGGAGCAATCAGGTGCGGATGTGAAGCTTGTCGTTGCAGCCACGCGGACCAGGAGGCGTCGAGGACGACCAGGTGCTGGAGAGGAGCTGTCCCACGAAGGGTTTCGCAGATAGAGGGGTCGGCTTCAAGATCGGAGCCAACAAGCCTAAGCAAAGGCAACCCACGCAGGACACACAAAAGGCTTCTGGTGCAGACCAGGAGGGTCTGAGGTACTTCACCTTTTCAGGGAAGCAAGGGCCAGTCTGGAGCAACCAGACCAGCGATGGATTTTCACAAGGATCGTCGTCAGAGGGCTACTAGCCAACGGGCCAGCAACCGGACAACGCGTCGAGCAGAACACAAGCAGAAGGGCCCCACGCAGATCTCGTGGAGTGTGGAGGGCTGATCCTCGGTGCAAGTGGAGCTCGGTGTCGGGGTGTCTCAGTCCCCAGTGCACAGCTTCGAGGATGCCTCAGGAGCTGCGCTGTTAGCAAGTTGAAGACTTTCCAAGCGGTCTGGCTCCACGGATTCCGATGCCTTTCACGGGGCTCAGCTGTGCTGGAGTTGTGCAGTGGGGTCAGAGGAGTCCTGGAATCGAGGTCTTGTCAGGCTCTGAGCTCGAGTTCCGGCAGGAACAGGGACAAAGCAAGCAGTTGAGTTGCTGGATGGTGCCTGGTTGCCCAGGGTGGTCACTCCTTGGCCACAAGGGAGATTCTTCAGTCTTCACGTCAGTTGAATGTCGAAGGGTCCAGAGTTTGGTTTCAAAGTTTCATCAGGATAAAATCTAAAATCTCCTGGGTCAGCTCCTACCTTTAGACAACTAAAGGGGACTGGTTTACTCACTAGGTCCCTCCTATGGGTGGGACCAGGAAGGGGGGTGGTTACACCCCCTTTCCTTTGTGCAGTTTCGCGCCAGAGCTGGGGCTGGAGTGCCCCAGCAACTGGTTTGAACTGGGGTATGCATGGAGCACCTAGAGTGCCCCAGGCATGTCTCATTCTATTCAGCCCTCCCTGTCCCAATACACAAAATCCTGTCTGGGGTGCACCTCTCCAGGCAGGAAACCTATTGTCCAGGCCGCCCTTGCTGGAAGGACTCCCAGCAGCAGGAGGTCAGACTTGTGTCTGTGGCAGCAGCATCCATTTTGTGACGCTGGGGCTCTGGTTAACTTTAACCGGGATAGTCAGCAACTACATGTCTTCTCCCTCTAGAAGGGTGGAATGCTACCCCCGTCGCCAGAATTGGTGAGGGAGTAGTATTCCAAAGCTTATGACACCTTACACGACATGTTTAGATAAAGCCAAACCAAAGTTAGCATTCAACCGCGAGGATTATAATGCACTTAAGAGTATATGGTATGGCAATATCATAGAACAGCTATAAGGACATGGTTCCGAAAGCTGCAGACAGGCTCAGCTCATGCTAGAGCACCATCTCACACATAACCAAGTATCTTCCTCCAGGATTGTTAAGGCCTGCCATAGGAGTGACTTATAGGTTACTGTGTGTCTATATTTAAGGGTAGATATAGGAATACTATACCTAAGCAAGGGGTGATTACACGACCTTGCCCCAGCTGAGTGATCAGCCAGTTGTGTCAGTTTGAGTGGCCAGCCAGGGGTGGCATAATACATGCTGCAGCCCCTGGTAGGCCTTGGTTACACCTAGGCGCTAATGAAAACTTGCTACAACATAAGTTTTACTCGGGCAAAGGTAAGCTCGAAACATGCAGGCACTGCATGTCTTGCATGCTCACAGGATTCGTACGCCATTACGCCTGATAGGCTTTTTCTTTTCCAGCACATATTTTAAGACACTTTTTCTTCTGTCTTAATTTGATTAACGGCATGGACCTATTAAATTTCCTTTAGTGTCTCTTTGAAAACAGCAGAACATTCATTTTACACCATAAAAATACTTCAGTTGGATCACAACATGTAACTGACACTGGTTTGCACTTTTTTGAGCTGGTGGCACATACAATAATCGCTGAGTAAAATATTCCATAAAGTCTTTATAAAATTCTCACCCCAATTCTCACATGTGATATACCTACAGATGAAATAATCATGTATGTATGTATGTATGATCATAGACAATACAAAATAGCAATGCCTATGTATATATATTTTTGTAGTGTTCCCCTGACGAAGGTGAAGCCACCGAAATGCATTGGGAGCTATTGTCATTCTGTTCAAAGTATTGAATTATGAAGAATTGAAGTGTCAAAGACCAAGAAAAAACCCATTTCAATACAAAGAAGAATACAATAAGATTCATAACCTCTTGTGGTATTTTCTGTATTAAGCATGCCTTTATTGTTATAATTTCGTACACCAATGTGGACAAATTGCATATGATGTAATTGTCTTTTATGGTTCCTTTAGTTTCAGGTTAGATGGTAAGAATTTGATGTAATTGAAGGATTACCTTGTTAACAGTTTTGAAATTGTGACAAAACAAGTATTCAAATTTTTATTTAAAGAAGTTGGCACCCTACGGGGCCGATGAACAGTGCACCTTGGGTTCTCAGGCAGATTCTGTTTGAAACAGGACCGTAACCAGCCAAAGATCACCTTCGATCAGGCCAAGAAACAACAGGAAAATGGCGCAGAGATGCAGGCCCCCCTCCCGCTCGCGACACCAGAGGCTGGGACGATCATGAACGACGCTATACAAACCATGTTCCACACCATACAAGCCTCACTCACGAACATTGCAAAATTGACTCCCTAACCTACAGGGTCGATGAAATGTCAGAACGTATGGATAGACATACAGAGCGTTTGGACATGGCGGAACAACAGATATCGGAGGCTGAAGACTCCCAGGCGCAAATGGATGTGAAACACGCGAAGATGGAGAAAATGATGGTGGCAGTGGCGGCCAAGACGGAGGATTTGGAAGCCAGATCCAGGCGAAGTAATATCCGCCTGATGGGCGGATATTACTTTACCCACAAACACGGGTCCAATGGAACATTATGTTGAGAAACTATTAATCTCCATGCTGGGAAGGGACACCTTCTCGGAAGTGTTCATTGTCGAAAGAGCACACAGGACACTGGCTCCGAAACCACCTGTTGGGTCCAGACCGAAGCCCATCATAGCCAAGTTGCTAAATTATAGAGATCGGGATGCGGCGCTACGAAAGGCAAGAGAACTGGGCTCGCTAACCCACGAAGGGATGAACATCTCTCTATATCCGGACTTCACCTCAGCGGTGCAAGAAGCACATAAAAAGTTCATGGACACAAAGCATAAACTGCGGAAGCTCAACATACCCTACGCAATGCTATATCCGGCAAGACTCAAGATTACTGTTGACGGGAAAATCCGGATTTTCAATGACACAGCGGAGGCGCAGAAATTTCTGAATCAGAAAGAGAAACTGAGAGTGAGAAGGAAATCACCACGAAGCGAACAAGGGGAACAACCCGCAATGTCTGATGTAGAATAAATTAGGCTGCGGACTAACTACGAAATGAGGTGGGGCCATGGGCATGCTTCTGAGGATCAATGGTAGCCGAACACTGGTGAGTTACGTATAAGACTACCACAGACGGGGCATCCAGATAAGTGGACGTTGCCAAATGTCTTATGAGATGTGATAGTTGCCTGTAAATATGATAGGGCCGATATTAGCCATGTACTGATGTTAAATGTTTAACCCCAAACGGCCTTGCATATGGGACAGATATTGACGGGTGTGGGTGAGTTGATATTATGTCGCAGTGGGCTCAGACTCATGTAACCTTGGTTACAGGAAATGGGTAGGCGGCTCTGACCCCCCACGCGAGAACCGCACAGTTTCTTGCACTATGTTTTTTCTTTGTTCTTTCATATTCAGTTGGTTGTGGGGTAAGAAGATTACTGTTGTAAGGGGTGTCTCCACTAGGTTTGGGGTGGTGGAGTGGGTGGGGTTGATTTGGGGTAAATGGAAAATTCTTACCGGCATATTGCACGCTGATACACTTGAGACTGACTTCGACAGCGCACATGCAAGGGGCTGATATTTGGCATTGACGCACACGATGGGAGGTGCCTTTAAGGATTGTAGACCACTGGATCTCCTTTCATGGAACATACGGGGCTTACACAACCCACAGAAAATTCGCAAGGTGGTGGCGTATCGAGACAGGCACAAAATTGATGTGACTTGCCTTCAGGAGACACATCTAACTGACCTTAGGGAAAAACATGTAGGGGCCAGGTGGTCTTCCTTTCGGTTAGCATCCTCTTATTCGTCGTATGCCAGAGGTGTCCTAATATGGGTGAGGCTCACTGTACCCTTCACTCACTTTAAATCGATGAGGGACGACCAGGGGCGCTACGTGATACCACAAGGTAACTACGGGGGCTCCGTATTAACTATAGTGAATGTATACGGTCCAAACACGGATGAACCCTCTTTCTATGCTAAAATCTGGGCGGGGCTAGGGGACCTGCAACCAAGCACCATTATCTGGGAGGTGACTTCAATACTTGCTTAGATCCCACGCTAGATAGGTCAACTGGGCTGGACAGATATGGAAAACGCTCCGCCATGGTCCTGCGAGAAGGGATGTCTGACTGGAGTACGGGGGATATATGGAGACAGAGGAACCCAGACAAATTAGAGGGCACATGCTTTTCATCCACGCACCTCACATGGTCCAGAATTGACTACTGGTTAGTGACACAAGATGTTAGCACCTGGACTACAGAGGTATCACATTTGCCTAAGACGTTGTCTGACCATGCACCGGTCATACTCAAACTATAGATCCCGACGCACACGCCATGGCAATTTACATGGAGACTGAGACAAACGGCATTACAAGACCTGGTATTTAAAGAAGGACTGAGGCAGGCTATATTGAGTTTTTTTAACATAACACTGGTTCTGTTCAGAGTACAAGAACCCTCTGGGAGGCATTTAAGCTTACTATACGCGGACACTGCATTGGCACCCATGCGGGTATACTGCGGGACATAGAGCGACAATTGGAGAAAATTGAGTGACATTATGGCGTTAGAACGCAGGTACGAGGAGACTCCATCTGAGTCTTTACTAGCTGAGATAAGGCAACACATTGATAAATATGACGAATTTGCGGATGATGAAGTCAAATATATTTCACATAGATATGTAGCGAGGAACTATGGTGAAGGGGGCAGGCCTGGCAGAGCGCTATCATCCAAAATTAGGCCCGCACAATCCACGACGTATATTACCGAACTGAAAAAACACTCAAAGGGCCCCTGTGTATGATACACCGGCTATACTAACTTGCTTTACTGAATACTATGCGCACTTGTATACAGCCCGGGAAAATCCCCCCCCCCCCCCAATCCGGACATATGGCAATATCTAGACACTCAGACACTTTTTCTGTCTCCCAATCTCCAAGGACGAAAGAATAAACGCTTTTATCTCCCTACCGAATCATAAGGCTCCTGGTCTCGATGGACTCCCGGGCGAGTTCTACAAGGAATATCGGGATATATTGGTGCCCCACTTTGCCGAAATGCTTGAAGAAGCGTATGATGAGGGTTCACTACCGACCACTCTCACAGAAGCATTACTGGTGGCGCTCCCAAAGCCGGGCAAAGACCCACAGCGATGTGAATCCTATAGGCCCTTATCACTAATCAATATAGATGCCAAGATTCTGGCAAAAATAATAGCGAATAGGATACAACCACTCCTTTGTAATTTAGTACTGCCTGATCAAGCAGGCTTTATACCAACGCGATCCACCGCCCAAAATTTGCATACGATTTTTTCCCTCTATCATCAATTGGACCAGGAGGTGCCGGCTGCAGCGGCCTTACTGGACGCCGCTAAGGCGTTTGGTTCTGTGGAGTGGAGCTTCATGTTTGTGACCCTACGCAAAATGGGATTCTCTGAACCTTTTCTGCAGTGGATCTCCCTATTATACACGACACCCAAGGCTCGAATACGCATAAACGGCTTAACTTCTGACCCTATACTAATCTCAAGAGGCACAAGGCAGGGATGCCCTTTATCACCCATGCTCTTTGCCCTGATACTTGAACAACTAGCCTGTAAAATTCGGCAAAAGCATTCCATTACGACCCTACAATTCAACATCCGACCTATTGGTATTTCACTGTACGCAGATGACATGGTCTTCTATACCACACATCCGGACAAGAACTTGAACTGCTCATAAGAGAATATGTTCAATATGAACAATATGCCGGCCTCAGCATCAATTGGGACAAGTCGGTGGTGATCCCACTAACCACAGTTACGGTGGAGCCTGAATTGGATTATCCCTTAAAGTGGTGCACTGACCCGGTCAAGTATTTGGGGATATGGATCCACAGAGACCCAGAGATAGTTGTCAGGGAAAACAATGGAAAGGCAATGACTAGATTAGAAGAGCAGGCGAACAGATGGATAAAATTGCCCCTCTCACTGGCGGGCAGAATAGTTCTTCAGAAAATTATTGTATTACCTAGGTTCCTGTATTTGTTCTGGAACGTCCCAATTTGGTTGACGACCGCTTTTTTTGATAAATTACGTTCTGTACTCCAGAAGCTGACATGGGCTGGAAAACAAGCCACGGTCAGCTGGAAAGTCCTTACCCAACCGTATGACCTAGGCGGCTTTGAAGCACCTGACCTTCAGCTGTATTATCTTTGCGCACAGGGCCAGCAGGCTCACTATTGGACAAGGCCCCACGCATACATACCACATGTGGCGGTAGAACACGACAGCGTCTCCCCCATGCCGCTGACAGCGTTATTTGCCGACCCCATACGCTATACACCAAATGACACGATACACACAGCTAAGAACACATCGAGAGCATGGCATGCACTAGCACGCAGAGCAAATAAATTGCCGGTATATGCGCGGGCTCTACCAACTATCAAACATCCAAACCTCACAGTGACGCGAGAACCCAATATGCAGAAGCTTCTAGAGGAGATGGGTTTCCAGACTATGGGCCACGCGTTCCCCCATAACACTTTCCTCAAGTGGTCGGATCCCGCCCTATGTGCAGATCGGACCCCGATGAAAAACGTTGCATATCTGCGTTTTCATGCAGCTGTGAGGGCACTATACAACACGCTCCCTGCCGAACCTGAACAACTGGCGACACTGCAGGTGCTGTTAACGGCTCCAACTCGCGCAAACTTAGTAACACGTCTATACAACACAGCCCAAAGAGAACAGGCTACTGAGACCACGGCAGCGAAGGGTAGATCTGAGAGGTTGTTGAGTGTACAAATTGATGAGCAGGATTGGCAGTATAGCTGTAAGCAACTCACACTTCTTACGTCTAACTGTAACCTACGCATACTACATTTCAAGTTCTTACATCAAGTCTATTACACGCCTGTGAAATTACACAAATTGGGACTCAGAGACACAGACTCCTGCAACCGGTGCTGCGCGGCAGGCGCAGATTTCTTGCATGTGGCGTGGTATTGCCCTGGCTTGCAGGCCTACTGGCGTGCTGTCACTGAGGCGTTAACCACTATGCTTGCGGAACCTATTCCAAACACGCCCCTGACATGCCTATTGGGAATTCAAAAACTTAAACACGCTAGACGAAGGAAGTTTCTGGCAGTGGCGCTACTCCTTGCAAAACGACGAGTAGCGATCAGATGGGGTAGTAAGAGGCCACCAAGACTAAAAGAATGGATCACAGACATGACATACTGCAAGACGACTCTGGAGGCCTATGCTGAAGAGATACCGCTGGCATCCCGACCACGAGACTTTTGGGAGCCACTGCTGCTTTATTTGCAGGGGACTTCAGACTAAATGCTATGTAAGACTACCGTCCTTTTCGCACACGATTGTGGGGTATTTACTGTAAAATACAAGCTGAGAAATGGGTGAGAGGTGGGCCTGTGAGAAATTGTGGGGACGCAGAAGGGTGTGAATACGTGGATTGGATTTGTTGTTATACAACCTATTATGTGGGGTGGATTACTGTTTTTTCTTTGTGTACCCTATACTGCAATGCTTACGTGTCAGCTCTGTCTTGTAAAAATTGTTATATGATGTCGCAAGATGTGTAGTTGTTGGTCAGGAAGAAAATACAATTTTTTTAGAAACTATGATTTCGAAGATAAAAGCTTGGATGTAGCTTTTCTGGAAGTCTTAAATTATGTTGAAATTTTTAGAGCAAATGAATTCCGAAACTGCTAATGAGGGAATTGATGTGTATGAAATAGCTGATTAACTTGTTTTAGAAGCTCTGTTAAATTATGAGATGTCAGAAGAATACATTTATTGTTTAAAAATAATAAAGGTTTGAGCACTATTTACTAATGTATTCATTGTTCTAAAAGTGAAGGATTTATAGAGTTAGTTATACATTCTTTACATTTTTGTATTGATTTAAAATATGCAAAGTGGGTCTGAGGGCATGGATTGATAAAATCCCTATGGACTATACATGCAGTCTTCTATGCACCTGTAACCTTGTGTTTTATATCTTCAATTCCCCAATCTGTATACTTAGACTTCCACCAAACACTCTGACACTGCTGTTTCAGTATTGTAGTGAGCCAGTCAGCAGTATGTTCTTTTCCATTGTACCGTGGTAAAACTGAAGCTGTAATACATTTAGTGAAGAACTTTCTTTGCAGAACTGTAATCATCCACTCACTATCTAGATACTCATGGATTAAAACAGGCCTTAGGCCATAGACTGCTTGAAACTTCTATAGACTGTGAATGCAGTGTTCTATGCACCAGCAAACTTATCTTTTATACCTTCAATTCCCCAGTGTGTATCCTTACACTTCCAGCAAACACTATCATACTACTGTTTCAGTATTAGAGTGAACTATATAGCAGTATGTGTTTATCTATACACTGTTGTAAAAGTAAAGCTGCTATGCATTCAGCCATACTCTCTGCTTGCGGAATTGTAATCATTCAGTCAGTACCTAAGTACTCTTGGTGCAAAATGGGCTTTAGGGCATGGACTGCTTGAATCTACTATAGACTATGAATGCACTGTTCTATGCACCTGCAAATTTACCGTTTACATGTTCAATTCCCCAGTCTTTATCCTTACACTTGCACGAAACACTCTGTCAATCCTGTTATAGTTTTGTAGAGACTCATTAATCAGTGTGTAGTAATCCATTCACTACATTCAAACAGTAATTAGCAGATGTAGAATAAGTGGTACATTCCCAGAGATATGCCAGTTATTGTGCACTGCGACATCACCACCATGGATGCACTGTATTTACAATGTGGTGTATTATGGGGCAAAAACGGCACATATATGTGATGTATTTGTGTTCTGAAGGTGGCGTATTGCTTGACTAGCGTTGCAAGCGCAAAGCAGCTCCAGCAATGCTCCTAGGGCCCTATGCTTACAATGCTGTGTCAATCACTACACCAGTTTCAAGCAGATGCAGGGTTTTGATGCAGCATAAGCGTAAAAGTGGCTGAATGAAATCTTATAGAGTTCACTTGGTCACTTTTAGGAGGCGTTCCTGCACTAGAACACCCCCACCCTGCGCAGGAAAGCCTCCTTCTGGCGCAGGGCTTCACAATGTGATGCACCTTCCATATGCATGTCATTGTGAATACCAAACACTATTGCACATCTTTTGCAATACCGGTGCATCACGAAAGTGACGCAACAGATGTATAAAAGAGGCAAAAGGGCATTGTAAATCCTTCCCTAACACGTACAAATTCACCCAGGCAGTTTTACCAGCCATGCAAATTGAAGCATAGATTTGTAAGATATTTATATGGATATGTTACATTCAAGTGCTTCGAAAGTACTACACTATACTATAAATACCTTATAGATTTATGCTGTAGCACTTCCTTATAGTTCTGCAGTTTCACATTCCCCATACAGCAGTAATGTATTCATTCATTCATTTAAGAACTACATATTCATTATGACAAACTTTTACACACTAACCTAGAAATACAATTCTTTGTTTGACCAGTGAAGGTAGTAGTAAAAAACTGTTTTTTGTATATATATATATATATATATATATATATCTAACACAAAGAATTGCTCCTTTTGGAAAAAGCCTCACTTGTAAGTATTTCGCTCCTCTCATGAAGGTGCACACAGGAAAGGCGGCTGTAGAAACACCACAACCTTCAGCCATACGCGTTTCAGGCTTGCGCCCATGTTCACTGGCAGCAAGAGATTAAACACGAAAAAATGCAGAGATGCAGTCACATGATTTTATTTTCAAATTAGCCCCGCCCCTTCAGGCTTCCGGGAATTCTGTTACTTGTGGTCCTGCACATTCTCACCAATTGTTACCCCAGTGGGCTTCGTGTTAGTCCCCAGTTCAAGCACAATTAAAAAACCCCAGTGGGTTGGCGTTCACAGTCCGCACACAACCTGTGCCAATTTCGATGCCTCCAGGGGGAATCTTACAAGTCACAGGCACCACGTCATCATGGGCTTTGACCTGCCGTTCTGCAGTGGGCAATTTCCACGACTGGGCCAGCCGTCTCAAAATCCAACACAAAGAATTGCTCCTTTTGGAAAAAGCCTCACTTGTAAGTATTTCACTCCTCTCATGAAGGTGCACACAGGAAAGGCAGCTGTAGAAACACCACAACCTTCAGCCATACGCGTTTCAGGCTTGCGCCCTTGTTCACTGGCAGCAAGAGATTAAACACGAAAAAATGCAGAGATGCAGTCACATGATTTTATTTTCAAATTAGCCCCGCCCCTTCAGGCTTCCGGGAATTCTGTTACTTGTGGTCCTGCACATTCTCACCAATTGTTACCCCAGTGGGCTTCGCGTTAGTCCCCAGTTCAAGCACAATTAAAAAACCCCAGTGGGTTGGCGTTCACAGTCCGCACACAACCTGTGCCAATTTCGATGCCTCCAGGGGGAATCTTACAAGTCACAGGCACCACGTCATCATGGGCTTTGACCTGCCGTTCTGCAGTGGGCAATTTCTACGACTGGGCCAGCCGTCTCAAAATCCAACACAAAGAATTGCTCCTTTTGGAAAAAGCCTCACTTGTAAGTATTTCACTCCTCTCATGAAGGTGCACACAGGAAAGGCAGCTGTAGAAACACCACAACCTTCAGCCATACGCGTTTCAGGCTTGCGCCCTTGTTCACTGGCAGCAAGAGATTAAACACGAAAAAATGCAGAGATGCAGTCACATGATTTTATTTTCAAATTAGCCCCGCCCCTTCAGGCTTCCGGGAATTCTGTTACTTGTGGTCCTGCACATTCTCACCAATTGTTACCCCAGTGGGCCCTCATTCAGGGAGGCGATGTTTCTGTGTGGACATCCTTACAGGGGCACACCTGGTTTGTTGAATGTTTAGCGGCTGGCCCAGTCGCAAGGATGCACTGCCGCTTGTGTGCGGACCGCAGCGCTTTTCAAAACGAAGCACTGCAATGGACAGAAAATACTCCAGCTTGAGGACTGTGGTTATTGAGCATCCGTCAGCGCTTCAATTTGAATCAACCCACTGGGGATTTTACTGACATTAATGAGGTAAACGGCAAATATATAAAGAACTGCTAAGACCATGATGCTATGAGGCATAAGCCCACTGGGGCGAAGCGCACGCCTACAAAATGGGCGGGCTGTTTGAATAATAAAAGGCAGGTGTTTCACAATGTTTGCCGTTTTTCCTGTCATTTGGCTTGTGATCAAGAACTGAAGAGTTTGAAACGCGTTAAGCCAGCGATGAACGATTGAAAGAGAAGGATTTCTGTTTGCTGGGACCTCATTCAGGGAGGCGATGTTTCTGTGTGGACATCCTTACAGGGGCACACCTGGTTTGTTGAATGTTTAGCGGCTGGCCCAGTCGCAAGGATGCACTGCCGCTTGTGTGCGGACCGCAGCGCTTTTCAAAATGAAGCACTGCAATGGACAGAAAATACTCCAGCTTGAGGACTGTGGTTATTGAGCATCCGTCAGCGCTTCAATTTGAATCAACCCACTGGGGATTTTACTGACATTAATGAGGTAAACGGCAAATATATAAAGAACTGCTAAGACCATGATGCTATGAGGCATAAGCCCACTGGGGCGAAGCGCACGCCTACAAAATGGGCGGGCTGTTTGAATAATAAAAGGCAGGTGTTTCACAATGTTTGCTGTTTTTCCTGTCATTTGGCTTGTGATCAAGAACTGAAGAGTTTGAAACGCGTTAAGCCAGCGATGAACGATTGAAAGAGAAGGCTTTCTGTTTGCTGGGCCCTCATTCAGGGAGGCGATGTTTCTGTGTGGACATCCTTACAGGGGCACACCTGGTTTGTTGAATATATATATATATATTCACTGAAAAAAACATAGGTTTCAGTCACGTTATAGTTAGGAATTAGCATTTAAAAAACCTTGCAAATTCACTGAAAAAAACATAGGTTTCACACACGTTATAGTTAGGAATTAGCATTTAAAAAACCTTGCAAATTCACTGAAAAAACCATAGGTTTCACACGTTATAGTTAGCTGGACATTTCACTCATACAAAACCTTTGAAATTTCCCCGTTATAGTTAGTTCAGCTAACTATAACTTGCGTGCCCGCAATGCACTGCTGATGACGTCACATATAACATCACTCATGACATGGTCAGTGACATCACTCATGACATCACTGATGACCTCTCAAATAACATCACTGACATCACTGATGACATCATCCTTGTGAAAGAGTGGCAGACCTCCTCTCAGCCTAATATAACCTTTGATACATCTATTCAAAAATAGAAACTAAAAATTTCAAAATAATGGAGATACCAATACCAGTTACAACAAACTATTCAGTAATTATAAAATCTACATACACATACACTCATTCACCAACAGTTCTATATAGTCACTCATACATATACTGACTCATCTTATGTACTCATACACCTATACATCCTGTTACACACTGATACTCATCCATAGAGTTACTCACATATGCAAATAAACTATCAAACATCCATTTACTTGCATATACAGCTATACACACACCACTACACTTACTTCTACAGATACGTACACATAGGTACTCTCTTAAACAATCACTTATAGAAACACATAATTATTTATGCAGGAACTCTTCCAATCTCTCACTCTCACATATACCCACTTATATACATCAATACTCACATATTCTAGTTTAAAACATATGTACTTACTCATAAAGACACTATTGAGACAGTCATTCACTCATTAACATACACATACACACACTCATCCACCCATACAGTCCTGCACACATGCGGTCTTAAAAAAACGTACAAACAGTGAGTCACTTATTCATGCATCTATACGCTAAGTAATATCCCCCACCGAACCATATGGACACTCATACTGATACTCAAAAAACAAACTAATAACCCATATACACACTCATGTAGCTACTCACCAACCCATGCAGCCACTTATACACAAAGTGAGACACTGATACAGATATTTAAATATTTAAACATTACTTGTTAGTAGATGTATTCACTAAGATACAATTAATAAGTCAGTTATACAATCAATTTTACAAAAAAATCCATTTAGACACTTATTTAACCGTTTATTCTTCTGTTGACCTTTAGATATACATATATAAAAAATATTTATTTTTCAGAAAGACACACATTCACTGGATGATGTCATCAGTGATGTCATTTGAGATGTCATCACTGATGTCATGAGTGATGTCACTGACCATGTCATGAGTGATGTAATATGTGACGTCATCAGCAGTGCATTGCGGGCACGCGAGTTATAGTTAGCTGAACTAACTATAACGGGGGAATTTCAAAGGTTTTGTATGAGTGAAATGTCCAGCTAACTATAGCATGTGTGAAACCTATGGTTTTTTCAGTGAATTTGCAAGGTCTTTTAAATGCTATTTCCTAAATATAACGTGTGTGAAACCTATGTTTTTTCCAGTGAATATATATATATATATATATATATATATATATACACACGCATGCACACACACACACATGGATATAGCTAAAAATAGAAAAATTAGACAAGATGCTCATTTAGAGAAAGCCTTAGGACAGAGCACTAACAGAACACCTGGTTACTTATACTTCTTAGTACATGAGCAACACGTCTTGCACAAGGACCCAAAATAGATATTGTTTTGTGATGTTTTAAGGCTCCCTACATTTTTATACAATTTATAGTACTGTTCCAAATGTTGCTAAGAGAATCAGAGCAATGCACACAGGTAAGGAAGATTCTCCACTCTCACCATATGACATACCTTGTAAATTAATAAAAAAGAACCAATCCTTGAATGGATTTTTTGAGTAAGGCATGTGATTTTCCTATCAGACATCATCCCCGTAAGCTAAAGAGCTTAAGCACTCTTCATTTGGCATTCCTTCTCTGCCAACCCACTTTTAAACCTAAGAGGGAGGCTTGTTTCTGGGGCCTTCATAATTATCTTGTGATTTAAGCTACATTCCAGCATGGACAACCAAATGTTCTCCAGAAAATATTAACCATGAACGAGGACCAGAGATGCAGACTGCCAAGAAAGCTTTGCAAATCTTTAACCTGCTAAGGTGCAATTTATAGCCCTACTACACGTTAATACCTTTCCAACAAACTGAGCTCAGAGCAGAGTGCCTGCTGAGCTTAGTAATTGTCAATATGAATACAGAAACCTTAAAGGTAGCACGTTACACTGAGTTGCAGACTACTGAACTGTAGGAGTCCTCAAATAGCAAAAGGAGCCCAAGGGTTCAAAGATGTACTTACCACTGTCGTCTAATTCTTCAACTGCTAGCAGGTTCGACCCATACGTGTTAGCGTGTGAAGCATCATCAAGTTCAGTTGAGCTAAAGTTTAGTGTGGTGGCGATTGTTTTCATGGTTTCAACATCCATAACCTCCACACTCACTCTGCACATATCATCCATGTTTAAATCCACCTGTGCCTCCTTTTCCATCAAAACCTCAAATGTGTGATTTTTACTGCCAATGACGCGCTCTTCCACCTCATCTTCCATTGTCACATCACTGTGTTTGCCATCTTCATGAAGCAGCTGCTCCTCATTCTCTGCCTTTGACACTTGTTTTGAAATATTGAGGACTGAAGATAGTCTAGACTGCGCATCAACTTTGTTTATGGCACAGGCATCTATCACCTCTTCTTTAGACAAAGAGCTAGGACGGAGTTCCGATGTAGCAGGAGAGCTGTCTTGCAAATTCTGCTCCTTACGCAAAGGTTGTGCGTACAGCGCGGTGTTGCACAGTACAATATCGGTTTCATTGATTGATTGGTCAGTTACAGTAAGCGAAGGCTCTATGAAGCATTCCTGTGAACCTGCAGACAAAGGAAATTGAAGAAAAGTTTAGCAAGGCTGTGTCCAACATGTAAAGTAGGAGCACATGGTTTGGTTTAGAAAGTGATCAGAGGAAAAGCCGTTTCAAGGGAAAAATAGTTAAGACAAAAATCAGTGTCCTCAACTATAGCCATGACATCACACATGAAGCTTATGGTGTACTGTCAAAAACTGGACCATTTGTGAGAGACTCAAATGAATGAAGTCTGAATGAAGATCGCACAAAAGAAGATTGAACATTAAAATCACCACACTGCGCCACCAAAAAATATTGAAAGCATGGTACGCACTTTGAACATCCTAATGCCATCAGAAAAAACAGCATGCAGGTAAATATGCATTGCACCTTGGAGTCGGGGTTATTTTTTTCTTCTAACCTAATTCTGCATTACAACATTATTAATAAATTACACCAACTTTTCAACAGCGTGACCTTCAATGATAAATAAGATATTGCAACAGTGTGACTCTTTCACTGTGCGACAAGGCACATACTGCCAGAAGTAAACTCAATCTGAACATTACTTAATTTTTATTTGAAGTGAATTTGCAGCATTTATACGTAAAGACGTACAAAATGCAAGTGATGACACCAAGATTCAAAGACTGGGTTCATAATCCCAAATCAAGTGACTAAACCATTACACAAAGCTGGGAGGATTTACTAAGTGTTATATGGAGAAATTCTTGCGCCATTTTACATCATCAGGTGGAGGAGAGGCAAAGTTAAACAAATGCACCCTACCAAAAAGGTTATTCTCCTGATTTCATGACCTAAGAAGGGGACCCGTCCTCCGTGGAGTCCCTATCTACTCACCTTGTGTGGTTCCTTGGGGTCCCAATGATTCTACGTGTTCTAGACCGTGTCTTGACTCAAGTCGTGATTGTTATACCACTATTTTAGAATGTGGTTTGGTCTCCCCCTGGAGCCCACTGTGTATTGTGCTATTTACAACTGTTCTATTGATCTCGTATTGTGTGCTTTGTGTCCTATCCTCGTGTAGAGGATAGTAGAGAGTGTTGTATTATTAAATACATATTTTTATATAACAACTGTGTGGTTCCCCTTCTTTTAGTCATTCAGGAAGTGATATTCTGGTAAAACAAGCAGCTTTACATTCCTTCAAGATTAAGCCTGAAGGCTGCTCTCCACAGCTACCACTTGGATAGCTTTCTAAAGGTTATCTTTGACCTCATACATCATTAGGGTCATTTGGACTGGTGCAAGGTGCCCACTTTAATTAGTGGACAGCATATACCAGGCCAACTTCTCACAAGCTCTGCCTGATTTGAAAGAGTAACTCTATGCCAATGTTGCACACACTTTATATAGATCCACAAAGGGTTTAAATATCAATAGGTATGACAATTTATTTTTTTAGATCTGCTCTATAAGAAATATTTAATTCAAAATGTTATGCGCTTAATAAAAACACCAAAAAAGTAAGATATAAAACTCTCCAATGGAGCATTGCTCGGAAAAAACAGCTATTCAGGCATTTCTCGATTTCCACATTGAATGCAGAAACCTATCTTTCTGACATCTATGTAGGTAAAGATTTACTACTAGATCCAGTAATTCTGGCGAACTGGAAAAGCGAGGGATTTAGAAAGATAGGAGACTTTCTGCAGGGAGAGTGGAAAACCTGGGCTGAAATTGAACTACTGCTTATGTATAGTAAAATTATTATTCAATGGTCTTATGTTAGGATCAAAGACTTTGTCAGATCTTGACCCTACAAAGATCAGCGATGTTTGTAATGTCATAGGGCGTTTGGTAATTCATATACATCACATTTCAATAAGTGGTTGGGTCTCATTATTATTACAGATTCACGAAGCAGATAAACTCATTCATGAAGGCGCAGAGAAAGTGGGAAAATCAAGAAGGGTGGTCCATCTCTAATGCAGAATGACATGAGATTAATAAGTTTAACAGTTTCCCGCTGAAAGTGGCCAATTTTAAGCGGAGGCAAATTTATACCTAACAGCTGTGACAACAGACGTTCCTCCCTCAGACCAGAGAAATACAGTTTCTTCTCCCATACCATAGATGCCTCCCTGACACTAAAACAGCTATCTCCAACTGACCACAGAAACATACATATACAGCAGACTTTCCCCATGTGGCGTGGGTAATAAAGCAGTCTGAGAGACTACAGGTGATGTGCCAGTGGAGACTGAGCCACCTCCGCTAACAGATGCAGGGAGCTAGAGGCACGTTTAGGACCAGCAGGAGAGAGAAAAACGGCCAGGCTGGATACAAAGATGTGAGGGTGGGGAGGGGCAGGAAGTGGCAGTCAGCAATCACATCCAGGGAGCAAAGGATAGAGGGAGAGTTTGAAATAGCTTTTGTGAACAAACCCACAGGAACAGCCAGCAGCTGGGGAGCCAGAAACACGACCGCTACGAGCCTGTTAAAAAGGCAAAAAAATTAATAAATTAAACAAAGATGAAATCCTATGTTAATGCGATACAGGAAAAGGGGCAGAAAATATAGAACTGGTTGTTGCTGGCGTGCTTTCTCCCGGTGCCTTCTGAATCCCCGAATGGGGGCAAAAATCAGATCTCAGACAACTCCCAAAACATAGCCGTGAACCACCCTCTCATCTTAACCTAACAGCACCGTGCCCACTCCCGTAACATCCGCTAAGGGGATCCATAGCAATAAACTATACCAGGAGAATACCTATAGACCCAGTTGAGACCTGGGTGCCTAGTATGTAACATACAACAATGTCTCAACATGTAATAATTAAGGACAATTTTTTAAGCATATGAATTAAATTGGAGGGAAGCAGAGAGATGTCACTGATTCTTTAATTTAATAAAAAAGCAAAATATGTATTTCGGGAGAAAGACAAAAGGGGGCAGGAAACAATATCAGCACTATATACATTGAATGAGGGTGTAGCCCACAGGAACTTGTGCACCACAGAGCTCGTACAATTGAGAGAACGGCTAAGTGTAGAGTGAGATAAGAACACAGCAGGAAAAAGGCACAAAGGAAAACTTAATTATTTAAACGGTTGTGAATATACAGAAAAGGTCCATTGTGATTATAAGGGACATTTGTCATCACCAACAAATTTAACTATCAGAGATGCGCCAGATGTTTCGCTGGGTGGTCAACAACATTTTGACCTCTAATAAATTCAGCCTATCTTCAGGACTGGGTTACAACAGTAATGATTAGTGCCGTATGATAGCCAGAGGATGGACGGAGCAGGAAAAAACGTTCAGGTAGCCCCGATGCATGGCCAGCCGGGGCACCGGGCGGGCGGACGGGCAGGCGTGGGGGCTGTGTGGACCTGCACCTAGGATGAACAGTCTGGTCCGGAGCCAAAGTACAAGCAGAGCCGGAATAAACATACAGGTTTCCGCAGGGTGTGGTACACTGAGGCCCTGATCAGGCTGATGGGCTCAGTATGCATCCGGCCAGCATCCAATTGGAAACGTCAGGTCGGGAGCTGTAAATTCCAAACTGCGACCGAAAGGATTTCGGGGTAGAGGGTGGCACTCTCAAAGTTGTAGGATCCACTGGGAAACCAAACATCAATCGATCAAGCGCCTAGAAGAGCAAAGAGAAGCTAGACATCCAGGGGTCTACACAGTGCTGAGAGAGCGTGTCGCAAGGGAAGATATCCTCTTTGAAGGAGGAGAGGTATACAGAGGGAGTAAGGTGTGTGACTCTCGTGGTGTACAGACTGCAGAGGCCGATGTGGCTGTGGAGCCACAGCATTGCTCACGGAATGATGTAGACACAAGAGGGCAGAAAGTTCATAAATAGACCTATGGCGATGACCTCATTGTGATGCAGGGCAGTGCTGGGTCTGCAAAAGCTTGAAGGCGGAAATGTCATGAAGGAAAAACTAACAAACTAGAGGAAAGTGTAAATAAAGTCACGCTTGGTGTCGGCGCACCTAGCAGCTTGGCCTCCTCGGTGTTAGGAAGGTGAGGGTCTGAGAGCTAGGTCCGTACGCCTCAACAGTCATGCTGCGACTGGATCTCTCCTCTGGGTTCGGATAGAGGGTAAGAGAATGAAACATAACCGAACCCCCAGGCCAGATTGAAAGGAAACCCCTGGAAGCGGCGTGCTCCACCAACGGGTGGAGGAAGAGACATGAGGAGGACAGACATCGCTGACGGCAGAGCTTGGCCCACGCAGGAAGTGTCAGTGATAAGGCATGGTGGGAATAATTTACAGGGTCGTCAGAGCTCTGAGCGACTGAAAACAGCAGTGCTCGTGTTGTGTGAGCAGCCTACGTGTCGGCAGGAAAAAAAGAATAGATTTCCAAGAAACACTTAAAGACACCAGTGGAATGTTAACAGAAGTTAGGTGATTATATTTTAGAGTTAACTAACAAAATGAAGGACTAAAACGAAAGATTAGCCACTAGAATGAATATGCTACTTACCAGTATGCATCTGTTCTTGGCATGTAGGGCTGCTAACATTCATATCTGTAGCATAGATCACCGCCTAGTGTTGGGTCCGGATGATTGCACATTGTTGTCCTGGAAGAGTCTTCAAAGTATCACGAGATAGGTGGCTCCTCCCCTGGACTACAGTGCGCATGGGCATCGACTCCATCCCCAGATTGTTTTTAGCCATTGTGGCAAAGATGGAGTTTAACAGTGAAAGTGATGGCCATGCTAGAGATTAAATGCAAGAAAAGTCTGCAGCCGCTACGGGCGCCGGGGAGGAGGGCGGGCGATATGAATGTTAGCAGCCCTACATGCCAAGAACAGATGCATACTGGTAAGTAGCATATTCAGTTCGAGGCATGTGGGCTGCTAAATTCATATCTGTAGCATAGAATACATAGCAGTCCCTCCATTAACGGCGGCCGCCCGTGCCAGCTGCAGAAGTCTGAAAAAGTGTTTTAAGAACAGCCTGTCCTACAGCTGCCTGCTGTTTGGAATGCACATCTACACAGTAATGTTTGGTAAACGTATGTGGTGTAGACCATGTGGCTGCCCTACAAATGTCTTCCAAAGGAATGTTACCCAGGAATGCCATGGAGGCCCCCAACTTGCGTGTGGAGTGTGCTCTGGGGGGGGACCGTTAAAGTGCGCTTAGCCTTCTGATAGCAAATCTGAATACACTTAACGATCCACCTGGCTATTCCTGCTTTGGAAATGGGGTTGCCTTTATGCTGGGCTGCGAAGGCAACAAAGAGTTGCTGTGTCTTTCTAAAAGGTTGTGTTCTGTCAATGTAGTACATAAGCGCCCTTTTGACATCAAGCGTATGGAGCATCCTTTCTGCTACCGTTTCTGGGTTGAGAAAGAATGCGGGCAGTTCGATGGTTTGATTGACATGAAACTGCGACACCACCTTAGGGAGAAATTTGGGGTTAGTGCGCAGCACTACCCTGTTTGAATGAATTTGTATAAATGGCTCTTGAATGGTGAGCGCCTGTAGGTCACTAACACGTCTCAGAGACGTTATGGCAATGAGAAAAGCCACTTTCCATGTGAGGAACTGAAGCTCACATGAATGCAGAGGTTCAAATGGGGGACCCATCAATCTGGTGAGCACCACATTGAGGTTCCACACAGGAGCTGGCGGGGTCCTGGGAGGGATGACCCGCTTCAGCCCTTCCAGGAATGCTTTAATGGCAGGCACCCTGAAGACAGAGAGATGCTGCCTGTTTTGGAGATAAGCCGCTATGGCGGATAAGTGTATCCGAATGGAAGCGTATGCTAGATTGCATTTGTAAAGATGCAACAGATAGCAGATGATATTAGGAATGGATGCATCGAGCGGGTTGATAGCGTGCTCGGTACAGTAGATGACAAACCGCTTCCATTTTGCTGCATAGCAAGCTCTGGTAGTGGGCTTCCTTGCCTCCCGGATGATGTCCATGCATTCAGGGGGCAAATCAAGGTAGCCAAACTCTAAGACCTCAGGAGCCAGATCGCCAGATTGAGCTGCTGCGGATCCGGGTGCTGAATGTCGCCACGGTTAGGCGTTAAGAGCCGGGGTGTGAGGTGCAGTCTTTGATGCGGTACCACGGAGAGTTCGAGGAACGTGGTGTACCACGGTTGTCGCGCCCACGTTGGAGCAACTAGGATGAGCGTCAGCGAGTGTTGCTTTAGCCTTCTTGCCACCAGCGGAATGAGAGGCGCTGGGGGAAAAGCGTACGCAAATCTGCCTGACCAGTTCATCCATATCGCATTGCCCTGCGATAGTGGGTGAGGGAACCTGGCGGCAAAGCTTTGGCATTTTGCGTTTTCCTCCGTGGCAAACAGGTCTATCTCTGGTTGACCCCACTGCTGGAAGTACGGGCGAAGTACTGATGGATGTAACTCCCACTCGTGCATCTGGTGGCTGTACATGCTGAGCAGATCCGCCATCTGATTGTCTGTGCCCGGGAGGTGTTCCGCCATGAGGAAGATGTTCCTCTGAATGGCCCACTTCCACATGCTCTGAGCCAGATGAGACAACTGTGGAGAGTGCGTACCTCCCTGCTTTTGAATGTAGTACATGGCTGTCATGTTGTCCGTCCGGATCAACACGACTTTGTTGCACAGATGTAATTTGAAGGACTTGAGAGCCATGAAGATTGCCATCAGCTCTAAGTAGTTGACCGTCACCAACACTAGGTCGTTTAACTGTCCTTGAGCCTGAGTCCACTGATGCGCTAAGCATTCTTGGAGCGGACGCATATGGAGCCTCGCGTGCGGGACTATGAAGATGCAGGAGGCCATCATGCCTATCAACTGCATGAACACTCTCGCTGGGAGTGAGTGTTGCGGTCTGAACTTTTGGAGCAGCGCCTGGATGTTGTCGATCCTCGCTGGGTTTGGCTGTGCTGTGGCAGCCAGAGTATTGATCGTCGCGCCCAAATACTGCCGCACATGGGCCGGCTGAAGGTGTGACTTCGGGTAGTTCAGTGTAAATCCTAGACTGTGAAGGAGGTGAATGGTGTGGGACATATCTGCGGCGCACTGCTGGGCTGACTTTGCCTGAACGAGCCAGTCGTCCAGATAAGGGTAGACATGTATACCCTGTCTCCGGAGGTGTGCCGCCACTGTCGCCAGACATTTTGTGAACACTCTGGGAGCAGTGGTCACTCCGAAGGGGAGTACCTTGAACTGGTAATGCCCGTTTTGGATGGTGAACCTGAGGTACTTTCTGTGGGATGGGTGGAGTGGTATGTGAAAGTAAGCATCCTTGAGGTCCAAGGTTGCGAGGAAGTCTCCCTGTTGTAACAAGGGAAGAACCTGCTGCAGTGTCAACATGTGGAAGTGTTCTGAAAGAATGTACTGGTTTAAGGGGCGTAGGTCTAGAATCGGTCTGAGTGAGCCATCCTTTTTTGGGATTAAGAAGTACAGGGAATAAACCCCTGTGCCTTCTTCCTCCACTGGCACGAGCTCTATTGCGCCTTTTTGCAGCATCACCAGAACCTCCTGCTGCAATAAGTGCAAGTGCTCTGCTGACATAGGACGGTGTTTTGGGGGCATGGGTGGTGGGGTGGATGTCAGCTCCAAACAATAGCCGAACTGGATAAGTTTCTTGACCCACCTGTCTGTGGTGATGGACTTCCAGACGGGCAGGAACTGTTGGAGTCTCCCCCCGACAGGTGTTGGATGGTCGGGGGGCAGTGACAGGGAGTCACTGTTTGTTGGCGGCAGAGGAACGGGAACTGTTGTTGCCTGTGCCTCTACCCTTGGCACTGTTTCCTCTGTATCCACCTCTGCCCTGCTTGCTGTAGGAGGATTGCGCACCACTTTTATTGAATGGCGTCTGTTGCGACATGTGCCCTCAGTTAACACCTCGATTGCCTGAGCGACGAAAAGTGTTCCCTCTAAATTGTTGTGACTGGAGAGCTCCCATGGACTTGGCAGTCTCTGTATCTTTTTTGATCTTCTCCAGGGTGGTGTCCACCTCTGGGCCAAACAACTTGTCTGGATTAACGGGCTGGTTGAGGATAGTAGTTTGTATCTCTGGCTTGAATCCCGAGATGCGGAGCCATGCCTGACGCCTTAACATCACACTAGTGTTGATCGCTCTCGCTGCTGTGTCCGCAACATCTAGCGCACACTTTATAGCAGCGTTGGAGATGAGCTTCCCCTCCTGGATAAGCATTTCAGCTCCCTCTTTAAACTGGTCTGGGAGGTGTTGTAACAGCTGCTCTAGGGTGTCGTAGTGTGCCCTATCGTATCTGGCCAACAGAGCTTGCGTGTTTGAGATGCGCCATATGTTGGCCGCCTGAGCTGCTACCCTCTTCCCAGATGCCTCCAGCACTTTTGACTCTTTGTCTGGGGGAGGAGCTTCACCCGTGGTTTGGGAGTTTGCCCTCTTGCGGGCATTAGAGACCACCAAAGAGTCCAAAGGCAACTGGCCCTTTATGTAGGTCGGGTCGCCAGGTGCCGGTCTGTATTTCTTCTCAATGCGTGGGTTTACAACCCGAGATCTTGTGGGTTCCTTGAAAATGTCTGCCGCATGCTTAAGGACCCCTTTCAACATTGGGAGAGTCTTGACAGTTTTTTCAGCAGCAGAGAAAGTGTCAAAAAGGAAGTCCACCTCCACGGGGTCAGCATGCATTTCCACTTTATGGTTTGTAGCTGCCCTTTCAATTAAGGCATTAAATGCCGCAGAGTCCTCAGTGGGAGACGGCTTCACGTTATAAACCTGAGGATCCTGGACCGTCTGCTGGTCCCCTTGATCACCAGTGTCCATCCATGAGTCCTGTTGCTCATCAGGCTCTGTATGAGCAGGAAAATTGTACTCCTCATCTTGCTCCCCTCCATCCCCATCAGAGTATGTGGGTGAAGGTGTTGCACTCCTCCTATGCTGAGGAAGAATCTGCTCCACCAGAACTGGTGTTTCTGCTGCAGGCTTCTTACGTTTCAGAGGAATGGTAAACGACTGCAAAGGTTGTGAAGTAATCTTCCTCTTGTATAGCGTGAGTTTCCCGGTGTCGGCATCGATGAAATGCTCCGACCGTTCTTCAACCAAAGGGTGTCGATGACCCACAGTCCCAGCCGGGGGAGTTGACGTCGACACAGTGTCCTTGGGCACCGACCGCGGTGCAAAGGCCTTCGGCGCCACCTTAGGCGGCAACGTGTAGAGGAGCGGTGCCGATGTGGTCTTCGGTGTGTCTGCCGGCTTCGGTGCGGAAGGAGTCTTCGGTTCCGATGCCAAAGCCTTGTCCTTAAGGCGCTTGAGGGAGTCCGAGACCTGCTTCGTAAAGGAAGCGGACGGCTTCGTCGATCCGACCGAGGTCCTTGGTCCGCCCCCAGGGGAAGACCCGAGCGTGGATGACTTGTGCTTGTCCGTTCGAGGCGCAGGAGCACCCTTGACTGGTGCGCCACGATCACCGTCCACAGCTGCAGACGTCGATGCAGACGGCTTCGGATCGACGGGTTTCCCTTTAGGAGTAACGACCCCAGACCTTGGCTCCGCGCCCTTCACTGACTTCGCGTCAACGGGCCCCTTGGTCGTCGGCGCGACAGACTGTCCCGATGTAGGCTCGAAAGCCTTCTTGGACGTCGGCTTGTCTACCTTGGTTGACACCGGCTCGACGGGCTTCTTCGAGCTTAGCTCCTTGACCACCTTCGGTACCCTTGCCTGGTCAAAAGCTTGCATCGGTTTGGAGGCCCCCGAAGACGACGGCGTCGGTACCGGAGCAGACGTCTTCGGTTTCGATGGCGTGTCGGCCATCTTTTTTATTTTCATCGATACCGAGGGTTTCAGTTTCGGTTTCGGTAATGGCGGCTCCGCGGAGGTGTCCGTAGCCGGGCCGGAAGGCGGGGCCGTGGATCGAGGTGTAAGGTCTTGGGTAAGGCCGCGTGGCGATCCCGTGACCTGAGCCTTTGTAAGAGTACGAACGGGGCATAGCTCTTCCTCCGAGCTATCTTCCATGGCCCATATGCTTCGTCGTCGTCCCCTACCTTCTCGACGAGTTCCTCAATGTCTTGACTGTGGATGTCCGCTCCGTCGTCGGACTCGACCTCCACCGGGGTAGGGGAAATCTGCAGGTGACGCACTTGCTCGTCTGCCGCGGGGTCGTCAAAGATGTCCACCGGTGCCGGAGCTGATCGCTGGGCCTCAAGGCGCGCCACGCGCCGAAGCTTGATCGTCTTCTTCGATCGAAATCTCGAACAGGCCATACAGTTGGCCTCGTCGTGGTCCGGCGACAGGCACTTGTTGCACACAGGATGGACGTCAATGTGTGGGTACTTGGATCCACACACGGGACATTTCTTGAATGGACTCCGTTCCATGCCGTCAAAGTCTTGCTGCGTCGACTAGGCCCCGATCACCGAAGAGTCACACGACCCCCCGGATATCCGACTTCACGAGCTGGAAGATAGACGGGACCGAACGCGAACAATACCGACGGTGCAAAGAAGGCCTTTTGGCCTTGAAAAAGTTCAATCACGATTCCGAACAGGAGATGTCGAAATCACATCTGAACCCAATGGCGGAAAAAAACAATCTGGGGATGGAGTCGATGCCCATGCGCACTGTAGTCCAGGGGAGGAGCCACCTATCTCGTGATACTTCGAAGACTCTTCCAGGACAACAATGTGCAATCATCCGGACCCAACACTAGGCGGCGATCTATGCTACAGATATGAATGTTAGCAGCCCACATGCCTCGAACAGAAAGACTTTTCAAAGGACAATCCAAGTTACCTATCAAAAGCCATGGGCGGGATGTAAGCCCACAGAGTGATTACAACATGTCTCTAAGAGACAGCGCATGCACTGCCTAGGCTCAGCCTAAAATGGAAGCTCCTTATTCAATATAGTTTTTGTGAAGCAAAGGTAAGGATTTGGATAATTAATTCATTTGGTGAAGATCTCTCAAGTGGTCAAATCGCCCTTCAATAGTACAAGGATATCATCTATATAGTGTCGACAAAGTAGGATGTAGTCTGTACGTGGGTTGTCACTACAGAGAATAAATTCCTTCTGAAAATGGGACATATAGAGGCAGGCCAAACTTGGCGCAAAGGTACTTCCAGTGGAAATACCTTAATTTTTGAGGTTCACAGTGTCCTCAAACTGGAAGAAGTTCTCTTTGAGGGCAATGATATCGCATTCAGTGATGAAATGAACTGGTGTGGGGGAAGACCAGGACTCAGATCGCATCGTTTCCTCAATGGCTTCTAAGGTCGCATCCTGGGGAATATTAGTGTAGGGAGCTTACACATCTAGGGTGACCAATAAGTCTATGTTACCGAAATTGTTAGCTTTCTTGATCAGATTCAAAATGTCCTCAAAGTCTTTAATAAAGGACAAGGTGTTTTCCACTAAAGGTTGGAGGAAGTGATCACAAAAATTTGAAAGTAGTTCTAAAAGAGACCCAGTCACTGATACAATGGGTCTCCCAGGTGGTGGAAGGATGCCCTTATGTATCTTGGTAAGTACATTCAAGTATGGTATCTTGGGCTGAACACTCACCAGGAAGCCATATTTTGTTTTGTGTACCCAGCTTAGTGTCTCCGCCCCATGGCAGTAATTTTGTTGGTAGGGTCATTTTTGATAAGTCTGCATTCCCTATGGTCAGAGAGTTGTGAAAGACACTCATTTCTGTAATTTGATGTGGAGAAGAGGACAATGTCTTCCCCTTTATCAGTCGGTTTAATAGTGATGGATGGGCTAGCTGCAAGACTTGACAGCTGATAGCTCATCTGTGGATATGTTTTAAAAAGGCTTTTTAGCCCTGGAGTATTTGATGTTTTTAAGGACAGGTTGTTCAAACGTGAGGATCTCCCTTGGAACTAAGATAGCATTGTGTGTGAACTTGGAGTAATTTCTCAACCCGAGTCCCCTTGCCTTTCTGAGGTGGGCCTTTCTTGGAAGAAAGCACATAATTGTATCTTTCTAAAGAAATTATGTAGCTCACAATGGAGCCTGAAGTGATCTTCACTTGGGGTATTTATTTATTTATTTATTTATTTATAGTGTTTTATATAGCGCGGACAAGACCCGTGGGTATCAGAGCGCTTAACATAGAAAGATTACAGATTGACATTATAATAGCACTTATAACAACAAAACAGATATGAGGTAGAAGGCGATATGCTATAAGGGGTGATTAGATATATATATTCCTAACGCCTGTGCAATTAGCATTAAGAGGTGAATAAGGCTTAGCTTGTGTCATAGGCATATAGTCAAGCTCGGTGAGGTAGGGTTACATAGCATTACCAGTGCAATTACATGTGCAATTAGCATTAAGATTTGAATAGGTTTAGCTTGTATCAAGGATCATATAGATAAACAAAGTGAGGTAGAGGTTATATAGTTTTGGCTGTGAGATTCAGTATATAAGATCACATATATATGAGGCAGCATTAAAGTGTACAGCCGAGGCTTGAACAGGGAATCAGTCATTTGTCAGATATTGATCTTCAAATTATTCATGATGAGTACAACCCTCTTTTGGCGTAAATGTTCATACCAGTGATCTGTAGGCTTCTCTATGTAGGGTATTTACTCATCATGTGGCTCTTCAGTTCCCGTTTGAATGTTACAGTATTTTGAATCTTCCTGATGTTTGGAGGGAGTGAATTCCAGACTCTGGGGGCGGCTCCGGAGAATGCTCGGTCATAGGTCTTTTTCTTACGGAAGAAGGCTGGCCGCAATAGCAACTCTTTAGCGCTTCTAGTTGGTCTGTTACCTCCCGATAGCTTAATTTTCTTGGCTAGGTATCTAGGCGTGTTGTAGTGACAGCTTTGTGGGTAATACAGGCCATCTTCATTTGAATTCTGGCCTCGTAAGGTAGCCAGTTTAGTGCTTTCAGGTGGGGAGATATGTGATCGAATTTCTTCGTTCCCGTGATGAGTCTTGCCGCTGCGTTGAGACAGGCTTTTAGTGGTGCTGTGGATGTTTTCGGTAGGCCAGCTAACGTGGTGCAACCGTATTCGATCCTCGAGATAACTAGTGATTGGATAGCCAGTTTTAGATCCGCATCTGAGATAAAGGGTTTCAGTTTTCTTAAATAGTTCAAGTGGAAACGGGCGCTCTTGGCCATTGAGTTAATGTGGTCTTTCATGTCGAGGTTCTCATCTAACGTAATTCCTAGTGATTTAGCTGAGTTAACTAGGGTCGGAGTGCAGTTTAGCGCAGTCACCAATTTATCCCATTCCTTTACCTCAGTTTGGCTCCTTGTCGGTGAAATTAGCAGGAATTCTGTTTTATGGGCATTTAGTTTCAGATGATTAGTTGTTAACCATTGCAAAGCTCTCTTTAGTGCCTCATTCATTAGGTCAATGTCATCAGGGAGGCGATCTTTATGTATATTTGCGTGTCGTCTGCATACATGTGATAGGATATCTGTGATTTTCGAAGAATCTCCGTGAGGGGTTATACATACAAGTTGAATAGATCTGGGGATAACGTTGAACCTTGCGGGACCCCGATTGCGTTAGGGCGCGGGGAAGAGATTGCTTGGTTGACCAGGAATCGTTGAGTCCTGTTCTGTAGGAAAGAATTGAACCATTTCAGCACGTTTCCGGACAAACCCATCCTGTCTTGTAGCCTGGTCATTAGTACTTCGTGATTTACCGTGTCAAATGCTGATGACAGGTCTAGAAGGATCAGTAGGCATGCATGATTTCGGTCTAGGGCTTGTAAGGCGTCATCAACAATATGCAGGATCGCAGTTTCAGTACTATGCCCTGTTCTGAATCCTGATTGGTAATCATCTAGTAATGAGAACTTAGCGATGTGTTGACTCAGTTGGCCCTGCACGCATTTCTCAATAAGTTTGGCCAGTAAAGGGATGTTGGTCACTGGTCGATAGTTATTCGGGTCTGCTGCATCCGCTGTCGGTTTTTTGATGATGGGCACTACCTGCCCTGTTTTTAGGCAGTCAGGGAGGGTCCCTTGTGCAAGTGAAGCATTTATTATCTCGGTCCAGATCGGAACTAGTGTGGGGCTGATTTCTCTTACACACTTTGCCGGTAGAGGGTCTTGATAGTGGTTGTTCGGTCTAAGTTCCGCTAGCATTTTGGCGATCTTTCCCTGGTCATATAATTCGAATGTGTCCCAATTTGCCTTATTTTTTGTTTGAAGATCCTCTGTTGTCACATTAGCCTCATTTTTAGGTGAAGGAAGGGTTGTGAGGTTATCCGCTGCACTTGTGAGCTCAACTTCTAGCAGTTTGGTTTTTTCCGTGAAAAATGAGGAGAATTCCTCGCAGCTTATGGGAGTTTTTGAGTTCTCATGAGCCGTTTTGGCTAGTTTATTTCACTGTTGTTTTAGGATCTCGAAGAGTTTTCGTGGTCTGTTTATGGCATTGTCCAGTTCAGCTCTTATAAATTCTTTTTTGGAGTTGATTATCTTTTTGTTATATTGGTTTCTGGTTTTTCTGAGGGCTTTCAGCTCGGGGGAGGAGGGATGTTGTCTCCATTTCCTTTCGGCCATTCTCAGTTTTCGCCTGTCCTCGTTCAGTGACTCATTAAACCAAGGATTTTCTGGCTTCTCTGAGACTCTTTTCAGTTTTTGGGGCATGGTGTCATTGACGATATTATCGATCGAGGTTATGTAGTGATCCGTCAGCTCATTGACATTCTGCCTGTTGTTAGGTGGCTTCAGGTCTTTCTCACACCTTTCAACCAATAGTTCAATATTAGCCTCTTTTGTATCTCGGATCAGTTTTTTGAACTTGCGGGGTTGCACGGTCCTGCCCTTTTTCATTGTAGGTATCGCGAATGTTATGGCGTGATGGTCAGACCAATCACACGGGTCTATAGCGAGGATTGATGTCTCTTTATTTCTTGAAATAATCCAGTCTAAAGTCGCTCCTTGTGAGTGAGTGGGCTGGGTGCATGCTTGAGTAAGGTTTATCTCACTGAGGAAGTCTTTAATCGAGTTAACCAGTTTGTCATTGCCGTCGTCCCAGTGGAGGTTAAAGTCGCCTAGGAATATGTTGTTGGCATCCGTAGGTATGAAACTTAGGGCGCTTTGGAGGATTTTACTCTAATTACCTGTGAGTGCCCTCTAGGAAAGATTGAGTATCTACTTCGTTTCAGATCTTGCCTTGCATCTCGTGAGCATTTGGGGTCAAGTCTGGTTGCACTGAAAATGTTTTTTCCTCTTCATTTGCCTCTTCCTTTGCACCAACCTCTGCCTAAAAAGGGCTGGGGGAAAAGTTGAGAAGAAGGAGTATGTGGGGCTGGCACAAACATTTGGAAACACAGTGGCCTCAATGGTTGTGGAAACTTAAATGGGGCCATAGGGTACCTATACATATTGGGAAGGCTGCTCCGTCCCTTATGGCTGCCCCAGCTATCCGTGCTGGATGCGATGCTGAATGACTAGTGATTTTTTCTCTGTGCAGTGCTCCCCTCATCGGAGGGTGTATCAACATTGACTGGGAAATCCTCTCTGATATAAGGGTTGACGTTTTCTTTGACAGATATATTTTTGAAGTTCAGAAGTTTTTTGTTGCATTTGAAGCCCTTGTGTTCATTGATCTCAGAGTTTATTTTGTCTACTCATTCTCAGAAATGGTGAATTTTGATAACTGATAACTGCTTGGCTGTGTTCATGATCAAAACTAGCCAATTGCGTGTACATTTTCAGGCGACCTGTGACCAGTCACACTTAAAAATAAAGTGCACCAGAAAAATACGAGGAGCATTGGTCACTAATAGACCATTGGGTAAAATGTAAGCTTTCAAGTATTCAGTCATAATAGCCCCAAGTAGAGCTATTTTGACCTGAGGTTTTTTTCAAGGCTGTTAAAGAGTTCCATTCGTCATGGAAACTGGCATGTCCAATATGGGGGTCTCTTTACCCTTCCATCCGCAACTCTTAAAGTCTAGTAATCTCAATGCCTCACACTTTCATGACTTGTGCACGTTTCCATATGCCCCAACTACTAGCGAGGATGCATGGGAGGTAAGGATGGGGGCAATTTAAGCTGCAAGTTGCCCTTCCTGGACACCTCCAGGATAGCAGAGGGTGTAGGTCCCTTGCAATTATCACGCTTGACTCTCTGAGCATGGTGTCTTGTTCCTGGTCCTCATCTTCCAGTAAATGAGGCATTACTGTAGACTAATCTTAATTTATTGGTTTATAGAGACAACACTAAGCATGTTAATACTTAAGGGGATGTATTTTACTCCGATAGGGTAAGACATAACATAACTTTCTCGCTGCCGTTCACTTTGTTTGACCCAGTTGTTTGGGGTGACTTTTTTCCTTGTCATGCGTTTGTTTACTCCAGTTTGGTATTCCTGATGGCATCATATACAGGGAGTATTTGCCACCATCACAATGTTTTGCATCCAAGTTGAACGCTCTTATACTAGTTGCATGGTGCATTTACAATAAGAGATGCCTAAAAAGACATGCCACTTTGTTTATATATCCTCTTTCCGGGTCAGATTCTTCCTCATCTTTTCATTACTTATATGAGGTATTAATTTAGCCACACTATACAGGTGTTTTTTTGGATGGGGCTCTTCACCAATGTTGACTCCTGTCACAGTTCCATGTATAATAGGATGTGTGTTTGTCCTGATGAATTGCCACAGATCGTTTGTGACTCTGTTTTTAGAAAAGAAACAAGTTGACCCTACTTAACTTGATCCATTAAGAAAAATACAAAGGAACATTATTTCCGGTCTAGTTTCATTTTGTTTTTAGCCGCAACAAGAGCCACCATTATAATAAAGTAGTCAAAAGATGGCCTTTAGTCATTTTTAAGATTTCAATCTTACTTCTTCAACCTACTCACTCAACACCCTCACTATAGGTTTGCTACGGTGAATCATCTTTAAAAGATCTCTGGCAATGGGGCATTGCAGTGCTAGCCCATTGGGGAGCTGCCCAATAATGAAGCATGCCACCCATTTGGATGGGTGAGGGTTCTTGCTCCTGATTATTCATATTCCACCAACCACCCTTGTCATGAGAAAGACCCTAATGGTGTTCTCCCATGAGACGAATTTAGAAGTGTATATGCTTGTATATTAATTAGTCTAGGTCTGTGCATACACAACATCTTGATGCAGAACATACCCCACAGACAAATTGTCTTTTTTTGCACTGCCTTGCCTTTTTTCATCCCAGCACCCCAATGAAGAGCTGACTGTCCCCACAGTGCTCCTTGGTACGATCAATATAAAGCTAAGAGATCTTAAGATCTACTCAATGTAGCCTCTCCTCCTCTTTAGAAGAGGGAGGCAGAGTGACAAATGTAGGAAGGTAAATAATTTGGCTGACATGAAATGGAGCCCAGGAGGCTTGGGTCCTCAGAGCCAGCTGATCTGGAAAGAATGTGGTGTATGGCAGGCTGATGGAGAGGGCTTGTAGCTCTCTCAACCACTGGGCTGATGTTATGCAGAAAAAACATCTGAGTGTGAGATGCCACAATAGACAGGCATGCAGGGGCTCGGAGGGAATACATATTAGGAATGTGATGACCAAAATGAGCTCCCACTGAGGCCTAATGAAAGGAGAAAGTGGAAACATATATTGCAAACATTTCAAAAACTGCATCACAACAAAGACTTAAAGAAAGAGGGATAAACCGGCAACCACAGGAAAGCTCAAACTGTGCAAAAGGGTTAATAAGGCTAGGAACTGCAACAATTCCAGAAGAACAAGTGACTTACCTTTGGTAATGCTTTTTCCGGTAGATACAGTATCTGCCTGTTGGTTCCTCACCTTATGAATTACCCCATGCGTAGCATTCCACGGAAACTTTTCTCCATAGCTCTCACACGTCGACAAGGATGTTAAAATGGTACGACTCCACATACGTCACCGCATGAGATCGGAACCATTAGAAGACCATGTTGGCGTGCTGATGTCAGTTCCACCCACTTTTTTCGTGCCTTTGAGGTGAAAGGGTGAACCAACATTTCCAAAAGTATACACAGTATAAAGAAACAGGAAACTCTAAAATATAGACATTTCCTAGTGAAAAATATCACATTATTGTGAGAAAGTGCCATCTTTCTTGCATGGTATTCCCCCACTTTCTGCTGAATTGCTGATGTGCTTTGACTGAGTGTGCCCTGGGCTCTTGCCAACCAGGTGCCCAGTGTCTGTGTTCCTTCCCTAAAACTGTGTTGAAACTAAAACACAATTGGCATCTTTCGCCACCTGTCAGCCCCTGGTAAATGGTACCCTAGGTACCCAGGGCATGGTGACCAGAGAAGACCCCTAAGGGCTGCAGCACTTATTGTGCCACCCTTAGGGGCGCTGTACCCTGACACACACACACACTGCCTTTGCAGGCTAAGTGTCTTGGTGCAGAACTAAACAAAGAGTCGACATGGCACTGTGTGCCATGCCCACGAACACACTGCCCTGGCATCCATCAGTCACCCCTCCAGCTGGGTGTACTATGCCAGTGGTGATGGCACAGGTGCATGAGCCCTGTGCCCCTAAAATACCCAGGGCCATTCCTGGGCACTGTAAGTGCAGTGCTGCCATTAAGAGTATATAGTGCTGGGAGGTTGTCATTACGAACTACACAGCACCATGGTAGCTTCACTGAAGACTGAGAAGTTTGATATCAAACTTCTCAGCACATTAAACCCACACTGATTCCAGTGTGGGATTTAATGCCAAATGCACAACAGAGGGCAACTTAGAGTTGCCCCCTGAACCTAACCTACAATCCACGTCTTGTCTGAGAGGCTGCCTAGGTTGCCACATAGGAGACATGTTGCTGGACCCCTGGGTAGAGAGCCATCCGCTCTGCTGGGCCTGCAACAATGCACGTCCTGGGCGAGGTGCTAGGTCTCCTCCCCCAGGATAGGCAGGGGAAGCTTCAAAGGCGCCGCCTTTGTGAGCTTCTCCAGGCAACTTGCTGTACTCAGCAACTGGCCCCCACCGGTTCTGACCCCCACTCTGGCGGGAAGACTGGCGGGAAACCCTGCGTGAGGAAAGGGGGTGTGCCAGCCTGTGCCAACTCCACCCCTCAGGTGGGAGAGGCGAAGTGAAGCACAACCCCGGGCTACGGCATTCTTGAGGATGGGGAGCCCTGCCCTATCAGAGATAGGCTCCTGTCCCCCTCCCACAGGAGAGGAGCACGATATGGGGTGTACTAAACCCAGGACAGGGACCCTTTGGTCCCTGCCCTTACCCTACCTGTAACGCCCCTACATTTAGTATTTCGGGGAACCCTGAACCTTCCTTCCTCAGATCCCGATTTGAAAACAAGAAAGAAGATCAAGAAGAAGACGACCTGCCGTGCAGCTGCTAACAAGTGGACGACACCAACTGACTTGGCCCCAGCCTTACGGGCCTGTCGATCCTTGAACCTGCTCCTGCTAAATTCCGGCGTCTCCTGTGCGGACAGCAACCTTGAAAACCCCGGAGGACCTGCCTGCCTTGAACATCTTAAAGACTGGGACTCCCTTGAGCAGTGGCTCTGCTCAAACAGCAATACCCCTGGTGCCAGCCAGGACCCGCAAATCCAGCACACTCTGCACCCTGCAAGCCCGGCCTGTGCCTGAGTGGACAAAGACCCTGAGGCCGCCCCCCCCCCCCCGGCGATTGTGACCTTAAATCCAGTGCCCAAGAACCCTCCTCGACTACCCAGACGCCTGCAGATTTACAACCAGGGACCCCTCCAACCGCGACCAGCAGATGGTAAGATTTCCCTTAGTCAAAAGACACCCCTGCACCCGACGGTCCCCTGTGCCCAACTCCGGGGTGCCTACCTATCCTCCAAGATCCCAACTTACCCCTCGAAGTGTTGGTTGCTCTTGAAGAATCTCCTTCCCCAAGCCTGCAGCCTTTGTTCATCTTCCAAGACTCCCATTGAATAATACTGAGCGCCCGACTGCTTAAAAGCACCCTGCACCCAGCCGCCCAAGTTCCCCTGGCAGTGCAACCGTTGTCCTAATCTACTTACCCATTTGCCCTGAGCAAGTGACCAGGAGCCCAGCTCCCACAGCCGCGTGACCTGCTTGCCAGCAGCCACCAACCAGAGTCCCCCTGCCTCTCATTGGATAACATTGTGCCTAACTACCTCTGCACCCCGCTGCCCCTGTGCCGCTAAGGGTGTACCAACTGTACCTACCTGACCCTGGGAGACCCCGGAGTCTTTGCCCAGAACCTTAACTCTGCCAGTCGAGTACTTACCCAAAAGCCAATAACTCACTTTTCTTCCATAGGGTAACATTGACTGGTTTCACTTGAAAATTCTTCAAAGTGTGGAGTTTTGCAATTTTAAAATATTCATCTAAAATCAGCTGGACAATGAATTCCGAATTACCCACCTGTTATCAGGAGAGAACCCAGTGCTGCATCTTTTAGCCCGTACAAAAGGGGGTGGTGATGGACGGAGCATCTGAACCAATCAAACACTCACACCCAGTCAACAGATCTGGGTTTAGTCCATCACCGTTCTTTAGCCAACTCTGCCACCCCAGTTCAGACATGGCCTTATGCAAATCAGTCTTACCCTGTGCCTCATGGGAACAGTCCAGCCCGAACTGCCAAGCCATGCCTTCCCTGCACCGGATTAAAGCTTCCTAGGACCGGTTTCTGGCCCATCACCACCCCCCTTTTTACCGCTTTGTTCGCCATAAGTTGGCAGGGTATGCTCAGACGTGAATCCCTTGCTCACTTTGCCACTGGATTCAAGCAAGCCTGGCTGAAGACGGCTGTAATGCCAGAAACCGGTCGTAGGAAGCTTGTTTCCGGTCCAGGGAAGGCATGACTTGGCAGATCTGTTGAATGGGTGAGTGTTTGATTGGTTCAGATGTTCCGCCCATCACCACCCCCTTTTGTACCGCATCTTTTAGCCCAGCACTGACCCTGAAAAGTAATTGTAACCCTACTTACCAGTAAATTGAAGTTCCTTCCATAGGAATCCATTGTCTGCTTTTCACCAGAAAAGATTCTAAGTGTCGATTTTCACAAACTACAAATATTCCTTAACAAGCATTGGAAATGCAATAGGTCTCGCATTAGAAAAGTTGGAGTTATTGGTCTTGTAAATGACATATTTTATTTATTTGTTGGTTTTTAAAATTGCTAAATTGATGGCTTTGTCATTTACAATGCCAATAGTTATAACTTTCGCGAATGTGACACCTATAGCATTTGGAATGCAACATGTTTTGTATTTACGTGACTTAGATGGCAGCTCTGGTCGTTAGGCCACATCTCTAGAGAGCAGGAGAGTGCAGCAGGGGAGAGAAGCACAGCAATACAATAGGTCTCGCATTAGGAAAGTTTGAGGTATTGGTATTGTAAAGGACACATTTTTTATTTATGTGCTTGTTTTGAAAATAGCGAAATTAATAGCTTTGTTATTTACAATGCCAATAGTTTTATCTTTCGCAAATGTGACACCTATTGTAACACAATATGTGTTGTGAGGGTGAGTGAGGGTGAGTGAGGGTGAGGGGTTGAGGGTGAGGGGTTGAGGGTGAGTGAGGGTGAGGGGTTGAGGGTGAGTGAGGGTGAGGGGTTGAGGGTGAGTGAGGGTGAGTGAGGGTGAGTGAGGGTGAGTGAGGGTGAGTGAGGGTGAGTGAGGGTGAGTGAGGGTGAGTGAGGGTGAGTGAGGGTGAGTGAGGGTGAGTGAGGGTGGGTGAGGGTGAGGGGTTGAGGGTGAATGAGGGTGAGTGAGGGGTTGAGGGTGAGTGAGGGTGAGGGGTTGAGGGTGAGTGAGGGTGAGGGGTTGAGGGTGAGTGAGGGTGAGTGAGTGAGGGTGAGGGGTTGAGGGTGAGTGAGGGTGAGGGTGAGTGGGTGAGGGGTTGAGGGTGAGTGAGGGTGAGTGAGGGTGAGGGTGAGTGAGGGTGAGGGTGGGTGAGGGTGAGTGAGGGTGAGGGTGGGTGAGGGTGAGTGAGGGTGAGTGAGGGGTTGAGGGTGAGTGAGGGTGAGGGTGAGTGAGGGTGAGTGAGGGTGAGTGAGGGTGAGTGAGGGTGAATGAGGGTGAGTGAGGGTGAGGGTGGGTGAGGGTGAGGGGTGAGGGTGAGGGTGGGTGAGGGGTTGAGGGTGAGTGAGGGTGGGTGAGTGAGGGTGAGGGTGAGGGGTTGAGGGTGGGTGAGGGGTTGAGGGTGGGTGAGGGGTTGAGGGTGGGTGAGGGTGAGTGAGGGTGAGGGGTTGAGGGTGAGTGTGAGGGTGAGGGGTTGAGGGTGGGTGAGGGGTGAGGGGTGAGGGTGAGGGGTTGAGGGTGGGTGAGGGTGAGGGGTTGAGGGTGGGTGAGGGGTTGAGGGTGAGTGAGGGTGAGGGGTGAGGGTGGGTGAGGGTGAGGGGTGAGGGTGAGTGAGGGTGAGGGGTTGAGGGTGGGTGAGGGGTTGAGTGTGAGGGTGAGGGGTTGAGGGGTGGGTGAGTGTGAGGGTGAGGGGGTGAGGGGTTGAGGTGAGTGAGGGGGTGGGGGTGAGGGTGAGGGGTGAGGGTGGTGAGGGGTGAGGGTGAGGGTGAGGGTGAGGGTGAGGGTGAGGGTGAGGGGTTGAGGGTGAGGGGTGAGGGTGAGGGGTTGAGGGTGAGGGGTTGAGGGTGAGGGGTTGAGGGTGAGGGGTTGAGGGTGAGTGAGGGGTTGAGGGTGAGGGTGAGTGAGGGGGTGAGGGGTGAGGGGGTGAGGGTGAGGGTGGGTGAGGGTGAGGGGTTGAGGGTGAGGGTGAGGGGGGTTGAGGGGTTGAGGGGTTGAGGGTGAGGGGTTGAGGGTGAGGAGCCGTTG